>NC_081828.1:124857109-126107109 GCF_030867095.1 Alligator mississippiensis
AAACTTCAAAATATTTTCCAGATTCTGGGAAACTTATTTCAACAAATGCTTTAATGGAAAAGTTGCGTCTAAAGTATGCACAAAAACCATGGAGTGAAACTCTGAAACTTGTACGGATTTGCATGGTAAGAATGACCAGCAAGCTTGCTGGTAGCCGGGCCAGAGTTGGGGGGAGGATGTGTGACAAAAGGGTAAATAAGAAAAATGCTTCAATAACTGATATTAAAGGTGAATTGGAATGATTACATCTTCTGAAACGTAAATGTTACCCCTTTTTTCATAGAGCAGTTGACAGAGATACTTTAAAATGGTGCAGGAAACTGTTTTTCATGAATTCTTTATGGGGCAAATGCAGCCCCAGAGTGATTGTCTGAGCTATTTTTGCCAAGCTCATAATATGTCAATTTAGCTAAGTGCATAAGCCTTTTCAAGATTGGGCAATAAATAAGGACGTTGGTATTTGATCCATCATGAGGTGGGATGCTTTTAGGAGTATCTTTTGTCCTTTTCTTTTAAGGAATGAGTGCTGCTTCTCCTTTACACTGATAATCAAATCTAGCATCTTCCTGTATACATTATTGTTTCTCCAGAATGATCAGTGAGTAAAGCATAAAAAGAGCTAATCAGATTTGTTTCCATATTCTTCTTTAATGGTTAAGTAAACTGTCTTTCTGAACAAAAATGACGTCCTGGTTCCATTGTTAAACCTGTATTGAAGTGGGATTTTTTTTTTTTTTTTTAAGCTGCTGACAGTGAACTTACAGTGCTACATTTTTATTGATGTTTTGGGCGTTTTCATACAGCACTGCCAGGAAGCAGGGTTGGAAATATTGATTTCTAATTAATTCTTATTTTGAAATGTTGTTTGGGCCCCAATCGTACAAACGTGTTTTCATAGGAATCCTGACATGGTATTTGCTCATCCTTTACTTGGGCCAAACATTAAAAGAAGACCTCTGGATTTGCCCTTAGGAAGTACAATGCAACTAACTCGGATTATCAAATGATAATCAGTTTCATACACAGTTTGAGTATTTCCCCACATTGCTCCACAAATTAGTAGTCTCCAGTAATCCATTTAGTTTGGTGAGACAGCTCTAGAGCTGGATGTTATTATAACTTATGTTTATAAGTGCCCGAAGAATCAGAGCCCTAATTTGTTCCTGTCTCCATATTAAATTCAGTAATTCTTCTAGGAGTTAAATTGGTCCTGCTTTTGGGTTGGGTTTCAAACTGTGATATATAACCAAGTATTTTTTTTTTATTTTTTTTTTATTTTTTTTTTTTTACTTTGGATGGTGATTTCCTCCTCCCCCCTCTTTTCTTTTCTCACTTCACCTCTCCTTACAACTGTGCTAGGATAAACCAGCTCAAGGTTCCAGTGCTGTTACTGCAGATCATCCATTATTTTCTTGCTTGGAGAAGATACAGAAAACTTTAAATGGTAACAAGCTGTAAGAAACTTCATAGTCTACTGTCAAATGTTCTATTGACTTTGATTATGTGAAAGTGGTGGTAATTGATTCTCCAATTAAAGGCAGTGTCCAAAGGCCTGTACTCAGTATTTTAGCACCCTTGTGCTAAACCCTACATGAACCCAGAGGTAGATGACTGAAGTTGGCTTAAAAATATAGTACATATTTAGTTCTCCAAACTGTTATTTATCTGAATAGTAATTCTTTTTGTTTTTTATATTGGGTTTGGAGTGGTGTTTTAGCCATAATATTCCAGGAAATATGCAAGAAGCAAGGTGTTTTTGTTTTGTTTTCTTGTTTGTTTTGTCTGGGGTTTCTTTGTGATATCTTTTACTAACTAGACAAGCTATAGTTGGGAGAGGTGTCAAATGAGCTTTTGGGCAAAACGTGTCCTTCTCTGGGCCACTTTTGTCTGTTTTCCTACTTTGAAACTGTTGGTGTTTTATAACAAACTGTTCTTTTTAAAGCTTTATTTAATAGAATACTGTATCTCTCTACCCCTAAGTTTAATACAGTAACTTGTAACTGTTTCACTTAGTTACATTTGTTTGGATTTCTGACTGGCTTTGCAGCAGGTGCTTTCCAAAGGGCTTGGATAACCAAGTACATACCGGATTCTCAACCCCAGATCCCAACATGGAACTATTTCCAGCAAAGCATTCTTTAAGCATGTACTTAGATTGGTTGCTAATTAATGGAAAACGTTACAGCCTATGACTTATTACTAATCATACTTTTTAGAGTAGAAATACCTTGATACTGTTTTCCAGTTCAAAATTGAATAATATTTCTCCTTTTGCAGCTAAATCTCTGGCTGCTATGATGAACCAACTGGAATGTTTATCCAAACAGAAGGAGTAAGTAAGTTTATGCAGCAGATTTAAGTGATGCTGAACTGCCTCAAATCCAGTGAGAATTACCATGTGGCTGACTTGTCAACATCTCATGAACTTTTTTTTTTAATTTCACATACGTGAAACAAATGGAGGATGCATAACACACACTTAATTACCTGTATCATTCCTAAAACTGTTGCTTGGCTAGAGCTGAGGTCATGCAATTATCAGTGCTGCTGCCCAAGGTAAATAATGTTCAGAAAATGATAATGCAAATTGCAGAAGAGAAAAGGTACAAACATAATCCTTGCTTGGGTCATTATTAAATGCCAAGCAAAGGAACAGCTATTTTAGAGGAGTGAACTTTTCCTAGAATCTCCTGACACCCCCATATAAAATAAACTGATCTCTGTTATTCACTCAAACAAATTCTTAAATATACAACTCCTTTTCCATAGGCTTAACTCCCACATTAGCCCTAATGGAACATCTTGCTATATAACTTCGGATATGTTCTATGTAGAAGTTCAGTTGGAGAAGGATGGAAAGGTGATAGATGTAAAGTTGGCTCACCCTGGAGAGGCCCCTGTGGTAAGGCTTTTTGTTTGTTTGTTCCTTTAGAGAAGTTCATAATAGCGTCTTATATAGTTAATTGTGGAAAAATGACGATTCGAATATTCCCATGCTACTGAACAAAATTTCGCAGTAGACTGACCGATTCCTGTGAGTTAACGATGTTATCAGCTTCATTCCTACGGGACTTAGCAATTTGTACTACTTGGGATCTTGTTTAGCAGTCTCATCTGAAGTGGCAGGGACTGAGCAGGTATGCAGACTGAGCTGCTCTCACAGATGATGTCCCTACTGAGTTTCTTTATATATTTAAGTTTCTTTAACATGGACCGAGCCCTTGAAAGTCATCTATTAAAATCTTTAGTAGCAAATACAAGGTGCGACTCGTATGATTTCTGACTCAGGGTTTATACTGTCTCTGAATATAGCTATCCTCAGACTTTCTACCAGGTTGTCACCCTTTCTTAAAACACAGATTTTCAATTTGAATTGTTTTCAATACATGCCGGGTACAGGACCTAATGCTATGTTGCCAATAAGATGAAACTTAATATACATGTCAAATGGAAATATCTTTTTCTGTTACATTCTCCATTTCTCAGCCATCTACCCCAGGATTGCACACGTTTTTGCTAATGCAGATTACCAGTGGAAACTTTCCAGGAGCTTCTTATTAAAATACTGGAATAAGGTTACAGCAAAATAGAAGTACCAAGTGTTGTTGTTCCTGCATGTAATTACGAGTGATTATTTCAGATCAAAGTTGAAACGGCTTTCTCGGTATAGTGACAAAGACTCCATGGATTTTAGCAATAATATATATAAAAAAAAAAAAAAATCAATTGTATCTTACTTATTTATGTCATCCTTTGCACAGTTGCTCATTTCCTAGTATTCTTTTATTACATTTTTGGCAAAACAACTAACTGTAAAATAGGATTTAGATTTCTTAGAGGAAATAATGCTGTTAAGTAATGGAGAATAATCTGTTGTCACCAAAGAAGCTATTTCTAAATAGTAAAGCATGATCTCTTTATCTCTTTTTTTCCTGCTCTAGATTTGTGAATCTTGCAGCATCTAAGGTACAGAATCCCCTGTTGATTAGAAAAGGATTATATAATAGTTCTGATGCTATCATTTTGAAAACAATTAATGGAAGCCTTATTTAACATAGTAATTTTCAGGGAAAATGATACACCAGTCTCCTTTTTTAAACAACCTGAAGACAAAGTTACATACCACTAAAATTTATTTTTTCCCTCTAATTATGAGTCTAGAAAGTGAAAAGAAAAAATAGACCATTAAATAATGATTACTATGTAGATCATAGATTAAAGAGGAGTCATCTTAATTCCTCATGTTACAGGGCTTTTTTGTTCTTGTACCTGTCAAATCTGTAAATAAATGAAATAATAAATAAAAATAGAAATGTAATTAAGAAGCCTGGCTTGGACCTAATTCTAACTTCTGACCTAAATTTTAAGGTCGGTACAATTGCACCTGTTTACCTAAGCCAATGATTCTCAACTAGGGTGCCCTGAATTTTTCAAGGGTGCCACACAGTGTTAGCACTGTTAGGTGTTCAAATATAATTCATAAGATAAACCTGGTTTTCAAATAGAAATTAATTATGCTAAAAACACTCTGACTTTTATGGCAATCGTTCTGAGTTCTTTGCAACAGAAAAATTGCTCTATGATGTTTTTGTAATGAAAAAAACAAGTAAACTAAAAGCTGACATTTTTGGAGGGGTGCCTTGTGTCTACAAAGGTTGAGAGTTACTCTAAGCAACAAGTACAGTCTAGAATGTTTAAGTTCTGTGTACCAGTTGGACATATACTGATTGTGCATGCATTAATTTTGTATAGGACTGTATAATTATGCCACAGTTAAAGAATGGAAACTACAAAAAAAAAAAAAACACACAAAAAAAACAACAACCCCAAACTGATACAAACTACAATTTTGACTAGTAACCAAACAGATTCTTAAAATACATGTGTCTTCCAAATATTAATGTTGCATAGGATAGCTGTTGTTCTACATTCAAACCTTGACTTTTATGTTTATGGCAATGAAAGTAAGACACAACGCCGTACCTGGTTTCTTTCTCAAGATTTCAAAGGAAATATGATCCCACTAGTGGTATTTCTAATGGACATAATGTAGATTAAAAGATTTCCTGTTAGATGTTTCTTGCCCTGTCCCAAAAGTAACCTTCATTATAAGGGATAAACTGAAGGATTGACTGGAGTGTAAAGTATACTTAAAGACCAAATTTGGTCAATAGCTATCTCTTCACTTACTAGATACCACCAAGTGTATTTTAGTAACTAATTTCCATAGTAGGGGAGAGATGGACAAAAAATGGGTAGTTGGGTAAGAAATGGAAGACGGACAGGATATTTGTTGATCTTCTGAGGCCTGCATTACACATTTTGGAGTTTCTCTTTAATAAACTTTTCCCCCATTAAAAAAAATAAACTTTAAGCTTCTTTAATTTCATAGGTGTGGATAGCTAATTTCAAAGTTTTTAACTTTACATTTATAAATATGTGATTCATTGCTTGGCTTTCAATTATGGCCTTGGTTACAGTGTGTAATAAAAGTAGGGAGGTGTACAAGCAGTATTGTATTAGAAGATGCTATTTAATATAATTATACTAGTTCTATGGTATTTTATTGCTCAATGTTGGATGGTAATAGTAGTGTGCGGGGCTTTTCCTTGATACTTGAGGGTTTGATTTGTGCTCTTATCTATCCGATTGCCAGATTTGTGTACTTCTGCGTTATAGTCTGACTCTCACCTGCCAAGTCTTGATCTTATTTTATGTTATCAGTCGGGAGGTTACTGATGCAGTAAGACACCGGCAATATGACTAGATTGTTATCTGGGTTACCCCTCTCTTCTAACACCCTAGGACAACACCCAAGATTTTTTAATCGTCAATTGAATCCAGATGGTATATAGTTGATCAATTCTTTGTTATTAACTTTTTTTTTCTTTTTTACAGCCCCTATCCATTAACATCTATACATCTTGTGACTCTTTCAAACTGTTTTACATACTTTTGTTTTTACCTTAAAAAAACAACAACACTTAGTTTCATTTATTCAGCACCAGAACAACAGGTACACAACAAGGCAAAGTCAACTTCAGAACTACTTATATTTTTCTTTTCTTGATTGGGGTACTGCTTTCAGTCTCTTCTTTCTTCCTTTTTTTGTTTCGTGGAGAGATTTTATCTTAAGGAGTTCTTCCATACGCTCATGTTTCATTCTTGTGTGGGTGTGAGAACAGCCTGGACTCTTCCTCTCCCCAACACACCCTGGAGCACAATCAGCCCCAATTAAATTCAAACAATAACAAGAAAAACAGAACAGGATAAGAATGAACTTGACCTTTGTGAAAACTGATAAGCATCTGTGGCTCCTTTCTTCTCGCGGTTTCTGCTTTCATCACTCTACTCATCCGAGGGATTCAAGAGTCGCCCTATTTCTTTGAGATTCCAGATTCTCTCCTCCAGACACGTCCTCTCTCCTAGGCAGCATCGGCTCCCAGGATTTCCCAATCTTGATCTTTCCCATGATTTCTCTTCCACTGAATCCTTGCTCCGTCCTCTCTCTTCCCACATGCCATGCCGTGCCTCTCCAGGTCCGTCTTTTAAAGGAACAGCTACTCTGGAAATGGCACTCTTGGCACAATCTCTCTTTCTGTTCCCTGGACCTCATTTATAGCCAGTCCCTCTTCACAGAAAGAGATCATATTTTTACATTTTTATGGCACCCTACAGTTATGTGCTTCAAAACAATTATTGGTTACATGTTAAACCTAACATGCTTTTGTGTTATTTCCGTGCTACAGATGGAGAGGTGGGGTGCAGAGGGGGAGACCCCTGAAGATTAAGTCAATTGATTAACTTTCTAGATTGAGAGGGAAGTTAGTCCAGTGTTGAAGTGAAAGTGTTTGCTTAGTCTTGCTACTGATTAGGGATGTGAGAAGAGGGCCCTATTCAATTAGGATTCAGATTTGGCTTGAATCGGGGACAGTGATTCAGATCACTATCCGCGATTTGATTCAGATGAATCCAAATCTGAAGATTCGATGCTGATTCAGAGAATCAGTGGTTTGGACATAGACACAGCTTTAAAAGCTTTTTTACGTACCTTGAGGTAGCAGGCATGACTCATGATTGGTTCAAAGCTGGGGCACAGGGAGCGTCCCACAGGAGTGTGGGTGGGTGGGTGGGGGGGGGCCTTCCACGTGGTCGGCAGTTAACCCGGAAGTGGTTGGGAAGTATTTCTGGTCCACTTCTGGGTCTGCCAGGAAGTGTGCTGGGGTGGCCCCCTGCACCTCCCTGGCTCGGCAATTGGCTGCAGGGGGACCCAGGAGGCACCAGTCAGCGAGTTGGGAAGTGTGGGGGGGCCCCCTGTGTGTTCCCTGGCAGACCCGGAAGTGGACTGGATGTGCTTCTGGTTCACTTCTGGGTCTGCTGCCGAGCACACTGGGACCCCCCATGCTTCTGTGGGATGCTCCATGCACCCCAGCATTGCAGCACTCACGAGCTGCCTGCTACTTAGAGTTACGTAGAAAAAACATTTAAAGCTGCCTCTGTCCGAATCTCCAAATCTTTCCGAATCGATTCGGAGAGATTAAAGGGTCCTCTGATTCAATTTGGATTCGGCCACTGAATCGGGTCGAATCTCTGCTGAAACGAATCGGGGACCAAAGCTTTGCATAGCCCTACTACTGATGCACAATTTCCGTGGTTACATTGCAGTGAAAAGTGTAGGTAGCTAACTTGCATATCAATAGTACCATAGCCACAGACTCACAGAGTTCAGCAGGGCTGCAAAGCCCACCCAAAAACCTGCATAAATAGTACTTTAGTAGCTAGTTCACACTCAGTTCAGGGCTGCCACAGTGAGGCTGTTGTCAGCACCCTACCTGGTTTGGAGCAACCTCTGACTGGTCTATGAGAAATGCATAAACCTTCTGCAAGAATGTAGAACATGCAGAGTTAAGTTCTTTATTCTCAGTTTGTTTTTGTATTTTTTAAATTTCCCTATTCATAGAAATATGTTTAAGATTTGTCTCTTACATTGCTGCTAGGAGATGTAACATTAATGAAAACCTTAATATTTTGATAAGAGAGACTATGTATGGGTTCATAGTCTCAAAGTGATACTATATGACTAACTTGATTGAAACATTAAGAAATGCTATTCCAAGCTGATGCATTACATTTCCAGCTGTCAAATACAAAAATGGTGCATGTGCATTGCTTTTAGTAATGTGTATTCCAGTGATGTCTGCTTAAGCTGCATTACTTGTGTAACTGTGCCAAAATTCATACTTCCTCTTTTTCTAAGAAAATATTCAAAACAGTGTTTGATATGCCAAATCTGATAATCGGGCCCATGTTGCTGTTTGAAATGTCCTCAACATGCTATAGAAAGCTATATGATGTTTAATTCATCTTCTTTTGTATTTTGGCTGCAATAATTGTTCTTTATCTTTAGAATGAAAGACTATTCTGCCTTTGGAAAGATTCTAGAAGACTTGTCAAATCTGTACCAAATTCCAGGAAATAGGTTGTATTTCCTTTAAATGTAACTAGCTTTTCTTTGTGGTTGATCCATTTATTTAATCCATGTTCTTTTCCCCAGTGATATGAAAGCTAAGGCATATCTAGCCTTGCAATCCCTGGAAAAAGACCTCTGTTCCATGTCCCTTCTGTACAGGTAACTTTGAGACTGCATGGTGCATTTTTTTTAAAAAGTACTTGACTTGGAAATTATTACATTGGTTTAACATAATTATACAGAGGATTGTAGATAGATGTGGAGGTTTCTCCCAATGGGAAGCTTGGTATCTTTGTCATGGGTTTAGTCAAATAAGGAAAGCCATATAGCTAGATCCTCAGGTGGTTTAATTTCCACTAACTTTGCAATAACTCAGTGGTTAGTGTAGCAGCATTGCAAATCTTCTGATCTGCAAGTTGTCTCACAAGTTGATATCTTTGCAGTCCAGGTATATAACTTACCAGCAGCTGGACAGAAAGGTCTATGTCTATAGCAATCCACCCTATGTGGTCCCATTACACAATTAGATAGGAGAGTTTTAAAAAAAATTCTTCAGGTGGTGTAGAAAACAAAATATGGGCTGTGTTTGCCTTCTATTTAATTGTCTTTGAACTGGCCAGTTGAAAGGACACCCATTAGACATGGACAGGATATACTAACATGGAAGAAAGATGGATAGTTTCTAAGTTTTCCTACAGAAGAAGCAAAATGTAGTTGGATAGAATATAAGGTCTCAACAAGTACTGGTCTAGGCCTACATCTTTCTCTAAGCAGTGAAACTAAAAGCGGGTAGGGGACAATTCATCAGTGGGTCTCCTTAAACCTGTTGGCAGCTTTAGCCCTTCTATAAAAACAAGCAAACAAACAAACCAAGAAGTAGGAGTTGGGGTGCAGAGGGGTTGGAAGACTTTCAGATGACTTGCCTATTAAACAGCCTCAGCAAGCAGAGCTCCACTGTAGCACAGGAACATATTGTTAACCTATTTTTGTGTGGTGTTCCCTTAGTAAGAATACCATTCTTTATTTAAACTAAAATACTCTGTTCCTCACTAGTCACAACTGCTCAGGATATTCACAGACAGACTTAATCATGAATTCATGAACGAGCTATTTGTTTAGCTGAGTAGATTTAATTCAGCTGCCTTTTCAAGTTTTGCAGCTCATTATTTTGCTTGCACCTGTAGAGGGGATGAAGTTGGAGAAAGGTGTGACAGTCATTTGAGTTCCAGTTTATCCAGGTCACTCAGTTATACTGCCTCCCATCTTGTCCTTGCACTGGTCATCCCAATACAGTCCTTATATCCTAGACAGTGAAAGAAGGTATATAGGCTCGGAACACGTCAAGTTTTAAATATGCAGCAAGTACAAATACTTATTTAAGTGGGGTCTATCACAGAATTTTAACTAGCAACCTAAGCAGTAAGAGTCATGCAAGTTCCTACTTACAGATAGCAAGCAACATAATAACACTGTGCAAAGAGAAGAAAGAATGTTTGAGGCTTAAAATGGCTTAAAATGACCTGAATAGCATTGTTTCACTAAAACCACTGACCAGTGTGTTTTATAAAATTAGCACACAGGATGTCAACAGAGTTACTGAAGTACTTCATGGAAAAGTAGGACACTTTGTGCCAAGAACTGGAGGTAAACAACTTTTGTTAAAAAGTTCACAATCGAGATCCTTAATTACTGAGTACTGTGCATATTTATTTGGTGTAGTCATGTTTGACTGAACATCTGTGTTCCCAGGCTCTGTACACGCACCTTGCTCCCACCCCAGGAAAACTTTCTGGGCCTCAATGATCTGACTTCAACAGCCTGATTTCACACCAGTAAAAAGCAATACTGCCAGTATTGAGGTCAGGTGGGAAATCACATTTTGGGAGTAACTGCAAGACACCCACCAGAATTGCTAAAGAGAGATTGATGCTAGTCTATAAAAAGGAGGGTTACCAAATTGAAGGGTTGTAGCACCTTTCAACTTAGGCTAGGCTATTGGCAGCAGCCCTAGGCTTTAACTCTCAGCAGGTTCTGTTTTTTTGAAAGACTATGCATTTTGAAGAGTACTTTTGACATGTTTTCTTGCTATACTGAGCTGCTGCTCAGCTCCATGGGAATAGCCCTGGATTGTGCATTACAGCTTTCCTTTCCCAGAAGAGATGAGTCACTTCAGGAAACTTAAAGTTATTACTGATCTGCTAAGTTTGAACAGAAGGCTGTTGAAGTATGATGTATGTTTCAAGAGATTTTAAATAGCCCGATTCTAAACAATTTTTGATTCATCGGAGAGCTAAAAACTCAAATATTGTGACTTGGAAAATGTACAAATTCAGAGGTGTCACGGTAGTATGCTTTTTAAAAGGAGTCCTTTGTTGCTTGGGGGAAGTAACATTTTTGTAGTAACCTACTGTAATTTTTATTTCTACTTTAGGAACCCCTATGAACATTGAATTTTACATATCACCCTATCAAGCTCTGGAAGAAGAACTAAACCCTGGTAAAATTTAAATGATGATTAATTGTTTTGTCTGTTTAAATGTATTCCTCTTTCCCCTGCCCCCTCCGCTGAGTAAATTCTAGTGTTTACAAGTATTTGAGAAGAATCAGTTGTAGTTAATAAGAGCTTTATTCTCAAAATTAAGTAACTGTTTTTTCAATGACAATTTTTTTTTAGCAGAAAATTGCTAAGTGAACTTAGCAGTAATGCAAAACCTTGATTTTATTTAAGTATATCTCAGGTGTTCATAAGTAAGAAATGCTTTAGTGTAAGGACAAGATGAATAAGGAAATGAGAACTTTTCTGCTGTTGGATTGCCACATTGGTTTGAATTTGAACTAGCAGTGATCAAGTCATACAATGGGACTCTGGTGAACCTGTCTGTCTGCTGGCAATTAATTTTTGTAACCTGTAAACCTACTATCACAGCTGACACTACCTGGCAGTTGTCAAAGCAGTCTTTGACCAAATGGTGAAGGAAAGCTTATGCTGCAGCAGCCTGGGTTGTGCCAGCTCTGTAGATGACTAGAGGGCTCCAAACATTTCAACCTGACATTTCACGAGTTCTATACTATAGTCATTTACACTGTCATATGCAAATAAATACAATGGCACAAAACAGTCTTTTCCCTTTCCCTCAGGCTCACATATATGTGGAACAAAGCTGTTTGTAACTGTTGGAGGTTCAGACATGACACACAAGCTTTCTATTTCTCCATTGATTGTGGATTCCCAGACAGAAGATGGGTGAGATTCAGAGGCACTATTGACACTTCTGAACACATCAGTGACTTGCAGGTCCACTTATATTATTCACCTCTGACATAATTTCTATTGATTCTATGATCATATAAGAGATGCAAGCTTTTGAGCAACTATAATTTATTGATGGCATTATATTCTTTGGAGTACTCTGAATAATCTGTGGCTTTGCCAGTTTCCCCAAATGTAGTGTAAAATGTCTGAGGTGCATACAATCATAGATTTTTGAGGCCAGAAGGGTCCAATGTGATGACTTTGTCTGGCCATCTTTATAACAAAGGCTATAAAACTTCATCTAGTAATTCCTGCTTGAAGTCCATACTTTTAAATGGAAATAGGGTAGATGTATGACAATTCATTATAGTTGAGTTGTATGTAATATTTCATGTCCTTGGCTTAAACTTCCTCTAGGAAAGTGGTGTGTTTTCTCTGATTGCTGGCACAATAAAAAGTCAGTCTTGAGGGACAGTTTTTCTTCAATGAACCGTAATAAACAGATAAAGCAAGAATCTTTATGCGCTGCTCTGCATGTTCTTGGGTCTCACTGGCCTTCTGTTAGTTTTTATGCAGGTCTTGCTTTGATATCTGATCTTTACTTGCATTTTTTTTTAGAGGAAGACTTTTGAGGTTGGAAGAAAAACCTATCCAGAATAGGTACATATAGAATTATGTACTAGATGTGTCTTAATTTTGCACTGTACATAGTCACCATTGCTTCTGCTTCTGTAACAACTTCCTTTCTATCCTTTTCTTCAGAAAGCCTGTCTTTTTAACACTGAGTGATGAACTTGGCATGGATTTGCCAGCTTGCTTTTTCTTGAAGTTTCACCAGCCTTCCCCTATATCTTCATCCAGTATTAAGAAGATAGAGAAGCTTACAGGCATGTTTTAATTATGTGTAAGACTAAATATTTTTAACAACTCTACATAGCTTGTTTGTTTTTCCACTTACTCATTCTAATGTTACAGGACAGGTAGAAAACCTGACTACTACTTCTAAGAGAAAATCCTTTCATTTTCTTAACAGCTCAGGTCTGACTACCACATTTTTCATGCGATCAGGCAGGGATAAATAAGAACTTTTCAGGTTTAAGCAGAGAAATGAGAACGTAGAGGGATGGGCTTATTGGTAAACTCCACTGGGTTTAAACTTGGGCAATCTCAATTAAAAACAATCCCCTATTATTACTGGGTGAGTTACTTGGGTAATTTACACTTCAGTGCCCCAATGATAATGTAAAGGATGGGGCTGGATTAACACTTGCCTATGTCAGAATGGATCAATGTTTTCAATTGTATTAATAATGGACTACAGAATAATCCAGAAACATTAGTAAAAAAAAATTTTTTTTTTTTTAAAAGGCATTCCCATTGTTGCCCCGACACTAGCTCCTCTTTATGAATTGATTGTTCAATTTACCCTTAATAGGAAGTACAAGGAGGATTGTTCCATAAATAATTCTCATTTAATTGTGGTAAGTATTTTCTGGCTCCCCCCCCAGGAATCCAGCGCTCATGAGGGAGAATTCATACAAATTTAGAATGTAACACGCTATCTTTTTATTTTGAGATATTTAAAGATTACTAAATGCAGCTCAAACCAAGACATTGCATTGAATATGGTTATTGAAGTTAATATTGTTTTTTTTTCAAAACACATTTAGCCAGCTAAATTTGTTCACCAACTTCTCACTAATCTCTCAGCTGGGGTTGTGAGCAATTAGTGTGAAGCTAGGTTGGAAATAGCTTGTCTGTCAAGAGATTTTATTTAAGCCCTGTCTCCCCCACCCCAAAAGAACCTAAAACAATCTTTGAGCATAGAGTGTATCTGCCACTCCATTTTAAGTACTAACAGTTGTGATGTTCTCTACCATATGATAGCTAGAGCAGTAAATTGGTTGCTATAGTCTCTATTAAAACAAAATTCAGAAAAAAATAAAATTTAATTCAGTTTGTTACTTTTATTATACAATGTGATACCTTTTTTAAAAAGGTGTTTATTGAAGATATGTGGCAAATAGTATTTGAAGGCAATTTGTCATTACTTTTTGTATTTTGGTGGTACTTTAGTCTCGGTAATTAACTTGCCTAGTTGCAAATAATCGTAACCTCTAACACTGTAAGGCTTGAAAGGGAGAATCATACCTTCAGCCTGATAGCAGAGACAGCTGGAAAAGAAGGCACTTCCTCTACACGTAACAGACATAATTCAGTGTTTTGAGCTTGCATAAGCTCTTACTGAGTCTGGCTAACAGTGCAGGGCAGGTTGGTCAGTTTGCAGTATGGTAGCTGTAGTTGCAATACATAGGAGCTTGCAATTCCTAGTCTTTCTACATAGGAGCTCCTGAATATCCAAACTGCATAGAGCTGAAAGACCACAGCTCATTAGCAGTGTCCTGAGAAGATCCATCTCATTAAACTAATTGTACAACTAGAATAATTAAGGCTTCCTTTCAAGTTCTTACCTTCTTAGATCTTAGGCTGGCAGGGTCTTTCATTTAGTGGACTCTGGCAAAATCTCCTTCATTTTATACCCTCTCTTTAATACACACCCTCTCAATTAAGTATCCTGCCCTGTTCTTAAAGGGATAGCTCACACAGATCAAAACCAGAATTTTTAAACAACAGTAGCTAACTTCACTTCTGTATACATAGGTTTTTTACTATATGAAATAATACAAATGAGTTGCAATTACTCCAGGCACCTCATACCAATTAAGGGTTGCACCTGTAATTTCTCCCCTCAATGAGGTGGCTTTGATGAATACTGTTATACTAGGTACAGGAGTAGGTGGAGGGTGAAACAGCTGTTGTTGTCTTTAGACCTACCCCCCCCCCCCACATCCACAAGAGTAACTGCATTGCATACTTCTACTACTGAGTTACATAAAGATATGCTAGTGTGTGTTACACTGTTGGATACTGAAATGACTGACTGAGAGAAGGAATCAGAACTCATAGTAGAGGTAATGTCTTTTTATTAGACCAACTAGATTTTTGCAAAAAAAAATAAAAATCTTTATTTGCAAGCTTTCAGGCACCAGCACCATTCTTCAGGCATAGGAGAAAAGACTGTAAAAGTTTTCCTTGGTAGAAATGAAAATTCATATTTCATAGGGAAGTTGAAGGTGTGGTAAAATCTCCTGTTTGGCACAGTTCATTTTATGCAGATTAGGTCAGAGGTTGGAGTAGTCTGTTTACTTCAAGTTGTTTGGTGGCAAGCAGGATATAATCATATTTCCTTCTGGTTATTATGATTCATATTTCACAGAAGAGTAAAAAGATGGAATGCTCTTCTGGACAGGAATTTCTTATGTGGTGAGGTATCTCTGGGCTCTGTGATCATGCAAATTACCTCAAACAAAGCAGGGTTTCAGGTGATAAAATTTGCTTCCTCTTTTTAAAATTTATAAGGATTTCATTTAAAAAATCAGCTAAAAATTGGTATCTTCCATGTGTCAGGTATAACTACGGTAAGAGACAACAGCCAAACCTATTCCTTGCAGTAGAGAACATGGCAAAATGAATGAGATGTGGGTTTTGTTCTCAGCTCTACCCCTATCCTTTGTTACTTTATCTGCAGAGTGGCTAAATGATACTGTAATTGCCTTTCCTAAGGAAAAAGGCCTTGGTTATTTATATTTCTGTGACCTTTTGGACTCTTAACATCAACCAGTGCAACAGCTACAACTAGAATTCATACTTTTTATTGGCTTGTAACTGGTGCATGTTCCCCAAGGTTGTAAGATATTTTGTGGGAAAGAAGTATGGTCTCAGGTGATCTCTCTCTTTTTTTTTTTTTTTTTCCTAAGCGATATTTTTGTTGAGTTGCAGACAGGCTTGACAAATTTGGCAAGTACATGTTGTGTAAAATTTATTTTAGAATCAGGTCCCATGTAATATTCTGATATTATCAGGATTTGCCATCACATTTTAATTCTTCACAAAATAAGCATACTTTTTTTTGTTAGTCTCTTCCAGATTGTCCGAAGCACAGTTATTTCATAAATAAAGGCACAGAAAAATCAGGGATCGCAGGAGCATTGGTCAGTAAAATTCCATTCACCCATCCAAAGTTCGTGCCTGCTATAATAGATATTCTTCGGCATCAGATGGTTTATAACACCCTTATTAGCAGCTGTGTCTCTGAGAACAGTATAAACAAAGGTAACTGGTATGTCTGGAAGAACAGTATATTTCTCTGTAATGCTGTTTTAACTAATTATATTTGTTTGCAAGTTGTATGTCACCACTCCTACAGCTTCCTTTTCTGAAGCCTTTACAACAGCGTGCCTGAAAAGACTTGGTTTCTAAATGATCAGAATACTTAATTTTTGTGTAAATCTCTCCCTGTATGTTACAGATGTTAAAGTAATGTTCTTAAGTTTTAGACACATTACGTAATCCTCAGAGGCGCAAACTACAGTAAAACCTATCAAGATGGAGTTGCCAATGTTTAGAACTACTCTACAATTTACTTACATGGACTAAGTTTAATAAACTTAGTTATTTCATTTACAGATTATTCAGAGCTACTTTATTTTGAAGTGTCTCCAGTAAAAGACACCAGCTTTTCCATCTCATTCCAGCATCCTGTAGGAGTGAATTTAGCTTGTGGTATGTAAAGATTATTCTATATTGCTATCTTCCCCCTAGTTTCAGAACAGGGGATTCAGTAGTGAGCATATACCACATACTAACTTTGAAGACCTATAGTGACTTTCTAAAACCTAATGCTGTTCATAAGGATTGTTTCTGTGTGTAAATAACATGTGGCAAAAAATATTACATCTACAGCTTAAAACAAAAAAACCAATACAGACAAAAACTAAGGTTTTCTTAAGAACATAAGAATTGCCATGTACTGGGTTAAGCCATAGGTCCACCTAAATGGACTTGTTTCTTTAATACGGTGAACATGAGCAGATTCCTGTACCCTGATGAGGCCACACTTGAATCAGAAGGATTAGGGACTGCAGCCATGGTATTTTAAACGCATTAGTTTTTTGGCATAGTAACAAATAAGTGCTAAAAATGTTCAACAGTTTAATTTGCATATTAGAACTGAAAGGAATTATTAATTGATCATGGATATAGACATTTTTCAAATAATGTTGGCATATTTTTTCTTGGTCAGTGGTAATCAATGTCTTGAGCTGCAAAAAAATCAAATGCAGTCTTCGTATAAATCCTCAAGATGCGACTTTAAATTGCAGCAATGACTTCATCACAAGAGTTGTGGAGCGGTAGGTGTTCAAGTTGCATTGTTTTAAAATAAAATGCTTGGCACCAATTTTGAAGTGCTTATTCATAAAAAATGTTTCCATTAATAGTAAAGTACACAGTAATATGCAAAAATTAATCTGTGTAAAACATACATCTATTTAAAGTGAAAGCACAAGGAGGAAAACAGATAGTCTTAGCTGTATCTTAAGAATATTTTAGTCCTTTTTATTGAAAGGGTGTCAGAGTCTTCCTTAAACATATTTGATTTATAGCAATATTTACTTGTATAGATTTCTTGTCTGTCACTATAAAGTCCTTCCAGTAGGAAGTGGGGGGGGAAAAATATTAATGATTTAAGAGACTCTCTTTTCAAAAGGTACTTTCATGAAAGGGGCTAGGTCTTCTGGCCCTGTTATTCACCCAGCAGACACTGCACTGACGGCTTCAATGCAAGGTTTTTTGGTTGGGCTTGTCAATGAGTACCACCTACCTTTCTGGGGGACCACCTTCAGGAAGTAAGAGAGTTCAGTGTCCTATGTCTAGTCAGTCCTTGGGTTCCCAATGCAGGCTATAGCATGGACAAGTATGTACTAAGAAAAACATGGAGATCATAAATTCACTTCAACTAGGTCAATAAACAGCTATTTGGTGGTATAATAGTAAGAAGAATTTAGGCTGGATAGGCTTGAATCAATAGTTTTATATCTAGCTTAATGGAGGAAATAGTAAAAACTGATGAAGCCAGCACAGTCTGTGTTTGGGTAAATTCCAGTATCGTTTTATAATTGTAGAGTTAATGAAAAGTTAAGTGGACAATTTTTAAAGTAAAATCCTAAATCCAAAACTGAATGATATGAGATGTATTTTACTTGGATTTGCATGTAGTGCTTAGCATCAAGAACATAATAGCATCCACATACCTAGATACTGTCTGATTGAGTATACCTCTAGCTTCTGTTGTTAAAGTTTCTGTAGGAAAGCACTCAGCCAAATAAGAGGCCAAAATTGCTCTATGTTAGAATGTGACAGGCACTCTGATAACAAATATAAAGTCTTTCCTGGGGAAAATGTTAAACTACTTTTTTTTTAGAGTGGGTTAACTTGGAGAATGATGAAGCATTGTAGTAGCGGATAAAGTTTTAAACATTTCCTCTTCAGTTGCTTGTCTGTTCCTCTTGTCATGAGAGCTATTTTCAAGAATGTTGTCAACCGAGAAGCAGATGGTAGAACACAAAATATGGAGATTGTCTGTGAGCAAAATCCTGAAGTTACCTGTGAGCAATCAGCATCCTGTAATAATATCAAAGAAAATATGTCTGCATCCAGCACACACAATGCCACAGTAACCAATATGCAAAACTTAACTGTTACTATAGAAGAAAGTTTCTCCACTACTAACCTGCAGATCTCCAGCACTATTATGGAAGAAAACAGCTCTACTGCTAGCCAACACTCATCTGATGGAATAGAAGGTAGACAGGCAGGCTGCAGAAATACTGCAAGCTTCATCTGACAGCATGGAAGAGAGTCTTTCTACAGCTAGCCTGCAGACTTCATTTGAATATGTAGAACAAGGTGTCTCTACAGCCAGTGCTGAGTGTGATGTACAAGAAATCCCAGGATAAGTGTACTAAATATTGTCTAATGTAAATCTGTTATGATTCCACATCAACTGTTTTATAGAGTGAACAACCAGCAGATCATTCCAAGGCTTTAAGCAAAAGAACTGACTGCTTCTGGGAAATTAAGTCTCTTCTGCTTTCATATTCTAAGTAAAAAACCCCCTGTTAATATGCTAGAATTTGAGAATTTAAATACAAATTTGGAAAATTTAATTTTACTTTAAGAACTTTACTTTAGTCAATGCTAAACAGCAGCAGGTATTTCTTAGAAGACGGGGAACTAATGTATGGTGTCTAAAGTTTTGTTGCTTTAACCTTAGGTATTCACTTTGATAAACAAACCATACAAAAACCAACTGTATCCTTCTGTTTACAGTAGCTTTCTCCCCATCTTTATTTTTTAATGTTCTGTGTGAACCATATTAGGTGAGCACGACTGTGCACATACATGTGAACAAGAGTAAATCCTTTATAATTGCACAATTCCACATTTTTATTTTTTTTTTTTAAGTTCCCTAAAAAATGGAAGTGTGACTGTGTAGTTAACGAAAAGCTTCTCCAACTGAGGAAATGAAAAATTAAAGGACGAACTGCATAGGGCCTGTGATCATTACAGGTGAATGAAAATAATTACATTTACAAGTTACAAAGCTTCCAACTGCTGCAGGAATGATTAGCCTGATAGTTAACTTGAAAATATAAAACTGTTATTTATTATGAAAATAAAGTTAAGGTAAAATTGTGTGGCAGGTTTTCTCAGTCATGATTTTAAAGTAAACTATTATTATTTTATTTTGGCATTTCACTAAACAGGCACTTTTTTTGAGAGAAGAAAATTAGTTACAAGCAACTTATTAGATAGTACTAACTAATAATAAAAAAGACATCCTTTTGTTATTCTTGATTTGCAGTCATTAAATTGACTGATAATTCCATGTGCGTGGAACTTAGCAAACTGATGAGAAGCAATTTCTTTGGGTCAGAAATATGAGTTAAGATAAAAATCAGCAGAAGGTATTAGAAGTTTATCATAGAGAAGGTGAAAGTAAAAGCCATAAGATCATTTGGCTGTTTATGACAGTGATGTATAGAAGATTGTTGTTAAAGTCTCCTTAACTAAAGGCACTAAAAGGAAAACCATAAACAAGTGATGGATATGGTCAAGAAGGAAGTTTTAGACAAGGGAGTCTACTTGAAGGGAGAACGGGAATTAGTAAAAATTCTACTTCCTAAGTTATTAAAACTAGGTTAGAATAAATTCTCTGATTCTGTCCATCTGAATCCCAGCTGACAGTTCTGAAATTTCCAAGAAAGGCAAGAACCTTACACAGTTATTTTTAGTATATCTGCAAAACTTGAATACAATGTACACTATTTAAGTGCGTAACTCCAGGACTGAAAAAAAGTTATGCACTTACACAGGCTCAATATAAATCATGCTCATTAAGCACCCATTTCAACAGCTGTCAGTACCATGGCATTAGCTACCCCCAAACTGGTCAGGTCTCATCATATTCAATGTTTCTTAATAGGCAGTTTCAGAGCTGCTACTAGTAGCTTCAAAAGGGAGGGGTACTAGTCAGTTTAAGGGCTGTTATTTTCTGTCATGTTGCAGGCTTCTAATAACAGCTCTTTGACAACTGCTTCTGGTTTACCATTTCTGACTCCAATTATTATAGTTAGAGTACAATTACATTACAAAGTAGACAGTGGGACCAAAAGATGTTGCGCACTTTAAGCAGTTTACATACTTAACCGATATGTTTATAAGCAGTGTCTGTTATAACATAAGCAACTGGCAAGCGAGAGCTGTCTCACATTATGCAGTTACATAAATTATGCTCTTATCTGATGTGTATCATGTGAAGTTGACTGTATAAGGATTAGCAACTGGGGAATACAAGCAAGGTCCATATCACCCACTTGGTATGGTAGATGCTACATGCCATGTATTATGGGTGGGGAGAGGCCTACTGTTTGAAATGCTTTAAAAATAGGGCACTTCAGCTTCAGTTGGATTTGTGTTTCTGTGCTGCACCCCTCAGTTGAAATACTGAAAGTAGTGGTATGCTCGCCAGTCAGGGGCCACAACAGAGGGCTGTAGCTCTGCAGCCCCCATTCTTCCAGGGCCTATGGTCTTCTTTGCCTCCCAAGTGTGGGGGAAATAGAGTAGGGCCAATGTCAGTGAACCATTATTCAATCCTGTCAACTCCATCCACACCCCAGGAAACTGGAGGTCCCTTACCTCTGCTAGAACCAGGAGATCAGGTGCAGCGAGGCATAAGGAGAGTTGGGCTGGAGATCATTAACGCCAGTTCTGGTGGGCTTCAGGAGAGCTCAGTGTCCTGATCTCCTCTCCACTCTCTCCACATGCTGAGGGGCAAGAGCAGAGCATGGTGGGATGCTGGAGGACCCAGGGGTCTCCTGCTACACTATAGAGTATATATATGTGACAGGAAGGGCTTCATTTTGAAGTGCCTCTAGCATTGGCGACACGTAGGTCATGCACACACACCCCCTGAAAGCGCTAGCCATGAAACTGGAAGCGCCAGCAGAAGTGCATTTCCAGTTTTGCCGCTGGCTTGGCAATCACCCGCTGGGATCCCCCTCCCACCCGTGTCAGCAATTGGCTTCCCATCAGCAATCTGGTGCCCCCTGTTGTCCATGGCTTCTAGCTAATACCTGTTGCCTTCAGGGCTATTTTTGGAATGCTTAAAGGGTGTGCATGTCTATCCCACTTGCCCTCAGAAGTGCTTCAAAGGCATCTGAAGGGCTTCAAATGTTACATCTGTTCACACCCAAAAGGGGACTAGAGGCTACTGTGCCTAAGCATAGGTCATACTACAGTGATTTTGCAGTGGCTATATGCCTCTTAGTGCCTCAGCTAATCACACCATCCTCCTCTCTCTGCCTCTGAGGAAAGCTGACACCCTTCTTTGAATCCCTGCTTCTTCAGCAAAGTAGTTGTGCTACATTTTGAGTCATTAATGGATTAGCCAAATATGCATGTAGCCACCTGCATGGTGCTGGAGGACACTGGCAGAAATCCTTTTAACCCTTTGGTGAACACACATTACTACTAAAGGTTAAGGGCCAAATGTCTTCCCCTGTTTAGCTGCTCATGGCACCAGCATAATTAAAGCATGCCTGCTCTTGTAGCCAATGACACATAATAGGGTAAGGTGGTTAGCATCATGCCCATCTACCTTTTACTTCCCAGTCAAAATGACTATATACCCATCTACAGCTAGGTCATCTGAGGACAGCTCTTGGCAAGACCAAGGCACAGCTTTTGAATTGTACAAGACACCTTAACTGTTTGAGGAGGAATTATGCCCAAGTATGCTACAGCTTAACATTAACAAGAAGCCTGTTCACTTTAAATGAAGTCTTATTTATACATTAGTGAAACTCTAATGGGAAGCATTGTGTGTGCTAAACACTTGCTTGAGGAAAAGATTTGTTCTTTGCACAGCCACCACTTTACCAGAGGAAGTGATACTACGAGACACACCAGAGATTCTGAGTACTCGAAAAATGTAGCTTATTGTTCTCTTCTTAACCAATAAGCTGGAGCAATGTCAGTCTGCCAAGGAGCATGTTCGGCATGTGCAGTTCCCATTTGCTATTAGGAACTCTACATACAGACTAAAAAGAGAAAAAAGTCAATGCTTATATTCATTCTCAGTACCATTGGAGCAACTATTTAAGGATGAGTCTAATTTCTTTTCTGAAAAACAATGATAAAGGACAAGTCAGAGTAGAATGTTAGATTCCCCACAAAGCATCAGTCACACAACAGTATTGCTACAGAGGTACTACTAAATTGCTATGCAACTGTGCTTCTGTCATATTCACCTATGTATGTTAAGTTTATATAGGGAAGCAACATTTTTTGCCAAGAGCAGAGGTATGACGGAGCATTATAAAATAGACATTGTTTTATTGGCAACATCAAATAAGTAATTTAGCTGACATCCTATGTCTTATTTATAAACAAAATGCAATTCTACCATTGTTGTTTTATGAATGTTACCAAAGAGAAACCCACAGAAGTTAATTTTCAAGCTGCTGGATAAGCTGTAATATATCCCATGACAAGCCTAGTTGCTGTATTAAGCAAACAGTCTGTTCTTTAACCCAAGCAAGGGTTGGACTTTCTGAATCTCCATGTTTTTTTGTCTGACAGTTCTCAGACTGCACAGAGTCAGCCTCACCGTTACTCCTGCAACAGCTCTCACTGAACGTGGCACCACTTCCACAGGGTCTTTCAGATTTAGTTCCATTAAATTCTTCCTCAGCTGGGATTGTACAGCTAAGGTCCATATCCTGAACTGAATCCAGTAACTCCCCAAGGTGGGGCTGTGGATGGACAGAATTCAGACACTTCAGCACATGCTCTTCATATTTGCCAACTGCATCCAGGAGATCATTTATCTTGCTCAGCAGAGCAGAATCATGTCTGTTAAGGTGACACCAAGATAAGAGAGCACTGTAGAGAAGAAAAACAAAACAAAGATGAGCAGGTAGCCTGCATGCTTCCTTGAGGATGTGTGAACAGATGACAAGACAAGTTAAACTCAGACCATATCTGTGGGCACCTTGTTCACATGGATTTTTGGGAAAGTTCAACTGGTGGAGTTGACTATCCATCCAAAGTGGTAGATTCAAATTATAATTCACTAAACAACTAAGATCATGTTAACTAGAGATGGACTGTTTAGAATTGCCACATTTTAGGTAGGTAGGCATCTGTGTCTGCAGGGAAGCTTGGCTTTAAATTTCAACCTGGAGTTGTGTGCCTAAACCTAATTTCCCTGTCCACAAAAATAGAGAAGGGCCAGAATAGCTAAGGTCTCAGCAATCAGAACACTTTCTTGTACAAGAACAGGGGTCTCTATAAACACCAGGCTACTGGGCATTTGGGGCTGGTTGAGTCTTATTTGCTCCATTTATAGGAGCCAGAAACTTACACTAGGACAGCAGGTGGAGTACCTAGATTGTGGGAAACCGAGGTTTAAAATCTTATTCCAGTCAGGTCAAGCAGGAACTTGAACCTGGGTCTTTCACAGGTGAGGAGAGATCAAATATTCTCCTTTCCCTTTGAAGCCCCTGTCAGAATAAGAAGGAAAACACCTACTTTTAAAATGTTACTCTGTGGCTTCATTTTGAGAAAGGCCTTGCTAGCTGTGGTATCAACAGTTCAACAATATTTTGTATACTCAGTGACAGAAATTCAGGCATCTTGGGCAGAGATGTCAAACTCCCCTGTGGTCCTGGGTTGGATCTGGACTACAGGTGCATGAGGGCTGCTGCAGTGGTTTAGGGACTAGTGTCAACACAGGGTCCAGTGACAGTGGCAAGAGGTCCAGGAGAGCGAGTCCAGGGGTGCTGGCAGTGAGACAAGCTTACTCCCAAAGGCCATGCCCAGTAAGGCAAAGAGACTCTAGATTTTATAGCAGGCCATGCCCCCTCAACTTCAAAGTGGAAAAAGACTGTAATTAGTGGTTAGGGATCTCTCCAGCATGGTGAGATAGTTTTAATTCCTAGTGTCTGCTCCAAGGATTAATTCTATAGTAACCAATGTTTGTTTAAAGCAAAAATATAAGTTCCTGAAGCATGGACCAGAAACTTAGGGTTCTCCTTCCCAAGTGAGTGCTCTAACTGCTTGGATGCAGAGTCATGCTTCCTCCCACTTAGGCCCAGTAACTCTCTTGTGCACAATGGAACAGCTTCAACAGGACTAGGGAGAAAATCCACCACCCAAAAAAGTTTGAAGCCTGATTATTAGAGGTGGAAGATGTGGGTTTGGACCTAGAACTCCTGCTTCCTGGGCAAGTGCTCTGTCCAATAGGACATTACACAGTGTGATGAGCATAGGCACCATCACCACTCAGTTTATGGAAAGGAAAAAATATAGACACCTGGGTTTTGTTTTTTTTTTTAGGAAAGTATACCAACTATGGATCCCAAGTGAATGGCAAAGCCTCCCTGCAGTTCTGACCTAACCCCAAAAGGTGGGATTTTAGATTTTCTCCCTGTCTTCAGTGTCTCTTCTTTGCTACCTCTAGACAGCTGGAGCATGCTGGCCGTTTTGGATCACATACTGAGATGCCAACGTCTCTACATGCATTGTATAGGGAGCACCTAGATGCCTAGCACAGAAGTCTAGATTTCTCTCAAGTTGTGCTGCCCAACTTTTAAGCACTTCTGTCTTTCACTGACCCAAGCGCCAAACCACTTAGAACTGGAATAATAGTACAGCTAGAAATTCAAAAAGAGATCATGGTCTCAAAACTTACTTTAGAATTCCTTTGAACTGGCCACAGGTCCTCATCATCTTGGCCCCTTCTCTGTATCCCTGATTGAAGCCCTGCTGGAGTGCACATTCTTTTCCAGCCTCAACTCCATCTCTGTAGCCTTCCTGTAAGGAAGGTGACAAGAAAGGAAGTTACTTGTGGGAAGAATTACAACTTCCAAGTCAAGTATTTTACAAGCACCGTGAAAGCACAAGCATAAGAAGCATTCAGTTTTTCAGAAGTTAGCTTTCTAATTTGGCTAGATGTATGCAATTCTTGCCAAGTGGAAAAGAGAGATTCCAGGAAAAGTTTTGGATTGTCATAAGAATGAGTCACAAAGCTGGTAGTGTGGATAGCCTCTTGCCAGAATCAGAGACAGTGAGATCAGGAAACAGTGGTAGCATACTTCACATCTGCTTGTTTATGCTACAGTAGATTGATTAGAGACAGGCAAAATAGCTAAATTATTATATATTGGTTGCTACGGGTATGACCTGTCATTGATGTCAACAGCATGTTATGCTTAAAAAAAAATAGTAAAGGGTGGGCCTTGTCTCTCAATTACCAGTGTCTAACACCTTCATGAAACAACTTCTTTATGAATCAGCATTTTACAACACTTAACCTTTTACATTTTCAGTTTACTATATAAATTGTCATTATACACAACCCCTGTGAGAGAGATGTCTATTATTTTATAAAAGTAGATGAGAGAGTGAGATTAAGTTACTTGCCCAAGGCCACAAAGAAGGTCAGTGGCAAAGCTACAAATCGAGGTTAGAAGACTTTTCAAGCCCACCACACCTCTCGGTTCCCACCTTTTTAAAGACAGAATGCAGCAGATATTTAGCAACAATTCTGCTATGACGGTGTTCCCTATCAAAAAGGTGAATGATCACATGACTGATTTTGCATATTTTTGCCACTAAGCATGTGTGTGTGTCTGTTGATGCACTGGAATTTGTAAGCAGAAAGCCCATGAGTATTTGAAGGAATAGATTTACGTACAATTATGCAGCAAGAGTCCATCATTATAAACTGTAACTGAATAGTGAATGTGTATGAATATTTAATCTGGGGTAGAGTTAAGCATTCAGGATTGTGGTTATAAATTTTTGGATTTTCAGGAATACTCAGACAGTCTCTTAATAAAAGAATCTCAAATATGTTCCACTTGGCATCATTTCATTAATTCTGTTCAGTTTTCAAGTCACTCAGAAGAAACTGAACCATCATGATCTTTACTAAGGCTGTGCGAAACTGCGGTAGCCAATTTGATTCGGAGGAGATCTGGCCTGATTTGGCGGCCAAATCTCCAAATTGAATCAGGACACCATTAAAAGGTCCAAATTGAATCGGAAGCCTCTGATTCAATCCAGCGCCAATTCGGAGAGTAAACAGGCAGCAGTCCTCTACCACACTGGACACAGCTGCTTCCAGCTGGTAAGTCTGTTGTGATGGGCAGAGGGGGGAGGAAAGGAGCATGGGGTGGGGGGCATATCAACGCCCCCACAGCGAGGGAGAGATTGGGGCTGGGACAAGCTGTCCAGCCAGGGTAAGGGGGCGGGAGTCTCCTGCCACTGGACACCATTGGTCTGGGAGGGCATGGGAGCGGGCGTGTGCCCCTGGATCTGCGTGGGGTAGGCTGGGCCGGGCTGCGCTCCAGGAGGCTAGCTCCAGCTGTCTGCTGCCAGGCTGCACTCTGTGGGGTAGGTAGGGCCTGGGCGGTGCTCCTGGCACCTAGCCCCAGCCTCAGTCCAGAGTGCAGCCCTGGCTCCGCCCACCCCACAGAGCGCAGAGAAGTAGGGGCTATGGGGGGGGCTGCAGCAACCCTAAAATTCCCCACAGCCCCTGCCGCTGGCCCCTCCTCAATCCGGGTCCACTCGCCCACCCCAATGCACTGTTGCTGCTTGCCCAGCCGAGGCATGGCGGGGTGAAGCTGCGGCTTGTCCAGGTGGCACACGGAGGCTGCAACAGCTTCTGCCACTGCACACTACTTGTCCGAGGCAGTGCAGTGGCATGGTCCTGTGCCTCCCCGCCCCGGCTGGGCGAGCAGCAGGAGGGCATAGCCCCCACTCCCAGTGCCTTCTGCCTGGAGCAAGCTGCACCTGCATTGCACGCCCCCCTGGCTGGACTAGCGGCGGCAAGGCAGAGCCCCTGCTCCCAGTGCCTTCTGCCCAGAGTGAGCCGCACCTCCATCATGCCCCCCACCCCCCGGCTGGGCAAACAGCAGCAGGGCATAGCTCCTGCTCCAAGTGCTGCCACTCCCACATCCTGCACTTCCCCTGCCCCGACTGGGCAGCTTGTCCCAGCCCCAGCTCCAGTCCCAGCCCCAACCCCAATCCCCACCTTGCTGTGGGGGCACTGATCTACATGCCCCCCACCCTGCCCCTTCTTTCCCACCTCTGCCCACCACAACGGACTTATCAGCTGGAAGCAGCTGTGGCCAGCATGGTCGAGGACTGCTGCCTGTTTAGTCTACGGTTGAATCTCTGAATTGTCGCCCAATCTTTGGATCCAATTCGGCCGAATTGAATCAGGACAGCAACTCGAATCACCGTCCCTCTGAATTGGCTGAATCCGAATCGAATACCTGCTGCTTCGCACAGGCCTAATTTGTAAGCAGCCATTCTCACTTTTGCTTATTTAAACAAGCATTATTTAAGCAGTAGGAAAGAAAACGGCTAAAAGGCTACTGAAAACATCATGACGGTGATAAAGATTACCTTGATCCTTTTCTCCATGGTGCTCTTCCACTCTTTTTGTACGAGGTGCATCTCATCAGCATCTTCATCGAATACATCCTCTCTGGGCCTGCTGACTGCAGCTTGTACCCAGGACATGGTAGCAGGAGCTCCTAGGAACACCACAGGTACAGTCAGATGCCAAACAGAGCTTCCACCCCAGCACTAAGTCAGAACCCCAGGCAGGAAGGGCAGGTTTTTGAGGAAAGCTAACCTCAGAAACCAGTAATCCCAATTTCAGGTTTACTTTCACATTGCATCAAGATGCCAGGCAATGTCTGTCAAAGGAAGCAAGGCAGATTGTGTCAAAGAAAACTACGTTGTGCATCTCAATTTGTTGGCTTTTGCCAGCACTTACCCCGTCTCCAGCTCCTCTGAAACAACACCCGAGTCCTCAATACTATTTGTGCCCGTTTTGGGGACCAAAACACAACCTCAAGCTCTAATCCTGCCAAGACTGGTGTCCTTAACTTTGTGTGCAATAAGTAGACCGATTGACTTCACGGTGCTGGACAGTTATATTTAACTGAATAGCGGCGGGACTGGGTGCTCGGCTCCTAACGAGGAGTTTTACCCCAAGCAGTTTCCTGGCGGTGGTATCAAGCGGGGCCCGGCGGCTCGCTGGGTCCTTCAGGAAGGAGGGGGCCGCGCTCAAACCCCGCCCCTCTTCCCGGGCCGTCGGAAACAGCACGCAAAGGGGGCGGGGCCTATGCCTCCGGCCCCGCCCCCTGCTCCGAGGTGCGCGCGCGCCTTAGCACTCACGTGGGGACGGCTCAGGCGCTCGCGGCCCCGCCTCTTCCGCGGGCGGGGCCGGGAGTGGGCTGGGCCCAGCCGCACGGGGAGGGCGGCATCTCCCAGTCCAGCCCCGCCCCCAGGGGGAAGCAGGCACCCTCCCGCATGTAGCGCCGCGCAGGGCGGGGCCTGGGAGAGAGGGCGGGACAAGTGCTGGAGTGGCTGTTGAACCCCGGCCTGGCTCGGGAGAAGGCGTCCCTGCCTGCAGCTTGCTGGGCAGGCTGCGAACGGGGGCGCTGTCTTCAGAGCCCCGGGCCTGAGGCAGCTGCATGCGCGCCTCGGGGGGAGGGGCTGGGGCAGCATCGCGCGGCTCCTGCGCCGCCCTCCGCCTGGACGCGCCGTCTACCACGACCCGGCGGGTCCCTTGTCCCCGTCTGTGCTCTCCGCACCCGCCCCGGGCCGGGAGACTCAGAGGCGGGGCAGAAGGGGGCGGATGTGACGTGCCCTCAGGACAGCTGGGAGGAGGCGGGACAGACACTCGTCCGCCCCGAGCAGTGAGCACCCCGCTTGTAAGAGAGGCAGTGGCTGTAGGCAGGTTTTTTTAGGAAAGTCTACCCGCTATGGATCCCGAGTGAATAGCAGCCTCCGTGCAGTTCTGACCTAACCCCAAAAGGTGGGATTTTAGATTTTCTCCCTGTCTTCAGTGTCTCTTCTTTGCTACCTCTAGACAGCTGGAGCATGCTGGCCGTTTTGGATCACATACTGAGATGCCAACGTCTCTACATGCATTGTATAGGGAGCACCTAGGTGCCTAGCACAGAAGTCTAGATTTCTCTCAGGTTGTGCTGCCCAACTTTTAAGCACAACCTGAGAGAGTTTGGCACTTGGGTCTTTCACTGACCCAAGTGCCAAACCACTTAGCACTGGAATAATAGTACAGCTAGAATTTCAAAAAGAGATCATGGTCTCAAAACTTACTTTAGAATTCCTTTGAACTGGCCACAGGTCCTCATCATCTTGGCCCCTTCTCTGTATCCCTGATTGAAGCCCTGCTGGAGTGCACATTCTTTTCCAGCCTCAACTCCATCTCTGTAGCCTTCCTGTAAGGAAGGTGACAAGAAAGGAAGTTACTTGTGGGAAGAATTACAACTCCCAAATCAAGTATTTTACAAGCACTGTAAAAGCGCAAGCCTAAAGAAGCATTCGGTTTTTCAGAAATTAGCTTTCTAATTTGGCTAGATGTATGCAATTCTTGCCAAGTAGAAAAGAGAGATTCCAGGAAAAGTTTTGGATTGTCATAAGAACGAGTCACAAAGCTGGTGGTGTTGATAGCATCTTACCAGAATCAGAGACAGTGAGATCAGGAAACAGTGGTAGCATACTTCACATCTGCTTGTTTATGCTACAGTAGGTTGATTAGAGACAGGCAAAATAGCTAAATTATTATATATTGGTTGCTAGGAGTATGATCTGTCATTGATGTCAACAGTATGTTATGCTTTAAAAAAAAGGGGTAAAAGGTGGCCATTGTCTCTCACCAGTGTTTTATCACCTTCATGAAACAACATCCTTACGAATCAGCATTTAACAACACTTAACGCTTTACATGTTCAGTTTACTATTCAAACTAATTGGCAATATACAACAGCCTTGTGAGAGAGATGTTTATTTAGAAAAAAAGAAGAGAGTGGCATGAAGTTACTTGCTAGGGGGTGCAGGGACCCTGCCCCCAGCTGCACCCAGCCTCCAGTTATATGAGGTAGGCACGTGGCTCTGGGCGGCAGTTCACTCAGTAGCCTGTTGCTACTAGTGCTGATTTCTGTGGGGATGAAAGGAAGGGGTTGCCTGGTCTGAGAGACCAGTTTGTGTATATGTGTGTGTGTAGCGTGCAAGGCAGATATTGTAATAGGTCCAGGTGGCCAACGGTCCTTTGTATGTGTGTGGTTTTTGTAACGGGTTAAGGTTTTCTTTGTGGAGTGATACTCGGAGTATAGATATGTATAACCTCATATACATATAGACATATATTTTTACAAAAAACAATTCTGCAAACAGAGTTTAAGATTGCATATTATGCCATTTTATTTTGCTTTGTTAAATTATTGCAGACTTAGTTTTTGCTCTCGCTCAAGCCAGTTTGTACTGTTTAGTTTGTTTTGTTCTATTCAACGGATTCATATTCAGCTTTTGCTCTCTCTGCACACGAATCAGCTTTATTTTGCTCTGTTAAATGGATTCATATTCAGTTTCTGCTCTCTCAAGTCAGTTCACATGAATCAGTTTATTTTGCTCTGTTATTTTGATTCATATTCAGCTTTTGCTCTCTCTGCACATGAATCAGCTTATTTTGCTCTGTTAAATGGACTTATATACAGCTTTTGCTCTCTCTCAAGCCACTTCACATGAATCAGTTTATTTTGCTCTGAAAATAATTTCTTATTCAGTTTTTCATTCTCTTAAACCAGTTCATATTTTTCAGGTTTTTACTTTATTAAAACTGTTTGTATTCTGTTTATCTTGATCTCTCTGCTTTGCGTTCCTTGATTTAAACACTACATATTGCTCATTTGTGTGTGTGTGTTTTCTGCACTTCGATTGCCTTCTTGGAAATACTTACCCAGATTTACATGTACTTCAAATAATTCAGTTCTTTCTGATTTTCTCCTTTCTGTTTGCCTGTTTAAATTGTTTGTGCTGCCTTCGGTTTGTGTGAACTTCAGGAAATTTTACAGGTAGAAGGCATATCAATATATAACTATGGATAGTAAAAAAACAAAGTTTGGAAAGGCAAGTGTTTTACAGATGGAGACAACTTAAAGGATTCTTTCTTAAAACGTGCTGAGGATTTTGCCAATAAGACATCATTGCTCATACTGGTGAAATGCCGCTGTCATCCAGGACTGTTCAAAGGCTAAAATAGATGAAATGGCAACTAATGTTAGGGAACAAGTGACTCGAGACCTCCATGCTTGTGATGCGATGAGCCTTGCACTGGGTGAAAGTTTATGTCTATAAACGATATCCGGCATCTTGCTATAATTGTTTGATATTTTGTCTCTGGGGAAGTTGGGAGGAATTGTTTTCTTTGCATGCTATGCAAAGCACAACAAAGACCAATGTTATACTTAATGTTGTCAAAGTTATTTTCACACTGCAACAAACTGACCTGCACAAAGTGTTCTCTGTTACCACTGATGGTGCACCTGCTATGGTGGGTAAAGCAGTTGGATTTGTAAAGCTTCTGGAAACTTAGATTGGACATCCTCTTATAAGTTTCCATTGTATTATTCATCAGGAGAGCCTGTGCGCTAAGATTTCATCTTCTGATTTAAATGAAATCATGACAGTGGTGTGAAAATGTCAGCTTTTTGATTGCCCGCTCCTCTTTGACACACAGGGGATTCCGTGAACTTTTAAATGATGTGGATTCTGCATATGGAGATTTAGTGCTGCACAGTAATGTACACTGGTTGAGTCGAGGTAACATGCTCAAGCGATTTGTTGCTTGTCTCGAATCCACCTAGTTATTTCTTGAAAAAAGTGGTCAGCAATATGCAGACCTTACTGATGACAGGTGGCTAACAAAACTGATGTTTTTGACAGACATCACATCACATTTAGATTATTTGAATACTAGGTTACAAGGAACACAGAAAACCATCCTTCAGCTGTCTGACGACTGGAAAGCTTTCTGTGATAAGATGTCTGTTTTCAGATGAGATATCGAAACGTCTGCCTTCTGTTACTACCCCAGTCTGAAAATCCATTCCGAGCAGCATCAATTGAATAATAGGAATATGTGCAACTACATAGGACAGCTGGAAGATGTGTACACCAGATGTTTCCAAGACTTTTGCAACAGAGGACTCATATTTTCATTTCTTGTGAACCTGGACAGTACTAGGGAAAGTGATATTGAACTGCGGTACTTTCAGTGGATGAACACTGAAGGATTTAAATTGGTACTCCTTGACTTTCAAAGCTCATGCATCTGGGCACTGAAGTTCACATCACTGCAAGGTAAATTTGAGAATGAAAGGGAATGGTAACTCAAGACTACATTATGTTGGTCTTCCCTTCCTGAAAAGTATGCATGAATAAATAAGTAGCTTTTGCCTTGCTGTCTGTCTTTGGATCTACTTATCGGTGTGAACACGTGTTTTCACAAATGAAAACCATACTCGGTCCTATGAGAAACCATCTGATGACTGACCATTTGGATACATGTTTGTGTTTAACAACCAGCTACCAGCCTAACATCACCAAACTCAGCTGTCAGAAGCAGGGCCAAGGCAGCCACTAAGAAAAGCTTTTTACTTGAGAGCATTTTTGCTTGTTTATGGCAGTGAATACAGAGCATCTATTTTAAGGAATTAAGTAAGTGTATCCTTAAAGAACCAACGTTTTCCATGGCAACATCTCTTTGGAGAGTATGGGCATGGTGTAGGGGTGGCATATGAAGACCCAGGATGTGATCTTCCAAGCCTCACTGTAAAGGCCAAGGACAATCAGGTGTCAACCCCTGTCTCTCTCTGTTCTTCCTACCATTTAAGGCCAAGGTACAGTGGGTGAAGGAACAGAAGACAGGAGTAGTGTTGGTAGGAGTGGGGTAGGACCCTGTGACCAAGGGCCTACTCTGCCCCCTGCCACAATATTAGCAGGTTTCTCTTTTCTCTCCCCCCTCTTTTTTCTTCCTCTCTCTCTTTTTCTCTCTCATCACAATATGTTTAAAAAAAGAATACACAACAACAAAGGTAGTATATGAAGTTTTATATATTGTCACCAGGTATAGAATTTTTAGAAAACCTGGCATTTACTGTAAAAAACAAACAACATCTATGATGATATGTGGACAAGCTTAAGAGAGTCCAAAGAAGAGTCTTAAAAAGCAAGCCATATGAGGAAAGGCTGAGGGATTTGGGACTCTTCGGCCTGAGAAAAAGAAGACTGAGAGAGCACCTGGTAGCAGTTCACCACTACATTAGGGGAGTACATCATCAAGGGCTCGGTGAGCAACTTCACCAGGGCATTGGAGGCGAAAACCAGGAATGATGGCCACAAACTCCTGGAAGATCAATTCAGACTCAACATTACGAAAAACTTCTTCATAGTCAGGGTGTCCAGACTGTGGAATAAGCTCCCTCCTGAGGTGGTGCAATCACCTTCCTTGGAAATCTTCAAGACGAGACTGGACAGTCACCTTGCTGGGGTCACTTGACCCCCAGTTATCTTTCCTGCTTGGTGCAGGGGGCTGGACCCAATGATTTTCCGAGGTCCCTTCTGGCCTTACAATCTATGAATCTATGATTAACTGTATTAATATTCAGTGTGTCCTGCCACGTTTCCCCCACCCTGGTTTTGTTTTCCTGGCATGCCAGTACTCCAGTACCTTACAAGGTAGATATTGCAGGGTTTTTGGCACTCCGGCCAAAAAAGTTGCCTACTCCTGCTGTGTGGACTGGATCCAGCTTACCGCCCATAGGTTGCTGACCTCTAATATAGATCACCAATGCAAGTCACTTACTCTTGTGCCTCAGTTCACAAACATATAAAATTAGTAGCAGCTTACTGGGGTATTGTCAGACTTTTAGTGATTGTAAAGCATACTTTGGTTATAGAATGGAAAGTGCTAAATAAGTACAGTAGGAATTCCAGTTAGGCTAAGCTGTAGTTATGCTATGCTGTAGTAAGCTATGGTGCCAAAAAAAGAGTAGGGGAGAAAGGGGCCTCATGCCTGCTGGATGACCTGACAAAAAAGAAGAAAAACAAAACAAAACACATCAATGAGCAAAAAAGGCACTAATTCAGAAAAGTGTGTATGAAGACAGCAGCTGAACAACTCTAGGATGAATGTAAAAAGTAAGAACACTAACGAGACAGAGACAACAAGAGACAAAGCATAGGTATGTAAACGTTGCAAACAAAACAAGTAAAGATTAACATCTCAAGGAATACTGAATACTTTGTGCAATTAAACCACCTCTGTTAAATGACTTGTTTCTGCCTATTCCTTCTGTCCATTACAATTAGGTTTTATACAGCATCCAAATGGGAAAAGGTAGGGGGAGCAAGACAAGGAAAGTAGGATGAAAACATGGTAATGCAGAAAAAGACACAGATTCAGTAAATTCAAGATCAAATAGAAAGGAGTCAGAAAGGCCCTGCTGTTGAGGGAGCCTGCCGGGCTTCCCCTTGGTCCTACTGCCCCTGGTTTCTGTCGTTTCTGACAGGAACCAAGGACAGATCAATATTAATTTTCTAAATTTTTTAGGGGGCCTGTGGGCCAGATAGAATGGCCTCACAGGCTGGATCCAGCCGGTGGGCCATATTTTGCCTACCCCTGCTCTGACAGCTCTCACTGACATTACAGGCCTGAGACCCAGGGAGGGTTATATGTGACCCTTCCTCAATGATGTAGGGCAGTGGAGACTTTGGACCTCGGTGTTCCTGGCAAAGTACTCCAGAGCAACCAGATGCACTCTCACTACGCACTCACTGTAACAATCTTGCAGGAGGCACTCCCACTTGGGAGGCACTCACAGCACAAAGGGCATTCCCACTGCAACTCAATGATGCGCATACACCACAGATCCAAGCAAGAGACTATGACCCACACACCACATGTGTCTGTTGCACACACCACAGCATGCACACCCTGTGCACCCGATGCATACACCACAGCATGCACACACACTGTAGTGCAGCTCTTCTATTTTAGAAATCCAAAACTCGAGAACTTTTGGTTCAGAGATGATACCGTTCATTAGACCAACTAAGAAGTTGCAAAATAATTTATATTTTTCTGCAATTTTTCAGGTGTACACACCCTTCCTCAGGCTCAGGGAAAATTAAAGATGGTAAACAGTCCCCACGGGTAGAAAATAAACTTCATTTTTGCACAGAGGAAGCTGAAGGTGGAAGTCTGTTCCTCTGGGTCCATGAGAGTGTCTTTGTGAGTTGCTCTTTGATGCGCAGATAAGGCAGGATTCCTTCCCAAGTGGTGTCAGATGGCAGGCAGGGAGGTATAGAGGAAGGCTGTGTGTGCTGGAAAGCTTGCAGAAAAAGATAATTTCTTTGTGATTTCTTTGTTGGTCTAATAAAAGATATCATCTCTGAACCAAGAGTTCTAGAGTTTTGCATTTTTTTTTGTCTCAGAGCTACACAGCTACCAAATACATCCCCAGTGCCCTCCTATTTATATACTCTATTTGTCAGTCATCACTCTTCCCGCCAGTCATGTTATGAGCTAATCAAAACCTTATGCACATGACACTCATCTACTTTTCACATGTTTCTTTTTTGCACTCAGCACTCCATTTCACTCAGTTCCCCGCTCAGATGTTACCAGAACGGCACATGCTCCAGGCCTCTTAATGAAATGGAACTGGGTCACATGATGCATAATGAGGCTATGATGTCATAAAGGGCAGAAGTTCAGGCCTTCTGGAATCCTCCAACCCTCTAGTCATACTTATATGAAGCAAATCGAATAGAGATGCAAGTCTGGGGCTCTACTGTGGGAGCTGCATTTGGTGCATGTCCCAGATGGAGGTGCTTGTCCTGGAGCAATTTGCATGGATGTATTGTGTAGTGTGGGTCCTGGGCCGTGTGCGCACAGCCGGTCAGGAGTGCACTGACACTGTGCGGATCGATTCCAGCCAGGCGGTCGGCACCGGGGGCCAGAGGAGGGGGTGCTGCAGCTGCATGTGGCTGGTGGACTAGGTCTTTGACTACCTTACTCTAGATTTGGCAAGATGAGAACAGAAGGACAGAATAACAAGGCAGACCCAGCGCTCTATGCACTGGGCTTCATTGCTTCTCCTGGGACAAGGAGCGACAGAAACAAGCTGGGAAGCAGAGAGGTTGCTCCAGGGGCAGCTGCCCTCCCCTTTCCCTCCCCTCTTCCTTTTGGATTGGACCTGCTTGAGCCCCTGGGGATTTTTTTAAAGTCCCCAGCACAGACAAGAATCCCACCCCCCTTGCTCGGAGTCATATGCCCTCCCCCTCCCTCTGCAGCAGCAGGGAAGCAGCAGCAGCTGCCTCAGTGCTTTCAGGGGCAGCCATGATGTCTCACCCCGGAAGTTCCTTGCCCTATCTCCACTCCCCCGGTAGTTCAACCTACTACCACCTCTGCTGCAGACTCCTGCGCCCGCAGCCCGCGGCCACCTTGGCTAAGGGCATGCTGGTGTCACGGCTTTTGCAAGCAATGTGTTGTGGCCATCTTGAGTAAGGATCACCCCTCCCTTACCCATTGTGGGGAATGCAGGGAAAACGGTGGACATCTTAATGGCTGGTTGGCTTTAAGCCCACTTGAGGCAGTGGAGCCTGTAATGGGCAAAAGGAGTTATACTCAGGCTCTTAGCATAACTTTAGGCCTTCCCGGAACTAAGCAATTAAATTGTACAGCCTGCCTTATAAGGCAGTGGGAAAAGTGAATGCTGTGATTGGTATGGTGGGCTAACCAGTTACAGTACTTTCCCCAAAAGGAAAAGAAACAAAAAACGGAATAGGATTGGAGTACCTTATCTAAGAAGATGAGGTAAGAAACTTGAGGATTGGACAGTTTGAGATGAGAAAGTTACAAAAGTAGTAGGCAAACAAAGAGACTGAGTATGTTTGTGTTGCCCCCTTGGGGAGACGGGAGCAACCTTGGAATTCTTGTTTGAACAATGAGGAATCCCAAAACTAACATCCCACACACCCAGCAGAGGATCTGAGGCTGGTACCTCCGAAGGTTGCTGCTGTAATGTCTGAAGGAACTGCTTGCCAGGTCGTATTACAAGGAAGAAAATTTGTAATAAGCTTAGAGATTACTATTAAAAGTTCACTTGATACCAAATCGGATGACAGACCATGTCAGTCTTTGGGGGTCTCTGGTAAAAGGAATCCTGGGGGCAACAGAGCCCTGGTGGCCATCTTTAGTAAGGGCAAAAGTAAGGGCCAAGGTTGGGGCTGGCTTAGTGTGGGATGGAGAGCAGCAAGGGGGCTCCATCCCTGCACTGGTGGGAGTAGAGCAGGGCAAGTTGGGGGCACTCAGAGGTTTGAATGGGACCTGGCTTTTCTCATCTCATCCCACATTAGATTATATCATATCATTATGTATTACACCAAATCATATCCCGTATCATGCATCACATCTTATCATGTTATATTTTGCCATACTACATATATGTCACATTATATCACATCATATATATCGGGTTATATTTTGCCACATCACACATCATATACCCCATTTTATCACATCATATATATGTTATGTAATATGTCATCTCATATATCAAATATACCACACTATATTACATCATATGATATTACATACTATATTATATCACATTACATCATATCATGTCTTGTAGGGAAAGCTGGGACTTTTCACACGAACCTGTACCCTTCTGAGCTTAGATTTAGGATGCACCATCTGTTGAAGTATTTGTAGTAACATGGCAAGACTTGGCAGTAAGGCAGGCTCTGCCACTTTATCCCATTTCTAGGGGTCTGACCTCCCTGTGGGTTTCTAGTTACAGCCCATTACAGGCCACGTGAGAGTCCAGAGTCCTCAGCCTGGCCCACAGAGGCTGTGGGATGACTCACTTTGCCCTGGAACTGTCCCTGTGGAGTGTAGGGTTGCTGTGGAAGCAACACAGATACTTGTGTCAGTCCATAAGAACAATGACTGTCGCTTTATTAAAGTCTAGGGACAAAATATTTTAATATCCATTGACTGTTGCTATTTATATGCGCTCAGAATGGGATGAGGGGATTACTTTGTACCCTGAGTTCTACCTGTGAGAGTCACAGTGCCCCAAATCAATGCAGGAAAAGCTAGTTTGCAGACCACAGATACAAAGCACCCTAATGATACTGGATGTTATAAAGCAGGAATGAATGCTGCTACTTTCCAGCTTGCACAACAGCAAAGAACCAGGTATAAAGACCCTGTGGTGTTTCTGACACCATACTGTAATCAGAAATAGAATGGGAAGGGACCTCAGGAGACCATCTATCCAAACTCCTCCTCAGATCAGCATCATTGCTATCTGAACCATGCCACAGAAGTGTCTGTCTAGCCTACTTCAAACAAAGCTATACAAACAATACCCTTGCGCTACTACCAGGCACAATGCCTGAAAACATCAGGAACACCCTACCTTGCCACAGGTAAAGTGAGGGGATGAGGGCACAGTCAATGTCCTGCCACTGCAAAGACAGGAAATAGTTTGTTAAAATACATTTGAGAGATTCAAGGAGGACCATGCTCCCTACTACAGAGGAAGGCAAGCACTAGCACAGTCCATGCCAGTCTTGACTGGGGTAAAATTTCTTTTTAATCCCTTATGTGACAAACAGTCTGACCCTGAGTGGAGAAGTAAGGCCTTCTGGCCAGGAACATCTAGATTTAAGCTCCAGTAGGAGCACATTCCAGTCAAAATCCCCAGTCTCAGTTGCAGCTATCACCCAATATTTCCTCCCCCTTGACACTTGTAGCAGTAGGCAGAGAAAAAAATCCTTGTCAGCCCCACCCGGCAAGCAACAAAGATCAGAAGCGTGGGAAAACCAAGCACCCTCTACTCTGCACTGCAACGTGCATGCTGCACTGCAACAAACACACCTCCATATTTTACACACTCTAAACAACTCCACATTTCACACCCCCTAACTGGAGAGCCAGAACTCCCTTTTCTGTCATCTTATTCCCTGCATTCTCTTGGGCTCCCAACTATCTCTCTTTTCAGCACAATTTAGACATTGTTGCTCGATCACCACTAATACTTATCCAACCTCTTCTTGAAAACCTCTAAAGCAAAGGTTCCCAAACTTTTCTTACTGCACCACCTTCCAGATTTACCAGCTGTCCACATACTCCTACCAGCATATGATTTATATTTTAACCCCTTAAATGCCAATTATTATTATAAAATGAAAATTAAATCCACCATTACACAGTTTCACCCACGTACCCCCAGAGATGTCTTGTGTACTCCCAGGGGTACGTGTACCACATTTTGGTAACCTCTGCTCTACAGGAAAGAAGATTTCCACAGCTTTCTTAGGCAGTCTGTTCCATTGCCTCACTGTTCAAACAGTGAAGTTTTTCCTGATATCTAGTCTAAACCTACTTTCCTGCAGTTTCAAGCCATTGCTATGCTTTCTTTGCTAATTAGTCCTGACTCCCTTTTTCCAAAGGAAATATAAGCAGTCTCATGAGATCAGTTGTATGAATAAAAGGTACAGGCTCAGGCTGTAAGTGGTAAAAGCAGGCAATGACTGAACTTCTTTGCCCAGCATAGAAACCCCTTGGGATTTTGGGCCGCTTTGGAGCCTGATGTGACTCCTAACATAAATTAGTGTAGCCAGGGGCTGCCTGTGGGATGATTCACAGTTGAGGATAGCCAAGGCTCTCACTATGAAAACTCCTACAGCAAGCCACTATTGCTGCTGACATATCACTTGCGTGAGGATTTACAAAGGGGACAGAGTAGAAGGCATTTTCTCCTCTCAGTTCTGTAACAGTGCTTAAAGATTAGATGGGGAACAGGATCTCTGGGTAGGATGCTTGAGTTAATTGTAGAAACATTGATATCCATGGTGAATGACAATAAAACCCAATGAATATATAGCTGCTACTGTGCTTTGAGAAATATGAAGAATATCCAGATTTAACATATTAAACTTCTGTTTAAAAGCATACAACACCGTTGCCCAACAATTTAGGACACAATGGGCTGGTCTACATGAGATGCTACATTGCCATAGCAATGTGCTACGATGAAGTAGTGTTGGTGGGCACAAGCCACGACACTGCAGCTACATGGCTGTAGCAATGTGCTTCCTTGCTCTAGCGTTTCGCTGCGGCAGTGTTGCAGCTACGTAGAACCATGTGCCGCTGTTACTGTGCTGTCATTTAGTACTTCCTAGGGGCACATGTAGATGCACCTGATACCCCATAGGTTTGTCCATATGGCACAGTAAAGTACCACACAGAGCTAGCTCTAAAGGAGCTTGTTCTAGTCCTGGAAGCAGTAAATCAGCATATGTGGCACACCCCTGGGGTAATTATCTCTGCTGAGAACTAGGCCATATCCTCCCAAGCAAAGCACCAGTCTAATGTGGTTACACAGCTTCTAGCTTGGAAATTAGTGCGTGCAGGTATGTCTCAGTATGGTGCTGCCTTGTACCACATAGCCATGTCCAAATTGACCCTGTGAGAACCATAATGCAAAACAATCAAGCTGCAGCTTGTATGCCCCTCCTCTATTTTTTTTAATATCCCCAGATGATCAAAGGAATGCTACATTAGTTTTTCTCCCCCCCGTTAAAGTAAAACAAACTCACATCCATCACTAACCCACCATGCATCCAGTCCATATATTAAAAGGTAAGGGGAATTATTTTCTCTCTTCCTTCTCCCCATATGAGGTAGTGACATTTGGCATTATATTTTAAACACAGAAGCAGGAACATCTGATCATTCTTTTCTTGCAGAATCATTACTACTTTAGTCCCAGGCAAAAGTGGAACCCTTATTAAATATTCCATAGACTAGAGATGCCTTGGCTTTTGTTGAGTTCTAAGTGGAAATTGTTAAGCAAGAAAATAAAATATTCCTTTTTTCCCTCTGTCCTGTTTTCCCATGGCTGGCTTTGAGCCTCCCTAGGGAAGCCAGACTCCCAACTTAAAACACTCTACTTTGAACTATTGTGTACTAAGTAGAGCAGCAGACAGTTATTAATACTTGGTTTGCCTCACTCACTGAATCTCCTTGTTTTGCCCCTAAAAGAAATGGGTTTTGTGTTGCCCATATTCATTCTGCAACTTTAAAAACACCTGCCTAATATTCTAAAGTGCCTGAAGTGGTGAAAACGTAAAACTTCTCACAATGAACTTTGTTCAACATGAAATCACATGCATGACTAGGAAAATAATACACAATAAGAACAACATACACATTACAAATGATAAATAATATTTCTGTTGCTTACTTTTAGCTACTCTGCATCTAATGTGATTTTAACCCTGGAAATCTCTCTCATTATTCCTCAAGTGCTTAAAACACCAAGACAACCACAAGTCTATGGCTTACAGCTATCCCTCAGTTTGGAACCATTGTCTATCTCTTTAGTTATGTTGCTTGACATGGAGCTGCTTTGCTTTGTTTCCATAATACCGGTAATTGATCTGGAGGTGCAAATTATTATTGCAAATTTAATTGATCAGTGGAAAAGCTTTAGTCCAGCGATAAATTTCCCTGAAGTATTGCACCTCTATTCAAATCATGATGATTGCATTACAGCACACTTGCTGTATTTCACAGGAATAAAAATGGTAGCATTTTTTCTTTGGCTTCAAAGCAGATACATTGAGAATCATAGAAAGTTAGGGTTGGAAGGGACCTCAGGAGGTCATCTAGTCCAAACCCCTGTTCAAAGCAGGACCAGCCCCAACTAGATTATCCCAGCCAAAGCTTTGTCCAGCCAGGTTTTGAAAACCTCCAAGGATGTAGCTTCCACCACCTCTCTGGGTAACCTGTTCCAGTGTTTTACTACCATCCTAGTAAAAAAATTCTTACTCATATCTAACCTAAACATCCCTTGCTGCAACTTGAGATCATTGCTCCTTGTTTTGTCATCTGCCACCACTGACAACAGTCTAGCTCCATCCACTTTTAAACCCTGCTTCAGGTAACTGAAGGCTGCTATTAAATCCCCTCTCAGTCTCCTTTTCTCTAGACTAAATAAGCCCGGTTCCCTCAGTCTTTCCTTATAAGTCAAGTCCCCCAACCCCCTCACCGTTTTTATCACCCTCCACTGGACTCCCTCCTATTTGTCCACATCCTTTTTGTAGCGGGGGGGGGGGGGGGGGGGGGGGGGGGGCAGAACTGAACACACTACTCCAGATGTTGCCTCACTAGTGCTGAATAGAGGGGAATACTCACTTCCCTTGATCTACTGGCAACAGACCTACCAATGCAGCCCAGTATGCCATTAGCCTTCTTGGCAACTAGGGCACACTGCTAACTCGTATTCAGCTTATTATTCAGCTTATACTAACCCCCAGGTCCTTTTCTGCAGAGCTGCTGGCCAGCCAGTCAGCCCCCAGCCTGTACTGATGCATGGGATTGTTCTGTCCTAAGTGCAGGGCTCTGCACTTGTCCTTGTTGAACCTCAGGAGATTCCTTTTGGTCCAATCCTCCAATTTGTCCAGGTCACTCTGAACCCTAGCCCTACCCTCCAGTGTATCTACTATTTCCAGCTTAGTGTCATCTGCAAGCTTGCTGAGGGTGCACTCTATGCCATCTTCCAGGTCATTGATGAAGACATTGGACAAAACTGGCCCCGGTTGACAAAACTGGCCCGAGAACTGACCCCTGGGGGACTCCACTTGATACCAGCTGCCAACTAGACATCGAGCCATTGATTACTACTGTCTGAGCCTGATGCTTCAGCCAGTTTTCTATACATCTTACAGCCCATTCATCCAGCCCATACTTCCTTAGCTTGTTTGCGAGAATGTTGTTGGAGACTGTATCAAAAGCCTTGCTAAAATCAAGGTACACCACATCCACTGGTTTCCCCACATCCACAAAGCCAATCACCTCATCATGGAAGGCAATCAGGTTGGTCAGGTATGACTTGCCCTTGGTGAATCCATAGATTCATAGATGTTAGGGTCGGAAGGGACCTCAATAGATCATCGAGTCCGACCCCCTGCATAAGCAGGAAAGAGTGCTGGGTCTAGATGACCCCAGCTAGATACTCATCTAACCTCCTCTTGAAGACCCCCAGGGTAGGGGAGAGCACCACGTCCCTTGGGAGCCCATTCCAGACCTTGGCCACTCTAACTGTGAAGAAGTTCTTCCTAATGTCCAATCTAAATCTGCTCTCTGCTAGCTTGTGGCCATTGTTTCTTGTAACCCCCGGGGGCGCCTTGGTGAATAAATACTCACCAATTCCCTTCTGTGCCCCCATGATGAACTTATAGGCAGCCACAAGGTCGCCTCTCAACCTTCTCTTGCGGAGGCTGAAAAGATCCAGTTTCTCTAGTCTCTCCTCGTAGGGCTTGGTCTGCAGGCCCTTAACCATATGAGTGGCCCTTCTCTGGACCCTCTCCAGGTTATCCGCATCCCTCTTGAATTGCGCTGCCCAGAATTGCACGCAGTACTCCAACTGCGGTCTGACCAGTGCCCGATAGAGGGGAAGTATCACCTCCTTGGACCTATTCGTCATGAATCTGCTGATACACGATAAAGTGCCATTGGCTTTTTTGATGGCTTCGTCACACTGCCGACTCATGTTCATCTTGGAGTCTACTAGGACTCCAAGATCCCTTTCCACTTCCATGCTACTCAGCAGGTCATTCCCTAGGCTGTAGGTGTGCTGGACATTTTTCCTCCCTAGGTGCAGCACTTTGCATTTCTCCTTGTTGAACTGCATTCTGTTGTTTTCTGCCCACTTGTCCAACCTGTCCAGATCTGCTTGCAGCTGTTCCCTGCCCTCCGGTGTGTCCACCTCTCCCCATAGCTTTGTGTCATCTGCAAACTTGGACAGAGTACATTTCACTCCCTCGTCCAAGTCACTGATGAAGACATTAAAGAGTATCGGTCCAAGGACCGAGCCCTGCGGGACCCCACTGCCCACACCCTTCCAGGTTGAAACCGACCCATCCACTACGACTCTCTGGGTGCGACCCTCCAGCCAATTCGCCACCCACCGGACTGTGTAGTCATCCAAGTCACAGCCTCTTAACTTGTTCACCAGTATGAGGTGGGATACTGTATCGAAGGCCTTCCTGAAGTCTAAGTATACGACATCCACCCCTCCTCCTGTGTCCAGGCGTTTCGTAACCTGGTCATAAAAAGAAACTAGATTGGTCAGGCATGATCTGCCTGCCACGAACCCGTGCTGATTTCCCCTCAGCAGAATTTGTCCTGCCGGGCTCTCGCAAATGTGAGCCTTGATAATTTTTTCAAAGACTTTACCAAGGATGGAGGTGAGACTGACAGGTCTATAGTTGCCCGGGTCCTCCTTCCTCCCCTTTTTGAAAATGGGGACCACGTTGGCCCATGCTGACTGTTTCTAATCACTTTTTTCTCCTCCAAGTGTTTAGAAATGGATTCCTTGAGGATCTTCTCCATGATTTTTCCAGGGACTGAGGTGAGGCTCACTGGTTCATAGTTCCCTGCATCCTCTTTTTTTCCCCTTTCTTAAATATGGGCACTATGTTTGCGCTTTTCCAATCATCTGGGACCTCTCCTGATTGCCATGAGTTTTCACACATGATGGCCAATGACTCTGCAGTCACATCAGCCAACTCCCTCAGCACCCTTGGGTGCATCCTATCCAGCCCCATGGACTTGTGCATGTCCAGCTTTTCTAAGTAGTCCCTAATCTGTTCTTTCACCACTGAAGGCTGCTCAACTCTCCTCTGAACTGTGCTGCCCGGTGCAGTACTCTGGGAGCTGCCCTTACCTGTGAATTTGGAGGCAAAAAAAGGCATTGAGCACTTCAGCCTTTTCTGCATCCACTGTCACAAGGTTGCCTCCCCCATTCAGTAAGGTACTCACACTTTCCCTGATCCTCCTTTTGCTACCGATCTACTTGTAGAAACCCTTTTTTTACCCTTCACATACCTTGCTAGCTGCAATTCCAATTGAACTTTAGCCTTCCTGACTTAATTCCTGTATGTCTGAGCAATCTCTCTCATTCCTTGTATAAATCCAGGGCCCAAATCCTACCTTTCTTTGCTTACCCAAAACTTTTGCTGCCTGCAGAGAGGTCTTAGTCATGTGCCACGAAGCTATGCTTCACCTCATCTTTTAAATCAGGGATGACAAACTCATTTGTCCCGTGAAGTGCAGGGCTGGTCTATGTGCTGGTGCTGCATTCTGGATCCAGTGTATGTCCTGGAGTGGCCAGAGGGGGTGTTATATGTGGCCTGGTCCTGCTCTGGTTGCTCCAGGGCTGTGCTGCATGGCCTGGAGCCACTGCCTTGGGGCTGTGCTACATGACTGTGGAAGTGCTGCTGTGGAGCTGTGCAATGTGTTAGGCCATGTAGTGCACCCCGCATGCTGTCTGTAGGTCATTCGTGAATGGGCAGAACCAGGACTGGATGATAGGGCTCCCTGGGCTAGATCCAGCCCATGGGCTGTATCTTTGACACCCCCGCTTTAAACAGCAACAACTCTTCAGTTAACTGGAAAAGTCTTAACTTTTTTGGAACAAGTACCCATTTCTGAGGGGCTGTATACGTATTTTATGATACTTAGGGTACTAGCTGCTTCATTTAATCATGCCTAAACTATTTTGTGAGTCATGAAGCAATCGTGTATTGTTAAACAAAATTGTTTCCAGCACCTTGTAATGATGATACAGGACCAAATTTAGAGGCAATGTATTAGATGCTATAAATTTTAGATAACCGAGACTACAGGAAGCTTGTTTGGGGTAACTTATGCACAGAGACTGAAAAGTATAGCCATATATAAGGGGAAGGAGGCTACTGTAATTGATACCTTGCCACATCTTCCTGCTGGCTGCTCTTTCTGCAAGCTCTCAGATACCTATCACTTCTGAATCTGCTCTCCATAATCTATTCTAGTGCAACATCTTCATCTGTATATTTCAAGTACATTGAAAAGCAGGGTTTAAAATGGGAACTGGGTAGGTGCCTGAATCACATAGAGACTATAAACTACCCACATTATTTTATATAAGGTAGGGGTTTCCAAAATGCAGTCTATAAAGCATTTATATGCAGTCTGCAAAGCGGCTTTTAAGTGCTGCCTGACCTCAACAACAGAATCAACCAATCAGTGAGGTTATAATCATGGACCGTTCAGTAATCACTGACTGATAAAACTTAACAAAAGCCCTGTGATTCTTTTCATTGTACCTTTATGTATGTAAGGCATATGATGCCACATCTATTGAACATAAAAGAATTGAATTGCGGATTAATTTTATTATGTGGTCTTAGTGGTGTCTAACCCATTAAGTGGAGACCCACTGGGTACACCTGGTTTAAGGTATCAGAATACTACTTGCCTGTGAAATATTCATTCAATAATTTATGCATATTATATTTCGAGAGACTACATTAGACATATATTTAGATTCAGTTCTGGCCTAGAACTTTAGCAAAAATTCATGAGTTAGTTCTTACAGATATTTAAATCCCCTGTATAATCTACCTGTTTCAGTTCTCTGCCTTTCACAGTCTATTCAGGAACATTGTTTTTCAGGATTTAAGCAGAGACATTTTATTAAAAACAGCTGTGTGCTTAATAATTTACCCAAGCAAAATCTGCAGCCTCTCAGAAAGCCTATTTAGCACATGTGAAATGGGTCCCATTGGCTTTTTTCTTAGTGGCAAGCAAAGAAACAGTTTATAAATACTTTACTAATGTGCTGAGGCCTATATTTCATGCAACACTATGGCAAAAGAAAATTCTCAGACTATATTAAGCCATGTATTCTGTGGTTTCTTGAATACCTGAAATACTGACTCTTCTCTTTCACCCAGATGCACTCATTTGATGCTATCTGCTTTCTCCTGTACACAGCAGAAACACATAAAGCTATTTTATAATTCACTGATTGACTGATATTGTAATGAAAATTTATGCTACCCCCCTAAAATATCACTTGTTTTCACATCTCAAAGAATGACACCTTGTATGCAAAACAATGAGTTATAAGCCTGTTTGTCTGTGTTTGCAGGCATGTGGGTTTACCCTGCTACCTATGCGCCTCTTCTATGGACTCTGAGGAGCTCAGGGGCATATTTCAAATTCACATCAACAAGGGCACTAGGCTGTGTTATAAGGATTTCGTAAAACTCCTTCCTTTAGACTCTTGTAAGTAATCTCTTGGATATCCTACAGGCTTTCTTTCATAAAGCTTTCCACCCAGAGTGGAGTGGGCTCTGTGTGTGTGTGTGAAGCTCCCCTGATTGAAATGCCAATATTCTATCCCTCTGTGGTCTGAAATTTACTATCGCAATAAAATGGAAGCATTTTCCTGCATACCAAACTGAACTGGCTATGAAGAACCACCATTCAAGACTCTCATTTATTTCATGGATTCAGTTTAATTGACATCAGCATTCAATCCTTTCTACTGTCCTATTCATGGTCTCCCTCTCCTGGAGATTCAGAATAGATTCAGTGTACAGCAAATGCACGTTAAATTGAAACAGTTCCCAAGATTACAAGAAAGTCAAATTATTATTTGAAATGCTAATCTTTTTTGTTTTTCCTTCCATTCTTTTGTCTGCATTGGTATTACTTACATCACTCCTCCAACTGCCAATGTCTCTACAGAGGGAAAGTATGGTAGTAGAGTATATTTTCTTCCCTGAACTCCATGTTTCCACTGCTGGAAGAATAATGCAAAAAATATGACTGAACAACTGGGAAAATAATTTATTCAATGTGTATTACAACAGTGGTCCACTGAAAAACAAACATGCAGATAATTTATTTGCACACTGAAGATGCGAACATCCTGTCAAATGCATAAAATGGGTTTATGGGAGAAAAAAAGACATTGTCAAATGAGTGGATCTGGGTGTGAGACAAACATCCATATTACCTACTTAGCTCAAATCAGAGGCTTTGACAGGGTGTGTATACAGGAGATGTTGAGCTCAGGTGATCAGGTAGGAACCACCAGGACGGAGAAACACATCCCATGCTAAATGTATTCAGCTGGCACTATAATCCCTTCTCCCTATCTATGCAGGACAGTACAGCAGATGGATTGTGCGGAGCGCAGGGATTGCAGGTAGTAGTCCTACTGAATCCTACTGAGCCCTACTACAGAAATGGGGAGTGCAGCAGCAATTACCTTGAAAAGAATAGCACTTTTACTAGGACCTCTCTATGCATGACTTAATTAATACATTGCTGAAGAAAGCAATTATGTAAGTGCATAATTAAAAACTACAAAGATGCATGCATGCAAGAGGCAAAAATAACATACATTTAGCCTACTTCACTTTGAAGCCCTAATATTCTTTTAACATACTATGGACTATGAAGAGTAAAGAACATTGCTTCATTGTAATCTTTTTCTAATCATGGAACAAATCCTGTTTTAGTTCTGTCTCTGATATTTATTATTTGTATTACGATGTTGTTTGTAGAGGCCAAATGAAGTAGACAATATATTTAGGAATGAGATATTGCAAGTCCTTGGATGATCTTCTAAAAATATGGATTTGTCCTGTGCTACAAACAATCCCTTAGTGATTTAAGCATAAATGATATAATAAAAAAGTGAACACCATAGTCCAATGGATTTCCATGGCAGATGTCAAGTCACCCATAGGGACCACCCATAGGGACCACTATGTGCACATTGGGTCTGTAAGTCTCTATATCAGAAACTGCTGAACAAATTAAAAAAAAGCCTGGATACCTCTTTTAACCTCAGTTCCACATTCAGCATAGATTTTTAGATAATTTTTTCTAAGTATTAGAGAAAGTATAATTTAGATCTACATTTTTAGATCATCTTCTCTAAATATTTGCGGGTCTTTTACTAGTATGGTTACAGAGTTAGACTATCTACAGGTTATAAAGCACTTGAGAAGAACAGCATTCTCCAACATGCTTTACAATAAGTTACTAAATAATGTAGCAGCATGTATTACTCATTCATTAAATATAAATAAATAATTTAAAAAATGAGCCTTAATTCAAAGTGCTACTGAAATTCCATCCAATCCTTCTGTTTGTCCTTACCCTTCTGAATACACCAAAGGAGAGCTTTTTGTTTAACTTCTTCATTTCTGAATTCCTCATTATACTCAATAACATTAAAAGAAAATTGAAACATAGTAGAAGGGCCATTATTTATTTAAGATTATTTCATTAAGAAAAAAAAAGACCCCTTGCTGTGAGAATTAACCTATTTCTAGGCAGAATGTTCACTGTCTTTTGAATTTTCCTTCTATGAGAGGATGTGGTCTGGGTAGTACAGTCTGTTCCTTTTTCAGCTAGTTGGCTTTGCTGTCACACATATGAAGAGTCAGAACTGTGGTTTCACCTGGTGCCCTTGCTAGTGTGGTTTGAGATGTTAGTTAGGTGAAAGCCTCAGATGAAATCTGGGTCCCACAGACATCAATAGCAAAACTCCCATTAACTTTAATGGAGCAGGATTTTACCCTTTGGGTTCAGGTCCAGCACAGAGCACAACCCAGCTTTCAGTATTTAATTACAAGGCTTCTTTGTTTAGCAGTGATTTTTAAATGTCTACAAATTGTTATGCATCAACATGGATCAAAGTAGATTTTGACTTATAAATACAGAATGTGCACTTCCTTGGCATTTACAGTAATTTTAAAGCAGCCAAATTAAATCATATTAGTCATTTGTTTGTTATTTGTGAAAGGAACCCAATTTTTCCACTGCATAGATTCATAGATGTTAGGGTCGGAAGGGACCTCAATAGATCATTGAGTCCGACCCCCAGGTTACAAGTTAAGCCTATTGACTTTAGGGAGACGTATTTGTATTCTGTAGGGGAAAAACTGAGCTGAAGAAAGTGCTAGGTATTAGGGGTGTGTGAAGCGAGCCCTATTCGATTCAGATTCTGCCCGAATCAGGGACAGTGATTTGATTTGTTGATTTGGATTACTGTCCCTGATTTGAATCCGAATCTGAAGATTTGATGCAGATTCGGACATAGACACAGCTTTAAATATGTTTTTTCGACATACCTCGAGGTACCAGGCGCGGTTCATGAACACTGCGATGCTGAGGCATATGGAGCATCCCACAGGAGTGCGGGGGTGGAGGGGGAGGGTGGGTCCTACACATGCTCTATGGTGAACCCAGAAGTGGACTGGAAGTACTTCTGGTCCATTTCCGGGTCTGCCAGGGAGTGTGCTATGCCCCCCCTGCATTCCCCTGGCTCGGAGATCAGCCATGGGGGAACCCCAGGTGCCCCCACAGAGGCACCAGTTGCCAATCGGGGGGGGGGGGGTGCGGGGTGGCCCCCCCAGTGTGCTCATTGGCGGACCCGGAAGTGGACCGGATGTGCTTCTGGTCCACTTCTGGGACTGCTGCCAAGCATGATGGGAGCCCCTCGTGCTTCTGTGGGACGCTCCATGTGTCCCAGCATTGCAGCACTCATGAGCCGCCTGCTACGTAGAGATATGTAGCAAAAACATTTAAAGCTGTGTCTATGTCCGAATCACTGAATCTTTCCGAATTTCTCTGAATCAATTCAGAGGGTTCTGATTTGATTCAGAGAGCTTAAAGAGTCCTCTGATTCAATTCGGATTCAGAGATTTGGCCACTGAATCAGGCTGAATCTCCGCCAAATCAAATCAGAGACCGAAGCTTCTCACAGCCCTACTAGGTATTATTCTTCATTGTCATGGGGCACATTTACACATGCAATTAATGCAAAGCAATAAACCCTGGAGCAGTTCAAACAGGCACGCTGTTTGAATGTGAGCCCAAGACTGACATTGATCTGGGTTCGAGCAACCCCAGCTAGCAGGAAGCACCCTTGTGCCCCAGCTGGGACAGCATCTACACATGCACTGCTGTGGAGTAAAAAAACTCCACAGCAGGATAGTACTTGTATTTACAGTACTAGTAAATACCAGTTACTATCTTTCTGAGGAGTTAGTTAGCTTGCTCCAGTCTAATAGGGGCGCATGTGTAGACGCACAATGTTTACTGCAGAGGTAATTATTCTACTCTGCAGTAAACATCTCATGTAGATGCGCCCATGGAGTCTAAGATAGAATTTAACCCGAACAGAAAGTTTATGGTGGAGTATCATGTTCATGTTTCTGTACTATATGAGAAGTGTTGACACAGACTTAAATATAGTGTCATATACCTAACACTTTTAATACAAGCTTTTTTCCCTTGAAGCTAGGACCTTGAGAATTTTTGTAGTTAATGTAACAAGCATTCATTTATAGCTCGAGTACACATTTCCACAACATAGCACAGTAAGATAAAAAGTGTAACAAATACACTTTTGAATAAATGGATGAATGAAATTTAAGACTTACACTGTAGAATAAATGTAGAGTTTCATAAAGTGCCTTTTTGTTGGGGAGAACTCATTAGATTGTGAAAATTAATCATACTGTGCACAGTGCCCCACTGGCAAAACATCACTCACTACAAAATAATTCTTCTGTTGTTTTGGGACTTTGCATATATAGTAGATTGATGGTGATTCAGTCTTTATTGAGGTTTTTGGCTTGCATCTCATTTACGTTTATGTCTGCCAGATGGTGTTTATTTGTCATTGTATTTCTGACTTTTTTTTAGATCTGGTGGCATCAAATTCCATCCTGATTTGCAATTAATCACCCACAGCATGGCACTGAGGGTTGGTTCCCCACTGGAGAAATAAACCCTGGTTTCCCACAGGCCAGGTTGTGACATTGAGTGCTACACCATGGGGTGGTTAGAAGGCAACTGTATGACTGCCTTCCTATTGTCCTTTTGAAGCCAGAAATTTCTGGGATTGAAAAAGATATAAGACAAAGGGGTGCCATCCTTGAAAAATTCTTTAGAATTTCAAATAAGGAAAGATTATTTTCAATCGTAAACTGTTATGATTTTATGAATATGAGTCAGTTCACATGCCCTTTTGGGATACTATTTTGACAATGGCAATGTTTGAAAAAGAATTTGAGTATAGGGTATCTCAACATTGGTGTAACCCTGATGGCTCTTATGCATACAGGTAGACCTGCTAATGTCCCTCCCCATCCTGTTTTTATTTGTCTTGCATGATCTGGTTAGTGGACAGAGCCACCGATACATGCAAAATGCTGATGTAACCAAAATACCTCAGCTACAAATAGAGAGGGAGAGGAAAAATAAATCATTAAACAGTCATTGTCTCACATAAAACTGGGAGGCAAGAATAATGACTTACTTACGAAGCTCTTATTATTGCTTGTATGTTATCAGGGCAGTTCTATTAGTACAATCCGTGTAAAAAGGAAAAAAATAGATATGAGGTGTTATTAGTTCATAGAGACTGGATAATGTTTGACAAGGAGGAATGGGAGGTGGCAACATTCATTGCTTTTACAGGTTTAGATAGCACAACCACCTTGTGGCAAACTTTATTTTTGTTACCCTGATATAAATCTGGAACAACCCTGTTGAGTTGATGAAGAGAGTCTCTTCATATTGAAAGAGGTGAATAAGAGCAGTCCATTAGCCTAGGATCAAGGTCAGGTTTGGATTTGAGGCTGTACTTATCTGCTTATCTCCTCACACCTTGTGGCACCCTTTGAAGGTTTTCATGGGACCCCAGTGTATCACAGCACCCTGGTTGAGAATCACTGCAGTAAAGTGTTTGTCTAACCTTTTGTTGACAATCTCCAGGGATGGAGACTCCACAACTTCCCTAAGTAGCCTGTTCCAATGCTACCTAGAGAAGTTGTGACCTTGATCCCAGGCTAATGGCCTGCCCCAGTTTTCTGTAACTGGACTGGCTGCTGAGAGCACCACTTACCTCTTTTAAACACATCTTCAGGCTCAGGCTGCAGTTATGCCTTGACAATAGTCTTGGTCTGCTCTGGCAAGCCTTGTGCTCACAGCTTTTTCTGATTTCTTTGACTCTTGTCTCACCTTCAGCTTTCCCTAACCCTCCTCTTGGATCTTCCCTTGAACTTGGTACCCGGCTCTCTGATTCGTCTGATTTCTGACCTCAGCTTCACCCCAGACTATGTCTCTTGGATCTCCATCTTGGCTCTCCTGGGACCTGGACCCATGTTCCTGCTCCACTGATCCAGACCCTGACCTTATGCCCTGGAAACCTGTACCCCCACCTAGCTGACCTCTTGGTTGCTCTTCAGGGCTGGCCACCTATATCCTGGCTGAACCTTCATACTGTCTCTGCCTGCCTGTTTCTCCACCCCCACTGCCTGGCCCATCTGCAAGAAAGTAAGCACTTTAATATATAAATTAGTTTTTGAAATTGGGTACCACTAAATTCACAAAAGTTATGAAGCGGTGCCCTAAGCTGGATAGGGTTGAGAACTACTGCTTTACAGGGATGATCCTGCCTTGAGAGGGTCTGGACTATATGATTGTATAAGGTTCCTTCTAGTCCAGGGATGTCCAGCATAGGATTTGGAGCCCAGATCCAGCCAGTAGAGCCTCTCTATCTGGCCTGCTGGTCCACTGGAAGTTGCAGGGAATCGCCTGCTGTGGAATTTGGGGCCCTTTGGCCCTGCTAGTCATGGCTGTCAGCAGTGAGCTTGATTCACCACTGCTGCTGCTTGACCATTGCTGGGACACGGAACCTCTCCCCTGGACAACTTGCTCTCTCCAGATCCCTCACCATGGCTGTACCCACTGCCACAGCAATAGCTATGATGGTTGCCCCTATGGATCTGAAGACATATGGGGAGTTCTGCAATCTGGATCCAGCCTGGGGCAACAGGCTAGTTTGCCAACCATTTTCTAGCCCTACTTTTTTATGATCCTAGGCTCTTATATTCAGTACAACAGAATGAATATAAGCTGGTGTATCAAAAGTATGGTCAACATCAAAAGAAAACTGATTTGGCCAGTAGATGAGTCTTTGGTATACATTCCCAAGATGAGATGCTGATATTGGCCAGCTTTGTTTATAATTAGTTTTTTTCTATTTAAGCACTTAATTTTACTGAATCTTCCAACACTGATCTGAAATATTGGAGTTCTACATTTCTTTGGAGCTCTACAGCACTATTTATCCTTTCTGAAATAGGCTGCTGGCATTTTATTTGCTAAAGAGTCTACCAAGCTTAGCGATGAAATGATAAAGAACTCTGCTTAGAACAGCCCTGAAAAAACTTGGCACATTTCTCAAGTAATGCAGCTGCTCATTTGTATTACACATTAGTCAAGTTTTACTATTTATAGGCCATTTCTTGCTGACATCTTTGTTTTGACACATTCAGGCCCTTAGGTTGGATGAGGGATAAGGAGAGTTTTGATTTTGTATTCAGTAGACTTGATTCTCCCATGAATTAAACAATCAAGGTTTTTATTGCAGTGACACCACTTTTGAAGTCCATTAGCATGAGAGGAGAATCAAGTTTGTGTGTCATTAGCTTGCAGCTACCAGAATCTACTGTTGACACAACTCATAGGACTAGCATGTTGTTAAGACATATCAGGTTTTGTAGCTGACAGCACACAAATGAGTGATGTGACCAGCATCCTATGCAGCTGCCATTGACAGCCCAGCTATAGATGAGTACCTGCATGTCTGGACTGGGGAAACTTGATGCATACAGCTTGGTGTGAATCTGGAGACAGCTTCAAACTGGAGCCTGTGGAGCTATAGTGAGTGCCTGTAATCATTCTGGCACCACACTTGAGCATGACATAATAGCATTCAGAAATTTCATCATGCCTTTTCCCATTATAAGCATGATGTCTTTTTCCACTTTGTGGAAGGTAAAAGCTGTTGTGATTTTCTCTAAGCAGTCATTTTTCATTAGCTATGGACAGTAACTATATTTTAAAATGCACACATTTTTATAAATAACAACATAGTAATTCAGGTGCTACAGACCCTTTAGGAGTTCTGTATACCACCTTGTAATACTCTTGCACCAACATATAGATCTGATTTTCAAGGTTACCTTTAGGAGGCTTGAGAAACTAGTTATATGCTGTTGCTGGAAAAAAAAAAAAAAGAGGACAAAAGCATGCGTGAACACACTATTCTGAATAACTCATTAATACAATGATAGTATGCACCTTCGCATAAAGTTGCACCCACTGGATGAACAAGGAAGGTGTTTTCTCCAAAAATCCTTTTTCAGTTAGTTGCAGAGCTACATTTTGGCCTGTAGGTGTCATAGTCAGAATATGGAAAAATAAAACCCCAAACACTGGTGTGTTCATATATAATAAAGATTTCTGCAAAACAGTGTTGTCTGTGCATAAGCAATTGTGTCCTATTATATGAAAAGGTGATGAAAAGAATCTCTCTATTTTCTACCTCCATGAAAGTGGGGACTGTAGATTCTTGGAATAAGCTGCATATTTTTTTCAGCATCTTGTCCTGAAGCCCCCCCGATTTGTTCTTGTCCGTCATGATTCTGGTGAACTTTCTACTTTTTTCCAGCCTCCAGTCTACATCCCTATCCCGTAAAATGTATGAAGTGGCTGAAGAGATTAAGGGTACATGTTGCATTTAGATTGACCTAACTAGGGTTAGATCGATCTAAAGGCTCATCTGTGCAGACACTTGGAGGGTTTAAATCTGACCAAAAATGGCAGGCCCTGTGCAGTTGAACTAATTTAGATTGAGAACAGGTTAGCCCGCTCTATCGAACAACTGAACACATTTAGAGTGCAGCCCTGGTGCTTGGAAAGCCCTGCTGCTCACCCCAGCCCTGGGGCCCACACTCTTCCAGCTCCTCCACAACCCAGACCAAGTTATTTTTAGCTTCCTAACTCCCACCCTTCAGACCCACCAACCCCACCTGATCTTGCCAAACCCATCCTGGACCCACCAACCCCTTCTCTGGGCTCATCTGCCCCTACTCCTACCGTGAGTTACTTAAATTGGGTTCCCAATGTGGCTCCCAGCATTGGTGAACGTCTATACCTGTTACTCCTGATTTATTATCATGCAACTTAAAGCAAGCTGCATGACTGTAGACCGGGGCAGTGAATGTCAGTACATACCCTAAGAACCCTAAGAGTACAGTATGTTCCTGCTGTCCTTGAAGGAATAGAATGGGGAGCTGTTGAAATAACATGGGCACAGGATGATGGTTTGATGACTACCAAGGAAAAAGATATCTTGGATGGAATCAAATAATCCTTAGACTGCAATTGTCTCATGAAAAAAATATGAAACTGAGTTAACATTAATTTAAAATTAAGATACAGTAGGATCTTACAGTCTGGATACTAAAGGATACCGTTAATAGACTTATTCAGGAATTAACGATTCCATGACTCCGATGCAACACTTTTTGTTGTGGGGTGAAACAACTACTCTGGCTCAGCAATACTGCACTGATTTTTTCAGATGAAATTTCTATATGAAATTTAAGTTAGCAGGACTGAAGCTTTGTCAAGTAGAATTTGCCTCAGATGCTTGTAAAAAGAATGAGGAGTGACATTGTAAATATCAGTTCAAAATTCCTCATTGAGTAATTCCTTTGAAAAATAGGGAATGCTTTTTTGACCAGAGAGGAAATGCTTTATTCTGTATTCAAATGTGTCATGCTGAGGAACACTTTATTTTAAAGTAAACAAGAGAGATAAATAATTTACTTATATTATTTGATTGGCACAGTTAGTTTCCTGTTAGGAAATAAGCATGCATCAAGAATCCTTTTTCCTACATGAGAGGAGAAATAGTGAGCCTTTTTGTGATGTTCCTGAAAAGCATTTTTTCAGACTGGAAATCTAAAATAATAGAAATTACAGACTGGAAATCTAAAATAATAGAGATTACATTATAAGACTCTGGAATCCCAGTTCTAATCTGCTAACAAAACCATTACACACAAAAACGACAGTGCCTCAGTACAGCACAAGAAAACATCATTGTCACACTTATTGGCATGGATAATCATCATTAGAAGCATGCAACTCCACGCAATATTATTCATTGTACTATGAAATTATACACTGCTCTCTTTAATTACTTCTTTGTCAATAATTACTTTAAACATTAATTTTAATCTTAAATGCTAAAGACATCCAAACATTTTTAAGTTTGTACCTACATCCTAATTTTGCAACCTGGGCTTTCTTCAGATAATTATGGAAATGTAGTTAGATGACAGACATTCCTATAGCTGTCTATAGATTTAAGTGATTCTAATAAAAATGATTTGAAATACTGGTGCTTGTGGATTTTGAGGTCTACAACATAGCTTCACGTAACTACCCGAAATAGGAGTGTGGCCTTTTATTCGCTAAAGAGGCTAACCACGTTTGAAAGTGACATTAAAAGGTTACAGACTGTTTCAATCTATTATTTAAATTAGACATCAATGGCTGAACTGGATTTGCTTGGCTTCAAACATTTAAAAATCTTGGCATTTAAGCAGGCACAACTGGCTTTGATGTTCATACTCTGCCACTGTCCTGTTTATAATCTTTCTATATTGTAATGTCTTTGCTTCATAGTGTTAACCCTTTGGTAACCATAGCATATATTAACCTATCCAGTCATGCTTTAGATTAGGATCCTGGGAGAATCTTCTATGATATGAACCTGTATCTTGTTTACAGCCAACCATTAGGAGGATCTGGGAAAGCATCAGACCTCTGTTTGGTGAACAGTTTAGTAAAAGAGTAGCACCTTGGTTTTATGGAACGTGAACATAATCAACATTCTTAAACTGTTAAAAAATTGTCTTCCCAAGAAAAAGGAACCAAAACTGGTTCCTTTAATTTTTTAGTGAAACTTTAGGTTCTGAGACTAGCTAAGCTGTCTAGTCATTCTGACAATATAGAGATCTGAGCATGTTGTTTCGCATTCCTGAGACCTTGAGTGTCTGAGAAAAGCAACACAGCGCACTCATTTTAGGGGAGGTATACCTCACTTTGTTATGCAGGGATCCCTTCTGCTCAGCCTAGAGGAAGAATGATTGACTGTGGAGGCTTGAACTTCTACTTATTATAGGTAGAAGAAACAGCCTAAAATTTGTTCCTTGAGGCTAACTTTAGAAGGTGCTCAATCTCTCAAGATGCACAGTGACTGACTCGATGTCCACTGAAGTAAAGGAAAAAACTCTCACTTGCTTCAGTGGGGATCAGATCAGACACTGAAGCTGGGGGAAAGGTGGAGGGGGGAGTTAGGAGGACTTCTTGTATCTCAGTATAAAGTTTGATTTTGTACAGAAAATAGCAATCTGATTAGAGTAAACCTTACATTGGATAATGTCTTAATAGAAGAAGTGCCAAATTTGGATCAGATTAAGAGGACATGGGAAAAATGAAATCAATTATCAATCATAATTCAATAAATAACATGGACTATCCTCCCTATACTTCCCACTTATTTGATACTTCTATATATAGAGCAGGGGTGGGAAAAATGTGGCCCGGGAGCTGGATGCAGCCTGCCAGGTCATTCTATCCAGCCCATGGGGCTCCTAAATATTAATTTTCTAAAATTTTTATCTGCCCTGGGCTGCGTGTCATGTGGCCCTCAATGGCTTGCCAAAACTCAGTAAGCGGCACTTTGTCCAAAATAATTGCCCGCCCCTGGTATAGAGCCACCTGCATTTAGATTTAGAATGTTGCCGATATCAAAAGGCAAGGCTTTATGAGTGTGATTGTAATAAAAAATAGCCTGGAAAAAATTCTGTAGAAAATAAAGACTGAAATCACTGGGATTCTTAGATATTTTTTGTGTTCCTCTTCTGCAGCTTCATAGATTTCATAGACATTAGGGCTGGAAGGGACATTGGAAGATCTTCGAGTCCAGTGCCCTGCCTAGAGATTTTTTTCCTGCACTTGCAGATAATTTTAGTTTCCTTGCTTTTAACTAGCCACTGGCTCTTTCTTGGGCTATGAAACTTATTGTAGCCATTGGAATAAAAATGTAAGAAAGACCTTTTGCCGAAGTCTACTCCCCTTCCACTCCCCCAGGATATTGTATTAAGTAGATGCATCAATGGTTAGGGGAGAAAAAGATCACATCTTTGTTTTTTATTCTTCTTTAAAAATCAACAAGATACACAACAAGAATATTTCAGACTTTTTGGCATAAAAAAGCAGCAGACCAGGGATCTGGTTTAGCAGCCTTTATTTATGCAGGTAAGGAATACTCATGTAAGTAGTCCCATTGCTGTCAGTAGGACAACTTGCCTGAGCAAAAATTGAAGAATCAGATGCCTGTGGTGTCTTCTTACAAAAGAATGACCCCCCCAACCCAGTCCCCCCACAATACAACATCTGCTGAAGTTTTTGAGATTCAAAAGCCCCTGTCAGTTGGGAAAATTAAACTGGCCCCATGGAGCTGAGGTTCCAGTGACTAATTAGGACCTGCTTTACCAATGCCTTGTGTCAGATGAAAAACCTAAGGCTTATTGGCAAGTGTCCTTGTCAGAAAAGTGTCCTGTAAGAAAACTTTACAAGATTTCTTTGTGACAGGCATAATTTCTCACTATGTGTTTGTGTGTGTGTGTGGGGGGGAAATCTCTTAAAGGTGTTTCAAGTCACCTGTAACTTTACAACAAGGTGGTTTTTTTTTTAATGCCACTAGGAGTAAGGTTTGTTAGATGCAACATACCTCCATCACATTTTGACTCGATATATTTTTGTATTACATTCCTGCAAGCAGCAAGATATCCCTGTTTGGTTTTTGTCAAATTATTATTTATTTAAGGCTTTTCTATAGCTTAATGATGCCCCTATTCTTCTATGAAATATTCCTACAGACAGAATTTCGGAGCCTGCTGTTCAGATGTGCTGTATTTTCCTAGCAGTGAACAATCACCATTGTTGGCTGCTAGAAAAAAAAAATTCAGCACCACACCATGGCCTCTGCTCGACAGAACATAATGTGAAAATGTTACCGTATTATTATTATTATTTTTAAGAACTGTTTTCAAGGTATTGCTGTTGGTTGGCTATCATACAAGTTCCCTTGGTATAAATATATACGTATACAAAAGTTTGGTTCCCAGCTGAGCTCCAGCAATAAGGACGGACATGGATTATATATTTTTAAATTATTTACAGCTTGACAGTGTCTGTGGCTTTAAATTATTGATGCCAGTGACAGCAACTGTCAATGAGACAAAGCTTGCACTGAAAGCAGAGGCAGCAGCAAGCTACATATGCTGGGGACTTGTTCAGCTCACCCCTTCTAGTCCTTTTCAGCAAGGAAAAGTGTCATTGTTCCTTCATCTTAGTTCACCTGCAAGAGATAATTATTAAAGGAGAAGTTTTGCACTATAGCTTTTGATTATAGAACTCCAAATACAACCAGAGAGCTCTAAATGACTGTCAAGAATGTCAAACTCATTTCAGTAAATCACTGAGTAATGAAAGCTTTCATCATTTTATATGCAAAGGCATAGCAATAAAATATCCTGCTGCACTGGTAGGATCCGCTGTGTGCCAGGGGAGTATGGGGAGGCATTTTTGTTTCCATGACACACAGTACTTTCTGCAGCTGTCTCTGGGGCAACCTGACTGTGTTCAGGACAGTGACTATTGTACAAAAATGCGAGTTTCTTCAGAAGTGCTGGAGTATCACCTAATGATTTCGGAGGAGGGACTCAGGTCTCAGTTTGTATAGCAGCTATAGTCGTGAGGACCACAGATCATCCGTTTTCTTTATTATTGCCACTCTTTCTCTCTGACCTGTGCTGCTGTGTCCTTCTGAATCTGTTCCTGTATCTGATAGCTTCCAGTTATTTAAGATACAGAAGGGCATGCCTGGGCTTTAGTGTGTTAGCGTGGGGTCTTATTTAGGTCTTTCATTTTCATTTTAGAAATGGGAGATCCCAGAGATTTGCAGTAACAGTGCAGTTACTGAAAAGGCCAGAAAGAGAAAAACAAACAGTGTTTGGATCTGGAATGTTGTTTGGGCCCATTACTACTAAAATGAGAGAAGATTCCTTCTGTGAAAACATCAGTGAATGGTGTGTGTACAATATACTTACTTGCTGAGTGGAAAAGAATTGTTTGGGATGTGAAATTACCTCCTGTACTATGTTGGGGATCAGGTGCTGCATTGGACAAAGACAAGTGCTGCATTAATAGTGGGGAAATGACTGAAGAATGAATTGCAGTAAAGAAGGAGAATAGCATATGTCCTCTGTTTATCTGCAGAGGGGAACCAGAAGTCTTTTCTTAAATTGTGGTTCTCAGAATAATGTTATTTTGAAATATCTATGAGATTAATCTGTAGGTGGACACATGTTTAATTTTTTAATCCAGCATTTTCCATGCTGCATAAGATGAGAAAGAGTGCATTTCATCATTATGGGTTGGGTTAAATCCTACTGACTGATTGAACTATGTTTGTTGGGGTGTTGTGAGTCTGTCTGCACTACCACCATGATGAACCTAGGAACACTGCTCAGAACCACTCTCTTCCCCCTTGCTCTCCATCAGTGCATATCAAAGCCCAGTATCTACATAGTATAGACTTTTTATTGCAGTTTTGAGAACATGCCAAAAAACACAGGTGAGAGACAGCCCTGAGAAACTCTGGGAATTTCCTCAGGGCTTCTTATGACTTGTTTCATATCCATTTTCTGGTCTTTGGCATGCACTGAGCAGAAACAAGTGGCGAGGGAGGCCAGATCCCAGCCAGTACTTCCTCCTGGGTTCAGAGGCAGTGTAGATGGGGACTGGAAGAGAACTAGTACCAAAATGAGAAAGGCCGAGAGAGGAGACAAGGAGGCACTAGAGACAGCAGAGTGGCACTGGTAGCATAACCCTGAGAAAACGGCTAAGTGAGAGAGGTTTTTGGCATTCATAGAATCATAGAAAATTAGGGTTGGAAGGGACCTCAGGAGGTCATTTAGTCCAATCCCCTGCTCAAAGCAGGAACAGCCCCAATTATATCAACCCAGCCAAGGCTTTGTCTAGCCAGGTCTTAAAAATCTCCAAGGCTGGAGCTTCCACAGAATCTCTAAGTAACTCATTCCAGTGCTTTACTGCCCTCCTAGTGAGAAAGTTTTTCCTAATATTTAACCTAAACTTCCCTTGCAGCAACTTGAGATCATTGCTCCTTGCTTTGTTACGTGCCAGCGCTGAGAACAGTCTAGCTCTATCCTCTTTTGAACCCCCACTTCAGGTAGTTGAAGGCTGCTATTAAATCCCTTCTCAGTCTTCTCTTCTCTGGACTAAATAAGCCCAGTTCCCTTAGCCTCTCCTCAGAAGTCAAGTATCCCAGTCCCCTCGCAATTTTCACTGCCTTCCATTGGACTCTCTCCAATTTGTCCACATCCTTTCTGTAGGGGGGGGGGGGGGGGGGCAAAAACTGGACAAAGTAATCCAGATGTGGCCTCACCAGTGCCAAATAGAGGGGAATAATAACTCGCCTTGATCTGCTGGCAACGTTCTTACTAATACAGCCCAGTATGCTGTTAGCGTTCTTGGCAACAAGGGCACACTTTTGGCTCATATTCAGCTTATTGTCCACTGAAACCCCCAGGTCCTTTTCTGCAGAGCTTCTGCTTAGCCAGTCGATCCCCAGCCTGTATTAGTGCATGGGATTGTTCCATCTGAAGTGTAGGAGCCTGCACATGTCCTTACTGAACATCATGAGATTTATTTTGGTTCAATCCTCCAATTTGTCTAGATGTCTCTGAATCCTAGCCCTACCCTCTAGTAAATCTACTACTTCCCCCACCTTGGTGTCACCTGTAAACCCATCTTCCAGGTCACTAACAAAGATATTGAGCAAAACTGATCATGGGCGACTTGTGCCTCCCAAGTCTGGGGGGGGCACCAGATCGCTGGGGGGGGGGGAAAAAGGGGGGCGGGAATCCTCTAGCGGCCTATCGCCAAGCCCAGAACCACCAGTGGGGAAACTGGAAGTGCACTTCCACCAGCACTTCCGATTTCGTGGCTAGCACTTCCAGGGGGTGCACAGGCAATCTCAGGGGGTGTACATGCACCCACGTGCACCCCCTACGTGTCATCAATGAAACTGACTCCAGGACCAACCCCTGGGGCACTCCCCTTGATCCTGGCTTTCAACTAGATATCGAGCCATCGATTACTACCCTTTGAACCTGATGATCCAGCCAGTTTTATATCCACCTTACAGTCCATTCATTCAACCCATACTTCCTTTAGCTTGCTAGAGAGAATGCTGTGGGAGACGGTATCAAAAACCTTGCTAAAGTCAAGGTATATCACATCCACTGTTTTGCCTGAACCCACAGAGCCAGTCGTCTCATCATAGAGGCAATCAGGTTGGTCAGGCATGACTTGCCCTTAGAGAATCCATGCTGACTGTTTCTAATCACCTTGTTCTCCTCAAAGTGTTTGGAGGACCTACTTCACGATTTTTCCAGGGACTGAAGTGAAGCTGACTGGTCTGTAGTTCCCCAGATGCTCTTCCTTCCCTTTCTTAAAGTTGGGCAGTATTTTGCCCTTGAAGAAGGGTTTGGAATGGTCAGTAAAGAAACTGTCTCCCTTTGTTTGATTCCTCTGGTGCACAGGGGAGCGGGACTTTGTGCATGCTTTGTGAACAAACAGGACTGCAATATTTGGCTTCATCATTTGTTTCTCCATCTACCAGGAACAACTTGAACTTCGGCTAATTGCTCGAGTCAGAAGGGGATTCCAGGAAAATCCATTCTTCTCTCATTCTATCACATAGCTCATATAGCTCTCACACATCTCTGCCACCATTTACTTTAGAGCAATGACTACTATATCAGATGAGAGTTTGTGCCAGGTTGGTAGTGACCTTCTGTTCTCAGTTGCCTGAAGAGATCTGTCTAATTGTGGGCTTAATCCTGTTCCCACTGAAGTCAGTGGTAGTAACATCACAGACAGAAGGAACAGGCTCTCTCTTTGATTCCACCTGTAATACCGTAAGTAAAAGGTCAACAACATGTGGTCTGTGGGCCAGATTCATCCCCCAGCTAATGCCCTAATTCCTAGAAGCACCTTCTTTGCTATTGTCATAAAGATCTATGATTGAATTTACCTAATTCCTAGTGCCAGTAGAAAGTGTGGAAAGCAATAATTTCAGAGATTACAGTAGCTCCTGGGGACAGAGGATCTTGTGTCTCACCCTCACCATTTACTCAGAATTGGCCCAAGAAACAAGGTCTGGGGCACTGTCAGTATAACATAATCTGTTTTCCATTCATATTTCTGAATGATGCCTGTAATGAAGAGAATGCTTCTGCACTGCCATTCAAACAAAACTTTGAACACACAGGGTGCATCTAGACAAGCATGCACGTGCTGTCTGAGGCACTGCAAACTGCGCAGTGCACGTGCACCAGTTCGCCACACTGCTAATTTGCAGCATGGCACCAAAATTTGACATGGGGAGATTCCAGCGTCAAAAAAACAAATTAAAACCAAAAACCTGCTTCCAAAAAAGCAGTGTGGTGCATGCTCTGGCTGCCAGCCAGGCTCTGAGCAGCTGGCTCAGTGCTGCTGCTGCCCAGGAGGCTCCCAGGACTCCAGGTAAGGCTGCTGGGGCTAGCACAGGTGCTGGCCCCAATCTCCCCTCCTCTACTTGGGGCACTTTACCACATGCTTGAGTATGCATGCAGGGGCATACCCGGGACACTGCTGTTTGTCCTGTGGCAAATGTGTGTCCCTGCACACGTGCTCTCGTTGGGATGCACCCACACTGTTTTTTTTCCAGGAATAAAAGGACAAAAATTACTTTTGGTCTCTTGACCTTTAGGATTTTACATAGGAATTTAATGAGCTGTAGCTGTGCACACCAGATGGCGCTGAAAGACTTCAGATTAGATAGCTTCCTAAATCCAGCACAGTAATTTTGTCACTTTCCCTTGGAGAATGAGGGAAATTTGTGTTAAAAGGAACTATAAATTATATACATGTAGATGTTATATCTGGCTGCAATCTTATCTGGGAATGATAGAGACATTAACCATTTATTTATTAGGTTACTTCAGTGGATAATTAACTGCCTGCAACATTGGGGATCAGAATGGGTGAAATTAATTCCAGCTTATGGGGCTTACCTAAGACCCTTTGTGCTACCTACATGTCTGGCTTTTAACTAAGTTGTGGTTAGGATCTTGTAGGAGCCTTTGCAGTGGGCTGAATTTCAACCTGCCTAAATAAGTAGGCTGAAGGGAGAGAGGGAGAGAAGGGAGAGAGAGGCTGCAACTAGATTTAGACAGATTACAAAAGTGGGCAGATGAGAATAGGATGGGGTTCATTGTAGACAAATGCAGGGTGCTGCACCTTGGGAGAAGGAATCCACAGCATACATACAGGCTGGGGAGTTCCCTTCTTGAAAGCACAGAGGTGGAAAGGGATCTTGGGGTCATTATTGACTCCAAGATGAGCACGAGCCGCCAATGCCAGACTGTATGCAGCCAGCAAGGCCAGCCATACCTTGTCATGCATCCAAAGGTGCATCTCAAGCCGGTCCAGAGAGGTGATACTACCCCTCTATGTGACTTTGGTCAGGCCGCAGTTGGAGTACTGTGTCCAGTACTGGGCGCCACACTTCAAAAGGGATGTGGCCAGCCTGGAGAGGGTTCAGAGGAGGGCCACCCGCTTGGTGAGAGGGCAGCAGGACAGGCCTTATGAGGAGAGACTGAGGGACCTGAACCTGTTCAGCCCCAGCAAGAGGAGGCTGAGGGGGGACCTGGTGGCTGCCTACAAACTCATCAGGGGAGATCAACAGCAAATAGGTAGAGCCCTTTTCTCCCCAGCACCTCCTGGGGTGACAAGGAACAATGCTAATAAGCTGATGGAGAATAGGTTTAGGTTAGAGATGAGAAGGCAATATTTTACAGTTAGGGTGGCCAAAATCTGGAACCAACTTCCCAGGGAAGTGGTCCTCGCCCCTACCTTGGGCAAATTCAAGAGGAGGTTGGATGATCACCTGTCTGGGGTCTTGTGAGCCCAGCATTCATTCCTGCCTGTGGCAGAGGGTCAGGCTAGATGATCTGTTCAGGTCCCTCCTGGCTCTAGCTACTATGAAACTATAAGTAACCCATTAAAAGCTACTTGTGTGATGGGAAGATACAGAGAGAAGAATTTCAAGTTAGAGAGACAGGGCGCTCTTACAGGGAAGGATTCCAAAGCATAAGAAGTGGCTACTTTGATTTTTTTCCTATCCTAGCTCTTACTTTCTCTTCCTCTTGCCTTCCTGGCACTGATGAGAATAAGAAACCAGCCCACAAACACAGGCACATATGTACACACACAAAAAATTTGACGATTTCTCTGACAGTACTGACATTCTCAGGATGGTGTGACATTGTCTATGTTAAATTATAAGATGTTTATCGCTTACACACCAATGGTTTTCACTGGGAAAAAACTTAGCAACCAAAATCTCAGACTCACAGCATAGATCAACATCTTCAAACTTAGGTGCATGCAGCAAGAAACCATTCCTAAATACATTCCTAAATAATGGATTTAAAAATATAGATTTGGACTTTCATGTTCAAAACATTAAACCATAGAGTTTTAAAAGAAAACTTTAATATTTAATAAAACCCCTCAACCTTTTGATTCAATTGCATAGTGAGTTAATAGAGGATAAAAAGAAGTATTGAAATGGTTTTGTTAAACTTGTGGGGGTAACCAGAGCTGTACTGGACACCAAGACAAACTTAGCCAATAAGAACTGATAAAGGACTAAAAAGTGCATAGATCAGAAATACTTCTGTTGCCAGTCAATGCAGATTTTGAAAAGTAACATTTAATTCTCTATTTCCCTTTCCTATAAAATACAAAGCTGATGATAATAAACAGATGCATATGAAAACTTGAATGCTAAATTAGCAAATTTAAAAAAAATCAGTTTTATTTTTTTGGAAGTGATTCACTTCTATAAAATGAGTGTGAAATTTCAGTGTTAGGTAAAAACCAGAATCATTTCTGAGTAAAGTTACATGAGATTCACTCCAAAAAAGTTCTACTTTTAAATTAAACCCATATCATTTGTCAAATTTCCATTCTAGAGACTCAGAATTCAAAATCCCTTCCAGGTAATATTAATTCACAAAAGAAACACAGATGTTTTGCATGCTTTCAATGGGACAATGGCCACCAGGTGAAAGTTCCACAATAAAAAGTGCAAGCCAAAAATATGCCTTTCCCCAAAGATTTTGAACCATAATGAAATGACGAATGTTTTCACAAATGAATAAGTGATATGGAGAAATATCAAGGGATTACAATATTGGATGAATATTCATGCATCTTGTTTTGAAGCAGTGACAATGTAATTTTATTAAACTACTAGAGACAATTTGGACTATCATTAAGAATGTATTTGCAAGTCATTAAGTTGCTTTGTTTTTCAAAATAGTCTTAATTTGCAATTACAGAATGCTTGTAATAACCTGCCTAGTTAATTTTCTTTAATCGTGTGTCACAGGGAATGTATAGAAACACTCCTTAATACAAAACAGAGATCAAACCTGTGAAATATCAAAAGCTACGTCACATGTCAAGTTTGTTATGTCTTGCAGCTCTGTATCTGTATGTTCATATATTGTATCAGAAACAGGATTCAATTATCTTCCTTTCTTGGGTGGCTATTTAACTGATTGTGACTTCTCCCTTCTGGGCAGACACACTATCCCTAGCAGGAGCTGTTTAGAGCACTGTATTGACTGTGAGGTTTGTACATAGCAACATCACTTCTCACTACATTTAAAAGAATTCTTTGCATATTCTTTGCTTTCTCTCTCCTATCAAGTCTTTCTAACAGTTCAAATGGCTTCCCAGGATGCTGTTACTGTTGTAGCTGTTCTTATTTTCTTTATGGTTTCTATACTTGCAAATTGGATTTAATGGACTTCCTTGGAGATAAAGGCCAGATTCTCTCCTGTGCTGGATCTGCTTAGTACAGAAAAAGTTGTCTGCTCCTATTCTGCAGAATGTGAAAGCTAAACTGGAGCACTTAACCCTATTTGTTACACTCAGAGGTAGGAATAGGAACAGGGACAATTAGTAGCCAAGGCATGGGAAGTCCCAATTCCCAGTTAATTAAAACATTTAGATAATTGTGGGTGGGGGAAAATAGGGCCTCTATGGAGTCTGCAAACCCACTCACAACAGACAGACCCCCACTTGGGGTCATAGCCCTTCATTTGTGAAATGCTGTGCTGGAGCTCAGAGTGATTCAGCCATGCCCTAGTTCTGCCCCTCACATGTACTTAAGCAATAGTGGGATTCAGTAGGGCACTAAGCTAACCATGCTGATAGCACTACAGATGTGATTGTCACAGGAATACAGACAAACAGCTTTCCAACTGGTGACCTGCAGGCCATAAGTGGTCCAGAAATTTATGTGGCTCCCCAGGTTCCCACCCAGTCACCACCTCGCTTATCACTGACTGCTGTTGCAGCCAAGGTCTGTAGACTCCTTGCTCCCTCAGCTTTTGCTTCCTGTTCTTGCCTTGGCAACAGGGTGACACAGCCCATGACACCAGGGGAACTGAGGTAGGGCCACCTGTGCACATGGTGTGGAGTTAGGGGGTGCTGCCCATTGGTATGGTGCAATAGCTGCCCCTATCCACCATTCAGCGGTGACAAGAGAGGCTGTCCACACACAGGATATAGCGTTTTGCAGGAAGGGGAGCTGCTTACAGTGAAGGGGAGGAAAGTACTGCCCATGTGCACAGAGCAGCAGCCACTCGTATCTAATGCAGTGGTGTGTATGTGGGGGGGACTTCTGCCCACATGGTGCAGCTGGGGGAGTGCAGCTTGGGGGCCTGTGGCTTGCACTAGTCCAACCCCTCGCATTGTGAGGCCTGTACTGGTGTGGCCCATGCAGTGTGTGATCCCTGGCTACTTAGAAGTTAGACAGCCCCATAGAAGAGAATGTGACCCTTTGTTTAGCCTCCAACTAGGAAAAGCAGCACTGTAGCAGTGCAAGTTTCCTCTCCTGGGTCATGCATGTATTTCAGCCCTGTTCTTTAAAGGAGCACCTCTGGCAGTGAGACAAGAGAGCAGAATCTATGGCCAGGAAATCCTTGGGCTCTTCCCTCACTTACCAAGAGTACTAGTTGTGAAGTGGACACCAGTCCACTAAGAAATTAGCTGCCATCAATAATGCATACTAAAGGATCACATGCTTCATAGCTCTTTAGGCTAAACTCATTGCACACAGTACACACTCCTACATTTCCACCCCCCATAAGAGGCCAGGGGCATCCCACACCTGTCTGCCTCCTGTCCCTGTCTCATGCCAAAGGGCTGTGTGCACCACATTTTTTCCTCTGCTATGTGCTCTGACTGTCCCTCACAGCTCTCTGACATTATGCCATACTCCCCTGTACCCCATGTCACAGACTCTTTGCTTCCCTTTCTCCCAATTTTCCCACTCATTTAAAAAATGAGTTTCCCAGACAGAGCAGTCTGGGCAGACACTGCAAAGCTCTTGGTGTTGTTATGCACAGCCAGTTGGAACCAGACATTGCGCAAAGCAGAACTTTTGCAATACTTTAAGCACTTAATGATCACTGAATACCACTTGGGACTAGGAGTAAAAAAAGAAGCAAGAAAACAGCCTCAGTGGAAGAGCTGAAACTCTCTGGAAACTTGGAGAACAACTGAAGAGAAGATTTAAACAGCACTTTGCTTTGTATTTGCAACCAATGGGTGATAACAGAAAATGAAGACAGACAGAATGTGGCCTTATTTCTGAGAACAGCTAGCTTGAAAGTACTTGATGTGTTTAACAGTTTTCAGTTAACTCAGGCAAAGAAGGCTAGCTCTGAAAAGAGAGAAATTTGAGTACCATTCTTCATGTAAAAATAAAATACAAGAGGGAGATGTTTTTAAACAGGGACTACAAAAAGAAGGTGAAACCACGAAGGAGTTCATGATAGGTCTAAGGATGAAGGGCCGATCTTGCAATTTTGAGGGATTAACAAAGTTACTAATAGGAAACCAGATCCTATTAGTGACTAAAAATGGGAACAAAACAATTCTGAGAGAGATTGCAGGCAGAGCCAGAATTAACTCTTGACATAGCAATTAGAATTTACCATGGGAAGTTGGTCATGCCATCCAGAATGAAGCTTAGAGATGGGGCTCTGACCCTGGAGACATGATGCAGAATGCTATGCGGCACTGGAGGCAAAAAGGTAGGCAGGGTTCAGAGGCCAGCAAAAACAACCATGGAACTGCACATGCTGTGGTAATCAACACAAGTCAAGGACATGGGAAAAAATACAAGGACTGTAGTGGATTATATGGTTTAAAGAGAGTTGCAAGTGTCTATAGCAGGGATAAAAAGGTCAATGACAACACCACTAATCAGGTGAATTTTTCATTGGAGCAAGGGACACTAGAGTAGATGAATGGATGGTGATCCCTAAGGGGTAATAGTAACATGTTAAATTTGTGAAGGTCCATGCGTTTAAGTAGTTTGCAGTGAAACTTAGCTTTAAATCTGTAACCACTATAGTACATATTATCTTCTGTCTAATGGGTTGATAGGAAACAAAAAAGCATGGAGCAACCGCTGAATAAAAAACAACAACTGGGCTCCTTGACTTTCTGGGATTTCATAGTGTCAGGATACTAGCAGTAAGCTCCAGTCAGCCTGTTTAGCTAGCAGTAATATGTTAGGTCATTTATCCCTACCCACTGCCTGTTTGGAGAGCACGCCTCTGGTGACTGATCATCATAAGCTACTCAACTCTCACACTCCTGAGTGTGACTGTTGCCTCACTTCCTTATTCCTGATTTCTGTCTTTTGGCTTTTGTTCCCCAGCCTGGACCCACTGGTCTCAGTCATGGCCCTAACCACTGGGAAAGACTACCCACAGGAAGCCAACAAACCAGGATGGAATAATCTACCTGCTGGGTTGCCTGTAAGATGGGATCCTGAAAAACATGGGAATCTGCCTGATCATGAGCCTGGGGACTTGGATTTTCAGTCTTCTGACTCTCTCAACCTGCCAGAAGGGCTAGTTATATGACCTAAGAGCCTGGAATTTGTCTATAACCTATGGCCCATGACTTAGGTCCCCCATTAATGCATGAGGCAAGCCTGTGTGCTCTTGGAATTTCATAGGAATTGATGTCTTCCCATGGAATGTTTCAATTTACATGACTCAATCTTTGTTTTCCCATTAGAAAACATTCTGCCACAATGAAAGTGCTTACTACCATGAATAGTGCTCATGACTGAGTAATTCCAATGAACTCACTCCAACTTCTAAAATCAGTGACATAAAATTAATAGGGCCCAACTCTATCTAATGGTTTGGATGACTTCATTTGGCTCAGGATCTGAAGGACATCTACTATTGGATCAGCCCTGCTCTAATTTGCAACCGTTTTCAGGGTCTCCTATGCCACTGGGGAAATCAGAGATTGCTGGTGTACAGCAGCTCTTTGGCTAGGGTCACTTCTCTCAGGAACTCTACTAACATGTCTCTACTATGCCAAGAGGAAATTCAGAGAAAGTCACAAAGACATGTCCATTAGCTCTGCACCACACAGGGATTTTCCTGTACTATTTAGACAATTGACTAAATTGTCATTCAGTGCTTTGTTTTGGCAGGAATCAGCCCCAGAGGGACCAGAATCTGGCTCAATACCTTTCATAGGCACCACAACTAGAAGCTAATCACTGCCATACTCACAGTAATAAGCATACATAGATGCCTTGCCTATGCTTGCTAGATGCATTAGCAAGAAGTGGTCCTTTATCAGAATACTTTAAGATGTAATAGGAATACATATAGCATAGTATACTTATTTCTATAAAAAAATTAAAAGAAAACCCACACCAAGTTTTTTCTTATGGCTACACAGTTCTCCCTTCTGGCTCCAATTTCCATGGCACTGTCTTTATCGCCACATCTACCTTTGAACAACATTTCAGAAGACAAATTCTGACTTATTGCCTTCCCTATTCTGACTTATTGCTGTAACAAATTCTTATTACCTTACCAATTCTGACTTATTGCCATACCAAGTCTTCCCATGGGAGACCTTCCCTTTCTGTCTTTATCTCTGTTTATATCAGTTAAACTTGCTGATTGCCAAAAGAAATTAAGAAATTACAATGATCATTTCTGTTGCTGACAGGTCTTTTAAATATTAGTGAAAGATGTGTTTCTGGAACAATGTTCTGTCTTTACTTCCCTACCCCCTACCCAAACTGTACCCTGACCTTGCAGTGCATCTGGATCAAATTTACAGTGATGTAATTGGAAAAGCATTGTGGATGAATGTATTCCACTGATGGAAATTAAGCTGCATGAGTATTTTGCTGTTGTTGTTGATTTAAGGTGAGCATAGAGGTATGACTCTTGAGTATCAGAATGAAGTAGACTATACCACTATATAGTAATAACATTTGTATTTGACCTTAAGAGGTGATGTTCAGAACATTCTATTTCAAAAAGTCATCTTAAAAATCTTGTTTTTTTGTTTTCCACAAATATTTCAGGAATTTGTGTCTGCAATACTCTCTTGTTTATTTGAGACACTTGCTCCTGGCTAGAGGCTAGATTCGCTGCTGATATAAATGGAAGTCAGCACAGAAGCTGCCCTAAACTTTCCAGAAAGATGATATTTTGAAGAGTAGAAACAGAAGTTTTAAGATGTAGTTTTGTGATCTACCCTGCATATGTATAAGGATAGGCAGAAGTGTTAATTTATAGATTTGAAAGACCTCATTCTGAGTATAGCTATGCCAGTAAACAAAAATATATTTATCTTGCATGTTGTGCACAAATGATAATTACAACTTTCTCATCAACAGATTCTACAGAGGCATGGAAAAATGCTGACAGAAAGAGAAATGCCACTTTCCAATACTCCAAAGTATAGACAGAAAAGACACCACCTGATGCTATCCACTGTTACTTATCACTGTTTACTCTATCCTGGTGTACTACATGATGGTTCAACTAAGGTTGTGTTGATACTATTACCAGACTGGATATCAATAGATTGAAATACTGACAACAACTAGCACTGTGCAAGTTGTATAAGGTTTTTTTTTTTCCCCATGAGCAAGTAGTCCATTCCTCTGTCCAGACAAATACAAAAATTTTGTTGGCAGTGGTAATTTTGAAGCCAAGAATGCCATTGCTCCATTGAGGTCTTTCCAAGACTTGAAAAGCTACAGCATCACTTAATCTTGAGTTGTTTAATATCTCCTCTGGTAATCACTGTCCCCTCCTGTTATAATACACGTAGACTGCTGTGACTCTATTAGCTGTTCTCTCTGGAATTTCACTACAAGTGATTGCTAGAACAAGGAGTGTACATTACAGAACTACAGCGAGAAGGGACGAGCTGCTCAGTGTGGCTTGTCATGTCACTGAGCCCTACTAGCTGATCAGAAATTAGTAGTATTCTTATTTCTTCTTTTCCAAGGCAAAGGCAAACTAGTTCAGCTCTAGTACTTATATGGTCTGAGTTGTGGTGAATAGAATGCTTCCTTTTAATTTTAAAAAAAGCTATTATTCTTGTAATTCAACATTAGCCTCAACTAAAAGTTACTGTTCTATTTACACTTTGGTATGCGTATTTTCTTACAACCTACTGCAGGTATCTTTATTCCCAAACACAGGATTTCCCCTTTCAGAATATTTGCACTGACTTGTCAAGTCAAATTCCAGGAATCTATCTTAATATATTTTTTACTTCGGGACCTCCCTGAGTCTCCTTCACTTGATCTCCATCTTCCTAAGTCTGATCCTACCATTTGTCTGAAACTGCTCTTGCTAAAGGTCACCAAAGTCTTCCGCCTGGGCAAAACCCAAAGCCTCTTGTCTGGTCTCATCATCTTTAATCTTCAGGTTGTTTTTGACACAGCTGATTACCCACAGCTTTTAGACTGTTTAATTTCCTATGGCCCACATATTTTGGGGCTCTCCTATTTTTACTTTTACTGCTTCAACAACTCTTCTAACACTCTCCTCTGCTACTTGTTAATCCACCTGAAGATTTAGCTATAGGCCCTTTTCTTTTCTCTGAGTGTCCTGTTCACAGATGATACAATTTGACTGATTTACATTCTACCCTCTGAAAAGCCTTCCTGATATGAGAAGTGAGAAGACAGAGGATGCATCCTGATAAGCGGGAACCTGAGTGTTTCCCCATGGACCAGGGGTGGGCAAAATACAGCCCATGGGACAGATCCAGCCTGCCAGACCATTGTATCTGGCCTGTGGGGCCCCTAAAAAATTTAGAAAATTAATATTTATCTGCCCCTGGCTGCCTGTCAAAGATGACAGGAAACAGGGGCAGTAGGACCCAGGGGAAGCTGCTGGCAGGACCAAGTGACTGCAGAAGCAAGGCCCACCGGTGGAGCTCTGGGCTCTGCCCCTCTCCTCCCCCCCAGCCAGAAGCCTGTGCCTTGCAGAGAGTTCTGGCCTGGGACACAGACTGTTCTTACCTCCCTGTGCCAGAGGGAAATTCAGATGAAGGTGGGGGACCACAGGCAAAATCGCCCCAGACCTCAGGGCCAGGCCAAGCTGGCTGCTGTGGTCCCAGTGCTGCAACTGGGAACTACATGGTGCCGGAGCAGCAGGCAGTGGGGTGGAGAGGAGTGGCGGGAGCTGTTGGCAGGGAAGCACTGAAAGTGGCCGCAGGTGGCGGGGAAGGTGCAAGGAGCAAGCATAGAGCACAGTGATAGCTGGGCAGCAGTGCAGGGCCCGCGCTGGGGCCAGAGCCGGTGGGACCCAGAGCAAGGTCACAGGAGTGTGGGGCTTGGGCCAGCAGGGGCTCTGGAGCCAGGCCAGATCCCCCTCTTCCTGCTGGCATAGCCCAGCCTGGCTCCATAGAGCTCCTGCTGCCCTGCTTTGGGCCCCACCAGCACTGGCCCCGGGGCACCAGCATGGCCCTGGGTTCCTGCCCAGCTGTCACTATGCTCCATGTGTCTGCTCGTTCCCACTCCCCCCCACCTGTTGCAGCCATTTGCCCGCCACTGCCACCACTCCTATCCACGCCCCCTGCCAGTAGCTCCAGCACCATGTGGTGCCCGGCTGAAGCACCAGGCTACAGGACTCAGCAGGAGCTGGCCTGGCGCCTGCAATTCTTGGCTGGCTCCATGCAGTGCCAGCCAGGCTGGTCCAGCTCCTGCTGCATCCTGCAGTCTTGGCCCTGCAGCTAGGATGTGGTGCTGGAGTGGTGAGTGCAGAGAGGGACAGGGAAGCAGCAGAAGGGAAGCAGTGGCAGATGGGAGGGGGAGCACAGGGTTGAGCTGGTGCCTGGGGGCCAGGAGCAGCAGAAGCATGGAGCCCGGGCTTGGAGGAGCACTGGTGGGGGCTCTGCAAGCCATGGGGGGGGGGGAAAGAGGAGCTGTGGGCAAACCCTCCTCCTCCATACGTGCTGCAACCCTCCCGAGCCACCCTCTGCCCACGCACTCGCAGCCCTCCACAAACCCCATACCCACCCACATGCTCCCCTACACTCACACAGACCCATACTCCCCACACCTATCCACCCCACAAACCCCACACTCTCCCCCACACACGCACATACTCAAAGCCCCCCACAATCCCCATACCCACTCACATACTACCCCACCCCACATACACCCCCATGCCTATCTACCCCCACAAACCCCACACACACCCTCCCCCACATTCCACATACCCACACAAACCTATACCCAGCCACTCATACCCCTGACCCCCCGCAATATACAAGAATAAGACTTCATTTTAAGCTATTATCAATCACCTCTATGTGCACTACAAAACTATCTATCTCTATGTAAATCAGGACAAAAATATTTTTTGAAATCAAATTAATGAATTTTGTAGTAGATGTTTGATTTTTAGAATATAATTTGGTATTTTTCTTGTTCTGAGATGGCAAACCCTTGCTGAAAGGAGTACTTCTTGGGGATCAAGGGGAGGGACTTCTAGTGGCAAAGGTCTTTCAGTCCCAAAATGGCAACCAGGGGGTGGGGCACCTGCCAAGGGGCAGAGCTACCCTGGTGGCCCTTGACAGCTTGCCAAAACTTGGTAAGCAGCCCTCTACCTGAAATAATTGCCTGCCCCTGCTGTGGACAAATAGCAGCAGCACATGTTTGTACTGCTGCTTCTTATCCCTGAGGAACACCCCTGCACATGTACTCTGGTGTGTGGCAGATTGCCTCTTGGGTAGAGGAGGCTGGGGCTAGCACCTGGGCTGGCCCCAGAAACGTTAACTAGGGTCTTGGGGGTCTCCTGGGGTTGCAGCAGCAGTGACCCAGGTGTGTGGAGCCTGGCCAGCAGCTGGAGTGTGGCTCTGGCTGGCCAGACTCGTTTTGGGTGGTGCACACTGCTGCCATGTGTGCCATGCCACTTCCTCCCCCACCCCTCTACAAGACTGGGGGGAGAGGGGGGAACAGGACAAAAAATGGGAACAGGGCAAAAAAACTTCCTGGAGCCTTGCTAGATATGTAGAGCTACTCTCAGAGTGGGTGTGTAGGGAGTAGGAAAAAGAGCTATTGGATGGATATCTTCATGAGTTTTGTAATGGCAACGTACTTCTATGGGATTAATATAGCTTGCAGATGATACTAAGTATATTTCACAAACCATTTGATAGATTTTGACTCTCTCAAAATAGTTAATGAAAAACACATTTTCAGATTTTGCAAATGAAAACTGAAAACAAAAAAAAATTGTTTTAATTTTTTTTTATTCTCTCCCTTTTCTTTCTTCCTTTTGTTATCTAAAGCTTTTCTGTTTTGCCACTGAAGAACAATTTGGCACAGAGCAAAGAAGAAAGAGGAAGGGATAAATATGCAGTAGTATTACTAGCAGTTTATTTACAGCTTTTGCCAAAAAAATACAATAAAATTAATAATACATAATAATATAATGACATTTATATAATTTTTATTTTTTTTTGCCTATGTATGGCCAGATCAGACTGAATGCATTCAATCTTGTCTAATATATATGCAATAACTAAAAAGCAAGAAAACTCAACTATAAATACATTTTGATTTAAAACCATAGAAAAATTTTAAGTAGAAAAAAAAATTGAAAATTTAAAAAATAGGCCTTTTTGTCATAAAGAAAAGTTTATAAATGAAATTTTTCAAACAGCTCTGTTAGATAGATTTGTTTTTTTGGGACAATGAGTTTCTTTGTCTCTGCACTGGTTTTAGCTTCTCACAGAATACAAAAGTGAATACAAGGTTTCTCTCAAGGAGCACAATTTCCTGTACCATTGGTGTTCCACTGAAATAATGGAACAATGGAGGGATACGTGTGAACCGAGAGGCAGAATTTGCCCTGGAGCTGGACTAGCATTGTGGAAATAAACCTCAAGAGATATAAGAATGACCACAGGCCTCATCACCATCAGAGGGAAAGTTAAAACTCATCTCTTCAGATTTAGCTTTTGCTCAGCAAGTTTTATACCTATGTATAAAAGCAAACTTATAAACTACTTTTGTTATTTCTTTTATATGAGAAGGAAGGGGAAAGTGATATTGATATTGTCATCTCTGTTTAGGCCATGACTACACCACAAGCTTACCGAGTCTAGCAGTGATACCCTCAAACATGCCATGCTGAGAATGAATGCCCATTAGACCAACCATGGTGCAGTATGGACTTACCTACTCTGCTTATGAAGCTGCAAAGTTTGTTTTATGATACTACTGCCAGGCACGCTAGGTTTGTGGTCTAGGCATGACCTTAAATATTTGGTAGGTGCCTACATTTCATGGTGGTGAGGAAGGTAGATTAGGCACCGACAGGTAGATAGTTATGGTTACCAGCCATGACTCAGATTAATTTTTCTCCCTTACCCCCCCCAAATAATTTAATGTATTTAACAATTTAACAACTTTCTGAAACATTCTTCTTTGTGGCAAAAATAGTCCATGCTTGACCTCTTCCCAGAAGTGACTCATTGAATTTGTGTGTGGGCATGTACAGGTGAGGGGAGCAAAGCCGTATTGCTAATCCTCATGATTTTTACTCTGAATTCTAATTGCTGGTGCTTTTCTGAAAGCCTCAGCTGGTCTAGACAGCTCATTACCTAAATATCTCAAATTTTCTTTTCTTTTCTGTTTTAAAAAAAAAAAGAAAAAAAGTTGTAATCCTCATTTTGGCAGATAAAGCTAAAACTTAACTCTAAATCTCATGACTTTTTTGAGACCTGGCTTATTTTTGAGTATTTTGGGTGCGAAATAATTGGAAAGTCTGAGTCAAATCCCTTCAGCCATTCTTGAGTTTCTTGGGGGGAAGAAAGGGTTCTCAATTCTAACCATACATCATTTTTTCCTAGAGCAAAATTCGCTGCTGTTTGGATGATAGTTATGGGAGCATTCCTCATTAAGAAGTAGAGCCTTTTTGTTCTTAGAAGTTATAAGCCATTGAAAAAGCACTTCTGAGCCTGCTTAGTGGACATCTACTAAGATTTTTAGCAGAGCTACTTTGTTGTAGCATACTGTTAAGAACAATCAAATAATGGTTAACTCTTAAGCCTAGAGTTTCATGTGCCTGAGTTAACAGGCATGAAAAAATGTGTGTGTACAAGTCTCAAGTCTTCTGCACTCTTGCTCTGCCTACCCAGGAGAGTGCAGGAACTGTTATTGGGACAGTTCGCATTAGGGAGATGGTGCCTAACTGAAACAAATACATCAAAATCATCTCAAAATACCTGCTTTATTATTAGGGCTATACGAAAGCCATGCAATCTGCAATTTTAAGGATGTCCTGCAGTTTTTGGCTGCATTGTACAAATCTGCTGCAAATCCTCCACTTTCATTTAAAATGAATATTTTTACATTTTTCTACTGGGCAATTACAGGCATCACAGATCACATGGAAAACAGATGTGTTGCTGGCCAGTTTACTTAGCCTTGCAGAAAACTGTCTCTGAATGAAACAGCAGCAGCTGGCAACTTACCTCTGCTCCATCTTGTTACCACAATAAGGTATGAAGCTTAAAGGCTATGACTGGCAATATTGAAATGCTAATGTTTTTAAGCACAGACAATTGCTTTCTTAGCTCATGCAAAGAAATTAACCATGCTGTTCTAACATTTAGACTGCACAGTTAAAATGCGAGGTAAGGAAATACAAAACACAGGTGTCCTACAGTGATGCCTACTGAGCTGCACTGGACATATTTCAACTTCTGAACTCATTGATGTAGGGTACAAATAACTTATTGAAGTCAGTGAGAGCACTCCAGAAATGATGGAGATCAGAAAAATGCCCTGATTTTTTTTATTCCTGCTTTTTCCCCAGGTAAATATGGTTTAAAGTACGTTGAATTCTCCACTGATACTATATTCACTAGGTGACCAGCTTTTTGAAGAAAGCACCTTAAAATATTCACCTTCACGGGGTGATTAGAAACCATGACCCAGATCTTAAAAATATCTCTAGGGGCCCTATGTCCCTGAGCAATAGGTTTCCAATTGGGAGTAGGTCCAAGTGAAAGGAGTCCTTTGCTATGATAGAGAACTAGGGCTAGATCTTGTTTCACTTCAAACACCCAAATGGCATCTACCTCACTGCACAAGTGCCCTTATGGCACTTACACAGTTAGCAATTTTGTTGGATGGATCAACTTAGTGGTTAGGATACTCATCCAGGAAGTTAGAGAGACAGTTCTAGGCCTCCCTCACCCAGGAAGGATTTGAAGCTACATCTCCTGCTTCTTGCCTTCTCTAGCCCTTCCATGAAGCTGCTTCCTTGGGCTATGCAGGGTCTCAAACACTATCCTGCTAAACTGAAGAACAGTAGGTTGAAACTCTTTCCAAGTCAGGTGGGCCTAGAACCTGGGGGGTCTACACATGCATACATACATGAGTGTGGAGGCTGCTCCAACACAGACCAACATGACTACCGAACACATCCCCAAGGCTGCTCCAACACACTGGAATTTCAGTGTGTCAGAGCAGACTCGATGAATTGAATCTACTGGAGTGCAGCAATTGCTGTGCTCCAGCAGCCTCCTGTGTCTCATGTATTGGTGTCCCTGCACTTAGAAACGGCAGTGAGGGCACTTGAACTAAACTCGCCATGTGAATTTTAGTTCAAGTGCCTCTGCTGCCATTTGTAAGTGTGAGGACACTGATACACAAGACGCTGCAGTGCTTTAATTAAAGTGGTTCTTGGAGGCACTCTAATTAAAGCACTGCCCTCTCACCCCCAGGGCATGTGTAAACTCTAGATTTCCTGCTTCCTGGGCTAATATCCTAACCACTAGGCTATTGGGCTAAAATATATGAAAGTCCTCCTCTTCCTTTATTTTGTTTCTAGCATCTATGTACAAGGCAATTCTATTTTGGTATCAAGTGAAACAGATTTGTAAACTGTGCCTAAATACAAAAAATGGCACTTACGTACTGGGTAAAAGCCTTTTGGACATATAAAGTGAAAGAGGATCTAGCCTCAGCTGTCAACAGCTGGCCAGTCACTATTGAAACCATCTATTCATAATACTGACATTTTGACTGGCATATATATATATATATATATATATATATATATGCTGGGGTTTCGCTTAGAAACAAGAGGAAACCAAAGACCTAAAAGGTAAAAGTCAAAATTAATACTATTCAGTGTTGCCAACTCGCATGATTTTTGGCAATGTTCTTAAGGCCTATGCTTCAGGAATGAGATAAAATTTAGCTCTTTGTTGTATGTATATTTATTATATTTTTTAAAGCAAAAATTTAGCTCTCTCTCTCATGGGAAGAGAGAAAGAGTTAAGTTTTTCTTAGTCATAAGAGTTGCAACCCGGGTATTTTGGGAATAATTTAGATACAGCTAATTAAGCCTCAGCCTGGGAAGCCATGTAGTGTTCATATGCCCTGTTAACATCTTATGTTATAAAGGAAAAAGTATGGACATAACGGGGCTAGTTAATGACAGCAAAGAGGTCTTGCTTAAAACTCTACTGCGGAACACTTGTGAGTCCTTGCAGATTTCTCACAAAAAAGTGTGAAGGAAGTAGCAAGGATTCTGCTGACAGAATCCAACATGCTGTTCCTTTCCAGGTGGAAAACCTTCTATGTGATGCTTATCTTTGTGGTGTATGAACCAGTTTTTTGGAGGAAGGATGCAGTGATATATTACCCCATGCTCTGCTTTGACTAGGGCCCGTAGCCAGTTCATATGTAGTTTATTAGGAGGATAGTAGGTCTAGGAGTGGAAAGGACTCAGCATGTTCCCAAGTAATCTGAAATTTGAATCTCTCCTTGCTAGAAAAATCTGAAGTAGAGAACAGCAGTTCTGCCACCTGGACTCCTCTCAACCCCCCCCCCCCCAAAACTCCTCCAAGTTGTCCAGAATGTGAACCAGACCTTAGAGTTCTGCATTACAGTTTTAATGCATTTTAACCTTAACAGGGCAGTTGTGTGAATCTATGCATGCTGTTTCTACACAAAATAAAAAATAATATATTTTGGCCTCAATAATGTATGACTTAAACTTTAATTCCCACCATCTGTACAAGTGTGCTCCTATTTTTAAAATTTTTTGTCCAAGTGATTTAAGACAAATTTCACCATGCTACTGTCAATACTGGAAAATGCACAAAACCCAAGTGCAGTGTCCCCAAGTTAACATTCTTGGAAATCTAACTTCTACCATTTAAAAAAATTTGTGACCATAACCATGCAATCTTATTGTCATATTAAGACGGTGTGTTTATGTGCGTGTGCACGTGCACATGCTTGTATGCATGCGCGCACACACACACGTGTATTTTAATTAATCTCCTGTATGACTCTGCTTCTTATATGAGCAGATGGCTAGTTATTAACAACCACAAAAAGCTGAGTTCTCAAACTATCCCATTTCCTATGCTGATATTAAGTGACACACACACAAAAAAAAAAAAAAATATAATCACTAATTCAAGGAAAAATTTTTAAAGCTGTCAGCTACCAGTACATTCCTCAAGGCATCCCTAGAATTAAGTATTTTTGTCAATTATTTAGTAAGTGCCTAATTTGCTACTGCTGGGGAAGAAAATTACATGGTTTCTTCTAAATTATTAAACAACATTTTGATGGCATTGACAGAGCAAATAGTGAGATATTGACCGGAGTCGTCATGCTATAGACAAATTCTTGTAGTTTTCCTTTTTATCTTTTTATGTGAAATTGAAGAGAAAAAAAATGTCATTAACTGTTATGAACTATATGTGCAAACTGTGATTGGGAGGTATACTGAAAGTTCACCTTCCTTTAGATTACACTGTAGAAAAAGCCTATAAATTAGTCATTCTAAGAAAGCATTTAGAAGAACTTCACAAAGAAACTTGATTGTAGCACACAGTCAATTTTCTGGAGTCTACAAGGTTTTTGCTCTTCTGCTAATCATTTGCTTCAAGGTCTATTTTAAGCGTTTTGAAAGCAATTTCTGCAGTTTTAATGGAATTTTAATAAAATGGTACCGAGATTTCCAGGTTCACCCCCATTTGATGTCTTCTTTAGGCTTATTCCTCAGACATGTTTAATTATTGTTATGAATTCTGAATGTCCTTAAGAGTGCTGTGTGTGCGTCATATATTCAAATGCAGCTGTCCAAGGTGCCTGATGTCTGGTGGCATGATGGAGGGTAAACTCTTAGCATCAGGTTGTGTCAGCGGAGAGGAGATACACTCTCATAGCGTCTGCTCCAAAAGGGAGATGTATCCCATTAGTCTTCTAAACCATTGCTGTAGTGTCCTGTTTGTGACCTGGACAGGAGCAGACCTTCTGGAAATTTATTATTGTCCTGGAGTGCTTGAGAAAAATCTTAGCAGCTGGGAGACAGATCAAGGTAAGTGCCTGAGACTTTAAGGACTTGCGTCAGAGCCTTGGGTAGTAGCACGCTTAAGATAATATAATCTGGTCTGTGCTCAGAAACAACAAAAAGGTAGATGGAAATTCTACAAAATACTTGGGGCTTACATGAGATTTGAGTAGTGCCTCCTACTGCCCTTCTACATGGGAGCCAATTTAACTTTTTTGAAAGAAAACTAGATCTCAGGAACAAGGCAGGTATTTTAAGAATGATGGTATTCGTGTGCATGAGGGGGGTACCCACCCCAGGTGCCAAGTTAGGAGTGGTGCCAGATTCCCCCCTCGCTCCTGTGGAGTCCAGAACCTGCTAGCAAGAGCAGCCTCATGGCTAACTCATGCTGGGAACTCCAAAACAATCCTTGACAGCTGCTGCTGCTGCTTTAAGAGCATGAGCTAGGCTTGACAGAGTGCATGGCAGTGGCAGCAACTCAGCCAGGGACAGTTGAGAAGTTCCTTGCATGGGTAAAATTGCTGCCCCTCCCTCCCCCAGTGCTGGAACCTGTATACCCTCCCCATGCCACTCTTGGAACCCCATCCCCCCCCACTCAAAATCCATGGCCTCCTGCTGTTGAAACTGTGTGCCCCTTCCCCAAGCTGTACCTCCTTCCCTGCCGTAAGAACCTACATACTTCCCTACAGCTCTTAGATCCATGCGCTCCCCAGGTATCAACTCTGCTTGTCACACCACTGATGGCATTACTTATATGTTTGAAATTAAACATGCACTTCAACAGTTAGATGAAGTGGAGGCTGATAGAGGCATTTGCTAATGTTACAGGAAATATGAGCCACTAGCTGGTGAAGTACAGAATAGCTTTGGGCCTGTACTAAGAATCCTGTCTAAACAAAGTTGACTAATAACTTTAGGAAAAGACATGGTAAAATACAAACGTATTTAAAAGGAAAAGGAAAAGAGAACTAATATAGTACATTATGAAGATAGGAGTTGCATTAAAAATTTTGAAAATGGGATAAATAATGTTAATGGCCTGTTCCAAATAAGAGAGAGACAGAAATAACCCCTTATCTTGCTAAAGTCAAATAAAAAAAAACTATTTCAGCATAAAAATTCAATGGAAATTTATGAGGTTTAAGCAAATCTCCACCCTGCAAGGTGTCTCCACTGTTTTTTTACAAAGCTGCTATTCACATGGCAGTGCGCTTAGATCAGCCAGTTCATGAGCCTGTAGTGATGATGGTTGCAACAAAGGCTAAGTTCAGATGTTAAAAAAACCTGAGGCAGATGTGCTTTAAGTATAGCACTTTACTCAAAGTGCTCTAGATTAGGTCAGGATGCATTGCTGGGGGGGTGGGGAGGGGCTCAGAGCCTCCTTGTCCGAGGCCAGCATCCTGAGTGTGCTCTCGCATACCTCCCAAGAGGCTTCAGGAAGATGCTGACCCCGGTTGAGCAGCTGGCACCCCTGATTGACCAGTGGGCCCTTCTACAGAGCCCTGCCCCCCTGCCAGATGGCTGCTTTGAGTGCTGGCAGTTGGGGGGTGAGATGGGGTGCGGGGGGAAGGAGTTCCTCTATCACACTGTCCCCCCAGCTTCTGGGATTGGGTCTTAGTGGGGGCTGAGCTGGATCCCCATGGCAGAGAAGCTCAATTTTCCCCCACAGGCCCTGGCAGGGCAAAAAGTGGGGCAGCCCCAAACTGTGGCTCCTGGCCTTAGCTCTTGGACCTGGCCTAGCCCTCTGGACCTGGCCTGACCCCCATCAAGACCCATACTCACAAGCTTGGGGATGCGGATCTGTGTGGCAACAAGGTCCTGTTTCCCCAGCTGCAGCCAGGAGCCAGGAGCTGCAGCTTGGGGCTGCATTGTTTTTTGCCATGCCAGGAACTGTGGCTGGAGGTGGGGGTGGCGGCGGTTGCGGGTGTGTGAAAAATAAAGCCTTTCTGCCATGTGGATCTTTCCTTCAGCTTGTGGGCTCTGGTCTTGGTGGGGGCTGGGCTGGGTCCACATGTCAGACAGGCTCTGCTCTCACCCTCTCCCTCACCCCAGCCACAGTTCCCAACATGGGAAAAAGCAGTGCAGCCCCAAGCTGCATCTCCTGGCTGCAACTGGGGAATGGAGCCTCTCTGCCACATGGATCTCTGCCCCCAAATTTATGGGCATGGGTCTCAGCAGAGGCTGGGTCAGGTCCATGAGGCAGGAGGGCTGCCCCACACCCTTGCCCAGCTGCACAGGGAAGAGATAGAAACTTTTCTGTCCCCCACTCTGTGATGGCCTGGGGGCAGGGCTAGGCCAGTGCTTGCCCAGAACAGACAAGTACGCAAGCTGCCCAGTGAGGGGCCCCTGGGATGCTGGCAGAATGTAACTTACCTTGACTTGGGATGGGATGGTACAGATGTTCAATAAAGTGCTCTAACCTGAAGTGCTTTAGTCTGATACCACATCCATCGAGAGTTAACTTAGAGCACGTTAAAAATGGCAGATCCTGCTCAATGTGCCATGAATGTCTGTTTGGTTATGGCTTTAGAGTGGAGCTGTGCGAAGCTTTGGCCACTGATTCGATTTGGATTCGGAGATTTGGCTGAATTGAATCAGGAGACCCATTAATTTCTCTGAATTGAATCAGAAACTTCTGATTAGATTCAGAGAGATTCAACAATTCGGTCATAGACACAGCTTTATATGTTTTTTCTATGTACCTTGAGATACCAGGCACAGCTTGTGAACACTGAGATGGTGGGGCAAATGGAGTGTCCCATGGAAGCAGGGAGGAGGGTCCCCTATGCACTCGGCAGTGGACCTGGAAGTGGACCAGAAGTACATCCGGTTCACTTCTGGGTCCGCCGCAGGGCACATGGGGGACCTCTCTGCCCCCTGGCTCAGCAACTGGTGCCTCCTAGGTCTGGGGGGACACCCAGGGTCCCCCTGCAGTCAATCGCTGAGCTGGAAGGGTGTGTGTGGGGGGGGGGGCATGCACTTGGTGGCAGACCCAAAACTGGACCGGAACTACTTCCAGGTCCACCACCAAGCACCTGGGGGACCCCTGCCGCCCCCTACTGTGTTCCCATGGGACGCTCCATCTGCCTCACCATCTCAGCATTCATGAGCTGCACCTGGCACCTTGAGGTACATAGAAAAAACCATATAAAGCTGTGTCTATGGCTGAATTGCTGATTCTCCGAATCAGAATCGAATTGAGACAGCGATCCGAATCAGCAAATCAAATCAGTGTCCCCTGAATTGGGCCAACTCTGAATCCGAATTGAATACTGGCCTCTTTGCACACCCCTACTTTAGAGTGCTTTCTGCGCACTTAACACTCAATAAGTATGACTTCTATATAGGCCCTAGATGTCAGATGTCATACTCATTTTCCCTTCTGTAGTGCTCAAAGTAAGGAAGGTTCAGGATAGATGGACAGATATGTGCTACTCAGGCATTGGGAAGATTGAGAACTGCCTACTTAATTACAAACTTGGGACCCCACTCTCTCTTCATGATGACAAGAATTTTGAACATCCTAATTTTGAAGTTAAGGCTAAAATGTTGCTGGGTGAGTGCACTAGTTATGGTCAGATCCAGCTCTTTTTGAAGAGAAGGAATGGAAGTAGACATGGGCCATAAGAGAGTATACCATAATTATGTTTTGAAACACACATTTCATGTAGAACTATCTGACAGCTACACTGTAGTTATGCATGAAAAAAACCCTTTCACTAAATTACATGTGCAACAACACATTACTGTACAAGTACATTTTACACTGGATCAAATCTAAATACTGTGTCCCTAGATGGAATTATGTAGGTGTAGAAAAATATTTTTAGTAAAAACTGGCATTGGTCAAGTAAGTTAAAATGATTAAAGGGTTAGCTTTCAAGTACAGAATTAATACTATTATTTCACACAAAAGATGTAGTGAACTCAGTTAGTTGTCTATATGCTGTTATTGGGTAAATTTAGTTTGAGCTCCTTTTTGATACATTGACACTACAACCACAGTTCTATACTATTAAGTTATTACATAGCTTTGGGATCTTTGCAACTTTTTTAAAGCAGTTTTATAAAAAGGGAATATCTTTTTTGATATGCAGCACAATAAAATGAGAATTTCCTTCATGTTCCTGAAATTTGAGTTCAATACATGTGTCAATGTGTACCAGGCAATGCAAAAATGAACCTCTCTCTACATATAGAAATACGGTGAAAAAACCACCATAGGCTAGGAGAAAATTTTGTCACATGGTATTTCCTCTATTTTGGTGGAAGTAGCTGATGGGGCCTTCTACTACATTTGAAAATCAAGATTTGGACACCACAAAAATGAAATCAGGTTTGAAATTAAGATAAAAGGTTAAAATTTAGTATATTATTAATTATTAATTTTGTCTCCTGATTTTTGAACCTCTTCAGTATTCACTTTTCAAGTGTTACTTTGCAGCCATGAAGGCCAGAAACTTACTGTAAAAAATTAAAGTTGTGATTAGCATGTAATGACATGAATCCTGCTGCTGGGACTCTATGAAAATCAGCTAACATGAAACTCAGAATAGAACTGAGAGTTGGTAGCATCAGACTTTCCCCCCTTCATTAAGGTGCAGGGACAAGGAGGGATTAGTTCTGGGAGGTGAAGGAAGGAAAAATCAAAAGGGCATAAATATGGGAGAGACAGGCAGAAAGACTCACAACTATGGAGTAACAGGGACAAAGGCTATAGCAATGGAGGAGCCTAGAGCTTCCTGTTGGAGGGACTAGTGCAAGGGTGGGAGTAGGCATGGGAAGGACAAGCACAAGATAATAGAAATGAAGGCAATGAGATGAAAAGGAAGGGGAAATGGAAATGGAACAAGAAAAGAATCTGAAGCAAAGAAGAGTGAAATGAGAAATGAACAGCATGAAAATCAGAGGCTAGAAGAGGCTTTGTGGGAGGAACTCCTCCTGGGAGAAGTCAGGAATAGAGGTGACTTACGAAGGAGATAGTGAGAAGAAGGGGAGTTTGAAAAGTTTCCAAGTGATGAGAAGTCAGGAGGGGCAAGGGGAGGCTCAGACTGGAGGTGAAACAGCTAAGTGAAAACTCAGCAGTTTCAGAACACTGCAGCAGAGCCAGTCAAAGGTGGAAGAGAAGCGAGAGGCCAAAATAACTTATCACATTGCATCACATAACTGATCACATTTTTAAGGGGGTTGAGAAGAAAGGCATTTGTGTGGGAAACTTTTTGAGTGTTCTCATGTTGCTTTGTGAAATCATCTCTGCTCCTCTTCAATGTTATGACTAAGACAACCCCATTAAGAATACAAGCATTTTCCATGTAATAAAACTGTGATAAGTATGGCATTCTAGGGAACAATGAGTTCGACAATATTTAAGTTATTTTTTATGAACATTGTGATTACAATCTTATTAATCTAAAGAAGTTCAAGAGTAAATGAAGGTATGCAGAAGTATAATTGTAACACGCATAACATACCTGTACCTTTTCTGCAAAATTATACTGTTGAAACTTGCAAAACTTTACGCTCCATTAGTTGAACCTCCATAACAATGAGCTTGTACTAAGCTAAGTGAACTCCACACCTGAAGAAGAGAGAAAGTTGAAACTGTCATTGGGTATTTGCCTCCAAGGCATTTTCACTTTACCATCCTTGCATGCAGCCATCTCAAAACAACTTAGCACCTGCTTCACATTGAAGTCATTTGGAGTTTTCTCATTGACCTTAATGCAAGCAGGATTGTGATCTTAATTAGTGAAGCCTCTCAATGTCCCACCTATGTTGTGGATATGGGAATTTAGACAGAGAGCAATTACATTATTTGAGACTGTGATTGAGCTGGTTTTGGAAGTAGCTGCCCCTGCTACCCAGTTGAGTGCTCTGAGATCAGTTTCTGAGTGTGAAATATTAAATTGAAATTTGGGCTCCGGAATGAAGAACTAGCCCTATCCTATTGCCCTAACAAATGAGATTCTATTCTTTTGTTACCTGAATCCACTTAGGATGGGTTTCCTTTTCTTTATCTCCAGAGCTCACATCAGAACGGGGATTAGTTCAGTGTCACACAGCTGGTAGGATTTTTGCTTCTTGACCACAACTTTTACTGTGGCTTGCATGTATAGTTAATGTTATAGTGGGGAAACATTTATAGGGAAATTACTTCCTCACACTGCTCCAGACTATCATCCCAGAAATTAACTGGAGCTGCCCCACACCTGACCTGATGAGGAGATACAGAGATTGGCTAAATCCAGCTCCACATTAACCTTTGCAGTTTAGTTAACCATGCCAGGGGTATCATCTTTAATGACCTATTATCTATGAAATGCTGCTTGTTCAAAACTTGAGTCAGAATATCACCAGACATGGACACAAATAGTTATGTTATATAGGATAGTACTAAACATTGTAGTTATGCGTGCAGGTTTGAAGTGGTGATCTTGGGGATTTCTTTAATAAATGATTGCCTGTGAATACAGAGGACTAAAACTCCTGACTGAGGAAGGCTCTTTCCAACCCTTTGTTACTAAACACAAACACTTAGGTTTTTGTTTATGCATATGCGTGTGTATGCCCATTACTTTGCAGAAAGAGGTGACCACTTCAATCTTTTAAAAAGAAAATGGGGTCTTACATATTACTGTATTTACTCACCTACAAAATGCACTTTCCCCCTGAAAATCAGTCTGTCCCCCCCAAATTGCAGTTTGTCTCTTCAGTTAGGAAGCTGATTTTCTCTCTGAAATTGCTTTAATCATTTTGCCTTAATTCCTACTCCATAGGTCATGACTATTTGCCATGTTCTGTTGGCACTGTTGAAGGCATCAGCTGACTTTATGGCTCATTGTTCTTTACTCCAGAGGTGTTAATGATCATTTTTTCTTTTTAATGGTCTCACTGTTTCACTAATCAAGCTAAACCTTCTTAGAGCAATTTTACTGTCTGCTCCCCATCTCTCTTCTCCTATTTCACAGCTCTGGAGGGTCTTCAGCTCTTTTTAAAACATAAATCCACCTTTGTAAGCCAGTCTTTAGCAGGAGCTAGGGTTTCAGCTTTTAGTTAGGAAGGAAAGGGAGGGTGGATCATCTGAAGATTAGGCTCTGTCCTTGCTATTTGCAGCCATAACTCTGGAAAAATATTTTTCTTAATTCTGCCTTGCCAAAAACAAATGTGTATGTCTTATTTGGGAGTGTCTTGTATGGAAGAAAATATGATATTAACCAAAGATGAAACTTTAGGGGTCACTATTAGAAAGCTAACATTTATCAAACAGTTGCCACATCCTGATACCCATGATACTGCAGTTACCCAGTTTAAAATACAGATGTCAAGATTTTAAAAAGTGGTGTGTGATTTGAGCTACCTCAATTTTTGGTTGCCCAACCTGAAACATTAAAAGAGCCTGGTTTTTCAGTGGTTGGTATTAATGACTGCATTTGAGCTGATTAGATTGCAACAGGTATTGCTAAGAATGACAGATCTTTGGGTGAAGTGATTCCCTTGCCTTCATTCTCCTTGTAAACCTTGCATTCCTACATAAACACAGATTTGAGGCTTGTTTGGAAAGTGGAAAATGGTTGTTCTGAACTGCAGCACCGAGTACATGCTGGTAGCGTTCTCTAAGGCAAGTTGGAAAAAAGGAATAGCTGGCAGTCACTCTCCTTTCTGACAGGCCAAAAAGCTGCACAGTAATTTCACTTTTATTAATGCAGGCTTCAGAACTATATCCTGCCATCTCAATTTACTCCCCCATAAGAGGATTCTAATCAAGTCACTGTGGGTGACAAGGATAAGCCTCCCCACTCTTCTGAGAGGAAGTCTAAATCAGCTGCCAATAGTTAGCCATTGTAACTGATGTCTTTGTCTAGTAGAAAAGTCTATCCACCAAGAGGTTAGCATCACCTTGGTGATTCTATACCAGATAAATAAATACAAATATCTAATGTCATGACCCTTCTGTTCCACACATTCAGCATGTTTCAAAACTGTAAGCAGCTATGGTTCAGCTCCAGAATATATAAGCACAGAGATTAAAATGCCCTTTTGTCCTAGAATTTGGCACCTTGCAAGAAGAGGAAGTACGCTGGTTAAACAGAGATAGGAAGTCAGCACAAAGGCCATCTCACTAGTCCATGCCCTGAGATTGTGTTATTATTGCAGATATCAGGAGAGGCCTAAGAACAGTGAATTCATGTTTGTCTCCTACAAAGTTTTGTAGAAGCTGGTAGGTGAAGGGAGGGAAGAAGGGAGGGAGGGGGAGGAAATTGAGTGTTACTTTATATATGGCAAACAAATTACACTGTCATTAATATTGCAAGCCTTTTTTGCAGTGAAAAAAAAATCCCTGCTTTATTTTAAGATTTTTAGTGTGGTTTATTCTGAGATTTAGAAAACACAGGAGAGTCAGGCCTTCCAGACAAATGCATTTACCTTGACGGAATGCATTTGCAATAGCTTTACAACAATGGCCTAGAGAATACTCGCAATTCACATTGGACTTCTTTTTTTTTTTACTGCTTGGAAAATGGACCTGGTTTGCTGGCCTAATTCACAACTACCACACCTACTCTCTCTGCCCAGAGAGCGAAGAGAATGAATGGGTCAATCACCTGACATATTTCCATCCAATTTCAAGGGTAGAATGTGTTCATTTTCTGACTAATGGCATGTCATTTTGCAGAAGCCTTTGGTCGCGAATTAATCCTGGAATCAAAACAGATTTTCCGGGGAGCAATCTTCCATCAAGTATTGATTTTTTTACACTCATGGAGTCTGTACTCCCTAATTTAACCTGACAATGATTCTGCACAATGGGCTGGGAGCACCTTGGCAACTCACAGAAGGAACTTTTAGTGTCTTTTCTTTCTGCAAAGTAGAAGGGGGTGGAAAAAGGAAGAAACACCCAAACTGCAGTCAGTCACTGAGGGAGCATTTACCATTTGATGGTTTATTTCTGATTATTTGGAATGGGCAAATAATGCTTTCTAACTTTAGAAGTAATGTAAACTGGCAATGTCTCTGAAAGAACCCATGACTCTGTGAAATCCTGTTTATTGCAACATCCTCCCTCCCCCAAATGCCAATAATGTACAGGCTGTAATGGCACAGCTGGTAACCATTAATGTTTCCATGTGATGACACTTTACTCCACACTAAATAAATATATAAATAAATAAAAAGAAACATACAAGTGCATCATGTACCAAAATGGGGTTTGGATTTTGGCTTAAAAAATCAAGCTACCAAGAGCCAGGCTTTTCTTTATCTTCTCCTAAAGGACCAAATCCTTTGTGTCTGTTTCTCCACATGCTGTGTATTATACATCTGCTCTGTTTACTCTGTAAATATAACAATGAGGAAAGATGAACTATCCATCCATTATGAAACAATAAAAAAGAAGAAAATAAGAAAAGACAGAGATCATTTATAGACAGGAAGATTGATGGGACTAGATGTGAAGAAGGCGGCGTCAGAATGAGGTCTTTAATAGAAAACCAAAGTAGGGTGTTTTGTTTTGTTTTGTAAGGTACCACAGCAAGAGGAAAATAATGCAATGTAATCACTGTCCTCCGGTTAAATCTCCTTTCTTGTGGATAAGAAGCAATACATATATTTAAAAGAGACTAGGCATGGTGCCAATCCTCTTCCTTTATTCTGAAGGAAATGTAAGAGGTTTGAAGCATCTTGCACAAATATCTGTGCAGAAAAACAACATAATCTCTACTGAAGTTTTCTCGATTAGAAATGCCACATTACTGGAAACATTGCTATATGACCTGAAGAATAATACTTTTTTTCCTCTGCCACTTTGGAGGCACTCACAATTATGAGACATTGTTTCTGCAAAAAATGATTTTCAATGAGATGCTTTGCAGCTGTACAGGGCATAGAAGGAATAAAACAGCCCTTCTAGATCTAATGGGGAAAACGTATATGGAAAAGCTACCACAACAGCAACTCTCAAACAATATATTTTTAGAGTACAGGATACAAAAAAGTTATGAATTAAAATTGTCTGCACAATGCAGTTTTCCAGGTGCTAGAATTATAACAGAACTCATGCTGTGTCAAAAGGAAGCAAAAAAGAGACACACAAAAGAGGAAAAGGACTTGGGAAATACTTTGGAATCCAGTGGAAGCCAATACTGCAGGACCTGCCAGGAAGTATGACACAAAAGTGCTTCACAACTTTATTCCAGAACTTCTTCCATGCAGTGAAATTGCTTTGGAGGCATTTGTATTTCAAAACACGGATGTGGGAAGTCAGATTTAAGAACAATTTTAAATGAGTTGAGTGATACTCATGATATAAGCTATATCCCACTTTCATCTCTATGCGACACTGGTCAGGCCGCAGCTGGAGTACTGTATCCAGTTCTGGGTGCCGCACTTCAGGAGGGATGTGGACAGCATTGAGAGGGTCCAAAGAAGGGCCACCCGCATGATCTGGGGACAGCAGGGCAGACCCTATGAGGAGAGGCTACGGCACCTTGACCTGTTCAGCCTTCACAAGAGAAGGCTGAGGGGGGACCTGGTGGCCGTCTATAAGCTTACTAGGGGGAACCAGTGAGGTTTGGGAGAGACCTTGTTTCCCTGAGCGCCTCCCGGAGTAACAAGGAATAACAGCCATAAGTTGCTAGAGAGTAGGTTTAGACTAGACATTAGAAGGCACTACCTCACTGTCAGGGCAGCTAGGATCTGGAACCAACTTCCAAGGGAAGTGGTGCCGGCTCCTACCCTGGGGGTCTTTTGAGAAGGCTCGACATTTACCTAGCTGGGGTCATTTGAGCCCAGTTTTCTCTCCTGCCCAGGGCAGGGGGTCAGACTAGAAGATCTACGAGGTCCCTTTCGACCCTACATCTATGAATCTATGAATCTATGCATCTCATTATTGTAGTTAGGAAGAGTATTTGTCCAGTGGTTAGATCAGGAGTTGAGACTCCTGGGTTCAATCTGAGGGCCTGCAAGTGGCTTACCATCTCCAGCAGGGTAAATTAATTAACTTTGACTTATCTATGCGTAGCCTGTTTATGCTACATAGGTCTAATGAGATATGCCCTACATGCACAATTACCCTGAGATTTCTGTAGCCAAGTTGCACCTCTTGAGTTATCCCAGCTTCACTTCAAAAATGAAACTCCTGAGGCTGTGTCCACACAAGTGCTGCCCTCTTTCATTTGTGGTAGTAGGACACTGTGGGCACAAACTGGGGTTCTTGCCCCCTAAGCTGTTCTACGGGCTGATTTCCAAGAATTATGGGAGAACTTGTTTGTCTTTTCTGGGCATGCAGGAGAATTGTGGAAGGTACTGGAGGTACTCCATTGGATTGAGTCTGCAACTACACCACAGAACGGCCCATCAGCCCTTTGCTATCTAACTTGAAAGGCACTGCCAGAGGAAGATTACGCATGGACGGGGCTGGAGTTAGGGGCAAGACGTGAGTCAGAACTTGAGCTAAGTTTGTAGTGCAGTCGAGACATCAGCTAGTAAATGACTGTAAAATATTTTGAGGGCCTTGGATGAGAGGAATGCCATGTGTACAAAGTGTTGTAGCTCCTGGCCACATCACATAGATACTTACTGACATATTCTTTTTTTCCTGTGTCCAGGGTAAGGGTCCAACAGATCAGTTCAGCACTTGTAGTCTGAGGGACTGCAATACATTAGGACGGAACTATTCAGCAGCATAATTTGGGAGGCAGGTTGAGTAGAACAGTAGTTCTGGGTGCTGAATCAAGGAAAAAAGAATGGCAGCACAGAGGGAGCCTGTGCTGCTACAGCAGCCCACATCTGCTTACACTAAGGTGACAGCAGCCCATGCTACCAGCACAACAGCATCTGCCCAAGGAGATGCAGACCACCAACATTTTAAGTTATGCCTTTTGTCCTATTCATGTCCTTAAAGTAAAACATTTTGAACTTTGCTGGATCAGTACCTGCATTCCTAACAGCTGCAGTTTTAGATTAGATCATTCTGGAGGGCCAGACACCAACTACAGCTAATACTGTTGCCCAGGACAGCAAAAAATATCCTTAAGGAGCACATAGAAGAAAGAGTTCCAAATATGGCTTCAATAATCTTAAAAAATAAATCAGTATTACTTACTCCAGAGCACTAACAATGCCTTCATATTTCTCTATGCCATTATTTTAGGAGTACTGTGGAGACCACAATGTAACTCTTTGCTGGCTTCATCTAAAGGGCTACAGTGAAGGGTCCTTGTATGAAAAGCTTTGTATGCCAGACTCTGTTTAAATTGTGACAAATGTTTATCAAAAGTACTTCTAGGCATAAAGATGATGACTGAAATCATATACTGGTACTGGAACAATTTAAGACAGCTCTCTTATAGCTAAAGAACTCTTTGGTCCTTTAAGTTTTTCTCTACTTTCATCTCATTTTCCAAAGTTTGCAAGAGGGCTGCTTCTCTCTTTCCTTGTTTTATCGAAGTGCCTCTGTACATTAGCAAAGTGCTTTAATAACACACATTTTTTGAAAGTCAAAAGTGGTCTATTATGGGTAAGTGTGGAAGTAAACAGCACTTGTTTTAATCGAAAACTTCAAACTTTTGTAGTTCTGAATACATCAAAGACAACTGTGCACCCATTGTCAGAAAGGCAAGTTAAACTGCGTTGAGTCTTTGGATGGCAAAAAATTGAGCTTATTAGAAGTCTCAGTCATTTTCAAATGAGAATACCTTTCAGTGCTTCTAATGGACAAAATGCTGAAACAGTTAATACACTTAGGCCTTGCTGTCTATGTACAAAAGTTGTACTGATTTAGTTACTTATGAACCAATTTAGTTACAGCAATAGAATCTCTCAGCCTTTGTGTGGACACTTACATTATTTTAAGAATTCCTTATATTTAGCTGAGTCCTTAGCATGTTACACTAAATTGCAATAACTTTAAACTAATATATTACACAAGGGGGTGGGAGAATAAGGGAACTTATTCTAAACATCTTTACACTGATGTAACATGGTACACCTGATGCACTTCACAGTTTGGGTAGCAGGAGTTGTCATGTGAGGAGTGTCTCTTCATTCTCTTAGTTTGGAGAAGAGAAGACTGAGGTGGGATTTAGTTGCAGCCTTCAACTACCTGAATGGTAGTTACAACAAGGATGAAGCTAGACTGTTCTCCGTGGTGGCAGATGACAAAACAAGGAACAATGGCCTCAAATTGCAGCAAAGGAAGTTTAGATTAAATATCAGGAAAACCCTTCTCACCAGGAGTGTAGTAAAGCACTGGAACAGGTTACCCAGAGAGCTTATGGAATCTCCATCCTTGGAGGTTTTTAGACCTAGCTAGACAAAACTGTGGCTGGGATGAGATAGTTAGGGCCGGTCCTGCTTTGAGCAAGGGGTCATCACCTTTTGAAGTCCCTTTCAGCCATAATTTACTATGATTCTAAAATTCTATGCTCTGAGACCTGAAAATGGAAATGGACACACACACACACACACACACACACACACACCACTATATATATATATATATATATATATATATATATATATATATATATATACTATAGACAGTAGGGGTGAAATCCAGGCTCTGATGAAGTCAATGACAATGATAAAACTTCCCTTTAATTCTCTGGGATCTGGGTATCACTCTAGGTTTCTTATTCAACGTAAAGAAGGTCCCATTTAGGCCAACATTTTCAATATCAAGAATATGAAGTTAAGCTCCTAACTTAAGCATTAAGTTAACTTAAGCATTCCTTGTCCCTAGACTTCTTGCACTTCATCCTGGACATTATGGCTCTCCTTGTGCAATTGGAATGCAACTAACACAGTAGTTCATAGGCTGAAATTTGATGGAAGCGGGATGTGATCCATCAGTTTAGTGATCCTAACTTAAGCATTAGATACTTAATCTTTGGCCTGCTTTTCAAATGGGCTGAGCACTCAGCAGCTCCCACTGAAGAGGATGTTGACCGAGGAGCCTAAATTTAGGTACTCCTTTCAGAAAATCTCAGCCTGGACTTAAAATTTGCTTCTTGCTTGTTGTCAGTATTGTATAGGAGCAAACATGCAGAAAGCATGTGGTGAGGTAAATCCTAGTCAGTCAGCAGTCAGGAGAGAGATATGAAAGTCAATGCACTCTTTTTGCATTTATCCTCAAAGGTTTTCTTGGTCTGCATTACTCAAAAGGGAATTTGTTTCATTAAAAGCCTGTCTTTTAATCAGGCAGCACCACTTCCATTTTCTTGCCTTCGAAGTCCAGTATGAACAAAGTTTTAGTGATCTGGTTTGGCTGAATAACAATGACAGATTCACTCATGAGGAAATAAAATCAATTGGTTTGTGAATGATTTAATGAAGGCAACACAGCTGTGCCTTAAAGGGAGATTGGTCTGTGGGGTGGAAGTGGTTAGTGGCAAGTGTGTACTGCCGTGTGTACTGCTGTGTGTACTACAGTCCTCTACCCTACTCAGAGCTGATGATGCTCTTATTACCAGCACCCTCAGTGATTTTAATAGCATAATACTTTAGCTATTAAAATGTTAAGTGAAATGGAAGAGTTTCAGAAAAAGGAGTGACAAAATTCTATAAAGGATTTTTTTAGAATGTAAAGACTCATTTATCTTTTCTTCCCACTTCCTGTGATATTCCCTTTTCTTCTTTTTTCTTTTTTCCTTTTTTCCTCCCCCTACGTTACTACTCCCACAGTACAGGTCAGCAAGACTCCTGTCTCCAGAATGTGAGGTATATATTTGTGCTGTTCTATGCTTCACAACTGAAATTAGGGCCCAGCTGAGGACACTGAGTGTCTACAGACACATTATGATTTTCTGTTCAGACCTTTGTCATACCCAGAATACAATATCCAGTGGTGGTACTTCATAGCTGGAGATAAATCCCTACATTCAGTATGTTACCTGGGTGAAGTGTGCTGGGTGGGGCACAGGAGTGGGAAGCTTACATTGCCAAGTAATTTGAGTGTTCAAGAATATCTTTTTAATACTTTTTCTCTGGCTACAATACTTCATTATCCATTCTGGCTATGCATGCCACCTCCCAGCTAAATTACTGCAACTGATTGTATGTGAAGTTGCATATAAAGATAACATAGAGGCTCTAACTGGGGCAGGATGCAGCTGTGATCTTCTAAACCAGTGTTTGGGATGTCAAGGTTTATGCTCATGAACAAGTCCTGCCCCCATCTCCCAGCCAGTTTAAGATGCCAATTCAAAATGTTTTGATTTTCAGAGAAATTGGTGGATCACATCCTGCTTCCATCAAATTTCAGCCTATGAACTACTGTGTTAACTGCATTCCAATGGCACAAGGAGGACCATAACGTCCAGGATGAAGTGCAAGAAGTCTGGGGACAAGGAATTATTTGAGGGATTTTTTTTCATCTCCTATGAGAGATGAAAATAATCTCTCATAGGAGATCAACTAAATGCAGACTGACCATCATTGGGAAATATGGTAATCTATCCTCTTTGAAGGAATATTTCTGCCATAGCTAGAATGATGGTCAAGAGTCTTATGCATCTAGACATGTATCCAACTCCTACTTCTCCTTAAAAATGCTCAAACAAATCAGTCCTAGGCAACCATCAAACAGTGTCCCTCCCATCATGGCCAGGTGCCCAGGGCACAGGGGTAATGTCAACTTTTAACCTTTGTTATTGCTCTTCCCCTTCCCCACTCCATGTCAGTGCCCAGGCAGTTGCCCCAGACTCTCTGCTCTAGTTATGCCATTGCTCCCCAAAATACTCCAAGCAGATATTTTAGTACTAGAAGTAAGACAAGCCAAGGAGTCTTTGAAGTCCATTCATGGCTTTGCTCACACTACTGATTTTTGACTGCTCTTGGATACAGCTTCCAAATCAGTATAAACCTACCTGGAAAGAAAGTATTCTTATTCTGAACTAAAAGTGCCCACGTGGGATCCTTTTACAAGTCTGATATATGATTTCACAATTCATATATATTATTTTTACAATTCTGATGGCAAATTTCTTCTTTACATTAAAGAGCACCTTACTTTACACAGTGGCCCACTTGTTATGTTGAAATCCTACTCAACTTGACAAAGGGTAGAAGCAGTTGGCCCTTTACTACCAATACAAGCTAAGATGGTTATTTTGTGGGACCAAGTGGGATGGACAGCAGGGGACACTAACGTGGTAGGAGGAAAATGAATCAAAGGTTCTGTTCAGTTTGTTTAATTCTCCCTTCCACCACTTTGACAGCCATTGGTTCTTTGTTTCTTGATATCTTATTTTCTTCCCACTTTCACGTTAATGATGGGAATTTTCTTAGCTGAAGGGAGTGAGAAGTTGCTATCTTTATTGCTGGCAAACAGATTAAAAATTGAGAATTTGTCAAAGAGGGATTATATTAGCCATATGCATGGTTCTTTTAAAAAGAAGTAATTTTAGAGTATTTATGAAATGGAGATAGAGCAAATCAGAGGGAATTTTATACCTGAAAGTTATTGGCTGCATGGGCACCTCTGACCATGGAAGACAATTTCTTGCTGGAATAGTATCTAAAGGCACTAACAGATGTGAAAACTCACCATAAAACCTAGTGATTTACCAGAAGAGGAAGTGCATTAGTTTGACCTTGCTCCCCAGCATCTGTATAGATTGGGCGCTTTAGCAGGGCTTTTTGGCACTTTTATTTAATGGCTGATTCAATCAGCTGTTAGATAAAAGCACCAAAAAGCCCCACTGAAGCACATGATCTATACAAACATTTGGTGAGCTGGCTCAAACTAAGGCGATACCTCTTTTGGGCATGAACAGCATTTGGTGTGGGGGCGTGCCAAGCTGAAAGTAAGGCTCTGTTTTTTTCCCCCCACATCTGTAAGCAGCCTAGTTTGTAAGCTTAGAGTGAAGGCCAAATGACAAATAAAATATTTGGTTGAAATCTTGAGCTCAGTGAAATCACTGGAAAAAATCTCATTGACTTCAGTCTGTGCGGGCCGGGTCAGGCCCCGGGCCCTTTTCGTCGCTCTGCACGCGGGCTGTGGCCGGCAGCCCAGGCAGGCCGGGTCAGAGAGGGCGGGCGCCGAGCTAGAATTAGGCACAGACACTTAACGGTTGATTTTAAGATTGTTTACTTACACCGAGATGGTTGCGGTGCAGGCTGAGAACTTGCTTGAGTTGCAGTTACAACAGAAAACACAAACACACGTGGAGTTTGCTAGGCTCCACGCAGACAAAACTCCAGATGTCCAGGACAAGCACGCATAAAACTCGTTGATACGTCTTATAGAAGGTTCCGTTTGAAGACGGGAAGAGGTGGGCGGTGGATCAGGCCACCAAACTCCTCTGAGCAACACACAGGGTTTCTATTACCCTGCCGCGCACACCCAGAGTCCCCACGAGATGGATGCGGAGTCCTCTTCGGCTTGGGCAGAAACTGCTCAAGCCTCTTATACGGCTAGCAGGCCAATCGCTAGCCGCCACGTGTGAATAATTTAGCACTAGCCAATTGCGGGGCACAAATTTGCATACGACGAGCGGGAACTCCTTTGCACCATGCATTTCTGTGTTGCAAAGAAAATGCATCCTGCAAAGACCGCTGCAAAGTGGCGGGAACACTGCTTTGCACGCGGGTTCTCTGCGCAGCAGAACTCCTCCGTGCAATGAAGCTGTATACTCACAGGGATAATTCTTAGTGCCGAAGCACACACAAAAAAAATCAGACCTTTGGGTCATGACATCCCCCCTTGCTGAAGGCACAATAGAATTATACTTCAAACCTATCATCCGGGTTATTAATAGCTCTGTCAATGGTTCGCGAAACTAAACGAGCAAAAACAAAATCAGTCAACAATAAAAGTTCGTCCTCAAGGGATCGAATCAAATAATAACCGACACACACACATATACATAAAATCACATTCATAACAAAAAACTGAACAATCATGACTTCGGTGGGCGTCATGGTGGAATCGCGCGTCAGGCCTTCGTTCCTTTCGGTGATGTTGTCCCTCTCGGGCCTCTCTCCACCACGCACTCCGAATCCCTGATCTGTAAAAGAACTCTCTTAAAATGGTTATTTACTACTATTTACAAAATCACAGAGGACCGCACGATAATGCAGTCGATTAAACTTATTATCACTATTAAATACAAATATGTAAACACGATTTTATACTGGACAGCTTTCTCTCTTTTCTGACTCAGCAACTTGACGAAATCGTCGAGGAGTCATCATCGCCTTCTTCTAGAAAATGAAAACCTAACTCGTAGGCTAGCTGCCATTGTCCCGCGTCTCCTAAAATCCGAAGCTGTCTCTTATTAAGTCCAGAACACTGCAGGAGGTATCCAAACATATATCTCTCCTCCTGTGTTCTCTGGCGTAATACTGGATGCTCGGATTCGCGGTGTTTCGTGTTCTGAGCCTCAGTCGGGCATTGACACTCCCGATCACTGGATAATCTTGGCTCCATTAGGACGCGCAGTCTTGACAACTGATGAAGGAGACTACTCACAGGATGATCGACCAGTGGGTTCAGCACAATCCGCAAAACCACGATGTTTCTTTGCCCATAGACTTTAAGACAACTATCTATGCTGTCGAGAGTCACTGGAACGGTTCCAGGGTCTCGCAGGTGACGGTGAGGCCACGGTCGCATTTGTTGGAGCGGTGTTAGTCCCAACGTGCATTCTCTTGGGTTCCAGGCGCAGTATGAAACTCCGATAATAGCCAGTACAAGCTGTTCTGCACCGGTGTGCTCTGGTCGTCCGTCATGCCATGCGTGGGCCTTCTGTTCGATCACTCCTGCCACAAGTGCTGGAATTGGAATAGGCCAGTGGATGCTAAACGCCACCATGTCGATGTCGGTGACATGTCCCCTACTCCATGAAGCTTGTCTCACCAAGAAGCTTGCTTCTTCCTGGTCCAGGAGGTCGGACCCAAGTTCCACGACTAGACGTCCTAACCACACAGCCAGAGTTTCTTCAGATCGGATCCTGGATTCTCTACACAAATTCTGCAGTTCGGCTCTGGAACGAGCGTAATAGGTGGTAGCATGAACTGCGCTCTGCGGACCGATGACTGGGCTGCTTGATGCTGCAGGCTGATCAATTTCTTCGCGAGTTGTCGTTGCTGTTGCTGTTTCTGTCGGAACTGTAGTCATTGTTACAGTGGGGGTTGTTGTTGTTTCAGGCGGGAGGGGCGGATGCACTCCTCCGCTTGACTCCCCCTCCCTTCGGCAGAGGGGCGTGGTCGGCAGAATCGACGTTGCGTCGCTGGGCAGAGTTACCGGCCGAACCCTCGCGGGCTCTTCCGAAGCTCCATCCCTCTCTTCCGGCTTCTCCACGCGGTCTTCCCTCTGCTCGGCGCCATCTTGTTGGGGCAGTTTAAGATCCCCTCTCTCAGCCGCTTTTCCGACTGCCCGAACGGCCATACGCAGCTGGGTCTTTAAGCTTAAAGTTTCACTCACCAGATCAGTCATAGTCTGAAAAGTCGCATTTAATTCTCCCCACTTGTCACACCGTAGGACCACTCTCTCATTTACGGCGCGGTCCTCCGTCTCCGGGTCTTCGTGGAGCTCGGACGGACGCTCACGATCCCTTAGTCTAGGTATTACCATGCAAGGGGAGAACCAGCCGATCGGCATCGGCTCTCCCATCTCCCGGGCACACCGCGAGCAATGGACACACTCCCGGGTGGGGGTTGGGCTTACTGCGCTCGCCGGGTCGACTTCGGCGAGGGTCACACTATCGAGGGGCCTGTACAGGACCCGCTCATCGCCCATGATACACCCGAATGCTGCGGGGTGCAGACACACTTCTTTCCCTTCTAGGGCTCTGACTTCGGGAGCTCCTTCTTCTCCCTTTAGCGAAAGGTGTCCACGGACACATCTCCTGCCCGTTCCACCCGCCTGGTGGTACGCGATGTGCGCCTCCAGTTCTGCGACACTTGCTACGCTGTGTCTCCCACTTCTCCAAGGGCAGTTCTCAACTAATTCTAACTCTAGCGAGCCCTCTCCTGATCCCATCCTCGTCGCCATGTGCAGGCCGGGTCAGGCCCTGGGCCCTTTTCGTCACTCTGCACGCGGGCTGTGGCTGGCAGCCCGGGCAGGCCGGGTCAGGGAGGGCGGGCGCCGAGCTAGAATTAGGCACAGACACTTAACGGTTGATTTTAAGATTGTTTACTTACACCGAGATGGTCGTGGTGCAGGCTGAGAACTTGCTTGAGTTGCGGTTACAACAGAAAACACGAACACACGTGGAGTTTGCTAGGCTCCACGCAGACAAAACACGAACAATCACATGGAGTTTGCTAGGCTCCACGCAGACAGAACTCCGGATGTCCAGGACAAGCACGCATAAAACTCGTCGATACATCTTATAGAAGGTTCCGTTCGAAGACGGGAAGAGGTGGGCGGTGGATCAGGCCACCAAACTCCTCTGAGCAACACACAGGGTTTCTATTACCCTGCCGCGCACACCCAGAGTCCCCACGAGATGGATGCAGAGTCCTCTTTGGCTTGGACGGAAACTGCTCAAGCCTCTTATACAGCTAGCAGGCCAATCGTTAGCCGCCACGTGTGAATAATTTAGCACTAGCCAATTGCGGGGCACGAATTTGCATACGACGAGCGGGAACTCCTTTGCACCATGCATTTCTGTGTTGCAAAGAAAATGCACCCTGCAAAGACCGCTGCAAAGTGATGGGAACACTCCTTTGCACGCGGGTTCTCTGCGCAGCAGAACTCCTCCGTGCAATGAAGCTGTAAACCCACGGGGATAATTCTTAGTGCCGAAGCACACACAAAAAAAATCAGACCTTTGGGTCATGACACAGTCATCCAGAATTTCCACCTAAAACTCTTGCTAGTACTGACCTCTCATTAAAAACATTGATTTTTCAATGAATCTTGTCAGCCCTACCAAAGGTCTGACTGTGATTTTTTGCTGTATTCCAGTGTCTTGCTAGGATATCATCACAGCTTTGTCACACTCGTTACACATCCTACTCTGAACTACCTTTTCCAGCTCTCCATCTCAATGTTACTTCCTGTTCTCCTAGACCAAAAGTGCAGAAAAATGCCTGTAAAACTTCCTGTTTTTCATTTATTTGCCATAAAAAGCATTTCCCAAGAAAAAAGCTGAACTTCAGAAGGCCAGAGAATTCTCAGCACCATTATTTTCAAATATGCAGACATCTCTGTCAGTTTTAAGTATTCGAGTTGGCGTGTTTTAAATGTCAACCCCATTTTAACATCCATAGAAGTCTCTAAAATTAATGATGAGAGAGGAGCTTACTGTAAATGTATTGGAAATGGCAGCATTCAGTTACCTGTAAATGTTAAAACCTTGTCTCCTAAGAGTTGACAAAGACATTCAGCAGATGCATGTTTTAGTTTGTCAGACATTCAGCCCCTGAAGACCTGTTCCATCTCACTTTGTACTTATCTGAACCTCTTGTTCATGGTGCCAAGAGGTGAGGCTTGGCTGGAGACTTTTAATGACTTTTGCCCTTGGGAAAGAAGGAGAGGAAACAAAGAATGGCTCAAGAAGACCTCAAAGAGATGCATTTGCTGGCATCATGGGTGGTGTGAATGCAACAGCAGTGGATCCACACTTGCCTTTACTGGTAGATTCAAAGAAAAATTACTTTACAGGACTTCAGAGAATACAGCAAATTAATCTGTCAGTATGGAAAAGTACTACAGAATTTAATGAGGATGAAATTACAGAACACTACAGAAGTATGATAAGGCTCCATAGAAAGTATTCTGAAATTTTTCTCTACAATTTTTAACCATCTTATGGACATCTATGACAAGGCTGTATTTCTTTATTGAAATCTATGAGATGGTTAAGAAATGAAGGGGGGGGCTCTCAAAACAGAAGCAACCTTTTTATTCTTTGAATTCTGTGGACATATAATTACACCCTCCCAAGATGGAAAATGTCAGTGTTCATGGAGTTAAATAATTTATATACCTCTCATGTAAATAGCTCCATTACTTTAGATTGTATTGGGCAGCAGAAAATAACCAATAGCCCATATGGATCAACCGCAGTGAAGGTTGTTTTAAGTAATTTTCAGTAGTGACAGGCTATCTCAGAAGGATAATTTATATTTGATTTTCATTCATTTCACAGTAAAAAGCAAGCAGTTCACCACTGAACAGGAATTCTTCCATCATATTTGAAGCACAGGGCTGGAAACCAGAAACATCTGGATTGAAAGTCTGACTCTTTTCTAAATTGTGGGCATATCATTTATCCCCTTTGCCTTATTTATGCCTTAGTTAATCTCTCCCAAAGTAACTAAGAAACGTAACACCAGTTTGACCTCACACAATTTGAGATTTACTTTTGATGGATATTGGTATTTAAGATTTGGACATTAACTCAGACCCATGAGAGTTCATTGAGAGCAAACACAGGAGGGTCATCAACACTAATGAAAATCCACTTCTGTCTTTCAGTCAACATATGCAGAAATACATAATTTTTGCTATTTACTCATCTCTAGTTCATTGTTTACTGTCACTGACACTGCTTACACTACAATCTTACAGCATCCAAATCAGTCAGACACACAAACATTCATTCAAAAAAGGTTTTGTATTTTAGAAAGGATATAAGACTGAATAATTATATAAATATCCAACACTGAAGTCTCTGTGAATTTTCTTCCAGCAAGATGAATGAGAAAACACTTTGAGAAAGTTGTTAGACTTTTATATGGTTATTTTATGTGTGCATTTCACTTTGCTGCAGGCTATGGCAGAAAGAAAATCAATCCATATTTGTGTGGAATGAAAAGATGGAAAGAAAAAAAAATCCAAAATAATTAGCTATGTGGTGTAAGGAATGAAATAAACAAATACCCAACCAAATGTTCCCCTGCTGCTGCTGTTGTGCCCTTAAAATATACAAACACATTAACATGTGGACAGAAATTGTTTATTAAGGTTTATTTTGGGGTAAAGTCTGTACTTGTTTTGGAGAGTAGTTGTGGCTTGTCTTTTTTTCAGATAACAGGTACCTCCTGCACTCCCTTTTAGGAGTTAGAGCTTTAAAAATGCAACTACAACCCCAAATAACATAGCAAAACCATTTCTATTAAAAGAATATGTGGGTCAGCTATCAGTTTAGGAGTGGATTTCAGACTTCACTCAAATAGCTGCATGTGAAAAGGTCACATATGTATAGCAAATATGTTTAGAGACATTGGACATGGAATCTAGTCTTCAGAACCCAAAACACCCATTGGTAAATCATTCATATCACACCCAGAAGCTTAACATGGTGTGATGTGGGGGGGAGGGTGGGGACGGAAGTTGGAATGCAGATGTAATATATTGTGTTGAAAGATATTTGGAAAAAAATGATTTCTTTAAAATGGGAAAGATTTTCATTGGTGCAAACATATAGTCTTACCATAATGGTGCATTAACAGTGGCCATTTCAAAGCCCACCTCCCGCAGGAAAGATTAATATTACTTATAAAAAGACCAGTGTAGAATGTTTGTTGTACTGCCAAGAACACAGCGTAGCAGATGATATTTGGAGTCTGGCAATGATTTTTGCACAACGTACTGAGTAATCATTGTCTACAATGCACTTTTTTCTACCATAAAACCTGGAGCAGGAATAATAATGGCCCTCATTTTTCCTCTAGCTTCTAAAGAGAACTCTAAAATATATATACCTCATGACAGTAGTCCATAAACTCTAGTTGTGATCAAACAGTATGCAACCTGAAGCTAGCAAGATCAATAAAATTATTGAACCCACAAATATCCCTATAGTTAGACATCTGGAGTGAAGTTTAGAGATACATGTATGTATCTCTATATGTAGGACATACAGAGAGAGGCCTTTGGTAATTGGAAGCCCCCAAGTAGTTGCTGAAAGTCTGCTGGATTTAGACAATACAGGGGCTCATCGCAACTGGGATGTTCAAGGTTTGGTGTCACAGCAGTGTAACTTCAAGAGATGAAACACTTTGAGGAAATGCATTTTCAGAAGATGGATGACTGGGTCTGGCGATTGCTAACACTACACATAATCTTTCTTCCCAAGGTCACTGGTTTTACTCCATTTCATTATCAATTATTAAATATTTCTTCCTATTATTTACTAGAAGTTGTTTTCAAATGAAGCAAATCATTTGGCTTATTGTGAAAAGGGTTGGTGCTCTCCAACCACTTTTGAAGTGGGCAGATGTCCATAACAACACACTATACCTATACAGTTATATTTGGTACTAGCCTGCACCTTGTTTACAGTCTAAGGAGAAAGGACAAAGACCAGCTATAAACCAGTCTTCTCTCTTTTTTCCACAGGACAGGTCTTTTGCCAATTCCAGGGATAAAGAGAGGTCTTGGATTTTCAAGATATCAATCTGATACCTTACACAGTCAGTAAACTCCATTAGAAACATCTCAACACCAGTATTAGAAGCCAAGAATTAACTTGTGAAATTAGTTCAATGTGCACTCATATTTAGTGCCAGTTCATCGTATTGGATAGGATTCTTATTTTCATATTCTTATTGTGTCTCCACTGGAGTGAAAGGGTGTTGGAAGGGTGGGGGTGAGATAGGGCAACATTTATGACAGTGTGACTCTGAGTTACTATAGAAGGATTCTGCCATATGATAGGAAGAAAATTTAGCAAAGAAAAGGCCCAGCAATGACACACTTCAATTTCTTTCTCTGTCATCACTTAATTGTTTTGCTTTGCTTTTCTCTGACATTCATTAACAAAAATACATTTATTTATTAGAACTCTCAAATTTCTCTCCTTGCCTTGATGAATGAAGGATTCGGTATCAGAGAGGAATTTCCTTCAGAAAGCAACTCCTTTAGAGAAATTGCCATTGTCACTAGAGGAAAAAGAGATTACATGTTATTAAAGGGTATGTAACAGCGTATATACATTCTAAGGCCGTACATAAGAATTAAAAAACAAACAAACCATCAATTGAATTTTCCTTAAATGGAGGTCAGTTTCTGAAAAATATACATAGCAGTTTCTTTTCTCTTATGTTGTCCTGTGATTCATTTTAGCTTCAACCAGGCCCAGGGGCAACTGCTAAGGAAAAGGTAAGTAGAGGCCCAGAAGGAAAAGCCTTGGGCATGGCTAAGCATATGGAGAAAACCTGAGCACATCATCCTGGAAGTACTTAAATTTACCATGAAGTTTAACATTAAAAAAAAAGATGGGAAATGTTTTGATTTATTTCGAACCTTTGGCCTTCCTGTTCCAGTACAACTTCTGGACTTCCCTCTGGTTTTGATATATGGCTTTTGCCATTTGACCCAGCCCCAGGTAGCTTAACCATTAAGCAAGACTGCCTCTCCTTGGCCCCTTACACGAGGTTACAGTCAGGCATATCCCCAATCTCAGGGGTCGGGATTAGATTGCTAGAAGACATACTTCCAATTCAGCTTGGTGTTAGCTTAATTTCCACTCAGAAAACGTCTAGATACTGTAGTTAACACTCCCTGTGAAGGCATATGTTTTCCTTCTTGGATGGCTATTTAGATAATTATACAGCTGTTCTCGAAAGATCTGTAAACCTCATTTAAATAGGACTGTCTTATAAACAGAATAGGCCATGGACTGTGCTGCTTTGGACTGTCCCATTTTAACAGAGGCATAATTAACATAAGTATATTTTACACTAGTGAGGCTCAGAGCTTTTCTGAAATAAGGAACTAACACTAAGGGACAATGTACAAACACAGGCCTGTTCTGGAGTGAGTATGTGAAAGACCTGCTTGAGCGACTGCTCTAAGCCTCATGCATTCAACTGTTAGAAATAACCAGGCAAAAGTAAGTTGGCCAATTCTATTTCTTAAGTTCTTGTTGATAAGCATTTATAGACATGACTTTACACAGATATAAATTTCCAAAAGTGAATGACTACATAGCTGTTTTGATTTTACTCCTATAGGTCAATTTATAACCTAGAGACTTTCTGATTAAAACCATAAATTGAAATTTTTAATAGTTTCAGGATGTTATAAGCAGGTTTTATCATAAATAGGGTAAATGGTTCTATTGTTAGCAGACTTTTAAGTGGAGTATCTTCTCAGCTAAATACATTTTACAAATTACTAGATAAATAGTGAACTGAATCTCATGGGCAAATGGAAATTTGGTGAAACTGACCACAGGGGTTATTTTACACTTATCATCATTCCAAGGTAAAAAATATATTTAAAGAAAGCATAAAGCTAAATGTTGTGCAGAGGAAAAAATTATGTGCATTTATTGTGAATGAACTACCCACTGCCAGGGTTTTTGTACCTTCTGCTAAAGCAACTATTACCAGCTACTGTAAAAGTAAAATGTTAATCCGCTCTGAGTTGAGTGGGCATTTCCAAGCTTCCTTTAATTTTGACTGTATATCACATGAAAAATGATTAGATTGGCATTTAAAAACCTGGAAAATAATTATTTACTTATGTAACTGTGCACCCTCCCGGCTTCTTGTTTGTGTATAGTCTTGGGCCTTTGTTTTTTATGAATGCAGAATTACAACATGCAAATACAAATGAAATAACTAAATACAAACCGCATAGGGTATTAAACTCAAACAACAATTTTGCAATAACTTGCTTCTTTGAAATTGTAACTCTCCCCTCTGAAAAAGAGTGAATTACCAGATAAGGTGATGGTGTGGTGGGCAGTTGCATGGGATTTAAGGAAATGATTACTATAACCTGAAAACGTCTAAGCCATGTATCTAACTTTTTTGAATGTTAACTTGGTTAGAAAGGTCAGGCTTCAGTTTTTATCTTGAAATTCAAGACATTTCCAGATATAAATGCAACTTGTCGTTTTCTCATTTTCAGTTGATATCCGGGGCCATGGGACCTGCTTTTGATATCACACCTCTAACCACAGTAAAAAAAGTGTGTTGTAAATAATACAGACTCCTCATAAGCTTGATGCACTGTGATCTCATGTTGTTAGTGGTCTGTATAACGGTAGACAGTTGGGCTAATAGTTCTTAACAAAGCTGAGTCAATTAATTTTGCCTCTTTTCCTAGTAACAAATAAATGATCACAGGTTATGAATTTTCTCAAGTGTGCTCTTTTTTTTCAAAATTAGTCAGTAAATAATTCTGTGAAAATGCCTTGATTTGTGTAGAAGACATTTACCATTGCAGATGTTGATCTTTGAAATTTGACTTGTTTCAAATTAAATATGGATATTATGGATCATATAATGTCGTTATTCCTAGACTGGATGGGGCTAATTATTAAATCACTAATCTGAATCCTCCTGATTATGACATTTGAATTTTACTTCCTGTCACTATCGTATGATATTCACTTAAAATGTTCTGTTCCCATGATTTTTCCTATGAATAGCGGGGCAGAGGGGGGTGGAACTGGAAGTGCTGGTGGTGCACAGCAGCAGAAGCACCAGCAAAAACAAAAGCACAGGCACTGTGTATCGCACAGCGCAAAATGCTGGCGGCCCCACCCCCTCACTTCTCCACGCCCCTGCTGCATATCCTTTGGGGCCTTCCCAATACCCCTAGGGGTATGTGTACCCCCAGTTGACAACCCCTGATTTAGGTGAATGCAGTACTCATACACCTGTATCTTTGCCAGATGGGTGTTTTATATAGCAAACTGCACACATAGCCACTCAAACAGGCACTTGGCATCATAGAAAAATAATTCCTTTGTCTATAGCTTATGCACGATGATAATAGATTATTCTTTTGGATTATTTAGGAATGATTCATGCTCCTATTTAAAAAAAAAAGACATATTTACATGGAAAATATCAAAGAATAAAGACAAATGTAATAGAAAAGCAAGGAATGGCTTCTTCACTGAAGAAAGGTTAAATACACTACATTGAATTGCTCCTTTGTACATTTAGAGAGAAAATGCTCACAGTGTAAATAACAGCTTTCTATACATACAGTATAGAGTTAATGGTTTAAGAAATGGAAAGGGCTGGTAGAACTCCAGTTTCATGGGCTCTAAATCCTAAAAGTGCAGAGGGCTGCACATACAGGCTAGGGACAGACATTACAAAGAAACTGGTTTAAGTGATCAGAAACTGGTTGACACAGAACATTCAATGCACATAAACCAGTTTCAAAATGGCTGAAACCAGCTTGAGATGAACCTGGTTGAATGTTGTATCAGAATTAACTGATTTGGGTCAAACTGGTTTATACGATGTCTGTCCCAGACCCCTTGCTAGTTTAAGTTAAACCAGACTCCCCCAGCATCTCGGCATGCTCTCTGGGTTGGTAGGACTTTCTTCTCCACAGCAAAGTTGGCCCCTCCCCTCTGTTCCCTGGCTGGAGCTTGGCAGAGACTGCAGGCATCTGCCTGGCTTCCCCCTGCTCCCCTCCCCCCCCCCACTCCCTGATAAGCAGGGATTCCCCATTCCTTCTGCCTTACACAGACACCTCTCAGCATTAGCTAACAGACCACATGCTGGCTATGGTCCGTGCTGTGGCAGACCGGAGAAAGGCAGACTCAACAGGTAGTTGTTAATGTCCCTCTGTTGTTTTCTTAATGGGGTGATAAACACTATGTTATAAATTGCTTGCTGGGCTGGTCAGAAGGGAGGGGGAGCCCTCTTTAATCAGAGTGTTGTGCTGGGGCCTGGCCATGCCCCCCTCAGCACTAATGCTCAGCACTGTGGACAGGAAGAGAGGGCTGCTGCTAGCCTGAGCCACTGCAGGCATGTGCCTGCATTTCTGGGATGTCTGTACAATTACCAGCTGATTCAGCCTAGCCAGGTTAGACTAACCTGCAAAGATTGAAACAATTCAGGCTCAGGCTTTTTGAATGTCTGTCCCTAGCTACAGTGTTAAGTCAAATGACTAGCATAGAATTCATGGTTCAGTTGGCACCAATGGAAATATTCCCATTGATTTAGATGGAACCAGAATTTTATCTCTAAACTTCTTGGTTCTCCAGTTCCTGGAGAGAACTAGGTCAGGTCTATACTTCAAACTTATATGTGTGTGTCTGTGTGAAGGATAAAGATAGGCTTCTGTTTTGCCTGAAAGTCAGATCTAAATTTTGTGACTTGGACACAACACATATGTACATGCATGTACTCACACTAATGGCCATTGGGTGGCGGCTGAGGTAGTTCAGGAAGATAGCTAGGATTATGAAGAGGGGGTGATCAGCAGATAAGCGAGGGTTCAGGGATCTTTTGAAATGCATGAAAATGAGAAGCTTGATATTACATAATATCTGATGCTTGGTTCATATGTGCACTGTTTCTGATGTCTTTGGTGAGCTGTGTGTGTCTATGGATGATGTTGCTGAGCCACTGTGGGGTGTTATTTTTTTGCTTCTGAATTTGAAATATGTGGGATTGAGAGACCTCAGGAATTTAGACTACCCACTCCCTCCTGCACACTGATGTGTTTGAGATAGAAGGGATGTGAGCCTGCAAAGCAGAGAGAAAGGGAAAAAAAAGCTTAATCTTCAATTATTTTCAAGAACATCATCATCTATACAGGAGCAATTCATATTGAGACTCCTGGCTTAACAAGCTTATTTATAGACACAGTGAATCCCTAGATAAAAAGGTATACAGGTCTCTGGGGAATACTCCTTCCTGATGAGTCTGTTTTGCTTCCTGAGTGTTTGCTTAATTGAAGTGAGAGTGAGCAGCAGAAGAGAAATCTTTTGCTCAAAAAGCCCCTAGAGCTCATAGAGGGATGTTTCTAATGCCAGCACTTTGTTTTGCCAGATCTGAGGCTAGATTATACCTGGTCCTAATGTGGCTGTGCAGCAGAATAGGGTGTATGAAGACCCTCCTTTCCTAGCATGGCAAGCTGGTCTTAGCTCTGGATGTTGAAATGGGGAATGCAGAAGATGTTCCTGTCATAAGGCAAATCTGTGGGTAAGGTCAGGGACCAGGCAAAGGCCATATGTGGGCCAGCGGCAGCAACACAGCTTTCTGTGGTCCAAAGACCACAGAAATCACTACAAGTCTTTTTCACTGGTTTTCATCCAATGTACATTAGGTTCTGTCCAAGGTTAATCTCACATTAACTAACTGAAGACTTTGCAAAGCAGATTATTCCCCATTAAATGAAATGGGGTCCCAGCAGGCACTGTGGTCTGAGGCTGCTTCTACACTTACCTGCCTCTGCTGGCAGCAGTTCTGGTGGCAAACAGCAGTTTCCATTGCTAAGCTTCCAGACTTCATACACACCCATATACTTTGGGTGGCTCTTCTCCATGGCTGTACTTCTAGAGCACAAGGTGTGCCCTTGGAAGACATCCTAGAGTGATCCTTGCAGTTGGGTGAAGGTACAGGAGTGATTACCCACATCCACTGTTAGCTTCTAGGTAGTGGTCTTACTCCACCCAGAAGAGGTTGCAAAACTTTGCCAGCGGAAGGAGAGTTCTGTTGCTGCAGAGGAATCTTGGGTGCAGACTCATTCAAACTTTTGAACTAGGCCTCCACTTCCATTTTTAGTGCTCCTTCTGAAAAGGAAGGCTGAAGGGTATAGGAAGAGCCCCCAGGAATTTGTCTTTAGTTGTTGTAATCCCTTTAAGGATCTTCCACTGTTACTGGTATGGGAGAATATCTAGGGTTGTCAAGGTCATCACCCTTATTTGATGCTGAAAATTGTCAGAGGCTGCCATACAAGCATACAACTCTCTTTGGTTGCAAGGATTTTTCAAAAGTGATCCTCATGCCTGCTTATCTTGAAGGCCTTCAGATGGTTAACTGGAATGGCAGAGAGCATCTAGTGAATGAAAGTCTGTTAAATTATCTACCAAACAACCTAGAAAGCCAATAGTTATGTCCTTTCTGTTGAGGTCAAATTCTATTGCATTTTGCTTGTTATGTGGATGTATTCGCAAGAAACTTGGTTGAAGCCACCACAACCATTTCACAGAGGACTTTAAGTAGGTTACTTGAGGGTAAACACTGTTCTTTGTGATACTTCAGTTTACAGTGCCTACTTTACCTTCTGGTATTAGTCCTAGCACCCAGAGGATTGGATTAAATTAGTAGAGCCATTCATATTTTGAATTAGTAATGCAATTTATATTTTGGAAGGCACGATTCTGCTATACTTATCCAAGTTGAGTAACCCCATGACTGGACTATGAATGTCCAATTCATATTTGATTTGATTACATAAAGGGCATGTCTACATGTGTGCCCCACGACACAGTTGGTACTGCACAGTTATTTAGTACTTGCTTTAGCAGCAAGTACTGCTGCTGTAAAATAGGTTCACACTTGACAGAAATAAAATGAATGATAAGATCATGTAACCATCTAATGTATAAAAGCCTTAGATGAGGCCATGTATCTTTGGAGATGAGTTTCTCATTCCTCTCTGCCTAGGAACACCACAAACTGATCACTTGCAGTAGTCTAATAAAGAGGCATACTTGCTTTCAAGTTAAGTTGGGTTCCATTGTTATTGCAGCAAGGACTGAGCAGAGGTCTGAGTGGGGAGGTCCAATGAGTGTGAAAAAGGAGAGTCATGTTTGAGAATATTTCAGTCTGTGGGCTTGGTCCAAAGTCCATGAAAGTCAATGATGTTTCAACCAGTGATTTTCATTGGACTTATATTAGAACCTTTCTGTTGTCAATCCACAGTGACTATCTGAAGACTTTACAAAGCCACAATATCTTATGGCAGATTGGATTCAGTAGTAATGCTGTAGTGGATGTCATGCATACAAGTGGAGCTCATATAAAATATTTTGTGACCAAATGAAGTATTGCCAAGAAAACTTGGCATTATCAAATTGCAAAACAGACATAATTGTGTTTTTTAATAATCATTATTTGATGAAAATTTCTGTGTTGAGTTTTTAGCAAGTGGCCATTTTTAACATCCTTATAAAATATTTTGGCAGACCAAATATATGGGTCTCAATTATGGCTCTCAAAGATAGAGCACCACTGGAGTCTAGAGAACAGATGTGGTGCATAGTATGTGTGAAGGTGGCTTGGTTATCCTCTGCTGTTAGAAGCTGGGACAGATATACAACACTGTGGGCTTGTGTTACTGGCAGCTCTTGGAACTCTTTTTTGTGTAACTGTTTGTCAATAGTTGGGTATGGGGCAACTCCCATCCAAACAAGCATCTCTTTTTGGGTTATGGATGTAATGATTTAGGTCCTGCAGTGAATAACACCAACTATGAATGAGGAAGAGAACAGACCTTTAATGATACTACAGCATGGAGTTCCTCCAGCACAGACCATGTGGCTGCCTCCATCTTGATCTCTTCCTTGCTCCCCAGGGATCATGTTCAAATTCCTCACCTGTTCAGACATTCTCTTGTAAGGGACTGTCTCCAAAGTCTAACCCTTATCACTACAATGGAGTGCTAGCACTCTCCACCCTCCTACCCTCTGTTCCTGATGCATCATAGGAGCACTAGAGGTGATAGGATTTCCTTGTTTGTAGTGTGCTTGTAGTAGCCTAGACATAATTTGGTCCATAATAAACTTGTACTAGCACAGCTATTATTTGGCCCATAATAAACACCCAAAAGGGTCTTCTACCCAATGCCATAGTCACAAAGGCTAGAGGCAGAAATGAGGAGTGAAACTTATGAGATACATAAAGTATGTAAAAATGTAAGAGAAACTTTCTGAAATAAACAGAGAAACCTAGTATTAGACTTAGTTAACTATAGTCTCTTGTTTCCTTCACTTACCTTGCTTTGTTCAGGAAGCTGTGGTATGCTGGAAGACTCACTGGTTCTGACCTGAACTTTTATTTGAGCTGTGTTTCATTTGGTGTTGAGGATAATATAAAATTTACCCGAATAATACTACGATACTCTCTGGACAGTGTTTCTATTCTGCATCCCTTATTCACACTGAAATTAATAAGATATTGCTAACCTTAACTTAGAAGCTCACTTTTGTTGTTAGTATTTCTATATGCTGAGAAACAGTGCTTGTTGTCACAGATAAAAGTGAAGTCAGTGGTGGCAATCGGATTTTTTCCTTCAAGCATTTAACTATTTTTGTATTGAACTGATGTGAAATTACATGAGCTCTGATCATGTGAATAATGCATGAGACTTAAGACAAACACATGATAAAAGACTATTTTTCATGTCAAACAATTCTTTATTTTTATGGTACAAATTAAAAGTGACAGATCTGAAGCTGTTAAGAAATACACAAAGTGCAGCTTTTACTGACCATACAGATATTGCTCTAGATTAAGTACAGTTTTTGTCAGTTTTTTTAATGTTAAGCAACCTGTGCAGATAAATCAGCTTTGGTTTCAAAGTCAGAGCAGTAAGGAGCTTTTAAATATCCAGTTTGACTTCTTGGTCACAAGTCCACCACATCAACTCCTTTTGTAATTATTAGTACTTTTTAAACAACGCGATACAGTCCATTTGGTACTGCCATCTTTCCTGCTGCATGCTCCATGCATGGAAAAGCAGATCTCTTTGCAGTGCTTCATAAGTGACCCTGGTGACCATTCTGTAGATTATAGCACATAGGACAAAAATAATAATAATAATAATATCACTTTCTTAACAATAAATAAACAAATGTGCCCCACATAATCTCAAATTGGAAACAAGCAAATCACATGACAAAAAGCTCGTTACAAAATGTTATCCAAACAGATTTTACAGTCAAACATTGACGTGGAAATCAATTTCCTCTCATTTTTATTTCTTATTTGAATGTTGGTCATTTACTGGGTACAAGTAGAGTGCTGAGGTAAAACACTGATGAACAGTTTATTTTTGTATTTCTTTTTTTTTAATAGTAACAGTTTAGTATTGCGAGATTGTCAGCAACATTTAGCCATATCTATACAATGTGCATATACCTACATACATTGAGCTTTGGTCCAGCATTGAGAAGACGAGCAAAGGCATTTTACATATTTTTTTTGGTTATAGCTTGAGTTCTTTGATACGCCTCTACTTGTTCCTTCCTAGCTCCTTTTTGCTTTCTTGTTCTCTCTCTTTCTCCCTCTCTCTTTTTTTATTTTTTACTTTTTATTTTTTGCGGTTATAACATAAAGAAACTGGAAATCTTTGAATGCATTGAATTTCTTAAGCTGTCTGAAATAGGTTTTTTTTAGTGGAAAACATAAAAAAGACAAAACAGAACAAAAATTAACTGTTGGTTCATTAATCAAACAATATTTTTTAAAAGAAATCCATTTTAAACAAATGTCAAAACCATTATACAATCACATATTATCGAGGAATCTTTTGTTTCATTTATTGGTAGTAACCTACCTTTTGTCACATGCAAAATTAAAAGGTATTTAAATGCAACTGAGATATGAAATTTGTTTAGAAATGGAAATCAGAAATGTTGTCAGTAATAAAATAAAACAATATATATGGCCCAAAAAGATTTATGAATCGCACAGAATTTATCTTCCAAAGAATTTGTTCAGGTACCATTTATGCCTTATAGCAAAATTTTGTTTGTAAAAAATTAATAAAAGAAGCATTACAACACCTTATAAATAATTTACAAAACATAATACAAAATTAGAAAACTGTAAAAAAAAAAAAAAGAAATCACTGCACATGAATGATTTTAAGACCGTGGAATGAACATCAATTTTTGTTCCAAGCTGGCAATTTATATTTATTTTACAATTTCACTGTCCTGGTTATATCTTTTCAATATATACTTTGGAACAGAAGTGACCTCATGTAACTGCTGCCAGCGTATTTTTAAACATTTAGCATCCTTCATACAGTGTTTAGTTATCTTTTCTTCTTGGGGAAATTTTCTATGTAGAATTTAGAGCAGTTCCTGGGAGAATCAGGAATCTATTTTTTTTAGACAAAGAGCAGTTCGTTTTGTTCCTGGATCTGTTCAATTGTTTTTCCTGTGTGTGTAGTTTCAGAAGTGGTGGAATGGGTGATCATATTGAAGCCCAATTTGTAGCATACTGGAGAGGTAAGGCTTTAGAAGCATCCACTTTCAAGCACTATCTATTCTTCATAGTTTCCCTGTTGGTTTCTGGGTGCCTTCCTGATCATTACTTCCATTCAGTTGTAGCCACAAGTATACTACAACTTAACCTTTATTGGTGAACTAGCCATACAGGTGGGTACAGAGAAAGAAAGAGTCAAAGGGACAGAAGTTGCTGTGAAGTTACCTCTTTCTCCACTTCGATGCACAGTTTGAATTGAGTCCCTTACAAAATTTACCTGCAGTTAATTTGTAGAATTTTTTCCCGTAGGTATATTTACATTTCAACAGCAGGAAAAGTGACTATAACAATTTCCCTTTCTTTCCCTTGCCCTCAGAAAAAACAACAAAGAAAATATATTTATATGTACCCCAAAGAAGTTTACAGCCTAATAAGTATTCACTAGACATAAGCCTAACCCAGGCCAGTGGATATATCTCATTCTCAACCTCTGACACTGGGAAAGCTCACATCTGGATTCAGTTCTAGTCACAGACGCTGACATCTGGAGATTTGAAATCCCATGGGTTATGTAGAGAATTTTTCATTCTGCAGATTGAGCTCCATTTATACAACACAGAAGGCCAGAGCTAAAGCCCAGTGAAGTCATTGGAAGTCCTTCCATTGATTTCAGTAGGCTCTGAATCAAGTCCTGAGTACTTGAAGAATAACTCTGCAAGACAAGTATAATTTGCAGGCTTTAGAACTCTAGTTTCAAATCAAACCCAACTGTTTTGAAGTCAGTGGAGTTAATCAGGATTTGTACTGCTGTAAATGAGAGCTATTGCCTGTACAATAAGTGCAACCAATATCCAAAGTGTGAACTTTCAGGAAGCTTAGATCAGGATGTGCCCTCTATTTTTATAATGCACCAAACCAAACTGTTGGATCAGATCTCAGAAGATGCTTGGATCCACAAATGAGCTTTGCAGGTCAGGTCCACAAACCAAAAACTTAACTCTCTTCTCAGAATCATACTTTTTGATCCAATAACCATAATGTTTTAGAAGATGCCAAAATCCATCCAGAAATGAAGACATGGAGATCAGTTGCTTTAAAAATATCTTTTTAGATGAAACATGTCACAGGTGACCTCCTTCCCTATTCTCAAAGGATTTCCAATGCACTGTTCCCAAATCCTGGTTGCTTAGTTTGGCCTGCCATGGCAGTACACATTCACACAAGCTCATACCCTTATCTACCTACACTCATTCACTTTCTCCCTCCCTCCCTCCCTCCCTCCCTCTCTCTCTCACACACACACACACACACACACACACACACACACACACACACACACACACACACACACCCACCCCGTCCAACAGTAATAGTTGACAGGGAAAACATCAAAACCAGGACAAAAATAATGCAGACAGGATGAAAGAACTACCAGTAAATCAGTCCATAATGGTATAAAGATCCAAATGTCCTCATTACTTCTTGGCCTGTCCATTTGTTTTCATCAAGAAATTTCTTTGGCTAGCAGACTTTGGAGAGAAATTGCTTTACACAAAACCAGAACAAAGATGCAGTATCGAACTAAGTGTGCAGTTTATATTTATATTACAAAATTAGTTTTGGTAACCTCTCCAGGTTCATGGCCAAAGGACAGAGAAATCGCAAGCTATGCTGTCGACAATGAGCACAATATTCAGTGTGTGCACTAAGTTGACAGTTCATCAGACACAATCCTAATCCTTCTTTGTCCTCTATTGCATTTCAACACATCTATATGAAAGTGTTTAGGTTTCGCTTTTAAAAATCTTTAAACACGGTAAGGAGAAGGGGTATGGGTTTGGGGAGGAGGCAGCAAAAATGGGTCAGAAAAATCAAAACAGAAATGAAAATCAAGAATGACACCTTAAAAAAAAGATGCCGAACCCCACAATTCACAATCAATAGGAGTTATTTTGGCACACAAACACTTGGAGATTGCAGAACGGTGTAGATGAAAAAAAAGGTGAACACTGTGGAATGGCTTTAACACCTGTTATACCCACCTGCGGGGGGGGGGGGGGGTGTGATAAAGGATGGGAGAAATTAATCCTTTTTTCCCTTCTTTGTAAAGTACAAATGTAAAAATTCATAACACAATTTTATGCTCGTAAAAGAGTAGACTAACAATCTAGTTTGCAATGCCATGTTTCTGACTTTGGTTAATAGTTTTCATAGTGAATCAGCACTTGATACCTGAAAGGCTACCATCATTCCTCCAGGTGGCAGGCTTGTATTCTCTTTTAAACAGATAAAAGTTTTTTTTTTCTTTTTGTTTTTTTTTTCCTTAAAACGTGTTCACATTTTCATAATATACAGAAAAAAGTAAGCAGTTATTTGGTTTACTTTAAGTCCATTTAAAAAAAACTGGCTTTTTTTGGGAACTAATTCTACGACACACACACGCACTAAGTGCTGTGTATTTTTTTTTGTTTTGTTTTTATATAGGAAAACCCACGGACATTTATAAACTGTTCTGTCCATCTTGTAGTTTTCTCAGTCTTTTACTTACAAGGGTGATGAATAAGCTTTTTTTCACAGAGTTCAAATGGTTAAATTTTTGTTGGTGGTTTTTTTTGTGGTTTTATTTTAGGAGTTTTCTTCCAGAGAGTCTGTTAAGGGCTCCATAGGGACTGCTGTTGCAGGCTCATGCTGTTTTAAACGTTTAATTGTGTTCTTCAGTGCTTGCCTCTTATTGCAGAACCAAACTCTAACTACTTCCCGATCATAGTTCAGTTTCTCTGCAATCTCTGTCATTTCCTGCCCAGAGGGATGCGTATTCTTCTCAAAGTGAGCATTCAAGATCTCAAGAGCTTGTGGCGTGAATGAGGTACGCCTCTTGCGCTTTTTGGATGGTTCACTTCCGATAAACTCAGTAAGGTTCTGCATACCTGCTCGATGGCGGGCCTCAGCCTCAGCCATCCACCGCTCAAGCACCGGCTTTATCTTCTGGGCACTTTTAGGGGTGATGTCCAGCTTTTCAAACCTGGCAGGATACAAAAGGCCAGGGTTCAGTTTGGCTGTCAGACTGCTAGCTATAGTGTTCTCTTGGGCTTCCTGTGGTAGGAAAAAGTGGCTTCTCAGGATCGTGTGTCTGAGGGAAAATTGAGAAAGAAGAGTCTTACACTGATGCTCTGCCAGGGTGGGACTTCCTGCCTGCCTGACTAATTGACTGGCAGAGGTAATTTACAATGGATTATGAAAGCCATGAGATAGGTATATATATATTCAAGCTAACACAAAATGAACACTCTGACAAATTTCTAAGAATTCAGTATGCTACATAATACAAACTATCAGTTCAATATTCATATTTCAAGATCAGCTTTTTGTCATTCTCAAAAGCTGCAAATCCAAACCTAATTACAGGAAATGACATCAGAGATAATAGCTCTTTAAGATTTCTTACTGGTGATTAACTATTTTATTTAGTCTTCGATCTTGTGTTGTCCAAATGGCATCACTTCAGTAATACAAAGCAGTGGTGGATACCAGGCTATGAATTTCAGTTTCCATTCCTTTTATTTTAAAGCAATTTTCACCGTATGCAAGTTAACACCATGTCCCTTCTCTTGGTAGGAAAAAAGACTCCCATAGCTACTGTAGTGTTCAGCTGAAACAGCTGGACATATTGTAATTATCTTGAATACCCCCACAATGTGTTAAGACAGACTCATCCTTCCAGATGAAACCCAGCATAATAGTGCACTAATATGCTGTGGCACCAAGCTGAGTTTATTGTGGGATATCTGCAAACTGTACCAGAATGATATCATTTCCTGTAAATGAGGTCTTCTATATATCATTTTGCCATCAAAAAATCTTTTGCTAGACCAGATTCTACAAATACTATGAAATATCTGGAGAAACAGCCACACAAAGCTTTAATTCTTTCTAAAAACAAACATAAGAACTGAGTTCACATTTCAAATCTTCCAGTATAAGTTTCTGCTTCTTCAGTATATCAGGTTGATATGCTTCAGCTTTACATTTAAAATTCTTCATCAAATCCCGTAACGTCAATATATACTGCCCCCCTCTCCACCCCAAGCATTAAAATGACAATGTTGAAAGGCAAACAGTACAGCATGACACTCTAGTGAGCTATCCAGGCCTCGTGGTGCTGAAATGCCACTGCTATTACTAAGCAGAATATGCTTGAGAAGGATGTTTGGAAGAGAAGGCAGATTGAACCCATGCCTTAATGTGTACTGACCCAGAATCTAGACTTTAGGATACTGATTCAGTGTCAAAACAAGAGAGCTTTGGATTCAGCAAGTGGCAACTTCAGAAAACATCCCAGGAGGAAATACATTATTTCACATGCAAATAACTGAGAAGAAATAATTATGAAGAGTAATTTCCAAAAAACATCTAACTGTTGGGTATATTTCTCTGGTGGAACTCACTGTTCTTTTGCTACCATGAAGGGAAAAGTAGAATTCAGTATTTCCAACAGGTTGTTTCCAAAGTGGCCTGCAAACTTATTTAATAAGTGAATAGTCACTGCAGAGTTTTGGAAAGGGGATAAAAAAGTAAAAAAAAATACAGCCCTATAGTCTTCAAGCAGATAAGGAATGCTTCATTATGTTCAGTAGTGAATTAGTTCTTAACGAACCTCAGTAGTCAATAGGACCACTGAAGGAGAAAGATCGTGTCCAGTATAGGAGCTCTACAATCTGACCTTGGATAGTTACATCCAACTTAATCATAACTGTGTCTTCCATGATTTTTCATAATTTAGTATGAATTCCTTTCCTCATTTTAATTTAAAACATCCTGACTTTCTTATTTGGAACTGTGGTTTAAGATAAGAGAGGGAGGAAAAGAAATAAACCAAAGAGAACTGCAATTTATATGTTTTAAATATGGCATGTTTAAAAAAAGAAGGAATGTGAAGCTCCAGCAAATTGGCAATTGCTAAGAACTCTGCTTGTTTTGGGTCTTCTTTACCAATTGACCATAGAGAAAAAAAATAAAATTAATGCCTAGCAACAGGGGACAATAGCATTCATATCATTGCCATTGCTTGTTAGTGTTGATGCTTCAGCACATGTTGTTTGGTATAACGATATACAAGTCTTGAAACAAATTTCCCAGCAGTAGTATCCTTGTATAGACTGAATAAAGGTTATTTTCTACAGGGAGGTATCTTATAAGAAAAAACAGTAGGGGAGGCTATAGAAGTGAGAGAATCCTATGGAGCTTTTTGTATTTAACAACAATCAATGGGTTTTATGGAAAATCATTGAGCAAAATGTGAGCTGCAAGCTCACTACCCCATACTGATGTTATTTATAACCTTAGTCTTAAACTGCAGGAAAAGTACACTTCCGTTCTATGGGGAATACATTAAACGTATAAAGAGCAGATAAAAAGACAGAGCATTTCATGGATCACCAAGAACAAAATCCACTTAAATGAGCTTAGAGTTGGTTTCTTGGCTTTTGCTGATGGAGGAAGACTATAAGGCATTGCCCAAGAGGAAAAAGCTGTTACCTAAGTGTGTTTGTTACCTCATGCATAAACATGGGATTAGTGTAACATACATACATGCATACATGGTATTTGCCTCTAACTACTTTAACTCTGTCAAGACTGCATTTTTTGAGGGTAGGGTAGAATCTTACTCATTTTTCTGGATGTGCTTGTTTTAAACACTTGGGTGATAAAAGATTAATGCCAAAAAGTCTGTAAGATAACACGAAGGTTAATTTTCTCCCCCTTCTGTGTTGCCTAGGTAAATCATCATTAACATCCTATATGTGAAGTGCAAACCACAGTAATACAGGCTTTAACTTAGCAGGGATGCAGCCATGAAATGTTTGTTCAGTAACCCTATCTGTAGAAAATAGCACAGTATGAAGAGGGTCAGCTGGTGCTTATGCAGCATCAGCAGGGGCTCCAGCTCCACTACTGAATTAAATCTCAATGCCACAAACATATTTATTGTTTCCTACTTGTTAAGAAAACAGCCTGAAAAGACTGAAGTTACTTTAAGGGCACACAGTAAGCACATTTCATCTGCCAGATACCAACACTATTTGTTAGTCTAAGTCCCCCATGGAAGCAATGAGTTCATATAATTAAAATACTCACAACCAACCCTTCCCCTCCCCAACCAAATCAGAGTAATAAGTAAAATTAAGAATGAAGAGAGGAGAATATAGCATATTATGTAACTTGTTACCTGCAGATAGCAGACTGGCTATAGGCTGGGCCTTCTGTGGCACTTAGAGCTTGGCCAACTTGAGTCTGTGTCAGACCAAGAGACAGGCGCCGGATTTTAAAAGCTTTGGCAAATTCTCGTATTTCCTCCAGATTCACCCCGTCCACCTCCCCGGTGGCTGTTTGAGGATCTGTGGAAATATTTTTTCAATGGTGTAAATTCTTCACATCACATATGAGCAGTTTAGACTATGTATTTTATTCTGAAGTATAAAGGAGGTTCCTCCACTTTGAGAAATAAGGCAGGGACTTTCAGTTGTATTACAAATCATTTATGATTTATGTCCTTGCTAAAATGCTAATTATTTACAGACTAAGGTAGTTCCAGTTCACTTCAGGGCTATGAAGGAGATCATGAAAGGCATAACTGGCGCAACTGGCCAAGTGCCTAATTTCCTCTAGGTGCTGGCATTAGGGAAGTCAACACATGGCTCCTCACTTTCATTTCTACCTTTGGAAATCATGCCTAGTTTCAACAAATAATACTCACTTATTATCCTTGACTCACATAAGGGGCTGATATATATATTAATATCCTTGGGGACTTAAAATACACAAAGCTAATGAAAATGGGATGATGGTTTAATTGAAATGATGCCTTTTCTATACTGTCTGGAACAAATGCAAATCACAAAACTAAATGCTACCCAAAGTAAACCATCAAGATATTTCTCTTTGAAACATCTTAGTGTTATAATCAGTTCCTAAAACATGCTTTTGGGTGAAACAACCTTTCACGGTTTTCATTCTGCATCCTATCGGGTTGGCAATCGAGAAGTGGAGCATTTGCAACTTGTGCCATCATGTTTCAGATGGTAATACTGCACAATTTTTTATTTTTACATTAGACCCTCAGATGATAATGCTCATGATACTGTGAGAATAAATTTGTCCTTTTTCTCCATAGCAGTTTACTGACACAGAAGCCTTTGTCCCTGAAAGGGCACATAATAAAGGATGTCTACAACAGGAAGGCTCCTTTGGTGCTGGATAACTTGGTCAATTTAGGACTTATCAAGGGAAATGACACAACAGCTGGAGAATGAAACTTTTTTCCCTCCCAAGCTACTGATCCCTGGCTAAATGAAAGCATTCACCAAGCTGGAGACAGCATGGGACTGGGATGGTGGAAGATTTCAAAGTGTTGTTCAATCTTCTGTGTAGTGAAGCCATTCTCCCAGCGAGACATCTCTATTGTTCTTCACCTCATTCTTGAGACTTCTTAGGTGAAAAGTTTTCAGCACAATAACCCATCAATTTCTGTAAATGCAAGTAGTTGTCGGAGGACTGTGCTAGACTACATTATAGAGCTGAGCACTATATTACAGTGGCTCCTGCTAGTGCTGCTATAGTTAAGTAAATGCTATAGTTGTCAGCATTACCGTAACAAAGCTTTTATTTTCAGGGGTTTATAACCCTGATGTAAAAATTCCCTTAGGATTGAAACTCCCTATAACAAGTCTTTTAGCTCACTGAGAGACAAAACGAGAGGGAGATTTTAGTATATAGATATAGCCTACAATGATTAGAATGTTTGAACAAGAAATAGAGAAGTTTTACCAAAACAATTATGCCTCTCACTTTTGTAATTGCAAAAGGCTTGCAGTTTAAAATTGAAATTGCATGAGGCTATGTCCCTAGATTACTGTATGCATATATATACAGATGTTATACATATGGAAACACACACATATTTTATGTAATCTTGAGAAGTGATGAGCACTTCACTTCAACTTTTGTTGAAGCCAAAGGAAGCTGCATGTCTTGACAACTAACATTACATTTATTTAATGCATTTTATGTGCATGTGTGTGTGCGCGTGTGTGTGCGCGCGTGTGTGTGTGTGTATGTATGTATATCTGGGCACTTACCCACATACACACTAAAATCTGTATGTTTGTGTGTATACACATATGCATATCTTTCTTGTCTTTAAAAATATGAAGTATTCCAACTTACGGCACATGCATGCATACATATATATTTGTAATTATTTTGTGTGAACTTGCTTGAGATTCTTCAGGTTTACAGCACTCTACTGTTTATACAAAGGGTGTGGACACACAGCCATAGGCAACTGGTAGGGGGAGCATGGGGGTGCACATGCCCCACCTGACGGGGCCAGTGCCCCCCCGATGGCCGACACTGATGCTGTTGGTAGGGCTGGTGCCCCCCCGAACAGGGCCGCTGCCATCAGCAGCTTTTGCGGGTGCCCCCCCAGATTCAGGAGGCACCAATCACTCATGCACACAGCTGTGGTCCTTTCAAAAGGGGAACCTTCAAAAGGGCAGTAGATGTTACACTCTAATTACATATAAACGAACTGTACAAACAAATGTACCTACATACAAATATAGCATAAAGTAGTGTTAAAGTTGAAGAGGGTTTTGCCACATTTCTATCATTCTTGGTTCATTCACACACAACAATCAGAACATTTCAGCTGCTGCCCTTTTGAAAGGGCTCCAAGTGGGCTCCACACTAAAAGTATCAGCTTTCTTTAAAGATATGAGATATTCCTACTTAGGGTAAATGCATGACTTATACAACATATTGGTTATTAAGGAGATACAATGGGGAGGTGGGGTGTGAAGCTGCCCTTTCAAAATCTTCTCATAAATGTACAGATGCCAAATGACCCAATAATTTACAATGGTTTTGCAGTTTCTCTGAGTGATCCAAATGACAGTGGGCTCCCTTACTACCTTTCTTTCCCTTTCTAGTGCTGTGAGTAGGGATATTGCCACAGACCTGTGGACAAATCAGCCTTTCATAGAGCACTGAATGGAGTCCTGAAATTTTTAAACAGCACATTATGGGCATAGTTTATGACTGCTTGGGACTGGTGGCATCACTGATTGCTTTTGGGAAGGAAATCAAAATAGACATAGGAAGCCAAGCGATTGTTGTTTTGGACATTATTCTGGTTGAAGTCTGCTGCATATTACTGCAGTTGAACCTTTTTGCTTTTTACATCTTTTTCTACAACGGAGATGTTGGACTATAAAAGTAGGCCGAATTCATCCTTGCAAGTGAGAACAAAACTTACCATGGAATCAAAGAATGGGGGAGGAGAAGACCTGATGGGTGCATCCAAATGAGTGCAGACATTTGTTTCCTCAGGGACAAGTAGCAGTGGCACACCTTGTGCTGCTACTACTTGTCCCCAGGGAACACTCGTGCTATGTGAGCTCTGGTGCATGACAGGTTACTCCAGGTGCCATAGGGGAGGCTGGGGACAGCAACTCTGCTGGAGTTCAATATATATTGAATATATCTTAATTTCTCCTTCAATATTTGAATGCATTTAAAAAAAATAGTTGACAGTGTGGAAAGGGAGGTACAGTGTTGGGGGAAAGGAGGTGTGTGCCAGCTACACTGAGTAGTCATGGTCTGTGCAATACATAGATTAAAGAACCAAATGTACATTGAGGTTTGATACTTTATTGTTTTTAGGTAGCTACTGGCTCCTGCTGAGCAAAGAATGAACTATTTCCAGGGAGACAGGTATACTGAAAATCTCTCTACAAGTGAACAAGAGAAAGAAGAAGCCACAAATTCTCACTCTTGTGCTGGGGATTAGAGTTGGGAAGGAGGAAAGGATCTTGTATCAAAACAGCGAATTCTAAAGCTCTTACAGGGTTTTCCCAACCTTGTCCTTTGAAAAGCTTACTTATATAGCTGAGAAGTCTTTTTCCAGTGTCAGCTTTTCAGGAACATAGTACAAGTCTTGCAGGGCCTTGGTGTGTGCTCTGACTTGTCCTGAAGAGCACAAATATCTTTCTATCTCTTTGGTAATGGATATAACATTCTACACTGAAAATAGCATGTCTTCCAGGAAGGAAGAACTCTTTGGGCATGTCCTGACAAACATACACATGCTTTTTCCCAGGGACAAAGTGCAGTGGCACAATATGTGCCACTCCTGCTTGTCCCAGGGGAACACCCAGAACAAGCTGTTTCTTGTGCATATGTAGTCTGGTGTGCGGTAGGTTGCCCGAGGTAGTATAGGGGAAGTTGGGGCCAGCAACTGGGCTGGCCCCAGCAGCCTTACCTGGAATCCTGGGGCTCCAATGGTGGCTATCTGGTATCAGAGAGCCTGGCTGGCAGCTGGAGTGTGGCTCTGGCTTGCCAGGCTCCGGTTTTGGGTGGCACACACTGCTGCCATGTGCGCTACCGCACTTTTTTCAGGTGTGTTTTTTTTTTTACCCCAGGATCAACCGGTGTCAAAATCACCCCCCGCAGTATAAATTAGCAGTGTTGGAAACACCTACATGTGCGGTGCGTGTGGTATGTGGCGCTGCATATAGCAAGTGCATGCTCTCTTGGACCTGTGCCTTGTGTGTAGAATGTTAACAAGGGTGGCTTCCCTGCTGTCAAAGACGGATGAGTGGGTAACAGGCAAGATTAGGGAAATAAAGTTAATTTGGTGAGGAAAGGTGTTAAATGTAAATTGCAAATGCATGGAAGCACAAGAAGTGGGGAAAGAGTGAAATAGTTATATCTACATTGTGACCATAGCATAATCAGCTTTGGAGCAGAATACATTAGGCTGTGCCAAGCTCCATAGTTTAAAACTTGCTTGGGTATTTTTTAGCTATATGGAAGCTTGCAGTGTAGACTTACTCTTTGCTGTGGTTTGCTTACTTGTAGGGAGAAAGATTGTGGATAGAAAGAGAGGGAATGGGATTCAGTGAGAGATGGTGTAAGAAAACGAGAGAAATTAATGGAGAGAGAGGTCAAGCAATGAGGGGAAGAATTGGAAGAGGGGAAAGGAAAAAGATGACCCCTAACATTTTTCTTTTTAGTAAGTGAGAGCATAAGAGAGAAAGAAAAGAATGACAGTGGGGAAAGGGAAAAAGATATCAGAGTAGAGAAGAGAACTGGTATAAAAGAAAAGGCTAAGTACAATACCAACAGACAGAAAAAAATAGGAATAAATCTTTCAGTCCTTGCTCAGGTCTAGCAAGGACCTGGTTCAATAAATGAGTGGGAGTTTTGCCTGAATGAGGACTAACAACTGCCAGATTTGAAACTACAGTAGGTAACATAAAAAAAAAATTATAGGAAAAAGGCAGTCAGAGAGAGAAGGAAAGAAATATGAAATATAAAATGTATCACAGGATACCAGGGGTGAAAAATCTGTAAAAAAATCTCCAGCAAAAAAAAGAATATGAGAAAATAGATGTAAGTTTTAAAAGGGTTAACCAATTTTAGGAAATATTGGGGAATAATAGATATAACATAGCAAGGAAACTATGTTCATAGAATGAAAGAAAAAAATGAATAAAAGAAAAAAGAAAGAAAACATGATACAGGATTTTTAAAAGTTATTAAGAATCAAATTATGCCACCTTTGTTCAAAGTAAATAACAATATTTCTAGTAATTTCACTGATTAAAGTTGATTTTGTTGTAGAGCAAGTTATTGCTCATTGTAAGAGTGGCAGAATTGTGCCCTAGTAATTAATTAGATAACTCAATAGATGTCACCATAAGTAACAGTTTTACCTCATACAGAGGTACCTGAAAGTATTACCTTCTTTATATTCATTTATTATACCAGGAATACTACAAATCCTACCTCAGGCAGAGCTGGGTGGTGAATTTAGGATGGCTAGAGCCTTGAGAAATGGAAAGTAATACAACTTTCTCAAAACTAGACATTGTTTATATTTTTAAATTTTTCACCTTTTAATTTATTTGTATGCCCCCAGGTTATAGTGTTATAGAAGAAGGCCAGCATAAGGGCCCTCATTATCTTTCCTGCCCTGTTTGTTCTTACAGAAGGTATTATAGCATTGCTTATTGTCCAGAAGACATGGAGCACAACGTTACTGGCCCTCTATAAAAATGGTTTAAATGACTTGCTTGCTATCACATTAGACTTATATAGTAGAAGTGGGGTCAATATTTAACTGCCTTAAATCATGAGATAATTCTTCCTTCTCCTGTGATTCCCTGCTCGCTCACTGATCACTTCCCAATTTCTGTAACAATGAGGCGGAGGTTTCTGGAGACAACAATTTGTGTTACTACATAGTCCGGATTCATCCTCAGAGCAGATCCATTCAGAGCTACTGAATAAGGCTGGGATCTCACAGAAAAAAAATGTATAGGATCTTGTAATTGGAGCCTGAATCACAATGCAAATATGTAAGTGGGATTTGAATTAGAATTGTACAAGCAACTCTATTTTGGCATAATCTAGTATTTTGGATCTGACAGTAGTTAGGAAGCTTTGAACAAGGTGCTGGATAAGTCCACGTGTTTAAGATATAGCAGATATTTCAGTACAATTGCAATCACTGATGGACTTTTCACTCCTGGCATCATCTTGAGAATCTGGACTACTTAGCCAGATAAGCAAGTCTAACTGATTCTTTTCTTCTTTGAATTGGGAGGTCTGATAAAGGCAGAGCATGTTCTATTTCCTTAAGTCATCCAGCATCCAGGCTGTAAGATGTCGGCAGTGCAGATCTGGATGAAGCATAGATGAATGATGTCAGTGATATCTGCAGACGGTTTGGTTCCAAAATTGCGTTGGCCATACATGAGCATAGCATGATCATCTTAGCGGTGTTCTGTGTCACTTGGTAGAGCCCCCAGAATCAGAGGAGTGAACTGAAAGTGTCCAGAAGAATTCCTGATCATGCAAGAAGGAAGGCATCATATAGGGATTCAGGACAAAGACCTGCTCTGGAACAGAAGAGCAGACACTTCCTGTTGACATACAACATACATAGGTCAGTCTCCAGATGGCTCCAGCCTGTAAATATTGATGAGAGAACAAAGTTCTTGACTTCTCACTAGTGGTGTGTGGACATGAATCTGCTTGATACAATCTATTTTACTGTCCCATAGGCCAGGAATGTTATTTTGCTTACAGGTATATTTAATGGCAAAAGTACTACTGCCATAGACAAACAAACTTCCTGCATGGGGTGGAGAATCTCATGCTGTTTGTTGGTGCAGAACATAGTTGTCTATCATAATCTGCCCTTGACATTCTCTAAGGGCAGTGTAGGATGACTTGACATGCTTCCTATTTTGCTTTTGCTGAACTTTTGTCTTCTGTAACATCTGGACACCCTGCTCCTTGAGGTCATTTGGCACATATTATTCATTCTACCAAGGAGGCATCAATCATGATTGCCATTGATGAAGGGAGGAACTGTAACCCTTGTACACAATGAATGAAACCTTCCACCACCCCAGCACAGACTGAATTACCAGGGGCATCATCACTGTTGTACTTAGCAAATATTTCCCTAGAGAGTGGACTGTTGTACCCAGGATTGCATGCATCTGAAGTGAAGTTTGACATAGCATCATAAAGGCTCAGGCAGTTACATGGCCAAGAATGGAGATGTAAGTCCTGGCAGTCATAGTGGGGTGATAGTTGAGTATCAAGATGAGTAAATCCTGTGGTAGGTAAGCTCTGGATGTCATGGTCTATTTCTGTCTATGGTGTGCATGAGAGGAGTACTGTGAGATTCCCTTAAAGTGGCTTCACCACCACATTTCCATTTTTGGCATTTGTAAGCTTGAGCAGGTGATCAAGGTATGATTAGCATTGTTCTTGGAAGTTTCATGGAAGTGTAATCATAGCTACAGAGTCCAAAGTGGGTCCTAAGAATTCCAGGTTTTGTGCAACAATTTGTTTCAAGTATTCAGCCACAGGCCTAGGGTAAGCATCAGCAGCAGTGAGGTGATATTTGCTGAGGTACCATATTTACCAGCCAATCGTCTAAGTAGGGATGGACCCCTTGCTGTCTGAGGTGCATGGCCACTACTGAGAGTACCTTGGTGAAGATTCAATTTCTCAGGGCTGCTGAGAGGCCACATGGAAGGTCTCATTGTGGTAATGGACCTGAGCCACCAAAAATCAGAGGTATTTCCAGTGGAAATGTATGATTGGAATATGAGAATAGGTATCTTGAAGGTCAAGAAACAATTGTCCATGTAATTGTCCATAAGTAAGTGGAATCCATCTGACTAAGATTTACGGTGTACAGTCCCTTGCAGAGAGGCAGATCCTTAGTGATTTTTGCGTTTTATTTCAGCCTGTTATGCTTCTCTCATATATGTACAAATATTACCAGATCAATACTTGGCATTAGGTGAAGTGCGTGTTCCAGTGGAAAAGGACTGAGGACTGAGCATTGGGTAAGCTGAGTTATAGTTCTGGCTCAGAAACTGACTTGGTTTATAATATTGAAGACAGTCACGTCACATACTTGTGTCTCTCTTTCCTCTTTTACCCTTTGTATTTCTTTTCAGCTTACACTGTAAGCTTTTCTGGACATGGACCGTCCCTTACTTAATGTATGCATACCACCTTGCATAATGGAGTCCTGATGCAAATTGGCCTCAACATGCTATGATGGTGATGCTGACAACAACGAACAAGCAACAACAACAATAAAAACAAACAGCCTGGACAACAAATTGAACATGCTACCAATTAAGTTCTAAGTAATATAGTTCATTACATTATATGATTAGCTGATTTTTCCCCCAAATGATATGAACTACCATTTCATTTTAAGAATGCGGATAGACTGCCACTACACTAAGTCCACTACTAGGACAATCAATCAAGGGCTCCTACCATGTTTATGACCACTTTTAGTACTGTTTGCAATTTCTTGTGGCATGTTTACTCCCAGTCTTATTCATCATCACAACACTCAGCAGTTCTCACTGACAAGGATTACTTCAGTATATTAGCAATATACTGCCCATTAAGCAAAAGGAGAAAAAAGTAGATCAGGCAGATAAACAAATGGCAGAGAGAAACAGAGAGGAGAAACAGAGCTAGAGCTAGGGACCAATACTTACTGCTGACTAACTGGCCAACACTCAAAGCTGAAGAGGAGGAGGATGAGGAAGAAGAAGAGGAAGCCTGACGTACTGGGCTTTGAGACATAGATGCTTGACTGTGAGCCAAATGCAGAAGATTGGATTGTGAGGCTGCTTGTCCCACTTGCGTCTGGGAGGGCTGATGGAGCTATATGTTAAAATGCAAAAATAGAAATTTAGAAAATATACTAGTAATAAGAAACATTCAAACGCACCATGGTATTCCCTGCTATTTCCATATAGGTAACTATGAAAGAGGCTATAATACCATGTACAGTTAAGATGACAGAAGTCACCAGAGGCCATTTGATCTGTGTCAAACAATTACTTTCCCAGTGTAGTTAAATAATTTCTCTATACCTGCAGCTAAATACTTGACAGGATCTTTATATATTTTTTATGGAAATGAGCAGCAGAGTAATTCCTGCTGCATCTAGCAGATCTTTGATTTTATAAATACAAACTCTCTGCCTCCACTTGCTTACATCTATGCAGATGGGCCCTAAATGGTACCTCATGTAAGTCTTAAGTAGAGGAGTCCTTCCAGACTGGGGACCAGGGAAAGAGCTATGTGCTAAGCAAAGAAATAATTTATTTCCATGACATTGGAGCAATTCAAAATTATTCAAAATTATTAGGAATGTCTTATTGCCTAGTCTGTAAACTGTTCTTAGAAACACGATGTGAAACTTATGAAATCTGTTCACCTATCCATAAGGGTTGAGAAATGTCTCAGAATGTTTTCCAAGAGTAAGGCATAGCTAAGAGGTTCCTTAAATAGCTAGAAGCAAATGATAGATCACAATACAACACAGACCGGATTCGGACCTTACATCAAGCTTATGGTAGCATAACTCTGTTAATTATAGTGGAGATACTTTTGATTTACACTAGAGAATGTGAGAAGAGCATCAGGACTTTTTTCAACATAATAGGTACCTATGTGGGCTGAAAGCACTATAATATAAACTGGTCTTATTATAGCTTGATATTATAGCTCTATTATATCTGGCACAACCTTATTAGATACAAATAATGCTATTGTAATAAATTAAGAGAACAAGTTATAAAGCTTGTGATAGGGTTATAAGGTATTGGTTCTTAGTGGAGGCCTAAAATTACTCATTGTACATCATGGCAAATATCTACAGAATGGGGAAGGAGCAAGGAAATAAAGTGCCATTTGGAGTAGCTCATAACTAGTAAGATATGCTTATTTTTTAATTTTAGTATGCTTTATTTTGTTTTGTTTTACAGAACAAGTATCTTCAGGTAAAGGGTATCTTCGGCTTCTCTAATAGCACCTGAAATATGCAGTATACACATAGAAAAACAAAGAAACAATTAAAGTACGCAAAAGAATGGATACTTATTTTTCTGATCAAATCCAAGGTGATGAACCACCTCCTGTTGAATACACTGAACCTTTTTTTGCTTTCTCATAGAATTCAAAACTGGGAAACAACTATTCAAAACTGGGAAAAAAATCAGACCACTTTGGGGTATCCTTTAATAATAAATGAATTCATTTGTATCAGTCAGTCTAGCAGCTCTGGCCTATTATGATTTCCTTATGGATCAAAACCCAAAAGAATTTCACAGTCTAGAGGTTTATTTAAACAATTGGATTGTCTTGAAAGAACTACAAGCACTATCAGAGTTATAGTGATAGGGAAAATGGGAACACAACATGTTCAACTTTTCAAGATTTTAATATGTCAAACACCTTTTAAGATTTTTTTATGGCAGATTTTGCCCTTGAATAAAGGGTCTGTGGAAGATCCCTGAGGCAGCAGAACTACAACGGTAATGGTGGGAGGTTGAGGAGAATTTTGCATCCTCTGTATGTGGAAGACATGCTTTCTGTCTGTTCTGAATAAATCATGATATAGTAGTGTTTTCAGGAGTAGGTCTGGACACAGGAAACTGTATAGTCTTTTGGTCAGTAGTCCTACAGGTTCTTGGACAGGGCACCCCCATCTGAAAAATGTTTATTTGTTGTTAGCTTCTGTTTCAGTCCCTGTATGGCAGGGGCAGGCAATTATTTTGGGTGGAGGACCGCTTACTGAGTTTTGGCAAGCCATCGAGGGTTGCATGACAGGCAGCCCGGGGCAGATTAACAATTTTCTGATTTTTTTAGGGGCCCCACGGGCCAGATAGAATGGCTTAGTGGGTTGCATCTGGCCAGCGGGCTGCATTTTGCCCACCCCTGCTGTAGGGGCTGGAGGGTTACTCATACTGAAGTCATGCCTGTAGGCTGAGAGTAGACTCCATTATCTCTCACTTCCACACTGTTTCCTGTGAAAACCACAGTTTACTGGTGCAATGAGTCATCTGTAAATGTTGTAGAACAATGATGCTTTTCGGTAGCATGGAATGGCATGAAAACACTCCCTCTCTATTTTCATTCACTACAATTTCCATTTCTGAAATAGTCCTAAAGGGATGTGATGATTAGATCATGAATTAGATTCTAGATGACAGAATCAATTCAAACTAGCAAGAGATGATGCTTTCCCAATTTTGGACTTGTATGTATGATATGATATTTATTTATGACTGTTGTACATCTTGCATCCAAAGACAGAAGGCTATGCAAAATTATAGAAGCTGTTGTTGTAAGTGCCACTTTGTGTGTAGGTGGATATAGTAGGCATACCAAGAATGATTACTATATGCAACACTGATCAGTATCTGGCAGGGATATATGTATAGGCTACAAGCAAAGAAATAGGATGAATATGAAAAACATCAAATGCAGCATAATATTTCATTGGAATACACTATATAAATGTAAAGGGTCTGATTTTATTTTTCTTACATCAACTGTACTTGCTACTATCATGAGTGGGGTTTGATTTATGCCATAAACAAGAGGATTATTTGAGTTGGTCTTACAAAAGATATCAGATTTACCCAAAGAACCTTGTCTGCCTGTGTCCTTAGATGAACACGGCTACAATCTACACCCCTGTAACATGGAACACATCGAATTTTGCCATTTGAAATGGAAACAGTACAACAGGAAAAAGAAAGAAGCCAAACTCAACAGTGACATATATTTTCTAAGCCTACGCAAGAAACACAACATCATTCCCAGAGGACTAAACATCTACAATCCTCTGACTACTACACAATATTTGAGTTGGTCTAATAAAAGATATCAGATTTACCCGAAGAACCTTGTCTGCCTATGTCCTTAGACCAACACAGCTACAATCTATACCCATGAACAAGAGGGTAGGTTTAGGTCTAAAAATCTGAATTTTGTTTCTTAAATTATTGTGAATTGTATTTTCCCTATACTTGGAATGGCTGACGGTTGTCATAAGGGCCACAGGTGAAGTGGATCAGGTTGTGTGCTGCCCCAGAAAGCTTTGAAACAATTAATTCTATACTGCAGAATTGCAAGAAGTTGGGAAAGACTTAGATGAGAAGAATGGAAATAAAGAACAAGATGAGTGAATAAATCTTCTCCTAGTCTGCAAGCAGAACTGTTACTGACTTTAGAAAGAGTCTGGATAAAACTGAGGGCAAATTATGGTCCAATAACCATAGAATATTGTAACAGGGAACCCTAGCCCTGTTATCAAAAAGCAGGCCGGTCCCTTTAAGACCAGAACTTTCTGAGCACAGACTGCTGGCAGGGTAAAAGCTGAGCCTGGCCAGCTAGTCAGGTGATCGGAAGGGGGCAGGCCAGAACTATAAAAACCTTGGGTTTAGCAGTAGTTGGGGCCAGCAGCCAAGGGGGGAAGGAGTTTGTGTATAAGAGCTCCACAGAGAGGCTTGGTGACCTGTCCAGCTGCTGTGGGAGGGGGGCTACTGAGGATTTTCAGAGAAGTGGCGGCAGCCCCAAAAGAAAAACCGTAACAGACAGTGGGAAGCAGAAGCACAGAGCCCAGGAAAAATGTAAACTGGCATACTGCTTTTAATTATTTTTTTGTGGAGGTTATAGCCCAGGGACATACTGTTTATAATTTTTGATTGATTGACACTGGTGGTTTGTGGTAGAAGCTGTAAGGGAGGAGGAGACCTCTTTAGCACCTTGAGCACAGTCATAAAAAGCCAAAGGGCCTAGTGCACTAGAGTGTGCAGCTGTATAGGGCCTGTATCTCAGAGCTGGTTGCAGGACTTTTAAGCCGGATCCCAGTGGGGGGATCTTGGTTAGTAGCCCGAGCTAAAGGAAAGGGTGCCTGTGGGCAGTGGGAGCTTTAGGCTGCTGCCCAGACTGGAACTTGCAGCCTGCTGGCTTTGTGCTCAGTGGACAGGCCTCTGGGCTAGAAAGCCTAGGCTCTAGATTGAAAACAAGAGGAGGGCCCTGAGAGGATTGAGGAGCTAGAGCCTTGGCATCAAACCCTATCTGGTGGGTTTAGACTGGTAGGCCTAGCTAGAAAATGATGAAGGACAAGGCTCATGGTGGCTGAGAACCCCAACATAGAATTACAATAGGTAGTCTCCTGCTTGTAAGAACATCTAAATAATATTTACATCAAGACATGGCAGGAGAGTAAAGGCAGGATATGAGATGAGCGAGAGAAATTAAACATTAAGGGACTTCAGGGGTGTCCCTTATAGGCAAAAAAAGAAAAAAATGCCACTGGGGAGGTCAACCTGTTACAAGTATAAAGGGGTGGAGAGGGCAACAATAGTAATATGTATTGGAGGAATAGCCAGAATAGTTAAAAAATAAATGTATTTTTTGTGATTTAAAAATAGACAATTGTAGTTGTTATATTGTATTTTGAAGGATTAAATTGTTTTGAGCAAATTGCATGGCTCATTTGTGAAAAACCAATATAAAATATTTTGATTTTGAAAGGCCCCCTCTCTACCACACACCAACCTAGTGCCTTGTGGGGAGCTATAGTTCAGGTGTCTCAGATTTCTCTTCTCTTCAACAGACTGAGTATCCTAGTTAGACTATATCTCCCACCATTGTTTTTCATCTTGGTTGGGGGAGATGATGCATCATAGCAGTCACATGACCTTGGTGCATCATGGAAGGGGAAGTCCAGAAGTGGGCTTTACCCATAGAAAAGAACAAGAGTATGAGGAACCTGAACTACAGCTGCCATAAGACAACATTGCACCATTTCTGAAGCTATGCTTCAGTTCTCTGTAACAACACTGTGGTTTTTTAGATACGCAAGATTTTGGATGAAAAATAGAAATTTTCTGTGGAAAGCAGAAGGATTTTTCTTCTCTCCCTTCTCAAAAAAGCCCCACCTCTGTTGAATGTCATAATAATACTTATCTTAATTGTTTCCACAGAAAACTTTTGACAAACCCATATGCATAAACCTCAGACCAAAATGCATAAAAAATTAAGCTACCACAGGCTCACCTCAAGCACTGTTTACAACAACCCATTTTTAACATGCCTACCTAAATCTAAGCAAATGCAAACAGCTAAGCAACATCCTGTTCTATTCTGATGAAGGATCTGGTCCTGCAAGCATACCCATGTACATGCAAACTTAGGCTCATTTGTAAGCCTGCTCAGGAGTAAGATTTTTATATGCGTGAATCTGACTGAAGAACGAAGCCCACTGGCATTTCAAAATATGAAAGTTGATGCTTATAAATTTTTTATGTCTGGATAGCATATTATAGGAGGTCTTTACAGACACTGTTCACACAGACTGTGCGAGGGCTATCTGGGAAGTGGCATTATATGGGGAATGCATTAATCTAATGTATCAATCCAGACTTTTGAACTCCTTATGTGAACTTTAGTATGTATTTTGTGGTCTCATTCTACCACTGTAAAATTGGGATAATGGACAAAACTATTTGTACCCTAAAATTGCACCAGTATTTCATTCAGGTGATTGGTGGAAGGGCTGTGGAAAATGTCATCAACGTGCCAGTGATACAGATGTGCAAAAGAAGAGAGGATAAAAATTAGCATCCGCATACTAGAAAACAGATATTATGAAAACCAAAGGAAGAAAGTCATGCCTGTGTGCAAACACAGTGAACGAGCACAGTCCTCATAAAACAAGACAGCAACAAAGCGACAAGAGCACAGCAGAGAAGAGATGACTGAGAGTAAGTTATATTTTAATGCGAAAGAAGAAAACAAGGGATTACATGCACTTGTAATAATGAGATAGGATGTGGTAGGTAGAGGTGGCAGAAAGAAAACTCTCTTGGCCTGACATCTGAAAAACAGATATACAAAGAAGAAAGCAGATATACAAAGAGTCTCTTCTGAGAGCTGTCCGTAGCCTGCCAACCACAGCTAATTTGGAATATGCTAGCAAATTACAGAAAGAAGGAGGTGCATCATAGGTAGGAGAATGCTGATTTGTAGCACACTTTTTTGGGTGTGAGCTTAGAGCTGCTAATGCTTTAAGATGCAATGAAATATTAAAAGTTCTGGTAATCATTGTAGACAATTCAAAATTAGTTATATGCAAAGGGAACAAATCTCAGCTGAAGCAGAATGGAAAATAATACAGGCCTTGTAGGTGCCTTTGTTTTGTGGGCCAGCAAGTGGTTAAAATGGCACCACCCCTGAGTAATGTTGGGTTAAAATGACATATGAACTGGAGAGTGTTTTGAACCCAAGTGGATATTAGAAGATTTTTGGCCCATTTAGGAATGAAATTCATTGGCCAAGTTCTCCTGTATCAGTCAGTTTTGATTAGAGTTTTGTAATGGTGGGAGTGATGAAACCAGTCTCTAGAGATAGGGCCTCCAAGTTGGAAAATATGTTACAACGCTAACAGATGGGTATGACAAACTCGTCTTTTTGAATGAAAGAAAAGCTCATCCTTATGATGTGGACTTTCTTAAAGTCCCTCACAAGAGGAACCTAAGTAGTTCAATGGGCACAGGATGAAGTTCTGCCCTGGAATATGAAGAGATACCCAAAAAATATAATATTAGGAGTTGGCATAAATGATCAGTTCTCTCATGGAAGCAGGCTACTGCTGATGCCTAGATTCACACTAAGACAACTTGAATTTTTTTTTAACAAAGAGCTAGCGGATATGGTGCACTGATGAGGTTAAAACTGTAAGTGACACAAATAACAGACTGAGAGGACTACAGAAGGATCTAGCTAAACTACAGAACCTGGGAACTTTCTGACAGAATGCAAAGTAGATAAGTGTAAGTTGGTGCACATTAGAATGAATAATTTAAGCAACTCTCACATATTGCTGGGCTCTAAATTAGATGTAATAATCAGGAAAAAAACCTGTGTGTCACAGTGGACTACTCACTGAAAACACCTACTGAATGAACAATGTTGTTAAAAAAGCAAGCAAGATGTTAGGTTGCATTAAGATAAGGACAGAGAATAATACTGAAAATATTATAATGCCATTATGTACATGGAAGATGTATCCTCCCTGTGATTACTGCATTCAGTTCTGATCGCACTATCTCCGAGAGGTTATTGTAGAAATTGAAAGGGTTGAGAGAAGGGCAATGAAAATGATTAGATACACAATAAGTGTTATTTATGAAGAAAGATTAAAAAAGATGAGGACTATAATAAGTACAGTTTAAATATTTTTCCTGTTTGGCAAGTTATTACAGAACTGGTAGAGTTCTCATTATAGGGATATGTAATACTACTTAGACTGGTAATATCTTTGAAAAGGTAAAAACTTTGAAACTGCAACTACTGCATGGAGCTCAGAAAAGAAATACATAGGTGATATCCTGATAGAAATACATATGTAAAAAAGTAGTTTAAAGAACATAAACTGGAAGCTATTTTCTCTCTCATAATTGAACAAAGGACCCCCCAGTGAAATTAAAAAGCAACATTTTAGAACTGGCAAAAGGAAACTATTTTACACAAGAGATAGTTAACTGTAGAATTTATTGCTGCATGACATAATTGAAACCAAGAGCTTGGCAAGACATTCATATCAATAACCAAAAAGAACCGTAGATGCCTTAGGCTAAAAACAATGTGCAGGGGCTATAAGTTGTCATGCTCGGCAGACATGATAATCATTAAGGGTAAAGTTTCAAAAGCAATTAAGGATATGTTGTCTTTGCCATGCAAAGATACACAAGCAGGCTCTAAATTAGTTACTTTGAGTACTAGAAGCTATATAGTCATTTCAGTTTGGTATGCTACCCAGGCTGTGAAACGGAGTGTATTTGCTTGGGTGCACGTCTGTGTTAATATAGCTATACCCCTTCTGAGACCCAAACTAGCTCCTTCAGAGGCTGCCTACTTAAAGACCAGATTCTGGTGTGCATGTGAGGGAACTCCACTGAAGAACTTACATTCGTGTGCAGCACTGGGCTCACACGTTGGATCCATTCCTGGGTCTGTCCCTGAGTTCTATTTTTTTGGGCAACATTTTTAGAATGGGAATTTTTAATGCAATTTTTCCTTCTAAAATCACTGAAATATTTTTGAATATCTCATATTTTTGAACATCTGCTTCCTCAATTTTCCTCCTGTAGAAGGGGGTAATACTTTTTTTCTTTTATCCTTTGTCTATCTTATCCATTTAGACTGTAGACTATTTAGAGGAAGATTTATTATCTTTCAATATAAGCACTTACAGTGATGGCATGACTGAGCCCTGTGCTGCTGTCTTACACTACAAATTATTTACCACAGATCCAAATTTGGTCTAGTATTTTTAACACAACATTTGGAACAGAAAATGTCTGTAAAGATGGTATTTCTGGTGTATGGCAAAACAATGAACTTTACTATTACTATTACTATAGTAATTATGCATGATTACTATTACTATTATGCATGATTGTAATGAATATCAATTCTCAAATGAGATACCAGCGTGTTGGAAATGAAAATCCCACATATAGTCTAGGAAAAGAGACTTCTGTTTATCTCAAAATGAAAGTAAAAAAGGCTGTTCCTGACTGCAGTTTGTAATGGACTCATATGTATTGAGAAAATCCAAAGGGCCAAAGTCATTTATATGACCATACACTGGTCTACTGAAAAAGTCAAAGGAAACCTCAGAGCTATTACCAAGACTGATTGGGTTAACCATCACCTGGATCTAGTCCCAGCATAGGGCACAAAAGTACCTGACACAATCTGCAAAGTCTTTTTACTGCTGAATTTCCAAAAGGATGATAAAGTTGCATGATGAACTGAGACTGGCTGTAATCCCTGCATTTTACTATATCACTTTTATTTAATTTATTCCTTTTTTATACTTTCAGGCCTCAAAAAAAGGGTGATTGGTTTGTTGTTTCCTTTCCAATACTTTTTAAGAAACTTGAAAATTACCCTGCAAATATGGTATAGCTTGATCTTCAAAGATTGTGAATATATTCAGTTTTTGTACTGCAGTTGTTAGTACTTAGTTCTTCCAGAAGTCAGGCCTTATAACATAGGATTAGTCAAACTTGTTACTCTAAATGTCGTAGACAATAGGATACATTCAGTACTGATTTATGGTTCATTTAATCTCATTCACTTCAAATTGCCCAACCATCAATCTGGTTACATCTCATTTGCTTCTTCAGCTATGGATCAGCATCATCCCCATGCAGTACCAAGTCCTTATCCCTCAATTCTGAATGAGGGATAAGGATGGCAAAACTCCCAATGCCTTTAGTAGCAGCCTTTAGTTAAAACCTTGAGTGCCAGTAGAGGGAGCACAAACACATAGAAAGATTTTTCTGTAGCTCCTATCAAAATAGAGATTTTATAGTATTTTTCATATTCTGGTGATTTTGTACTTGTTTTATTTTTTAAGTCTAAATTCAGGACAATATTCTTCGCCAGATTATAATAATTTTAAGGTAGGATGATATTTCTAAATGGAATTGTTTGGTGGCCTACTAATACTCAGGAGTTTGAATAAAAACAAGAATGGGTCCTAAGCAATTGATCTTATGTAAAGCTTAACTTTAATCTTAAAAAACCCTGTATTTCTCCTTTGAAAGTAAAATCCACTTGAGGACCCACTTATTTGCTTTTTAAGTTTCATTTTCATTATTCAAGTATATATCTGGGACCAGCATCATATGCAGTCCCATAATTTCAGTATTTTGAATCTAATCCCCACTTGCAGCACTATTTTGAATAGTCTGTAACAGTCAGGATGAGGCCTATGGGAGTATGGCTTTGCAGTGAGCTGTAGTGCCATGGAGGCGAACAGAATTTAGCTTTGTTTAGGCTTCTGCCAAAAGACCCTTGTGTTCCATAGCTGTCCTAAGACTCCTGAATTTCACAGGGGATCTGAAGAGACTGGCTTTTGTGACTCTTACTCCTAAGTAGGGTGTTGGGTTATGGGGAGAATCTCTGTCCCCTTGATAGACTGATTAGAAGGAAGTTTCCTAATCTGTGTTCCTAGATGGAAGTTTCCTAATCCACTGCTGAGTTTCCTAATCCATGTTCAGGCTCTGCAGTAGAAGGGCATGGATGGCCTGTGCTATTTACATACCTCTCTGTCCAAAGTTCTTTGGGGGGGGGGCAGTTTCAAAAGCACTCTGCAGTGGTCTATCTCTGCTCTCGGGGGAGACAGTATGGGATACGGGTGCAGCAGCACTGGGAGCGGAGGCTATGCCCTGCTGCCACTTCCTCCCGGAGTAAGCAGCGCCCACATCCTGCCCTCCCCACTGCGTCTGCCCCCCTCCTCCGAGTAATGCACCCCCCTGCCCCAGCCCCAATCCCTCCCTCCCCACGCCTCTTCCCTCCCCCTCCCGCAACCCCAACAGACTTACTAGGTGGAGACAGCTTTGTCAGTTGCCTGTTTAGTTTATGGCTGAATTTCTGAAGCGGCGCCAAATCTTTTGGATCTGATTTGGCCGATCAAATCCAGACAGTGATTCAAGCCTCCAAATCAAATCACTGTTCTCCAAATCAGCTGAATCCGAAGTGAATACTTGCCGCTTTGCACAGGCCTAGTCTATATACCTGGTCCCACTGAATAGCTCTGGGACTGTTCTTGAGAGCTTGGCCTTTGGCATGCTTAAGAATGGCCATTGGGGACAGCCCTGGAGATGCCTCAGTGGTACAATTCAGGGCTTGGGGTATGTGAGCAAGAGTGGGTGCATAGGATATGCCTCAGGCTGCCTCTGTCATAGTATGCCACTGCTTCAGTGTAGACATACCCCTAGAGTTCACTGTATGCTGAAATTTAACAAAAAAAGGAGGGGGGGGCAGCCAACTAAGATTTGAGGAGAGAAGGGAATAACTTTTTGATGGCTAGGAAACAAAGAAATGATCAATAACAGTAACAATAATAACAACCTGACCATTCAAATGACTTAATCCTTTGAAAATGTGTTTTGTTTTGACAATTGCACCTCAACATCATTGCATTGTTTTTTTTTCCACTTAGGTTTTCCTTCTCCAGATGAAAAGGTTTTAGCTCAGATGGCATTTCATTTCTTTGCTTTCTAAACATGGCAAGAACTAATTAATCTTACCTTTACTGTACTAGACGATAGTGAAGGATTTAATGAACTGTAGAAATCTTTCCTACATCTCTCTGGAAATTTGTGGATTGCATGGTATGTTAAATTGAATGACAATTTGTCTCAAAGGCCTTTCTCTTGCTTTTCTGTGTGTTTACAAACACCTCTGTTTCTAATTTTCCCTAATGGAGAAGATTAATGAATAAAATATTCTTTTTTCTGTTTATAATAAAATTGACCTTGCTGTATTCTTCCACTCTCACGTTATGGAAGCACTTTTAAAATAAGTCACTCCATTCAGTAAATAGCTGTTTGAGGAGGGGAGCCAGATGTGATGGGAGATGCATCACTCCCTTGTGTGCTGTTGGTACACAAGAAAGTGGTGTGAGTACGTCAGCCACACTAGTCCAGTGGGCAATCTAAGTACAAGCAGACTGCTGACCTTTTTATTCAGTTTTAGGAAAGTTTTCCTTTCAAAATAACATATTACCAGTTGAAGCCTTTTAAGAAAGGAAAACAAGACTGAATACTCAAATTCTTTTTTTGTAACCTGGATAAGCTGATGGATGGGTCTAATAATGATTAAAATATATCTTTCATGGCAGTACACTGAATGGTAATACAAGGGGGAGATTTCAAAAAGACTGTGAAAGAGAAGGATGAGCAGATGGTTATTTCACTGCAACTATTTTTTAAATAATTCAGAAGAGAGATAATTTACCTGTTGGCCTGGTTTGAGTGGTGATAGTGTTATTCCCTGGGTGTTGATCACTGGTAGTATTTGGTTTCCAATGACTGTAGCAATGATCTGACCCTGGGCATTGGTCAATAACTGTGGAGTAATTGGCTGCACTTGAAGGCCCTGAGCTCCGCCTGGTGCCTGGTTGGATGGGACTGGATTAGGCATCAGTGGAATTGTTCCAATAATCTAAAGGAAACAAAAGAAGAGCTGAAAATCTATATGTAACACAAGCATCTATAACAATTAATTACTTGTTATAAGTAATTGTAGCAATGTGCATGTGTTGAAACAGAGACCAAGAGGAAGAGAGATGAATGCATGCGAATCTAGGTAGCCTGCTTTTTGTAAATTCATCCCTAAGAATCAAATACCTTAAATATGTTTACCACAATCTCCACTATTTTATATATCTATAGCACTTCTAATCCCAAACTGCTTCATAAAATATTGGCTCATTTCTGCAAGTGGCCATGAGCATCTATAACAGCTATTGCAGGATGTGGCTCAGTAAGTACATGTACACATACATATGCACATCACCAGTGACCACTAAAATGTAGCCACTTCATGATAACTAAACATCATGACAAAATAATGGGGCAAGTGGTCATTCTGTCTGATAAAATTGGGCAAAACTTACTGCTAAAAGTAAATGGTCTGGGAGCCAAATTTGAATGGGATTGATAAACTCCTCCACATTCGAGCCCCTTAAATTTGTTTACAGTCACTTTGGGTGCTGACAGAAGTGACATTTGTTGCACGATTGGCACCTTGAAAGCACTCTACAGCTATGCCTTGACAGAAGTGCACAGCTGCAGAGCACTTTAAAAGTGCCCAATTGCATGGTAAATTAACCCTTATTACATGAGGTTTCAGATGAAGATGGTCCAAAGTGGATTGCCTTCATTAACTTCTGTCAGATTGAGGCTGGTCTTCTGAAGGGGGAGGGATGGAGGGAGGGAAGGGAAGGGAGGGAGCTCAGGCTGGGGTTTGCCCAGCCTGCGCTGGAGTTGGGGTAGCTGGATTGGAGCCATCCAGGGAGGGCTCCAATCTACTCATCCCCACTCCAGAGTAGGCTGGGTAAACCCCAGTCCAAACTCCCTTCCGTCCCTTTTCCCCTCTTCCCTGAAGACAGCATGCTGGGATGGGCCAGGGCTAAGGGAGAGAGGCTACAGACATGCAGCTCCTCCTGGATTGTCTCCAAATTGGAGCTCAATCCTCCACCTTTCTGACCCAACAGCAAATATCTACTGGGTCAGGGGAATGAAAGGGGTGGTCGCTATAACTCATGGCACTTTTTGTAAAGCACCATGAGTTACAGCAGGGAGCTGCATGTCTATCAGCACCCTTTATGATACTGTAAAGAACATAAGTTAATGTAAAGGGATCTATTTAACACATCACATCAAAGCTTTTGAAGTTCATAGAGATGTCTTATCTAAAAGAGCCACACACAATAACCTCTGCTGACCTCTATAGAGTACCTTAGGAGATGGAAGTGGTAAGTTGTTCCCTCTCAACCTGTGGTTTCAGTGTTTGAAATCAGAGTGTAGAGCACTACGCCATTTCCTAATATATCAACATGCTGTAAAACTGAACTAAAGATAAGATGATAGATATATTCTGTCTGAAAGGTGGTAGGATCCTTTTGTAAGTATTAGAGCATGTAAAACTAACTTCACATAAAATGCACGGAGAAATATTTTTCAAGATATCTTAAGGCCACACTTATCTCCAGAATAAATAGGTAGAAATCCTATTGATTTCAATAATAAATATTTTACTAAATACATGGAAAATATGGTGTGGATTTTAATACAATCCAATGTAAAATTAGCTTTTAAAAATTGTATAGTGAAAGTCCAGAAGAACTTGGATCTCTGACTGAAAATTAAAAGGGATACCCATTTGACCTCAAATATGGAAGACTGGTGGCCCTCTGCTGAGATCCATGCTGTTGCTAATCACAGAGTGGCACCAAGCTCTATCTAGAGAGATCATAGGAAAGTAGGGCTGGTCACAAGGTCATTTAGTCCAGCCCCCTGTTCAAGGCAGGCTTATCCTTGACTAAACCATCCCAACCAGGTTTCTGTCCAACCTGACCTTGAAAATTTCCATGGATGGAGATTCCACAGTTTCTCTAGGCAGTCTGTTCCAGTGCTTGACCACCCTCAAAAGCAGGGGGCATCAGAAAGTTCTGCCCATTTCCATCCTCTCTGTAATCACCTTTCCTGTATTTGAAGATTGCTATGAAATTTCCCCTCAGTCTTCTCTTTTCCAGACTAAATAAACTGGTTCTTTTTAGCTTTATTCTCATAAATCTTACTTCCCAGGCCTCATTTTTATCAATCCCTGCAGGACTCTTTCCAAACTATCCATGTTCTTCTTGAAATGTGGAGTCCAAAACTGGACACAGGACTCCAAGTAAGACTTCACCAGTGCTGAATACAGCAGAAGAATCACTTCCCTTGATTTACAAGAGGGACTTCAGTATGTTCCAGTATACAACCCAGTGTGCTATTGGCTTGGTTTTTTTTTTTTTTTTCCAGCTTCTAGTCCACTGTAAACCCTAGGTCCTTTTCTGCAATACTGCAGCCTAGCTCATCATTCCCCAGTCTGAATTTTTGTATGTAATTATTCTCTTCCAAGTGCAAGACTTTGCACTTATCCTTTGTTGAATCTTATCTGATTCATTGTGGACCATATTCCCAGTCCATTCCAGTCATTCTTGATCTTAGCCCTACCTTCCAAAATGTCTGCAACCCAACTTCATGTAATCTGAAAATTTGCTAAATGTGCACTCAATACCATCACCCAAATCATTAATGAAGATATGAAGCAACACTAGACCCAGGGCATACCCTGGGGATCTCTACTTGATACCTCTTCCTAAGTAGATATTGGGTCATGGATGAACTTTTTGAACCTGAAGATCCAATCAATTATGAAATCCACTTTACAGCACCTTCATCTAGTCTCTATTTCCTTAGACTGTTGTAGGAGACAGTGTCAAAAGCCTTGCTAAAGGCAAGGTATATCCCATCCATTGTTCTCCCCATTCCACAGAACCTGTCATCTGGAAATTAGGAAGTTAGGTTGGTCAGGCATGACTTGCTCTTGGTGAATCCATGCTAACTGTTCTCGAACACCTTGTCCTTCTCTAGGGCTGCATCAACATGAGATGCTGACTGCGCATTAGTAACAAGCTACTGAGCAGTCAGCATCACCAGGAAGCCATGTGGGGGTGCTACTGTACAGTAACACCAATTATTGTTCAGTCATTTAGTACTCGGATATGCAAGTACTAAATTACTGAGGAGTAACAGCTGTGCAGTCAGCATCTCATGCAGATCTGGCCTAAGTGTTCCACAGGAGATTCCTCGAGGACCTGCTCCATGATCTTTCCAGGTATTGAGGTGACGTTGACTGGTCTGTGGTGCCCCAGATCCTCCTTCCCTTTCTTAAAGATGAGCACTTTATTTACCCTTTCCATCTGTGATAATGCGATCTCCCCATATTCTCATGTTCTCCCTGTATTCTTCTCAGCCGAATCATCTGGCCTTGCCAACTTGAAAATATATAGTTTCTTTAAGTAATTCCTCTTTGGTTCTTCAATTACTCTAGTCTGTTATACTGATAGTGTTTACATGCTCTTTTTAGATGCTCTTTTTCTTAAGAGTAAATATTTTATCAAGTATTATAAGGATGCAGTGGAATGAATAGAAGGAAGGGGAAAACTATAGGCTTTGGAATGAAGAGATGAACATTTCTGTGGGAGGACCGGGTGAAGTGCCATATATTAGTGTGCTATATATTAACAACTGTGTACATTTTTCATGGTCAAAGCACTCTACAAGTATTAGCTAATTTCTATTGATCACAACCTGTTAAGGTAGATGAGCATTACTACCCCCATACAACATATGGGAAAACTGAGATAGGGAGGTGAAGTGGCTTCTCCAAGGTCAAACAGCAAATGATTGCAGTGTCAGGCTTGGAAGGCAGAATTGCTCTTGTGCCTGTTTCTCCAGACTATGCTCTCTTCTCACTTTCTTGGGTATCCTTAATTGGACTGCACCTGTGCTATCGGCTATGAGCGAAGGGGATTGTTCATTAAGAAGCAGGGATTAATTTGAACAATTATTAAAACAGAGTGTTTTGCAGGTTCTGACTTTCATCATTAATTAAACCAGCAAAGTTCAGCTGGTGCAGGATTTATATTTCAGCTAACTCACATGACTTGGGTATGTGGGCCACATCATACAGTCTCTCACTTTCCACATATATTATCAAATAGGAAGAATTACCTTCTTTCCTTCATCAGCAGAAACTTTGCAAAGTGTTCTCCTTGCTTTTCCATGTCAGGAAAGGACATGGCCTTGAAGTGTCATTACTAGACCTATAACTTTATCACGGTTCTAATCCCCGCATGGCAAAAAATGCTGCGCTGGTTTTTATCAGTAATAGAAAAGTTTGCATCCACATTTAAAATGCATTTCTTGGATTGCAGATGGACATTTATAGAATGACAGTGCTGAAGTGGACAGTTTGTAAGGTCAGAAGCAGAAGGATATCTATATGCATTACTGTGTGTCAGACTGGATGGTACAGTGCCCCCCACACACACAAAACTAGAGACAGAGCAGAGAGAGCATGCATCCTGCTGAGCTACTCAGTAAGGTTAAACATGAAAATGCATCGAGGAATCAAAGGTGAGGTTGGTAACCATAAGTAGAACTGAATAGGAAGTATTTTTCTGTCCTGTGAAACTCGTAACTTCAAAAACCTTAATATTTTCTGCATTCGAACAAAACCCAGAGCCTTCACCATGTTTTGTGAAAAATGAGAGAGTCAGAAGGCATGTTACCCACTCCAATATAGCCAAGAGCCTGCTTGTGAGAGTGATTACTTAGCATGTGGGAGGCTAAGATTAAAACACCTTCTCTACCATTCTCTCATGTCTCAGGCACATGCCCATCAGGCTACCGCTTGTATCTGAGTGTGTCCTCTTAGTCTTTTGTATGAAACTTTTCTGTATTATTACAAATATTTAACCAATCCCTAAGATAAGCATTTAAATGTGAGCTTCCCAAAGCTCATATGAATATTATAAACACTAACTTGTTTATTAATTTGGAATAGGTCACTTTTCCTACCACTTTGACCAGAAATTCCTACAGGACCTGAGAAACCTTTTCTGATGAATTTTTTATCAAAAAAGTTATGTTTCTATGAAAAGTTTCAGCTTTGACATTTCCTGACAAAAATATAAAATTAAAATAGAGAAAAAGATAATAACCTAACTGTTCTGGAAAACGCCAGGACCAGCTCGATCCACAAAGTCCAAGAACCTTCTTACTAAGTCTAGGCTAGGACTCAAGTTTGTTTTACCACACTTTCTCCTACACACAACCTTGAGATGACAAAAGTCTAAAAAAGTCCCTTTATATGATAAAATATATATTTTTAGAAGGTTTCTTGTATAGTTCAGTATCCTCTCCAGATTCAAGCAACTCAAAGTAAGCACAAACCCCTGGCAGTGAACTTGTAAGTGGAGTATGTAAAATAATCAACAGAGCAGGTTTGAAAACGAGAGAAATTTTCATAGGTCCTTTTTCTTCATTTCCTCATGTGGATGAGTGCTTCTATGAACATTTATAGAGCCAAATCCTTGGCTGCTGTGAACCAGTAGAGCTCCATTGATTTAAATGAATGACACCATGTAATGGCACAAAATACAGTGCTGACCTAAATCAATGAGGCACCTCAGCTGCAAAATTTTGCTTCAGGTCTTAGCTTTCTTGGGGAGCAAAAGGCTCATCTCTAATATACCACAGGAGAAACACTGGTTCTATTCAAATTTGTTATTGGGTTGTTTGTTGTTTTGCCATTGGCTTGGGGGCCAGAATTTCACCCCCAGGCTTCAATGTCATTCTAGTTTTATGAAAATTATTTTCTCCTAGTCTTTTCTCTGGATATAACAGATTTTATCAACTGCACTTTGAATTGGCAGTAATTAGGGGTATATTTCTTTATGCTTTCAACTCTTAAATAGATTCTATGGGTAAATTAGTTCATTCCTAACTTCAAAAAAGACTTAGTAAAAATAAACATCAGCTATACAGGGGTAACATCCCTGTGGGTATAACCTATTCGTGTGAATTGTATTTGATCTAATTCTGTCTCTAGAAAAAAAAAAGTCAGAATTTGAGGGTACCCAAAATCCTCACTTGAAGTATTTGTTACTCTTCAATATTACTTTTTTCATTAATATTTTATAGTTATTTCCTAGTGTTGCTAAAGTGAAATGCCCACTAATATGTTCAGTTTGATTTTTTTTTTAAGTATGTCATGCTGTATACTTGGTATTTAAAGGACTTCTATTAAAATCACACTTTACCTATTCAAAATTAATTTGAGTCCATAAAAATAACAAAATAAGAAAAATGTCTCTGTTCTAAAATGTATTTGATTTTTTCTTGTCCTCTAGATGTGAAGACAACTTTATTATGAAATTTCCAAGACAATATTGCTTCTAGATTTTTGCAAGACACTATTGCTCACAGAAAAAAATGGCAGCACTACTACTCGAAGGCTTCCTGACATGTCTCATTTTAACAATCTATTTTTGACTGCTTATAATGTAGCTTCCTTGTGTGCAATCACATATTTAACAAAGGTATTTTTCAAAAAATGTAATTAATAAAACTATATGTATATCTTGTTTCAATGCATTTTGACTAATACCAGTGATTTAAGGAAGTACCTTTCTTTCTTGCACTCAAAGTAAGGGGATATTTGCATATAATTTTTTGTACTTTGATATCAATACTACAGTAACAGAAACTACCTTAAAAGACTGTTAAGATTGCAAAGTTAAGCAGTCAAACGTTAGAAAATGCCTGTACAACTCTGGTCTCTTTGTGCATATACATGCTTTGGTTTCTAATTGAATGGTTGCATACTATTATTTCTATAGGACCCCTATGCTATTTAGTACTCGGGACAGAAGGAGCTCAGGTTTTTTATCCTTATCATTTACTTGGTGTTTCTCTCTCTCTTATTTATGGCACAAAGCCTTATGAATGGATATAGAATTACTCCCTTCCAAGTGATCTTTCTATTACTCTCATCACTGTAGTATGGTAATTTGGAAAAACAGGCTATACAGCTGTACAGCTTATGTTTGAGGTCTTAAACTCCTGGTATACATATCTGCCTTGTTTGGAAACTCCCTTTTCACTGTGCAGCTTATTTACCTGTTCTAGTATCTGTTTATGCTCATGGTGGACTAAAATATGGTGTAGTTACATAGGCTGAAATTGCAGAGGTGCTGAATTTGATGCTTCTTTATTGAGACGGAACAACCCTTGAACCAAAGAGCTGTCAGTTCCCCGAAGGACTTGTTTGCCATGTAGCAACAGATCACCGAGTAGGGGACTTTGATCATTTGATGAAGCTGATCAAGAGGTCATGTGACAAAGGAGGTTGTAAATGATTGGCTCTCTCAATGTCTGCCCAGAAAAGCATTACATCTTTTTACTCCACTGTGGAATATGAAACGCCATAACCAGAAGGAAATATGACTACATCCTGCTTACCACCAAACAACTTTGGTAAGCAGGCTATTCCAACTTTTCTCTGAGTTGAATCTGCATAAAATGAACTGTGTCAAACAGGGTATTTTACCACACCTTCAACTCTCCTATGAAATATGAGCTTTCATTTCTACATAAGAGAACTTTTACAATCTTTTCTCCTATGCCTGAAGAAGGGTGCTTGTGCCTGAAAGCTTGCAATTAAAGACTTTTTTTACAAAAATCTAGTTGGTCTAATAAAATATATCACCTGTATCACGAGTTCTGATTCCCTTTTCCTCTAGACCAATATGGCTATAACCTGGATACATGGTTCTTTCAATAGCCATTTTGGGAGATAAGAACAGACCAGAAGCAGAAATCCAGCTAACGATGATAGAAGATTCTGTTTTAAGAAGAAGCCATAGGCAGAAGGGAAAAGGAACTGATTGAACCGCAAAGAATGCTTAAGATTGAAGAAATCAAGACTGGTTGATGTATAGGTATTTTATTGTTTTGTCTTGTGCAACCTAAAGTAGCTGCATTAGAGTCCTTTGCAAAACCCACCTGCTATATGCTTCTGCTATCTCATGTTCCTGAAGAGGAAAATGGTAAGCTAGAGTGCCCAGAAAATTGGAGATCTGGGAAAGTGTGCTTAAGCAACTGGGCTGTTGTAAGGGAATAACATCCTCCCCAGGGTGTTATAACACTGGGTCATGAAGTCTCATTTACTTTAAGGAACACCAGAGTCTATGGACAGGAGATGTGCTACAGTGGTCAAAGAAAGAAACAGCTTTGGAGCCTACTGAAACCAAAGGGGAAGCCTGAAATCAAATGGGTTCCGTACACAGGATGCAAACATGAGCGACAGATAAGTATCCAGTAGGGACAGCTTTACCCATTAGCGATGTGGCAGTAGCACAGACATTAATGAATCTATCTCCATCACAATATGAGAGGGCATTATTATCCCTATTTTCAGATGGGAATACAAAGACTTGCCTGCGTACTAACTATGAAGCAATAGTGGAGATCTCAGATAAAACAATAGGAGAGACCTGAAAATTTTCCTGACTCCCAAACCCATGCTCCATCTTCCAGAACAGGGGTATCAAACTCACCTTGTGCTTGGGCTGGACCTGGACTGTGGGACTCCTCATGGGCCAGATCCAAACCAGGGCAAATACAAGCAGCCACACTGGTGCCAGTAGCAGCTCCAGCTTTGGATCAGAGCATGTGGGGGTGGCAGCTTTGGTTTTTGACTGGAGTATGTGACAAGCTGTTTCAGTCCCCGCCATGTGCCCCAGGCCAGAGCCAGGGCTCCGGTGCTGCATGTCCTATGCCAGAACCAGAGCTTCAGTCACTGCATGCCCCCTGCCACAATGGTGGCTCCAGCTCTGGCTCCAACACAGGGCACTTAGTGAGGGCTAGCATCTAGGGCTGTGGTGGTGGCGACTGACAAAGCAGCCAGAGGGAGACAGCAGGGCTGTGTCAGCCCTTGCTCACCCTCCTACTGCTGATCACAATTCTGCAGCAGGCCACTTCTGCCAGCAGTGCTGCTAGTCTGGCAGGCTGGAGAAGAGTGGCTTCATGGGCTGGATCTGACCAGTGTGCTGTATGTTTGATATCTCCACTCCAGAATAGCTAAGACTGTTCTATCTTTAACAGCTTTAAGCCATTGTGGGGGCCAACCTTTTTGCAGGTGTACCACAAATTAGCCCTGTACCCTCCCTGAGTGTCACTTCGATCCCCTTCTTTGACCAACCTCCTGCTCTGCTTTCTGTTCCCAACCTTATGTTTCCTGTCTGGTCTACTGCTCCATTTTCTGCTTCTTTCCCTGTGCTCCCTGCTTTTTTTGCTGCTGTGCTTTCTGCTTCCTGCCCTACCTGCCACTGCTCTGCTTGTCCCCTCCTTGATCTTCCACGTGCCACACAGAAGCTGCCCATGACACCTGTGGCACCCATGGGGCAGGTTGGCCACCCCTAATATATATGACTGCAATTCTTTTGCCATTAACAACCTGATGCTGAATGTTGGGTTTTTTTTATCTCTACAAAGGGAAGAAGCTAAGGAGAAGTTACTTCAATCCATGCAAGTCTAAATTGTGCATGTTTATTGTTCTGCAGTTGTGTGCATTTTTTTTGTTTCAATGTACATAGTTGCTTATTTCCCACCAATCACACTTTTCTTATCACTGCTGCTACATTTATAGGGATTGGAAATGTTTAAAGTTATTGTCACGTTCAAAAATGTGTCATGTGTGGTTTTTCATTCCTCCCCACCAAGCATTAGTCAGAAACAGGCATGCAGCATTGTTTGGCTGTTTTCCCAGAACAGCCAAAGGTAGGTGGCAAATTATGGGCAAATGAATGGTTTAACTTCTGCTTCTGTCTCTGCTCAGAAGCAGCTGAGAAAAGGCAAAGACTGTGGCTTCATTGGACTGTTTCTGATGTGAACCAAAGACTGACACAAAGTGAATGCTGCTGTTCCTTTTGAAAATGCACTGTGAAGTATTAAAGGGAAAAGCTGAGATTTTTTCAGTAACATGGCCCAAAAGCACTTCTCCCTAGCTTTATTCTTGTTGCATAGTATTTTAAAAGATGGAACCTAATTATCTATTTTGATCTTTTAAACAATAGAAAAGCTGTTCCAAATCAAAACGAGCCAAAACAAAGCATGCACATAAAAACAATTAACAAGCTAAAGGCTGAACAAGCTATATATGAAAATAATGAAAATTCCTATGTTGGTGGCAGGAAGGCCTCAAATTAATGAGAGAAAGGTACTTCAGCACTATTGAAAAAAAAACAGTAGCTTTATTACTGGTAATAAACATACAAACCTTTATTTTTACACTTGATATCCCCTACTCTTGCTAGAGGTCACAAGGTAGAGTTGGATAGTGAATTTTTTTCCTGATTTCCATCATGCTCAAGGTTCAAACAACTAAGTTAATTGACTAGAGGGGCTAGAAGTGAACAACAGCAGTCAAAATGTCCTTGTTCCTGGACATTAAATTCTACTCTCATTTGCTGGAGATGATTGTCATCTCTGAGAGCACCTGCCCCAGGTATAGCAAGTTGACCCATCAGCAGTGATATGCTTATAGAAGGGCTGTGTGAGGCTTTGGACTGTGCTTCGGATCCAGAGAAGCTTTGGACGCTTCAGCATCTGAAGCAGCATGTCCGAATCAAAGTGCTGGTTTTGTTAGGCTTTCCGAAGGGGTTCAGAGCTTCCAAACCACTTCAGAGCCACTTTGGAGATCCAGCCATAGGGTATAATGGGGAATCAATGAAATATCTATAACTTTGTTTTTTGTCTGATTTGGATGAAACTTGCGGGGATGGCAGACCCTGGTGAGACAACAAAGCCTGACAAGCTTCAAGAAGCTAGGTGCAAGGGTTTGGGGGACACTGCACACCAAATTCTTGAAAGCAAAACTCATGCCACATGTATGTGTTAAGTCACAGTGGGGTCAAAACTGCAGGGGTGGTGCCCCTGCTGCGGCTACAAAGCCTGCCAAGTTTCAAGAAGATAGGTGCAGGGGCTTGGGGGGAACTGCACCTCAAGCTGCTGACAGGCAAAACTTGTGACATAGATGACCCTGTGTGTGTTAAGGTGCAGCGGGATGAAAGCTATAGGGGTGGTGGCCCCTGCTCAGGCCACAAAGCCTGCCAGCTGTCAAGGAGATAGGTGCAGGGGGGTTCTGGGGCCCTGCACCCCTAGCTGCTGGTAGACAAAACTCATGACATGGGTGCTTGTGCAACTGACTGTCTCTGTCTTGGGGCAGTTGATTGTCTGTATTGATTATTTCCTCTCCTTAGTCTGTGGTTTTGTAGGTGTTAATCCATGCTCGTTAACTTGTTACGTAGTTATGTAGTAGCAAGTAAATAAGTAGCAGCATCTAGGGAGATGAACCTGCTCATTGTTTTGATCCCTGTAGATCATGTGCAGACTCTCCTTTTGTTTTTGCCTGGTAAGCAGCAGAAACTGCTCTTACCATATTTCTTGCATATAACATACACTAAAATTTCCAGTAGTTTTTTTTTCCCTTGGAAAAAAGGTGCATGTTGTATGTGAAAATATATGGTAACTCCCTTACTAATTTTTAAACAGTTCTGTGCCTATAATATGTTTTGGCAATGTACTGTGTTGGTAACAACAACCATGTGCTCCTTGAAGCGGTAAGCTCTGCAGCAGTGATTTCTTCTATGAGCCACTGGAAGGTTTTTAAACTTCCTTTAATTTACAATGGATTGGAGATTAAAGTATTATCTAATGCATTTTCTTTCTTAGAGCTCCTTGGCTTGTAAATGGAAATCCAGACAATAAGTGAAGTCAGAGGGTCATGAGCATCCTATTATACAAGCTAAAGTGATAGCTTATCCTGAGTGGCATATCAGTAAGCTATTAAGAAAAGAACCAGTAAAATGAAAAGTGGAATGTACCAGGCATTGTAAGTTACTGAACATTTGTTCCCACAGGGCATGTCTACACGTGCATTTACTGCGCAGTAAGTTACTGTGCTGTAAGCGGTTTTTAGGCTAGTGTCTACATGTGCAGCTGTTAAAGTGCAGTAATGCTGTGTGTGGACTGACTTGAAACTAAAGTTAGTCCCAAGTCAGTCCACACACACACACACACACACACACACACACACACACACACACACAGTGTTACTGTGCTGTAGGGTGTTTACATGTGCATTATTGAGCAGTAACTAATCGGGCATTAATTTGATACCTGCATGATGCAGGTATCAAACTTATGGCCAAATCAGCTTAAGTTGCCATATTTACTGTGCAGCAAGGGTGTGTACATACAGATGTGTGCCCTTACTGTGCAGTAATTTTTGGTTACTGAGCAGTAACCGAAATTACTGTGCAGTAAATATGCACATGTAGAAGTACCCACAATGATTTTTAGGATACCGATGTAAGAGTGAGGGAGTTATAGCACCTCTCATTAGTCAGCAGGTCTGTGTCTGTTTGATTCTGTATTTGAAATCTGTGAGTTTGAATTAGGCCTCATAATCTGTAAGGCAAAAGTGAAACAAAAGTACAAAAGGAAACTGTAGAGCAAATCTGAGGTCTGAGTTGGGGCAGTGTGTGTTTGAAAGCTTGTCAAATTACTCTCTCAACTATAGAGTTAGTTCAATAAAAAATATCACAAAAAAGCAAAACAAAACAAGTACAAAAACATTGCCTCTTGTATGATATATGGCCCACTATTTATTTTGAGTATAGTGCACTACAGCATTGCCATGAGAAGCTGCTCACATCAATAGTTTTTTCTTAGATAGACAATGCCCTACAACTTTATTTCCAAGAAGAAAATGAGGAAGTAAGAGCATGATGCCAACTTTGCACAGGACTTTTAGACTCAGTCAGATTCCGAAAAGTCATAGTTACATATATTCTACCAATGTTAATATGGAGCCTGTATATGGATGAGTGGGAGGGTATGAGAGAAGTTCAAGTTGATGAGTGCTACTTCAATGTATTCTACTTCTAGCTCCTCAATATGTAGGTTACACTAACCTAGATTTCCTTAAACATGAAGAGACAGGGTATAGAAGGTATGGCAGCCTGATCAAATCTAACAATAGCATATGCAAAAGGTTTGAATTTTCTGTAGCACCTGACATTATATTTACCGATAAGGACTTGAAAACAGGGCTCAACAAAATGCTCTTCCAGAGAACGGCATCAAATAATGAAACTAGAGCAAGGAATTTCTGTAACTGCATCTCTGGGTTGCCATTTCATGTAATGAATTGTGATTTTCAAGGTTAAGTATTGTTCATATATCTTATTGTAAGTACCATAATGGAACATTGAGTTTGACATTCCACCTTACTACTTTTGCAGTAATGTTTTTTTAGAAAGTAATGTTTGTGCTATTATACTACACTATACAGGATTTCATTTTTCACTGCTGCAGGAATTATATGTTGACATTTTTCTCAAGCAGATATAGTTATGCTTTATTAAAAGGGACATGTCTGTAGTCAGAAAAAGGTCTCTTCTCATTTTCTCATAAGACATCTCTAATAACACTGCAAAAATCTAAAGAAATAATAACAAACTAAAAATCAGAAGTTCAGTAGGCTTTCTGTTAACATGTTCTCAGTAACATTATATTCAGCTCATTTAACCTGCTTTGATTATTAGGTTTTGAACTGGTCAAAAAGAATCTTACCACAGGCCTGACTTTCTCTCTCTGACATTATTCAGCTGAGTACATCCTTTTCACTGAGACCAGCATTTTCACAGGTGCATACGAAAGTTAGCTTCCTGAAAAATCGCAAACATTTTCAAGCATCTAAGAGCCAAGGGATCTCTATACTGGAATTTAAGTAGTCAACACCAATGAGCTTGATATAACTATGGTGAAGAAAGTTAACCCTATATTCTCAAAGGAAAAACACGACAAAGACTTAGCATGGCTTTGTTAATAATACATTGTAATTTTAAGGCCTTAAAGGTTAGGGCTTACAGTACCCAGTGTAATGGAATTCAACCCTGACTAGGGCTTTTGGATACAACTATACAGATTTGTAGCCAGCAAGGTTTGTGCCTTGGGCAAAACTCTGCTGGAAAACCAGAGGGATGGATGGGAGTGACATAGGGGGGACACATGCCAGAGCAGGGAGAAGTAGGGAAAGAGTCAGTCTTTTGGGGCTCAAAGTCCCCTGCTGCCATGGTGTGGTCTACCTGCTCTGCTTCTTGCTCCTGCTGCTACAGCAATGGGGCTGTTGCTCCTACCGTGGCATAGTTTCCCTGGTGGGCTGTGATTCTGATGCTCCCTTTAAATTGGTGTCTGAGGCTGTTGCCCTGCTCGCTCACCCCTAGTTACGTTACTGCAACCATATCATGAATATTTACTACTACTATTGTGGGAACCTTGGAACCCCTAAAACTCCTTGAACTTGATGACATATAAATGCTAGCAAACAGATCATATTATAGAACAAAACTAAGGGGCAAACCCTGGAGGTTGGACTGAAGAGGAAGGGAATGGCTAGTGGCAGTTGCATAACTGGGGGACTTGGGGCGAGTCTGGGGAGGCAGTGAAATTCTGGTGGGGGGTAAAAAAAGCCCAGGGCGCAGAGCTGCCCTATTATGCCTCTGGTTAGTAGTTTGTTCTTGATACCTGCAATTTTTACATAAGATCCAGTAGGGAGATGTTTACTTAGATGAGATGAACAGACTGTTTTCAACAGGCAGCCCACTGTTCCTGACTTGTTTTGGTGCTTTCTGTTTGGTTTTGGTGCTTTCTGTTTGGATTTGGTGCTTTCTGTGACCTTACCTTTTTAATGACACTTTTTTAGTTATTGGTCTCCTTGTGTGTGGGGTGGGGACATTTTTGAGGCTGCTTATTTTTTGTTGTCTCTGGTTGCTTCCTCCAGCTTGTCACATTATTTTCAGTGGGCCTTAAGGGGGTTGAAGGAGATTAAGGGTTTGTTTTGGCATTGCCTTAGCTCAGCATGTGGGTCAGGGGTGTCACTGCCTTGGCTTTTGATACTATTCTTGCAGAAGTTTCTCTACCAACAGTTTAACTGGTCTGTGAATACTTGTTGAAGCTGGAGCAAAGGCATGTTCATGTTTAGTATATTTCATTTCTTTTCCTTTATTGATAAATTTAATGCTTTGGAGAAGTATCATAAGACTGATTATAGAAAAAAATGCCTCCCCCCACCTCACCTTCAGGGTCTGAGGGTATCCAGATATGTATTAGTTTTGACCTCTCTACTAAGACTGCCAATGAGGGTGCCAATTAGTACTCAGAGGGCATGTCTACATGAGACCTTTACCGCAGAGCTGCCTAATTAGCTCCGCAATAAAGTATCCGCATCTATATGTATGGCCCTATTAGGCTGCAGTAAACTAATTAACTCCACCGTAGGTTAGTACTTGTAAATACAAGTACTATCCTGTTGTGGAGTTGTTTAGTGTGCAGCAATGCACATGTAGATGTTGACAGGGCTGGCTGGGGCACGAAGGTACTTCAGTGTGGGGGGGTGTCTGCTGGCTAGCCCTGCACTAGGGTAGCCATTCATCCACTTTATTTTAGAGGACAGCTCAGTTTTCTGCTACTCTGTCCTTTGTCTTATTGATATAAACTGGACACCTTTATGTCAGACTGGTGGAAGTCTGCAGAGGAAAACAGAGGACATAAAGGCGTCTGGTTTCCTATCAATAGGACAGAGGACAGATTAGCAGAAAACCAGGCTGTCTTCTATAAAACTAGATGAATGGCCACCCTACCCTGCACTGAAGCACCCTCATGCTCCAGCCAGCCCCTCCACAGCATGTTCAGCAGTGACAGAGCAGCTCCAGGCTGGCAGGCTGACCCCCAGGACTCTTTGCCAGCTCGGGCTGCTCCATCCCAGCTCAATGTGCTGCAGTCCTGGGTGCATGTGTAAACACAGCACCCAGGAGCAATAAACAGTATGCATCATGGGTCATTGCATTGCATTAACTGCACATGAGACATGCCCAAAAAGCATTTTCTTTGTGGGAACATACCTGCTAGGAACTGGGCCAAGAACACTACCAACCTGTGGATGACAATAATATTCAGCACAGAAAACCTGGGTCAGAGATGAACCAATCAATTCAAGTTGAAGGAATCTGTGGCCTATCAGTAAATCCTTGGATCAATCCCATTTAATACCTAGTGCTTGGGGTCTATACTGTGGTCTGCCGCGTATTTTCTGTTTAGCCACAGGGAAATCTTTCAACCTCTGTGCCTTTAACTGCCTACTTGTAAATAAGTGATAATAATATTTGCCTACTTGACAGAAGGGGTGTGAGACTTAAGTAACTCTTATGAAGTTCTTTGAGAGGCTTCATTGAAAGGTATTTGTAACAGGCTGCAGGCTTGCAGCCCAGATAAATTAGCCAGCTGGTAACAGGCCGCCCATTTAAAGGGCCACAGCTGGCTCAGTCAATCAATAAATGATGGAAAGTTGACTGGCTGACCCAGAAATAAGAAGGGATAGGAAGAGGAAGCAAGAGAAAGGATCTGGAGAAGGAATTAGGGTGGAGAGGCAGGTCTTTCCAAGAAAGGGAGAGCACAGGGTGAGAACTAACCCCTGCTTGTGGGTGTTCACTGTGGACTGTTCATATTTTCTGATGTGCTCTGTGGTGCAGATTAACCCAGGGGTTGAAGCTTGTATTGGATTGTATATATTTTCTACAGAGCTCTGATGTGCAGAAGAACCCAGGGCATTATCACGTGTGTTGGGGAGCCCAGAGACAGCCTATGGCCAGAACCAGATTTAGGGAGTTAATTGAAGGACTGATTTGAGCCTGGCAGTGCCAGGCAGCCCGCTACAATATTACGCAAGTGTAAAGCATTTATATATACAAGGTGACTATCTCATTGAGACTCCCCTCAGCTAGTTCTTTCTTGACTTTTAATAGCAACAGTATATGCCTTGCACACTGAAAGTGCAATGGCTAAAGTATCTTCTATCTCATGTCATCAAATGCATCATTAATTCAGTGCACATGAGTTGACAGGTAGATGGGAAGAGAAGACTTTGCTCATATCCTAACAGGCTAAATAAAAATTCTGGAATTACTGGCTGCTCAATTTTAAATTCCCATCTCTCCTGAGGGAGGGGTGCTGTATAGCTGTGCAGGGACCTGGGATTCTAAGACAGTTTTCTCTCTGGTTTCCACCTTGTTGAAGTGCTGCAACTAATCCATTCCTGGCATAGACTGGTATAGAGAATTTTTCCTTTAATTATTTTAGTATCAGTTTAAACAGGCTTATCTCTATACCAACAGCAGATTCTGCTCCCTCCATGTTGGCTCAACTCTGCAGGCCTGTGAACCTACAGGAACAGAGACACTGCCAATGCGCCAGCCCTGCCTGCCCACCTGCCCACTTCGGAGGAGTTGCAACTCCACCAAGAATTCTTCTCCATTCTATGCTGTGACCCAGAATGGAGCTGGTCAGGGCAGGAAGGATGGTGCCACCTTGCATCCTCTTATTCTACTGTGTGGAGTGGTCACAAAGGAAGTTCACAACTGTTCATTATAATCCCTGTTGTCTGTATCCAGGCATTGCCTGTTGCCTTATACTTAGATTTAGGTAAGTTCTTTGGGGCACGGGCCCCTTTGTCCATGCTTGTACAGTGTCTCGTACCATAGGGTCATTGCCTATGCTTTGAGTTCTGAGGTGGTACGGTAACCCCAATAATCTTTACTCATTTGCTAACAAACTTCATAGTGCAGCAAACCAGGCTGGAAGCATATTTTGTGACAGAGAGCAACCAGGGGCCTCTGTTTAGTATGTTATATTAACCACTGCAAATTTTGTAAAAAGGATTTGGGTTGTGGAGTCTTAAAGTGAGAGCAGAAAAGATGCTATTTCATGTTCATTACATGTAAAACACCACTGGTCTGAATCAAAAAATGATATAATAATTATATATTATATATTTTTATACATTTGAAATATGATCTATAGTGTTGTTATGGGAGCAGTACTGACAACAGATGTTCCTGATACAGGAGACTCCTACCTGGTGGGTAGGAACATAATGGTAGTGTATTATTATTAAAACTATTCTCCAAGGGAACTATTTCAGAACATTTATACCAACAAGAAGTTCCTTTGGCTCCCCTTCCAGGTTCCATGATCTTGTTATATGTAAGTTGTAAATTACCAATGAAACGAATAAGTTCAGGTGACATCACAATTGCAGCCCATCTATTATCTTTTTAAGGTGGAACTTCTGTAGCATTTTTATATATCCCTTAATGCACTAAGTAATAGATGCATAACTGAACATTATTAATTACACCTGCTTAGTTCCAAGTCAGTCTTACTCCTGTTGTGTAGCACCTTCTGGTGCAAATGATACCAAGCAAGTAATGAGGCTTCTTGCCCAGTAAGATACTTAGTGTAGGGATGGCAGAGTCTGTGGTACTAGTGACTGGGGGACTACACATATTTAACTGAAAAATTAAAAATTTGCAAATGAGAGCCCAATTCTTCTTGTTTCCCTTTTGTTGTGTAATAGATTGGCTTGAGTAATCCCACTGAAATCAACAGAGTGAAATGCTAGTCAGCAAGAGCAAAAGTGACAGAATCTGGATTTAAGTGAAAACAAGCAAGCCAAAAGCAAGTGAATGCATCTGAAAAGGCACTCCATGTGCCTGTATACTTGTACACTGTACTAATGCATATTTTGTAGAATATGTTGGAAAAGTCACAAAGTCCCAGTAATATCAGACCTCACTAGAGCATCTGCTGCAAAGTGGCTCAAAAGTGGGGAGTATCTACTTTTTGTGTGTGTGAGTGTGGATGAATTATAGGGCAGGAAGATAAGTCAAGTGCAAATGATGACAACACAATTCAGGTAAAGACCATTTCAGTTGTGGTGAAGAGTTGATTTCTGACTACACAAGTCATGCGGTCTGCTCATCCCTAAGATATAGCAGCATGTATTAAAAACTCTTGGAAAACCATCAATATTTCTGCCTGTTCAAAAACCAGTGCATGGTAAAATGCATTAAGAGATGAAAGCTCTTTGATGCTTTTTGCACGCTTAAAGACACAGAAACAAGACCAATAAGTTCTGAAGAAGGAACTGGATTTTTTTTTAAAGAACCCTATAATTGTCACTATAATACAAAGTAAAAAATAGATCAGTAAAATTTATCTTTAAATAATTCTAATAATTGCTTCTTTCAGGACAAGCCCTCTTTTTATTCCTTCACTAGTAAATTTGTAGAATGCAAAACATGTGGCTCTGACACGCACAACTGTTTTGTTTTCAAAATTCAAAAGAAGAAAATTGTTGTGTTACGCTGTAAGTCCTACCTCGGGTGTTAACAATAAGAGGCAAGCTAAGGAGATATAATCCTAATATTGTTTACAAGAGCCATTGGGTTTTACTGGCAGGACCATGATTATATTGCTCAACAGCATCAAGCAAGTCGGGGAAATTCCATCTCTCAAGGCAGATGACAAACTCATCAGTTCACTGATACAATGACCAGTTTTACGGGACACGCAGCTGTTTTTGGCTCCATAAGGCCCATGAAATCAGAAGGCCTGTTTCTGATTTGGCTTCTACTGATAAAAATCAGGAGCAAATCAATTGAGTTCAATGGAATTACATTGAGGGTGGGTGTAACATAAATACATTTGGTACAGACTGGTTATAGTACTCTCATCTCCTTGGAGCAGAAGTAACAAATCTCCCAGAACCACTATATCCCTTTTAGGTTGCTCCAGGCACAATGCAATAACACAGTCCCTTGCTTGGGTTTAGACCTAGCCCTTCATTTGCATTTTGGATTTAAACTGTAGAGCTAATTTGCGTCTTTTACTGCAGGATCCCTGCTTGACCATTTTGCCTGATGAGTTAACCTTTCACCTTTTAAGATCAAGGCTGTCAAAATGTATCATCAATTTGTTCCTCAGCCAGAGCTAACCTTTTTTATTTAATGAAAGAGCTCCAGTTTTACGTACTTTAGCCTTATAAATCAATTATTTTCAATGTAGATGTAATACATTATAACATTATACCTTTCTCAGTTATTTATGATCTCAAAGCTAAAATTTTAGCACATGCTTTTTCATTATTTTTACAAAAGGAAACAAGTTTGAGTCAGATGGATATTGGCCCTGATATTTAAAAATCCCTTGCGCTGAGTTCCTGAGACATCCTAATCTCTACGAAGATTGAGACATCCAACTAAGTGAATGTACCAGAGAATGACACTGCTGGAAGTTTAAAGGCTGAGATCTGAAAGTGCCATTAATTATTTTCAGGTGTAATGCAGTGACATCAAAATTAGAGGCCGTTTTCAGAATGAGGCCCACTGTTTTCAGAGAGTGAAGACTTGAATCTGACTGCTTAAAGACAGTATAAATTAGATTGATATACTACACTATACTGTGACCAAGCTGTAGGCCTTCCATCTCATTCGTCTATCCCATAATTACACTGACCAGTCCCAACATTGTTCAACTAATAAAGCACTGCTTTCCCCCTTGAAAATAAAATTGCAGTCATTTATGCCTAGACATCTTGGAACTTTTATAAGCTTTTTGTTTGAAATTTTAGGATTTAGCTTCAGTTGATGTATGAGGAATTTGGGATACTGTCTGCTTTTCCTTATTCATATAAAGTTAAATTCTACTTGTTTCTCATACATCAGGTGATCTTAGAAGATAATGACCAAGCACCTTGCCATTGAATTTACTGGCAGTTAGGCATCATTGCGCATTTATGATAGTCCTGAATTGAAACCCATTTCTCAGATTAAAAGTGAAGTTCATTCAACTTCAACCTGCATAAAGTTACCAGATGAGATACTCTTATCAGAAAGGAAAGTTTAAAGAAATATAAACAACAAAGAACCCTGGAAAAGAAACAGATATCTAAAACAGGGGGAAAGAAGAAAGTTATCAAATATGCATTTGTTTATCACAGTCAAGTTTTATGATTCAAAGCTGATTCATATATATTTTATGAAGAGAATATCCATTGTAGTGGCAAAATTAAATGTATTTTGAAACTTGTATGCTACATTTATCTATCTGCTCTATCAGAAAAAGTTGTCATATTCATTCAAACATATATTACTTTTTCAATTTCCTGCTAGTAATGCTGTTTTAATGTTCTTTAGGGTGAGACCACAGGATTTCTCATTTCTCACAACAAAGACCATAACTCATTAGAATTATGCTGATGAGTTTATCCTATAAAAATGCACTCCCCCTTTCACAGGTGAATAATCTGCACCCTTATTCATGAACATTGTGACATTTAAAAAAAATACAGATTCAGGTAGAGAGCTAGGTGCATCCTTTCAAATCACATGGGTTTTCTTCATTCCTTTCCTTCCTTTCTTCAGATGTTCATCAGACAAAATATAAAGTTACAATACCTTTCTTTTAAGTTTCAGATTCTGTTCTGGGCCTCATGAGTTAGGTATGGTAGCAAAACTATTGCAACTCCTTATCTTTTGTAACCGTGTCTGCAGTATGATCTTGACTATATCCAATGCTTAAGAACAGACTATATTGTTGTGGTAGGCAAGTTCAGTGGATCACAGTTAGAGATGGAGAAAAAGCCTATTAAGGGAGTTAATTAATGACAGGATATAGTCACCAGGTAGAGAACATTACAGGGAGATATTCAAAGGCACAAAGTGTAAGCAGCCACACAACTTTTTTGACAGTCAGTGGAAGCTGGGTGCCTCCCTTAGGTCCTGCCTAAGAAAACCTTAGCCACTGTTGTAGTGATACCATAATACTGAATGTCCAGTGAAGCCAACATGAAGTTTGCCATTGATTTTCAAAGGCACTGGATTAAGCTTTCTGTCTTACCATAAAGCTAAATCATTTGTTTTAGGGATTTGTTTCTATTTTTTACAGGATGTTAATACTGTAATATTGAATAAAATTAGATTAAGACCTAGAAAGATCTGAAATCTCCCCTGTCATAAAACAAGTGGAATCCTATTGGATATACTAGAATTTCCTTAGCAGTAGAGAATGTGTTGCTAATTCATAGTGGGTACTGCTCCTTCTGATATAAATGAAAAGAAATTGAATAAAAGCATTTGGTAATGCTGGTAATACTTGTGTGCCTGAGTGTAAAAAGTATGCTAGGAAGTTTGGTTGAGATAAACATCCAAAGCTTGTTTGAACATAACCTCCTTGGTGTATTTATTAGCACAAGCATTTAAGGCAATTAGGGTCCCTTGTGACATTTCTAGTATTTGTTGGTTTGAGCTGTGCTAGAAACACAGTGAAACTAGGCTGCATCATTAGACATTGGTATTTCTTTTTTTTTTGTCTTTTACAAACTAAGAGATTATATATGTGCCCAGGAATGTAAAGAGTGATGGATAAAAGAAAAAGGGGCATTTGCCTTGTTTCTTTATAATTGATAAAGAAAGCTCCAAAGTTCAACCTGAGAAATACTGGCAATATAAAACCTTGAATTCTTCCAAGATCACATAACAGGGTTGAAGTGCTTTCTCAGCCCTTAATTGCAAGGTCAGAGGTGTTGAATCTTAAGCAGATAGAGACCAGATATAGATATTACACTTTTACTGGTATAAGTAATCGGAAACTGGTCTATACCTGTAACAGAACAAAACTTTGGCATACAAAAGTGGTTTATACCTGTAACAGAACAGAAGTTCGGCACACATAGGCTGGTTTAAAAAATGGTGGAACCCGGTCTAAGATTTGCACCTTGCCCCCCGCAGGGACAAATGTGTGTTCTGTTCACTACTGATCTAAACTACACTGCTTACAGAAAACCATGCAACTCTCATTGATTCTACCTCTGGCTTTCTGAATATCCATACTTAGCCAGAATGTCCAGTCCACTGGCTGACCTAGGTGTTTGGCTTAGCAAAGAGCTAACAAAACTAAACTAAATCCAAAGAATTTGAAGTACTAAGATTGGTAACATAGCTTTCATTTTCCTACTATTCGGGACGCTAATTTTTAGTCACTCATCCATGCAGTCTTCCAGGAAAAAAATAGAGGAAACCATAATACAATTTTTTAAATAAGTTATCATATATCTATAATGCAGTCACAGAAATAAGGCAAATTAGGCCACACTGAGCTCCATGCTGCCACAACTAGATGGCATCTGATATCTAGCTGGGATATCTCTATACTATATTTCAGGCACTGTAAGTGTGGTAACCTACACACCATAAGCAACTTAGGAACCTACCACTCACATTTCCAAAAGCACATTGAAAATAACTTTGGCACTTACCACGCTAAGAGCCCAACAGATTTTAGGGTATTGAGTGCCCAAGTCATTTAAAAAAGACTTAGGCTACCAAGTCAGTGAGGTGGTTTGGAAAACTGTATTCTAGATCTAAATTTGTAACTTCTAAGAAACAGGTATCTTAAAAGTTAAGATCTTTTCTATGCATAAGAAAGAAGCACAAGAATTCTTTTCCTTTTGCAGGTGATCTTTAAAACAAAACAAATGACTTTTTCCAAATTTCAGAAAAGGCTTATAGGATGCTACTTTAGTTCAGCAGAAAACAAAAATGTGTTTGACCCTCTGTATCTAGTATATACCAAAGCATGGATACAGTTATGCTGTGGTTAAACAATTTCAACTTGGCTGGTAATATCTTGACACATTTCACTGGGAAGGGAGTACTTTAAACAGCTCTTAAAAACTAAGTTTGAAAAAACTAGAAAAGACTGTAGAGTGAAGATTTATTAGAAAGAATCCCTAACCATCTCTTGGAAGTCAAATTTTCATGTTCTGTACCAACTGGATGAGAAATTGCCTTCTTGACATGATGCTCATTTATCTCCCCTCACTGTGTGTTCTTTGAGGGCTCCTTTTGCATCATTTGTTGGGTACTATAAAGCCGATTTAAACATTTTTACATTTGTGCTGTTGCCAAAGACCATAGTGATTTAGTGAATGAGGAATGCATCATTCATGCTTGCTCTTTTGTTGTTGTTGTTGGTTTGTTTTTTTTTACTGCATGTGATTTTTAAGGAGAAATAAAAGGCAGGAGGGAGCCGTGGATTTAACTTGCTTCAGTAAATGCTATTTACCAGCTACACTTTCCATTGATAGATTTGGTTTTGAAAATTTGAACTTGACTCAGTAATACTTCACATATACATTTTTATCTGTATTCAGGAAAAAAGGCTATTGTTGTAGTACTTTTACTCATGTGATTTTATTTTTAAAATATTGGACACACTATAGGATTGAGAGACTTTTCTAGTAAGTACAACTTCTGCTGTTCACTACTGTATATAAGAAAGTTCAAATAAGCAAAAGTGTAATTTTTGCTGCTAGTAAGCTTTCTGGCATAGCAGTTTAAGTAAGCTAACATTTTCTTGAAAATTTTGTGCTTTTTGGTAAAAGTTTGACCCAGAAATTAGCTCAAAATTGTAAATTCTGAAGATTTCCAGCTTTATACCATTAGATTTTATATGACACAGTTTCAAAACTTGACAAAGATGCCTTCATCATTGTAACTTTGATAAATGGCATTGTGTATCTTACTCTGTGTAAATCCACTAGAAGAAACCTTAAAAATAAGTCACAGAATCATAGAAAATTAGGGTTGAAAGGGACCTCGGAAGGTCATCTAGTCCAACACCCTGCTCAAAGCAGGACCATCCTCAACTATATAATCTCAGCCAAAGCTTTGTCTAGCCTTGTTTTGAAAAACTCCAAGGATGGAGATTCCACATCGTCTCTGGGTAACCTGTTCCAGTGTTTTACTGCCCTCCTCGTGAGAGTTTTTCCTAATATCTAACCTAAACTTCCCTCGCTGCAACTTGAGATCATAGCTCCTTGTTCTGTCATCTGCCACCACTGAGAACAATCTAGTGCCATCCTCTTTGGAACCACCCTTCAGGTAGCTGAAGGTGGCCATTAAATCTCTTTTCAGTCTTCTCTTCTCCAGACTAAATAAACCCAGTTCCCTCAGCCTCTCCTCGTAAGTAATGTGCCCCAGACCCCTTACCATTTTTGTTGTCCTCCACTGGACTTGCTCCAATTTGTCCACATCCTTTCTGTAGTGGGGGCCCAAAACTCAACACAGTTCTCCAGATGTGGTCTCACCAGTGCTGAATAGTGTCCTGCCCTGAGGATTTTGCCTTGGTGATTGCAAATTGCAGAAATTTCTTCTCTCTACACAAATTGTTCTACTGGTTTGTTGTTGTCTTCCATCTGGAGATGAGAAACTGTGGGCAGATATGCGTGCAGATGCAAGAGATGTACATGTATGGGAGGAGGTGCATGTAGGATATATTTTAACATATTTGACTTGGCAAGAGATTTAGCTAAACACCTTCCTTGAAAGAAAGTCCACAAAATGTTTTTTTTTGTTTGAGGTTTTTAACATCTCTGTTCATAGCTTGATCTATCTGTTTCAGTCTATTTATGAGTACCTGTCCCCTACACATATATCTGTTTACACATATATCTAGATCCACACCCATACACACACACATAAATATAAGTATCTATGTCCTTATAGATAGATGCAAAAGTGAAAAATATATTTGAGTGTCTATGTATGCGTGTGTGAAAATGCACTGCTGAGCAGCTAGGTAAACTATCCAAAAATATAGTACATCTGGCTTTACATGTGCATTAAGTCCAGCATAAATGACAATAATAATCACCTGAGAATATAAATACCTCAAGTATTGGTGCATGTAGAACTACAATCTGTAGATTACCATGTTTATCTGCCAAAAGATCAACTTCCAACTACTGAAGACTGCCTCAGCCAAAGTTTTGGAAGGTGCTGAGAATTTGTGTTTAAAAAAAATTAGGGACTAAAGAAGTACAGGGCGAGTCATGCTGTGAGCATAACCTTTGCTATCTTCCTCTCAGTGCTCAGCTGATAAAGCATGGTTTTCTTGATCAGATAAGAATTGCAATTTTTGTCCCCTTGTGTAGAAGAAACCAATTGCACCAAACCATGTGGTGATTGCCAGCAGCAAAGAAATAATGCATCAAGCTTTTTCATCTAGATCCTCATACATGTCCACTTATTAATATTTAGATCTATCCCTGGGAACAATCAAATCTTTATTTAAACATGTACCTGCTTTTTTAACCTGTAAATAATTCACCATTTATAGTTAGTCTACTTGATGTCATTTCAGCATATTTTTGCCTTGCCCTGCAGGATTGCAGAGGCACAGTTAGGGTAAAAAGAGCAAGTACTGGACATTAATATTGAGGGATGATGAGGAAACATTTAATGCTTAATTTGTGGCTGGCATGTGGTGTAAATAAAGTTCCCAGAAGCAAATGAGATCCTGGATTTTTTGCTGATGTGCTTGTAAAGAAAAGGGGATGTCTGAAACCTTCACAGGCTGAGGTTCCCTTTGGCACCCTTTAACTTCTTTGATGGAGGGGAAGTAGCGATGATTGATAAATTATCTGAGTTCTTCTGTAGCCTGATGATAGTCTACCCTGAGATGCTAGTTATCAGCTGGGAGCCTGCATTGTACCCAGGTAGAAGCTTGGCATGTGAGCTGGATGGGTGTATAGCATCCCAACAATTGTTAAGGTAAAGTAGTGGCCTGCTGTTTAAAATTCCTCCCAGTTTTGTCCTTTATTTGCCTTTGTGTCCTGATCAGTGGAATGGTACCATGATCTTAGTTTCTGAAATCCGGATAGGGAGTTCAATGTAAGTGTGCATATATGCATGTGTGATGCTAAAGCTTGGGAAAGAGAATGCTAGAGAGGGGAAGTGGTGCAGGAAAAAGAGATTTGGACATATCAGGATGTTTTGGAAGTAGGCTGTCACTGAAATATATTTTATCATGATGCTGGGTATCCATTCATCATTATTTCTTTAGTCTGGAAAAACACAGGCTTAGGGGCGATCTGATGGCCACTTATAAGTTTATCGGGGTGTTCACCAGGGTCTGGGGGAACGATTGTTCACCAGAGCACCCCAAGGGATGACAAGATTGAACAATTATAAACTCCTGCAAGACTGTTTCAGGCTGGACATAAGGAAGAACTTCTTCACTGTCTGAGCCCCCAAGATCTGGAATGGCCTGCCACGGGAGGTGGTTCAAGCACCTACTTTGAACGCCTTCAAGATAAATTTGGATGCTTATCTTGCTGGGATCCTATGACCCCAGCTGACTTCCTGCCCCTCCGGCAAGGGGCTGGACTCGATGATCTTCCGAGGTCCCTTCCAGTCCTAATGTCTATGAAGTTTATGAAATTTCAGTTAGCTCACCATTTTACTCTACCATTTAAAGAAGGAACTTAAAAAAACAGGCAGAAAAGATCAAATGAAGTTAAAGATAATATAAGTATTAAAACTATAGAGAAGAACCAAATAAGAGAAATTTAGAAGGAAATGAAGAACAGATTTAATTTGATAGGATGTGTGTGACAGTGCTGACACAGTGGGCCAAATGGGTGCTACATCCTGATCAAGACTCATACTGAAACATTATGTGCAGTTGGTATCACCCTTCTCTCTTCACTTTGGGTCTTCCTCTCTATCCTTCCTATCAAACATGTCATATCATTGCTTAGCACATATATCCTGTAAGAATCAGATCAACTTAAAATTAAACTTTTTTTTTTCCATTTGGGTTGCAATGACCTATTTATACTATTTCTTTCCTGCTAGCTAGCTTTTTTTTAAACATTATAACCTGTACCTCTCATCTCTCTCTAAACTGTCTCCCTGATGTCCCGATCACTCTCTGATCTATTTCTCTTTTCTTATCTGCTGGTTGGGTGCTAATATGACATATCCAACCTCTAAAACAAATAATTTATTTTGAAATTTGGCTATGTCATAGAATTTGATGCATCAAACAGTAGAATGAATGTTTATTTAGATATTCAGTGCACTGCATCTTGAAATTAAATTATCTCCTGAGCAGTTGTGAACTGGAAGAATATGTGAATTGTTTCTTAGGTAGGAGGAGTGAGTAAGCAAAACTCTGCATTGAATCTTCATCATGAGGCATAGAAAAATAGAGGATGGGGAGCGCGTGATAAAAAGAAGAAATAGCTTAAGGGATATTGTTATTTTCTTTACTTTAAAGATTTCTTTGTTGTGTTTAAACAAAAAGACTGATCCTTGCCATTACTGATAGTAGTTCATTCATCATTTGTAAGAGATGCTTATCCTAGAGGTAATAGTTACTTAATTCATGCATAAAAGCAAGTTTAAATGAAAAAGCCCTTTAAAACCTGCATATGTTTGAAAACATTAGCCAAGTTATTTTAAAATTCATTTTTTTTATATCTGTTTTATTTGCATACACATGCACATAAAACTCTGTTGATAACAACAGCTATTTATGTTAGTCTGTCAAGGACATGACATGTCCCTCTTCCATGCCCTTTCAGCTATGGGGATGACTAGAATTTTTTTCTGCTTGAATTTTCTATGCAACTCTTGGCATTCCCTGGCTCTGTGGCAAAAGCCCATAATCTCTTTCTTTTGGAGAATTATCATTGTATTGGTGGCCCAGTCAGAAATCAATGGGGTCCAGAACTGGGTTCTCAAGGTGCTGGGTTACCATTATGAATGCTATGCTACACAAATAGAACTTAGTGCCCCCGGCTTTACACAGTATGATTCAGTCAAATGTCTCTGCAATTTTATTCTCCTTTTACATGAGGAGCATTCAGAGATGAAAGATTTTTTCCTTAACGTAGTTGGATTTTGTAGTCAAGAAGACATAGGGGATGGTCATGAACTAGCTCTGATATGTCAGCCTTGGTGATTTCAGCATCCATATAAACATAGCCACAGATGCAAACTAATAACTCATAACTAATATTTCTAACTTGTTCCCTAGGACTTTTACAGGTCATGCAGCCTTCCTGGGGGATACAGCCAGTGAATAAATCAGTTGTCTCTTCAATACTTTTCAATATGTACAGGCTACTGTTAGGTGATCTGGTCAGATGACATGGACTCAAGGGCATGTAGTATGAAGATGATTCACAACTCTACTTGTCCTTCATCTCCAACAAACATAACATACCAAAATAGATCAGGGTGGGATCAACTCACTGATGAAGAATACTACTTAAAGCTGAACCCAAGCAAAAAAGGAGTTAATTCTGAAAAGTTCACAGCCACAGTGTAGGAGGGCAGGGGCTGTGGGTGGTTGGCAAGGGGCACCAGCAAGGCTGTGGGTGGGGAGTGAAGGACACTAGCAGGGCCAGGGGGACTGTGGGGGGCCTTTAATTTTAATCACAGATTTGGGTTTTTTTAGCAGAGAATTTGTGTTGGTTTTTTTTTTTTTATCAGGGAAAACCAGGAACCCTGGTGATGTGTGAGGAAGCCAACTGGGAAGAAGTCATCCCTCTGGCAGCAAAACAGTGACTTCTGTGCTGGCAAGAAGCTAATCCCACTCCAAACACAATCCTGAAAACTATACAAGTGTCCAGGTAGTTTATAGGCTGCTCTCATCCAAGCACCCTGTCTTGACTCTGGTCCCTGCTCCTTGTTTTGTGCTCCTTGTATCCATTTTTAGCTTCAGACATTTGGCTTGATCCTGAATATGACTCTCATATGACATCTCAGCTACTGACTCTGGTGTGATTTATGACTTTTGGGCATCTATACATATACTCCAAGGTGTGTGTGGGGGTGCTTTAACTAGAGTGGCTCTTGGAGCATCAAGTGTATTCAACGTCCCACACTTCAAAATGGTGGCAGGGGCACTTTAACTAAAGCTTGTTCTACCCCCACTGCCATTTTGAAGCATGGGGATGCTGAATATATGTGACGTGGAGGCTGCTGGAACACAGATTACTCAAGTCTTCTCTGATGCATGCTAATTAGTGTCACAACCCAAGAGTGTGATTTTTTTTTTGTGTGTGCTTCGGCACTGCTGAATTATTTTCCCGCTGTTTGTAGCTTTCTTTGCAGGGTGCATTTCTTCGTTGCAGCACAGAAATGCATGTTGCAAGGAGTTCCCGCCATTTGTATTTAAATTCGTGCCCCACTATTGGTCAGTTCTAAATTATTCCTACGTGGCGGCTAGCGATTGGCTTGCTGGCCGTATAAGAGGCTTGAGTGGTTTCTGCCCAAGTCGGAGAACTTTGAGCATGCTGCAAAGTGCCTCTAAGGAGATTTGACTTGCGGCTAAGCTGATCGATAGACTGATCATCTATCGATTCTTCTCCCCGTCGCCAAACGATCCCTCGATGTACCCTTCCCTGCGCGCAAAGTTCCACGGAGCCTCGAAAACTTCGTGTGAGTGAATCAGAGTTCTTTCAGAGTCCTTAAACTAGGATTTGAGTGAAGTATTCCTGGAAACGTTCCAGCCTACACTGCGACCATCTTCGGTGTAAGTAAACAATCTTAAACAACCATTAAGCGTCTGTGCCTAATTCTAGCGCGTTGCCTGCCTTCCCCGACCCGGCGTGTCCGGGCTGCTGGCCACAGCCCGCGGTGCAAAAAAAGGGCCTCGGATCGTTCCCGGCCTGCACAATTAGCACACGTTGGAGCAGACATCCAGCATGTGTATAGGTGCCCCTTGATTCCAGGTTCCTTGACTCTGGCCTGTTGCTATGTCTCTGGCATCTGGACCCAGTCCTGCTATTGGCTCCATGCCTTTAACCCTGTCCTGACTCCTGGTTCTGGCCTCATGGTTTTGGCCCTGGGCCTAACTAGGCATTACTGCCAATCTTTTGGTTATGACAATACTTAGGAAAGGTGTGTAATAGAATGCTGCAGAACATCTTCTCAGCAAGAGTGGCTATGCAAAATCATCAGAGCTCACAACGCTCAAAAAATTGCAAAACAAATTCAAGGTCTTAGTTTATCTTTAAGGTATTTGGCTATTTTGGCCTTGGCTCAGGAAATCAGAAACCTCCAGGTTGAAAATTGTGGCTTACAATTGAGCTGTTTTGCCATAGTAGAATTCTCCACAATAAGAGTAAATCTTATCTGCATGGGACACTTCCTTGGACCCAATCTAAGACTGTAGAATGAACTGCTCAAGGAACTAATGACCTTCACAAGACATACCACCTTCTGCCACCACTGCCAGGTATATTTCTTTGCCCTTGTCTCTTAGATCTCCTACTATAGCCTATATCAGGAATAACATCTTCAAAAGTGCCTATGTGACTCAAGACCCTCAGATTAATTTTCCAAAGTAACTTAAATATGTAACTTTCACTGAAAACCAAAGATAGCCGGATTCCTAATTCAGATTTGAAAATGGGTATTGGATACTTATGAAAATAGCTTTCTGAAAGACTCAGGCCAGAGATCATAAATTCAAAAGTTCAGCCCTTGTAGAACAAGTAAGAATTGTTGTAAACAAAATAAAGGACATTTTGGAGGTATCTCTGAATAAGGGATACATTAACATTCATTATTTTCAGAGTTCTTTCTTTTTATGGAACTTTGCTTTCCTTTGTAAGCTTATTTATTGATTTGACTTGAAATCCAGTATTTCTCTGACTTTCTCTGAACTTTTGGGTATCATAAATAAATGGAAAGGGTTTCATGTAAATTCATTATCAATTAATACCTTATGCAGCTTCTATTTGTGGCAATTATGATCTAGCTTCTCATATCATCTCTTGATTTTGCGACATCTTTAAGAGGCGAGGAATCTGCTCTTGGGAACATGAGACCATTGGGACAAAAATGAGGTAGGATACATATTACTATCAATTATACACACTCAGCAAAATTCAACCCAATAAATAAATATTTCTTTAACACAAATTCACAAGGGAGGTAATTAAACAAAGAGCCCTTCGATGCATAGCTGTGAGGAGGAAAACCTAATGGGACAATTCTGCATGTCGTTTACCTATCTTCACAGGATATGCCTTCTTTGCTGCCTGAGGCGGGGGGCTCCAATATACCTTCCTGACCCTCTGGTTGAGCTGAAAAATACTCAGACTAAACTCTCTCCGCTCCCTTTCCCCCCCTCCCATTCTGAAAACAGTGACAGGCTGGGAGCTCTGTAGTCACAAGTTACAGAAGCTGCTACATTTTGAAATGTCTTTACTTGATACCTCATGCAATGAGGGGTCAGATTTTCACCCAATCAGCCATTTTTGAAGCTGTCTTCAGCTGTGCACTTGTGTTTGGTCACAGTTATAAACTGCTTTTTGTGGCTAGATTGGGCAAAAATTGTCAGTTCTGTCTGTGCTCCAAGACTACTGAAAACTCTGTATGTGCCTCTGCTTCTTGCATACCTGCTCATTAGCTGGTCATATTATGTTCTATAAAATCGATTGCACTGTTTGTCAAATATGAACAAAATGAAGAAGCAGGGTACTGTTTTCCAAGAAAGCATACATATTAGTCATTAGGTTCTTGTCCATGCACAAAAAATGGTATCAGTTTAGCTTAAACTGGTTTTTTTAACAGATTTAATTGAACACCAAACAGTCCGTTCAATTTAAGATCGACTTAGTTCAGTTTAGCTTAAGCCTGCTTCTAATCAATTGAAATTTAAATTGAAAAAAGCCTTTTGCATCAGTTTAATTAGCTTGGTTTAACATTACACAGTTAATCAATCTGGCACAACTTTCTTGTGGGGGGCATGCCCTAAGAGTTATAGGCATGTAGAGCTCAGAATTGAAAGACAGTGTGGCAGTTATATTTTAATATATTTTTCTGCAACTGTTATATTTTAACACAACTTTCTGTATGCTTCATATAAAGGGCAGCATTTAGCCTTACAGAGGTAGACCATTCTTAATATTGTGGCTTATATTATCTGTATTTGTACTAAAAACATGCCTAAATGAATCCCACAATTAGAGAGGCAAGATAGCCATCTGAAAGAAGACTTGAAAATGCAGTTGGAAGGTAAGTGTTGATGCACCAAGGAAAACAAAAGTTACAAAGGATTCTGAAAATAATGACACCTATGTATACAGATAAAAAGGGCCAGGATTGAGAGAGCTTTCTTTTAGAAAGGGGATACCTTTAGCATTCTTCAAGTCAATTGAGAAAAGGGTCACATGTTATTTTGTAAGTCTGTTTTTAGTACACTTGACATATTACATTGTACCATACAGTACATGGTGATAAAAATTCCGTGGCTTTTTAAATTATGATCCCTTAACAAATGTGAAAAGGAGTGCTTTATTTTCATTTCTTTAATTTACTAGTTCTTTAGCTGATGAAGTATTTTATTGTATTAACCCTTGTATTGGAGAACTGATGCTTCACCAGAAAAAAAAGGCCCTTGGCAGTATTGTGAAGGCCTAGAACTGAATAATGCACTTTAATAATGAGGGATAGAGCTATGGCTTTCGCTGATAGCTGTGACCGGCTCTGTGACCTGATTATGTCGCAGAGTGTCAGCAGCTGAGACACTACAAAAGCGAGCGCATCCCATCAAATCTATCTCCATTGTAATCACTCTCACTGCTGAGAGGCTTGTTAGGAGCAGAGAATCCATCAGGCCTCATTAGCACCATTTACCATCAAGAAACTCAAAGTGTAATAAATGTGTGCCCTCTCATCAGAATAATGAGAACCAAAGTACTCCTATTATCTAATTGGATCAACAATGCCACTCTCTCTATTTTGTCTCCCAGGCTAATTACACATTAAAAATGCTTTACAATGAGTTACTTTCTAGAGAAACAAACATATGTATCCAAGATTCTTTATACACAGGGACAGGGAACAGGGAGTTAGGTGCCTGTTCAGTGTAGACTGAGTTGTTCAGGTGGTATTTTTAAATTACACTGCCAATAGCTCTCGGACTCACTGTACAATTCAAATACGTATTATACAGTGCCATAATATTTGCATTATTTTCATACTGATATAGGAAATAGAAGACCTGTTGTTCTTTCTGAGGTCTCTTTTAATCAGTCACAAGACAGGTCATGATGTTTTCCATTTTAACTTTTTAACATGCCACATTCTTACTTTTTATAGTTGCTTTCCTATTTTACAATCACTGAAATTGACAAAGTGAGTGTTTTTCCCCCTCTTAAAAAGCCCTCAACTTATGACAAAATGGCTAAACTTCATGATCTCCATTGCATTCTTCTTTAGAAAGCTTGCAACTCCTATGAAGTCAGGAAGATTTCAAAATGTCACTGAGGGCAAAATGTGGTGGCATATATTGATGGACTGCAGGCAGTGTTTGTAGGAACCATCACCATCAACTGAGTTTCAATGGTGGAAAAGCTATGATGTGTATTCCTTTCTTCCAAAAGATTAAGACCTACCACTAAAACATAAAACCTGTATTGTTTCTGTTACTTGCAAGAATGGAAAAACAAATTCGTCTTCTATTCTCCTGCAATAGAAAGGGATTCTGTGACTGAACAAGTGGACATCTGATCTTTGATGATAGCATATATTCATTAAGAAAGGTAGGATCGAATTATCCTACTACCCTTCTATCTAGTTCTTCAAAGGCCCCTTAGGAGATACTGAGGATCCTCTAATGTCATAGACTTCAGTGGTATTTTAGAGTACTGCAGTGGTATATTGAGGTCACTGCTGCTCTTCACCTTCTGCTTCCTCCCCTGCTGAATTCAGCAGCAGGAGAAAACATGGGATGAGCAGTGTTTGTACTCACTCCCTGGGCTCTAGAGTTGAGTGAAAATAGTGACTCCAGTTAGAGCTCACACTTATCAGCTGATGAGCTCATACAGTTCACTGCATGGGTGAAGCTCTGGCAGGAGCCTGCGCAAACCAGGCTGTGAGATCAGAGAAGGTACAGAGAAGGATGCTTAGTGGTATGAAGGAGCTTCCATATGACGAAAGACTAAAGATGCTAGGCCTACTCAGTTTAGAAAAAAAGATATTTTAGGGGGATCATAAGGGTTTACAAATACTAAACAGCAAAGAGAAAGTAAATAGGTATTTATTATTTACTGTCTCTCTCAACACAAGAACTAAGGGTCGCAAAATGATACTTGTAGGTAGTCAGTTTAAAACTAACAAAAGGAAGTTCCTTTTTACACAGCGTGTCATTAAACTATGCAATTCATCGCCAGCAGATGTTGCGGAAGCTGACAGTTAAGCCAGATTCAAAAGGGATTGGACAAATTCTTGGAGGAAAGGGACATTATTAACTATTGAGCATGCAAATTAAGGATACAGCTTCTGAATCAGAACACCTTAAATCTTAAATGCTAGTGGCTGCAAGTGAGAAAGGAGTAAGATGTACCTACTGTTTGACCAGTAAATGGCAGTTTTTATGTTCTTACATATTTAGCACCTTACCTAAAGAAATGATACAGAGGAAACTTTAAGTACAGATGGTTAGACTTTAAGATTTCTCCACACTTAAAAACAGCTTGTGTAAGCTCTGCTGAATGTATTATGGACAGTACTTTTATTTGGCATGAGGGGGGTTGAAGTAAGAGAATTTTCTCACAAAATTAACGCCCCCAAACTCTCTCGCTTTTCTTCCCTTAGTGTATCTAGTACATTGAATGCAGTCCTCATGAATGAGTGAACATAGTGCGAAAACTTTCTGGAACTAGCTGAGGTGCCACTGTGGGAATCCACATCATGGGAGTCCGCACCTCTGCTATGGCACTGGTCTTCTCAATGGCTGAGTACTGTGCTCCTGTGTACCGCTGTGCTGCTAGCACTCATACCAAATGTGTGGATGGTCCAGTTAAATTCTGCAATTCTTCACAGTCAGGGCGGCTAGGATCTGGAACCAACTTCCAAGGGAAGTGGTGCTGGCTCCTACTCTGGGGGTCTTTAAGAAGCAGCTCGATGACTACCTGGCTGGGGTCACTTGAGCCCAGTTTCCCTCCTGCCTGGGCAGGGGGTCGGACTTGAAGATCTGCAAGGTCCCTTCTGACCCTACTTCTATGATTCTATGAATGCATGCTATCACTGGAACCCTGAAATCTACGCTAATTCGGTGGTTACAGGTGCTGGCCAATATTGCTCCTCCAGACATTCGCCGTGATGAAGCTACATATAGAGAGATGATCTGTATGAATGACAATCCAGACCCACTCCATCCATAGAGATTTACAGCTTGGTGTCCCAGAAACCTTTGTGGACACGTGTTCAAGCCCTTGCAGGATACAACAGTGCAGCAGCTTGGAGGAAAGCATGGAATTAATCCATCATTCAGTATAAACATCTAATTTACAACTCAACAATAAAGCCTCCTGGTTTTGACCTTCCATGAAAAACACAGAAGGTTCTAAATTGGATCCAAACTGGACACGGCCGCTGTGGTCACTGGATGCACAGGTGGTGTATTAGGAGTTCTGCAGAATGTGGAAACCCTGATCAAATTATGGACCACATAACAACACTCTGCCCTCTATACAAATTTGATGGTGACATTGCAGAGATACATTTCTTTTCCTCAAGAGCATTGGACTGGTTAACTAAGCTTAAACTGGACTTATAATTGTTGTTTCAAGTCAGCCATATGAAAGAAGTCCTCCCTCATGAATATAAAAGAAAAGCTATCTTCAAACTAAGAAACTGTCAAACAAACCTAACATATCCAACTCTGTGATGTAACCAATGAGCCACTAGGTTGACTAGTAATGTTCATGTACATTAACCACTTGATCTGTTTTAATCAAATAGAGGAGACTTAAAGAACCAAGCAGAGGCTGACTGCCACTATTCAAATAGAATATAGGAAGTGGTTATGCCTCCCAGACCATTAACTGTTTTTCAACCTATCTGTGAAAGTAAAAATTTGAACCACAGTCTTCTGCCCATATTATAACAAACAAATAAGGTAATATAAAGTTGATAGGATCTGGTACCTTGGTTGTTGAAAACTCTGGCTTTTCAAATAGTAATATTTGCATACCCCAACCATCATTTTTAGATTCCAAAATGGAATTAACACAAATTTGCTATCACATTGTCACACTGAACATTTTGAACACAGGATTGAAATCCCAGACTATTAGGATTAGAAGGTCAAGTCATACATTGTTAAAAAGTAAATTTACCCTAGATTTGGACTAGAGGTTCAGATAAGACCTATAGTTTCAATATTACAACAGATAAATGATCACCAAATATTAAGACAGATAATCATCAAAGACCTACATTTTTAAAAAAAGGATGGGCTTGCAGTTTCAGTGACTGCATATGCAAATGTGGTGGCCAAACTCCCAGGCTTACATTTTCAGATGTGACTAATGAATTTGGGTGACATGCTCAAGATTCTTCATAGAGACCTTATTTTTAAAAGTCTGGTTTCCATCACTTTCAGAAAATCAGGTTCCCCCCTAAGCAGTCTCAAGCAGGTCACTCCAAAACTACTGCTAATTATAGTTTTTTTTTACAAATTGGACCTATACTTTTTGTTGCTTTGTGTGAATATTAATAATTTGAAAAGGTATATTCACTTACCAAAACTCAATTTCTCAAATCCAAATTAATTACATGGGATACAACTGCTGTGTGGGTGGATAGCTTTAGAAATGTGCTATAGATAATAATATTGATTACTATAAAGTTAGCTGGTATAGAAATACTTTTTTTAATATTGTAGTGTTGAGGTGTTCCAGTCATGAATCAAGGCCTGATTATGCCAAGCACTATACAAACACATAACAAAAAAGACAACTGCTGCTCCAAAGAGCTGAAAGGTAGATAGCAACTGTAATTTTATTCAACAATAGAGAGAGATTCTCTTTTTCTCTCCTTTCTTTTTCTCTCACTGTAACCTGTGGAATTATTGGATTTTATATTATCTGTGGAATAAGCAACAGTACCTTGACCCAACTGACTCTATACCTCCTCAATCACTGGCATATTCACAGTACTAATTCTTTAAATACACAGTTCATGTGCACGTTTCACTTTTGTTTTCTGAGGAGGACACGAAAGGAAAAACTACTGAAAATCTGGCCTGGCTTTATATATTCAGTTCTTACAATTTACATTTTAGAAGCCAAGTGTATCATTTCAGAGGACAGTATGTACCATTTCTGGAGCAGAGATATACAGAAGCAGGCCTTACAGATGGAGCTGATCTGACTATGAGTTATAGGTATTATAACCAACTTTTCTTCCATTCCAATACCCCATCCCTCCAGAAATCTTAATAGGCTTTTGAGAGCCTCCATTTAAAGCTGGCTGCATAAAATGATCCTTTGATGAAAAGGGATTGAAACAAGGGTTAAAGTAGACATTGAAAGGTTATTGTAGAGGGCACATTGTTCATACAATCCTCCTTTAATATGTGTGGTGTGCACCTGCGATAAGATGATTCATTAGATAAGGCCTCACTTTGACAAGCTCCATCGTTCAACCCTCGGGGTAGTGATGGAACAATTCTGCACCCACCCAGTAAATATAACAAGGTCAGCATTTTTTTCCTAGGACTTGGATGGGGAGAGCAAAGCTAAGGAAGCATCTTTGTTTATGCTTTATGTAAAAAAATATCCCCATAAAGTTTGAGGATCCCTTTTCTCTTTTCTTTTATTGACCAGAATAAAAAAATAACCTTTCCTTCTCCAGTAAATAACTTGGCAGTAGAAAATTATGGGGAAGGAAGGAGAAACAACCATTTGTGCTTTTTTGAATTATATGTCAAGAGCTGTAGGACTAAAACTTTATAATTGCTGATGTCCAAAGCTGTGCTAGTCTATCAAACATCTATAGAAGTGTCTGACATCTGCCAGAATGTTTCATCTTATCAGTATTACCTCTAACAGCACATTTATTTTTGGATACATGGTACACAGGTAGCAGGGCTAATCTTAAATTATGCTAATCTTTTTTTACGAGTCTATGGCATTACAACTGTGGTGAAACAAACAGTTGTGTTAACTTTCTTACTGGTATTTGATAAAAATAGAGCCACTTAATGGCCATGATTCAGAAAAATATGTAAGCATGTGTGGTTAATGGGATTGCTCTCATGCTCAAAGTTAGGTACTTACCTCCCTGAAAGGGCACCTATGGCAGGACAGGATTATTCATCTTTAGAATGATACCAGCTTTTTAAAAATAACACATCCTCTCAAATTAGTACTAATGACTGGGATCCATTACAGAATTCTGGATTTTATTAATTAGGAAATGAGTAAACAATTATGTGAACTTACTCAAGGATACAGCATTGCCAAATTGTCTTTGTTGATTTTTTTGATAAATGTATCATATTTTATAAATGCTTCATAGCAAATTTATAGAAGGACCTATTGCAGAGTTTGTAGAAAAAAAGCCATCTTAATAATACTGTAGTAATACAGTTCTTTGTTATTAATTCTTTGTTTAGAAATGGAGAGGTGCTTCTAGTATTTTTGGTGAAATCTAGGAAATTCTTGAATTGGTGAGAATCAGCAACAATATTCCAAATGCTTTAAAAATACCACTATCACATACCATCATCTCTTCTAAAAGCTGCATTATGAAACAGAAAACTGAACTTATTTTTACTTGAAAATATCCTTCATTGTAACTTCTTCCCAGCATCCCTACATTTTTCTATTTCTTACCTGTGCTGGTCATCATTATCTATTTATCCCAATGATGTGCATTTGCAAATCACTATTATGCAAAAAGAAATTCATTTTTATCAGAAGAGCAATCTGCAATAAGAATGTACTGTTTTCTCCATCTTCTACTCACCTGTCCTTGTGCATTAGTGACTAGTTGACCTGTGACGCCCTGAAGACTGGAGAGTGCATTGCCAAAGGCCTGCGAGCTTGCTATTGAGCCCATGGCTGCTGCTGCTGCTGCTGCTGCTGCTTGACTTGCTAGTGGATTATTAACCAGCTGAAAAAGAAAGAAAAGATCACAGTAAAACCACTGATAAACATGGGAGCAGACAAAGTGCTAAATGAATACCATATATACATGTTACAGTCCTAACATGGTGGAATATTCCAATTTGTCACTAGAGTTTAAGTAGTTCTTTTGAAAGGCTTCTATTTCTGATGCATTGGTTTCTTTGACCATTAATATATTTAAGAATCATAGAGGAAATTCCATGTTAGTGCTGAAGAACCCAGTTGCAGTTTTTTAAATGTGGAGTTATGTTTATAATACTTCCTTAGTTGCATAAGAGGTCTAAGTAGTTTGATCTTACTCCTAAGTGAAGTCAATGAAAGTTCAGCTTTTGATTTCAATGGGAATGAGATCAGACATTTCGATTGGAAAGCTACATTTTTGCAAGTAGACCCTGTAGTGCAACCTGCATTTAACTACTGAATCTAATTGTCAGAAAAAACTGTAGCCCTATTAGCTTATACACGGATGGAATATGCAGCAACACAAACAAACACAAATCACAGCCTTGAACTTGACCTATGATTAACTTAATTGGAAATCAACTGATAATACAGAACAATCATCACAATTCTTTATTGATAAAAACCACAGGAAACATATTGAAACAGCTCTTATTGTTTCTCTCCTGTGAATAACTAATTCCAGAGCTCATGTAAATTTCTCTGTCTTTCTATAAACTGCACTTCCTTGTGCATTACTACATACTCGATATACAATATAGAGTACTGTAACATTTTCACTGACAGGCCAGTTTTCAAATGGATCCCTTAACAGGATGGTCATATCTCACATAAGAAGTCTTAAACAACACAGCTGGTATTTACATGTTTAATACAAATTATGGTGTTCTACTGTGATTGTTTTGGACTCTTATGCTGCGTCCACACGAGTGAATGTTTGGTTTCCTGGGGACAACTAGCAATGGTGCACCTTGTGCTGTTGCTAGTTGTCCTCAGGGAATGCCTGCGTCATGTGCCCTCTGGTGTGTGGCAGGTTATCCCAGGTGGGGTAGGGGAGGCTGGGGCCAGCACTGGGCTGGCCCCAGCAGCTTACCTGGGGTCCTGGGGGCTTTCCAGGGCTGCAACAGTGGCGATCCAGGCATGTGGAGCCTTGCCGGCAGCCAGAGTGTGGCTCTGGCTGGCCAGGCTCCCATTTTCAGCAGCACATGCTGCCCCCATGTGTGTTGCCCAGCTTTTTTTGTGTGAGTTTTTTGACCCCTGGATGTCCACGGGTCAATTCCCCCCTCTTCCCCCCCTCACTGCTCCCTTGCAGCATGGAGAGCAGCTGAATGTGTATTATGTGGCTGCAGCACCACATAGTACATGGCTGTGCTCTTCTGGATATAGCCTCAGGGTCTGGCACTGGTCATTTATGCCATATCTGAGATATGATGGTCATGGATGCCATATATGAAAATAAAGGGAGGAGGTTTCATTCTGTGTTCGTTTACTCTGCAGCAGGATGGAAGATAGTGTTACTTACCTTAATGCCAAAAATAAGACACATAAGGAGCTGACATAGTACATAGTTGTATTGTGCATTTTTCTGGTGAAGAAAGTAAACTAGGAATAGATGACAATAAGAAAGCAGGGCCTTCCTGGCTTGCTCAGGGCTGAAGGCTGGCACCCCTCTTTTTTCCTCGGTTCTGAAGAACAGCCCTTCTGGATGCCCCCTGAATTATTTTGGTGAGCGAAACAGCGGAACCAAAAACTACCATTACTATAGATGAAAACGAAGTGCGAGGATAAGTCCAAGTCTAAATCTTTCATTTTTTTCCAAAGTACAGTTGCATAAGGTTTATTAAAATAAACACTTTATTACAGAAGCTAGATGGTCTACATTAATTTTAACTATGTGCCAGTTAGAAATACAGGGATCTAGAATGGGAATCTTCATAAAAATGAATTACCCAGATAGCTGGAATACCACTGCTGGGAATAACGAGCTAAATCCCTCTAAAATGTTATATGAGGCCTTCATTTGTTTTGCAGTGGGTTAGGCATATAAATGGTTATGTTTTCATTGGCTCTTATGCTTTACACCTTCATTCCCAGATACCGAAGAGCAGAAAATGGATAACTTTTGATAATGGATAATTATTTTTGTAAGGCATTTTCACATTTGCAGTTTCCTCTTCTGAGAATACCGAGACTAAGGTGCCTGGGGTGGAATATAGATGATTGCTACTGTAAGGGGGGACAGCTGTATAAGTTGAGAGAGAATCTCTGAGAGACTATGTACTTGGTTTAGTTTGGAGTTATCCTCAAAGATCAACCCAAATCTCTGGCCTCAACTTGTGTATAATGGTTTGGTGGGCAGATGCTACATAAATATGCAGTTGAGGTGGCATATGTATTTCTTAGACATGTAAAAAAAACCCACTGAGGCTAGCACAGAGAATTTGTACATCTGAAATTTGACAGGAAAATGAAATGAGTGTCAATTCATGAAACGACAAGTGTATTTTCAAGTCTGTAGAGCAGGAGAATCCCAGGTATAAAAAAGGGTTATAATTTAGAGCAGCTCCATTTTTAAATGGGTTATAAAATTTTAATAAATGTTTAAATGTTGTAGGCATTATACTGATACAAGTAGTGTCTATGATAGATTTCAGAAATACATCAGTTGAGGATGTAAGAGATGGTTATAATCTATTCTGACAAGAAGCCTGCTTATTGTAGGAATTTAGGATTGAAGGGGCTTCCTGGGCCATCAAATCTAGTTCCTGGCATTCCCAGGCAACATATTTTCCAAAAGGACCCACAAGGATATCTACTCTGACCTCTCTTGCATGTTACCATCACAAAGCATTCTATAAAAAAACTAACATGCATGTCTCAGGTAAGGCACAGGAGACACAAGGATACCGCCAATGCCTCATCCTTATAGTGACAGTAAATGAGTTAGGCTCAGATGACCCTAAAAAGTGGACCATCCCCAACACTACTGAAGAAGGCAATCCCCTGCCTCCGTCAGTTCTTCCCAGTCTGGCTCAAGGGAGAATTTCTTACTGATCCCATATTTGGTAATCAGTTTGATCCTGAGCACAAGTGACCGAGACCCATCACATAACTAAAAGGGTTTTTTTTTCTGTTGGAGTCTGTAATTATCTACCATATTTGATTAGCTGTGCATTAAAATATCTATTCATTTATTAATTTTCCAAAAGTACTTATAACTGGAACATTGCTTTGTTTGCCCAGGGATCTAGGATCTGTAGACCGAGGCTAGGGTTTCTCCATGACCTTTAAAATTTGCAAAATAGAGAACTTAAAAAAAAAAAAAAAAGCTTTAACAGTGGAGCTGGAAAGAGGCCATGGCATGCTTTGGTGAATTTAAAAAAAATTATTTTGCGTGAGAAAAAATATACTGGCAATTTAAAGAAACCAGATAATTCAGACTGGAGGAACCTAGCAGTAATAAAACTAGACAGGAAAAAAAGCAGCCTTTCATTCTTTATGGGTGAAGGAACTACAATTACATCTCTTGCTTAGCAGCACCAAGGATGGAGTGGAAGAATATGAACAGGGTCAAATTCTACCCTAATATAGGCATCTAGCTGGAATGGTTTAGATCTAGTGAATCCTACGTATATGCAGGAATTTGGACTAAATGACCTTTGAGGTTCCTTCCAATTCTCTAATTCAGGGGTTTTCAACCTTTTAAAATAAGTGTACCCCCGGCAGCCCCCTTTTTAATAAGTGTACCACCGGGAGGGTGGGGTGGCGAGTGGCCAGATGAGGGGGTGGGGGAGGGGTGGTGAGCAGCTTGATGTGGACCTGGGTGGTGAGCGGCCAGACACAGAACCAGGGGGGTTGGTGAGGCAGTGGCACAAGGTGGTGGTGCTCCATCCCTGCCCACCCCTGTATACCCTCTGGGACCTTTCAAAGTAGCCCCAGAGGTACGTGTACTCCTGGTTGACAACCCCTGCTCTAATTTTATGATTTTGTGGCCCAAATTAAGGTCCAAATTAAGGTAGAATTTGGCATACTGAATATAAATTATAGAACAAATCTATTGTATTCACTCGCATCCTTCACTAATGTTAATGGATTTGCCTGGGCAGGATGAGGACTTATGTACTTGGCTATTTGTTGTTAATAAGGAAGAAAGCAAGTGGCTGGTTTTCAGAAGCAGCTTTCAAATGCATAGGTGCAACTTTGCACCTATAAATCATTGCATCATTCTACAAACACAGATGATTGCAGGTACAAATGATAATCTTTACATATCACTCTAATTGCATCAGTAAATAGGAACAACCGGATGTTAGAATTTGTGACCACAGTTAAGTATGGATGCATTTATTTGGAGGAACACAAGTCTGCCTGTGAAGATGGGAACTATTAGAAGTTAGAACCTAGGCTTTGGAAGGCAGAACGTAGAAAAAAAAGATTTTTGAAGAGCTATGGACTAGAAATGACTTTTTCATGATGATACTGTGCTACAAGATGACTGCCAGCTTCTCTGTCCCTGCCAGGAAGCAGAAGAGGGTGAGGGGAGCAGTGGGGTGCACAGTTCAGTATTAACCCTTTCACAGCTGCTCTAACCATTTTTTGTCAAGTTTTATGCCGTTACAAGGGACTTGGGGATATGCAGTACAGGGTTGTCTTTATCCTTCTACACCACCATATTATGAGGTTCTGGCAAAGAAAATCAGCTTCTCTATTTAAGATACACACCTCAATTTTGGGGGGCTGATTTTTGGGGAAAAAATGTGTGTGGTATATAAGTAAGTATGGTAATTTTGGATGCTAAGAAGCTTTAGGGCTGTAGCTTCCAGTGCCTCAGTTTTTGTTCCCACTCAAAGCAGCAGCCATAGAACCATGTATTAGAGATCTTGGTTTAAAGTGACAGGCTGAAACTTCTCAAAAGTGCCTCTATTAATGCAATGATTATTTTATAATGGCAAACCTTATGAAGAGGACTGTCATGTCTGAGCTGCTCCAATACATTTTCCTGACTTCAAAATCTAAACTTTTAGAAAAGTTGTTGGACATGGGGAAATCAAAATAAATCCACTGAAGTAATGAACTCTCATTATTAACATTACATGGTAAAATTAAGGCAGCCACCATATTTAAAAAATTGAAAACTGGGATACATCTGCAGTGACAGCTTTTAGCCTTAGGAAATACTCGTATAAAAGTACACATTATTGGTAGCGTCATTACTGACAGCATGTTACTCCCCAGCAACTCATACACACATTCTTCATGGTGAACCATTTTTTCAGTAACATAGTGTCTGAATTAATTTATCATGAAAAGCTGAGCAAGTGTTCATATTTACAGTGAGCAAGACTAGATTTGTTAGTATGTGCACTTATTTGAGTTTTCACTCTGAAGTGTTCATCATATTGGACCGGTTAAAAGGAAAATGTGCTTGGTGAAGAAATACCCTTTCAACAAACATTAAGAAGGAAGCAAATGCTCTAATTGATGGTATGAAAAATGAGGACTTTCAGGATACCAGTGATTTTAGTTGAAACTGGGTATCAAGTTTATGTAAAACTTTTAATGTATGGTTACTTTATGTGAAATCATTATACGGAAAGAATTAGGTCTTGTAGGAATTTTTTCAATGGGTTTGTGTTAAAGAGTAAAAGAGAAAAGATGCTTTATCTGAATACAACAGTGGAGAAGTATGGGACATGCTATAAGTTAACAACTTCAATAGTTATTTTAAATAAAGCCTGGTACTTTGCCTAGCTGGCTTTTTAAACTCTCAGACTTCAGTCCACTAAGAAAGAAAATAGTGTAGAAATTTGATATGCCTGAATAGCCAGTGAAATAACCTTGATTTTTACCCTGCTACACAATTTTGCCACTAGGGAGCTTTAGGCAGTAAAGCAGCCAACCATTGAGTGGTTCTTCATTAAAAAAAAACAACAAAGCAAAACACTCCTCCTCCCCTCACTCCCCATCCCCCTGCTTTATTAGGGAACCAACCAAACCCCTGGATCTGATTATCCTTAAAGGTTGGAGAAAATTTCAGAAATGCTCTCAAGCATCAAGCAGAAACTTTGTGCCTGGAACCAATTGGGACTGTAGGAAATTTTGAAAGTGGAACTGAAATTTCTGGCTCAAAACCATCATGAATTTATTACAGTAATACCTCCTCATGTAGGGCTGACCTCACTGAGGCATTTTATATTTGTGTTCAGAACTCCCCTCTGAATGTGAGGGCACACAGCAAGACTCCACATTTGTCCATGTTTTTCCTAGAAAAGATTGATTAGGATTGACTGGGTTATAGGACAGATGAGAGGGAAGAGTTTGTTTTAAGGTTGGCGTGGTCATTTCATGAAAGTCATACTGCTATCTTCCTTGGTTTTATCATCATTATCATTGCTTTACTAATTATTACAACTTAATTATTATGATTGTAGTAATATCACTATTAATATCCACTTTAACAATACACATATAAGAACATCAGAAACAACATTTATAATACTAACTATAATGGTAAATACTACAGCTGTAAAAAGCTTCGGTCCCTGATTTGATTTAGCAGAGATTCAGCCCGAATTGATGGCCAAATCTCCAAATCTGAATTGAATCAGAGGACCCTTTAATCTCTCTCTATGAATCAAATCGGAACCCTCTGAATTGATCTGGAGAGATTTGGAAATATTTTGAGATTCAAACATAGAGACAGCTTTAAATGATTTTTCTATATACCTCTAGGTAGCAGGTGGCTCATGAATGCTGCAATGTTGGGGTGCATAGAGTGTGCCACAGAAGCACGGGGGGCTTCCCAGTGTGCTCAGCAGCAGACCCGGAAGTGGGCCAGAAGCACTTCCAGTCCACTTCTGGGTCTGTTGGGGAGCACGCTGGGGGGGGGGGGGCATGCCCCGCCCCCAGCTCAGTGAGTGGTGGCTTCTGTGTCTGGGTGGGGGCACTGGGGTCCCTGTCTCGGGCTGAATTCGAATTAAATACAGCCCGCTTTGCACACCCCTAGTCAATACTATTGATACATCCTGAGTGCCTCAGAAGATGTAGATCAAGGTTATCAAACCCAAATCTTTAATTGTTAGGCTTTTAAATGAGTGCAAACTGCTTGGAAATGTGCTGGGTAACTGTAGCTTCCTTTGTGTGACTTGTGTTGATGTCAGCCCCACATGTCTAACTACAATCTGCATTTACATTCATTTCATTATTTAATCTATGATACTTTTATTTAGATGCACACACTGCACCTATGAATGCAGTAAGATCTTAAACACCCCAAAAGAATTTCTAAAAGACATTCACGAAAATTGTCTCAGCTGGATCCTTGAATCACAGGGGTGAGCTCCAAATAAATATTTGTAATAATAAGAAATAACAAAAGGAACATTCAGCATATTTACATAGCTTTTCAGCTGTGATTTTCAAAACTGAGCACAAGGCTAAGGCTGTTTAATTTGCATTTAGGCTTCTAAACAAAAGTAGCTTGATGTTCAGTGCTTCTGCTTGCATGAAGATCCTACTGAAGTCAAGAAAGCCAAGGTCAACACATGAAACAAGATTCTTCATAAGCTCACAAATTCCAAGTGTGGAGCTTACATCCATCCAACCTATGCACTACTGCTGTAGCACTTTGTTTCTCTACAGCTGTATATGCCTGTCTTACCTGGGGATGCTCAAGTCACGGTAAACATATTGACACCACCCTAAATGATACATGCAGAATTATAACAAGCTTCCTAAAATCTACTCCTGTTCCTTGCTTATACTCACTATCTGGCATAGCAACCCCTTACATCAGGAGGAAAGTAACAGGTGACATTGACCAGTAGGTACAAAAGTCAGATGGCCACCACCTGCTATATGGACATCAACCAGTGCACCATTGTTTCTCATTGAGAAATAGCTTTTAGTCCTCTACCATACCATTGACCACATCACCAGAGTCAGCCAGAACTACCCTCTGGTAAAAAGAATGGGAGAAACTAGATAACAAATCTGTTGAATGGAGCCAGTGAGGAATTACTGCCAGTGAGGAGTTAGCATCTGGCTCCAACTGCAAATGGCATACATAGTGGAGTCTGAACAGATTGAGAATGGGTCTTGACAGGTGCAACTTTTTCATGAAATCATGTGGCCTCAACACAACTGACCAGTGTGTTTGTCAGGAGAAGCAAACCATGGATTATCTCCTGAGATGCCCTGTAGCACTACAATGCACCCCACAAGATCTTGGCAATCAACACCAGAAGCACTGGGTTGTGCAGAATATTGGGAGCAGACAATATAGAGAGGTTGGATTGGAGACGCAATAAAGAACTAGTCAAGAATGCATTACTGACATACACAAAATGTAAGCCTAATTAATAAAATAAAATAAAATAGATATAAAAAGATACTTTGGTCACTTGCTTGGAGACCCTGTACATTTTAGAACTTTGTAAAGTTTATAGAAGCCATGTTTATTCTTTTTTTCTAATTCTCCCTTTGGATTTTGTATCATGAGATAATGACAAACTTTAACTTTTCTAAATGAACAGTGGCATAGAGTGCCTAATAGAATAGTCACCATACAATTTAATCATGTATATCTTCTAAAAATCTGCCCTTGCTAAGGCAGATGCTTTTTACTTTCAATTTTGAAACATTATGTCAAAAATTGTTATTTTAAATGTGTCTGAATAGGGATTCATGTAATAGGCCTATAACTATATAATGTTATAACATTTTTGAGATCCATCCAACAATACATGTACATTTCAAAATTGTGTGAATCTGTATTTATAAATGACTGTAGAAGAATATTTATAAATAATTGTAGAAAGAATAGCTGTTGTGTAGGCAAAACAGACAAATCTGCATACACATGCGTACACACATTCTCTCACAAAGAAACATACATATCTCAAATATTTATATGTAAATTCACAAATAAATATGATCAATAGCATACTTGGTCGAGATGGCAGAGATGTGGGAATATTCAAAGCTGCAAAATTGCCATGCACACTTAAAAAGTCTGGTTCTCACAGATATTTAATCTGCTCATTATATACATTTGTTGTGCCTGGGATATTTGCTGTCCAAATCTATGGTGAATTTCCTATCAGGAGTAAGTACTGATAGAAATATTGCTGATGCAACATGACTTGATTCAATGCAAAGTGACACAACCTGGGGTAATAAAGAGAGCACAGCTCTAACATACACCTTGCTATTACTTAGGTTGTATGGATAAGGGAGTATGCCTCAGTATTTCTCAAACTCTTTGTCAACAAGGTGCTGGCGGTCAAACTGAAACTATAGTAAGTTTATAAGCACAGTTTATACCATAAAATGGCTATGCATGTGATATCAAAAACAAAGCAGTTAACATCAGTTTTTTCAGATCTCTGTACCACCATATAGAAAAGAAAAGAGGCAAAAGGTCACCAGGGGTGAGGAGTAGTGTTTGGATCCAATCCTGTAAGGTAAAGTGGGTGTGAGCTGTTGATATCTCTCAAGATTGGGCCTTATGTTTGCAAATTAGAAATAATAAAATTACAGTGGCTGCATGTACACGTGCACTTTACTGCGGAATAGACTAAATCACTGAGAAGTAAAGTGTCACTGACTACACATGCAGTGGCATTAGGCCACAGTAAACTAATTAATACCACCATAAGATACTATAGTTGGAGACAGTACTATCTTACAATAGAGTAATTAACTGTGATTAAACACATGTGTAGCTGCTGACCACGGGTGTAAATTGTACCCAGCCAGCTCAGCCAGCAGGGGGCAGACTCCTGCCTGCTGCCTAGCTACACAGCTCTGCATTTTCAGCACACTTGTGCCCCAGCCAGCCCCTCCACTGCCCAATGCTGCCACCTGGAGTGTGGAGCAGAGCAGGATGGAGTGCCCCAGCATAAACTGCTCCACTCTGGCTCAAATTGCTGTTGTAGACACTGCACCCATGCATGTGTAGACATGCAGTAGTTTACTCCAGCTCAAAATGCTCCAGAGTTTATTTTTTCAAATTAATTTTATGTTTGATTCTCATTGGGTGTCAGCGCACCCAGTGAAAATCAAAATATTTATTTTTGGATAGTTAAGAGGAATTTGAAAACAATGGTGAGTGAAAAATAAAAATAATAGTAACTGACAGAATTCCATAAGTTGGCCACATTTGAGTATCTAACTTCTATTATATTAAGTTCTTGGATGCCAACATTAGTTTACTTGTATAAGCTAGATCCTCAACTCGTATAAATAGGTATAATTCCATTTACATCACTGGAGCTATTTTGATTATACTGGTCAGGCATCTGGCTCTTTCAAGTTCCCCATTAAAAAAAAAAAAATCATCCTTTATATGCATCATAAATATACTGTGAACAAGATATGTTCTTTTCCTCTAAGTGTTACACCAGTCTAGTTCTAATGTCTGCATTGGTGTGATTCCTGATTTACACTGGTGTTCAAGAGAAGAGAATTAGGATTGAGGTAATTAGCATAATCCTTAAGTTTTTTGAGGCAATTTGCAAATATAGTGGAAGTATACACTAATGGGGTCCCTTCAACTTGCTGAAGGGGGTAGAATCAGTTCCATTTCGACTTGTTTCAAGTTGTTTAGTTCTTTGGCTGTTATGCTGATCTATTTTAGAATGATTTATCAAGCTTCTGAAAGATGCTTTCTATGCAAGAAAAATGGTCACTTCAGGGCTCTCTTGTTGCAAAAAAAATGAGCCATTATCAAGAGGAAATTGCCGTCTGTCCTCTTGGATAAGAGGCTAGCACTTAGGTCTTGGTGATATAGCAGCAGCAGGAAGGGTGTCACACAGAGACACAATATATTAATCTCCTTAATCTAAAGCATTTTATTTGCCTTTAATTTGAATGCACAAATGGGGTGTGCCCCATGTAAACTCAATCATTTACAGACACAACTGATAATGTGCTCAAAAGCGCATGGATGCAAATAGAGTGCACACTGTGAAAATGCCATCTTCTATTTTTACATATCTGGGTAAATCTTTTGGAATGTTTTGGCTCATAGTACAATATACAATTTAAGTATATATGTTCTTCACTGTTCAGTTAAAGGTTAGTTCACAAAGCAGAATATTAGGTGTAATATTTCGCTCTCCTTTTCTATGTGTGCATATGAGAGAAAGAGAATTTCCATTGAATGCACATGGATAAATCTGCATGAACAAAATATACAGGAAATACATACATACATCCTTGTTGGAGATTAACAAACTGATGTGTTAAAATCTTTGCTGTCCATTGTAGAAAACAGTTTTGGAGTTTTTCATTCATGTATGACCTAGTAATTTCACAAAAATCTCTGTTTCTTTATAAGCCAAAACTCCTCTCAACTTCAACAGGGGCAAGATCAAATTCTAAAACTAGAGCTGTTGGGAATATTTAACTTCTGCTTGGTTTCAGCTCCAAACTCAAACCAAAATTCACAAACTTTTGGGCAAACAAGTTCCAAGCACACTAAGGCAGATTTTGAGTGTCCCAAGCTTACTGATAGTAAAGACAGGGAACAGAACTGTGTTCAGCCCCCAATACACTGGACAGCTCTTGGAGGACACATCCTGCTCCTTTTGTACCTTTGGAGCAATGGAAACCACTGAGCATGCCTTCCCTCAGCATTCCCAAAGGCATTATCTGCTTGCTTCTGCCATTGTGTGGATATGGTGCCTCTGAGATGGTGCAACTTAGTGCCACCTTTGCCTCTGGGAACTTCTATTTGCTCATTTAGAAACAAATTAAAGTTACATTTGTTACACAATTGTGACACATGCACGGCTGCAGACCACTTTTAAAGTGGCTGATCATGCAACAAATTAACCCTCATCAAATGAGGGGTCAGATGATGATGCTCCATTTTAGAGTACCTTAGGGATTTTTGTATTCCTTAAGGTTAACTTGTGGTGCAATTGGGGCTGGGAGTGAGCTGTGGGCTGGGGTTTTGCCTGGCTTGAGCTGGAGGGGGATGGGGAATCGGAGCCCCCACACCTTGTAGCCCTCTACCCTAGCCTCCCCCTCCAGCTCAGGCCTGGTAAACCCCAGCTCACAGCTTGCTCCCCCCCTCCTCCACCCTCCCTTCCTGCTGACAGCTCTGGAGCTGGTGGGGTGGGAGGAGAGAGGTGGCTCCTGGGCTGCAGGCAGGCTCCTTGGGCTCTTGCAATCAGACTCAGTTCTCCACCACCCTGACCCAACAGGCAAATGTCTGTTGGGTTGGGGAGGAGCTCTAACTCTTGGCACTTTATGTAAAGTACTATGAGTTAGAGTGGGGGCCTGCACATCTGTCAGGTCTGTCAGTGCCTTAAATGTGCAAAGAAGGCAGGCACCCCCTGGACAGTCTATGTCTATGCTTAGAGACAGCAATCATTAAAACCTTAGCATCTGCACACATGCAAGTACAAACTGTTGCACTAAAAACAGCAACTCCAGTCTATACGTAGAACTGCATTCAACGTGGTCCAAGTTCACATCTCGCCTGCGAGTGACCATCTCCCCACTGTGGGGAGAAAGATCTCAGAAGAAATTTAGAAGGGCTCAGACAGTAAGGAAGCCACGTACAAACTGTTTCTGCAGTTCTGTCAGTACCAATTCTCTTTGAAGAAACCTTTTATAATGAAAAAGAAGAGAGCTTCAGCACACTGTGTATAGCTCATCCATTGGAAGAAACTGAAAGTTTAGAAGGATTTGAGAGCCCTTCCCAAGAGTCACTTCCATCTGATTTGGTGCCAGCAAGCAACCTCCTGCCAAAATAAGCTGTAAGTCGTGACACAGATGCAGCACTATCAGAGTTCTATTAGGCATGCTGCATGGGGCTGGGACTTCCTCAATTGCAGCCCTTAACAGCAAGGTAATTCCAAGTGGAGTTTTGCTAACGTTCTTCTGAGAGGTACAAAGAACACAGTTTGCAGTTATTTTAATTCTATGGATCATCCAGTGTTCCTGTAAGTTGAATATTTTTTGTACAACCAATCAACACCATACTGTCTTCTAAGCACTACAATTTTTTAATTCACAAGGCTCTCCTCAGGCTTTCCCCTATTTTATTCTTCCACTCTGATCTCTTTTCTCTGGTCTCAGCTGCTTTCTTGCAGTTGTTTTGGACTTGAGCTTGATACGTTTTCCATCTGGGAGTTCACACTGAGCAGAAAAACAGCACTAAAGCTACTCTGTCTGTAAGCATTTGATGCTGTCATCTTAATACCCAATTAATTTCAAAGTCCAGTTTGCAAAGATCTTACTATCGAAAGCCATGATTCTTTAAACTACAAGTACAGTTTAAAGTTAAGTATTTGTTTAAGTCCTGGCAAGAGTGTAACCTAAATTTCAGTTTCTTTTGCTTGTGATCTGTCTTCTTGCCAGTCAAAGGACTGGATACATTTAAAATGGAATGATCTCAACCCACAAGTAAATTATTCTATGTGATTTTAAGAGAGGTCATACAGGGTGTAAGTCAGGGCAAGATTTGGCCCTTTGTCTATGCATGTCTTGGATGGAGTTGAACACAGTGTCAGCACATCACACATATTAAGTTATTCAGTATTTGTTAATGGCTGACAGCACAGATGGATATTATGATCACTATTTAGAACAATTCATTTAAGTTATGTACACTACCATTGAAAACCTACTCACAAAATTCACCTGGCAAGTTCTGTTACATGCACAAAATTCTGTACAATCCCTTTCTTTCTATAGCTCCTCAGCTAACAACCTGAAAATCTGTAGCTCTTCCATTAAATCCCACATTTATTGCCTTATTGTATATAGACTCTTGTTCTTCCATAAAGCACTGTCAATAGACAGATAGATGAATTTCTTCATGTTCTAAGTATTTTCTTCTTTTATCTGTTGACTAGATTCACAAAATATTTATGGGCCCTTTAGGCAATCTTGGTGCTTTACAAAGCAAGGATTTTGTGCTAAAAATAATCAAAGTTCCAAATTCTCAGGCTGATTCTGATTTCCTTCACATTGGTATATATCCAGAGAAATCTGAGTGAAGTCAGTAGCATAGCACTAGCATAAGGCAGATCAGAGTCAGATCCCTTAACTGCCTATATACTACATATTATATATAACAGTACAATAGTGTAATTTAGAAACCTGGAATTAGATGACTAAACTGATGTTTTAGTAGAATCAAGGGTCCCCAAAATAAGACCTGACTCTTTTCACCTACACCTGTGAAATAAGTAAGAATTCAGTTGCGTGGCTGAATTGGAAAATAAAAAAGATTCTTATGGGTAGACCTCACATGGAAATATTTCATTTATTTGGGCAAAATTTAAAAAATGGTATTTTGGTTCAAATGAAATGTTACGTTCAACATAAACCAAAACATCTTGCCTTATTTCATTTTTAGGCTATTTCAACCACTTTTAACCTTTAAAAAATTAGCTCACTTTCCAAATGAACATGCCATTTTAATATTAATAGATCAAATATTTCCTGATTCTAGTGTAATTTACACCAGTTTAAAAACTGGATGCAAAGTACACCATGGTAAATGAATAACTGTTCACACCCAAAGTCTTCACACAAACATTACATCTAGAAGTTCAGGCATTTAGACTGGGTAAAAATGTCCCCTCCATCTAACTCACTAATTAGATAGGTGCCAGGTGCCTGATCTAAAGTAAATCAGGGTAGGGGGATGGCGGGGGGATAGCGGGGGCTAGCAGGGAGGGTTGGGGTGGATAAGAGGGACTAGCAGGGTCTGTGGGTGGGGGTGGGGGAATGAGGGGCTAGCAGTGTCTGCAGAGGAGCTTGGGGAGAACAGGAGGGCTAGCAGGGGTGTTGGGGAGTGGGGCAGTTGCAGGATTTGAGAGGCTATCAGATCCTGCCAAACTCCCTGGACTTCCCCAGCTCCTTTCATGCTGCTGAACTGCCAATGATTCCAGAAATCACTCCTGAGGCCAGTTTAATTGAAGTAAGTCATGGTGGGGTGAGGAGCAGACATATTAGGGGTGGTGGCAGCTTTGACGGGGGGGGGGGCAGGATGGGAGATTCTATGAAGAAGTTTGGTGCAATTGGCAGGGTTTGCTACACCTCCTCCCCTGCCCAACCCGGGTCTGTTTTAATCCCCTCCCCAATGAACAACCCCCCTCCGGTAAACCACTCCTCCCTGATCCTACCTGCCCCTCCCCACCATCCCAACTTACTTCCATCAGCTCCCAGCACTAGCAAACGCTAATAAAACTGGCACCAGGAGCACCTTGTGGGATTGGGGTGGGGGAGGGTTGACAGACGCAGCAGGGGGTTGCTGGCTGATCTGCAGAGTGGGGGGTGTCAATCTGGGGGTGGGAGAAGGGGCTGAGGAGTTAAAATAGCCCAGTGACATGAAGGGATAGGAAAAGAGCAGCCCAAGAGCAAACATATACATAAGTCTACCTGACGTAACTTAGTGTACCGCTAAGGTCAGCCATTTTAGACCAATCTAACTTTCCTGGAACTTCTGTACAGTTTGTACTTAGAGTGCTTAACTAGGGATCTAAGTGTAAGGTCCTCACCTAGGCATATTCAATTAGATTGGGTGGCCATTTTTATGCAATCTAACCTCCCCCTAACCTCTCAGAATGTCCAGATGTACCCTCAGTTGATTTCAAATGAGCTATAACCATTTTTTTTTAAAGTAGGCCTGAATTTGGGTAAAAAAAATACAGGGAATAGTTGGACTGTATTACCTAGTTGTGGGATAGGATTAGGAAGCAGGAACAGCATGATCTGAGATATATTTAATGGAACAGAAAATGAAAGTACATTCTCTGTGTCATTCTGAACTATGCAAGGCCAAATTACAGAACAAAAAACCCAAATCAAGACATGTACGGTTCTTCATTGAAGTAAAACTGGGAGGTCTGTATACACAGCAACTTGGCCCAGAAATTAGTGATTTAATGGCTGCACCAGCTGCTGCAAGGAAGGGACTACAGGATTCATCCTTGCCAGTTTTACATCTTTGAAAAGCCTCCTACACTGGGTTAACCACAACCAGGGATTTTTCAAAGATCTTCCTTCCGTTTGTCCACTGATGGAGGACATATCAATATGGAGAATGAGAGGGGAACAGTCAGTGCAGTGGATTAGACAAAATCAGTCACTTAGTACAGATGGTCAAAATCAAACAATATTGGAATAACTGCAAAGTGGTTTCTTAAAACTGGAGGTTGTCCGCTGTAGCTTTTATAAGAATACTTAAATTTGGGAGTTTGTAGTTCACACGCCTTGCTCTGGTGCTGTTTATAAATTAATTGATTCAACTGTGCTGGTTTATATGTTATAACCTCCTGAGTACATGAAAGTCTTGTATTCTCTCTCAGGTTGTTATTTGACAAGATATGTGTATTCTTTAGAAAACAATAATTTTACCGATAATACTCCAGACACTTGTTATAAGATCGATCAACTGTTCACCTTGTTACTGGGTAAAAAATGTCCGTGAACCAGAAACACTTGAATCCTTCAACTCCTTCTGGCACGTGGCTTATTCCAATCTTTCTAGAATAATCAAACTCTGATAATATCACATGCACAGGGCCAAATAAAAGCCTGTGATATTAAGCGGAGTTAACTGGAGTTGCACATAGGTGGTGTTCACTTATGTTCCAATTGCTTCAGAAAGGGCACCATGACAAAATTTGAAGGAGCTAGAATTTATACCTTACTCCTTTTGTGCATTTTTCTCAGCTTATGTAATATCCAACCACAAAGTTTAATATCTAACATGAGAAATGACATAAAACCCAAAAAAATATAGTATGTTGGGAATCATCTATGTTGGGACTTATTCCCCACTGCAGCTGCTGCTTCTCTTGCTACCAAATACTCTGCTTCTCTTTCCAGTTGCCCATTTCTGCTAGCAAGGGGAATTAGTAGTACACAGCTGTGGGGGGAATCAGGAATGGAGATAAATGGCAAGGAGGGAAGCAGAGTGGAGAAGCTTGAGAGAGTCCAAAGGAAGGCTACACGCATGATTAGATGCCTAGAGACCAGGTCATGCGAGGAGAGGCTGAAAGACTTGGAACTGTTCAGCCTGGAGAAGAGAAGACTCAGAGGGGACTTGGTGGTGGCCTTTAAGTATATCAGGGCTTGGGGGAGCATCTATTTGCCAAGGCCCCCCAGAGGAGAACAAGAAACAGTAGGCACAAAATGACTGAAGATTGCTTCAGAGTAGACATAAGGAAAAACTTCTTGACAAGTTGAGTGCCAAGGGTTTGGAACAGGCTCCCCCCAGAGGTGGTACAGTCACCTGATCTAAAAAAAGAGTCTTGACTCCTATCTTGCTGGGGTCATCTGACCCCAACAGTCTTTCCTACCCAAGTGCAGGAGGGGCTGGAGCTGATGATCTGCAAGGTGCCTTCCAGCCCCTAACATCTATGAAACTATGAAGAGTGTTGGCAACTGCAGTTGTTGGGCATCAGACTGCTTGACTTGACTATGGTGGGGCTTAAACCCACCGAGTTTGGAAAATGATAGCCTAGGGTACAAAACTTTCTAGTTATGCTTATGATACAATTTAATCACATACTAAATTGTGCACATGGTGCTACAGCCCTAGATAGGCCTCACTCAGGCTCTGGAAATATCTTAAATTCCCAGGTGCTGAGCAAGTGTCTGACAAGCCTATCTTACACAATTATGACTTTTTTTTTGTTGCTGCTGTGCATCTTTACATACAGTTTTCAACATAGAAAATCTCTTTGCCAGTAACTGTCGGCTATCTGATTTGATCTTGGAACAGTAATTGATAATAGTGATATTAAGCGGTAAATTTACCGAGAAGAGACCATTCAAATTGTTGACATTAAGAAATTTGTGACAATGCCTGGAGTAACAATAACAGGTGGAAGTTTTTTTTTTGCACAATTTTGTATGGAAATTAGCCATTGTTGTTATAGTAGGCAGAGTATGATTCAAATAGGAGTGATATCCCAGTTGCATAAAAAAATCTTGACTTTATCATTCTATATGCTTATAATGAATTATGGTTACTCATGTAATGGTTATTTATATTAAAGAAGTGTATTTGTACCTACTTATATAATTTATAAATGGCTATCATCAGGTGGCTGTTACAGGTAAAAAAAGAAAGTCAGAAAAAATTTCTGATGTACAAGAACCCAAATTGTACCATACATCATCACAAAACCTCTTATTATTATTGGCAGCAACTGGGTGCATCTACATGTGCAATTAATGCAACTGAATAAACTATGGAGCAATTTTCACCTCGGAAAACTACTCCCCGGCACAGCATTACATGTGCAGCTAGGACAGCAGCAAATTGAGCCAGGAAGTAGCATTAGCCCAGGGCTGCTCCTGCCCAGCTCTGCCCTCCTACAGCAGTCAGGGGAGCTACAGGCTTCAGCTGCAGCTACTCAGGGGTAGCCCCAGGCTGGTAGGGGACATGGGGGTTAGCCCTAGCCTCTGGCTGGTGTAGCAGTGTGGTCTAGGGTCTGGGGGGCAACCCTGGGCTGGCAGAGGACATGGGGGTAGGGTGAGGCCCAAGCAGTGGGTGGCTGTGTCAGGTGGCAGAGGAGCTGGCTGGGCCATGAGGTTCCTGTAGGCAGGAGTGTGGCCCCCTCCTGGCTGGGCTGACTGGATGCAATTTATGCCCAGGTTAGTGTCTCAACATGCGTTGCTGCATAGTAAATAATTCTGCAGTAGAGTAGTACTTGTAATACCCTCCTGCAGAGTTTATTAGTTTCCTGAGGCCTAGAAGAGCCACATGTAGAGATGTTGATGTTTTACTACTCCATAGTAAATGTCTTGTGTAGACATTCCCATTGGCATTTAGTCACAGCAGAGAGAGGGCTGGGAGTGAATGGTCATGGAGGTGGAGAGCTACTCTCTTATCTCTAAAAATGATTTATCCTAAAAAGTTTAATGCTGATTTGGTAGGGCAGCATGGGAAAATTGTCTTTGCTGCCCTGTTCGATGAGAACTTCAGACTTCAAGGGGTTAGTTTTGTAGTCTGCCAGAATTTCACCAATGTAGGTTCACTAATTTCAGTGGAGTGCAGACACCTTATACCCCTCCCCACTGAAAAAAAATCCAAAAGAAGGCATCAAAATTCGAACTGATGCCTGCCTCTGTAGGATACTGGGATACATTGATTCCTGATCAAATTTCTGCCTTCCCAGAGGTTGTATGAGCTTGAGGTAACCTCGTCAGTCAGTGAGTGTCAGGGTACAGGACTAGAAATCCATAAAAACAAGAACCAAATGAAGAAACAAACAATAACATACAGCTATACATCAATAAGAAAGAAGGAATGTCATGTTTCCATTGTATGTAGAATACATTAGCTACCCATATCAAAAGTATCTTCGAAGCAGAACTACAAAGGCAATAGCCACAAAAGGAAAACAAACAGAACAAAATAGCAGAAAACCAAAAATGAAACAACAAAAGCTGGCTCCTGTCAGGTCCTGATTTGCATAGGAACGGAGAGTTCTTTGCAGTTTTTGAAGTTAGTCAGCACCTTGGATGACTGAGCCCTAAAACTGCATGTGCTGTGCATGTGCATGCATGTGCATGCATGTGTTTAAGAAATATGGAAAGATAAATGAAAATCCTTCTATGCTCACAATATATATTGGATATATATTTTGGTTGCTCTATATATTTTAACTAAAGAATAACAGCCTAATATAGGCTACCACATAATATAACAGATCTGCTATATCAAAGAGAATGCAAGAAACATGTTGTACATACATTTTGGCAACATTTCTGTTATCCAAGCAGAACACAAGAAAAAAAATTATATAGAGATTAATCTCCCCAAGACAAAAGAAAATTACAGGACTTGAATTATACTTACAAAAGCACAGCACCACCGAACAAATAAAAGAAATAACTAATTCTAACCTATCAACATGAGGTTAGGAAAATCATAAAGAAAGAGGCAGCATCACAAGGATGACTATCGAAGTAATTATTTTAAATCAGACACACGACATACAACACATCATAAAAACACTAAATTCTAGATTAAGGATAGAAGAGAGAAAACTAAAGATAAATCAAAACAGTCATGTATTTCTGACATCTTTCTGACTAGCATGCAGCCTACATACCAATCCTGCTGTGTAGAAGATCTAGAGGAAAAGATGAGCGGCATACATAAGTCAATTGTATAAGAGATGAGCCTTTAATCTACACATGGGGATCTTAAAAGCATGCAGACTTTTCATGTACACTTTTGATGAGTGTTCTTTTTAGTTTTACAAAATAGCATCACAATTATTCTACGTTATTTTACATGAGCATAGAAGAAAATCTTTGGATGAGGTATCATTAAAGTCTATTTTCTGTCCCAAGTCTCTAAAAACAGCCCTTAGTATAAAGATAGTTGGCTCCTAACTTCTTCCTGGTGTTGTATTGTGCACCGTCTCACCCCAACCTCAGGTCTCACACCTTTACCTATCACAGTGTGGGTATCTGCTGTTCTTTCAGGGTACATGCAGACATACAAATGAAATGGTAGAAGTTAAGCTATTTAGTGTAAGTGGTTGGAAACCCTACTAGTAGAACTCTGTACATTTGGCTATTTCCATTCTAGCAGCCCAAGACCCAGTTCTAGCACACGTTGGGTGAGTCTGGTCAGGGTTGGGTGCCTCTGGGCCAGGGCTGGGTGCTGGCTGGACCGGGTACAGGGGACTCAGGTCAGTACAGTTCTGTTGTGGGGGAGGGAACTGGGGGCTCTGGGAATGGCAGAAGTCAATATAGTTTGGGGTAGGGGGGAGCGGGGTCTGGCAGCCCTGCCCCCTCCTGTACCCAAAGTGCATCAACATGGCCCCTGCACTTTCTGGAGATCCCCAAACCCCACCAGAAGCCTACTGAGAGGCCAGTCTGTATCAGTAGCTTTGGGGGCTTTGAGAATGGTGGGGATCAATGTACTTTGAGTTTGGGAGGTTCAGTGTAATTTGACCAAGTCTCTCCAGAGGGGAGCAAAGCACATGGGTATCTGGAGCAAAGCACATGGGATGACGGAGAACAGTGGGGGAGCTTTTGTTAGACAGGTAAACATACAAGTGTTCATTAAACTGAAAGAATTCCCCACGAGACTAGACTTCTATCTCGTCAGCTGAGGTTTGAATTTATAACATGGGCATCATTTTTAGCCCATGATAAGCATTGCAAATGCTTCTACACTTAGGGTTTCTCTTGGTGGAACTGTTATTCCACTGATAAAAATGTAATGTTTGTATGCATCCTCACTCTCGAGCAGCATGCTTTGTGTCCACTGTACTTACCAACAGGTTTGACTGAGTTCAGGCACCTGTGGTTTTTCCCTTTAGGAATCTGTGATCACTGGTGTTCTATGATGAAAAAGATTTCTTTAAAAAGAGTGTTACTTATTTCAATAGTAGGGAAAAGCTGTAGTGACAAAGGGTTTTTGAAACAATAAACAGACTGCACATGTATCTATTTAATTTAAAACTTTTTCCATCTTTTGATGACAATCTTGGAAGGCCTAATTTTTCCAGTACTCCCAGCATATCGCTACCTTTCAGTTTGGTTCTCTGAATGAGGACCACCTCTCTCCTGAGAAAGAGGTCCTTTCAAACCATGCTAGAGTTTCTTTTATTCTTCTTTGTTCTTGAGCTTAACTTATCTGGTCAAGGTTGAGCCTGACAGATGAGCAGGAGTTTGGACACAAATCATCAGAGCCAATAATTTGGCCATTGTCCGTTATCAATGCTCCGGTGTTTGCTGAGAGGCAGTTTATTTGGGCCATTCTCTTCCTTCCTGTCTTTTTTCCTCTATTGCATTAAGCCAGTATAGTCTTACAATAAACATCCTGATACACAGGCTAATACACAGTATTCATAAATTATTTAAGAGCAGCTTCCAATGGGTCATGACCCACTTTTCAAAGAGGGGTGCTTTAAAAGAAATTCCTATTTCCTCACTGTGATGCTCTTGCCAACCTTAAGAAACATAAGATACATTATGAAGTGCCTAATCCAAAGTTTATGGCTATCAGTGGGAGTCTGTCTCTAAATTCTAAAGTCTCAATAGAAGGTTCCCGAGTTTGGGTCCCTAATTAAGGCACCTCATTTGATACTTCAGTTTCTTAATTCCAATTTAACTTACAATTAAAAACCATCATAGCAGGTACAAAATAAACATTTAAAAAACTACCTCTTCTTCATCGACATCACCTTCATATTGTAGAATTCTACTCTTGCAAAACTACCTTATATGGGAACTACCTTATAACACAACTGGAAAGAACCCATAGAAAATTGTAACCCCATGTCTTTACCCTTAAGCTCTGCTTATACTTATATAAGAGTAAGGAAAATATTTCATCTCTGCAAAAGAACAGCTGAATTCCTGTTTATTATGGTCATTATTACTAACAATAGTACTACTGTTGATATATCTCCTCATCACAAACTTTTTAAGAAGGGGTCAATAATCTTCTTCTCTCTCTGGGAGTTCATACAATGCTCAAAAGCAAAGCAACAAAATTACATCGAGTAAATCAGCCAGATGCAGATGAAATCACATTCCATTTCACAGGGAACGTGAAACAATCCTACAATCTTCTGAATGCCTCTTTAATGTAGTCTTCTTCCACGAACTTTGTAAACTAGTATTCAAACAGTAATAGCCCAAAGAACGTCATAAACAACTTATTTTAGACAGAAACCACATCCCATCTAAAATAGGGTTCATGTGCTGACCAGCAATCAAATAGGGTAAACCAACTGGATAACACTGGAAGTTTTCCCCTCTGCTTTCTGCTTTTCTTAGAGGAATAAGGTCTGGAAACTCAATTTGTTCTACAATTATATTATCTATAAGAAGTGGTCTGTAGCTTGTTGGCTTGTCATTGTGCCAAATCTTAGCTCTTTGCAAACATCCATTTAATATATATAAGTTATCAGCCAAAAGAGAACACATAATCTACCCTGAATTAATCAATTTTTTTCATCCTTACTTTCTGAAAAAATTGATTCAAGTGCTGTGTATTATAAAAGAAACATGTTTTATTTTGGGGGTAGTGAGGAATCCATTAATCAAACTGAGAGGTAAAGAAATTGCATATTTACTTTTGTAATATTTTAATATGAGGGTCTTTTATTAAGCAATATAGCTTAAGACACTACTTTTTAATGGGACCAAACCTTCTTTAGAGACTACAACTCAGGAAATCTAGGATCAATTCTCAGGCCTGCCATAGGCTTGACCTCAGGCAAATCAGCTAATCTCTATCTGGCTCAGTTCCTATCTGTAAAGTGGAGATAATAGTTCCTTTGTCTTTTCTATTTAGATTGCAAAGTAATTTCTTTTTTTGGGGGGGGTGGGAGTGGGGGGGGGGAAGGGGCTCTTCTAACCATGTACTTGTACTTGTACATTACTTAGAGTTACTTTATCTATGTGGGACTTCTGGGTCCTAATGTAATCCAGCAAATCATCATCATATTCTGATGATTATAAAACAGAAGCAATACATGACCAGTAGGTTATGCTTGTAATTCAGTAAGATGGAGCAAACTGAAGGGAGTGGATGTAGCCTGTTGGTGGGCTGGCAGAAATCAATGAGGAAATGAGGAGAGCTGGTTGGCTCTAAAAGGTGTTTGATGGGCAGTTTTGGACACATATCTGTTAACAGGTGGCTTTCAGGTCTTCCTCTGCCATTATTTTCTTCTAAATACCATTCTTAAGCATGCTTAGAGAAGGCCAAATAATTCATGATAAATATATAATTCATTTTTTAACTTTTCTGTTTATGAGTTACCTGTGAACACAACATGATGCTCTTAAATTTACTAGCTATTCATAAACACCTGCCAAATAATTTTACAAAAAAATCTTTTGTCTGTGTAGATTATTAGTATGTTGATTATTAAGAGACTTTGATGAGAAATTAACTGCTTTGACTGGACATCTCAGTCACATGGCTGAAGGTCACAGAATCTGATAGCCTTTGTGATAATGAATTAGATGTTGGCTTGTTTGCTTTCCTTGGATCCTATGCAGGATATACTGCCTCAGAGATCCTGCCTACCAGGAGAAATTCCTTCCAGAGAAGAAAGATGGCCCCTTGGTTAAAGTGCTAGCCTCCAACTCAGAACACTTGGATTCAGTCTCCTGTTCTGTCAAACATCCTCTGTGAAATTTAGACAAGTAATTTTCTCTGTGCCTCATTTTCTCCCTTTTAAAACAGGAACAGTGAAATTTCCATAACTCTCAGTAGTGTTAGAAGGATAAATACATTAAAGATAACATCAGGACTGCACAGTAACCAGGGTTAGTGCACAGTAGCATTCCCGTACAGCTTTGTAGTGATGCTGACTGCTCAGTACTACTGTGCAGTAGTGTCAAGTCAAAGTTCATGCCCCTTGATGCCACTGTGCAAGAATAATGAGCTACTGTGCAGTAAGCATCTTGTGCAGATGCGGCCAGGGGATGTGTCTATACAAGATGTTTGCTGTGTAGTAGATGTCATGTCTACACGTGCGCCCCTATTAGGCTGGGTAAACTAATTAATTCCTCTGCAGGATAGCACTTGTAAATACAAGTGCTATCCTGCTGCAGAGTTCTTTACTCTGCAGCAGCGCACATGTAGACGCTGCCCTAGCTGGCTGGGGCATGAGGGTGCTTCAGTGTGGGGGCTGCATGATGACTAGCCCTGCCAACTAGCCCTGTACTAAAGCACCCATATGCCCCAGCCATCCCCTCTACATCACACTGAGCTGGGAGGAGCAGCCCCAGGCTGCCAGGCTTACCCCCCTGCCAGCCAAGGCTGCTCCGACCCCACTCCATGTGCTGCGGTCCTTGTTGCATGTAGAAGCATTGCATTAATATACATGTGTAGATGCATCCAGTTAAATATATGCTAAACTCATTTTTCAGAATACCTGTGGAAAATTTGTAAAAATTAGTTATGAACTTATTGAAAGCAGAACTATTTGAAACTGTTATAACGGAACGAAGTAAAACTGTTGTTTTTATGACATGTAGGTATGACTCATTTTATGTATTCATTTTCCATTGAGACCTACTAGGACTGTAAGGGTTAACTTATCCAGTATAGAGGATGAGATGGATATTGACCATGTAGGCAGGTCTAGATGAACAATGATACAAATGGAGTTACCTTGGAAAGGCAATGAAAGACCAATAAACAGATATTAGCAGTTAATGACTACCAGCCAATGGGGTAAAATATGTGAAATCAGTGTGACCAGAGCTTGAAACAAAGATTTGAAGTGTCAGGACACTGCTTGGTGCAGCAGAACTGCTAGGCAGAAGAGGCGGGTAATGCTGTCAGGAAAGGCATAAGTATAAGCTTTGCTTTGCTTATGTGCTCCAGTCCAGACTTACATACTGTTTCCCAGCTTTTGTTAGTTAGCTCCCTTGTTTTCAAATGGCTGTCCAAAGTCATGCAAACATCCAAACTATGCGGCTAACAGAAAAGCGCATAACTTTGATTCCACCCTGGGCTCTTTGAATGTCTGTCTGTACCTAGCCCTGGTGGTTGCACAGTTCTCAGAGTCTAACAGGAATTCAGCTTATTTGGGATTCACCCAAAGTGCAATAGTGGTGACAAAGGTGGGTCCAGTTTGGAGTAGCTGAGCTGGGGCCCTTTTGCAAAAAAAAAAGTGTGAGTAGACCCTTCCCCCAAGTCCTGCTTGCATATGCCCAAGCTGGGTATGTGACAGTGAAGTCACACCAGAGGTGTCCATCCACAGTTGCTCTTGAGCCCTCAGTTTTTTGTGTGCTTGAGAAAAGCCACTGGGGATGCCCCTGGACTGGCTTAATCACTACATTTCCAGGTGAGTGGGAGACCTACAAAAGTCAGAGACAAGTGGACCTGTGATACATATTCTTGTGCAATATTCCTCCAGGTCTCCAGTTAGGACATTACTTCTTCTTGACAGAATAACAGACTCTGAAAACCATAAAAAATACATTGTACAAGTAATTTGAATTAATCTGACCAAACTAAAGCTTATGCTATTAACAACATTCCTGTACAGGCACTGAGCACAAGCAGCAGGGACAGCACTGGTTGCACATGCAGCTTTCAGTTGCTTCTTGCAGGATTGAACCAGAAACATGCACTACCCCAAATGTCTCCCCCACCTCCCAAAACAATAATTGGGTGAATCAAGGCAGCCCATGTAAAGCTAAACACTTGGATTTTGTGCAGCTGGAGCTCCAGGAGAGATGAAATTCAGCTTCTCAATTAGCTATTAGGATGAAGCACTGCTTCCTGTACCTCCCCCCTGCTCCTCTTGATCTCAGGACTGAAATAGCCCCTTTGTGCCAGTTGCACAGGATTTTGGGAACACTCAAAGAACTTGAATTCTTGTTAGACTTTACCCTTTTGGGAACTGTAGAGCCAACGGAAATTTGTAGTGACTTTAGACAGCCATTTCAAAACAAGCTAGTTATCAGTTAATTCAGGTATGGTATTTTAGGGTCCTTGGATAAGAGTAGAAATATGAAGCCAGTGTTTCTCCCCCTGCTGCAGCCCTATTGCCATAGTATGAAAGGCTTTGCACACCTTGATGGAGACTGCTCTACCAGTCTTCCCGTAGTGTGGGCTGAGGGGCTTGGCTACCTCTATCTGCCCCCGGATGTATTTTACCCTTTCTTAATTAGCCAAGTTAAATCTTGATCCTATAATTATATAGGTTTGTTTATCAGATTTCACACATACTGCATGTTACGGGCATTAACAACAGTAACAAGAGATGGGCATTAACAAGAGATGTTAATGCCTATAGCATCTAAGCAAGATAAAGGACTTCTTTTTTCTTCTTTGGAAAAGAGCTGTATTCTCACTTGGTAGTGTTTTTAACATGGTGATTTGTCACTGCTACTGAGGAAAGAAAACAACCAGTACCTGGTATGTGATCCAAGTCCCAAAGCATTTGATATGGACAGATTGATGGTGCTTTTAGCAACAGAACATCAATTGTCTTGTGTGTCAAAATTAATACAATATATACCTTTCCACTTTAATCACACAAATTAGAACCACTGAGGATACCATGGTTCTTTTCAGAAACTTTCAGGCAAGGCCTGGCCAATACCACTGGCTAATTGGCCTGCACTGCGGCTGTGGTATTGAAACAGAATTTTTCCTGTTCTTAGGACCAGATCCTGTCTAACTACCTAAGGGGATATTTTTAATGCCACCATAAACAGATAGTTCTGCATGTGGAGCTTTGCTGACTTACAGGATATACCCTGCTCTCTCTCATATGCACAAGTCCAAGGGGAGAATATACAGGAAGGCAAGCCACAGAGGTTGTAGACAGAAATGACATTTGTTGTGTGACTGGCCCCTTGAAAGCACTCTAAAGCCATGCCCAAACAGAATAGCATGGCTTCAGAGTGCTCCAACAATGTGATAAATTAACCCTCATTACATGAGGGTTCAAATGAAGATGCTCCAAAGCGCAGCACCTTCATTAATTTCTGTCTGCTCTGGCTGGAGCCCAGCCCAGCCCCAGCTGCTGTTTCTGGATGAGAGTGGGAGAAGGCAGGGGAGGGAAGTCTGTTCTGGGTTTCCTCAGCCCTGTTGGAGTGGGGAAGGTGGAGATGGATTGGAGCCCCTTACCTCTATGAATCACCATGAGTTAGATCTGGAAATTGCACTTCTATCTGCCCCCAGAATTTCAGTTCAGATACAAAATACACTTTCCCAAAATTCAAGGTCCCTGAAGCTAATGGGGGATTTGATTCTCACTTGCTACCACTTTCCTACCACTGTATCCCTTTTGACTTCCATGGAGTTATTCCTGATTCACACAGGCATGGAATCAGAATCAGGTGCCAGGGTTCAGTTCAGGATCATCTCTCATAAAAAGACTGGACAAATACTGCAAATAAATAAATGGAAGATTGCATGTTTGTCAGTCATTTTGCAATAAGTACTGATGAGCGTTGAACGTATTTGAATTAAACGTGCTGTAAGGCACTCTCTCCTGGGAAGCTTATATGATCTTTTTTGGACCAATATCTGAAAGTTTTGTCTGAAGTCTTCATAATGCATAATTACGGATGGAAATATGAATTCAAACAGGAATAGGCAATCATGAATAATGAACAAAGCAAATATTATTGATCACTATCTAATTAAAGGAAAGCAGATTCTCCTCACATTTCTAAATTTGTATTTCTTAATTGCTTGATCTAAGTTTTGTTTTAGGTTTGTTTTCTTTTACTAAGCAATTCCCAGTTTACTAAGTATTTCGGATCTTAACTAGCCTCGCCAAATGCAGCATGTTAGCAATGCTGAGTCGTAACTGTTTTGGGGTTTGGCAGAGTTAGTCAGAAACCTATGAAGAAATCAAATGGGGTTTTCATGATAAAGATTAGATCAAAGTGTGGCTGCAGCTTATTTTTCAGTCTCAATTCCTTAAAAAGCAAAGGTCAGTGGGAGTTACAAACCTGTCTTGATCCATTGAAATGTTCTTTTAATATTTTTTGTTGTTCATTTTAGGATCCTGATTCAGTACTTGTTCCCTTATGAAAACAGCCCTTTCCCCTGCTGACAGCACAACAGGGGTGATCTAAATAGACAGGAGGCCACTGTGGGCTTTTTTATAAAGCATCTGGCCTGAAAGATCTACAGATGGAGACAAGGAGGTGCAAACAGTTTAACAGAAAATAAAATGCACAGTGTACAAGTTCACTCTCACATAATATGTTACAACAGTAAACTGGAAATATCTCCAGAGATTTCCATGTCTTTTTTTTTTTGTGATTCCCTACTGTCCCTGATCATAATCAATGTGCTATAAACACGTAGATATTTCTGAGTGAACAGCTCAGGAAAAGTCAGTTGGTTAATACTGTAGCATGCCACTGAAATGATCAGAAACACAGCTGAAACTTCTAATTTCCATGCTGCAACCTAGTCAGTGCAGCATGATACTAGGAGCTAGAGCTCCACGGCCTTGTTTCCATTTTGCTACTGGCTTCCTGATTTGGTGGCCAGCTGGAGGGAGTACTGTTCTTAGGGTTTCTCTGACTTACATTATAGTGCTCAAGCAACCTCTATGGTGTCTTGTGAAAGCAGAGAAACGCCCCAGCATAGGCAGATCCAGGATTTTGACAGGGTGGGTACAAGTGGTGTGGTGCATCATCACATAACACAACACAACACATATTTTTTTTCTCCAATTAAAAAGAAACTCAAAGCTTTACTAATGTGCCAGGAGCCTAGGACTATATTATTTAGTTTAAGATCTAAAACCCATCTGCCCTTCACAACCTTCCACCCCTATAGCACCCTAGCCTTGCCTTGCACCACACCCCTCTACTCCATAGGCCCTCCTTACCAACAGCCCCTTGGTGCCTGTTATCCCCCCCATTCAGTCCTTTGTGCCCCCCAGGAGCTCCTTCCCCTAAGGACCCCTCCCAAACAGTTCCCCCTCCCCATCACAGCCACCAACGTTGAGGCAGGTAGGGGTAGGGCTCTAGCTGTCCTCACTCTTCCACTTTGCCTCCCTCCCCTACAGCATGTCCATAGCTGGCATCCACTACCCTCTACCCTTAACGTACAGAAATAAACAGTGGGGGTCAGGGAAAAACTCACCACAGAAAACTCACATGCAGCACCCTACCCAAAGGTAACAACCCTTCTGGGCCCACCCATAGGCCCAGTAGGGCTGTGCAAAATGGCACTGTTTAATTTCGGCTTCCATTTCAATGGGACAGCATTTTGTTTTGAGTTTTGTTTTGTTTCGAAACACTGTTCTGTTTTGTTTTGTTGAAACTGTTTCGTTGTTTCAATGCTGTTTCGATGTTTCACCAATCGGCTATAATGGAGAAGCACAAAACTGCCTATAATTTTTTCATTTCTTGGCGTATTTGAATGAAAACAGTAGGGATGGTAGCCCCTGCTGAGGCCACAATGTCTGCCAGATTTCAAGGAGCTAGGTGCAGGGCTTTCTGGGAAACTGCCTGCCATCTGACCTTGCATTAGAAAGGACTCATATAATTTCAATTAGTTAATTACAGAGATGCTGTTACAATTGCTGTGCAATTTATTTATAGATTTATTGATTGTCAATAGGTAAGTGACACAATGTGAAAAAATTTAAACTTTTCCTATTTAGAACACAATCTCACCTGGTTTCTATTTGGAAGTAGAAGGCTATGTATGTGAAGCTGTCAATACTGTGCAGGACTATGGCTGGGATTTGGCCTTACTGTATGTGCAATTAAAGTGAAGTAAAAGGACCCAAACACATTTGAAGAATACGAATATAAATTGATTGCAATCAGCCAGAAGAATGTTATGTTCTTGATATATTTCAGTTATTTTAAAGGTCTAGCATGTCAGCTGAATATCTGAGAGTTTACAGGATATTTATTCAAACCGCTAGCTCTTCTGGAAATCTCATGGGATGCCAAAATCTTATGAGAAAAATAGTACTACTTGTTTTTAGCCAGGTTGGAAAGAAGGCAGTGACAGCCTCTTCTGTAGTATTTCAACATTTCCAGAGTCTGTCCTAGCTAGAATTTACTAGATCTAACTTTGTTCTTAGACCCCAAAGCCAGGTGCAATTCTTTTTGATTTGCAAGCAACGATTTGAGGTAGTTTCTATTTCGTTTGAACTGGGTTACCGAGACATTTACAGGAATCTCCAGACATCTTCTTAGCACTGCTCCCTGTTTGTGAGTATGGCAACACTGCAATCGAGACATGTGGGTATGTCTACCCCACTGCATATTCAGTAGGGGTGTGCGAAGTGAGCCCTATTTGATTTGGATTCAGATTCAGCCTGAATCAGGGACAATGATTTGATTCGCTGAATTCAGATTGCTGTCCCTCATTTGATTCGGCTGAATCCAAATCTGAAGATTCATTGCTGAACTGGAAAATCAGCAATTCAGATATAGACACAGCTTTAAAAGTTTTTTCGACATACCTCAAGGTACTAGCATGGCTTGTGTGCGCTTCGATGCTGCGGCACATAAAGCATCCCATAGGAGTGTAGCGGGGTCCACTTCTAGGTACTTCTGGTCCACTTCCAGGTTCACCAGGGAGCATGCTGGGGGCCCCGCTGTGCCTCCCTGGCTCGGTGATTGGCTGCAAGGGGAACCTGGCTGCCCCTCCAGAACCAGGAGGCACCAGTCATTGGATGGTGGCCCCCCCCTGTGTGCTCCCCGGCAGATCCAGAAGTGGACCAGAAGTCCTCCTGGTACACTTCTGGGTCTGCTGCTGAGGGCACTGGGCATCCCCCTGCACTTCTGTGGGATGCTCCAACATCACAGCATTCAGAGCATTCCTATCTCTCAGTGCGTTTAATCTCTCGGAATTGATTCAGAGCATTCCTATTCAATTTGGAGAGAATAAAAGGTCCTTTGATTTGATTCAGATTTGGAGATTCGGACACCGAATTGGGCCATATCTCCGCCGAATCGAATCAGGGGCCGAAGCTTCACACAGCTCTAATACGCAGCTATCTTTTATCTACCTGGCTTGTGTAACAATCACAGTGAAGATGTGGCAGCACAGACTTCAGCATGGAGTACGCAAACCTGTTAGGACCCTCAAGTGTCTAGCCCATACTGAAGCCTATGCCGCTTCACTCTCATCAGTACCTGAGCTAGCTAGATTAATGCTTACACAATTCTGTGAAAACACCTCTGATTTTGTTGTAGACCTACTCCTGGCTTTGTTTTGAGACAAAATGCTCCAAGTCTCTATCAGTCACTCTGTGTCACTCTTATCGAGGCTGCAGGATTCTGGAGAAATGACAACAGAGAACTGTGTCAAGAAAGCATCTATATCCATGCAAAAAAGTAAGGAAAACACATATTTCCAAGATACTCAGACAATATATAGTTACTATATCTTTTTCTGACTAATCATAAGTCTTTTTAGCTATTGCTGCTCCCAATTCAATTACAGGTTTTTTTTTTACTTTTCACATGCAAATGGACAATTAATTGAAAGCAATTTGTCCGACTATTTTGTGCCAGTTGGTGAATGACTTACTAAAATAACACTAGATTCATTCTGTGCCTCTATCTTACACTCCAAGGGCACATGAGAGCATATACTATCTGCTTAGCCTTGTAATGAATCTTAAATTTCTCAAGACCATTGCTCATCACCTGAATAAAGTGCTGGAGAGTAAATGAAAATAGCCATCCCCATGAGAAAAATATTTATTCATTTAATGGCTGAAACAAAATGCCATCTCTGTTGTGATAACAAAAGGTTTAAAGTGCATTACTGTCGTTTCTCAATACACTTATGGTTTGACTACTGGGTCAGATGGTGCAACAGTCCATGTAATCTCCTGAATGGAAAAAAATTAGGCTCAAAGTGCCAAATAGATGCCCACAACATAATATCAGGTAAAACAAACATATTCCTCCTATCCCCCTCCCCAAATGTTAGAGAAATAGAGAGAAATTCCAGTCATTTCTCATTACTGTGAAGGTCAGCCTAGCTGGGAAAATTGTTTCTGCTTTACAATTCCCCAAACTGTAGAAAGCAGTTAGAGTTCTGGACAAAAACTAATGTTGCATTCAAAGGGAAAAGAGGCTGATATGGCATTGCTGCAGTAATAAGAGAATTTTTTACTCTTTCCACTTCCCTGTGAACCTAATCAACTGTGACATGAGAAAATATACTGGGCTCACCCAGCCAGAATCTGACTGCCACCTGAAAATGTCCTCAATATTCCACTGTTTGGGACTTTACAATGATCCTTCCGACATCAATTTTGTACATGTACATCAAAATGCCATTAGAAATGCTTACAAACACCTTCTGCTCACAGGCCTGCACTCAGACTCCAATCGAAGCCTGGCTGTAAAGACTCCCCAGTGGTTGACTAAAGGTTTCTTTCGATTACTCATATGAAAGCATTTGGTTATGGAAAGGCATCTAGGGGGAGCCTAAAGGATCTTAGGATCTCTCCCTTGACCTCCCCTGTAAGCTCTCTTGAATGTCATTAGGAGCAATATATATTGAAGGTGCCTTAAAACCTGACTTAAACATTTAATTAATATCTGTTGACTTATTATATTTCCTTGCTCTCCTTGAGATCCCACAAATAGTTTGCACCTTTTAAAGACTGGAAATATAGCAGGGGTGATGAGGAAAGGGGACAGGGAATGTGGATGGGGAAAGGAGAGGGTTGATGACAGATTCAGAATATACAATGTACTTACATACCACACATCTCTGAGATACCTGTATGGTAATTTTAGTGTATCCATAAGCATGTACAGGCACACGTATGTTCTACATGCACGATGCAAGTGTGAATGAAATTAGTCGTTATAATGCTTGGCATCTCGACATAATTAATGTATTTCCTGATGACAGTTTTATTATTTCTCAGGGATGAAAAGCTGCATAAATGTATTGCAACTACACATGATGGTATTATCATCATCTTCTTCTGTTCTAATATTTACAGGAAATATTACAAGTGTTTGACATATAAATTGAGCATTTGACTGACTTTAATAACCATGTGATCAATAAGGAGTGATATTTTTATAGTCTAAGTTCAATATTTAAAGGGCCATGGGTGGCAAATCTTTATCAAAGCACTAGGGCTAAAACTTTATTTTCAGAATCTGTAATTCCTGTTCTATATATTCTATACTAAACTGGTATTTCTAGGAGCTAAGTTATTTTCAGAAAGTTTCAACTGTTTTTGACTTGGGCACTGGAAAGAAGATAGATAAGGGGTCTTTTATTTAATTTGGAGATTTGCTTTTATTTTCCTATCAGGAAGAAATTTCTAATTAGTAGGAAGTCACTTAATACTCATATCAAAGATTATTGTATATTCTCACAAGAAACCAGTCCTTTGTGAAAATTCGAACAGCTATAATAAAACTTATATAAAATGGGTGTGTCTACACATGCTTTTATGGGTGCCTAAACTTAACGCGCATTTGCCTAATGGCAGACAAGTTTCTTTAGGTGAATCTGATATCTTTTATTAAATCAACTTAAATATTTATTTAGAAATTTAAGTTGGTCTAAAAAAAGATATCAGATTCACCCAAAGAACCTTGTTTACCGATGTCCTAAGGTCAACACAGTATATGACTGATGTGCATTAAGGCAATTTAGGTGCACGTCTGCATGTGCACATTAGGCGTGTGTGAAGCAGGCCCTATTTGATTCGGATTTGGCCCGAATCAGGGCCAGTGATTTGATTCATTGATTCGGATTACTGTCCCTGATTTGATCTGGCCAAATCTGAATCTGAAGATTCGATGTTGATTCAGAGAATCAGTGATTTGAACATAGACACAGCTTTAAATGTTTTTTCTACATACCTCAAGGTACCAGCATGGCTTGTGAATGCTGCGATGCTGGGGCAGAAGGAGTGTCCCACAGGCCCTCCACACACTGGGCGGTGAACCCGGAAGTGGACTGGAAGGATTTCTGGTCTACTTCTGGGTCCACTGGGGAGCATGCTAGGGACCCCCCCTATGCCCCCAGGCTCAGCGATTGGCCACTGGGGGACCCCGGATGCCCCCCCAGACCCAGGAGGCACCAGTCGCCAAGCTGGGGGGAGCACGGGGAGCCCTCCCCAGCATGCTACCTGGCGGACCCATAAGTGGATCAGAAGTGCTTCTGGTACACTTCTGGTTCTGCTGCTGAGCATGCTGGGGAGTCCCCCATGCTCCTGTGGGACACTCCATGTGCCCCAGAATCGCAGCATTCACGAGCTGCCTGCTACCTAGAGGTATATAGAAAAAACATTTAAAGCTGTGTCTATGTCTGAATCTCTGAATCTTTCCAAATCTCTTCAAATTGATTTGGAGGGTTCCGATTAAATTCAGAGAGATTAAAGGGTCCTTCAATTCGGATTCGGAGATTTGGCCACCAAATCGGGCTGAATCACCGTTGAATTGAACTGAAGCTTCGTGCAGCCCTAGTGCACATGCTAAGGCAAATTTACAAGGTGTGGGGAAAGATTTGGGACTAAAGTTAGCCCCAAGTCAGTCGACATACATAGTGTTAATGCGCCTTAGTTTGTCTACAGATGCGTTAAGGCACTTTAGCTATTCACGCCTAAATTTGATACCTGCTTTTGCCTAAATGGTGATTTTAGGCTATTTGCACCTAAAATCACCATTTTAAAGGTGCATTAAGGGCATGCATGCATAGACCCATAGGCCTTAAAATGGCTAATGCACCTTAAATTGGCATGTGTAGATGTACCTAATGTGCACTTTATACATTCTACACAGGAAGGAATTTTTTTTTTTACTATTCACTGAGAATCAGGATCTTACATAAAAAATTGATATTACATCTAAAATAGGGAAAAAAAGAACCCCTTCACACAAAAAATAGTGTTCATACAATGATATGATTTAAAGGGAATGGATTAACCAGCATATTTCTTATATGCCCAACCAAAACCCAACTAGACTTACATCTAGAACACTCACAGGAAGCAGCTTGTGAACAATTAACATACTGAGAATTAAATAATAGAAATTACTTAGAAAAAATCATTTCAAATAACTTATAACTACACAGCTTCAAGGGAAGAAACTGATGAATACCCAGCCTAGAACAGTAAACAGCCTGGTAGTCAGGGCACACACCTGCCTGATATGTGGGCATCCAGGTTCAAATCCCTGGTCTGAATCAGGCATAGCCAGAACTGAAGCTGAGAAACCATTCATATATCAATAAAATGTATCAATCAAAATGAGTAAATTCTCTTGAAAGTTAAGTTTAGTTTCAGTCAGTTTCCAGTGGAAAACTGTTTATTAAGAGATATCTTGTCCAGCCTCAATCAATAGTTTAGATGGGTTTAAGGGCATTTCTGGGCATAGGAGTGAACCTGGGAGGGGCAGGAACACAACACATCTAGAGTGGTACCCAGTGGCGATGACAGGTTTCAGCTATTTGGGTAAATATCGTTGGTGATATCAGTTGAAACCAGCTGATTAGTGGGACTTTCCATGCTGCAAAAAACAATCACTAGACCTCTTAGCAGCAAAAGATATGGACTTGGTAATGTCTTTTTAGTTCTTCTTTATAAGAACCTCTTCAACTCATTACTTTTGATGCTCTGATATGCTGGAAGGCCCAGCAGAAAATTTATATTTCTACACTGCACACGACCCCTAATGCAAGGGCCTCACTTCAATATTGTGCAGCTCTCTAGTTTCCTGTAAAACTGTTCTGTAAGATGCTTTTTCTACTCAAACATCAAGCATATTAGTGAAGCCCCAGGTGCTTTCCAATTGGAATTATTTTTGTTAAGGCAGCTTTGGATGAAAAACATAATTTTCACTGAGACACAAACTTTTTGAAAAGTACACCAGTTATGAGCAACTTTTGTTCTGGGGAAAGACACAAAAGTAAGCATTTTGATGATGTAAAGCATTTTTAGAATAAAAAAAATGTTTTGGCTTCTTGTTCTGAAATGCCTTCTGAAATAAAATTCATTTTATATGAAGAATTTAACAAGTGAATTCGGTCATAACCAGAAAGAAATGTAATATTTTATGAAAATGATCCACCCCAAATAATTCATCCTATTCTTCTGTTTTGGAATAATTTTCTTTTTTCTCAAGAATCGCGGAAATTCCTGTGCAACAGAAAACCCAGTTTCTGTCTAGCTATAACAATGAGTCCTTTTGCAAAGAACCAATTAGCAAAGCCAATACACTCTAAACAAAGATCAATAATAGGCTGTGTCTCATAGTGAATAGAGAGAGGGATATTTGCTGCTGCTGCTGACAGAGGTTAGGAGACAGAAAAGTTTATTGGATGGTTCTGAAGAATGAGGTATAGGCATACCAGGGTGATAGCTGGCTGTCCTCAGATACAAGTCTATCTACTTTTGAGCAGAAGTTAATGGTACTGTGATTTTACTACTTATTTTACACAGTATTGAAGAAAACATAATTTATATAGATTCTCAGGGAAAAATTTCCCCAACTAGTTGCCTAAAATCAGGCAAGTCCTTATTTACACATATAGGTAAATATTTTGTTTCATTTTGTTTTGTTTCTGTTTGGTTTTGATCAAAAGCATTGAAAAGCTCCTGTAAAAGTGAATGTGTTCTTTGGAGCATATAACACCAGATATGTTGGAGACTTCTATGTATCATTGTGGCCTGAGTTATTTGCAAAACTCGTCTATATTAATGTGCATTACATGAGCAAAGACTGCCTGGAAATAGGTATACAATGGCTAGTGCATAATGGCAATAATGGTTGCTCCATAAGTAACAGCCCCAACAAAGGCATATCAGATGTATATGCTGACACTTCTGGTAGCTGTCCTCATTTTTATTTTGTGAATAATTGCTCTTTTTATATGGTGACTGCTTTTCTTTCTGCTGACTCCATTCCCCTTTTGACCTGTAGACCTCTAGGATAAATAACCCAGAGATATCCACTTTGTGTTCTGAGGAACTGTAGTTTAATGACTTGTGAAACTGGGTGCTTCAGCCTCTGAAGAATTTGCATTTCACCAGGTTTTCCTTGGCAAGCTGTGGTAATCCCCTTCCCAGAAACAATGAGAAAAAACATTTTATATCTTATACTTGATCTAAGACTATGTTACATAAAAAGTTAAAAACCATGTTTTTAACTGTCACCACTGACATGCTCAGCGACCTTCAGAAAACAGGTACATGTTACTAGCCCATTAAGAGAAAAAAGAAGTAACAAGCCCAAAGGTTATCATGTTGTCATTCAGGTATATGATTCTGGAAAAAAACCTAAAATATATTGTACTGGGTCTTCAATTTTTTGTGTTTGGATTACAAACTGAGAGGCATGGCTCACATACAGTTTTTGTACTAGATTCATAGATGTTAGGGTCGGAAGGGACCTCAATAGATCATCGAGTCCGACCCCCTGCATAAGCAGGAAAGAGTGCTAGGTCTAGATGACCCCAGCTAGATACTCTTCTAACCTCCTCTTGAAGACCCCCAGGGTAGGGGAGAGCACCACCTCCCTTGGGAGCCCGTTCCAGACCTTGGCCACTCGAACTGTGAAGAAGTTCTTCCTAAACAAAAGGGCAGGTGGCCTACGGCACCCGGGATTCCCAGGCGGCCTCCCATCCAGGTACTAGCCAGGCCCAGGACTGCTTAGCTTCTGAGATCAGACAGGATCGGGTACAATCAGCCCAGTCTGGCCATAGGCAAGTATACTAGTACATATACTAGTATAACTGTTTCTGTTAACAGTGTGAATTCTTACTAATATAATGATACCAGTAGTATCTCTATGGATATAGCTAGGCTGGAATAAAGAAGAATCACCTATGAGAATAATTATATTTGTATAGAACACCTTGATACATATATAAAGGTATGCTAAGAAAGCTGTATAATTTTAAAAGTACTGACGGCATTGAAGAAGTGCAACTTCTGTTTGTTATCAAGGTCTTTGTTACATGAATAAAAAAGAGTATTGCACAAACACAATGACTTCTAATTGTCCCATTTGCTGATTTGTCTTTGATGCCTATAACTTTGATAATCAAAACTGAGAATTAAAAAAAATTAGCCTAAAATATTGGCCCTGATGCCCATATTTAGAGTTCTTAAGTTATCTCATGTGCAAAAAAGTTGAGCAATGATTACTCCAACTCATGTCAATGGGAGCTTCTGGCTGCTTAGTACTTTTATCAACTTTTATAAAAAGCTAAGAAGCTACCTTCAGGGTTCTGCTTTACTTTCACCATTATTTTTCTTTTAAATTTGCCCATACGGCTTTTTTTCTAGGATATCAGAACATTCTCTATTGAATTGTATAGAAATAAGACAAACATTCATTTCATGAAGTAAATTTTTCATTTAAAAGAAAAGAAAAATGCCATCTGCTCACTTTCTGGAATATCTTTGTTCCAGTAATCATGTTCTTGTGCCTCTTGTGCCTCCTGGTTAAGTGAGATATTTCAATTTGAGGTAGCTAGTTAAGTACCTTGAGGGTGTATCTACATGAGATGTTTGCTGTGCAATTAACTAATTAACTGCACAGTAAATGTCTCAGCATCTACACATATGCCCTTATTAGGGTGCAACAAACTTATTAACTCCACAGCAGGTTAGGACTTGTATATACAAGTCCTAACCTGCTGCAGAGTTTTTTCATGTGCAGCAGCTCATATGTAGACACCACCCTGGCTGGCTGGGGCACAGGGTGCTTCAGTGCAGGGCTATCTGGCAGTAACCCTCTACACTGAAGCACCTTCATGCCCTAGCCAGCCTCTCTGCAGCACATGGAGCCCAGCTAGAGCTGCCCTGGGCTGGCAAGCTGACCCCACTCTGGTCCACTACTAGCCTGGGCTGCTCCGACCAGGCTCCATGTGCTGTGCACGAATAAACCCTGGAGCAATATACGCTGGAGTTTTTTGCTTCAGGGTGCATGTTCGAATGGCATGCCTAGGAACAAAAAACTCTGAAGCAACAAGCTCCAGAGTTTATTCATGTGCATTAATCACATCTATAGACATGCCCTGAAAGTACTACGTTTAGTCCCTAATGCTAAAACAGAAAAGAGTGGAACCTATGCCAAAGCCTACAGTTGGTTTTCTAATTGGGTCCTATTGCTATGGTGCTTCAAAAGAAGAGTAGCTCCTACCCTCTCCTTCGTCAGGATGAGCTCTGGTCCAATGGAGAATAGGTGGGAATAGGGATACAAATGGGTACTTCAGATCTGAACTTGCCTGTTTACCTGACCTCCTATTGCATGTTCTTATATCATGGTAATATGTAGCTATAGATCTATATCCACTTAATAACGTGATATAGAACATATCGGTGTAACTAAATGCAATTTATGACATTAGTATAGCTTCCCTTATATCAGTTTAAGAGGGCCTTCACAAGCAGGATACACTGATTTAACTGAGGCCAGATATAGATCACACAGCAATGGTGCCTTTAAACATGCTGCACAGCTCCACATTTATTATCTCTAGGACTGAAAGCAATGCATCCACAAATGGGCTGCACCAAGGGCTGGCTAACTGGCAAAGCTGAGAGCCTGTGCCAGTAAGCTTGGCTTAGGCACTCTAGTCCAAGAGGCCACCTTTACACGGAACTGCGCCGCATGTCTGAGGGCAACACTGCCAGACAGAATATGTTTGTGGTATGAACATGGCTTAAATCAATTTTCTGAAATTAACTGTTTTGATTGGACTGGTGCAATTTCTCTGTGCATAAATCCTCAGTAAATCCTTTAGGGAGAAGTTTGTTGCACTGGCATGTGTTTATGCTTGAGCAACCCCTACCTATTTTAAAGACAACAACTAAGGATTTGGAAGAAATCACAAATGAAAGACAACTGCACTTCTGACCCTATACCCAAAGGGGCTAATACTGCACACCCTTAGTCATGTGAAAAAGTCCCTCTCCATTGTTTTCCATTGCCTACACATTATTTGCATGGGTAAGGGACTGCAGGATGGAGCCCTCAAGTTATGTCTTTTACTAGTGAATTCTTGCATTTTCCTTTTTTTTTTCCTTTTTTTAAAAGGTGTTAGGAATCCCTTGGAAGTAACTGAATATTTCAATGCAAATACATTTTGCATGTAAAATATAAAAATCTCTGTGTGCTGCACTTGAAATCTGATAAATATTTATTATCAATGCTGTTTGCTTTTAATCTGTTCAGGATATCATTCCTCCAGCTCTTTAGTACTTAAACAAAAATGGCATTTACATTACAATATTGCTTGCCAACAATCTCATTTTCTGGTTTAGTCAGCAGCCTTCATGCTTGATTAGTCTTTAATTATACAAATACCTACATATTAAAAAAGTTTTCTTTTTTCCATACTTTGAGCATGTAATTATTTTCTCTTGCATGCAATAACCTTTAATTTTAGGATTAAGCAACTGATTCTCTTTAGTATGGATGGATTTTTTCAAGTGTTAAAGCAAATTTGGTTATTGTATTATGACTAGGAAAATTAACTTTAGGAAAACCTTTCATTAGTGCATTTGACAGCACGCTGATCAGCTGCTGACAGAAACTGACAGAAACTTCAAAATATTCAATATACTTGGAAACAAAATGGGGTGCCCATTCTGTTTCCTTTGAACGCAATGGCAAAACTCTAATTGACTTCAGAGAGTGCAGGACTGGGGCCTAAGAGATGCTTGCTTTTGAGTTTTCTTGTTTTTGTAGTATACAAATTACAGTAGTAGCTAGATAGCCAAAGCTAGATTAAGGCCCACCACAGTATACTAACTCACTGTATGAGATCATGCCTCTCCAGAAGAATTTGTAATCTAAAGAGATCAGAGAAATGGTGGGAGCATAAAGAGAGGTACAGAGAGGTGAAAAGACTTGCCAGTAGGTCAGTAGCAGAGCTGGGATTAAACCTAGGGCACCTGACTCCACCATTGCTGCATTATTTACACTTGCCTTCTGAAGTACATTACTCTAAGAAAGTTAACTTCACAAAAAACAGCCACCTCAACTCCCCCCCTTTTTTCATAGATTCATACATTGTTAGGGGCTGGAAGGGACCTTGCAGATCATCAGGTCCAGACCCCCGCTCTAGGCAGAAAGACAACTGGGGTCAAGTGACCCCAGCGAGGTGACTGTCCAGTCTCCTCTTGAAAACCTCCAGGGTAGGTGATGTATAATTTGATATTTTGATGTATAATTTGATAATTGGATTAGAGTGCAACCCCGTTTGGAAAATTAATCTCTTCAGAGACAACACGATAAGCCCATTCCTGTAGCTGTTCCTAAAAGCCCAGACAGTTATTACCTCTGAACAAGCCTGTAAACTCAGAGTACCAATGATCTCCCCAAGACACGCTCATCACTCTTTGAATGTCTTTGGGGAACACATCAGTTATTTTAAGAATGGCTTTTTGTTTCATTATTCCAGACAGAACCTGATCCTGCCTCATTTGAAGGCAAAAAGAAAAAACAAAAGAAAAACCTCCAACTGACTTTATTAGGAGTAGGATCAGCTCACATCTAAGAGGATAACCTAGCAACACAGGGGAGTAAACTGAAAGCCATCAGAAAGATGGAAATGGACCAAGCACCTTGCTTGGTAGTGAATTCTCTTCTGAGACTGATCCCCAGCTTTAGGCTTTTCTTTTGGTATTCTGTATCATCCACATTTTTACTAAATTCCTTGGATCACTTTGTGAACTGAGCTACTTTTTTAATGTTTGTTGTAATTTGCAAAGATTCTGCAAGAGCAGGCTGAATGCAACTCTAACAATAATAATAACAATAATAAAAATAATAAAGGGGGAAAAGTTGAATTGTTTTTAAGAAACATTGTGAAGTGTTACATGGTACAGTGGCTTCGTGCACAATAGTCTTTAACATCTGCAAATTTGGTTTCAAATCCTAATTTTTTTCATGATCATAAATGAATTTGGCTGTCCACTCTAAGTCCCAGTGTGGCGCTTGGCCATCTGGAAGGTGACTCAAGAGAATACAGCATTTGGGCCCCACAAGAAAATCTGATATAAAAATATGAAGTGATGTCACTATATCAGCTCCTGATATAATGCAATGCATACATATTTCTTGTGGTGGGGACTATGTTCTCTAACAGTTTACAGCTCTACAAACTATTCATCTGAGTGAACATTTAACTTGTTCCATTGGTCTGTTCTGTTCCAAATTTTACTTGGTAAAGCAATAAATGTTGAATAACCATAAAATGCCACCTTGTATCCTATTTCAAGTAATAAAATAATAAAAAAGAGATATTCCACTTTTCTTGAATAAGTTCTTGGGGCAGTGGGATAAATAAATGGGATGTTTGGTTATTTTTGCCATATTATAATGGTCCCACTCACTTTGGAATAATTATCAGTCTCTGTGCAAGAAAGCTCCAAGGATGAAACTAGAAAGATACTAAAAGGGAAGACTGAAATATACTGGCAATTCTTCACTATTCATAAGCTGTACATTCATTCCTTAATGCCTACTTCCAAAAACACAGACAATGAAATTCACAAGCTGGGAAGCCTAGTAGCCTACACTAACCCTGTTCAAGGAAGCAAGACAATGTTACAGAAATTATTGAAACTTTCTGAAACAAAATACATTTTGGTACTGTTGACATGATGTTGCTGCTGTGATGGTCCAGGAGTTATGCAAGAGGCAAAGATTTTTGTGGATGATATCTTTTTATTGGATATAGTGGATGATATCTTTCAGTGGATGATATCTTTTTTAACTTCATCCCAACCACTGCATGGTTGGGATAAAGTTAAAAAGAAATAAGACCATTTTTCCTCCCTTAATAATTTTGTTATAAACATGTAACAATTGCAAAAGTAACAGGAGTGAAACAGAAATAAAAATAAAAATAACAAACTTGGAAGAATAACATCCAGGTGAGAGTAAAGGAGGGAAGGAGAAAGAGAAGGGGAAGGGGAGAAACATTGTTGGGCCCTGAAGGATAGAGACAAAAACATTTCATATGAGGGGACTTCACTAGGAGGTAGACAAGTTAATTTGGGCTAAATGTTGTTTACCTCACTAATATCAGCAATCTGACTCCTGTTAATTTGGGACTAGTTGTATGAACATTGTGGGCAGGGTTCTGCTTTTGAGCAACCTAATAACCAAACTTAATCTTTATCCAGAGCTCAACCTTTGCCTGAAACCTTTCCAGGATTCAAAACATTCAGCTAACTTTCTTTTCATTCTTTCTTTTTAAATTGTTGGATAACTCTTCACTTCTTGATGTTGATGGGGATCAAAAGCATAAATACTGTAGCACCATAAAAAGGGTTGTGATAAAAATGATTTAATCCGTGCAAACAACAGGAAAATTGGAAACCTTATGGGAGTCTAATTTCCAGGGTAAACAGATTCAGTGGCACCAGACCTGGGTTTCATGGCATGGAAGTTGGCCCCTGACTTTTTAAACCTATTGTACAGTACAGTGTGGTATATGACAAGTTCATGATTTAAAAGTAAATTATAGAATAATTCAGATCCACAAGATGTCAGGTCTGATTATTGATCTATTATCTGTCAGGATTACCCTTTCCCCATGTGCTGCTTTGTATCCATTTATTTAACTTGTCCTTAATTTAAGAGCTACATTTCCAGAAGGAGCTTTTAAAAAGACTCTTTTCCTGGCCAGTGCCACAGGTCATGTCCTCTGACCTTTTGATTTTCTGTTCTCCATGTAATCAATTGTTGGTTACTTCAAATGAAAGTAAAAGGATGGTGGAGCACTGGGGGAAAATGTAACAAGTCAGATTCATAAAGCTCATGTTTCCAGTGTGACCACTTGGATAAAGGTTTTTTTTTTTTTCCTTTTTTTGCCTAATTTGTTTCTAGTTGCAGCACTAAGGTCAGGATAAGCCAAGAGAACGAATGGAATAAGCATCCTGATGGGCTGCCTGAAGCTGGCTGGTGTTACGGATCAGCGTAAAACCAGCTCTCTTTCCTGTGCCTGGGCCGATGTAACTCACTGGAGTGGCAAATTACATCAGACCTACAGCTGTAACCCGACATTATGATTAATTTGATCAGTAATTTCTCCTGTTTTTCATTTTAATCGGTGTGACTATTCTGCTGTGGCAGGTCTTTCAGATCTAATTAAGATAAATTTCAGAGTAAAAGACTTGGCAGAATTTTCGAGTCAAATCCGAGCGTCAAGTGTGAAGACCTGCAGCACCAGTCAATCAATTTCCAGTAAAGACGGCAGGCTCTAACTCAGCAATCAACCCATTAACACTTAAGCAAATTTCATAATCTCCAGGACTGTGCTTAGTCACTCTCTCAAAACATTCTGGCTTCAAAAAATTGCATTATTATTATTTTTTTAAGACCTATTCTTCACTGATTCTGCCACAAGCCCCAAGAGAAGTTACAGGTGGACCCTGAAAGATCTCTGCAGTGCTGCCAAAACAATTTGGCTTTAAACTTTTTCAACTTAGTCTGGAGCAGTTTACTAATTTATTTAGGGCAGCTCCTAAAAGTTAAGCCAGCCCTGTGAGGTGTTCTTTTTTTCCAAGATGAAACTTGCAGTAGTATAACACTTGAGCTACATTATTCACCACAGATAATTGCTCTCCAACCAGATTCAGGAAGCCGCCAGGAAAAAAGGCAGATCATTCACCTGGCTTCCCTTGATCCACATGCCTCCAGGCAGAAGAGAATATTTCCTGTGATGATTTCCAATATAATATTATATAAACATATTTTAAAAGAGACCACTAACAGGTATTTCCCAAAACAGGAGGAATTCCCCTGGCCTGATCCTCAAAGGGAGTTGATGGTACTTAGCATCTCAGAGGATCAGGTCTTTTGTCCGTTTGTGAAAGACCTTCCATGTCCCTATGCGAAATGCATAATCAGAATGGTTACATCATCTCAAATGCACAGGCCGTAATGGAAAAATTTCTACATTTTTGTATTACTCCATTTTTCAGTGGAATGACAGAATTGCTAGAGCTCAAGGCTACATAGAGTGGTTCATCTATATTAGGATTTTAATCTATGTGATTTAGGAGCATGGTCCTTTTCAAAACCAGTTTAAGAGAAACCTGGATGGATGTAGTATCAGACTTAACTGATTTTGGTTAAATCGGTTTATTGAACTTCTGTCCCAGATTTCCCCCAGATTCAAGTTAACTCACAGTCCCCCAAAATCCCAGGATGCTTTGTACCTCCACCACAAACCCTCCCTGCCTCGCAGGATGGGCTGGCTAGTCTTGGCCCAGGTTGTTCGCTCCAGCTGAGCAGGAAGGTATGCTCTAGCATCCTTCACCTCCTGGCCTAGGCCACTGCAGGCATATGGCTGCATTTCTGGAATCAAAACTGAATGTCTGTTCACTTGCTTATTAGTTCAATCTATGCAGCTTAGACTAACCTACAAAGGTGAATTGATTTAGCTTCTAGCTTTCTGACTGTCTGTAATTAGCCCAAAAAACAGAATGCTTCTGCCCAAACGCCAGACTAGAGGCACTGACATCTGGTAAATCTTTCAAGACACTTTGTTTATTGGGCCTTGGATTCTTTTGTAAGGACAATATTATAGAAGCTGTGTCTTTTGAGGCTAAGGAAAAACTACTGGCAAAATGGATAATGTCACTGGTTTGGAAAATACTGTCTGGTTCCAATGACTTTCTAGAGATAGCAATGTAAAGCACAAGACACATCAGCCTAATATGTGGGTGCTGGCAAGACAGTTCCACTGGCTTAAAAATGTGTGCAAGGATTTTGCTGATATTTCTATCATTGGGATCCCTGAGGCTTGCTATGGCATCACAGGAACAGTCTTCCTTCCACTTAGTGAGGCTCTGGAAATAGAAGACCTTATCAGATATGGATTGTTTCCAAAATTTGCTCTGGGGAATTTTTTGTTTTTGTTTTTATTTTTTTGCAGTTTATTAAATACTCTAGTTGCTTCAGGGAGTTTATTAAATACTTCCATTTCAGATTCCAGAGATCGCTGGGCTGGCCAGCTTCACTTTCCATGGCTTTAGAGAATTCTCTAGCAAATGGTTTCCTGTATTAGACTTAGCTTCTGCCTCTTGGGTGTTAATAATGCCAGTTGTTTTGCTCGAAGATTAATTTCCTTCACTTTAAATGTGAGTCAGAGACCAGTTCTCCTTGTGCTTCTGAAAATAGCAACACCTGCAGAGTATATTTGGATGGACGAGGCAGCCAGTGCTCCAACTGAGAGGAGCTTTCCTCAGGGAATGGAGAGGCTCACATATATTCCCTTAAATGTTTCTTTGTTCTGTTTAAATACAGCATTCAACAGCCTTACAGTGTAGTGATCAAGTGCCTCAACTCCCCAAAATAGTAGCAGGATTCTAGGAGGAGGAGACAAGTTAACTAAGAGAAGATGAATCTTAACAATATTACTTGTCAAAAAAGATCAAAGGTCCTCCAGAGTTTAGCACCATTAGCAGCATTAGACTAGCAGGGTTAAGACATACCAGTTTCTGTAGCTCAGAACCCACAAGGGAGTGATACGGCCAGCATCACATCCAACCACCTCAGATCTTTCATCTTCAATGACCTGGCATGCATTTACAATTGTGTTGAGGGAAAACCGACTTCAACCCAAGTCCAGAATGAGGCTTGAATTTATGCTTCTGGAGATGTAGTGGGACACCTTATTAAGTCTTGTGACACCAATGTAGTTTTGTAGGTATTATGGAAAGGATGTACATGTTTCTTCAGGACAGTGCAAATTATCCTGCCCCTAAATAACCTCCCAGGTGGAGGAAGAGTTGCAGTGGTGGCAAAGGTAGGGATGTAAAAGAATCAAGGCATCAACAAGAGTGAGCAAAAGGGCTTTAAATCCTAGAGGGTAATAGTGTTTGGGAACGGTTGTGAATGTCTGTGTGTGGATGCAGTCCTGTGTACATTCACACCAGCGTGTGTGTTGCCTATCGGTGGCCAAAACATCATTCAGTAAAGGTTTTCAGACAAGGGGCTGGAAGTGACAGATGTTGACAATGACATGGTTCCAGTTATGACAACTGAGAATCTGCCCCGCAGTTTAGACACACAAAATAATTTCAGCCTTTAAAGTCTCAAAAACAAGGCTGCAGGTGTCCAAAATGGAATAAAAACGCTATTTGAATCATGGTCATAGTTTCATTCATTTGGAGAGGACAGGGCCTTGAATATGTGCAGAATACTCTCAAGTTTTGTGTTCTTGTTTAATGCAGGCAAAAGCACTTTCAGCAAGGTACCACCAATGAATTAAGTTTATTACAGGTGAGGTGCTATTTCAGAGCAAAGATCTAGAATTTGGACAGTTTCTTGAAAACCCATCATTTGGCAGGTTCACTCTTAGTAACTTAGGAAAGCAAGTTTTCCTCCTGAAATTCTTTGCAAATACCTCTTTTGCCTCCCATAGTGTAAAGTTTGGTTCAGTATCTCATTTTTCAGTCAACACCAAACCATTGGGACAATGGGTGAAAACTATTGTCCTGCCTTTAGCTGCTTATGAAAAGTTGTTTTTCCAAAATGTTTTCTAAATATTTGGGGGGCAAGTCCTGCCACCCTTATACTGAGAACTACCCTACATTGCATGTGAGCCAATTCATTACAGTGAGACTACTCACCATGTAAAGATGCTTCTTAGTATCATTATGGGCACAAAAACAAGATCTTACCAAATCAGGAGTACCTAAATACAAAGGGAAGCACCACTTTGAAAATCATAGATATGGACAGACAGAAAAAGAGCAATAACTACATTTTCTGTAAATTATTTTTTTCCCACCACTCTCAAAGCAATATCAAACTTTGTTGTTCTTCTTAGATCTCAACGACTTGTAATAAATTCCTGGAAATGTCAGTAAATGTTGAATCGAGCTTTTTAAAATAGATTTTGTTTTAATGAGAAACTAACCCTTGAATAAGTATTTTTTTTTGGTGGCTGTTGGAGCCTCAGGCATTTGTGTACACACTCTCTCTCAGTTATGGCTAAGTTTTTTCAGTCTTTCTTTCTTTTTTTCTTTGTTATAAAAGTATTGAGGTGCCAAATGCATTATTTAAGATTAGGATGAAAATTTAATCTGAAGTAGACTCTGTTTTTGCTATCTTAGGGTTTGCTCTTGCTTGGAAAGTTTTTGTTGTGTCCCCCAGTTACCTACTCCTGCCCTTTTATTTTTTTACCCATCATCTTCCTTCTTCAGTTTCAGTTATTGTAGGTAGGCTTCTATGACAAAAAGGTCCTTTAGCAAAGAGTTCAGAAAATGGACAGAATAATTTTACAGTCAGGGCAATCCTTGGGGGATTTTCCTGTTTGTCTACTTATCTTTGCACAGGAACAGAGCTGGGATTCTTCTCTACCTGCAGTAAAGATTTTACTTAGCAGATCTGCCTATCGGTGGGATCAACTGATCTGTACTGTTTAGGCATATGATCCATGTTTAAAATCAGTAGCTAGATTCATATCTGGGGCCAGAGTTGAACATACATCCAAAGCATTTTGTTCTGGTAGCCAACCAGAAAGGTGGGCTACTTATTTGGTAACCCAGTTGTATGCAGCATAGTTTGGAGACCTTGTAATTCCAAAAATATCCCTTGAATATTTTTGCAGCTACCCAGGATACAATCCCCCTGCCTTGACATGGTCTGAATACATGGTAACTGGCTCCTGTATTGCTCTGCCCCACCCCAATGCCAGGTGTAGCAACAGGGAGTTATCCAGGACTTGTGGGGTCAGATGCCCCACAGCTAGCAGTTCTCATTCAGCACAAGGTACTTTGGAAACCAGTGATAGGCCTGATGCTGCTCTTTGACTTACGCCAATGTAAATTATGAGTATCACAATGGAAGTCAGGCAGAATTGAGCCCCTTGAGTAAAATAATCCAGACTGGGGTCTCTCTTGTACTATTATAAAGTAACTATGAAGCTTGCTAAAAAACAATATTTTTTTTGTAAATGTAATCCAGTCCACTGAATTGAGTAACAGATGGTAATAAAATTATAGTGCAATATTACAAAACAATCTGACAAGAATCATTCTGAGAATTTTAGCCAGCGAGCAGTGCAGCAGTGTTATTAATTTCTGATCAGCTACAGAAAGCACCTCACCCAGGTTTGCCTAAGCAAGTCACTTTTATTTAATTTCCTTTCTGAAGACATGACAGCATCTGTACATTTTGAGATATAATTGTTGTTATCCTTCAGAGTTTTTGAAACAAACACAATCATCCTTCTGAATTACTGACTTTCCAAGATAATCTTTTGAGGTTGCATTGTTCTAAACTAATATCTCTCAGACAGATCCTGAATAATGTAAGAGGATAAAACCCACATGAAAAATCAAGAATTCAGAAATGAAATTTAACCTGTCAAATTTTAACTTAGTTGGTCTTTATTCCCTTAATATTCTTCAAACAAAAACCATTTCATTCTAGTTCATAAAGATCATTACCTTGGAGGCCATAATATCTTTAAATTTGGCTCCAGGTCGATTTTTAAGCTAAAGTATCAGACATAAAAAAAATATCCACATTCTAAGCAGCTATTATAAAATGGATATATGGGAGGGTGCCAAAAAAACTGCTGTATGCTATTTTTTCTATATTTGTACAACAGGAGAACAGGCTTGGACCCAATCCTGACATTAGACCCACATGGAGGAAATGGCTCCCCTTGTAGGTCAGATTGTAGGATTTAGGTTGGAAAGAAAAAAACCTTACCACTGCCCATTCAGGGAATAAGATTGGAGTGTTGTTGCAGCAGTTATGGTCTAAGAAATATGCAAGAAGCAAGGGTATGTTGGATGATGTTTTGTATTGGACCATCTGTATAATGGGAGAGATGTTCAATAAACCCTTTCAAAGGCATTTAAGCATATCTCTAGAGCAAAGTTAGAAAATAACCCCTCACCTTTGGAGACATTTCTGTGTTTGCATATCACTGATCTGCATATTAAACAGTCCCACCTCACTCAGTAATATGACAGACTGCTTTAAGTCATGCTTAAATATACTTAAATATATTGTGGGAACTCCAGGAGTATTGCTCTCTGCTTTAGAAATGTTCACAGACTAAGGCATTGGGACTGCCCACATTCTTAAAACGAAATAAGGGCTTTTGTTCCAAGTGTCAACAGTCAATGTGTTTATATTTTGTAAAACTGTTATTTCTTTCATATTCTAGTCTTGGAAAATGTTTGAGTTAAGGGTTTCTACAAACTTTGAGAGTATAAAACTAAACTTAAAATTCCAGGGTACAATTGTGATTGGCTTAATAGGGCTGCACAAAAAGCCTCTCCAAATTACATCTCTGTTGTCTCAGCAGGCTCCTTCATCCCTTTGATTAACACTGAGCCTTTCTATATGTGCATTAAGGTGCTTTTTCTAGTGTGCATTGAATTTAGTGTCTCCAATGTGAGGTATTAAAGAAATGTGCATTAGGCTGCCTTAATGTGCAGTAACAAATGTGCACAGTTTTTACGTGATGCTTAATGCACAGTAGCTATTTTACTGCACATTAGCATAATCACATTTTTATGTGACACTTTAATGCACAGTAAATAGGCTACTGTGCATTAAAGCATACATATAGATGATGATACTGGGTGTAAATTGTAAAGGGCGGGAGGGCTAGGGAACTAGCCTACAACTGTGGAGACCAAGGTTCAACTCTCTGCTTTATTACAGACTGGCAGTATAGCCTGGGATTGTGCCTCAGTTCCCCATTATAAAATTACCATAGTATTTTTTCCTTGTTTCCAGGGAGGGAGGAGGGATTGTGAGGTTAAATGCATTAAAGATGCTAAGGTGCCATCACTATGGATGGTAACAGCTTTTGTATCAACACCTCAAGCAAGAAAAAATTACTGCTGTTACACATTTTTTTGTTTTGTTTTTCTAAAATTGAGAAATGATGTTGTTTGTTAAGCCAAGTTTGCAGTCCTCCTAGTTGGGACCAAAAGCAAACCAGAGATGGAAACAAAGAAACTCTTTTAATCTAGATTAGGTTTGGGTGAGAGTCTAAAGCCACATCAGTGCTAAGGGTTGAAGTTTTATTTAGTATTAGCAATAATCTCTCAAACTGTTTTCATTAATTGCTAGCTACAATCAGTGTCATGAGGACAGTTCTCATAAGAAAATGCATCTTTACCAAAACTAGAGCCCCCACACAGTTTTAGATTTCATTTAAACCCCAGCCTGCTACGAGTGGGCTTATGCATGAAGTTAGTATGAATCCAAACAACGTGAATATTTCTAGATTTGAGGCCTTGGTTTTGGCTTCTCTGTACTAGAAATAGTTGGAAATTCATAAATGGAATGAAAAACTGGATATTTGTTTTAAAAACCAAATGCCAAGTAACTTCTGAGGCAAAGATTTAACTCTCACTAGTGTATACTGTATGTACTTAGCATACATTCATGGCTGCTATACTAAGATAATAACATGTAATAGCAATTCCTTTGGAGCTATTTCTGTCTCTGTGTGTCAATAATCTGCATATTAAAGAGTCCCAAAGCACTCACTAACATGATAGACTGTATATTCAGTAGTGGCTAAGTAGCCCTTAATACAATACACAGTAGGAGCTCTGGAAACATTATTCTCTGAAGTAGAAAAGGCTCATAGAGTAAGGACAATCTCTAGTGGATTTTTAAGCCTATTAGCTGAACCATTTTTAAAAACAGATTTTATTCACCTTGGTTTAACTCAGATTAAATGTGGCTTGACTGGCTAGTATGGACAAGACTGAGCCTCATTTAAACTGATTCCATTACTTGCATTCAAAAGTATTTTAAAATGTTAAAGACCCAGGGGTGAAACCAAACTGTAGATAACAACTTAAAGGCATGCAAAGTTTATAAAAGAAAGTAAGCCCCACTCTTGCAATGTTTCTAGCTGTTACTTAAAGTGCAGATCAACTCTGAAAAGTGGCCTCCAGGGATCAGCTCCTTACATATGATTTCAAATTATGTTTGTGAGTACAGTCAAATCTGTTCTCATAGATTTCATTGGAAGATGATTAAAATGATCTGGGAACTGACTTTTGGAAATATTTCATGGAACAAAAATCATGGGAACAGCTTGCAAGATTTGGTTGTCATCACACCCAACCCTAACCTGGATCCAGATCAGGTTTGAGCACTGATTTTTCATCAGCTATTGCCACTACCTGAAATGCAACTGTCTAGTTTCTTCATCTTCAGAGAACTCTTAAAATGCTGTAGAGCTGAATTTTGTTCAGCAGACCTGGCATTTTCAGGGTATTTTTGAATGTAAATGTAATTGAGAAAAGGTTCTTAGATACAGGATAGACCTGAGAGAAGCCACAGAGGAAAAGGAGAAAGATCTGCTTTAGAATAGCCTATAGTCTAAGAAGAGCCAATAGCCTCATCTCTCATCTGGGTTCTGGGAGATGCAGGTACATGTCCCAGTATCCCTGGCCTCCCACATCCCAAGTGAATGGGATGTGGGACTATTGTTATTCTTGTGGAGGAGGGTGGTTCTCTCTCTCTCCCACTTAATTTCTTATGAAAAAATGCAGAAGGTTTTGGCTGTGTTGGATGACAAATGACAAACCCTGACTTTTTTTTTGAGAAATGGAATTTTTGCTTTCAGCCAACCTTCCTTTTCAGTTCGGTTCGGAGTCATGAATCTTAAGAATTATATAACGCCCAGCCCCACTTTAACGGCTTCCATAGAGCTTTCTAAATTGTCAGGCATAGGCTATTGGCTTCAAGTAGCAGGCTAATGAAGGACTGATTCAAATTACCTGCTGCAAATCAGCCTGTTTGCTCAGAACATGCAGTGTCCATTTTATTTTCCCTGAAGTGGGTAGAAGTTTACTATCTGCTGCTACCCAGATTTTTGCCCATGATGTAACATCCTACCTGCAGTGGATTTGGTGAAGTGAGAGGAGATGGAAGGCCATGTCCTGGTGACTGGTTGGGTTTCTGAGGCGAGCTGGAGGACTGCTGAGCTTGCGTTTGTTGGCTCTGGCTCTGGTGCTGTGTTTGGTTCTGCTGCTGTTGGGGTTGTTGCGGCTGTTGGGGCTGCTGTTGGGGCTGCTGCTGCTGGGGCTGCTGCTGCGGTGGTTGTGTCTGCTGAGCTGGTTGCTGATGCTGGCTTGTTTGCTGCTGTGGTGGTTGTTGCCCTTGTTGTTGCTGCTGCTGCTGTTGCTGATGCTGGAGCTGCTGAAGATGCTGAAGTTGCTGAAGCTGGGAATTCAGGGATGAGGTAGCTATAAATGAAGATAATAAACAGAATTAGATAGGATTCAGCTCATGTTGTCCAATGACACTTACTATGAGAATATTGTATCACACTAAATCCCGGTCCTGTTACAGCAGATGGCAGCAGTTCCAAAATGTCAACGTAACTATGACTGTCCCACTGTGACCACTCTTCATGGCAAACTTTGTCTGCCTGTGATGCACTTAAGCCCACTAAATTAGTATAGGCAGATTTCCTCATCAACGGGAAGCAGTATAGCAGTGTCCACAAGGCACTGTACATGGTCTAATGTGAAGGAATATAGTAATTTCCACTCAGCTGTCCAAAGTGTCTTAAGGACATGCTTCCCACTTCTTCATCACAGCATGCTTGAGGGCACTATTGTATGGCCAGTATGCTCACCGTGGAGATACAGTCTATAAAAAGTGCAGTGCAGGCTCCTATAGGGCTTACAAAATCACCAAAAAAGATGACAACTTTTAGTTCTACCATGCTGAAATCCTGACCTCACTGAAATTACTGGTGTAGCTCCCCTTGATTTCAGCCAGTGCATACTTCTGAGACCTGATCTAGCATTCTCTGTTCAGCTAAACCAACCCATGAAATCAGTGGGAATTTCACCTGAGTGGACTACAGAAGATCTATGGGATGCTTTTATCCACCTCAGAGCATGAACTGGTGCCATTTTGTGGAGAGTGAAAGAATTGTGGCTGTAAAATAAAGAATGCTCTGAGAAGGTGAGCAATGATGCAACAGAGCTGTAATATTGACATAGGGTATTCATATAGCAGGTATAATATTAGCTGTGATGTTGCTTATAAAATCCTTGGATTATAAAGATATATAATAAAATGCATATGCTTCTCTGACATTAGAGACTGTTGCTTATCATTCAAAGCCATAGATGCTTTTCTTGAAAAATACAGCAGACCTGTACTTTTAGTACTCTCTTACTAGGGCTGTGCGAAATAGCTATGTTTCATTTTGGTTTCAGATTCAGCCGTTTCGGAGGACATGGATTCATTTTGGGGTTTCGGATCACTGTTCTGTTTCGATTTGGCCGAATCTATTTTGGAGTTTTGACACTGTTTTGGCGCTGATTTGGAGATTTGAATTGGCCAGGGAGAGGCAGGCACAGCTGGGTGGCTGCAGGTTCTCCCATGGCTCCTCCGGCTGCGCCTACCTCTGCCGTGGCAGGAGGAGCCGTGGGAGAAGCCCCCATGGCTGACCTGCCCAACCCCATGCCTCGCCTGGCCCCAGCCTCCTAGCACTTAAAAGAAGGCCCACACCCACCGGTTGCAGCACCAGCAACTGGGACCTCTGAGGGCTCATGGCAGAGCACCCCTGTGCAGCTCAGGGCAATGGGTGGCAGGGGGGATCACTCGCCCCCGCTGACACCCACACAGCAGCTGTTGCATCATGTGGGTGCAGTGCGGCTCTGCAGGGTGCCTTGTGCTGTCCAGGAGCTGGGGTTGCTCCAACAGTCAGCCACAGGCCAGCACTGCTCAGCCCCAGCGGCTCCAGCTCCCAGACAGTGCACAGCACCCTACTGAGTCATGCTGCACCTGTGCTATGAGGCAGCTGCTGTGCAGCTACCAGGAAGGTGGGGGCAATTTCCGCTGCACCCTGCGCTGCATGGGGAGGCTTTGACATGAGTGCCCAGAGGCCCCAATCACTGCTGCTGCAGATCGTCAGTGCGGGGCTTTTTTTCTTTTTTTTTTTTTAAGTGCCAGAAGGTTGGGGGATGGGTCCAAAATGCCTCCAAAACAAAATGGCTGCTAAAATTTTGCACAGCCCTATCTCTTACTACTGATGGCATAGATTATGGGTGTGGACACACAATATACACAGTAATTTACCCTAGATTTTCCTTCATAGTAGGAAGCCAATATGTGACTGGTTACTTCCATGCTGACTGAATAAGCGGGTGCTATAATAGCACATGGTCACTAGGTGTTGGTAAATGTGGTTTGCATTAACTACTCCAGGGGTGAAATTGTCTAGGAGAGTAAGCACATCACAGGTACACTGGCATAATTTACACTTCTGTGAAGTTACTCCTCACTGGGGAAGTCTACATGTGCAGTGGACTGTGCAGTTATTACTTCACAGTCATTTAGTACTTGCTTAAGCAGTCCCATCACTGCACGGTTATTTTCATCTCATTGCTACTGTATAGTAGTGTTGCTGTCATGTTTTATGCCCGGCAACGCTATCTCGCCATAGCAATGAGCTACAATGCAGTAACTTGTTGCTACGGCAACATAGCATCTCATGTAGATGTGCCCACTGTACTCCATTGTGGAGTAACTTACTCTGTAGTAAGGCTGTCCATCACATATCCACTCTATTTTCCCTGTGGGGTAAATTTAATTTCCTTATGAATAAACCAGTATGTTAACCTCTAACAAGAAGTCAGGATTAGGGGGTTCAGTTCACCTTGAAGGCACGAAGATAAGCATTTTATATATTCTCAAGTTACACAAATAGAGATTTAGCCACAGGAGAGGGCAGGAACAGTTCTCCTAGAGAAAACAGCTTTAAATTCCAACTAGAGTGTCTGTGTACCAGCAGCAGCTTCCTGGAGAATGCAGGCCCTTGCCACACCCATATTAAGACCCCACTTTGAAGGTTGTACTGGATTGCTGCAGGACTGCAGTACATGGAAAGTTTGCAAGTTCCATGTACTATACTGCAATCCCTCACCCCTTCCAGAAGGTCTTTTTGCCACCAGGATCTTGCATTCTGGATTTGATTAGTGAAAGGGAAAGTAACCTGGGACTGAAACAAACCTATAGTTTAAAAAAAGTAATTCAAATTACTTTGAAAAAGACTTGGGGGCCATGATTAACCACAAGATGGACATGAGCCACCAATGCGATGCCACACTTGGCAAAGCAAACAAAACTCTGGCCTGCATCTTCCAATGCATCTCAAACAAGTCCCAGGAAGTCATCCTTCCAATTTACTTGGCCTTGGTGAGACCACAGCTGGAATACTGTGTCCAGTTCTGGGCTCTGCAATTCAGAAAGGATGTGGAGAAGTTTGAGGGAGTCAAGTGGAGAACCACACAAGTGATTAGAGGACAAGAGGGCAGACCTTATGAGGAGAGGCTGAGAGACATGTTACTCTTCAAGCTGGAGAAGCGTAGGCTCAGATGTGACTTGGTGGCATCCTGTAAGTATATAAGGGGTATGCCCCGGGAACTGGGAGAAGAACTGTTCACCAGAGCACCCCATAGGTAGACTAGGTCCAATGGTCACAATCTCTTAGAAGACCGTTTTAGACTGTACATAAGGAAAAACTTTTTTACTGTCTGAGTCCCCAGGGCCTGGAATAAACTCCCAGAGGTGGTGCAGGCATTTACACTGCATTCCTTTAAGAAGCACTTGGATGCCTATCTTGCTGGGATCATGTGACCCCTGCTGACTGCCTACCGTTTGGGCATGGGCTGGACCCGATGGTCTTGCGAGGTCCCTTCCAACTCTAATGTCTATGAAATCTATGAAATCACCTGGCAAGAATTGTTCACCAATATTTGCAGATTCACAGGCAAAGCAAAGTTGGTTCATCTAACTTTTCAATACTGACTGGCACATTCCAGTTCTTTAGGTGTGAATGTTCTGCAGTTGAACATGATGACTTCAAGTCACTGCATTATAAATGCGAATAAAATAAAAGAAATGGGGGAAGGAGAGGTGGGAAGGCTAGGCCAAATGGGATGCCTGGTGGAATGAACAGCATGGTGAAGGAGGCTTTGATCACCTGTTTCTATATTAATAATTTATCTGTAATAAGTAAAGCTTTCTTCAATCAAAGATGAGAATCAAAGGGTCAACTTGCCTTTACATGAATTATGGTCATGTATATATGCTTCACCTCAAAAGCAAACTGAAAAAGAAAATGAAATGCCAGCTACATCAGAGGAAGGTGAAGACTTAGGAGAGCCATCAATCACCACCCTAAGTTGCAAGGAAAACAATTTGGAGCCAACAGAAAATTATTGACACTGCTACTTCATGCAAGATATCAATAGTGAGAATAGAAAAATTCTGACTGGGGCCTTTGGGTGCTGCCAAACTATGAATATTTACAAATAGTACTGTTGTTGAGAAGATAAACTACAGGTGTACAGAACTGCTAAATGTGACAGTGAAATCTGACATCAGGTATGGAAGATGGCACAAATGTAAAGATGAAACTGGAGGCAAGAAAAGTGCAGCTGCAGGAACAGCAGGAATCCTGGACATTGTGGAGAAAAAGAAATGAGGCCAACAGAATATACTGATCTTGAGGCTACTGGAGAGGAAAGCAAGTAAATACATAAGGGAAGTTATGTAGCACAATATAAAAATAGAGAGTGAGCACATTATTACAAGAGTTTACAGTGCATTGTGCAACTCATCAACCAGAAGCAGTAATGGTAAGCTCCTACTGCTTCAGAGATTCCAGCCATAAGCTAGATACTGCAAAGACAAAAGAAAAGAAATAATTAAGATTCTTTTACCTGCATATGAAAGTAAGGTATGGAGAAAGCAACTCTAACTGCATGATGTGCAATACATACAGCAGTTTTACAGAAAGAAGGTAGACTTGCTCTCAGGACCGCATTAACCCTTTAGTGGACCCTCGGCAAACAGACTTGTGGGCCCCTATTTTTTTCACTCAATAATTATAATACGTAAAATAAGCACAACTGGGCCCCTTTTTCACTTAGGGCCCTAGGCTTGTGCCTAGTTTGCCTATGCATTAATCCGGCCCTGCTTGCTCTATGAGGATAAGGAATCTACACTGCCCTTTATCTTTTTCACTCTGCAGGGCTCAGCTATGCTTGTCAGTACATTGATAGCCAGAGCAATTGCTCTATCCATGACTCATCTCAGCCAGCCCTATCCCCAGCTTCCTGTATGGAAGTGAGGAGTGATGGCCCCATGCTATAATCTGCAACACAGAGTTCATGCAGGGGAACAGGGTACATTTTATGTCTTTTTACTCTGTTGTACAGCCAGCTTGAATGAGCCACAACCTCACCCTGACAGCTAAAAACCATGAAAACTGTGTGATTTTACTCAAGAGAATTTTTTTAAAAGCGTCTGTGGGGAGCAAAAAAGCTTCAAAGTTACATGGTTGGGTAAAGCAAGAAAGGAGATGGTGTAATGGAAGGATTCGTAGATTCCTACTCACATACGCAGGAAAGACAAAATGGTCTAAAATTTCCACTAATTGTTTTAATGTCGAATTTAATGTGTGGGGGAAAAATAATTTAAGAGAAGAAATGCAGTAAAGTTAAAAATGACGTTGCCCAGATGTCTGCTGCATAGGTGAATAATGAGAAAGGTCAGAGAAAAAAGGGACAAAAGAAATGGCCACATTTGAAAACATAAAACAAACAAAGAGAAAGGGTCAGTGGACATCCCCCCTCATCTCCAACCCTCCCCCCTCAAAAATGGGCATAAATTTGTCACCAACTCCAATATATGAATATTACCGTTCCCCACAAAGGATATTTTATTTTCTTTCAGAATGTCCCTGTTAAGGAAAAGTGACTTGTTTCCAAATGGTAATATAAATGACACTGTAGCTAAGGTAACAGTGCCCACTGCAGGGAAACATATGAACAGAATTGATGCTAAGCTGTTTGTTAATCATAGGATAGCAAAATGCATTGGAAGAAGTAACATTTCCTTAAATCTCTGAGACTTCTTGAAAGGAATATGTCACCTGTGACTCAAGCAATGGTTTGCAGCCTTCCAAACAAGCAATGCAATTTGATGGAATGGTTAGCCAAGCAACCCATGTCTTCCTGTTTGAACAAGTTGTGCATTAGACCAGCTTCAGCACTCTACTTTTCAAATTAAATCTTTGTTATTCCTTTATTATTCCAAAATTAAATCCTCATGACACTCTCTATCTTATCCCTCTATTTTAATCTATCTATCTATCTATCTATCTATCTATCTATCTATCTATCTATCTATCTATCTATCTATCTCAAATAATAGAGAGAGAAGTCCACAAGGGGGAAAAAAGCCCCTACCCAAAGCCCTTCGTTTCTTTTACCTCAGATGCTTATGCCCTTATTCAGGCTGAACGGTATCAGGCAGAAGAATAATATAGCCTAGATCTTAGAGCACTAAGCTTACAACTCAGGATGCACAATTTCAATTCTCTTCTCTGCTACAGGCTCCCTGAGTGACACTGGGGCCATTACTTAGCCTCTCTGCAGCTCAGGGTGCTTATAGAAGTTATCAAAAGGCAATTTGATTATGCTGTAACTTTTTGCGCATTACACAAAGCACTTAAATTTACAGCATCATCAAAAGTAACAGACGTTCAGCATTTAATGGTGGGAGCTGGGTGCCTCCAAGCAGTGACAGAGGCTAGGTGGCAGGGGCTGCTATGGAAGCTGGCCAGGGCCTCACGACCCCCGGTTGCTCTGCTGCTGGGCAATAGCTGGTAGCATGCCCTAGTTCACTCTCCCACCTGCCTGGAGACAGCTGGCCAGGAGAGCCAGCCGTCATTGATTCCCCTGTTTAGAAGAGTGTGTGTGTGTGGGGGGGGGGGGGGGGGTCAGGGGGTGTGCCCCCCCCACTCTCCTCCACTGCCATGGAGCACCAGGGACACTGTCCTGCAAGGGTAGGCCCTGCCAAGGACTCCCAAGCCCTCAGTTGGTGCCCAGCTGCTCCCTTTGGGCAGAAAAGTGTTCCTGGTGCCCCATGGCACCAGTGCAGGAGGGCAAACTCACTGAGCCCTACTGGTTCCCCATATGGGGGGGGATGAATGCTGGCCGGCTCTCCTGACCAGTTGTTTCTTGGCAAGCAGGGGAGCACACATGCTGTCTCCCTCCCTCCCCTGTTGCACAGGGAAGAGACTTTCTGCCTCCTCCCTGTGGCAGCTGCAGGGCATGGCATGTGGGCAGAATCGCCCACACTTAACCCTTGCAGGGAACCTGCATATAAGTTCCCTAAGGCACCCTGCTCTAGAGCACCTTCAGCTGATAGCTGATTTAAGGAGAGTTATTTTTTTGTGCAATCAGTTATTTTAAGAGCGTTCTGTAGCCAAGCATGTGTGTTACATCATGGCTGTAGAACATTTTCAGGGGTCAGATCATATGAAAAATGTAACTTGTGTCTGCACCCTCAGTCCTCTCTGTGCATAAAACAGGAATATTAGCACTTTCTTACCTCACAGGGGTGCTGTGAAGATAAAATACCTTAAGGATTGTGAGGCACTCAGATAAGTCATAACAGTAGCCATATAAATACTTAAGAGACAGGCTGTGTGAATAGCCACATAGGGCACCTATACACATGCAGCAAGGCTGCTCCGATGTGCTGTAATTACAGTGCGTCGGAGCAGACTTAATTAATTGAGTCTGCTGGAGTGTGGTAATTATCACACTCTAGCAGACTTTAGTGTCATGTGTATCAGCATACCTGTACTGAAATATGCTGACAGGGGTGTTTTAACTAAAGCTCATTCAATGAACTTTAGTTAAAGCGCCCCTAGTGCCATTTTTCAGTGCAGGGACACTGATACACGTGACGCTCCAGGTGCTTTAATTAAAGTGGGTCTGAGAGCCACTCTAATTCAAATGCTTCCCCCTGCCCCCGCCAACTTCCGGAGCACATGTAAAAATGCCCATAGATTCCATAAGTTTCCTTGCCTGGGATATGGGAAGGGATGGAAAAAAGTTGGGGAGGAGTTGGCAATAGGTGCCAGCTGGCTTTGTGAATGGGATTAACTAGGCGGGTTTGCTCCTTGAGAGCACAAGAGGTTCTGAAATTTGTCTGGCAAAGGGGTTTTTTGGGTGGGAAGGGAGTTTGAAGGATTTTTTGAAGTACCAGGCTCACCAGGAAATGCCAAAGCCTGAAATGCTGTTGGAGTTTATCTGCTTTTTGTGCAGAACTAGAAAAGCTCTTGAGTTAGTACTGGTAAACATTCCCCTGCCATTGAAGAATAGAATGGAAGACAACTTATCCTTGCAGGGGTTGGAGGCAGTCTGTTAGATAACTTTCCAGGTAAATGGGTTCAAGTCATTGTCAGGTATCACAACACAATTCAAGCTACTCAGATAAACTCTTGTTTGTGCAGAAGACACTCGCAAGAATCCTGTTAGTGCATGCAGTCTGGCATCATGCTAAATTATAAATGATACTGAAGTGGTCAGACTAAGGCTTTCTTAATCTACTAATGTTAAACATTTTTTTCACTGCCCCCAAAACAGTTATGGAAGTGGAAAACAGAGTAGGAACTGGACATTGCCCTTACACTATCTGAAATCCCATCAGGCTCCAAGTTTTGTAGAAAGTGACAAATGTCAGACAGGTATACAATATATAATAGATGAGGTATGTAAGCAAACTGTGAGAGCCATACATGGTCTGATTACAAGCAATCATATGAGACAAACCAAGCTGTTTATATTACAAAGATTATGTGAGGCACTGTGGTGAGTAGGCATGGACAGCTGATCCAGCGTTTTGAACACAATCTGCAGTCGATTCACTGAGAGGCTTTCAATACAAGACCCAGACTCCCTCCATCTCACTATCCCCGCTCCATTCTGTCTACAGATATGTAAAAAATAACATTTAATGATGTACCTCATGAAGTCTAATAATATTATATTTTCTAATGATCAGATAGAACTTGGTTAACATTAAATGTGAAGTAAGACCTAGTTTCTTCAGAACTCAATCCAAGATAATAATGTTCTGAAAAAGCGCTTTCTTTGTTATCATTCAATAGAAATGCAATACAAATAAAACATTTTATGGGAGATATGCTTAATTAAAAAATATATATTTATGTGGCATATAAACTGTCACAAGGTAGGAGGAAAATCCATGAAAACTGTATATCATTTTAAATTCTATTAATAAGAATCATATTGCATCACTATCATTAATCCTAAGTAATCGTTCAGTTCCTGAAAACTAAAGAAGAAGGAAATTATAAACATGGACTTATGTTTATATTGATAGGAAACAAAGCAATGAGCTGGCTTTCAAATCTGAGTTTCTTAGTTGCAAATAAATTGTAACCTCATGCTACAGAGCCAGTTATGGAAATCTAGAGTGCAGTTGTAGTTATTTTAAACTTGAACCTAGTGAGTGTGCCTTTTTTGTGGCAAATAGAGTAGATTCTTCATTTATTGCGGTATTGTGGTAGATTGCCTGAGGATGATCACACAGATGCATGCTCACCACAGATACATATTCAAAATGCTAACAAAAAATGCCATAAAAGTTCTGTTTAGTGAAACATTATAACTAGGTCTCTACTTCCTTGGTCTGGTGGCAGAAAGCCCTGGGCACCTGCCACCACCAAGACATCTGGATTCATGTACATCCATGCATTTCTGATAGCTCCCCTATGTCAGAATGTGAAGGGCTCTTTGGGAAGACACCAGCTATTAAATGGACCTTGACAACTGGACAAAGGTGAAGGAGTGTTTTCACACACCCTTAGCCAGCTTCTAGGCACTGGTGGAAGGTGGGAAGTGGCAATGGATTTGCTGGCAGAGTGGAGGGTTCTGCCACCACTTTGAATTTGCCCACATTCAATGCTCTGCTAGCAAATTTCCATAACGTAGACTACTGGCAATGCTCTGGGGAGGCGAGGGGGGGGACATGTGCCCCCCCCTCCCCAGATTTCCATGCCAACTGTGGGGTGCAGGGCACAGTTCTGCAGCCTTGCTGGAGCCAGGGCCTAGCAGCAGTGGGGGTGGTGGTGTTGACATGATTTCTGCATCATGGTGCGGGATGGGGCTGCAGCCTGGCCAGACCCAATGCCTGGCAGCAGTGGGGTGATGGTGCAGACTTGTAATCCGCACTGCGGCAGTGGTGGGGAGTTGTGACCCCCCACTATCAGCACTATCTGAGGTAGATGAGGTTTTAGCAATAGATCCATTCTGCTAGGGACAGCTAAGAGCAAAGAGTGCTGAGCATCCAGAATGAGCCAGCCCAGGCCCCTCCATTCCCCGGTTCCCTTTTGGGCACTGTAGAGACTTTCGGAACCACAGTTCTACTTCTGTCTTATATTGTTCACATATGATATAGGGTGGAGAAGGCTTCTTCCCTCCACTTTTCCTCTTTCTCATGTATTGCTTAGTCAGAAGTCTGGGAAAAATCTTTAAAAACTAGGATGATCCAATGGTCCATAATCATCTCTGAAGCAACTATGTCAAAGACAATGGACTCACACTGGAGAGGAGAGAATATCTTAATGCTACAGTGGCAAGAAAACTGACCAGGTTCTGAGAGCAGTTACGGTATTTGTGATACTCAGGTCCCAATTAATTTGTAAACACAAGCTGGAAGCAGAAGCAAGCTTTTAAATATATGTTGTCAATGGACAATATGTTGCTTCAAAGGTTGGGGGGAAAACGGGGCTGAGATATTTAAATACAGCCATAAGAAAAAGCTTAAATAATATTTCTTTTAAATACTGAAAAACTTTAATAAAACCAGAGTTTATCTAAAAAACAAACAAACAAACAGATATTTTACACCTCATTCACAAGTAATCTCATTTCACATCTCATTCAGATTCTACAGTAATATGACATAAATACAGATTTCAAGAATCTTTCCAGTCCTCAGCATAAGATCAAATTAGGGCTTGTGGATTCAATTTGCATCTTGAATTTGTTCTTGTGGATGAACTGCACATATTGTCTGATTCTGTTGTATTAATGTTTGGAGTGTGTAGGCATGCCCGTGCGTGAGTGTAAAGAGAGGAAAGGGATAGTAGGCATTCAAGGCAATTTTTCATCACAGTGCATTGTGGTTACTTTTTCCTACATTCTTATATTTACATAATTGCATAGATGTTACACAGTGCCTTGATGCGATATACAATGGACTAAGGAAGGAGAAAATCATACATTATCCCTTTTCTGATTTGACTGAGCATAGAAGTTGGCTCCAGCTTTTTTTTTTTAGAGCCTAATGCTTTTTTCCACTTCCCCAATAATGGAGAATGGATTTACATTGCCTCAAACTGAAGTGTAACTAACTATAGCATCTGGGCTTGTGTCTGAATTGACATAGCCTGCTTTTATTTCCTGTTGTTTCTCTTTTAATGAGGTATATGCCTCTCTCTTCTTTGAAACAGATTTCTATAGGTTGAATGCACACAGTGAATAGTTTAATGCAGGCCTATGTTTACAGTTTTCTATTAGATAATAAAGGCTGGGTTAGCCAACTACCCAGTGTATTTTTTGCATATGCTTGAATTTTCTTCTGGAGGGTAAAATAGGAATTGCTTTAAATATGTTAGCATTTTTTTAAAGGTAGAAGGATACAACTTAATGGCTTGAAAGATTAGTAACGGGATACAGAGCATATTACTTCTAAATCACTGGTTTGAACCTAGTCTAGGTTGATACAGAGAACAAAAGTCATCATATTCTGATGGCTGTAGAGTGCTGTATGTTATATAAGATATATTTGGCATCATCTGACATGTACTCTGTCTACACGGGTTGTACCACGCCAAACACTCTATGTAATAAATTGTCAGTCTCCTGATATCTAGCAAGGAAGTCATAAAACCCACCATCCTAGGTGGCATCAATTGACACCTTAATTTGCAGTTTCAGCAGAGAGGCTAAGGATTGAGAGTGCAAGGAGACCAAGTCATCTTCTCATTCCTTCAAGGTGATCCCTCAAGGTTAAGCCTCAAGATCGCCGGCAGGGCAGCTTGCATTGCCACTGCTCCTTCTGTACCAATTCTACAGATAAACGGAGGGCTTCACTTTCTACTCTTGTCAAATCCAGCATCTTTCATGAGCACTAAATTCACTTTAAAGAATATAGGCAATAAAAAGGAAGTATTAAGAAGAAAACCATCATAATTTATCAGGTGCCTGTGGTGTCTCAACATTTTGATGTATACTGGAACTCTCCTGAAAAATGATCCACTGTGTTAAATAAATCTGACATTTTTCCCTACCAAACTCTAAAACATAAAATAATACACTGGGATCATCAAAAAAAGTTCTAGGTGGGGAGCTTGACTAAACAGCAGGACAAATATATTTGGAATATTTCCCACTTTGAGATAATCTAAAGGCTATTTTCTTTTGGTTTATGACAACATTTTGTGAGTAAAGTTCCCTAAGTGTATTGTAAAAATTGCATTAACCTATTTAAAATGCCCAAAGGCAAGAACAAGCTGGTGAAATTAGACTTTAATAAGCCATTTGCTTCCTCAGCTCAAATGGGAGCTTAGACTCCATATTGTACAGATGGCTGAAACATTAACCTGAGTATGGGTATAACCAAGACACAAGGGATCACTCTGTGAGTTGTCTGGGGACTTTTGTGCAATGAGAAACCATTTTAGAAACCTCTGAAGCTTTATTTGAGGGCAATGCAAGGACTTGAATGCAAAATGAGAGATTCTGGGTGTCAAGCGTAGACAGCAGACATCATGTAGCTCTGATGAACTCCAGATTTCAGTGACATGATGAATCTACTGTGAAAACATGGATTCTTATCAAATTTCCAATAAAGAATGTGAGAATAAAATTCAGGTGACTGAGAAGTTTCTTATGAAAAACAACAGCAGTTTTTGGTGAAAGGCTGCAAGCTTTGGCCCAATTTATTTAACAGTAGGGCTAGGAACAGAAGTTACACATAAACCAGTTTAAGCAAGCAGCAACTGGTTTAAACCTGTAACAGAACAAACATTCAGTGCACATGAACCAGTTTCTAAATGGCTGAAACTGGTTTAAGATAAACCTTGTTGAATGTCGTATCAGACTTAACTGATTTGGGTCAAACTGGTTTATGAAACTTCTGACCCTGACCCATCCTGGTTCAAGTTAAATCACATTCCCCCACCATCCCAGCATGCCCTGCAGCCCTGGGCTAGGCTGTAGTGCCTGCTGCAGAGAGCAGGGCTGCCCCTGCCCCTCTGCTCTCTAGCCAGAGCAGGGGCAGGGGCATGACCAGGAGCTGGCCCGCCATGGCCTGGTGAGGCCATTTCCCTTCCATTGCCTCTCTATCTAGGAGACAGCAGATGGGGTCTGTTAGCCCTGGCTGCCACCTCCGCTGTTTGCACCTGGTCAGCCAGTCCCCAGCTGGGATTCCTTGTGGGGAATAAACCCTTCACCTCAGGGAGCCATGCTGGCTAGCATCTGGTTACACTCCCACCCCTGCTGGTGGACCAGTGAGGGGGAATTGACTCTAATGAGCAGCAGCCCCTGTCATGGTGCCCCAGGGAGTGCAAGCCTCTTCCCAGTGGGGGGGGGGGGGGCTGTGCTGCCACAGACTGTTCAGTGCAAGCATCAGTGGTGCTAGTGGGGTGGGGCGTGGGGGACTATGACCACCCCAAAATTCAGCTTAGTCTCTGTAGCCCCTCCTCCAAGCCCTGCTGCCACCACCACTTGCCCCGTGCAGGCTGCAGCAGCTCTGCCCACCCTACTCCTGTCTGTAGTGCAGCCCCCCCACTGGGAATAGGCTTGTGCTCCCTGGGACACCATTACAGGGGCTGCTGCACTGTCAGGGTCACTCCCCAACCTTGCCGCTCTAGTGGCAGAGATGGGGAAATGGCCAAATGTCGACCGACATGGTCCCATGAGGTGAAGGGGGAAGGGTGGGGGTTTATTCCCCCTCCATTTCACTCTTCCCCTGGAGAACCCCAGCCAGGGTCTGCGTGGCTGGGTGCAAGCAGCAGAAGTGTTGGCTGGGGCTGGCAGACTCCAGCTGTGGTCCCTCTGAGGGGGAGAGGGGAGTGAGTGGCGAATAAACCCCTCTCTGACCCCTTTGCCTCAGGGGGCCATGCCTGCCAGTGTCTGGCCATGCCCCTGCCCCTGTTGCTGCAGCAGCAAGGGAGGGAGACCCTGATATAGGCTGCTGCACACCAGCCAGGCAGACCATGGCTTGGGAGGGAGGGTGGAATTAAACCCCCTACCTCCCCGCATTTGCTTGAGGCTACTGTTGGGGCTGGCCACACCCCTTGATGCTGCAGCAGCGAGGGGGAGTGGTCAGGAAATGCCTGACAAGGGCTGCTCTGCTCCAGCCAGCCTGACCCCAGCTGGAGTCCTGGGGGGAAAGGGGAAATATAACCCCTCCCTGGCCCCTTCAACTCAGAGGGCCATGCCCCCACCCTTGCCACTGCAGTAGCAAGGGGGGAACCCTGACATGGACTGCTTCACCCCAGCCAGGCTGACCCCAGCTTGGGTCCATGCTGCTAGGACAGGGAATGGAGAGGGGATTTAAACCCCCTCTGATGGAGCAGCCTTAGTGCTCTATCACTTTAAGGGCTAGATCAGGGGAATGGCAGGTGCCTAATCAGGGTGGCCTTTTAATGCTCAGCTCCCTGGGATGGAGAGCATTTTGAGACCAGCCAGCAGGGAAGCAACATCTCCCTGCTGTGCCCCAGCTCCAGGAATATCTTGGAGGTAAGGGCGAGGCTATGGGGAAGGAGGAGGCTTAATTGGTCCTGGGCATGAAACTGCACCCAGCCAGGGAAGAGTGGCTTGGTGGAGCTACTTGTAGTGGGGTAGCTCCCCAGAAATGCCAGGCCAGTTACCTCCCTGGTGAAAGGCAAAGAAGGGCACCTCAAAACCCCAGCCCCCACATCCCTGGTGGGTTCAATTGACACAGGGGGAGCCCAGGTTCACAGGAGTCTTAAGGCAGGGCCCCAGGCTGGTGGAGGGACATGGAACATTGCCCAGGCTCCCTGTGAGACCTGAGGTTGCAGAGGCCCTGAGGGGGGGGCCAGGCACAGCTGCAGCCACTTGAGCCCCATGGGATGGAAACTCCTAGAGGAGCCCCAGTGAAGGAAACTGAGGGCTGGAGCCCAGTACATGGGGGAAAGGGGCCCAGTGTGTGTTTGTATATGTTTGTATGTTTTTCTGTCTAAAGGAAGAACCCAGTGCAAACCACTGGACAAAACATCTGTGAGGCATGGGACACATAAGGGGTGTTTGGAGCACGTAAACACTGCCCCATTATGACTGGGGCATACGAAAGGCAGCCTCCCACCTAATCAACATCTGAACTAGATAACAACAAGTCATGGCAGGTGAGCAAGGTGGGCGGTTTGCCTTGTGACAGGGGCATGTTGGTGCTAACATTGGGCTTGAGAGTTGCCCTTGTCACACCCACCTGCAGCTCTGTTTGCTTCATGCTGCTGCTTGGTCTGGCAACACCCCCTGCTGCTAAAGCGGTGAGGGTGGGGGTTTCTAATGCCTGGCATGGGCTGCTTCTTCCTTTCCCCCTCCAGAAACATCTTGGCTGGGGTCCCTGCCGTCCAAGGTAGGGGTTTAAACCCCTCCCTAATCATATTCATCCTGCTGGGGCCTAGCCTCCCGGCTTCTAGCCTGAGCCACTGCAGGCATGTGCCTGCATTTCCAGGATCAAAAGTGAATGCCTATTTATTTGCAAATCAGTTAAATCCATGCAGGTTAGACAAACCTGCAAAGATTGAATCAATTCAGGCCCAGGCTTTTTGAATGTCTGTACTGAGCCTGGAAGAGTGCAAGCACTGAAAAAGCAAATGCAGCAAATGTAGCAATGAGCCACAGTGTGGGCCTCCTGCTTACTGACAGATCCTGCTGAGCTTATATTCATCATGAAAGGGGACAAGATGTAAAGAGAAAAACAAAACAAAACAAAACATTGTTTCCTGGGAAAATCTGCAGGATTATTTCAGGATTATGGATAGGAAAAGTTGAAAGATTAAAAGGAAAAAGTTTTCTCTGTGGAACCAACACAACCAGGTGCAGGTTCTCAAAGCTAAGGGGCACACAGTGGGATGTGCCATCTCTATTAATAGAGTAACATTTCAATCTCCTAGAAGAAGAATGCAGCTAATAGAGAGAGAGAGAGAGAGACATGAATCTGTGTCTGTTACATTTTTTCAAAACTCATTGTGAATCCCCAAAAGTAGTGAGGTCATAATGAAAAGTTAGATAAACAAGCTGGTGCTGATCACCCAGTTTCTCACCATACTTACACTGTTGGATGCATGGGTCCATCTAGAGGCAGTAGCTTGCAAGATCAGGGTCAGAGATGATAAACTTTAGGACGGTGACAGGGACAGTGAATGGTTTCCCCCCTGTGCTTTTTACAACATGGAATACACTGTCAGCACTAGACAAATAATGAATAAGTAAATAAGAACTAAAGTTGAGCCAAGAGGTATAGGTGAGGGAATGGTTATATAAATAAAGAGACTATCCAGAGTTATAATTATTAATTCTAACAATGGGAGATAAATCTTCATGTTTCAGGCTTCAAACCAATCTCTAAGGATTAGGAAAAGATATTGATGGAACCCACACCTAGCTATTACTTACAACTTCTTCTGAAGCGACTACATTTGGCCACTATCACAGACAGGGCACTGGATCAGAGGGCCCAAGGGTCTGATCCAGTGTGGTACTACCATTGCTCTTCCAAGAGGTCTCATCTTCCCAGTGAAGCTGCAAGTAGTTCATTTATTTTGGAGGACAGGGGATTGACAGGATGGAAACTAAGTTGGACAAAACATTCGGATGTCTCAGAACATGATGATGATGACTCATAATGAACCCTCTGACAATGACTGGGCAGCACACAGACATATTCCCACAATATGTATCACCTTTGATACTTGGAGCTTCTTTTTCAATCTTTGTTTTATGTACTATAATGATGAGGCTATACCTTCCCATGACATTTGGATGGACCAGGGGTCAGACTGCTTTGAAGGCACTGAGCTGCAACAGAAGTAGCACAGCACTATACTATTGCAGAGGTTTGGAAGAGATCCTCTACAGTCCAGTCTTGAGTTCAAGAACATGCAGGGGGAAGTCATGCTTCCCTGCGTGTCTGCCATTTTCACTGGCAGGTGGACTAGGAAAGGGCTTGTTATGGGCTGACGGCAAGAGGAACCAGTTGAAATGTTTGGAAATGCCAAAGGAGGATATTGCATTCATATAAACAATCTGCTTGCAAATGTGAGTTCTGTAATTGTTTGTGGCAAGTGCCTTTCTGGATAAAGAAATATTTATCTAGGTACAGACACAACATTGGTTCTCTGAAGATAAAAAAATTATTAGAAGTCTCTTCAAAGGGAGTCTTTGAAGTGAATCATGTTCCCTTAACTAAAAGTGAAGTTACTGTAAGTGAAATGCATCAGCTTTTTACTATACAATGGAAGTATGGATCAAAGTGTTTGGGGGTTTAAAAGGTTGGCCTTGAAGTTTGGCTTGCAGAAGAGTTGTGAGAATGACAAAGGAGGGTGTCACTTCCCACCAGCCTTGACCAACGAATGTGGCAGAGGGTACCATGCCTGTGAGACGATTTGGTACAATGAGAGGCTTTTATCTCACAGACTTTCATTATATATGTGTTCTCTATTATTTCCTGTTTTCAATCTAAGAAGTTTCTCAATTAAACTTAAAATACGTGAATCTGTTTAAATGTCATTATTGTTATTGTTTCTATTTGCTTCTTTTTTTAATTAAGTAGCTTTAAAGTAAGTGAACAGCTCAGCAAGCTAGGTGATTGCTGCTCTTTTGAGGAGTTTGTTGCCTAAAACAATGCAGCCCTGATTACCCCAGGGGCCCAAGACACTATTGCAATACAAACAGAAAATAATAATATTTTCCTAGAGTGGCTGGAGTCTAATATGGTATACATTCTGACACACCTACAAAGAGGTACTGTCAATGCTTTTTTTATTTAATCTAAGGGCTGGGAAACCTGAGACAACTCTGCATGTGTATTTCAGAATGCCAAGTTTCAAAAGACTGAATTGCAGCCTGAGGTACAATCCCAAGCAGCTAGAGAAATAGGCTAAGCAGGGGTGAGGACAAGCTACTAGGTAATGCAGAAGACAAGAACATGTAACAAAAAAAGAGGGGAAAACATCAGTCCAAAGCATTATAAATCAATAAAAGGCTATAATCAAATAAAAGCCTTATTATCACTAAAATCACCAGCAGGAAGTGGGAGGGGCAGATGTAAAAAAGGGCATGGGCAATTCCAGGAGTAACCCCCAGCTGAGTTCAAAGCCCTGGTGTGCTAGGTGCTGAACATAGTAAGAAAGAGACATCCCCAATCTGCAAAAGGCACGACTGAGGAAGGGAGTATTATTTTCCATAATTTATGGCAGGAACTAAATGCAGAGGGTGATTTAGAGACGTATACAAGGTCACACAGATAGTTCCTGGAAGATCCAGGAATGAAGACAGAATCCCTGTCTCACTACCAGACTTCTTGAAGATGCATATTCACTGTTACCCTGTACAATAAATCTGTTATTGACAATCAGCTTTCTTCTGCTTTCTTGGTTCTTTCAATTATGTGTTCAGCTTGTCAAATGAAAGTGAAAGGCAAGCAGCTACAAGAAAAGTTTTATGTATAGGTGGGAATTGCCAGCTGATTTTCCTTATGGGTTTCCAGTTATCCCTGGGTTAGTGTAGATAATACAACTATTTCAACTTCCTTCAAGTGCAACAACAGGTCTGGACCCTGTTGCAGGAGGACCCTCCTGTTGTAGAAAGAACTATTGCTCATGCCTTTGCTTACAGTAATATGAAGATGGATATCATTCTATAGGAGGGACACCTAGACTTTGATGTCCCCAGCTGCTATGCTTCACCTCCTAAGATGTTGCACTTCTGGGTCCTAAGGATGTATCTGGCTCCTCCTTGAGGCCTGGTTCCATGAACTGTCTTCCCTACACTCCTTCTCAAACAATAATGGATTGAATGCTTGCTGAGCTTCTCTCTGCCTCCACCTAGAAATGAGTTTCACTCATTTTTATGCATCCAGACAGACAGACACACAACCTACAATTGCTATATTTTTAAAAACTCTATTCTGTTAATGCAATACTTTTGATAGAAGAATCCTATAGAATTTAAGAATTTAATAGGAAAGAAACCAGAAACCGTAATAGAATTTGTTAAAGTTACTCCAAAACTCTCTTTTAAACATATATAAAATTCAACAATCCCTTCTATAGATTATATTCTTTCTATAGATGTTTTTACCCAATTTACAGGATAATATTGCCAGAATATATATTTTATTGGATCCCATAGCACATTTCAAATAGTCTATAAAACAGTTATAATTTTCTATTCAATCCTATAGGACTTTTCCATAAGAAAGTTAAAACGTAATTTTTAACTTCAGGGAGATTAGGATCATTCTCAGCATGTTGGCTATTGTATGAATTCGCTGCTAACATTCATTTGGTGAAATTGATATTTTGGGGGTGGGGGGAGAAATTTCCTTTCTGGAGTTTCTCTTATCTGTAAAAATTATTGGGGTGGTTACTCTCCCTCCTTAGTGCTGTGAGAAGCAGAGATGGAACATATTAGATAAATGCTGGACAGTGATGTATTTTTATTTTAATACGATGGTTATAATGCCATTTAAAAATGGATACGCTCTTTTTCAGAAAAGCATTTTTAAATAAAAGGCCCCTGTCTTAATCTGCTACAAAATAAGGGACATCACAAAAAAAATTACGGCTTCCATACACTCTTTGTGTATCTCTGTTTGCTTATATTGCTTTGTAATTAAACACCTTAAAGGTAACAATGTGGATTTCAAACTCTGGGAACTATCAGGGAAACATAGGAAACAAAAGTCACACAATGAACACAAAGGGAAAGCTGAAAGCACTACCTTAGATTTGTTTTGCCAACTTTTAACTAAATAGATGCAAACCTCCTCTCTTCATTTGCAGTGCCAGGCATTTTGTCTTTACTCTGTTGATTTTAATATCTTGCTCAGAAGCTTGGAAATGAAAATTTCTTCCCTTGTCAATTATAAACCTTTTTCACTTGGCAACCATGGATTTTTTTCCCTTGTGTGTTTTCAGTGAAGCCAAAAAGAATATGACTCTCGGTGGTTTTCTATCTAAACACCATGGAGCTGGAGACAAAATGAACTTCATTTCCACCCTGTACAGAGACAGGACCCAGAGTAACTTGATCCCTTACGTTTTCCCCAAAGTACTTTGTAAACGCAGGTTCTCAGTGGACCACCACAGAGGAATGACCCTTTGAGAAGGCTTCGGTCAGAAAAGGAGAGATTTACCAGCAAAGGTTGTATTACCCATTATCTGGGCTGCTTTTCCTACCTACAAAAGCTAGGACTTTGGGGGCACATTGCTGAAACAGACCCTTTTCCCTCACAGCTAAATGGACCAAACTTGTCCCCTTTACAGGCCCTGAAGATACAACAGTTCCAGCCTGCATAAATACATTACAGTATGTGAGTTTGTTCAAATAATACGTTCACAAAATTTAATTCATGCGACTCTGCGAAAAATGTGAAGAGGGCTGTGATCCATTTGCCCTCTGAGCTGAATTCAAGACCTATTTTGAATTCAGGCTTATTCTCAGGAACATTTATGGATACATTCTGCCAGTATTTATTTATAGGACATGAAGTCCCATTTAAGCTAAAGGGAATTGTACCGAGGGAGCACTTCTAAAATCTGGCCTATACTCAAGGGCAGAGGTTTTTAAACAGTTCAGAGTGTGGAGCACGTTTTAATGTAGAGGTGGTCTTACTCTACCTGCTTTTCCATCCATGATCCTGTTGACCATTCACCCATGTATAATATTCATCAGGCAACTGTAGATATGGTAGAGTAATATTAGAAAAATATTTTAGGTAGCAGTTGTGCAATTTGGCACATAAAAATAAAGAAGGAGCCTAATATATGTTTCATAGTTTCATAGTCGCTAGGGTCAGGAGGGACCTGAACAGGTCATCTAGCCTGACCCCCTGCCACAGGCAGGAATGAATGCTGGGTTCTCAAGACCCCAGACAGGCGATCATCCAACCTTCTCTTGAATTTGCCCCAGGTAGGGGCGAGGACCACTTCCCTGGGAAGTTGGTTCCAGATTTTGGCCATCCTAACTGTAAAATATTGCCTTCTGATCTCTAACTTAAACCTATTCTCCATCAGCTTATTACCATTGTTCCTTGTGAGTTTCTGGCTCTCTGAAAATCATCACTGGTCCATGGAGTGTTGTGGATAAACCCCTATGTTTTTTCCCCTGCCAGTTGCTATTTTTAAGTACTTATTCTTAAGTACAGCAGCCCAACAGACCCTAGAATTGCACACTGATGGAAATGGTTTCTGCTGTTTGCTATCCTGTTGTCAGAAGCATTATTTGTTTAACTACTGCTGCAGTGATTTTTAGATTTGGTCACACTGTCAGCACAAAATATATTCCCAACTGTCAGGTAGATGCTTGCATGATTCAGGGACTATTTTCAACACAAAATACTGCTTTCCAAGTTCACAAAATGATGCTGTATTTTGGATAGTGTCTATGTTGTAAGCAGGACTAAAAGTTTGCAAGCTAAAAGCCACTGGACTGAGACATCTCATTTTGTCCTCGTCACCCCAGTATTAGAGAATTCTGAAAGCGTAATACTGAGAAGATAACAAGAGAAATCTGCTAGTCATCGCTCAGATGATCTCCTGCTTTCTGTTGCTATACCTATGAGTACACAATACACAGAACAGCCCCCTCCGCTGAGGTTCAGAACGCTGCCCTTGGCTCACACATGGAATTGAAACTTTATCTTCCCAATGGAGCAGTTTAATCAGAAATCATTTTCATAATTTGTAAACACTACCAAATAGTTGATTTCATGCTGTGATGAGATCAGGCCTTGCACTGGAAAATAAAATAGAGGGAAAAATCAAGCTATCAGAGGTGAGAAGAATTTATAAATAATTAAATACACTGTGGTGACAGACACCATTCCCACCTGTGTGCTGCGATTCTAAAATTCAAGGAGCAGTTTTCAGAAAAATCAGCTTGCTTAAAAAGCAAATCATGTCAGTAGCAGGAGGGTGAGAATGGATAGTCTTATGGTTAAGGCACAAGTCAGCCCATCAGGAGATCTGTGTTCTGCTCCTGGACCTCCTATGAAGTTCTTGTGACCTTGGGTATTGCAATTAATCTCCCTCTCTATCATTTTCCTCTTCTATAAATGGAGTATAATAAAACTTAGCTCTTTGTAGGGGTGTTTCATGTCAAGCTGCATTCATTAAAAGCAGTTCAGTGCTTTGAGATCTTCAGCTGGAGAGTGCCAGGGAATTACAAAGTATTATTTCTGTCTGGGAATAATCATGCTCTAAAGTCATCTCATATATTGTGCCAGATAGTGCAAACTTGGCTTTAAAGCATCCATTTATTGTCTCACTCCCTTACTTTGCCTACAATGTGACATTTTTCAATAATCATTTCTGCTTTCACTAAAACATGTTTGAGGGAATGACTTCATTTCAATTTACTTTAACATCTCAGTGGAAGTTTGGTCTTTTCCTACATAGCAAGGCAGAGGGCAGGGAACTTCTTTAAAAATTAGGATCTTTTTTAAAATGGACTCTCAACTGAGAAGAATTATATACATACTCACATCACACTAGATTTGAAATGATTCAGAACAATGGGGAAAAATTCAGATGTCCTGAATGACTAGAACCAATAGTCCAGTGCACACCACTACAAACAGCTTTTTTATCAAATGGAGCACAGCCTACTAATCCAAACTAGATCATGATAATAACAATAAAAATCCATTAGAAAGTTTCACCAACAAGATGTCAAAGATAATAAAGTGTTTCCTCTGGCACAAGCAAGGCCAAAGTAACAGAAAGATGACAAAAGAAAATGAAGAAAGGAAAACAAATTCAAGGGGAATAACTATGGGCCCCAAGTGGGCTTATTATATGAATAGACTGCAGGTAACTACATCCTTCCACTGCAGTGCTTCATAAATTCTGTCTTCTTGTTAAGAGTATGAAGACTACTGACCTTACATCCTCCATTAATAAGGCTGAACTGCTTTAGTCCCATACTTTTATTTTGTTTATGAAACTTGACCCATTGCCCAAATGACTTCTCTTCCTGAAATGGAAAAGTTAATTTGAAAATTGCAATAGAGTAAGAGGAAAATGGAAATTCCCTTCCTACCAGAAAACCATAGCATAAAGTTAACATAAAGAACACTGTTAAGGCTGCTTCATTCTGATTTCTGAATAGGCTGCAAGTAAAGATTTGTTGCTCTGATTATAATATACCACACGACAGCCAAGACAGTTTTTTGCTGTGATATTTTAGTGAGGGATATTTTATACAGCTTTAACAGCCTGTTATATAATATAAGGGTCTATAGCAAAAAAATTAACCTTTGTCTCATCATGGACACTGGGTGAGGGACAGGGGCAGAAAAGCAGTAGTTAACCAGAGTGCTTCTGCAACATTCTTTGTACATGGAGCAGATAGATTGAACAAGCCCCATTGGCAACATGCTTCTTGCAGCAGCTGCTTGAAAAAGAGTGGGATGTATTTCATTCAGCACCTCCTTCTGGACAGCAACACATGTGAATGTAGCTAAGTCCAAACTGAGAAGAGTTGACCCCACCCCTCTCTGGCTGTATGATATTGTTTGTTAGGCCTAGTTTAAGGGTGTGTGTGTGTGTGTGGGGGGGGGGGGGTGACATGTAAACTGTCCTCTTTCTATTCCCTGAGCACTCTTTCTTTTAGACCTGCAGAAGCGCAAGACAAGGCAGAATGATCCTCTCCAAGGACAGAGGAGGGAAAAGATGTACGTATATAAGCGTACATATGTGCACTTTAATGTGCAGTAGCCTATTTTACTAAGCATTAAAGTATCATGTCAAAACCTGTGCTAATACACTAATGCACAGTAAAAATAGACTACTGAGCATTATGTGTCACTAAAAAAGCATCAACTTTCGCTACTGCGCATTAGGGCAGCCTAACGAAGCTTTATTTAGTATGTCACATAGGAGGTACTAAATTTAAGGCACAGTAGCAAAAGTGCATCAAGGACCGTGTAGACGTGCCCACCACATGGTGGTTCTGAATGTTCAATGACTAAGCATATACAGTGAATGTCTACATTTCATAATGTGCAGCCCACATGAATGGTTAGCCCTTTCTGTCTCTCTGTGAGACTGGAACCTTTACTTAAGTTACAAGCAGTCACTTAAAAATACAACACAGAAAAGAACAAAACAAAACAAAAAACCTCTTGTCTATAAAAGCTACAAAAACTCCCTGTGGTCACCTCTTGTAGCTGGTGAACTACAATAAAGTTGCTCTTGCTGACTAGCCTGAGTTTTAGTGTCTCAAAGCAAAAATGCTGCAAATAAAAATATATGAATCAACAGTACTGACAGGGCAAACTCTGTTCTGAATTACCTAGGTGTAAATATGGAGTAATGCCAACTGTGTCAATGGAACTGCCCTAAATTTTCAGAAGAGCAGAACATGGTTCCTGGGTTCCAAGAATTTTCTTTTGCAGAGATCTGCTTTTCACATTACTTGGATTATTTTTGACTTAGCAACATAGAGTGGTATGGTCAACACTTGCTTTGGAACCTCTAATAAGTAATGAAAAAAATATCTGTTGTTTCAATGTGTGCCTTTCCAATAATGAGTAATAAAAATAGTAATAGTAATAATACCTAAAAGCATTTATCACAATAGAACCTGCAATGATGCAGTGAAAGTAAAGCAACCAAAAAAAAAAAAGTCCTAAACAAACCCTAAAATGCAGGTTTTCTGCTGGTTTTCTGCCCAGTTGCTGCATTGAATCATATCTCACCTTTACTGTATTGTTGTTCTTATTAAGGCACTGAGAGCCCATGTTTCAGAGCCCCATTACTTTCTTTTAAATATTATGTACACAGCAATAACAGACTTCTGTAAGGTTCAGCTGGATACATATATTCTTCTGTCTGCAATCCAGAACCTTACTTTCCAAAATGGTGGGTGACCTTTGGTATCCATTGCCACACCCCAAGGACTTGCATAAGAATTGCAGCTGCTTCACTCTTATTTGCATTGGCGACATCTTATCAGGCACAACACACTCAGGAAGAGGGTGTCAGGTTGCTGTTTATTTATGTCAGCCCAAAAAACCCAAAAGACACCTCTGACATTTCTGAATTGCCTGTATAAATGGTTTTATCACCATCTTCTCTTTAACCCAGCTCCACCCCAGTGTCTGCCTCTTGCTTTTTTTTTTCTAGGACTATCCTCTATTTTGTATGTTCTAGTATACAACACACACATTTATCTTCTTGGACTATGCATTCAAAAAAAAGTAACAGGGAATAGTAAAAATCCAGAGTCAAATGTGAGTGGCACAGCTATAATTCTTTATGAAGCAGCAGGTAAGATTGATTGTCAAGGGTCAAAAGGCTAGGTCAAACTCCGCTCATTCGTCAGCTGAATGTCATTTTTGTTTTCCCTGTCACCAGATAGCTTTAAAAAAAATTGCAACTCCTTCCTCATTATCTGGGACTTGGTTCCTTTCCTGCCATCCAGTATTAATGAAACTGTGCTTCAAGCCTGGCCTTCATCTTTGAGGTTCTTCTTCATGTACCTCTTCTTTTTCTTAAGTACTACAGAGCAAGGACAATTTTAAAGATCATTTACTCACACAGAGAAGTTGGAAAATTGCCACTACAGTGGGAATGATTTGAAAACATACATGCAGGATGAACGTCTGAATGAACAAAATTTAATTAAATCATAGCAGGTCCAAAGCCCACACACAGCAATGTAATTGAATCATAGTTAAATCTGTGCATCTTGTGTGGAATACTTAAAAAAGGATACAATATTTTGAAGCCATCCATAAGAAAAAATAACTTTTTTTTATAATTACAAGCTGTGCACCAGTGGAATAATGGTAATAGTGAAATTATCGATTGATTTACTGTGAGCTGGATTTATATAAGCCTTGCTCAGACAAAAATTTAGCCACTAATTCCCACAAAGACAGCTAAATATCTAAATTAATTGAACAGTAATTCCATTGAAATACTGCTGTTTTAGCTGAATGTTTGGAAATACATTTTCAAACTGCCTCAAATGGCCCAATTATGCCTGCACATTAGGGCAGTTTTGTGTAAAACATATATAGAGTATGCAACTCTTTCTATGTACACATATAAAGAAAAAACTTAAGTGTTAATTTAGTGCCTTTCACAAAAAGATCAGCAAGTTACAAGAATTTGGTACAATTACAAAAATAATTAGTTAAGCCTCATCATGAGCCCAACTCCTCTGCTTCTAAAACCACTCAATAGGAGGGCTATCATTATCTTTAGTGCTAACAGAATAAGGACCTTCTCAGGGTTGGAGGCAAATATTTTTTAGCCCCCTTTACCAAACGATAAATTGAGACCATAGGAGTTAAATGAATTTGCAAACTTACATAACACATGCTTCCCTCTAACTAGAAAAATGGCCTTTAAGATATTTGTAAACCATTCTTTATAAGAATCACCATTTCACATTAAATGTGCTAAAATGCCTTGCATGAGTAGTGACACCGGCTTCAATGTACTACTTGTGTGAATAACTGCTCATCAATGGTAGTGCAAAGGAAAATCAGAGGAAAGATGGTTTAGCATGTAGTACACCAGCCTATAATTGGTAAAACCTGGAATCAAGTCCCTTTTCTGCCACAAGTTTCCTATGAAAACATGGGAAAGTCCCATAGTCTCAGAGTACCTCAGTCCCCCAATCTGCAAAGTGGGACTAATGCTAGTGCTTCTTTACCCCACACTGGTGTTGTGAGGATTAACACATTAAAAATTGTATGGTGCTCAGATAATATAGAAACAGACACCAAAAAACACTCCTGCAATGTAGACACTTAAGGGATTGACAATTTGGCCCATAGTATCAGTTTACCCCTGTCAGCAGAGAAGAGTGCAACTGTTTAAGAGGGATCAGTAAGAGTGTAAATCATGGGAGTCAATGGGTCAGATCATGGTTTTTTTGCCTCCAATATTTTTTTCAAAAACTGCAGTTCTATCCAAATTGCCAGGTTTTGCTAAGCACCCTTTGATTTTCACTATGCTTTTATGGAAAAAAAATCAGAATGAAATCAAAGTAAAATTCAATACAAATTCAAATCACCTCCACTTGTGGGGATTCACAGCTGCATTTATCATTTCTCACAAGAGAATGACCTCACTATTAGGCTATAGGATAGTATATGGAGCACCTACTCTCTATACACACTCCCCTTCCCTGCCCTGTTGAAGCTGGGCCACTGCACAGCCAAGAATGCAATTTTAAGCAAACATGTTTTGTTCAGATGCCTTAATGGACTTTTCAACACAATCAGGGTATGTGCATGGGATGAGGCCAGAAAGTATTTTAGCAGGCAGCATTCACTAAAAAACACTGCTCACAGCGTATGCATATATCTTGATTTTCTAGCCAAGCTGCAGTGTGATCACCCTAATGTGCATGTACGTGTGTGTTTGTGAGTGTGCATGCTCGTGCACACACATGCTGCAACACCTCACTATAAAACTTGGACTTATTCTATATCACTACTCTGGGAAGTAGCATAACGGGGTTTGGCCCAGTGTACAATTAACAGCAAATGCGAACTAGAGTTGGGCACTGCCTGGGAGATGCTCTTTTCAGTCAGTAAAATGACTGATTATGTGTTCCCAGCTGGGTTTTCTATGGGGGTCGTGTTCACTAAAATATTAATAGATACCATTTAACTAAACAGTACAACAAACCCAAGATACTGTGCCGAAAACTGCCACAACAGACACATTTCACATTCATAAATGAATACAAATTCATAGCAGGTTACTGCCAAACCAGGATGCATTCTGCTGACAAAATACCACCTTCTCTAGTCTCACAACTCTTAAGAATTATATGCTTTTTTTCTATAACATCTATGGCACCATTTAGCTGAAGACATGGAAAGTGCTGTGATGTGATTCAAGTGGAAGTAGGGAGCACAGAACTATAGCACAGGACATAGCAGAAGAAAGTGCTTTCCTTATGGTAACCAGAAGTGACAGAGGGTATTTGCAGACATTACACCAAGATTAACCTAACTGTAGTTATATTGATCTAAACACTGCTCTGTACATACGTTGGGGGAAGTTAGATGGGGCAAAAAATGGCTGGCCCGATCAAACTTAATTCACCTGAGGACATGCACTAAGTTAGATTGTGCACAGGATAGTGCAATCTACTGAATTTATGTACACATTGGGAGTGTAGCCCTGGGGCTGGGAAAGCCCAGCTGCTCACCCCAGCCTCAGGCCCAGCCCAGCCCTAGCTCCAGCCCCAGGCTGTGCTTTTCCTACTCCCCTATTTTCCTACCACTATTTTCCAGAGTGGTGATATAGAATAAGTCCAGGTTTTATACTGATACGTTGCAGCACGTATGCACGTGCATGTACACGCACTCACATGTGCAAACAGACATATACCAGGGTGTCCACACTGCAGCTTGGCTAGAAAATCAAGCTACACATATTTGCCAATAGCAGTGTTTTTCAGTGAAAAGAGTTTGGGCTGCTAGAAATGTTTCTGGCTTCATCCCATCCCAATTTCTGTTGAAAAGTCCATTTAACCATTTGAACAAAACATACTTGCTTAAAATTGTATTCTTGACTGTGCAGTGCCCAGCTTCAACTGGGCTGGGAAGGGGTGTGGGGTGCAGAAGGGTTGCTCCACATATTACTCCATATTTTACAATTCTATAGCCTAGCGGTGAGGTCACTCTCCTTAATTTAAACTGCATGATCATGAATCAGGTTCTGGGGATGTGTGCCTGTACCCTCGCATAGTCAACCACTACCTCTACGTATAGCATGTTTTCCAAGGACGGTATAAGGTTGTTGCACATCCTCCACCCACAGGTTTCTGTTCTTGGTTTGCATCAATGTCACATCTGCAGAGATTGTCTGATTTTTTAACATTTCTTCCTGAACCCAGATACACTGACATTTTAATTTTTATGGCTTCCTTTTGTCATTTTCAAGGGTTTGATGATATTGAAAGATGATATTCTCAATAGTTGTTCTTTGGCCAGTCTTCTACTCTGATATCAGACCCAGAATAAAAACTGCATACGAAAGAGCTAAAGATAACAAATGCATTTTGACCATGATGATTTCTATAATCTTGAACCCATCACTCCCATCTTGTGCAGTTAGAGGAAGTCATTGTGGCAATAGTAACATCTTGGCTGGCTTCCATAGCCACAAATCATTCCAGAGCTGCTTGTTACAAAAATCTATGAAACAATGAACAGGGGCTTCACAAGTCTCAAGAACTGACCCTGAAAAAATAAGGTAAAGAACATGACAATAAATCTGAAGAACGTAGACTACAGGTGTCAAACATACAGCCCATGAGCCTGGTCCAGCCTGTGGAACCCCGGCCCATGTGTCTTGAATTGATGCCATGTGCCGGATGCAGTGTGCAGAGTCAACTTGGCACATGAGCTGGATCGGCCTTGTAGACACACCTTGAAGTACAGTGGGGAAGTCCAAGGCATGTGTTGCATGTGGTGACTCTGCCAGAGCTGGCTTCAAGGCCAGTCCAGATCAGGTTGCTTTATGCAGTGCACTCCCTGTGCTGGCTCCCTGAGCCATGTGCAGTGCATGTGGCCAGTCCAGCCCTGCATGCTGTGTGCAGGACTTGCTGGTTTTGCTCCAGGGCTCGCTCCGAATGTGGCACCTGAGCAGACTGGCCTTGTGCTCTCATTCTAACTCACGTAAGTTGCCTGCCATCCAATCTCCATTCTCGATCAATATAGCTTCCAGTCTACAATCTGACTGTGCATGCAGACCCTCTCTTCTGAGCCAAGTTTCAAATCCCAAATCCCAGAGGCCACTGAGAGTCTAAAGGTCCACTTACATGGAGCAACTTGCAAAGTGGGCCTTGGCTCATTATTGGTAGCCTTAGCCAACCAGACCCTGTATTAATTTCTTCTCTTTTCTAGAAAATCTTAAGAGCAATATCATCTTGGTGACATATGCAATGAAGATATCTATGTTGCCTTTGTTGGCTAATAAAAACATATTTTTGTTACATTTAAATGAATTTGATAACACCTACTACTACACTGGGATCAGGTGCTTCCATACTTTCCAGGTACTCAGTTTTTTTCCAGAACTGGTCTGATAGTATTTGAGGCATTCTCTTTACATATCTTCAAAAGTCACTAGTGACTGTATCGACCTGAGAAGTTGAAACAAAAATAACAATTTTGAATTCCCACTTTGAGACCATTTAAAGTAGGCCTGATTTTCTTAAGGTGCTGGCTGCAAAAATCTAGACCCTGTACGCAATTCCCAGGTGGCCACCAAACTCTGAAGGTAGTTAATAAAGATAATTTAGAAAAATTCAGGGCAAAATAGAAAAATTCAAGGCAAAACTTTAAAAACTTTTTGCTGTTTTTCTTAGATTCTTTTTCAGTTTCAAAACTAAATATTAAGAAAGCAAAGTCATCTGCCCCCTGCTCTCTTTTTTTTCTCTTGCTTCTGCTCTTTGCAGCTTATTTTACTTTCTTGAAAAAAAGTAGTGTGTGTATCTTGGGGAAAAGAAAGCCGATGTCAATTGCAAAATGTCGAAGTATGGACCAATGGGGAGAGTGGGTACAGATGTTGCTTCAGTACTTCATAATGACATTTTATTCTGTTCAGTTGAAAAAGTCCTAAATGCTCAGATGATTAGCCAGATCATGCAATTATAACTTAAGCAAAACTCCCATTAGCTAGGGAGAATTTGTGTAAAGCAGAGGCTGGGACCTAATGCCTACCCTGTAACAACAATATTCTTCTTGTATCATGGGTATCATAAATAGCTACAGCACACAACTACATAAAACATTTAGAAAAAGATCCTGGACAGAAATGATTTCTCAGAATTGGAGGTGGTAGTGCTTTATAACAACTTTAATGCAGAAAGCTGTGAATTGTACAAATTTGTCGCTTTCATTTTAACATTACATGGAGATTTAATATGACTGCTTTCATTTGTTACAAATGCACGTAAGCAATGTTGAAAGGCTAATACGCTGAGATCTGAAATGGATTTCTTCAACAGAAAGCTTCACATTCCTGCATGCAGAGCAATACCACTATTTTAAGAAATGAAGATCAAATTAAATGTTTACTGCCGTAACACAGTCTTGCCAACAGTGTCAGTAAATTTATGAATAGTTTATCATTTTAACTGTCTTCCAGACAATGGGTCATATGTGCATTAAAGTAGTCATAATAACCTGTCAGTAAAAAATTTCTGCAACACGTTCATTGCAGAAAACGTTGGCAAATAAAGCAGCATTTTCAAGAACTGACAAAATAGTTTTCTTTATGAAGGGATATAACCAACCTCCATAAAACAAAACTCTGAAAAGCATAGGGTTTGCTAACTAGAATTTAAGGATTTTTTTTGTTTCATTTACTTGCACATTTCAGAAAGTTCAGGTAATCACATCCACATGTTTTAATATGTGGGTATTAACTAGGAAATGGTGATTGTAATAAAGTTCCTACCACCCTCAAACCAGAGATGCTTAGTTCAATAAGTATTAGGTATTGTGTATGGCATACTAGGGTACACAAGGTATGAGATGCTTTCCAAATGCTGAGGATGCTGGTACTAACATTTTAAAAAAAATTCTCACCTTGTGCATCTAAGACATTCTAATTACTTGCATACCTTCCTATCTTCTTATTATATTAGGTCTTGATCTTGCTCCCATTGTTTACAGTGGGATCAGGCCCATTCACAGAGCACTTGCTGTTCAATCTCTACTGGCAGAATGTTTTCAAGGGCCTGCATCCACCTATGATGTCACCTAGTAGAGTATTGAAATCTTAAATATTATCCATCAGTCATTCTCAGTTCCACTTGTCCCTCCTGGGGGTCATGGCTCCAGCAAGGTCAGCAGCAATCTAAAGTACAGTGCTCGCTCACTAAAACACAGCCAAGAAAACATCTTGCTTCCCTTTCACTAGCTAAAAGAACACAGGAAATGCAAGTGAAATAATTTTGCTTCAAAGCTTTTTTGCAGTGAGATTTTATTCAGTGGGATATTAAGATAGGGCTTCACTACATGCACCCATAATTCCCATTGCCTATAGTAGGACATTCAGGTGTATTTCTAAGTGAAGAATAGATTCATTAATCAACACAGTACACTGCACACATTCAGAATGGATTGGAACTATTGTATAATGGGCCAGATTTAGCCCTGTTAGAAGGAGGCAAAATCACATTATGGTCAATGGGAGCTGTACCTTATTATACCAAAGAATTTGCTCAAGCCCTTTCTTATTAATAGAATTTAACAAAATTTGTAACAAAAATCAAGTGAAAGTGTTTTTATTCAATCAGTAATCTAATGCAGGAGAAACAATTTATTATGTTATGCTCCTGAACCGCAAAGTTATTTTGCAACGCTGTGATATCAGATAGGCCTATGGAAATGCTTACAGAAAAGGGCAGAGAAGTGGCATATTTTTGGTATGATCCTGACAAGATTTAAAAAATGATTAATTCTATATCCCTCATGGTTTCAAACATTTTACAAATTGCACCACACAATAAAATATTGCCACATATCAGATACTGAAAAGGCCACTTCAAATCCCAGTTGGGCTGAGTAGTGTCTGTAATATTACAAGGCACTGCATTCTGGGACATCAAGGAGTAATTGAACTGACTTAGATGATTTTGAGGGAACATATTTTTTAATTTAGGTTCCAGTTTAAAATATATGATGTGCTGACTGGCCCTTTTTCCAGTCCTTTTGTTTCCTTTTTTTTTTTGTTAGTTAATAGATAGTGACCACTGATATAGATACTTCAAAGAAAGATGGAAAACCCCCATAATGCATCTGTCCAATTACGTGAAGCTATGGGAGACATTTCTTTTTAATCCCAGCTGGAGTTTCCTTATGCTGGGAAAGAATGACAGTCCTTATAGTAGATCTAATCCTGCAGCTACTATTCTAGTTAAAGTAATTAGAAGATGTGTTTGCTCAGAACCCCTAGAAGACAACTTACTTATCTAGGTACCTAAAATTGGATTTGAGTTCCTAACTGTGGCTCTGATTCAGCAAAGCTCTTATATACATACCCAGATGTAAGCAAGTAAGCAGTGACATTTACTTAAAAGGGATTTCATATAACCTCAAAGTTAGCTACATGTTTAAGACAAGAGGCAAGGATTTCTTAGGATGATATCTTTTATTGGACCAACTGCATTTGAATGCCTTACATTCAAAAGCTTAACCCAACTACGGAGATGGCCCAATAAAAGATATCACCCTAAGAAATCCTTGCCTCTCGTGTAGTTCCTGGACCATTATACAGCAGCACTCTAACACTGCCTGCACATGCTCATGTAACTTCCTGGGCTGGAGCCTTCGAGGTGCTGTACACTTCTGGAGCTTCGCTCTTCCACATGCAAAACTCTCAAGGGCATACCAATGGGAATTTTGCTCATACTGAAGGATTTAGCTCTGAAAATTTTACATGAATTAGATATTACCCATATGGGCAGGTTAGACTTGATTTAGAACTTTTCATTAGATGTGTAATTTACTTTGTTACTTTCAGTATGCCTTATCATGCACTTGTCCACATTTTATTCCATGGACAATACTTGCTTGGTAAAATAGTTTAGTTAATTCTGGGAAATAGATGCCTTACATGACTAGTTATAAATGTACTAAGTATGTACTTCTAAAACTTAATTATAATTACTCCTTCTGCTATTATGAACTATAACTATCTTAGCAATTTTTTAATACAGGGCAAAGGAAAAGGACTTAATTAAACACTCCCCTCTCTCCCCTACCCCCACAAGTCCAAACCTTATGGTCTGAATACAAATATTTAAGTTTGGGTTCAAGCTGTTCCTTCAAGAACTGAACTAATTCAATGCAAAACTTAATTAACATTCTCCAATTCTATTTTGCTGGCCTACTGAATCTTATACAGCATGGAGCCGTTGATCAGAATGATATCCATATTCAGAAAGATAGTTATCAGAACAATAATGGATGTGTTAGAGCAAGATAGAAGAGAGTCAAATAAGCCTATAATTAAAAAACACCCCTCAGCAGTATCAATAGCTGATTTTGTAAGATGTGGGAACAAGATCATGTAAATAATTATTCTGTAAGGCCATAGGGTATTTTGTATTGATAAGACTACTGTTCTTGTTGTGCAAGACTATAAATTGTATTTGTACTGCATACCTCACACACTATCCACTGAGTAATCTCATTTACTCTGTCCAAGGCTACTGTAAGCAGAATGGCAGACACCATGCCTTTGTGAAATAATTGCTTCTTTCTGTTTTTAATATTTTATTGTTCTTGAGGTAGCTGTTGGCTTGGATATAGCACTGGCACAGCTAAACTTAATGAAAAGGGGCATCCTTTTTCATGACTGTTTGTACAAGTGGAATAGCAATAGTATAGTATACAGTTTGAAAAAATGTGCTGCAAAGTACTGGTGGTAATCAGTTACTGCAAAGTAATGGATTCTGTTAATCAACCAAAACCAATCAACATTTCACCTGGACAGCTTGATGCTGGCTAATTGCATGAGGAAGCTTCAGTCTTTCACCCCTATCCTCACTCTCCTCCAATACCAACTGCATGGCTTGTTCTTAGGGGTCTATCTCAATCGTGGGGTGGGAGGACTTACCAATTTTTGTGGGTTGGTCGCAGCATAATGTTCTCATTCCATGGTTATTTTGTGGTGGCCCCACCTCTCAGCACTGATTGGCAGAGAGGCCCCAGGGGGAGAAGGGATGAGGAAGCAGATGCTATTTTGATAGCTAGCTGCCCTTTGTGTGGCCCCGCCCCCCAGCGCTGATTGGTCATCTTGTCTGATGCCCTTTGTGCCAGCTGACACCTTCCCCTCCTGGTAGTGAGGACCACTGGCTCCCACTAGGGAGCTAGCATTTTATTTTTCTTAAGTTTTTTTTTGCTTGTTTCACAGATTTCACAGACAATCCCAGATTTCACGGTTTCACAAAAGCCACGCCTTCCTTAAAACCACAAATTAAGTAGGCCCCTGCGTATTCTGTTCCATACAAGTTTTCCCCTTGAAAGCAGCTCTCTCTGCTAGGGGGGGTCCTCTCCCTGAATCAGTTTACCGTGCCTCTACCTTGCCCTCCACTGAGTGCCACCTCAATGCACAATTCTTCCTTGAGGCCTCTAAGCTCTTATACTTGCCTTAAAGAAGGATAAACAAAGCACATGCCAAGAACATGAATAAAGATAAATAATCTCTAAGCAAAAATCATGGAACTGATAGGATGTACTAAACAGTCACAGTGTCTTTTATTACATCCCACCACTGTTGTCCATCTGAGTATTGTTTATTTAGGGCAGGCACCTCCTGGGTATAGCACTAAGCTTCCCTAACGCAGAGTTTCTTGGTAGAAAGTGCTCACACAGGACACTGGACTAGAAGGATCATGGGCCTGATCCCATATAGAAACTCCTCTGCTCTTACGAATTGTGCACTTTGTCCCATTACTAGGCACAGTCATTAGTACCATGAAGGTTGCAGGATTGGATATTTTAGACTGAAAATGTATGAGTAAGGGTTATTGTACCTGTGTGGAAGCCACCATGTTCATGCCCTCTAAATAATAACAGGTGTATAAATACCACATGCAGTCTTAGTAATTTTGATGGAGTCACTTGACCACTTACATTAGTGTTAGACAGACCTGGGGTTTCCTTGTCAGACATAACTGTATGGTTAATAAATGACCAGGGCAATCATTCTTTTTCTTTAAAAAGGAATTCCATGTCTGGAAAACTGTCATAGTCCCCCAAAAATATCCAGTAAAAATCAAAGACAGAATTGCCCAACTTCTTATGTTTCTCATTACAGTAAATTATTTCCTTCTAACAGAGACAACGCTGTTGAATTGAGAACTCAGGTATGATACTGACAGGATTCTGTGGCAATTCATGCAGGCTTCTCCTGTGACAATAAGAGGATACTGTAGTAATTTTGCTGCTGTGATAATCTGTAGTGGCCTACAGCGTTGTACCGCAGTGTCGCCTTTGCTGGTAGAATACTAAGGTCTGTGGCTTTTTATATAATTTTATGGCTGTAAAATCAGTTTCCCATACAGAAAAATTATTTGTATCACCAGGCAAACACAAAACAGATGATCCCTGGCTCTTAAATCCAGGCAGGAGGATTCTCTTCTAAGCGTTTGTTTGGACTAACACAAATAATATATCACCTGGCTGGTGCTGAGACACATTAGGTACTTGGCAGGTGGAAGATGATATGCAGTTTTGCATGGCATCTTGAACTTGACCCTCCACAGCCTGAAAATGTTTGTTCTTTTGTTATAGTCAACCCTGGTAATGAAGTAGCAACTTATGGTAACAGTTTGCTACATTAATAATGTTATTGTACAGTAACACTAAACTAGCAGTTGTCTAATTATATGCTGCAATATCATTGCTCCAGGTGATTGTAAAGCAATCACATGGCATCCTGGTTGATATATTTGATCATTCTCTTCTCTGCATGCTGTTCCTTGGTCTTCCACCACTTCCTATTTCCAGGATCCTTTATAGACTTCTTTCCTTTCTTCCTTGACTCCCTGTCATTGTCTTCAAGACTCCTTTCTTTAGTATCTTCACATTATCTTTGGATACTCTCGTTTGCTGTTTTGGGCTTGGGGGGACTAAAGATAGTAAGAAGAAAGTGCTGAGGTTATGTTAGTATTCAAAAAATACAAGTGGAAATAACTGGGTAACTTTGGAGTGGTTATTCCAGGAAAAATAGTGGAAAAGCTGATACAGGATTCAGTTAATAAAGAATTAAAAGGATAAAAAGATAGCTGATGCCAATCAATGTAGTTTTAAGGGGAATAGGCTTATTTGAACACAAGTGATTTCACTCTTTAAGAAGATTATAATTGTTATTAATAGAGATAATTGTAAAAATATAACATAGTTTGACCTGGTAGCTTATGGTATTCTTATTTAAAAATCAGTGCTATACAATAGCAATAAAGTACATGTCAAATGGTTTAAGAACTAGTTAACTAATAGATCTCAAAAAGCAGTTGTCCATGAGTAATCATCATTGAATGAGGAAGTTTCTAGAGGGGTTCTGGTAGGATCAATATTAGACAGCTATGTATGAGACTCTTATAGGGTTTAGTGGCACTCAACATTTTCATCGAAGATCTCAAAGTAAATATAAAATCACTGCTAATAAAACTTGTGGGTGACAGAAAGATTGGTAGAGTGGTAGATAATGAGGAAGTCAGGGCAATCATATAGAACACTTGGTAAGCTGGGCCCATTAAGAAAAAGCATTTAATATAGCCAAGGCCAAAGTCATACATCTTGGGCAAGGTATAGAGGTATAGCTACAGAATGGCAGACTGTATCCTGAGAAGTAAGCCTCTGAAAAGAATTATGGCAAACAACTTAATACAGGGATCCAATGCAATACTGACTTCAAAGTGCTAATACAATTGGCAGACAAGGTTCTTTGGGTGAATCTGATATCTTTTATTAGACCAACTTAAATAGTTGGAAAAAAATTCTTAAGCAAGCTTTCAGGTTTAAAAACCCTTCGTCAGGCTGAGGAAGTTTCTGCAGTTGGTGTGTGCTCTTTCTGGATGGAATGAAAAGTAAAGAAGACAGAGGATAGAGAAATAGGAAAGTAGGGAGGGGCATCCATATATGGCACTGATAAGAATGACATTCATAGATTCATAGATTCATAGATGCTAGGGTCGGAAGGGACCTCAATAGATTGAGTCCAACCCCCTGCATAGGCAGGAAAGAGTGCTGGGTTTAGATGACCCCAGCTAGATGCCTATCTAACCTCCTCTTGAAGAACCCCAGGGTAGGGGAGAGCACCACCTCCCTTGGGAGCCCATTCCAGACTTTGGCCACTCTAACTGTGAAGAAGTTCTTCCTAATGTCTAGTCTAAATCTGCTCTCTGCTAGCTTGTGGCCATTATTTCTTGTAACCCCCAGGGGTGCCTTGGTAAGTAAAGCCTCACCAATTCCCTTCTGCGCCCCGCCCCCATGATGAATTTATAGGCAGCCACAAGGTCGCTTCTCAACCTTCTCTTGCGGAGGCTGAAGAAGTCCAGGTGCCCTAGTCTCTCCTCATAGGGCTTGGCCTGCAAGCCCTTAACTATATGAGTAGCCCTTCTCTGGACCCTCTCCAGGTTATCCACATCCCTCTTGAAGTGTGGCGCCCAAAATTGCACGCAGTATTCCAACTGCGGTCTGACCAGCGCCCGATAGAGGGGAAGTATCACCTCCTTGGTTCTGTTCGTCATGAATCTGCTGATGCACGATAAAGTGCCATTAGCTTTTCTGATGGCTTCGTCACACTGATGACTCATGTTCATCTTGGACTCCACTAGGACTCCAAGATCCCTTTCCGCTTCCGTGCCACCCAGCAGGTTATTTCCTAGGCAGTACATATGCTGGACATTTTTCCTCCCTAGGTGCAGCACTTTGGATTTCTCCTTGTTGAATTGCATTCTGTTGTTTTCTGCCCATTTGTCCAATCTGTCCAGGTCTGCTTGTAGTTGTTCCCTGCCCTCCGGTGTGTCCACTTCTCCCCACAGTTTTGTGTCATCCGCAAACTTGGACAGAGTACACTTCACTCCCTCGTCCAAGTCGCTGATGAAGACACTGAAGAGTATCGGTCCAAGGACCGAGCCCTGCGGGACCCCACTGCCCACACCCTTCCAGGTTGATTCCAGGTCGGCAAATTATCATGTTCTTCTGAAACTGTTTTTGATTAGTCAATAGCTAAACAGACATCCTATAATACTTTAGTTGCCAGATAAGACACTGCACATTTTCCTTGCTCCTGAAACTTTCACATACTATCTTTTGCTTAATTGAAAGCATGAGCTTGCCTTTAGCTTACCACAAAGGCCATTCAGTAGTTCAGTAGCTGGTTAGCATCTTGTTTTCTTAGCTGGACTATGTCCTCTTTACAATAAACCTGCTATCCACCACTTAGACATTCAACTTTGGCCTCCTGGTTGGCAAAAGCAGGTTGCAGTGTGAGGATGAATACTTTGAACAGTTTAGTTATATCAGTTTCATTGGAGCAACCAGGGATAGAAGAAGCTGCCTATAAGTTCATCACGGGGGCACAGAAGGGAATAGGTGAGTATTTATTCACCAAGGCGCCCCCGGGGGTTACAAGAAATAATGGCCACAAGCTAGCAGAGAGCAGATTTAGATTGGACATTAGGAAGAACTTCTTCACAGTTCGAGTGGCCAAGGTCTGGAACGGGATCCCGAGGGAGGTGGTGCTCTCCCCTACCCTGGGGGTCTTCAAGAGGAGGTTAGATGAGTATCTAGCTGGGGTCATCTGACCCAGCACTCTTTCCTGCTTATGCAGGGGGTCGGACTCGATGATCTATTGAGGTCCCTTCCGACCCTAGCATCTATGAATCTATGAATCTATAAAAGAACTGCTGAATTTAAAGTAGGTGGTACACTCAGAAGAAGAAAGGTATGCAAAGACCTATTCCAACAGTACCTGTCTGTTGAGTTTTACAGAGACACTTGAAAGAATCCTTCAACAGTGCAAGGTGCACTGCTGCTACTTTTCTTGGGGGAACCAAACATCTACACTCATCTGGACACAGCCTTATTGTCCATCCCTACTCTTCTGATATGGCCATGTCAGTTTTCACTGTGGATATTATAATCTGGAAATGTACTAACAAGGAACTGAAACAATTCATTTCACATATGTCAGGGATTCTCAAACAGGGTGCTGCAACACTCTGCGGTGCTGTGAGATCCTTTTTAAGGGAGCTGCATGGTGCTATACAATGCACATTGTTAGGTGTGCAAACACCTACACACAAATAACAGGATAAACCCAAATTGGAATCCATAGTATCAAAAAACATTTTGACCTATTATCATCTGAATTCTTTGCAACAGAAAAAATGCTCTACTATTTTCCCATAGCCAAAACATGAATGAAACCTAAGAGCTTGCATTTTCCAAGAGGTGCCTTGAGTCTAATGAGGGGTACCTCAAGGCTAACAAGGTTGAGAACCACTGATACAAGGTTATAGTGTGTCATCATGCTGTCGTACCTTTACCAACCTAAGCTTGTGTTTAACTGATGATCCAGGCCCTTAAGGACCTCTATCAAGAAGCTTTTGAATCTTGTATCATTAGCAAAAATGTAGATCAATCAACATTAACTGTTTCCTTGTTAACAAACAGCAAGAACAAACCATGGTGCATTGTGCTGTCCTTGTGATACCCAAAGTCTGGTATTAGTTTTTGTCACATTTGACAAGCGTACCATTAGGAATCCACAGGAATATCATCTCTGTAGCTTTACTTTTACTAACTGGCCTAATATGCAGAGTTCTTCAACATCTACTTGTGCACTGATTGCTTGTCCCCTCTGAGAATCAGGCCATAAAACATGATGGTCTCCTTTGTATTCACATAAAGAAAATCTGTGGAAATTCTGAACTTGTACCCAAAGAGTTAATCAAACTATGGCTGATAAGGGAGAGAGTTCTACCCTGCAGGTCCTCAGGGACAGTTGTAATTAATTTGATCTTCTCCAGTCATTAACTCAGACTCATAGTGAGCTCTCCACATACTGCTCTATTAATTCACTGGAGATCAGTTCTTGGGATTCATTTAGTTAAGCAGCACTGTTGGATTACATTTTAAAACCCTTAAAACTGGTTGTAATTGATGTCTGTTTATAGAAGCTTATTTTAATGGAGTCAAAGTGAGATGAAAATCTAGCATACTAGGCTGAGGTAGTGGCTTACTGTTTAAAGCCTGTCTCCAGAGGCATGCAGTTAAATAAGAGATGCTGCAAAATAAAATAAATTCCTCATTAATCACTAACCATCTCTTGGTATTTTAAAAATAGGTTTTAGCCATTCTGACTGCAGGTACCTTGATAACTAACTTAAAGCCAATACTTGGTGTGCAATATGTATACATTTGATATGATGTGAGGGCTTCATCCTGCACCTACTAAACTCAACAACAAAGCTTCTATGGGTTTCAGTGATACAGCAGCAGCTCCTGCTGGCATATGTCACAAAAGAGCAACATTCTCATCCATACAAATTATAATGCAGCTCCCACATTGGTCACCCTACTAAACTGCCTTGACAGCAACATACTTGCAAGCAATCTGAGTATTGTCAATAGTTGGAAGAATCAAGAAATCAAAAACTAATACCCAGAAGATAGTTATCCTTCATTGCAGTTCACCAATTAAAAATACAGAGCAGCTAATGGGCCTTTTATTACTGTTGCTCCAGACAGCTTGACTGCTGCGTATTCATCTGGTAGCTCTAAGTCTCTGAAGTTCTGTTAGTAATAGATAGCTATCATCATCAGCATTTAAAATGGCGACACAGAGTGTCTCACTTTGACAATAAGGGAAGGTTTATGCAGTTAAGAGAACTCATTAGGAAGTGCACCATGAAGCACACTGTGCCCACCCTGTGTGCTCTCCCCTAAAGTGGATGTACAGCAGACATTTTATTAAAGTACACATCTTGGTGTGTAGTTATAAATGTTCCAGTCTGGTGTGAGGTGTAGCGCAGAGTGGGCATACTGTGCTTCTCCATGGCACTCCCTTGCACAGTCCTTTGACAGTGTAGACATGCTGTAAACATACTGCCCAAAGTGACCTTTCAGGTTTTTATAGGGAGAAGAGTGATGTAGTAATTAAAGTAGAATACTAGGAGTCAGGAGTACTGGTTTCTATTCCCCTGACTAGCTGTGTGACTTGAGGCAAGTCGCTGAGGTCAACGTTTACAAAAGCAGCCCTTGATTTTGGATGTCTCCATTTATGGGTGCCTAAACTGAGGCTGCGTGGGTCTTTTTTTCAAAATTTCTGAGTACCCCCAACTTTAGCTGATGTCAGTGCTCAATTCCTCTGAAAATTAAGCCCAAAGTGTCTTGTGTGGCACCCAAAACTGAGACATCCCAAACTAGTATCCCCCTTGACAAATTTGGCTTGCATTTTCTATGTCTCAGTTCCCTTATCTGTACAGTAGAGATAAGAACGTGTCAAATCCTCTGCTGTAATGCTATTGACTGAAGTTTGCCCAAGTAACATTCAGCTTTCTCACAGGAATGTTGTGAGGTTAAATTCATTAAGAGCTGTAAAATCTTCCAAGGTCCTTGCATGGAAAGTGCTATGCCAGATATATAAGGTAATTACTGCTACTGTTACATAGCAAGGAGAGGGGGTTCTTATTTTGTAGCATGCTTTATTAGAATAATTGATACATCTACCAAACAAATAAAAATTAAAATAATGTCACTTGGTCTATAAATGGCAGTTTTAAAATATATGGGTCAAATTCTTTGCTAATTTAAAGCCAATGACATTAATGGTGCTCCATAGGGTGTAAATTACTTCACAATATGACCCCGGTGTGATAAACATTTCCAACCTATTTTATTTAGGAAGGTTCGATTTTATAGGGTAAGATTATGTTTTAGACACAAATACGAAGAGGGTGGAGAAGACAGCATGCATTTTATCCTTGTATCCTAATTGCGACGACATATATACTCTACTTGTTCTAGGGTCCACTCGAGCCTCTATACTAAAAGTATGTCTTGAGTATGTAGGGACAGTATGTGCTTTCACAAGATGAGACAAATTGCCACAATCTTCTTTAATACGATCTCATACCAGATGAGCTGAACAATGTACCAGAGGAAGCCAATGGCAAACTTGACTGTCTCCTGCCAAATAAAAGTGAAGTGGAAATGGAGGTCGGTGATTTTCTTGGCTATAGTGTTCTTCTTGTCAGAAGTGAAAAGGAGTTAGGTACTGCTCACAGCAAATGTACTGGGTAATTTTGTTAAGTATATGTTATTCACTGCAGCTTATAATATACAAAAAATGTTGTCTGACTGTCTGCGGCTGGAAAGAATTGACAAATACAACAGAGCAATCCAGAAAGTTAAACTTATATATAAAGAAAAAAGAGAAAAAAAAATCATATTTTGCTACTTTTAGGCATTTCTGTGCCACATACCACTGTCTTATCCTAGCACTTCATAAATATTAATGACAACAGGTGGGGAAGCACTCTTTCCATCTTACTGGCAGTGAGGAAACTGAGGCACTGGAATGTTCAGCAACTTGCTTGACACCATACTTAGCCTGACAGAGGCGGCAAGGGTACCCAAATGTAGCCATTCAGAACTGTGACTTAATAGTGAGACAACACTTCCTCCCAAATCGAGGCTTAGCTCTTATTTTTCTTGGTGTTATAGTCTTATCATTCTCTTTCTTTTCTACATGTTCAGTATGGAACAAAGATGCCTTTGGGAACTACATCTACATCATAGTGGAAAAGAAGTCAGTTGCAAGGCCAAAGGAATAAGCCCCAACCTCCCATTCCCAATCCTATGAATCCAACCTCAGAAATGAAGCAGTGTGGTACCCTTGAGGGGGAACCACAAGTAACTACTGGTGAGTACTTTGGAAATCTATGTGTCCTCTTTCTCCTAGGGCCTCATTGCCACCTCATTTCCAAGGCTGATGCACACATTACAGAAGAGGCTTATTCCCTCAATGTTTTGTCTGTTCAAAAGGTAGACATTCAGACTTTGTTCATCCACCTTAATAGTTGTAGACCTGACAGCACCAGTGAAAGCAAACTCATACATATGTCCAACAACCCGCTTCTATCTTGTTCAAATGGTACAATCTTAAAGAGGCCAAGATACTTCAGTTTCCATCTTTCAATTGCCCAACTGTGCCACTTTTAATGGTATGCTACAGGACATGGAGCGACACCATCGGTTCAGTTCTCACAGGCCAATAAACAATGAGTTGCAGGTCATCAATAGCTTTCAAGATCAAGCCCTAAGTAGTCAAATGACCATTTCATTATTTATTGTCCTTGGGCAACTAAAGCTATATAGTCATCTAAAAGGACTACAGTACACTCAAAGAATGGCTTATGCAATAAAAACAGTCACAATTAAGAATGAAATCTCCAGCATATAACAACAATGGGGTAATATCTTTAACATTACTCAAATGCAGCCAGTCTGAGTCCAAATTAGATGTTTGATCCACAAATCTGAATACTCAGAATAGTATTTATGTTTGATAAAAAGATGTATTAGGAATCTGAAAACCCTGTTTCCATTGCTGAAAAGATTTGAACTGGTATTTCATCTCCAAATAGATTAACTTGAATTGATTCTTCTACCTGTCTCTTAGAAAATGCAATTTTCCCTAAGTCATGGGGTAATTCAAGGTGCTGCCATATGGGCAGCAGCCCTCAGTAATATTCATAGGAGTTTCTGTGCATCTTTTAATGCAGATTTTTTCTATATGAATGATTACAATTACAAATTTTATTCTCTTTTGAGATCATGTCTATATTACTCCTCTTAGTGTGGTATCATACTTCACTGCAGAGTTTTATATATTTATAAATATATATATATATATATATATATATATATATATATATATATATATACACAAACCACTTAGGAGAGGTGGTAGCCTTTCTATAGTTATTGATGAAGCTTCTCTTTTATTACCAACAAGTGGCTTACCCCCCCCACACACACATACATACACACACACACTTTCACATCAGCATCAATTCCTCAGGTAGATGAGAGTCCTTTCTAATATGCCCAAATCCTAACTTTGCCTCTCTTTTTCTGCCTTTAGTGAGATCAAAAGGCCATTGCCACTATCTGCATATTAATATTCTGCCAAATAACTCCTACACAGAAAAATGTGAAGATGCTATCATTGAATAGTTTTCACCTTTTTGTTGCAGTCTGCTCTCTTGCCTCAAATCCAGAGGGAATAAGAAAGGGGAGAGATACAGTTTCTCTCATAGATTGTGTCACTGGATTAGGACTCTTTTGCTGGAGTCTTCCCAGCTCCCAGAAATGTTTTTGGGAGACATAGTGCAACTACATACACAGTATGTCTACATATGCTATTAACATGCAGCAATAAACTCTCGTGCATGTCATGCTGAAGTTTATTGCTCCCAAGCACACTATTTTGAACATGCACCTGGTACTGCAGCATGTTGAGATAGATTGGAGCAGCCCCACCTGGCAGGGGGGCCCAGGGGTCAGCCTACCAGCCTGGGGATACTCCCCCCTTGCTCATGCTGTGAAGAGACTGGCTGGGCCACAAGGGTGCTTCAGTGCAGGGCTAGCCAGCAGGCAGCCCCTGCACTGAAGCACCCTCATGCTCCAGCCAGTCAGGTCAGTGTCTACATGTGTGTTGTTGCACACCAAAATACTCAGAAGCAGGATAGTACTTGTATTTACATGTATAACCTGCTGTGGGGTTTGTTAGTTTACTGCAGCCTAATGGGGCTGAGACATTTACTGCAGAGCTAATTTTTTTTTAATTGAAATGTTCTGTATTCCGAGCCAAATTATCCAAATCAAATTCCAAATCTGTGAGTCAGTCCAAAGCCATAAGTGGCCCTACTACTGGCAAACATCTGAGGTTTCAGATGTTTCCAAATCCTTTGGTGGGCATCCTACTTGCAGGCCCGAGCCCGGAGGTTTGGGGTTTGGATGATCCTGAGTTTTGCTTGCCCTCAACCATATGACCACAGGAGCAAGCTAGGAAGGAGTTTCCCCTTTCCATAAAGTGGGCATAAAGCCAAGACCTTCTGACTCTAGTAGCTAAGTGGGAGGTTTATTATACATTACCTTGACAGGTACTATCCCTGTGCCAGGAGAGTGGTCTTCCCCAGGTGCGAACAGGAAGACCACCTCAGTGGTTATGGTGTTTCCCTTGCCAGGTAAGGATAGGACTACACTTGATCTGAGCCTGCAAGAGGCCAAGAAGCAAAGATAATTAAGCAGTCCAGCATGTAAATGTGCCCACAGAATTTGAAGTAGAAGGACATTCCCTGGAAGATTTTAGGTGGTGATGGTTAGTTGGTGGAAGTCAAATCAGACTTAGAATGAAAGTCTTAACCTTAACTACAGAGCTGCTACCACTTAAGACATTAGATATACCTCTCTAAGTGTCTTCTTCAAACTCTCTCAAGAATACAGACATTTTTGCCAAGATTTTTGTTTATAACTGAGAAGAAATTGGCTGATAAGTCAATGTTTCAGTCATTTGAAAGACTCTTGTCTTTTTATTTTAGAGGGAAATTGGGCAAAGTTATATACTGCATAAGAGCTTTTTTTAAAAGAAGCATGTCTGTAGTTTTATACTCTTAAATTAACAAATTTGTGGAGGTTGTGGAGGGCCAACCAACATGGGTTTATAGCAGGCAGGTCCTGTCTGACTAACCTAGTTTCTTTTTCCGACAAGGCTACCAAATGTTTAGATGCAGGAGTCGAGGTGAATGTTATTTAACTGGACTTAAAGAAGGCCTTTGACACAGTATCCCATACCATCCTTATAAATCCTTGGATGATTATACGGTAGACTGGGTAGCACTCAGAGAGTGGTGGTGGATGGGTCGGTGTTAACCTGGAAAGATGTGTGCAGCTGAGTCCTTCAGGGCTCCGTTCTGGGACTGATGCTGTTCAACATCTTCATCAATGATCTGGATGAAGGAGTGGGAAGCACCCTGTCCAAATTCGTGGATGACACAAAAATATAGGGTGAAGCTAACACCCTGGAGAGGGGGAACTGGATCCAGGCTGACCTAGACAGGTTGGGGAAGTGGACAGAGAGCAGCAGGATGCAATTCATGAGGACAAGTGCAAGGTGCTGCACCTAGGGAGAAAGAACTACCATCATACTTATAGGCTGGGAGGCGACCTTCTCAGCACCACTGAGGCAGAAAGAGATCTTGGAGTCACTGTTGACTCCAGGATAAACACGAGTTGTCATTGTGATGAAGTAGTCGACAGAGCCAATCACACCTTGTCATGCATCCGTAGGTGCTTCACAAATAGGTCCAGGGAGGTGATTCTCCCTCTTTATACGGCGCTGGTCAGGCCGCAGCTGGAGTACTGTGTCCAGTTCTGGATGCCGTAATTCAAGCAGGATGCAGACAACCTGGAGAGGGTCCAAAGAAGAGCCACTTGTCTGATTAGAGGCCTGCAGGGGAGGCCCTATGAGAAAAGACTAAGGGACCTTAACCTCTTCAGCCTCTCCAAGAGAAGGCTGAGAAGGGACCTAGTGGCGGTGTACAAATTCATAAAGGGAGAGCAACAAGAAGTAGGAGATGATCTGTTTACCTGGGCACCCCCTGGAATGACAAGGAACATTGGCCATAAACTACTGGAGAGAAGGTTTAGACTGGACATTAGAAAAAAGTACTTCACAGTCAGGGTTGCCAGGATCTGGAATGGGTTTCCAAGGGAGGTGGTGCTTGCTCCATCCTTGGGGGTCTTCAAGAGGAGACTGGACAGGCACCTGGCTGGGATCACATGATCCCAGGTTTGGTGACCCTTATCTTGCTTGCCAGGGACAGGGGGTCAGACTAGATGGCCCACCGAGGTCCCTTCCGACCCTGGAATCTATGAATCTATGAATCTAAAGCTTATCTTCCAAGTTTGAAAAATACTTCCAATTATTGCTGATAAATTTCAGAGTTTAGTGTAGTAACAAATAGTTTCAACTTCATCAGTCTATACCAGTGGTATCTATACCTTCCAGGGAATGTCTATACTTTTTTGTCCAGCGGGCTCGATAGGCAGTGCTCAGTCCCTCCATGGGCCGGATCTGGCCCCTGGACCCAATCCGGCAGCTAGGGCTGTTGTGGTGAGGCTCCATCTGGCTGCATGGAGGGGACTGGGGGGATAGCCCAGCCCTGATTTAGCTCTGCTGGGGAAGAAGGTTTGGTGCAGCCTCAACCTGACCAGGGGGGCAGAGAAGGGGCTATGGTCTGGCCCTGATCCAGCCCTCCGGGGGAGGGGGCATGGCTCAACTCCATGGAAGAAAGAGGGCATGGCTTGGCCATAACCTAGCTGGGCAGGAGGGAACCAGCTATGTAGGGGGAGGAGGCATGGCATGGCCCCTCAGGGAGACGGGGGCATGGCCCAGCGCAAATCTGCCTGGACAGAGAAAAAGGGGCTTGGCCTAGACCCAAACCAGCTCCACCAAGGGAAAGGATGTGGCCTGGCCCCAACCTAGACACTCAGAAGGAAGGGGCATAGCGCAGCCCCAATCTGACTGTGCAGGGAGTGGGTTGTGCTCTGGCCCTGACCCACTCTGTGGACTTCGGATTTTGGCACCGGGGGAGGGTGGGGGGTGTTGCAGCATTAACTACCACTGCTCCCTGCCACCAAATTTCCAGACACTTGGGGAACACCATGGGCTGGATTTCAAGGCTCCGCTGGCCATTTTTGGCCTGCAGGCCATAGGTTGAGCACCCCTGATCTATGCTGTCCAATGCTGCTTCTGGGTAACCATCATCATTGCTTGATAAAGTGATTACCAAATAATTCTGTCAAATAACTAGCATGAATAAACCAGTTACCTGTGTCTTGAAGCACTGGAAATATATACATGAAGAATAAGTTAAGTCCTTCAAATGACACGATAAGCATATATTAAAGAAAATAGTGTCTGAATAACATACTAAAATTAGGTCAACAATTCTATATTTGCATTTTCTGAATCGCTTCAATTTTTTTTTCTACATATAATACAATTACCTTATGCCACTCAATTATTTTCCAGTCCCTTCTCTCAGCGTGTTGTTTCACTGTGTGTGTGAAATTTGTAGCAAGGTTGTTACAACTGTCAGTATGGCTTTCTGCACACCTGGGCTATTTTATGACATTACACATTTCCTTTTCTTTACCCAAAGTACAGACACAAATCAGCCAGAAAACAATTTGTAGCTATTCATGATTTTTACATCCAAAATGTCAAAAGCTGTTAAACATAATTTGAGCCCAGGCCTGCATGTAATTCTGAGGCTGAGATGAAAGAATTAGTAATCAGCCAAAATGCTCTTGTATCAGACTATACAGGAAATCAGATTCACCTGTGATATAAAATATTTCCTACAACCTGAAATGACCTGCAAATAGCTAGAGAGCTGCAATGATTATGCACACTTCAGAAGGAGAAGGCGGAAGACTTGCTATGGTATAAGCCTGCTTATCCTGAAAACAGGAGGAACACTGAATATACTGGATAACAGGTTAAGCTTTATAAAGGAAGTCATACACGTAATTAACAGTCTTCCACAACCTCTGTTGCTGTCCTCTTTGTGCTATAACTTCATAGATTTTAATGTCAGAAAGTCCCACCATGATCATCAAGCCTGACCGCTGAATATGAGAATCAAAAAATTTTACACAGCAATTCTTGTAGTGGAGGAAATTATTCTTCTCTTCAACATTTTAATGAGTCCAATTACTGGTACAGTCTTCCTGTAGGCTCCCTCCATAGTGGCCCACCAAATTTAAAAATCTTATTCTCTCTTTCCAGGATCTGCATATCCATACTCTAAATTAAAATGCAGATCTCAAATATTATTATTGTGTGTTCTCATCACCCTTTTATCACTCAATCTCCCTTTAAGGTTTCATTTTCAAGCCTACCTGCAGCTACACAGAATGTAGTGTCTATGTAGAATGAGCTTCTAGTCCCAGTGTCCCACTTTAACCTCATTTAATCATGCCCAGGGCTTGAACCTGATCTCATCTGAGTCAATGGTAAAATTCCAATGGACATCACTGAAGTCATCAAAGGTATCAAGTTGAACATGTTAGTGTTCATTGTGATTTTTGAGTGTTTTCTGTTCAATGCACACAACTCAATGGTAGATTAAAAAACTGAATTTTAGTTTTCCATGGAAAAAGAAACAATTTTAATGAGAACGTCTGTACAGTTTTAAGGTTTGATTTTAAAGTCATAACCCAAAACACTTCAATTTGTGTGTGAACCTAGGGAGAAATGTCCAGCATACCTACTGCCTAGGAAATGACCTGTTTGGAGGCACGGAAGCAGAAAGGGATCTTGGAGTCCTAGTGGACTCCAAGATGAACGTGAGTCGTCAGTGTGACGAAGTCATCAGAAAAGCTAATGGCACTTTATCATGTATCAGCAGATGCATGATGAACAGAACCAAGGAGGTGATATTTCCCCTCTATCGGGCGCTGGTCAGACCGCAGTTGGAATACTGCATACAATTTTGGGCGCCACACTTCAGGAGGGATGTGGATAACCTGGAGAGGGTCCAGAGAAGGGCCACACATATGGTTAAGGGCTTGCAGGCCAAGCTCTATGAGGAGAGACTAGGGCACCTGGACCTCTTCAGCCTCCGCAAGAGAAGGTTGAGAGGCGACCTTGTGGCTGCCTATAAGTTCATCATGGGGGCACAGAAGGGAATGGGTGAGGCTTTACTCACCAAGGCGCCCCTGGGGGTCACAAGAAATAATGGCCACAAGCTAGCAGAGAGCAGATTTAGACAAGGGAGGTGGTGCTCTCCCCTACCCTGGGGGTCTTCAAGAGGAGGTTAGATAGGCATCTAGCTGGGGTCATCTAAACCCAGCACTCTTTCCTGCCTTTGCAGGGGGTCGGACTCGATGATCTATTGAGGTCCCTTCCGACCCTAACATCTGTGAATCTATGAATCTATGTGTATGGATGCAAACACAGCATTAATGATATGAAGAAAATGTGAGAGAAGGTCATATGTGGAAGCAATGTTCTTCTGACTTTGAAAACCAATTGGTTTTGTCTAAATAGTCAATAATAAAAATTAGCAAAAATAGTAGCAAAAGGGGGACAAAAACATCCCCCAACTCAATCAGTTAACTACCTCTCCAACTCCTACTATCCATCCAATATTACACATCTCAAAGACTTACTGGAGGCACAAGTACACTTAATCATGTAAGCATGCTTTAAACATTTGCTTGTGAAAGTAACTATTTGCCTCTCCTTTGTCTTTTTGTACGAGGCATTTATCTGCTTGTTTTGCATTTGAACATAAGTGTTTTCATTTTCTCAGAGGAGCATCACCTTTGGTTAGTCTTGACAAACAAGAGTAGCATGTGGAGGGTCCTTTTCATATGGTGGGACTACCAGCCAGCATATAAAGTAGAGGTGTACCCAATAGCAGTGAGGCCCAGTAGATATGATAGTGGGACTTGGGAACCTTGGATTCATTTCTCATTTCTGTCACTGACTCGATGAACCCCTTTCCTCCTTTCTCTGCCTTGTTTGTTTTTAGACTGTGTGATAGGCTCCCAGGTTACCCAAAGCTCTGAGGGTGCAAATTCCCCTGGAGGTGATATGCCCAATTAGATGGACAGCCAAATTTTTGGGATTAAAAAAAAAAAAGAAACCAACCTTAATAATTAGGGAAAAACAGTACAATGGAGTTGGGGAAAACCAAACACAAAATTAAAGGCTAAAAACATCCTAACTCCTAACGGTGCATATGGCCAGTGCTACATTGGCTGGTTCCAGGGGCAGGCAGGTATTCAATCATAAGCACAAGCACAGAAGTCTCTGGCTCCCCTGCTTATATCTCCTTCTGTCATCTTCTAGAAAGATCCTTTACTCCAGGAAAGGGCCCTTTCCAGCACCATCCAGAAGGCAAAATGCAATAAGCTGGGCCATAGTCAACCCTGTTAGAGTCTAGCAATTAAGACTTTCCCCATTAGAACAAAAACTCAATTAAAAAGTCACTTTCAACAGGGACATGTCAAAGCAAACTGCAACCACATAATCGTCACAGACTGTGAGCTCTTTTGGGTAGGCACTGCCTCCTGTGGTGTCTCCTAAGTATGACACACAGCACCCTGAGGCCTCAATACTGGTTGAGGGCTGCAGGCATTGCTGGCTGTGTCTACCTGAGCAGTGGACTGCACAGTTGTTTCTGTGTAGTCATTTAGTACTGCACAGTACCATCTTGTGTAGACATGCCCAGTGTAATGTAAATAAGACAGGAAAGTAAAAGACAGCTAATGCTTTCTCATTAACTGAGTGATTTTAAGGCCTGACTTGTGATCAATAAATTGGCCCTCCCCCTGCATAAGCCTGACTATAGAATCTGAACTGCCAATGCCCATATCAAGCAACACACCCTCTCAGTCAAACAGAATTAATCTTTTAGAAAGAAATCCTCATTTGATTGAAACTCATCAAGTGGTGGGGAATGCTCCGCATCCCTGTGTCAGTTCTTCCATTGATTGACTGCCACATTAAGTAAAAAATTACACTTTACACTGGATGCATCTACACAAGATGCTAATTGCGCAGTAGTCTAATTCTACTGTGTAGTAGCGTACAGGGCAAAACCATGCTAATACACTACTGTGCAGTAATATTAAGCTACTGTGCAGTTAGCATCACTTTAAAAGCATGCACTGGTGCTACTGCACAGTAGCGCCAGTTACTGTGCATTGGTTTAGTACTTGGTTATACAAGTACTGAACTTAATGCGCAGTAACTACGGCACATTAATGAACATGTAGAAGCACCCACTATGGACATAACATAACTTAACAACTTCCTACAGAAGAGAGGGAAGTTGCTACCATGGATCACGCATCAGTTGTCATAACTGTAAGTGGTTATAATGTACCAGTTAGGTTTGTATGCTCCTATAGCAACCCTGTGTAGATTAGCTTTCTTGATGTATATAGATGCTGACTCCATGGAAATCCTAAGGCCCCTGCTGGGGAACAAGCACCACCCATTAACTCTGGCTTTGTCCATGTTGCATGCTGTAAACGTTTTGTTTCAGACAATGTCAGGCACAAGCAGTTCTGCTTTCAGGATGAAACCCACAACTGACATCCTGAAAGTGTCCCTAGTCATATGACAGAAATATTTCAGAAAGATGTATATATAGACTGGAAGTAAATTGGTGGGGCCTCTTTCTCAGCAGTGTGTTGGCAATAACCAATCACACCATAAAAATGTGCCTTTGGGGACAGAGACGTTACATATAAGAGTTACATATATGATGGCAATTTAATTACATTTGTTGGCCAAACATGCAGTCTCAAAGAAAAGCAATAAATATGGTCTTATAACACCTAATTTTCTGTAAAAAAACCCCAACATCAACAAGTATTAATTTTGCTAGCATCCTTACATTTCTTTTTTATTGACTATGCTAGGTATAAGCTTTTCCGTGATTTTGCCCATAAATGATGTCAAGCTACCTGGGTTATGCAATAACCCTTTACAAATATGGTAATGGCATTTGTTTTTGCCTCAGCCCTTTAGAACTTTCTAACTATTCTAATATTTGCTAAGTGGCAACATCAGTGGTTCAGAAAGTTCCTTGGCCAATTCCTTTACAACTCTTGAGGGCCAAATTATTTATTCCTAAAGAAGTAAAAATGGTTATCTTCAGGAACTCATCTTTGTGGCTCTCCCTACCTACTAATGAAATAGAAAATATTGCGTTACCAATATAAAGTTTGTGAACATCATCAAGCTTGTTTCCAAATACACAGGAGAAATGTTTATAAAAACAGCTTCTGACTTTTTGTTGTAATTACTGAAATTTTTACCAGCCCTGTTTACTACACACATCAACCATTATTCCTGATTATACCATCTATATAAGTTCCTTATTGCCCTCAACCCCAGTAGCTATAGACTTTTCAATGAATACTTTAGCTTCCCTTATAAATTTCTTGCATATCATGACTGCTGATTTACAGTTATTCCTATTAACGTCTGCCTTTTTTTCATACAATATTTTCTGTTGTTGTTTCTTTCTCCTTTCTTGCCTAGCATGATATTTTAATCAAGGAATCCCTCTTTTGTGCTAATGAAATTGCAGTTCTAGGGCATCCAGTAGTGTTATTAAATTGACCCAGTTAAAATTACAATTTTAACATTTTTAACAAAAATAACATGTAAATAGTTTATATTTAACTAATTTTATTATAGGTACTGCTAACAGTCCAATATGAAAATGTGTACCACTTTGTGAGAAGACAGAAATCTGGAATACAACGTACTTCATTCTAGGTGTATTTTATAACTTTGATCTAAATCAAGTTTCCATTGTTAAAAAGTGTGCAGTATGACAATGACAACTCCTAGTAAAGGAGGTGGTAGAGTGTGAAGATAGGGTTTACTTTTAACATAAATCCTGATAGAGAAGGATAATAATACACTAATTGGTTCTAGGCCCTGAAGTAGTTGGTGCTGTGGATTGACAAAAACACCCCAAACATATATTTATTAAGGTGCCCATTTCATTATCCCCAAGTGTCCTAACAAAATGCATCTCCATGATTCTTTTGTAGAAATAAGTTGCACTGGCATTATTTTTCGAAGGCCCTTGTTTGGATCCATTTTGACACCTTTCCGATCTGAGTGATACAGTACAGTATTTTTTATTATTTATACAGCACCCCAGGTAAGCCTGATGCTTTATGGAGAAGAAAAATGACAGGTCCCTGCCCTGAGGTGCTTACTATCTACAGTAGACTTATAGTGTAAGATGAGAGAAAACAATGAAAAGCATGGAAGAGGAGGGTTACAACAGTGATAAGGGAATGTGTGTGGATTTAGATTATTAAATTGAAGTATTAATGAATCTAACTGCATCTACTTCAATTCCTTTATCTTTGTCTCACGGAACAGAGCTAGAAAAGAGAAATGAAAAGCAGAATGGACTAATATGATTTATAAAAAAGTTGAACAAGTGTGACCACGGCTAGCTAGCATTCTGGGCCATGTTTCACAGAACTTGACCACAATGAAAGAAGAGGAGAGGAAGGAGGAGAGAAGAAAAACTCTGATAGGAGGACAGTGATATGTTCCTGCTCAAATGCTCTTTGCACTCACAGCTCTATATAGAACCCAATGGATTAATACATTGTCTGCTTTGTCTATTTAATTTGTCTTGGGGGCAGGCAGAACAGGGTAGGGACCAGAATTCTACAGGAAACTTGGACATTACAAATGGTATTCTCCCTATCCTCCATTCAAACCTAGAACCAGAAACAGAAATATTAGAATTTTCTACAAAATGAAAGTTCCAAAAATTTCTAATTTGGGACCATCCATACTTTTAATTTAAATAATTCAGAAATCTTTTCAGCCAATTCTCTGGGCAAGATATATTTCTTCCTATACAGTTCCCCAGCAGCTCACCTCCCTCAAAACAAATTAAAATAAGCAGGAAAAATAGTAAGAAGGAAAAACACTGAAATGATTTTTTGGGAGAACCACTGCAAAGCTAAGTTATTATAGTCACAGTTACATGCTGTAATTTTCATTACATATTTTCAAATGCCTGATTCCAAGGAGACTCTTGAATAAGAGTTAAGCATGAGAATAAGAGCTAGAAGACTATGACTTTTGTTTCCTCTTAATAAATTCTGATTTTTTCCCCAATCAAGTTCCTTGTAGATCTATTTTAATTACATCATTTTTGTGCCAACATTATCATTGGCTTCTGCACTAGTGATGCCACTGATTATATAAGGGACAAGGCCTCTTAAGGCTTAAAACCAGAAATAATTTTTCTTGGGTTTATCCTTGAACCAACCGGAGACCCCTGAAATTAACTAGATCCAGTTGCAAGCTATAGTCTTTATTTTACACTTCCCCTGATAGTTCTAAAGCAACACAGCCCAATTTCTTTTTAAACATCATGAGGGAGATGGGAGTGCCTACATGAGACACGTAATGTGCATTGGATTAATTCTGCTGTGTATTAGTGTGGCTGGCAAAAACCATGGTTGTCACGAAGCAATGAGAGAAAAGGGGTGGAGACCCCTTTCTTGGGGCCAGAACCATGGTAGGAGAACCCTGTGGCCCTGGGGAAACAATCCTGAAAGCCCCATGACGGGGAAATTCTTACCAGGTGCAGAAACGGCAGCAGAGAGCTGGCAGCTGAAAGAACTGCTCGCATGCTTTGTCCGCTGTTTATCTGTGTGGATGGGGCTGGCATGGGGTGGTGACATCATCTAGTAGTGCCAGCCAGGAACTTTAAAAGCTGGCTGCTGGGAAGGAGCTGGGAAGCTCCAGCTGAGAGGTAGCTGTGAGCTCCCAGCCGGAATGGCTGGCACTGACTCCAGCCAGAGACGCAGGACAGAGTCCCAAAGAGGAGTTTACTCTTTGATGGAGCAGTGCATGGCATTGGATCCAGGAAGGACACCGAGGGAATAACCATCAAATCACACGCAGGGACATGGAAGTAGGGAGGGGAGAGCATTACCTCTCTGTCCCCTTTCAGTTTTTGGATTTCTTTTAAAATGTTCATTGCCTCTGAAGCTGGAACTTAGGCTCATAGAGTATATCTGGGGCTGAGGAATCAGGGGCCCTTGGGGACCCTGAGCTGAGGTGCAGGCCTACCAGCCTGGCTCTGGGTCAGAAGGAACATGGCCACAGAGAAGGGGAGTGACTATCTGGGTCCATTAAGGACACTGTAGGCCAAGCCTGGCTGAAGGGACCCACGTCCTGCTGACAGCCTGCAACTAGAAGCCAAGGCCAAAAAGAAAATACATTTTGAGGCTAGATCGTGATTACATCACAAAGACCGATATCCGAGAGGTTCAGACTATCTACCACATGGCCAAGTCCAACAGGTTGGTGCATGGAAGGGGTGTAGGGAAGGTGGAGCCCCAAGGGCATCCTCAGACAGCAGCTCTGAGCAAGTCTCAACCATAGGGGAACCTCCTATACTAGAACAAGAAATCAAGATGTGGAAGGCAAATATCAGTGGCTTCCCTTGGAAGGTAATGCATGGTCAACGTGGGTGCCCAAGAAAGATCCCAACTGAGACAGGAACACCTGAGCCCAAGACGCTCAGGAGTGTATACTCGAGTCTAAATGGGCACAATGCTAATGCACTGATGCGCAGTAGCTTTAGTTCAATGCACATTAAGTGTCACACAAAAACTGTTCATCTGTGCCAATGCACAGTAGCGCTGATTATGGTGCATTATGGTACTAAACCTTATGGTTATTACAGGTACTAAAGTTAATGTGCCGTAATTATGGCACATTAATGAACATGTAGACATGCCCACATCCATGTTAAATTTGGGCATGGATGTGGGCATGGACCAAACAACTTCAAATCCAAACTGCCCCAACATTCATAATGGTTATTCAGTCAGATGCTCTGCTTCTGACTCTGAGAGGTACTAATAGGGAAATCCTGATATAGATCCAGTCCTTGGCTTCCCAAAAGTTCTCTTCCTCACCTCTAAGTTCCATGAACCAAATGCTGATACTTATTAATGTCAAGTAGTACCTCATGTTGCAAGTAGCCCTGTTGATTTCAGTGAGGCTATAAAAAGAGAAAGGTACTCCTCAACATAGATAGCAGTGTCGGAACCAGGCCCTGAGTATATAGATTAAGAACTGGATCCATTTTACAATTATTCTAATTCTTTAAAGAATTTCCTAAATTTGCCATTTGCATTCTTGCAGGTAAAAGAATTATAAATCTTGTTAAGAAATTGTTTCAAGCTTACATAGTTGTAGAGATTGTTAGCAAGACCATGCATATTCACTTCTTTTAATCTTTAGCCGTAAGTCAACACCTCTAGTGCTTTAATCATTTTTGATTTTCTCCCTTAAATTTCTCTCAATTTGTCAATGCCTTTTTACATGAAGATTCTCAAAAATACAGTAGTCATTTTTCATTAACTAGAGGATAATCTTTAATAACTGTCTCAAAAATAAATTTTAAAGATGAATTATACTTTTGAATAAAGACTGAATAAGGTTATGTGTGGCTGAAAATCAGTTCTTCCTCTTTCCTGCAAAACTGAAACAATCTTTTAAAAAAACTGTATACATTAAACTTTTTCATGCATTTGTACAGCTGTGAGACTGGGTTTCTATTCTATATACACCTGTGTCTATTTTAGTCTCAAAGAGCTGGTTAGCGCTAATGTGAAACTGATGGAATCTTCACAGCACTCCATATCAATGAGAAATGTATGACTTACTTAGACGTAACACGCCAAAATAGTACTGGTCAGGAGATATGTTTCAGTCCTCTGTTCCAATGGTTTGAATCTATCTACTATCAATGTATCAAACAAATCTAATTGCAACAAACTTCAGGATTACACACCAATTATTTTAGTATCTAGGTGCTAAATAGTAATGAAAATCATTTTGGGGTAAAACATGGAAGTAAACAAGATAGTAAAATACAAACACAAAGCCTTTTTATAATATGTTACTGGTTCTATTTCAAGAATATTTTTTATGGGGAATTTTTATTTAATTGTTATTTGTTTCCCAAAAACAACGCTGGGTGAGTGAAGGTGTTTCAGTACAAATGGAGCTTTTGGAATTTCTCTGATACTGAGCATGTGTGTGGTAGGGAAAAATGGTAGGGACTATCAATGTAAGGCTAGGAACAGATGTACATTTGGCCCTGGACAAATTGTATCTGTGTTTTTCCTGTAACAGAAATATCCCAGGATTGGCACGTACACACATCATCCTTCTGATCAGGGTTTAGTCAATGGCTGAATGCACTGCTGCTTTTCTGCCATTGATTCAATAATCCCATCCTAGAATAACCATTCACATGCACTTTGCGATGTTAAAGGATAAACTGATAGTACTTTTTATCCTGTGAACCTTTTCAGGATTTACCATAGGACAATGGACATGGACATCTGAATGACTGAATTTTGTCCCAGTATAAACTAGTTTATCCTGAAATAAATACATCTGCTTGTAGGTGCGTGCTCTTTCTCTCTCTCTCTCTCTATATATATATATGGGAAGGTTAGTGGAAGTGTGTGTGTGTGTGTGTATATATATATATATATACACCTAACCTTCCCATTTCAATCAGAGTTTCAGCAGCAGTAATGGCAGAGAAGGAAATAAAATAATATTACTTTAATATAATCAGTGTTAAGTTGTGGACATACCCTAAGTCTTTAGTGTTTATATGTAGGTTACTATTCTATAGGCATAAGAGGAGGTACATGCACATGTCTGTACATACCAGAGTTATAGTATTCACTTTGCATATTTAAAATGAATTAGAAATATATTTCATGGTAGGAGGACAAATTGGTTTGTATCCAAACTACAGATTTGGCATCTGAGTTCTATCTCTAACACTGTCATGCCACTCAAACCCTGGGGCAACCTTTCACTTCACTGCGCCTAAGCTGTCCCATCTGAAACAGTTCAGTTAAAAGTGCTATAAATGTGAAAAATATTATAATTACAATGAATAAAAATAGTATTAATAAATAATAAAAATAAGGAATTATGTTTCATGTCCAACAGATTTGGAGAGCACTGGAACCTCAACACAGAAGTCTTTATATGAGTAATGACAAAAATTTCAAAGCTAGAAAATGCCAGAAATTACAGTACTTCAATGACTCAAGGTTTTCCTGAGAGGATCTTCTCAAAATAATTAACTCTGAGTTATACTAGGGACTAAATTTGACCCTCACCTTCACCTTATGGTGGGCCATCTTATTCTTTTTTTTCAAGTTCCTACTGAAGCTAAAGACCACCACAAATATTACTTCTGTTGCTTGATCATACATTTTCTCCTATGTGGGAGATGAAGACAAGTTTTAAACTTGGTAGGGAGGAGAAAGGAATATTGTATCCGTCTAAGCATATAACTATTTATCCAGCTATTGCTAAAGCCACTCAGGCTCCCAGGAAAAGCCTTATTTCTTTAAAGGTGGACTATGCTGATCTTAAATTGGACATGTCTATATTATTTCCTGCAAAACTGCATATCCTTTCCGAGGGGCATAAATTTCTTTTTTATGACTATGACGATGCAAAGCAATTTTAAATGCCCGGAGGACAGAACTAGAAAAGACAAATGGAGAGGAATTGAATGATTCATTAGACTCAGAAGGAGATTTGATGAAGAATTCTATAATTCTAGACTTTTAATTTAATTGTCTCTCTCTCTACTATTTTTTCCTCTTTATCTTCATATGGCTTCATAAAAATACAATTTTTAACAATTTCTTATCTTGCAGCACGCCACAAGACATATAACAGTGTTTATTCTGTTTGGATAGTACATGTGGATATACAGTTTTTTTGTGGACTGCGGTTTATCAATCTTGTCTAAGCATACCCATATACCTGAAATGTCCTGATTCTTGTTTAAGTACAATTATGCCTTCAATATAAATTTAAAATGGGCCAAATGCTGCTTTCTGTAACACTGCTGTAACAACTGTAGGAGTGTCACTGAACTGAGTGTCACTATTCTGATTTTACCCTGAAATGCAAGGAGAATTTGGCCCTAAATGATTGTATGCTTGACCCTAAAGCTCACTGAAATCAATGGGAAGACACACACTGACTTTACTGAATTTTTGATCCCACTATAGATCATATAATATAATTAAACAATTTAACCTTACATAAAGTTCTTTTTGTCATGCAGACATTGCCTGGGCTGGCTTATGCCATATTCTTAACTGGATCCTAGGGCCATGGAAATAAATAGAAATCCAGGATCTGGCCTCTGGTCCTAGTTTAGGCAAACCATACAGGATCAAGTTTTAATCCCAAAAAGATTGGAAGTAAGCTTATTATTATGTTAACGGGACTATTCACAGTGCAGAAGGTTGAGCACCTGCTTAAATATGTGCAGGGTCTAAATGTCCAATCTGAAGCCTATTCATATTAATAGGAAGGCCCTCAACTTGACAGATTTTGGACTAGGACCTTAGTTCTCCTAATCTTTTATTGTAAATGCTGGCAGCCATCAGGCACCTTCAATCAGTGTTCGTTACCTCTCTACAATTTTACATCCTCTCATCCACATGTGCTGAAGCAACAGCTGCCTTGCAAGAGAAATCCCACAACTAATAAGATTTCAATTCAAGAATATGAGATCAGTTTTATTTTTTTTCTTCTTCAGATTTTTATTGAAAATTTTCTTCAAAAGAAACAGAGAAATTCATCAAAAACAGCTGCAAACACAAAATATATCCCCCTGAAACATCTCACTGAGACTTCATGTTTTATTCTCTCTCCCAAATTCCTTTTCCCAAAGCACCTCCAACCACCTTAAAGAACCTCACACATCTCCTAAATGCAATCAGTCAGTCTGTCAACCCACAAATAAATATTTTAATAATTTTACTACTTAAATTACAAGTAAACCATGAAAAAAAACAAACAGTTGGAATACAACAGAATGACAACTCCACTTCCATATCAGCACAATAGCTAAGCTCAAGTCAAATGTAGGCACGGACAACAAAAGTGAAACACTCTCCTGGAGTAACAATTTTATTTCAACGTGATAAAGATTCCAAACCAGGCAACCTGTTAGAGGGTCCACATTTGAGATCCTTAAATCACAGAGGTATGAGCTAGTACAGGTATATGATTGCATGCAAGCAATCTACCACATGTTATCCCAAGACTGACTGATTAAAATTTCAAGCCTTGCAATGCTTCTTTCCTCTACCAAATCTGATGTATGGTTGGCTTACTGTTAGCCATAAAGCAGAGTTCAGATTCCTCTGAAAGCATCATCAGACTGAAATATCTAGCATCCCTGCACTTCATTCCTGGTATAAATGTAGTGCTCCTGAAAAGAGCCAGATTAGGACGACCATTCTAACTAAGTCCGGGTGTGGGGAGGGGGGTGGGTAGGATCAAGGGAGCCCCTGGGGCCACAGGGGCATTTATTGGGGGTGGGGGCAGGTCTGCCAAGCAGGCGGTGGTTCTGCAGAGTGAGTTTTCATCCAGGGTTGGGCAGTCAGGGGCTAAAAGTAGCCCAGTCAGAATGGGGGTGGGGGTGGGAAAAGCACAACCCTGGGGCTGGGGCAAGAAGCTGGGCTTTGCCAGCTCTGAGGCTACACTCTGAATGTATAGAGACATTCAATAGATTGGGCTAACCCTCCTCAGGACTAGGGACAGAAATTACACACAAACTGGTATAAGTGATTAGAAATCAGTTCAAATCTGTAGCATAACAGAAGTTCAGTGCACATAAGCCACTTTCAAAATGGCCAAAACTAGTTTAAGATAAACCTGGATGGATGTAGTATTAGATTTAACTGATTTAGGTTAAATCAGTTTCTTGAACTTCTGTCCCAGATCCCCTCCAGATTCACATTAACTCACAGTTCCCCAGTATCCCAGGATGCTTTGAACCTCCCCCACATATCCCTCCTCACAATGTGGGTGGACAAGTTTGGCTGAAGCAATCTCCTCCAGGTGAGCAGGCATGTGTAGTCTAGTGCCTCATGGTTTCTGGTCTGGGCCACGGCAGGCATGTGGCTGCATTTCCAGAATTGAAAATGAATGTCTGTTCACTTGCTTGTCAGTTCAATCTGTGAAGCTTAGAGTAACCTAAGAAGATTGAATTGATTCAGCCTCAGGAATTTTGACTGTCTGTACTTAGCCCAGGTGAACTAAGTCAGATCAGGCTGGGCGTTTTTTGCCTGATCTAACCTCCCTGAATGTCTGTACAGATCGGCATTTAGATCAACCTAACCCTAGTTTGGTCGATCTAAGTGAAATGTCTGCATGTATCCTCAGTGACAACACCTACATTCAATTTCAACTAGCAATCTATATGTGAGGCGATCCAAATCTTTTCCCAAATTGACTGACAAATCAAGATCCTGCTTCCCATGTGATTTTTTTCCAATATGGATCTTCCAGTTTTCACAGAATCTTCCTGAAAGAAACATGGAGGTAAGATTCTAACCTTTTCCTGTACTCCCTTTAATTAGCTCTGCCTAGGTTTGTTTTTTTAAAATGTGTTTTGCCCCCATACTTAGGCATTTAAATAAATTACCAGTTTTCAAAAATGCTGGGTGCCCAGAAGATCTCACTAAAGAAAACAGGAACTGGTCAATGTGCAGCATTTTTCAAAAATTGCCTTTTATTTAGATACCTAGATAACAATTTAAGAGCCTAATTTTATGCACTCATATTTGAAAATCCTGGCTGATCATTTCACTTTTATTGTTTGATTCCCTGTTAAATCCAGCAACAGTTCATTCTCTTCCCACTATATATTATATAATACATATAAATAAAATATAAATGAGTGAGAGTCTCTCTCTAATCTATTCCCCCATTTCCTATAATTATTCTATAAAAACAAACACATTCTTGCCCTGTTCTTATGTCTCTTGACATCCTGAGCTCATGAACAGACTCCTCCCCAGGAGCTCATGCACACAAGTGTCATTATGCCCATTGTCCCTCTGAAAAAGCTCATTTCAGAGAACATTTTCAGAGAACTGTAATAGGTTTGATTTTTAAAACAACTATCTCCAATGACACACTCAACCTGAAATAAAAATAATCATCATTGCACAAATCTTCCCATTAAAAAGAGGATATTATTTATGGAACAAATAGGGAAAAAAAGAAGAAAGAAAATAATCACAATCTAATCTAAAATGACCTAAAATACCCTCGACTGACAAGGTATATTTTTTTCTTAGCAGTGTATGTCCAAATGAAAAATCTGACCAACTTCCTTTAAAACACCGAACACGAGTCTACCTATGCTGCAGACTAACTCCTATTATTTAAACATTAAACATTTATCTAGGTTCTGCATAAATATGAAGACAACAGTAGCAGTGTGTATAGCAGCTCTCCTAGTCTGGAATAGTCATGTTGCTGTATGATGATTACACTGAATTCTTTTTACAAAATGAAAACAGCATTCATTTGTAATTATTCATTACAATAGGCCCTTCTCTCTTATTGAAAGTGAAATGGCTCTTTCCTTTTCACTGACTGAAACTGGCTTACCAGTGGGCTTTTCGCTTGCAGATAAATTTTCCTCCAGGTCAATTCAACTTAATTTTAAGATGTTTCATGACATTGTATTATAAATTAATTACATCAACTAGCCATAGTTAATGCACTTTAACCAACAGTTAATGTACTACTGCTGTTCTTAGTGAGAAATTACTCCTTGTAGTGTTATTTCAGACTAATGTTGGTTAGGATTACTTTTTCTGTCTTGTTCCATTGACATGATCCCATAACAGGATGAATGCATTTTAAATGGAACATTTAAACAATAAAAGATGAGGGAGGGAGGGAGGGAGAGAGAACGACTATGAGAATATTAATAAGCAGGAGAACTCGAACAGGGCAACAATGAGATGAAAAAAAGGTTGCTATTAAGGAGTGCTTTCACTCCTGCCTGTCTATCATGAGGCCGGATCTTCAGATAAGGCTTTTTCAGCATGATACAAGATGTTATCAAACACTGGTGTACAATATTTAGTCTCAAGGGTTGACTTAAAAGAAATGGCATCGACTACAAAACAAAACAACAAAACAACAACGAAGAAAAGTAGAAGAGAAGCAGAGGATGGGGCTCAAGTTGGATATATAGTCATTATCACAGCTTTGCTTTTCCACAAAGCTGACTTTTTATCTGAAGTAGATATCAATGATAAGGATATTGTATATCTAAGGATATTCTATATCTACACATATGTGTATGTGTCTGCCTGGGTGTGCGCGTGCATGCATGCATTTCCTCTCTGAAAGGGGGATGTGAAAGTGTAGGAGAGAAAGAAAATAAAATTGAATGCAGGCTGCCAAGATGGAAATGATATTTGTTTTCTATCACACCAGAGATGCACTATCCCAGCTTTTGTCCTTCAAAGCTGTGAGAGACCACGCTTTAATGCCTGCAGGTTGACCATGCATTGTTATTATACAGTCTTCATGTTCACATCATGTGTCATCTGACCAAAGGAGAGTCTACAAAGTGAAAGCCTCATGCAAAATTTATGCTTATATGGCTGTTTCAGTCAGTGGAAAAATCAATACTGCAGGCTTGATGCACAGAAATGACTGAGTGCTCTCTGACTGACACTAAAAGCACTGGGAGATTGAAGGGCTGCATTTGCCGTTCAAGGAATCGAGTGTATTAGAGCTCTTATAATAGTCTGCTCACCTTATATTAGCCTTTCCTTGGGATTATTTTTTGATAACAATTATGATTGTGGGGTTTAAGGCAATTACACTATTACAAAGAAAAAGCTGCTTTTTATGTCCTGTAAAGCTGTCATATATTTCACACCACAACTGCCTTCCAATTATTTTGCTACAATGCACTTTGGAAGCAAAATGTCCTAACTGATATATATTAGTCCTTTATGTTTTATAAATAAAAATCAAAGCTGTAATGTAATCTTTCAAAAGAAGCTTCTCAGGTTCCCAGACGTTATTTTAAAAAGAGTAAAATGCAATGTATGCTGTAAGTCTTAAAAAAAAACATATACAGTATCTGTTTCTATATGAGAATAACACAAACCAAGGATGTTACACAGACTAGGTAGACATTCATATCTGAAAATGCTAATAGCATCTGTTAAATATCAGCAAAATGAAGTCCAAAAAGGTAGAGTTTCATGAGGAAGAGAGCGCAAACAAAATCCTTGAAGGCATTTTAAAATCTGGTTTGAAGATTGAATTAGATGCTAGAGCAAATATCTTACAAGCTTTATTTTTTAAAGTCAGTGAAGACTTCTTTGTTAGCATGGGGAGATGGGTGTCAGAACTCTACATGAGAGAAATATGGTGTGCAAAATGAGAAAAAACCTCTGATAATTTAGTTTAAAATAATAATGAAAAAGAAAAAAAAATCAAGCTTAAGAAAATATCTTAAGCTTAAGATGAGATGTAAATGCACTCTCACCACTATTAAACATTTCCTGATTAAAACAGGCATGCTTTTTGTTGGATTTTTGGCAATCTAAAACATGTAGAAGTATTTTATGAAATGCTATTATGATCCCTTTGTCAATGTCTTTTAGCCTTGCCATACGCATAAGGCATGAGTGAAATTATGGATATAGATAATAAAGAAGGATAAAGTAAGCAGCTGTACTTTATGTAATTGGGGGGTTCCTAGAAATGGAGAGGGCTATTGCATCCTCTAGATCCATATGAAGAAGAAACCTTCTTGCAAGGAAGGGAGGAGATTCAACCACCAGCCACAGCACTGTTTCCTTTTCCCCAGCAGACTGTGATGTGTATTGCATAGGTCTAGAAATCAAGGTCCAGGGGAGAAGGATTTACCCTGGAAAAGATAATAAATATTGGCGCTATAACACTCCAAGGCCTCTTATACTTAGCAGCACATTGGGGATAAATTTGAAGGCAATAACCACGAAATCCTGCAGATAGGAATTCCTCAGTTCCATAGCAACATTAATTTATTATACCATGGTGATATACCCTTTATTCCTGCTCCCCAAAGGCTTCCACTGACATGCAAATACACAGAGTTGGCTCAAACTTTGGAAATATCTGCTGATATCAAATTAAATGAAACACATCAGATGAGTGGCACTCTTTCAAGCATAGCCCATGAAAAGTGAGAACCTAAGTCCAAATGCACAGACCATTCAAAACACACATACACTAAACAAAAATTACAACTATGACCGTAAAACCCAAAGATGTCAGCAGTTACTATACCAAGTATGTAGGTGTACACACTACACATAAAATATAGCAAGTAAAAACTTGGAACAATATTTGTACTACATATTATAGCATATTTTCCTAAAACACATTTAGTAAGGGAGTCAGCTCAATGTATCAGCTGAAATATTTGGTATTTAAAAAAAAAATTGACAAGATTCTTTACAATTAATATTTTCCATATTTCAAGTAATTTTAATAAATCATTTTAATACCTCGGGTATTGTGTCAATATCAGCTGCAAGTTGAATTCACACCAAAATTGATACCATCTATTATTAGTCTTTTTTTGTTGTTTGGGATTCCAAAATGCAGCTTCTCACTGTACTTGAATAGATACTTGAGTTCATGTGATATACTTGGGACCTTATTCCTAGATCTTACAGCACCCACAACTTCTACAGAATTGTAGGTTCTCAGCACTCCTCCAGAACAGATCCTAACTTCTCTTCTTATGTAACATTCCTGTGAAATCAATGTGGGTCTTGCTTGAAGAAGACTTGCACCATTTGTGCCCTTAAGGAACACAGAAGAGCACTTGGCATACAGATTACTACAATCAGGTGACTGACTCAAGTCTGCATTTTCCAGATGATGGAAAGGAAATTCAATGAATTCTGGTGGGAGGGAAGCTGATTTTTCATCTGCTCATTCGGAGGAGCAGACACAGAGAGATAAGACAGTAGGCATAATCAGAAGGTAGATAGCTGACTGATGCCTGCTAGTAACTAGTGTACATGGAGCCACACTGTAGCTCTGGCTGTGGAGCCTCAAGTACAATATCTCTGAACAAAGCCTGGGGCTGACTTCTTCCTGGTGCAGATAGAAACAATAATATTCTGGCTGGCAATATTTCTTATAGTATGGGTTTTGTCATATACATACTACAAGAGCAGAATTTATCTGTCTACCTACTGTCATGGAGGAAGGTAATATTTCAGATAGAGCTAATGAAGCTAGTGCTTCTTGGAAATTAACTTCCTATATTTTAAAAATTCTCCCTAACTTTTGTGATGTATTAAGACACACCTCCCTCTTGATGTATCATGACTTTCCCCAGTTACCAACAAAAAAAAGGAGAAAGACCATAGAAAAGAAAGTTCCGTTGTAAAATATTTTTTTCTATAATTTTTGTGTGATCTCCATTAAAGTCATGTGTAACATGGATAAGTAGTCTTTGCTTGAGTCAAACCAGCCTGGTAGAAGATGATACACTTGGATTCCAGTCTTGGGGCAGGGCAGGGAGGGATGGGTAGGGCGGTGTCACAGAAATACTTAAGTAGACAGATAGATTTCACTGTCACAGAAAGAGTTTCTGGAAGGAATTAAAATAGCTTTATTCACAGACTGATGTTCATCTTCATTAGCTTTCATGGTTTGTCAAGCATGCTGAATTAAAGGAGCAGAAATGGAGCAGAATATTTCATGGAACAGCCATGGAACAGAATATTCTCACAGGATAAATGTCTCTCACCACAAATACTAAGATGAAGACTAGAGGCTTTGTTTTTGACTTCATTACAGTACAACTTCTCTGATTTCAGGGACTCTTTTCTCATTTATATCAGCATATGTGCAAAATTTTCCTATTCTGGTAAGTTGTGTAATACAATGGGATCCAACTGGCAAGATTCTTCCAATCACATGAGATTCCAGATTTACAACTACTTATTCCAATGGTTAAAAAAGTAAGTAAAATAAAAGGCATTGTTAGAGGCCTCCTCAAAGAGCAAGGGTCAGATCTGAGTAGAATTTTCTCCCCAAAAGAAACACCTTGCTTAAAAAACAGCACCACCTTAACACTTAAATAATGGGAAAAATCACCACTCCTACCATCACCAGTAACAATTTTGTTCAGTATCAATGTGTTCAACACTGCATGAGCTGCACTGTGTCTTCCCCAAAGAATTTATAATCTAAGCAACAAATTCTGCTTTCAGTTGCCCCACTGTAAATCCATATTCGAATATGCATTTTCCTAATGTTGTGGAAGTCTCCATCCAGTCTTGACCAACCTGAAGAGTTTTAATTAGGCTTCACACAGTATCAATGCTGCAGTGAAGATCATCCTCTTGGTTCACCACTATGATAATCTTTGTGCTCCTCCAGTAATCATCTTTACTCCACTCCATTTTTTTGTTTTGCCTTTAAAGCACTTCAGAATTTATCCCTATCAACCTGAAATTTCACTTGGCAACATACGCAGTTTTTTGTCATCCAGCAGCCTGCATTTCACTTAACTATATCCATGTTTTCTCCCAAGGCACACGTTGTGCAGTAGAAAAACTCCCTGGAAAGATCTACAAAGCTTTTCAATCCTCTTCCTTAAGATTTACTTGTATATCCATACCTACAAAGCTCCAGTAGGTAGATCTGTAGTGAACTGAGACATCTGCCTGACATACAATAACCTGTTTGCTTTAGTCATATTGTTCACCCACCATACTAGTCTGTTAGTCTCAATCAATACATTTTGTCATAGCCACAACTGAGAACTCTTCAGGGTAGGTAACTCTGTTATTGTCTTCTTGTTCAGTGCCTAAGCAAAAGGCAGGGTTGTCCTTTATTTGTGCCAATGAAACAAACAAACACCAGGACGACTCACATGGCATAGTACTTCCAATGTGAAAAGTGCTGTACAAAGAGAACCTTTGGTTTTTTGGACGCACAGAGAAACATATAGATAGTAGGGCTGTCCAAAATTTCACCGAGTGTTTTGTTTCGAAGCTTGAAACAGGGAAATGGAAATGAAACAGCTTCAAAATGAAATGAGGCCACTCAAAACATTTGGAAAGTTTCAAAACGTTTCAAGTTTCGAAGCAGCCCGGAGGTGGGAGGCAGGGGAGAGCCAGAGCTGTGCTCCAAGTGGTTCTGCATCTCCACGGAGCTCAGCCCGGTGGCAGGTGGTGGAGCACAGCCCTAGCTCTGCCCCTCTCCCGGCACTGGGCTGCGCTCCGTGGGGCTGGTGGAACTGACTGGAGCACAGCCCTGGCTCTGCCCACCTCCCACTGCCAGGCTGTGCTCTGTGGGGCTGGCAGACCCAATCAGAGAGCAGCCCTGGCTCTCCCCGCCTCTTGCCGCTGGGGAGCATAGCCCTGGCTCTGCCCACCTCCCACTGCCGGGCTGTGCTCTGTAGGCCTGGCAAAGCCAATCATAGCACAGCCCTGGCTCTCCCCACCTCCTGCCACCAGGCTGTGCTCCGAGTGGCTCTGCAGCCCCATAGAGCTCAGCCCTGCAGTGGGAGGCGGCAGAGCCAGGGCTGTGCTCTGATAGGCTCTGCCAGCCCCATGGAGCACAGCCTGATGGCAGGAGGCGGGCAGAGCCAGGGCTGCACTCCATCTCTCACCGCCAGACTGAGCTCCATGGAGCTGTGGAGCCGCTTTGAGTGCACTATGGAGTACAACTCAGTGGCAGGAGGCCGGCAGAGCCCTGGCTGCGCTCCACCTCCCACTGCTGGGCTGCGCTCCATGAGGGTCCGCAGCCCCAAGGAGTGCAGTCCAGTGGCAGGAGGTAGGCAGAGCTAGGGCTGTGCTGTCTCCTGCTGCTGGGCTGAGCTCCATGGAGCCTGGCGATGGGTGTGGGCTGCTCTGAGCACTGGTCCCAGGCAGCAGTGTCGGCCTCCTGTTATCCAGCCCAGATCCAGGGGCCCGCACGCCTGGGAGGATTCCAGCACAGCTCCACAGCCCTTCTGGGGGTGCAGGCCCCTGGATCTGCATGCTGGATGACAGGAGGCTGCTGCTGCTGCCTGGGGCCAGTGGCAGCATCAGTCTTCCCTGGTGCTGGGTACAGGCTACACCCAGCATTGATCCCAGGCAGCAACAGCAGCCTCCTGTCATTCAGCACAGATCCGGGGGCCTGCATCCCCAGGAGGAGTCCAGCACAGCCTCACAGCCCTCCCAGGGGTGTGGGCCCCTGGATCTGCATGCCAGATGACAGGAAGCTGCTGCTGTTGGCAAGTGTCACAAGTTTTGCTTTTTGCAGTTTGAGGTGCTGTTTCTGAGAGACCTCTGCACCTATCTCTCTGAAACCTGGCAGGCTTCATGCTCTGCAATTTTCATCAGAATCAGGCAAGAAATGACAACATTTTAGGCATTTTCATGATTCCCCATTATAGCTTATGGGTGAAACACTGAAACGCACTGAAACAGCGAAACAATTTCAATGAAACAAAATGGGACAGTGCTTTGAAATGAATGAAACAAAACACTGTCCCTTTGAAATGGTGATATGGACATTGAAACAAAATGATGGTGCTTTGCACAGCCCTAGTTCACCCTTAAAACTTCACGGTTATGAATACTTATAGCTGATGCTATAAGTATTCAAAGTATGCAAAAAGGATATAACTGAGAAGAGACCTTGTGGACCATAGTCCAGAAGTTGTTCCATGCACAGCATGAGACGTAGAAGATGGTGCATGGATATTTGTATGAAAGGAGATTAAGTTTGGTATAATTGCTCAAGTGAAGGGAATGTAAAAAGAAGCAAGGATGGAGAAATAAGGAAGAACAGATTTATATATGATCTTGAAGAACAGTGAACAGATTCCAAAAGGGGTGTCAGACTGATGGGCTACAACAGTGGTGCTCAATGTTTTTCCCCCATGGGCCAGAAGGGCGATGCCTGCTACAACTGTGGGCCTGATGATGATTCTGATCCATTGCCTGAGACTGGCATGGCAGCCACCATTGGGCTGTAGGTGGGGTGGGGGGAGGGAAGAGAGTTTCACCTGCCTCACAGGGGGTGCAATGAGGGAGTGCCATGACCAAGCCCTGTGGAGGAAAAGGGTGTGTGGCTCAGACCCAACCCAGCCCTCCCGGGGAAAAGAGGGTACAGCCTGGACCCTACCCAGATCCATGGGGGTGGGGAAGGAGGGCATGGCATGGCATAGCCTGAAGGGGGAAAAGGGGGCATGAGCCTCCCCCAACTGGACCCCACAGGGGGAGAGGGGCATGGCTTGGCTCCCACTGCATGCACAGGGTTCGTGATTTGGGAATTTGGAAGCGGGGAAGGTGGCTGTATTAATGGCCACTGCTCTCTGACTGCCAAATTTTGAGACCTGTAGGGAATCCTGTGGGACAGATATAATGGCTCCATGGGCAACATTTGGCCTGTGGGCCACAGGTTGAGCATCCCTGGGCTAGAATGATAGTTGCAACTAACTTCTGTATGGACAGGATATGGGTAACAAGACCATTAGGAGATCAGAAAGAGTTTGCAATAACCAAGAGAGAAGATGAAAGGGCCTAAACAAAAGTGTCATTAACTGTAGGGATAGACAGAAAAAGATGTTTTGGAAGATGAAGTAGCAAAATTTAGACATGACTTTCATGTGCAGAAAAGGAACAGGAAGTAATAAGTTAACAGAGATGGGGAATAATGGGATACTGGTATTGTCAATATGACAGAGAAAGGAGACAACTTAAGAGGAAAGATAGGGAGTTTAGATTTTGTCCTTTTTAAGTTTGAGCTGACATCAAGACACAGGAGAATACCGATTAGAAAGACAAGCCACGGTGCAGAGCTGGACTGAGTGAGATAAATCAGTACGGGAGGGTTAAACCTGCAAGATATTAGTTCAGAGATTCTAACTAAAGGCAAAGGATAAGAAATGAATATTATTTTCAGTCATGAAATTCAGTAATTAATTAGTAGCCCACTAATTACAGGGCTGAATAGTATCCATGTAGCTATTCAAAAATATTTTATAACACCAATTATAGTACAATGCAAGAAATCAGGAAAGTTCATGCTTTGATTTCTATACTCAACAGGTTAAAATATTACACACATACTCACTACCAGGTTTGAATTGAATTCAGTAAGAAATCTCTAGATAGGCCATATATGTACTGAGATAAAAGTTTCCTTCCGATTACAAAGCCAGATATTCCTGGGAATACAGGGTTCCCTCACTTTATGCGGGTTCTGTATGTGTGAATTTACTCTTATGTGATGACCCATTTTATACCAAAAATTCTTTATATGTGAGGTAAATTCACTCTTATGCTATTGGTGTGGTGGAAGCCCGCAGTTTGCTGCTTTATGCAGTGCATTGTGGGAGTGACACTCACCAAAATGTAGTCTCCTGTGTGGATCTGTGTTCCTCACTCGTTGTCTGCAACACGTGTTTCTGTAGTTACCATCCCCATTATGATAACATTCACCACCACCCTGTGCTTGTGTGTACTGCCTGCTGTTGGCGAGTACCAAAATTACCTTGTAAAAGTGGTAGAAATGGGTCTGGGGGTCAGTACAGTCGAGGACTTGGAACATATCTCTATTTGTTAAATTGTGAAGTGGGTTCCCTTTATGCGAATTCGAGTTACGCACCGTTTTCCAGGAACACATGTACAGCATAAAGCGAGGGAAACCTGTAATCATGAACATTAAGGGGAAATTCCAACCTTTAAAATGGTTTCCAAAACTGATTCACAAGCTCCATCTTCAATCAGCTGACGCTAAGTACACCTGATGCCCATTTCACGGGCGCTGGTTTGCTTCTCCCCAATCCTTCTACTTGAAATTATTATGGGGAAACCAATCTTCTCTTTCTTCAATAACTGTTGAGGTTATTGGTAAAAATAATACCCAAAACACGTCACCCCTTACAAACATTTCTTTTCATGTGGTGCAAACCTGGCGCTTGTCAGGAAAGGGCTTGAACTGAAAAAAAGGCTTAACAATTTATTCTTTCATGTAAGCTTGTTTTTCTGGTCTATACATAGTTTTGGTCTAAAGGTGTTATGGTCTAAAAGTCCTTTAAAACATGCTTTTAAGAAAAACACCTATACATTGGATAAGAAAAGGCCTCCTTCTTCCAGCCATAGTAGTACTGGATTGGAGTATGTGGAATTGTAATATCTACTAAGGCTCTTCTCAACTTGTGTAAGGAGGTGTAAGATAGTGCAGGCTGTATTTGACAGGAGGTATAGAAAGAGGTTGTTCCCCAACTCTGGAACTCAACCAGAATTTATATTTGCTTTGTAGTATGGCTTAATGCACAAAGCAAACAAAAACACCTCAGGATCATTTAAGCAGCAATAGAAAACCCCTCTTGAATTGCAGAATCCAATTGTCTGTAGGTTCAGAGCAGGGGACATACCAGCTTCTAAGCCACCATTACATTTGATCTTAAATAAAGAATATCTGGGAGATGCACTAAATTGTTTATAGTGATGGCACACAAAATTATATAACACATGCAAAAAATGATGGTGTTATTTTAGCTCTAGTATTTTGAATGTGCATATCCATATGTGTTGATCTTATGCATCTAACAAGTACAGCAGTCTAACTCATAGTTATATGTTCCACAGGCTGTAATGCAAAATACACAGTTCAATTAGCTGGCTCAAGTCCTAAAAAAGTGTAATATGTAAGCATATCCTTTTTTTTATTCTATTCCTACAAGCAAAAGGGACAGTGCACAGCAGAGAAGAGCAGCGGGAGCAACTGTGAAAACCCCATTTTTGCTGAAAGTCAGATAAGATGCAAAAAGTCTTGATACAGATGCTGTTTAAGACCAGTTACAGGGAAGTTCTGCCTTGCAAAGGTCTACTGTAATTAATTTCTCTGCCTTTGTAAGCCTATGAAAACAAGCAGCCATTTGACTCCCTGTAGTTAAAGAGCTAGTTAATATAATGCTGCATCTCTCTTCAAGGCTAGGGACAGACATTCAAAAAGCCTGAGCCTGAATTGATTCACTCTTTGCAAGTTAGTTTAAGCTGTACACCTTAAATTGATTACTAAATGGACAGACACATTCTGTTAAATCAGGAAATGCAGCCACATGCCTTCAGTGGCTCAAGCCAGAAGCCAGGGGGTGCTAAAGCATGCCTGCCAGCCACTGCCAAAGGGGAAAGAAGAGAGATGTCCTCCAAGGCTTTCACCCCTCCCTGCTGGAGTGGAGGGGGCATGGCTAGGCACTAGCTGGGGCTACCAGGACACAGGGGACGCCAGCCACAAGCCTGGGGGGCAGGAGGAGGGAGCAGGCAGGTGCTACCTTCTACTGAGCAGTGGAGATGGGGAAAAAGTCCTTTCTCTGAAGCAGGCACATATATGAACACAGCAATTTGCAAAGTATACAACAGGGAACTACAAAAAATCTTCGCCTACACTAAGATACAGCCCAGTAAAACACAGCCTACACAACTTAGTCTAATTTAAAATGTAAACGAGGAAGCAAAGGAAAGCCTTGCATGTCTTACATAATCCTGTATTTCCTTACAGCCAGGTATTCAGAAACCCTTTGTTTAGGCATTTGCACCTTTTGCAGGTTCTGCTTTATAATGTAAATGTAGCTCTCTGCATTCTTTGGTGAAACTGGTTTGCAACTTCTCTTAACTACATCTCCAGCACACCACTGTGATAATGATTGAGACTGCAGCCAACCCGCCCCCGACTCCCCAGTTGTGAGTAGGGGCGGAGGGGAAGAGGGCACAGAGGGAGGAATTAACTTCATCCCTGCCTGGCTCCAGGCAAGCCATGGAGGCAAGCCAGTCCTCAGGGTTTGCCAGTGGGTGGGGAGAAGGGACAGAGGGAAGAATTTGCCTCAGGGACTATGGCAGGCCAGTTCTGGCTAAAGAGCAGAGAGCTCTGGCCCCTGCTCCAGTTAGAAAGCAGAGGGGAGAGGCCAGCCCAGAGCAGAGCCCCGCCCAGCCCTGCCCAGCCCAGCCCAGCCCAGCCCAGAGAGCATGCCAGGATGCTGGGGGATTCTGATTTAACTTAAACCAGCAAGGAGTCTGGGGACAGACATTCAGTAATCTGGTTTGAGCCATATCAGTTAAGTCTGATACTACATTCAAACAGGTTTATCTCAAACCAGTTTCAGCCATTTTCAAACTGGTTTATGTGCATGGAATGTCTGTCCCTAGCCCAAAGGAACAGCAGTGGTTAGCCATGTTAGTCTGAAGCCAGGAGAAAGTAATGCACCTTACCGACTTAGACTGTTCTCAGTGGTGGCAGGTGACAGAGCAAGGAGCAATGGTCTCTAGCTGCAGCAAAGGAAGTTCAGGTTAGATATTAGAAAAACTCTCTCATCAGGACAGTAGTAAAGCACTGGAACAGGCTACTCAGAGAGGTTGTGGAATATTAGGCTCGCCGCTTTTTTTAGGCGGAGCCTGCTTTTCCAGGTTGCTGCCAGGCTGCCTGTAGGGCTTCCTGCAAAGCCATGGAGCTACATGGAGCCTGGTGCTTTGCTCCATGGCTGTAGGGGCAGCAAGCTAAAACTCCTCAAAACTCCTAAAACTCCTCAAAGGAGTTTTAGTTTGCTGCGCCCCATGTCATTTAACGTGCATTACACTGCCGAATTTCCTACAGCAGCTGGAATTAATGCGCAATACACTGCCAAGATGTGCAAACACTGACACCATTAGAGTGGTGAAAAGCATTTAGCTTGCTTTAAAGTGTCATGCACACATGCCTCTCATTTTCTCTACATGTGGCCTACGTCATTGTAGCAATGTGCTATAGCAAAGTATCTTTTCCTACAGAGATGTAGGATCGGCTTCCTGGTTTGTGCCCCCTGATGCTACATTGCCATAGCAACGAGCTACAGTGCCACAGTGTGTCACTACAGTGATGTAATGTCATATGTAGATGCTCCCAACGAACTGTAAACAGGTGTGGGGTGAAGAGTTTAACAGTAATCAGGTACATCATAATAAGCCATGAAATCAGTTGACTCTGTCAACACTGCCTGAATATAAATGCTGCTGCCCCTCCTATGCAGTCAGTTTTAATGTTTGGATGGAGCAGGAATCAGAGGGGTGCAACTGCACCCTGTCTCCACCCCCTGGATCTGCACCCATGTCTCAACTCTCCATGCCTCAGCTCTTTTTTCCAGTTAGTCTCTAAGGGCACCTATACATGTACATTGAGGTTGCAGCAACACACTGTAATTACAATGCTTTGGAGCAGACTCATTTAATAGAGTCTGCTGTAGCGTGGTAATTACTGTGCTCAAGCACACTCCAGTGCCACGTGTATCAGCGTCCCCACCCTGAAAAATGGTGGCGAGGGTGCTTTAACTAAAGTTCATTGGATGAGCTTCAGTTAAACTGCCCCTGCCACCATATTCCAGAGTGGGGATGCTGATATGTGATACCCTTGGTGCTTTAATTAGAGTGGCTTTTGGAGATGCTTTAATTAAAGCGCCCCCCCACCCCTCTGCCCCCCAAAGCACATGAATAAACACCCTAAAGTACCACCCTACCTACCTTCTGCCTCTTCAAAGATATAATTTACTTTTAGTATCAGTTTACAGCTGAAGAATTAGGTGTCACCCCTCCATATTCCTCCACTCTTCCTTTTTTTTAAATTCTCATTGCAATTTTAAGACTATCACACAACCATCTGTGACCTCTTCATATTTCACTCCCTTCAGCTCCTAGGTATCAGGCTATTCTTGCTATCAGGACCCTATCTCTGCAATTGTCTCTGCTCCAATACTCTGTATCCTGGTTTAGTTCTACTCTCCTGTGTTTGGCTTCTCCTGTCTCACGAGAGTTAGGGAGACAGCCTCTGAATCAGAACTTCCTAGATCTTAAATGCTGGAGGCTGCAAGTGAGAGGAACAGTGGAAAAAACCCTGGTTGTACCCTGTTCACTCTCCCTTTCAGCATCCACTCTCTATCACTATGTGGATGCTGAAAGGGAGAGTGAATGCCAAATCCTATTGGCACAGATGGGCCTATGGTCTGACCCAGTAAATGGCAGTTCTTATGTTCTTATTTCTCCTGCTTCAAAGCCTTTCCATGATCCCACTTCCCATTCCTTCTGTTTTGAACAGTACTGTATCTGACTCTTCACTCTTCTCCTCCATGTTACTGTTATTTACCAGCTACCTAATGGAAAATGTAGATATAGCCTGGATGTGAGGACCTAGAGAGAGGACCAGACTGAAAAAGATTCTGAGGTGAACTCCAACCATATTTCTTTCTAATTGTAATTCCTTACTTTTCTTTCCTTTTCCTATTTTCCACTCATACCTGGTGACTTCATTTTCCACTTTGGTGACCTGTCTTACCCCTTAGCTGCACACTTCATAGTTCTCATCTCCTCACTGGCCTGTTGTCCTCATTCAGCTCTCTCACTTCCTAAAATCACTTGACTCAATTTTTTTCTCTTCTTCTGCTTAATCTCTTTGTTTCTGTCTCTGACCATCCTTCATCATCACAAATAAGCCCTTCTCCCCAATGCCCTATTCTTTGGCTTTTCCTTGACTTCCTATTCATCAGTGTTGATTATTTTTTTGTCTGCTCTCAGCCCTTTCCTCCCTGTCTTCACTTCTCTTTTTTATACTGATGTGGTTTTTAATTATCTCTATGTTCCACTCTTCATGCCTCAATGCTTTTGCTCTTTTTTTCCCCCATGGCCTGGTCTTCTCTCCCTATCCCTAGCATGAGCACACCCCCAGTATCCTCTTCTTCTACTCCTGCATTTGTAGACAGTCTCTGGAACAAATCCCATGACCAGGCTGACTTTTTAACAAATTCATTCATTCATTCTACTCCCTTGCTCTTCTCCATAGCCTCTCACTCTTGTCTGGCTCTTCCCCTTTCACAATACAGATATGCTTTAGACTCTCCAGTCTGAAAAAACCCAAAACAAAACAAAAAAAGCACCTTCAGCCTAGTTGGGCACATAAGTGCTGCCCTACATTCCTCCCCTATTTAATCTCTCTCTTCTTTAAATGAGTTGTCTATAATCACTGATTATAATCTATAATCCAGTTTTGGTCCCTGTACTTCAGGGGGGATGTGGACAACCTGGAAAGGGTTCAGAGGAGGGCCACCTGTCTGGTTAAAGGCCTATAGAAAAAACCCTTTGTGGACCAATTGGGAGACCTAAACCTCTTTAGTCTCCACAAGAGGAGGCTGAGAGGTGATTTTGTGGCCGCCTACAAACTCATCAGGGTGGGTCAGCAGGAAGTGGGGTATATGATGTTTACCAGGGCGACAGTCAGGGTAACTAGAAACAATGGACACAAGTTAAAAAAGAGCAAATTCAGGCAGGACATCAGGAAAAAAGTTCTTTACAGTGAGGGTTGCCAAAATATGAACTAGGTTTCCAAGGGAGGTGATGTTGTACCCTTCTTTGGAAATATTCAAAAGGAGATTGGACAGACACCTGGCTGGGATCATCTGACCCCAGTGCTCTTTCCTGCTGCCCAGGGCAGGGGGTTGGACTCGATGATCTAATAGGTTCCTTCCGACCCTAATAACTATGAAACTATGAAACTGCCTTGGGCTCTACTCTTACACATTCATAGTAGATGCTCCCCTCTCATGACTTCCAAGACAGAAAATCTCTAATGAGCTCTCTTTAGCCAAATCTCACAACCAGTACAACTATCCTCATCCCCTGTGGCCTGTCCAGCCACCTTGGAGAAAGTCAGCCCTACTCTTCTTGAAATCTTGTCCTCCCTTGGCTTATGTGACTGCACTCTTCTGGCTCTACCTTTCCTTTTTGATAGCTCCTTTGCTATGCCTTCTAGAGGACTATCTTCATCCCCCTTCCAGTGTCATAGTGGGTTCCACAGAGCTTTGCTCTTGGTTTCCTTTTCCCCTACATCTTAACTCTTAAGCATAAACATAAATTTAACTGCCAGCTCTGTAGATGACTCAGGGATCTCCCTCTCTACTCCAGACCAAAAATCTCATCCTGTTTCTTTCTGAGATTTCCATGTGGGTATCCATCTGTTAGACCAAGCTCAGCATACATAGCTTTTATTCTTTCCTCCATGCCTTGCATCCCATTTCCTTTTCAATCACCCCTCTCTTATACTTCCTCAATTGCTGTCACTCAGACCTGTCATCTTTGGCTTGGCCATCCTCTCTAGACCCTATGTCTATATTTCTCAGGCTCTTTCCACATAGCATTTCTTTTCTATACATCTAATAGCTAAAACTCTTATCTAGGTTTTCATAATTTTGCATTTCAATTACTATAACATTCTTTTATCTGGCCTTGACAAATGTTGCCCTTCACCACTGATACTCATCAAGAAGGCTGCCACAAAGTTCATTTTTCTAACGCATCTTTTCATGCCTCCCCCTCTTTGGATCCTTTAACAAGCTTCCTCTTTCCTATAATATTAAACATTGGCCACCTGTCTTCATTTACAAGGCCCGTTACTTGTATCTCCTTATCCCTGTCCTAGATAACATATCTTATTTACAAGTGAAGTGTCAAAAGAACCATATTGTTGAGGTTAATGACTATAAAACTGATTGTCTATTTCTCCAGTGTATTCTCCAATCTGTCTGTATCCATCTGTAGTCTCTTAAACTTAGCGTATAAGTTTTTTGGGCTGGGCCTATCTTTTTTGTTCTTTGTTTGTACAGTACTATGGTGGCTGGTTTGTAACCAAGACTTCTAATACAAATTATATAAAAAACTTAGTAAGTTGTTCTGTTTATGTATAAGACCATATGTGTTCATGGGGACCTAGTGACCATCTATAAACTCACTAGTGGGGACCAGAAGGGTTTGGGGGAGTCCTTGTTTCCCCAAGCGCCCCCCCCCCCCCCGGGATAACAAGGAATAACAGCCACAAGTTGTTGGAGAGTAGGTTTAGATTAGACATCCATAGGAACTACTTCACAGTCAGGGTGGCTAGGATCTGGAACAAACTTCCAAGGAAAGTGGTGCTGGCTCCTACCCTGGGGGTCTTTAAGAAGCAGCTTGATGCCTATCTGGCTGGGGTCATTTGAGCCCAGTTTTCTTCCTGCCCAGGCAGAGGGTCGGACTTGAAGATCTACAAGGTCCCTTCCGACCCTACATCTATGATTCTATGATTCTAGGACTAAAGACATGGAGTAAACAGCTGTGTATACAGTATGAAACTAAGTTCTCTAGGTAGCCTGTTCCTATGCTTGACCACTCTCATAATCAAAAAATTCTTCCTAATCTCTGACCTAAACTTTCTCTGATGTAGCTGGAGTCCTATTCCCTACAGCGACAGAGAAAAGTCTATCTGCATCTTCTCTGTAATTCCCCTTCAGGTATTTTAACAGTTATCAAATCTCCCCTCAGTCTTCTCTTCTCCAGACTAGAAGATAGGCAACAGAATACCTGGTACCTTGGAACAGTGTATTGCAGAGGCTGTGCCGCACACTATTATTGACCACTGTTGGGATTGCATATCTTTGTGCTGTGTGCTATAGCCTTTTATATCCTATCTTTCTGTAACTTTCATCCCCTTTCTGAGTATGAAGAACTGTCTTTCTAGGACATCACCATAGAATACTTGTCTCCAGCAACATAAATCAAGGAGACAACAACTGAAATGAAGATGTTGCTCAGGAATGCGTAAAGGGAATTAAAGTGCTAACAATTCTTTAATGCATATTCCTTTGTATAATGGAAATATTTTAGTTACTGCTGTCTACATTCTTTTCAAGTATTTCCTCTTGTGTCTCCCATTTATTTAATGAGTGGTTTGCCTATGCTTATTAATCATGAGAATGTTGGCAAGCAAAGGGAGGGAAAGCAATCTAGTGTGGAACTACAGACAGAACTCTAGGATCTGCTACGTGGAACTTCTCAGTATCTTAATTTTGCTATCTGTAAAACAGATACAACATCTACCTAAGAAGTAATTGGACAATATGTAAGTGCTACATGTTGTGCTTGTTTTTGTTTTGTTTTTAATTAAATACAAACAAATCACTCCTAAAAAGCTGTTTAAATTTGGAAATCCCTTCAGAACAAATCAGCTGTTTTGTTGACCAGTCATGCATGTGTTCCACAGGAACAGGTGAAATGTCATTGCCTGAGTTATCATGACAGCTCTTTTCTATAATAAAGCTAATTTGTAGGTATTTAAAAAAAATCTTGTACCATGTATATTAATGTGCCTGAATTTTGTCAACAGGTTGAGATAGAAAAGGAAAATGACAAGGGTTGCCCATTGAATGTGATGGGTAGAAGGTGCCAAGTAGTTAAAAATTAGCAAGGCAAGGAAGACGAGGTTGACTCAGTAGATGATGAAGTGGTCTGAATATCAGTTGATTCCTTGATGTGCAGATTGCAGTTCACTCAAATTGAAGGAGCTCACAAGATTGAGCCTTTCTATGCCTGAATCCCTGTCTTTACCTAAAACTTGGAAAGCTCCACTTTCAACATGTGGTCCTTATTTGCCATCAGTGCAAGAGGGATATGTATCTGATTGAAGATTTTACTGGCTATCTACTATTCACAGTCAAATAACAAAATGTGCCCAAAGAAGGGAATGAGTTGTTCCTGTGCAATAGCATGAGTGCCATTACAGCATAGTAATTCAGAAATCATCTCAGGAAAGTCAAAGATCCACACTCAATTTGGGCTTTTCAGATGTGTTTGTAGAAATTCAAGTTAATGATTCATCTTGCTTTGAACGAATGACAAAATATGAAACACCTCAAGAACAACAAGTGTTGCTAATCACTTTCTGAACATCAAGAGAATAGCTCCTTTCCTTGGACTGGTACTCTTAAACTTGTTTCAAGTTCTAGAGTAGGTATATAAATAAACAACAGTGTATGTTTTATCTAAATAGTACATTTGTTCTGATAACAATATTCTTGAATTTAAGTGATTTCTGCTTTCAAGAGGTGGTATCAAATATTGAACAATACCGTCATTGGGCTAACGTTCATAGCCCAAGCTATACTAATAAAATATAATCATAAATCCTGGTAACATGCTGGTGGACATATTATGTGCATACCTTGCTTATAAGATGTGGAATCATTACATCAGCTCTATACTGTTTTTGGTGATTCTGCTTTAGATCAAGAAACAGAGGCCAGCAATTCTTCACCAGAAAGTTCTAAACTCTGTGCTCAGCTGTGGTCAAGATGTCACTGGAAAATCTCCAAGAAAAACCCTCGTTTCAAAGGAAATTGTGTTGGGAATTCTGATGGTAACACACCCACCCCTTCTCCCAACCTCAGCTCCTTTACTGAACAAATGCCCCAGGAAAGTGTTGAAGGCAATAGCGTACTGTCCCAGGGGAGTTGGGATGCCGGAAGGCCCCCGGGGCAGCAAAGGGTCCCACTTACCTCCTGCAGGGCCAGAAGAGCCGAGGGAAGCCCATGCGCCAAGAACGCTGGTGCGGGTTGTCAGCCGGGCGTTTATTCGGCTGCGGCAAAGCAGCGGGGGTGGGGGATGCCTTCCAGGAGGAACAAAAGGCAGCCCTGCCGAGGCAATGGGGCGGCTGAATGGAGGAAGCTGGAGTGAGAAGCCTCAGCGAGCGGGGAGTCGGCCGCCACCCACAGAGTGCAGGAAGGAAGGAGGCGGAGCCAGACCCGGCTCCGAGAGACAGAGCGGAGCAGCTGGCAGCAGTGCTGGTGGAGAAGCCGGCACTGTGATTATCGGCTTAGCCGGTGGGGGAACCGGCTGCACAGCTGGTAGCAGGACCGGAGGAAGAGCTGGCAGGACCCTAATCAGCATAGCCGGGAAAGGAGCCAGCGGCAACGCCGGCGAGAGAGCCGGAGAAAGGGCAGAGAGGGCCCCAGGCAGCCTAGCTGGGGAAGGAACCAGCTGCTGCACCGGCAAGAGGGCCGGGGGAGGAGCTAGCTGGATCCCAGGCCGCAGAGCTGATAGTGAAGGGAGCTGCGCTGCGAGCGGCAGGAGCGGTGGAGAGGCCAGCTGCATCGAGAAAGAGGGCATCAGTGAGGTAACCGGATGCCCCATACAGAGGAGAGCTGGCAGGAGATACGGCGACCTTGCGGACCCCTGGAGGAAGGCAGGTACCAGGCCGGAGGGACCGGGCTGGCGTCCCTATAGGCAATACGTCCAGCCCGAAGACCATTGTTGACGGCTGGCATATTGAGGCGAGAGGGTGGCAAGCCAGGAGCGACGTTGAGGCCATAGGAGGAAGAGCCTAAGGTGGCGAGTGGCCGGGGTGTAGGGGAGGACGGAGCCCCGAGGTTACCCGCCGAGGAATGCGCCGACACCGGTGGATACCCCAAGGGTGGACCCCCCACTGAAGGTACCATCAAAGTCGTGGCAGGCGAGTTCAGGGGTCCCCCTGATACCAGCAGGGGTAACCTCCTGGGTGCACTCATGAAGCCAGGGCGCACGAAACCTTGGGCCCGGGCAAAGGTGGCGCGGTAACACCTGGTAGAGCGGAGGCGGGTACAAAGTAGTGCATTGGCCGGGAATATGGAAGACCCAGACATGGCAGCCTATGCCAACGCCCAACCCGTGCCTATGACAGCGGTTGACGTCCTGGGACAGAACCTGCAGGCCCTCACTCAGATTGTCGACTCCCAGCAGCAGATGTTTGGCCGCCAGCAGGAATGGCTTAGGCGGAGCCAAGTATCCTTTAAAATGCCAAAAATGACGAAGGATGATGACCCTGAGGCGTACACTGAGGCCTTCGAGTGTCATGCCTTGATGACTGGCCTCCCCCAGGATTACTGGGCTAGGCAGTTGGGGGCCCTGGTAGTTGGGGCGACACAGGCGGCATATCGGGCCATCCCGAGAGAGGAGGCCCGGGACTACGAACAGGTGAAGCAAGCAATACTTTATTGGCTGGAGATCAGCCCCGACCATTATTGACGCCTGTTCTGGGCCAGGAAAGGACCCGACGAGAGACGGTCCCGGGTACTATTACAGCTGCTGCGGGACCTTCTCGACAAATGGGTGAACCCGGTGGGGTCGGATCACGAGGACCTGGCAGATCAGGTCGTCCTGGAGCAATTCCAGAATGACCTGGAGGAGAGAATGCAGCGCTGGGTGCGGCAACACTCCCCCTGGAATTGTGAAGAGGCGTTAAAGCTGGCAGAAGCTTTCACAGCTGCGGAGGCGAGTTATCTGAGGGAAAGGAGAAGCCCGGGGCCAGCGTCGGTGCTGCCGAGGGAAGTGGAATGGCGGCGGGCCCCTATCCGGGGGGCTGGCAGGGATACCATATGTTTCCGCTGCGGGCAGAGCGGGCACCTCTCGCGAAAATGCCCTACGCAGCCCGCTGCATGGTGGATTCCAGCCAACAAACCCCGAGGTTTCCCTGACTGGCGCCGCAGCCCGTAGGTGGGTGAACCTATGGATTGCAGCTATGCCAGCTGTGAAGGGAATGCAATATGGAGCCGCCCGACCGTTAAGGCCTGGGTGGACGGCCACCCCGTGTGGGCCACTCTCGACTCAGGGTGCGCACAATCCATGGTGAGGGCTGATATGGTCCACCGGCAAGCCGGAAGGAGGGTCCCACCGGTAATGGTGGCCTGCCTCCGTGGCGAAATCGAACACGTGGGACGGCAATGGATCCAGCTGCGCGTCATGGAACACCAGGGGGAACTCCTGGTAGGGGTGGTGCCTAAACTGGCGTGTGAGGTGCTGCTAGGCCAGGATTGGACACCCCTCTACGACGTGCTGGAGTGAATGAGGGATGTGGAGCTAGCTCATAAGAAGATGGGAGCTAGTGAAGGACGGTTAGGGGAGGTAGAGGAAGATCCTGCCGATGCTGAGGAGCCCATAAGCCTCGACATAGGCAATATCGCTAGCAGCAGACAGTTTCGGGAGGCGCAGAGCAAGGACCCGGAGCTCGAAACCCTTTGGAGACAAATCCACGAGGCCAGGGGTGAGGCGGCATCGCCAATAGAAGAACAACCCCGTTTCGAGGTAAGGAACCACCTCCTCTACCGCGTACCAGGGCCCAGGCGGGAGGGTCCCGTAGAGGCGCAGCTGGTGGTCCCAAGCCAGTTCCGCCAGGTGGTGTGGCAATTGGCCCATGAGAGCCCGGTGGGGGGCTATTTAGGGCGAGAGAAAACCCTGGCAAAGGTAGGCCGGTGGTTCTTTTGGCCCGGGATGGGAGAAGAGGTGGCCCGCCGATGTGCAGCCTGTCCAGAGTGTCAGAAGACTCGGACCGAGCGCCCTGCCAAGGCCCCATTACAACCAATGCTGATCATAGATACCCCCTTTGCGAGGGTGGCCCTAGACATCGTGGGACCTTTAGCCCGTAGCAGCTCAGGCCACCAGTATATTTTAGTCATGGTAGACTATACAACGCGTTATCTGGAGGCCGTCCCATTGCGAACGGCCACAGCTCCCCGGGTGGCAGAAGAATTGATAAAATGGGTCGCAAGAATGGGAGTCCCAAAAGAGATCTTGACCGATCAGGGCAGAAATTTCATGTCCGGCATCATGAAGGTGGTGTATCAAACCCTGCAGATACGGCAGATACGTACCTCGGTGTACCATCCCCAAACCAATGGGCTGGTGGAACGCCTATATGGCACCATCAAAAGGGTGTTGAAGCGGTGCATCCAGGGAGACCCTCTGAAGTGGGATTTACTTTTGCCCATGGTCCTATTCACTCTTAGAGATACCCCTCAGGACTCCATGAGATTTTCCCCGTTTGAGCTGGTTCTTGGGCACCGCCCCCGAGGATGGCTGCAGGTCCTCCGAGAGGAATGGGAGCAGGACAATGGAGTGCTACAGGACCCGGCAGGGTATCGCCAGGCATTCCAACAAAGGATACGGACAGCCCAGAACATAGCTCGCGAAAATTTGAGAGACGCCCAGGCTCGGCAGAAGGAGAGATACGACGGCAACGCTAAGGAACGGGCCTTCGAACCAGGGCAGTGAGTGCTGGTGCTACTACCCACATCCACGAGCAGGTTTCTTACACAATGGCAAGGCCCCTTCGAGATTCTTCGACGGGTTGGGCCCGTAGACTACGAAGTACACCGGCCGGGCCATTCCGAGAGAAGCAAATCTTCCACGTGAATCTTCTGAGGGAGTGGAAGGAACCGGCGGGCTGGGTGACCTTCATAGAAAATGAGGACGAGGATTTGGGGCCCCAAGGGTCCAGACAAGATGTGGCACCGTCTAGTGAGATAGAGCAACTAATTGGAGTGGGGGAAGACTTGTCCGAACCACAGAAACAGGAGACACGGAAGTTAATTCACGAATTCCAAGATGTGTTCTGTAAAGAGCCAGGATGGGTCCGGGGCGCGACTCATACCATTAAAACGCCACCGGGGGCTATAGTAAGGGAGAACTGGAGGCCCATTCCACACCACTTGCTAGATGCCGTGCATGAGGAGGTGAACTCCATGTTGCGGCTGGGCATGGTAAGACCATCCCAAAGCCCTTGGAGAAGCCCGCTGGTCCCTGTACGAAAGCCGGATGGGTCGCTGAGGCTATGCATTGATTACAGAAGATTGAATGCACTGGCAGTCTTCGACGTGTTCCCCATGCCCCAGGTAGATGAGTTAATAGAAAGAATTGGAGAAGCCCAGTATATATCGACACTGGATCTGGCCAAGGGATACTGGCAAATCCCAGTGGCCCCAGCAGATCAGCCAAAGACGGCCTTTGGCACGCCCTGGGGTCTCTATAAATTCGTAAGAATGCCCTTCGGGCTACATGGGGCAGCCATGACTTTCCAGCGGTTAATGGATCGACTGCTGGCCCCCCATGCTGGGTACGTGGCAGCCTACATCGACAATATTATTATATACTCGCCAACCTGGTCGCACCATAAGCAGGCCCTCTGGGCTATATTGTCAGAGCTAAGGCAGGCCGGTCTCACAGCAAACCCGCAGAAATGCACCTTAGCAAAAAGGGAGACTAAGTATTTAGGATTCCTGGTGGGCAGGGGCACTATCAGACCCCTGGCCGACAAAGTGGAGACGGTGCAGAATTTCCCAGCCCCCCAAAATTGTCATCAGCTCTGGTCATTACTAGGGCTGACCAACTATTACTGGAGATTCGTGCCCCATTTTTCAGAACTGACAGCTCCCTTGACAGAGGCATTGAAGGGGAGGAGGAACGGGGCAGTAAAGTGGACGGAGCAGATGGAGCAGTGTTTTGTGAAGTTAAAACGGGCCCTCTGTGAGGACGTAATAATGCACACTCCTAACTTTGGGAAAACTTTCATTTTACAGACAGACGCATCTGAAACGGCAGTGGGGGCTGTCCTCACGCAGGAGGAGGAAGGGATTGAGAGGTCAATAGCATATGCCAGCCGCAAGCTGTCATCAGCAGAGAGGAGGTATGCCACAATAGAGCGGGAGTGTTTGGCCATTCGATGGGCCGTGGACCATTTCCGGTATTATTTAATGGGCCGGGAGTTTAAGCTAGTGACGGACCATGCCCCTCTCAGATGGCTAAGCACTGCTAGGACCGATAATGCCCAGATCACCCGATGGGCATTGGCCCTACAGCCTTACAAATTCCAGATCATGTTCAGGCCAGGAAAATCAGACACCGTGGCAGATTTCCTGTCTAGGTGCGACAGCAAGAACCCGAGCGAGCAAATGGAACCCCAGACGGACAAGGCGGACAACTCATCCGGTATAACTCGGAAAGGTAAAATAGGAGCGCCCCAAGGCATCTTGGGGGGGGGGTTGTGTCCCAGGGGAGCTGGGACGCCGGAAGGCCCCTGGGGCAGCAAAGGGTCCCACTTACCTCCTGCAGGGCTGGAAGAGCCGAGGGAAGCCCATGTGCCAAGAATGCCGGCGCGGGTTGTCAGCCGGGCGTTTATCCGGCTGTGGCAAAGCAGCGGGGGTGGGGGACACCTTCCGGGAGGAAAAAAAGGCAGCCCTGCCGAGGCAACGGGGTGGCTGAATGGAGGAAGCTGGAGTGAGAAGCCTCAGCGAGCGGGGAGTTGGCCGCCACCCACAGAGTGCGGGAAGGAAGGAGGCGGAGCCAGACCCGGCTCCGAGAGACGGAGCGGAGCAGCTGGCAGCAGTGCTGGTGGAGAAGCCGGCACTGTGATTATCGGCTTAGCCGGTGGGGAAACCGGCTGCACAGCTGGTAGCAGGACCGGAGGAGGAGCTGGCAGGACCCTAATCAGCATAGCCGGGAAAGGAGCCAGTGGCAACGCCGGCGAGAGAGCCGGAGAAAGGGCAGAGAGGGCCCCAGGCAGCCTAGCTGGGGAAGGAACCAGCTGCTGAACCGGCAAGAGGGCCGGGGGAGGAGCTAGCTGGATCCCAGGCCACAGAGCTGATAGCGAAGGGAGCTGCGCTGCGAGCGGCAGGAGCGGTGGAGAGGCCAGCTGCATCGAGAAAGAGGGCATCGGTGAGGTAACCAGATGCCCCACACAGAGGAGAGCTGGCGGGAGTTACGGCGACCTCACGGACCCCTGGAGGAAGGCAGGTACCAGGCCAGAGGGACCGGGCTGGCGTCCCTATAGGCAGTACGTCCAGCCCGAAGACCATTGTTGACGGCCGGCGTATTGAGGCGAGAGGGTGGCAAGCCAGGAGCGACGTTGAGGCCATAGGAGGAAGAGCCTAAGGTGGCGAGTGGCCGGGGTGTAGGGGAGGACGGAGCCCCGAGGTTACCTGCCGAGGAACGCGCCGACACCAGTGGATACCCCAAGGGTGGACCCCCCACTGAAGGTACCATCAAAGTCGTGGCAGGCGAGTTCAGGGGTCCCCCTGATACCAGCAGGGGTAACCTCCGGGGTGCACTCACGAAGCCTTGGGCGCACGAAACTTTGGGCCGGGGCAAAGGTGGCGCAGTAACACCTGGTAGAGCGGAGGTGGGTACACGTACCAAAAATGGGGAGGGGGGGAGGGATGAGGCATAACTGGGGCACCGGTTAGCTCACCCACCAGTACAATGCTGGGAGTACAGCCACTGGCATTGCTGCATGCATGACTGCTGCCCACGGTGCTCAAGCACCTAGTTATGCTTCTGATTAAAGGCACTGCAAGTGGCATTTTTCCAGATGAGTTGGAAAAGAATAATGGCTTTGCCACATGTGTGTGTAAAGCCTGTGATTATTTTATTTCTTCCCAAACCAGAAATGTTAGCACTGATGATCTAATCAATTTCAGATCCAAGTTGTTCAATTCCGTTTAAATAAATTATTTTTGCAATTTAAACTGGATATGACATTTTCCTCCATTTCTTGTTGAAACCTAACAAGCAAGGTTGCTGTTAAACAGCTAGGCTCCACCCTTCAAATGGACATATATGAGTTGTAGGTGAGGAGTCCAACATAAAATAATCTACATCTTGTCAAAATGTTGCATTTGAAATGTAGAATGTAAAACTGATTTATGTTAAGCAGTGCTTACACTAATTACAACCTTTATCAAAGATATTGGACTATGGAAGGTATAGCTTACATTTATATAGCACCTTTCAGCCTCTGTTATGTGCAGTTTTTAAAGGACAGAGGCTCAAAGGTGCTATATAAATGTAAGCTATACCTTCCATAGTCCAATATCTTTGAGAAAAGTTGTAATTAGTGTAAGCACTGCTTAACATAAATCAGTTTTACATTCTACATTTCAAATGCAACATCTTGACAAGTTGTAGATTATTTTATGTTGGACATAAAAAGCAGCTGGTAGTAAAATATTATAATGATGGCCTGAAGAAGCTTTGAAATCAATATATGAAAAGCTCCTGAAATTAGGGAGGCCTGACCTCCTTTAGTAGGAACAGAAATTAAGATATACTTCTTTTCTTCATTTGATCCCAACATTTTCTGTAATCCTTTTCCAATGAATTAAAACTTCCCTAAATAGTGGAGAGGGTTATTTTTCAGTTGTGTTTTGTTTTCAATATATTTTATATTTTAATTAAGCTTTGGTCAATCTTAAGCCAGAAAGGAACAGTAGGGCCACAGAATAGTTTAACACTGCTGGGTATTTCAAGCCTGTGATTTATTTTGCACTGTAATTCAATTATTAAAAATAGACAGCATTCTTATATCATTCAATTCTGTTATATACCAAATCATAAAAGCCTGATATTTTCTATTAGTGTTTGATAGAATGTGGATGCTAAAGCTATAAAAAAAATAAAGGACACTTACAGTTTTAGTATAAACTATGATTAATTTTTATTAGGATGATACATTTATATATGATAAACTGACAATTTATTTGTAGATTCCCCCCCCCCCCCCCCAAGTTTAGTAGTTTCCTTTGGTGCAGAATGCAGAATTGTATATGAGATATTTGAGTGTCTAAAACGATGTATGATAAATGAAGTAGCATGCTACTTATACGCTTATCATGTTCCCTGACTAGCAACAGGTTCAGCAAAGGGCACAGCCAGTAAATGAAATTTTCCACCAGGACAATATATCATCACAAGAAATGTATGCGCTGGAAACTTACAAGCTTGCTCGAGATGAGGACAAGGTGTGAAATGGTAAAAAATGAAAGCAGAAACAGCATACAGTAAATTTCAAATTCAGCTGTATTTCCATATTGGTTCAGTTTGGTGCTTTAACTGTTTGAAGTCATGCAGTTTATAAAGTAATAGATATACACACATGCCCACACACAAATGTATATACAAGTTAGTTTTAATGCCAGGGTAACCTTCCTTCATTACAGGACCTGAAACTTCTTTTATCACAAATAGGTCATGTCTACACATGCATTTATACCAGCTTAAATTTACTGCATAGTAAATTACTGTGCAATAAGCGGGAATAGGCTGGTGTCTACAAATGCAGGCATTAAAGTGCACTAACGCTGTGTGTAGACTGACTTGGGACTAAAGTTAGTCCCAAGTCAGCCCACACACACAGTGTTCCTGTGCAGTAAGGCATCTACATGTAACTAATTGGGCATACATTCGATATATGCATGATGCAGGTATCAAATTTACACTCAAGTTAGTGTAATTTGCCTTATTTACTGTGCAGTAAGGGCATGCATGTGTAGATGCATGCCCACATTGTGCAGTAATTTTGGCTACTGTGCAGTAAACATGAACATGTAGATGTAGCCTTAATGAAGGAACCAAAATGAAAAAACCCCCTTTAAAATGCCATTTAGAATCAAAAGATAAAGTACCATTTTTAAATACATATTTCTTTCTCCTAGTTATAGGTGAAAATCTGCTTCAGGAAATGTTTATCATCACTTTTCAAAACTCAGTGGAGAGCACTAATTAAAAAAAGAGTGGCATCTGTATATTTCCCATAGGAATTCTGTTTGTTTATAAAACACATTTAATAAAAAGGAGTTTTTAGTATATTACCCTTGAATACTAACATACATGAAGAATGCTCTGGTTTGCTTGTGATGAGGTAAAACAAGTTTCTTGGTACTGAGCAGAAACATCTCAAGGTCTTGGGAGTAGCTGGGATCCCTGCTGGAAATACCAGGACAAATTCTGTCCTCACAAAATTACTGATCTGACCTCCTTAATAAAAGGGAGTTAGGAGAATGTTGGACATTACATTTTTGGACACTTATCTCAATGAAGACTCTGAACCTTCTTGAGATACATGATCTTGTGATCTTGTACCATGTGCTGTGTACATGAACCTTGTCAGGCACATAACATACTGAAAATGAATAGCAACTTAATTAACAATTTACCACTGCAGGTAGATGTATTCAAGTATTTTATGAACTGAGGTGTACACTCCCTGTTTCTTTCCTCCACCCCCACTATCTCAGAAGGCCCTATAGGCAGTGACATTGATAGAGTTCCATTGGGTGGTGGTCATAGTATGCAGTAATTATTGTTCATGAAAACCACTTAATCAGGCTCAGAATCAGGGTAATCCCTTCAAACTAATTTCTGATAAAATGAAAGAAACAATCATTCTGTGCCCTTACCTGGGCAAAATCTATCTAAAAGTAGAAAGAAACTCTATTTTATAGCCATTCCAAAATGCATTTTATAGTTACTCAGTTTTCTATTAATTACTCCATGTGATGGAGCTCTTGCTTCTCTGGGCCAAATCATAGCCATTCTTGTGAACATAAACTGAAGATGAGAAATAATGCCTTGTGGAGCAAGTAAAAAGCAAAGGGCCCAGAGATACATGCTGTTGAAACAGAGAAAAGTACTTTAGCAGTAATAAGCCAGAAGTGGCACCACTTCTGGACTGCAGTAAGACCTCCAGTATGAACTCTCTAAGTTAAGTGCCTTTCCCAGTGAAAAGATTGATGAGATTTAATCATACATTTAACTGGACAACAAAGCAGACCACCTGGACCCACACACCTCCAGTGAGAATTTTTTCTTCCACACATTCAGCTGGCTCTTTATTGTGCTTTATTTTATTGTATGTATGATCTTTTTCTCTTCTCTTGGGTGAATCCTGGCACGAAGAAAATTAGTGGCAAGATTCCTTTGACTTGAACAGGGCCAATATTTCACCTTGTATTTCATCTTTCCTGTCTCTCACTCTTTGACATCATGTTTATTAAGGCTGAGCAAAGTTTTGGTAGCCGATTCAATTCGGAGGAGATTTGGCCCAATTCAGCTGCCGAATCTCCGAATCCAAATCAAACCGGGAGACCCATTAATCACTCCGAATTGAATTGGAAGACTCCAAATAGATGCAGAGATTTGGAGCGATTCAGCCATAGACTGTACAGGCAGGCACTAGGCAGTGCTGGTGGGAGCGGTCAGATGAGCCCTGGCTTGAGTTGGCAGCCCTGGGTAACAGCTGGACGAGCCCCAGCTTCTCTTGGGGCTGCTAGCTCAAGGCGGGGCTTGTCCAGCTGCTCCCCCAGCTGCTCCCGGTGGCACTGCCTGCCTGTATAGTCTATGGACAAATAAGATTCAGTGCTGAATGCTTTCAGATTTGGATTTGGCCAAATAGAATTGGGATGGTGATTCAAATCACCGAATTGAATCACTGTCCCTCTGAATCACTGAATCCGAATCCAAAGTGAATACTTTCAGCTTTTCACAGGTGTAATGCTTATGCTTTTCCCTCTCTCTTGACTGCTCTGACTGACTCTTTCCTCTTCATGAGCAAAGAGCAGTAGTTAGCTGTGTTAGTTTACAGTCAGCCAGACTATAAGTAGTATATAAGGTGCAAAGCTACCTTGCCTTCTTTACTTTTCTTCTGCCTTGAGTTAAAAAAACATGAAAGAGAAAGGCTGTTATTTTTCTTGATTTCTTTTTTTAAACTTTACATCTCTCAGTGGCTAATTAACAGCAAAGATTTTCCTGATTAGACAGATTGCTCTCTTGTAACACATCATCAATGGTGAATTAAACTGTGGAGGAAAAAAGTCAATAGGCTCTTTGGTACACTGGAGCAGAATTCAGGCCATTTCCCCATAATTTCCTGTTAGGGGCTTGTCCACTTTCCACAGAACCAGGGCTCATGTTGAGAATGAGTTTCAACTTCCTGCCTTCAGTAACAGCAAACTGTGAGCTTTTGAGCATCGCAGATCTTTTTGAAACTAAGAACAATACAAAAGTTTTCTAGGCGCCTCCAATGAAACAACTACCAATGAAACAACTTCTTTTCACTTGCCATCCATTTTATGGTCTTCGAGTCTTTCAGATTAATAGATTCAGCTTGCTTGGTTTGTGTTGAAGCTATGTTTGATGTGCTGTCCTGTTACATTTGTTACTGAATCCTCTACTGAGCAATGATTATAATCTTCCATAAGGGACTCTTCACTATGATTGGGCAGCAGAGATGGTAGAAGTTCATTCTCAGTACTAACATGGACAGACATGAGATGCTCTGTGATCTCTTTTATTGCACAGATGTCTCTCTCTGCCCTCCAGTGATCAGCTCAGGCATTGCTTTAGTTTGGCAGCCACTTTTATTGCAGCAACTTTTCTTTTCTTTATTTTTTTTTCAACATAATCTTTCTCTAGTGCTTTTTTGCTGTAAATCATCTACTTGCTTTGAGGATCCTCTTAATATTGCAAGTATCCTTTTTTCTTGCCCTGGCATTTATGACATACAGCTTCTCAGACTGGGGACACTGCAAAAAATGTCACAACATCCTTTCAGTTTCTATTTCCACAGGGAAATTTCCCTGTTACCAAAACCTTCTGTTGCTTTGGTTTACTTAGCTCTATTTGGGCTATTTTGCTGAAGCTCATTACACTGAAAATTCCATCTTATAATATTTAGTTGGAATTGCTATTTCCCAACAAAATATACATTCAGATAGTTTATTCACTGTTTTATGGAGGTTGATATGATCTGGAGTTAGACCTGATGTTACCGTGTCTGTCTAATTTCCTCTGGTGTAGATAAGGAAATGCACTTGGGATTCATCACTTCTATTGACCTCACGTAACATGAAACTACCTAAAATGGCTATCCATTTTGGACATACTAATTAATCAGCATAGTTAAAGCTTTCTGGATATGACTGTCACTAACACTGCTATCCTATTTCAACACTTTTTTGTGTTTCTTAATCTCTGTTTTATAGTTTTTTTCTTTGCTATTTCTGTTCTTCCTTGATGAGTTGCTTCTCTCAAAGCTAATACTAGAATCGAAAACTATTCTTCACATAAATTCTAATTTAAGCAGGCATAGAATATTATTCTTTTTAATTAAAGGAGACAGCAAAATGCCTGGACCCAATTTTTTAAAATCCATTTTAAATAACATTTTTTTCTAAACAAGGCAGACTTGGGACAAAAATTTAAAATTTATCCTTAAGTGCCTGCAGTGTTACTAAAATCATTATACCCATCCCCTTGCAGAATTAACAGAGTGGAATTTATCAGATTTTGATCATACTTTGGGCATCCTTCTTTTAATCTTCAAGATTAAAGTACGAAAAGAAAGCAAAGCTACCAGAGGTAAAAGTTAATTATTTACAAAATAATTTCTCTAAAGTAGACCCTGCATGGTGCGTTTATCTTCCAAATGCCAAGAGGTATGCAAGCACCACTCTTTATTCTTCAAAATGCTAAAGATTTCCTCATTGGTGGCTCTGCTTTCTCCACAGCTGGATAGAAACCTAGTGGAGAGACTGGATGGCAGGCTGTAGCAAATGAAACAAAGAAAGGAACTAGCATTAAGGAAAGCCCTTTTCCCTTTGGAGCTGATAACCATGGGAAAGCCAATTAAGCAGCAGGCGTAGCTAAGATGGGATGCAGCTTTATATACTCCTGTAACTACTTGGAGGGTATATGTGGAATAGTAAAATAGTGAATGCCAGACACAAACTACTCAGATTTATGACATTGTTAAAATGGTTAGGAAAGGCTCTGACAATGGCCAACACTTGATCTTCTGTCATCCCATCTGACCAAAAACAGAAACCCAATATTTTTAACTACATTAAATTGTTTCATCATGGGTTGGGAAGCTAAAAGAACTGCATCCCTACTCATATTTCCCCTCATGCTCAATCAGCATAACCTTGGTTTTACTGGATTTCAACCTAGGCAGATTCCACACCAGGCAATGAGCGTATTTACTCAAATATAAGACAACCCCAACTAGAAGATGACCCCTCAATAATTAGATTTTATATATAGAAAATGTATCAATTTGTTATAATTTTCCAGCTATAGAATCTAATTATTGGAGGTTTGCCTTGAATTTGTCTCCTTTCCCACTGCTACAGCAGGGAAAATACGTCTGGTGGGTTAGATAGTCCCCTTGCTTTGTATATGCACCCCCTCAACTTCTTTGCCTCCTTCTTACTGTCAGATCCTTCTGATCCTGAGCACATGGAAGTAAGAAGCAAAATTTGCATACAGATAAATAATAATAGGTATCCACAGACTTAGTTTGAGTAGAATAGATGCTGTTTACCATTTTAAATATGCTGCAAGTTTTAGCACAGGTACTCCATAAATACACTTTCAAGCAGCACTTTGGTACCTACTTAAATATAGTGCAAACTATGAATGATATTAGTCCAAAGCCAAAACACTCATGATTTACTACACAGTTTACTGGGATGGGCCTCAGCAGAGTCCCAACATTTCAACATAGTGGGCGCATCTATTACTTGTTGCTGTAGCAACGAGATACGGTGATGTAACTCACTGCTGTAGCAACGTAGCATCGGTGGGCAAAAACTATGACACCACTGCTACTGCACAGTAGTCATTGCTACTGCATAGTAGGGTCAGAAATGACCCATGCAGTACCTGGACAGTGCAGTGCTGGAAGTTACTGTGCAGTTGTGTACATGTATAGATACACTTGATAACTCCACAGCTCAGCACTGCTCAGTATGTATATATAACCCAGGTACCCTACCCCCACAAAGGAGCTATGTGCTAATTAGCCCATCACTTATGACTGCAACCAGGTGTTCTTGTCAAGAGTCCTGGGACCCTTCAAAAATTTAAATGCAGATGAGGCTCAGGACAAGCTGGTCCAACTCCACCTCAGGGAGGGCAGGCCCACACTAATCACATGTATCATGCTGAGAGAGGGGGCAGCAGAGGGATTCTGGGTGGACTGTTTGGGGCCCCATTTGCTGATGTTTGCCAGATGTTTAAGTCTGGTGAAGAAACAGGAGTGATTGGAAATGGGAAAGAAAGGTACAACTTAGCTGTGGGAGCAAAGAGAAAGTCAAAATATATTCAGTATAGTGGCTCACTATGACTTAAAAAAAAAGAGTCAGTGCTGAGGGGGACTCCATTCAATAAGCACTGCCATATATTTTATTCAGATAGGCCACAGTCACCTATTCTTGTGATAGTTTCCCATCAGCATCTTGGCATTTCTGTATTTCCTTGTGCTTTGAAATTTCAACACTAACATTTTCTAAAAATTTAAATTTTTGGCACCAAGGGGACAGGTTGTCAGGGCTGGCGCTGGCCCTCCTGGTGCTGGCCTGATATTGCAGTACCTGCAGGCCCAGTGCTAGTTGCCTGCAAAGGGAACACCTGCCCATTTTTTTAAGGGCCACAAAAATAAGGTTCCCAATCAGTGTATTTACCCCATATGGGTAATGCATTTTATAGTCATACTCAGTACTGGCTGTCAACTTCCTAGTTGGTTTCCATTACTGGGCACATGCTGCTTTTGCTGGTAGTTTAGGGATAGACAATGAGATTTCCTTGTATGTGATAAGACGAGGAGCTTTTTTCTCCCATGCTGTCTCCCCCATGCTGATTAGGGGAAAAAATCATCATGTATTTGTATAGATATGGTATTGATTTTAATGATACAAGAGCCAAGGCTGTCATTAGTTGTGACAATATTAACAGAATGGAATTGATTGGGATTAAAGGACATTACAGGATTTAGAAATGTAACAGCTTTTTATATTGGTTAGATTGTAAGGGCAGGGAAGTCAAGCAAATCAGGCCCACTATTTTATGTAAAGTAAGCTTTCCAGTCCTTTGCTTCTAATGCCTACAGAATTTAAATGACGATGATAAAAGTTTGGTAGCATTCTAATTGTATGCAGCAGAAATAGATTCCACTTAACTAGGGTCACAAAGAAATACAATGGGGGAAATAGCTTTTGTGGTTTATTTAAGTGTAATCTCAAAAGTAAAACCCTCTTTTTGCTAACTCTGAGGTTACATGAACTTAATATTAACTTTACAAATCAGGAACTTTATGATGAAATGGATCTCTTCATTCAAATAACGCCAACCACTATTCACTACTTTGTGGTCTGTAGAGATGTTATCTGATCATGCAGTGATGTACTTGTGGTTAGTAAAAATGGGGACCCTAAAGATCATCAGAGCTTAAGTCTCTTCCCTGGGGCCTTTTTACTCTGCTGACACGCACTGAAAATCTACCAAAAATACTCTCTCCAGAACAGCAATCATTAACTCATTCATAGGCACAGGAGCAAGGGTCTTGGGTTAGCAGCTATTAATTAGGATAATTATTCCCAGGGCCACAATTACAAACCACAGGATCCACTTAGCATCTATTCTCAAATATTGTCTTTCTGCAATGCTAATGTCTCTAAAAGGTTCATTTACCACCATTTACTGATTACATTCACTATAGTATATTGTTTCAGATGGACGGGACGGAAAGCCAATACCTAATATTGACCTTTACAGTATCCTGTGATTAGAAAGGCTGCTCCTACCATCATTATCCACATAGTTTTATTGAAAGACATATACACTGCTTGTGATAGATTTGTGATATTTCTCCCTTTTCAAATAGGCTTACAAAATGAGCATGGTAGAGAAAAAACGGGGTGTATTTCAAATGATTTGCTTTAATAATGCACCAGCACCAGCCAACAACATTCATTTTTTTGATGTTTAAGAACATTTCAGATGATGCTGATCTATAATACTGTGGGTTTTCAAGATACATTCTATAATCTACATAAAAAGAAGATATTAAAGGATCAATTATACAAGCTTGACAAAGACCCAATCCTACAGGGTGCTGAACAACCTAAACTCCTAGCCCAGTTCAGAGGAAATTGTGGGTGCTCAACACTATTGAGTCAGGTCTACAAATGTCCTGCAGATGGACAAAGGCATACACTGAACATTTATATACTTTTGCCTATGTAAGTACTCAAGTATATCTTTTTTTCTGGAAAAAAACCTGAATGTGAGATTTCTGATGTCCACACAGGACAGACTTCCATTCCATCTAACAGCAGAAGGTAGCAATTCTTCCCAGGAATAGGGTATCTTTTCATGTACATGTGATTAATGAGGAGAAATTACTATTAATTCAGCCTTCAATTCTTAAATCCATGATGGGATTTAAGGTCCCAATTCAGCACTTAAGTCAGTCTCACTGACTTCAATGGATCTTAAGAACAGGCTAAAATGCTTTGCTGAATCAGAGCCTAGCGTTTCTCTGATTCTTAAGTAGGGTAAATCAGAAGTCAAATATTCACACGATTTGTCAGATGTGGAGACTACTGATAGAGGAAGAGCATGAAAGCCATCACAACAGACCTTTTCCAATTGCATTCAGCTCACAACCACTGAGACAGGAAGGAGACTTTCCACTCTAAGAAAAAGCAGGAAGTGGGGGGAGCATGGCATCCTGTTATTATGACATGCTTCTCTTTCTCTATTCTTCAAGAAGCTGACAGCAGGAGCAAATTGGGGATGTCACACACTTAACATCTGAGTTCAAAGGGGATAGGGGAGCCAAAACATCTTAGCAGCATGTTATGGTTACGGGAGATGCTTTAATTCTGTTTCCTATTACTACACTGATGAGCGATAAATTAAAATGGAAAAAAACAAACCATGTTATACAGGACTTGAGGCAAGTAACACTTGCCACTTTAGTATACATTTTAAAGGCTCTCTCCTGGACATTGCCTCAACTATGCAGAAGTAAGTGGAAGCAGCAGTGTTGCTTTTAAATGTGCTGTTAGATTGTATTTGTGAGCATTTGATGTTCTTCTTTAATAACCTCAAGTAAAAGGCTGAATGAATTCAACAACAGTAGCTGAAAAAAGTGCAATGAGTCATATTATAGGAAAATGGAGAAAAGGATACAGGACTCTCCACTGAACACAATCCTATATTGTAGGCAATCTGTGATAACACCCTTTTCATTTCAGTTCAGTCCCATAAAATTACCACTAACATTACAACTCATGCAGAACACAGATAAATGTAAAAATGTCACAGAATTCTTCCAGATGGGACTTTTAGTTCCACTAGATCACCATCTACTTTTTTACTTGTCTAATATTTCATTACAACCTTCCATAAGTTAATTTTCTTTCCACTGACCATGTAAATCACAAATCAATTTTCATTTAAAATGCCTGACTACAGATTGCTCCTGAAAGCTCAAAGCATATGCTTCAGTGATCTCTCCAACATTCTTAATGTACATTAGAAAAATGTTGTGTTTTTTTTAAATCTTTTTAAAGGAATTAATTTTACATTAAAGTCTGGCATGAAACCTGAGTGGTCCTATTTTCCCCCCTCTTTAAAATGCAGGCACATTTTGAAGCCTGATTTTATGTATAGTTAAATAATCTTTGTGATAAAATTAATAGGATGTGTATGCCTATCCCACAATTGAGGCAACCTCATAAACTGCTCTAAATTTGTAGTAAGTAGATGTGATTTTTAATCCTAAACTATGTTAAAATCATATACTGTGGAGTAAAAAAGCATATATTGTGGAGTAAAAAGAAATATAAAGAATCTAAAAGGCACCATAATGTATACTTTAATTGAATAATCTTTCTTTTTTCTGAGAGTTTTAACAGGCCCATGTATAATTCACCATGGAAGGCTAAAATATACAACTAAATATAATCTTCACTCATGTAAGCAGTCAAACTGAAGTCTAATGGACTTGGGTGTGCGAGGCAAGCAGGATGTGGTCCTTTAAAAAAAAAAGTCCTACAAGAAATGCACTAGACAAATATCCAGGAAATAATCTGAACAATGGGAAAACTTCTTTACTTAATCTTAATTACTTACTTAATTAGAAAAGCCTCAACATCCCCTAAGGCATGCAAGTGAGGCCTGGTCTAGCATCAGTGAATTCAGCTGAAAGCACTAGAGAAGGAGAAGCATGCCTTCTGTATATGCCCTACTTAAACCTAATGGGTCCTATATGGACTCAAGCCTTGCCTTTCCCTCAACTGTCTCATTTTTTCCCCTTCTCCTCTCTACCTGGCACTGCCATATTCTTCTCCCTCCCTTCACCCTCTATGTTCTCTCTCCAGCATTCATTTCCCTGCTGTTTCACACTACTCTGGCTGACTTACTAGCAGCAGAGAACAAACTGACTCAAATCCCAGTTTCTTGAAGCAGTCTGACATTGGATTTCTAGCTTGGGGGTGATGGAGGGTGTGTCACTTTAAATAAGGCTGAGAGCTTATGACAATTCAAAGAAGTTCTTTTTTAAAGGGTACTTTTTTTTTCATAATTCAGTGTGTCGGCAATGACCACTGAAATGGCATAAGGAAAAAAGCCTTCTGAGCAGTGTTTAAGTGTGGTCTTGCTGACCAACTTAACAGTTTCACTCAGGCAGCCTTTCCTTTATTTTTTTACATAAACAAAGTCCCATTGCAGTCAGTGGACACAGGTCTCAAACAGTGATCTCAATGGGTCTGTCCTTCTGAAAAACTGAATGAAAGACCTCAGGATTCAGCTCTGTGACTGTCCTCAGGATTCAGCTCTTGGTGTTAGAGCTGGCTATTTATATGCAATCATTACCTGCAATTACTTCAGGTAACAAAAAGGTCAAAGTTTGTTAAACTTTGTATACAGCTAAAGAGCTGGACAAGAAGCCACTTACTGTAAGGTCTCTGTGGGGATGTTCATTTTATAGCAAACGGAATATTTACAGATGGCAGATTATATTTTTGGAGACTCTTGAATGATTATATGAAGTCAACCATGTAGCTCTCTAGTTTAGCATTTTACACTAACCCGGGAATTGATAGGGGTGTCCAGCTAAAGTGTTTATTCCTCAGGCAGAGATATGGTGGTTGGGTTGTGAGTTGGTTGACTAGCTGATTGTTTTTATTCCAATTGGCTAGCTAATTAAGGAAAAAGGGCTGTGCTTTCTGTCCACTTTTCCCTCCCCCACTTCTTCTATTTATAGGGATAGAAGAAAAATTAACTTGGAACACTACAGGAACCACAGCCGACACCTGCCACAACAAATGTTCAAATTTTATGCAGGTTCCTTAGTGTGTCATGGTGTATTTTTTTAAAATCAGCAAATAGTGAAATACAGTTGTTGCTATGGTCTGGACGTAGTCTGAAGTGAATACAAATGTTAAGGACCGGATTTGAATGTTTGATTTATGCCCAGACAGACTTCATTCCTTACCACAATGTTTTAAGTTAGGCTCTCTCTAGGCAGGGAAATCTAACTCTTCAAAGACAAAAACTCTTTTGATAGGCTAAATATGTTTGAGTCTGCTTTTCCATGAGTTAATAGTACACAAGGATGCTAGTGTATCTAGGTAGAGTATGAAGGTTAGTCAGTACATAGCTCTATTGTGAATCAGATCCTAGAAGGCAGATGTCATTTGAGCTATAACTTTTTTTGATATTAATGCAGATAGGTTTACAAAGCACTTCATGTCTCCACACTATGGTGCTCTCTAATTTTCTTCCACGCCATTTCTAAAAGCAATGATCTGATTGGGGGAAAAAGAAAATATTAATGGAATGTGACTGTGTATAAGTTGTTCTACATTGGAAATCCCATTCCATTTTGTTATTTACTTTTTCTCAAGTAAGATAATTATATTTGTATAGGTATAGATATAGATATAGATTAGATGCTACACTGCAAAACCACAAGGGTTCATGATCTTGTTAACGTGAAGGTTGTCATAGTTTGTTTCATTTTGCATGAGCAAGAGCTCATTACAGAGAGGCCCTTGTCATTCACATTGGCTTGTGTCTTCGTAATAGAACATTTCTGAAATGAATACCAAGACATATGCATTTCAATCTATGTTGGATTTGAGTTCTTGTGCCTGGTTCTGTTCCCACTGAAGTCAATATTGGTACTTTAGGATTGTAACCTGAGAAAGGAAGCATTACTGGCCAGGAATTTTAAAAACATGCCATTCTCACACCCTCCGTACACTCTAGATACCTTGATAAATCCTGTGACAGGGGGCCATCCTGGGGCTGAGATCTCGCGTCAGTCTGCCCACCTGTCTATATGGGGAAGTCTGCCCAGTCTCTCCTGCCATGACTTTGCTGGTATAATAAACTGGTGGTAAATGCAGGAGGCTGCCCATTATATGGCCTGAAGCCAGGGGGCACTAGCCACAGCTCCATACCATCCCTACACCATGGCCCATGCCTTGCAGATGGCATCTGAACAAGTTCTTATACTTTGACCCAAACTCGGTCTCTCAGCATCCAAGGACTTACTAGGGTCTCCCTGTGATTCAATCACCTGGCCTCAACACGGCTGAGGATTTACTGGGGTCATGACTCACCCTGACCCACAATTTACTCGTTCTTTACTGTCTGAGTCCCCAAGGTCTCTTTACTGTCCAAACCCCAAGGTCTGGAATAGCCTGCCATCAGAGGTGGTTCAAGCACCTACTCTGAACACCTTCAAGAAAAAATTGGATGCTTATCTTGCTGGGATCCTATGACCCCAGCTGACTTCCTGCCCCCAGCTGACTGGGGCAGGGGTCTGGACTCGATGATCTTCCGAGGTCCCTTCCAGCCCTAATGTCTGTGAAATCTGTGAACTCTGACTCCTTGGCTGAGCCACACACTTGGCCTCTGGCCCAATTGTGGCCTCAGGTGTCTGTAGACTAACTTTGGCCTGTCCACCCCAGAACTGAGGCTTCAACTACTGCCCTTCCGCTGGGGCCTTTCAACTATGCCCTCTCACTAGGGCCTTCACTGTACCACTGATGGTATTACTTGGGGGTTTGCCTGTGTGCTGTCCTTCAGGCTGTCTCCTCAGCCCTACTCAGCATGCCCCCTGGTGCTGTCCTTCAGGTTGTCCCTTCAGCCCTATTCAACAACTGGATTACACACAGTCCTTCCGGTCGTAAAGATGTGTGGGCCGCCTCTCCTCTCATACCCTCTCCTTAGGGCCACACTACTGCCCCCTCTCTGGGACCACAAATCTGCCCCCTCACACTGGGGCCTTTGGGGTCTTACACCTGTGGGGCTCAGGTGACTGCAACTATGCTTGGCCCTCTTACCCACAATGTTGTGGTGGCTGGGGTTATTAAGGTGCCCCTACCAGCCTTTCACTGGGGAGGTCTGCGGTCCTGGTATTTGAATGGCACTGCCTCACCATGGGCAGTCCCTCCAGGCCTCCCTACCCCAGCATGGTGCAGTTTCAGGTCATGCCCAGGACCAGGAGCCTCCAGCCATCCCCACAGCCCCTGCCTTTACCTCCAAGATCTTGTGAACCTCAGCTCAGCCAGGTGATGTTGCTCCCTTGGCTGTAAGCAGCCAACTGCTGCTTCTGCCTGACTTGTCTAACTTTGAAAATGGCCGACTTAATCAGGTACCTGCCAGCTGCCTGCTCCAGCCCTTAAAGTGGCAGGCACCAAAGGTGTACTGCCACAAACCCCAACTGTAATTTTTAGTTTGTCGTTCATTCATTCATTCATTCATTCATTCATTCATTCATTCTATTTGGCTACCTTCTTTACCAAACTGCTGCAGGCTTATTCACTTCTAGGTTCACAAAACATTCCAGTTCACTATATCCCTAGTGGTACAGTAGTATGCCATGATGCAGACATGTAAACCTCATCCTATCTTGGTTAGCCAGACTGGGTTAGTTTGCTGTGCAGAAGAGGTGAACTAAAAACAAGTCTCACTGCTGGGGAGGGTAATAGCAACATGGCTTTTGCAGCAATCCCCTGCCAGGCAATCCATAGACTGACACTGATGGCTGCTCTGGAGGGAGTCACTTACCCTCCAAGCTAGAGGTAAGACGTCAGATAAGCAGTAGTCTGTAAAAGGGGATTAAAAAAGAGAGAAAACCAGGGGGAAAGATTAAGATAATTTACCCTTGTATATTGCATCCATCATAAATCCCATTGTCAGTATCTATTGTTCAAGTACCTGACAAACTTCTATTTCTATCCTCCCCATAAAGCCTCCCTTGTTGGTAAAGTTGTGTACCTTTCATGGTTTTATAATAAACTGGAAGTGAGTAACAGTGCGATATCAAAGGAAATAAAACTCCAGTTGCTATTGCTGCTGGGGTTGCCTTCTGAATGTGGCTTATACAATATTTCATCTATGCTGACACCTTTCACTCTCAATTATTTGGCTGCTGTCAAAACAAATCAATCAAATTATAGCACTGTGTCTTTGTGTTACCATTCCATTGTAAGTTAGCTACATTAGCTTTGAAATATATGGAAGTAAAAATTTTATCTCTATTATTTATTTAATGCAACCTTCTCCCTTGTGAATTATCTCACAAACATAGAAAACTCAAATTATTTTATGTCAAATGTTGAATATATATATACATATATATATATATATATAGGTACTGCTAAGAAATTTTAAAATAATGGCACACATGGAAACATAAATACATAAAAACACACTTAAGTCTTATACATGCTACCAACTCAAGACTACTGACAAACAGCACAAACATTATGTTTTTAATTTTGGTTTCAACAAATCTAGATGCTCACATTGGATAACTGTAATTTAATAAGATGTAACTTTGAACCACCACTCCTACTGAAGATTGATGAAACAGAAAGATTTAAAGAACCGATTTTGTTAGCAGTAAAATGGGGAAAAAAATTGCTGAAACAAAACATTTTTTTAATCATGCTACTTTGTTGGGTGGAGAAATGCTGTTGTCTTTTACAATTCACAAACTATGTGGCATCATTGAGAACAGGCTAGGCTAACATTTCACTAACAGAATCGGAATGTAATATTTTGTGGATGTATTTTTCAACCTGCTATACCCACAGTTGGGGCAGTATAAGCACTAAGCTGTTTCTTGAGCTTTTTTTTTCTTCTTAAATTTGTAATGGAAAGTTAACTCTCAAATTCTAAGCCAATGAATGAATTATTTGGAAACATTTATTTCATAATTCCACTGTCATTTAGGCTAGGTAGTGACATTCAAAAAGCCCAAAGTGAAATCAATCTAAGTTATGCATAGTAAGTGGTATAGTGTAGACTAGTAAATACACATGCACCCTTTGGTTGGGGAGGAGGACGTGGGGGTGGGGTGGAGGGCGGGGGAAGTGTGAAAATCTTAGACTGGGTTCTGCTATTTTTAAACCAGTCTATGTGTGCTACACTCATGTTCTGTTATGGGTATAGGCCAGTTTCCAATCACTTATACTGGTAAAGGTGTAATGTCTGTACCTGGACTTAGTGTGTATATACTGTTGTTACTACCCCTTTTAATAAACAGACATTTAATATACATGAAATCCTGTAATAGCCTGATAACCAACAGAAATTCATATCCTTCTTAGTCGACTCCCGATATAATGGAAAAATAACCATTATAAATTATTATTGTTATAAACTATGCAGTTATAAACTAGATGTGGTGGGGGAGAAGGCAGAAGGAGGAAGCGGTGGGAGGCACAGGCACCAGGTGTGCAGGCACCATGGTGGGGCACAGGCAAGAGGGGCAAATGGAGGGGGCAGGTGGGAAACATGTGGCAGGTGTCAAGGGGTGGGGGTCATGCTCTTTCACTCCCCTGCTGCTGTCCCCTCAATGCCTGCCTCCTGATGCTTTTTCTGTCACCATAGTGGGGAGGGAGGGGAGAGGGAGAAAATTTATGATGACCCTCTAAGAAATAGATTCTAGAAATGTAAAATTAAAACTAATTTATGCATTTTTCATGCGTAGAATTTAATTATTGGTGGGTCATCTTATATTCAACGTCATCTTGGATTCAGGTACCATTACCTTATGGTACCATTTATGGTATGGTGCATGTGGCCTATACACATAGAGAAAATGTGTACATTTACCCGCACATATAGAAGTATATATGTATGTATACACACACACATATATATACACACACATGATGCCATTTGACATATGTATACCTCTAAAAATCATGGTGGAATGGAGAATGAGAAAACAAAGGTCCAGAAATGTATGGGTTGGGTGGGGACAGAAGAGGAAAAATGGCAATAGGATCTGAGATACAGAGAGTGAAAGAAACTCAAAGGCCAGATTCCATACATCCAAAACAAAGTCACTTTCTCCAGTGGAACCACACCAATGGGTATGAGATGAAATTCTAGACTAAATGAAAGGTGTGCACATTTCAAGGGGGTCAGAGGACAAATTGATCACATAAAATTATAAATTGTGTATGACTAAGAATGACAATAACTAACGAAAGAAACATAAAATAATGTCAAATCCACACATGATTATGTCTAAAAACAATATAACTTGAAAGTTGCACCAACATAAAACATACTCAAGACAAAAATATGGTGGTTTCCATGCTTCAAGCAGTTTAGATTCAGAAATATTTGATTATATCAATGAGAAACTTCTGTTGGACCATAACTGTGCAGAAGATATTGCTATCCCCAGGGTATATTATACTCCTCTCTAAGCCAATGGGACTTAGATGCTCTGAAGTGTAAGTAGAAAAGCAACAATTCAGTTTGGGAGAGGAAGTCTTGGGGAAAATGGTACCCCTGGAACCCAAGTAATTTGTACTGAGGTGGAGCAAAGCTGATGCCCCAAGATTCTTCTACAGATCTAAAAGCACACTCAGATCCAGAGAGCTAAAACCACTAACTGCGTGTGTGTGTGGGGGGGAGGGGGGTGGAATGGGACATGAACACAGACTTCCGATTCCAACCCACAATCGGGCAATTTTTATGGTACTTCTAGAGGTACTCAGAGTAGCTGCAGAACTGTTCCTCTTCTTCCGTTTGGAAGTAACCATTATAAGTCCAAATCTGGAAAATTATTTTCGCAATTTCTAATCCTGAAATAACTCATGACCTCCTGTGTTGGGGTTTATGACTAATAATTATGCTGATCAACTACAGCATCAGATTGTAATTATACAATCCTCCTTCCATCTGAGGTCTCAAGGCAATTAATACATATTTATGATCTGAGCCTCTTTTCAGATATCATCCCTATTTTACAGATTGGGAAACTAAGTCAAAGAGACACTACGCATAAGGTCATAGCAGATATCTGTGACAGAACTCAGGGGAATAGAACTCAGGTCTTGCAATCCCTTTGACTCTTCTCCTTATTAAATCCACTGGGGCTACGTGCTTCTAAAACATAAAATGTCAGAAGAACATAAGCAGCTCCAAAGCAGCTTTGGGATTAGAGCAAAAGACGTGGGCACGAAGATCTCCATGACTGTAGAATTTTACCCAAAGGATATAATTCCATATCAGGGTCTGGTGACCTGAACAAACCACTCAAGTTTTACTTTTATGGTTTATGATGCCACCAGAATACCTCAGCGGAGTTTCCATTATTTCCCGCAAGGTATTAAAAAAGTGAACGTTTTCATCCTTTTGTATTGCTCAGTTTTGATGTTACCTTTATTATTTTGTGTGTGATGGGGGAATGGAGGTGCAGTGGGTTGTAATTGAGAGAAAGACTAGAATGCCTGTGAAGATAAGCTGAGAAACAGAATAAAAGACACAGAAGGGGGATCTGGAATACAGACACAAGAGAAGAGATAAGGAAAAAAACACAGTAAGAAAAAGAACCCCCTCTTTTAACCTACATTATTATTATTTATATGACAGTAGTGCTTCAAAACCCCAATCAACAATCAACTCCATTGTGTAAGGCACTGCAGGCATGTAACAAAGACAGTCCCCGCCCCAGAGAACTCACAATGCAAAGAGCCACCACGTTAGTGCAAGTTTGAGTTATCATTCTATTTTGAGATTCTAGGAAACTCTACAAAACACTGCCAAGGTTCAGGGTGTCACTAGAATATTGCAATGGAATTATAGCTCTACACTGTGCATTTAGGGAGCACACAATTCCTTATGTGACAGTCTTACTTTGAAAATAAGCCTGTATTGCTCCAGTGTTCCTGGGGCTGCAAGAGATCTTCATCCGGTGACAATGTGGTTCCCTAGCACCCTCTACTTATTACACAATATACTATTCATACTACACATTCATATGCCTCCTATTCAGTTAATGCTCTTGTGCTTCAAGGATGTGTTGACTTGTATAAAAGAAAATGTGAACTGGGCCTTTTAGTATATAACATATAAGTTGAAAGCACCAGAGTTGCAGAGATTTCACCAAGGCCTGTGGCAAGCACACATTATCTATTCCATATAACATTTTTACCATGTAGGTTATTACTGAATATTAAGTTACACTTTGAATGCATAATATCCATTATCTACATCCAGCATCAACAGCTTGCATGTGATTAATGCATGCCAAGAGTATGATGCAGGTATGTCTGGTCGTCGCAGGGGTGAGACTCCCTTTGAAGTCAATGGGAAGTATGCATATGGGAAAACTAGGAATGAACCTTAAGAATTTAATTATGTTCTTAGGTGCTTAGAATTACATTCCTAAATGAAGTAGCTTGTGATTCAGATCACTGTCCCTGATTCGATTCAGCCAAATTCGAATCTGAAGATTCAATGCTGATTCAGAGAATCAACGATTTGGCCATAGACACAGCTTTAAATGTTTTTTCTACATACATTGAGGTACTAGGCGTGGCTTGTGAATGCTGAGATGCTGGGGCGGATGGAGTGTCCAACAGGAGCGTGGGGGAGCCCCCCACGTGCTCAGCAGCGAACCCAGAAGTGGACTGGAAGTACTTCTGGTCCACTTCCATGTCTGCCAGGGAACGCACTAGGCCTCCTCCCCCCCAGTTTGGTGATAGGCTGTGAGGAGACCCTGGGAGCCCTTCCAGACCCAGGAGGCACCAATCGCCAAGCCGGGGGGACACAGGAGGCCCCCCCAGTGCACTCCCAGCAGACCCGGAAGTGGACTGGAAGTTTCCACTTTTGGTCCACTTCCAGGTCTACTGCCAAGCACACTGGGGAGCCCCCCATGCTCCTGTGGGACACTCCATGCACCCCAGCATTGCAGCATTCACAAGCTGCTTGGTACCTAGAAGTATGTAGAAAAAACTTTTAAAACTGTGTCTATTTCCAAATAGCTGAATGTTTCCAAATCTCTTCAAATCAATTTGGAGGGCCCCGATTCTATTAGGAGAGATTAAAGGGTCTCCTAATTTGATTCAAATTTGGAGATTCAGCCACCGCATCAGGCCAAATCTCCGCTGAATTGAATCAGGGACCGCAGCTTCACACAGCCCTAATAGCTACCCAAATAATTTTGCCTGCCTTTATGCTGTATGGCTATTCAAGTCCATGAACTCATGTGACCACTGGCCTCCATCAATGAAGTAACTCCAGCAATGAAGTAATGTGGAGTACACCACATTATGAAAAAGTAGTGTGCCCTATTTCCAGAATTAAGCAGTTTCAACTGCAAATAGAATTAAAAAAAATGCTGTAAATATTCCCAGTTGAATATATGCAGAGACTTTAATAAGAAGGACACAATGCAGGTTCAAAGCTTTAAAAAATTTTTTTTTTTAATTTTTGTTCTCCATTAAATGAAACAAAACCAGATAGATTTTGAAGAAATTTCATTAAAAAATTGGGTCCCAAGCTGTTAGCTTGTACGGTCTGTGGGTTCAAAATCTGTATTATTAAAAATGCCCGTAAACTCACTTGGTCAATAAAGACTTTGTTGTTTTTATGAGTCCCTAAATATATATGTACTTGCTTAGAGTCTTGCTGGTCTATCAGGAACACAAGTTTGTATCCAGGGAGGTTTTAAAACATGAATCATAGGGACTTTATTAATATAAATACTATAGAAAAACAAAAGAAATTAAACCACAAAGACTATAAATGTCTGACTTAAACCCACCAAAGTAAGGAGGTTAAGACTGAAAACTGTAAATCTATCCTGGTACTCCATCTTTAACTTAACCTGCAGTTCTTCAGTCTCAGGTCAGCATATGAGCTCATATGAGCTATATGTGTGTTTACTGTATGTATGCATTAACTCTTTTGCATATGATGCACCAAGGCATGTGGCAATGTATTGCAATGCTTAAGTAAGAGACAGAGAGGCATCCAACAGCAAGTATTTGCACTTACAAGGGCAATAAAATTTGGAATGAACAATTATAGTAAGTTAAAAGCTTAACATTACCTGAATGAATTTTTTCTACATTAATTTAAATTGTCATGCTCTAATTTCAAGAAGATTAAAGGCTACTGGAAACAGGTACAAAGATATACTTAAAAACAGCATTAAAATGCATCCATGTTCTGGTTGACAGAAATTTCATTTGCGGCTCTGCACACAGAATATTCCTGCCAAGAGCAGTATCAGCTTGAGCTGAGGGGAGGATATTTATTGTTGAATAAAGGGGTATATTCCCATTAACATCTCTCTTTCTCTCTCAGAACCAAATCATGCAACTACCAGGAAGAATGCTGAATAGGAGCAGCCAGCTTCTGCCTTGTCCATCTAGCACTTGGCAGGTATTTTTGGAGGGAGTTTTCTGTACAGACTAACTCAATTTGGTTTTAGAACTTTGAAAGGGAACCTGCTTTTTTAGAATTAAGTTGAACTGCATGGCCTTCTCACTTACGGTGATCCACAGTCATGAGGGCTAAATACTGACAGTCAGAAAGCCCAAGGCTGAATCGATTCAATCTTTGCAGGGTAGTTTAAGCTGTGTAGATTGAACCAATAAGCAAATGAGCAGACATTCACTTTTGATTCCAGAAATGCAGCCACATGCCTGCAATGGCCCAGACTAGAAGCTGGGGGGCGCTACAGCATGCCTCCTTGCTCAGCCTCCTGGATCAGACAGCTTAGGCCAAGGCTAGCCCACCCACCCTAAGAGAGGGAGTTCGCAGTGGAGGTACAAAGTATCCAGGATGCTGGGGGACTGAGAGTGAATTTGAACTGAAGGGCATCTGGGACAGAAGTTCAATAAACTGATTTAACTTAATTTAAACACTGTTACATATCAGTTAAGTCAGGTAGGTCTGGGGTCTGTTTCTGGTGAAAATCAGCAACACAGCATGCATATGCACATACATACATGCACATGTATCCACACTACTATGGCATCTTAATGTTCATAATGTTAGGTCTTTAATGTATGGGGCCAAAAACATAAATATCCAACAGCTAGTTCAGTGAACAAAAAATAATAAGTAGAAACTAAAAAAGCCTAAAGTCTTTCACGTTCACTCCATGAAACATTTATTTTGTCATTGCATGAGATGAGCAAATAATATGGGGCCAAGGAATTGCTTTCTGGAGAAAAACCTACAGAGTTACCTGGGAGACTAGGGAAACTCCGTGAGGTTCTTCCAGTTCATCCTTCAGAAAGGATTTGTGTCCCTCTCACATGGATGAAACAAAGCATTAGGCCCTGATAAAGATTAGGCCCTGTAACACTGCAGGTCTTGCAAGTTATACAGAGGCACTAGATCATGTGCTTCTAAAATGTTCTTATCTCCTCACTTCTTTTACAACATGGCTTCCAAGGAATTATGCTGCCAGTCCAGAGAATCCTGGCTCTGGTGATTGCCTAATCTGCATACACGCTGTACATGCTGCATTATACTTAGAGACATATTATCATTTACATTCCTTTACCATGAACAAATCCCTGAATCCTCAAAGACAAGGAGGCTAGCTGATCCCTTCCTTTCTGCAAGTGAATCTTCCCTGGCAACTGTTTTCTAAGCTGGCTTCCTATAATGATGGTGGCATATTTGGCCTGAGGGTTTCACCAAAATTGCCACTAAGTGCAGCTCTACTTCTTTCTCCTTATCATTCTTGTTCTGGTGATGTTAGTACACTGCATAAGTACCTGGGAATAAACTATTCCTCTAAGTGAAACATCATTTTGATTATTACTGACATTGGTGCTCATTAAAATACATAAGTGAAACAGTGCCTTTCTGTAGACTTTGAAAGCTATTTCATGTCACTTGAAGGGGAATACAAATGAATAGGGACTGCATCACTTTAGTTAAAAGGCAAAAATGTTCTCAAAACTGGAATCTGGGCTCTAAATCAGCAAGCAATTGAGGTTTGTCATTTATTTCTTTTCTGTCTCTTTCTTGTTTCTCATATCTATCCTATACCTAATTTTTTAAGCTGTATGTACATGGGGACTGGGAAGAGTGCATGCTTACTTTGTCTCTGTAGCGCAATTAAAGATACAAATCTATGTTAAGATGAAACAAGATCTAATAAATGTAAACAATACATTTTGTGTCTCTGTCACTGTTACATCCTTACCCAACATTTGCACTGACTGATCAGATCTCTAAAAGAAAAAAAGCCTTTGCATTTTTTTTTACCATTACCTATGTCTACTGTTACCATATCAGTGCATTTTAATGGATATCTCCAAGCTCTCCAGCTGTTTAATAATTTTTTTCTCCACTGTACAGCAGTTAAAAATATGACTTGCTGCTGTTTAAATAATGTAATTTAATGATTTCACATTTTCAGTAGGACAAGGCTTTCTTTCAGCATCGAAGCCTTTCACTAATGATTTGGTGAGATAGTTTGTTCTTCTTTCTTTCAGAACTCAGGATTGAAACCCTGACTTGGAAATAAATTATTGACATCCACTTTAGAAACACTACAGTTTGCAGTGAAAATAAAACGCATGCAATTCAGTGTTAGTAGGCTAGAATTTCCAACTCATTGTTTCCCTTTGGCAACTCAGTTTGAGGTTCAAAATATTGTTCAAACTTCATAACTGTACAGATCTCTGCAACACTGCCATGTGAAACTTTATGTAATTATAGCTGGGATAGTCATTAAGTCAGAGATTCCCAAATTGTAGTCCCTGGACACCACTGGTGGTCTGCAAAGCACATGTTGCAATTCAGTGGGTCTATCTACCCATGCAATTAATGTGAATAAATAAACTACTCCCATGCAATTAATGTGAATAAATAAACTACTCCCAGGTGCAGCTTCTACGTGTGCTCCAGGACAGCAAAAAACTGAGTGGGGGAGGAGCAGTTTAGGCCATGGGTGCTCCTACCCTCTTCTTCCCTCCCTGCAGCAGCCAGGAGGAGCTCCAGGCTCTGGCTGCAGCTGCCTGGGTACCAGCCCTAGTCTGGCAGGAAGCATGGGAGTCAGGCCAGGGCTCCAGCTGGTGCTGGCAGTGTGGTCCATGGGGCAGCCCTGGGCTGGCAGGAGACATGGGGAGTCAGGGCTGAGCAGCGGGTGGCTGGGCTGCGAGGCTCCTGCAGTTGCCCAGGCATGTGGCTAGGCAACAGGCAGGAGTGTGTCTCTCTGCTGGCTAGGTTGACTGAGTGTAATTTACTTCCAGGTCAGTGTCTACACATGTGTTGCTGTGCAGCAAATAACTCTGCAGTAGGATATTACTTTTATTTACAAGTACTATCCTGCTGTGGAGCTTATTAGTTTCCTGTGACCTAATAACATGACATGTGTATAGGTTCGAGACATTTACTGCATAATTCATTAGTCTGCTTGGCAGAAAATGTGTAGATGTGCCCAGTGAGTATATGGTGCTGAATCCTCCAGTTAGTGTAGAGCAATAAAAGAACAACTACACTATATGAACAAATTTCCACAGTAACAACCGCTATAGCTACCACCCTTCTTACATTCTCACCAGTGCTGGTATGATATCTCCTCTGAAGCTTCTGCTGCCTGCAGGACACTTCTATTAGAGTTGCAAAATATGGCACAAGAAAAAGAAAATGTTTGCAAATATTTTGGAAAAGAAATCACATTTTATTTCTAGGGGTTATAAATACCATTAAAGTGTCACTACTGTTTAGTGAACCCTAGTAGGAGTGATTTATTTTTTTGTTCAAAGGAAAGCAGAAGTCTTACAAACAATTATGGGTCACATTCCATTATCTTTTTTCACACTGCTAATAACCGTCTTTGTCCTCAAGCTCATGAGAATCTCATGATGCTGTTCTCTGCGGCTTCGTCTTTCCCCATGTAGATAACAATTCATACACATTTTCACCACAAGTATTTACATGGTTGTCTTCAAATATTGCACCCTCCTCCTGTTCACGTAAGTTTGAATTATCCAATCAGGGAGTAGAAACAATATGGTGACAATCATATCTCATGATCATAATATGGTGAATTGAGCATATTCAAACATTTAGTCAAGAAGAGCCACATGCCAGGAATCTGTATGCTAAGATCATGCTTATGTAGATTCTGAATCTGTGTTCACTGATGTCAGCAGAATAATTCCTATTGACTTCAGTGGTACGAGACCAAGCCCAGAAAATATCTAAACAATTTATGGAACAAAAAAATCAGGTAAAAATTAGAGTCTATTTATAGGTAGCTCACAGACAAACAAACATGTCCATTCTACTGACTAATTATACAGTATGTATAATTTTTTTCATGGCTCCAATTTCTGCATTTTATCAACCTTCCATCTTTGTATTTTAAAATGTCTTTCACCTTGACCACTAAATTTCTTTCCACCATGGTTCTTATCACTGAATGCTTTCTTTATTTTTTCCCACATTTTTTTCATTCCCCATTTTTGTAATCACCCTGCAAACTCCCATTGCCCCCCATGCAGTTTGATGGCTCTATACACTTTAATGGAACTACTTTCATGATCAAAGTTAAGTATGTGCTCAAGTGCTGTACTGGACTAAGTACCATTTTAAACATTATTCCAGAAAATTTCTGGGTGTAATTCTGAGCCAGCCACCCTGGGTGGCTGGGATTAAAAGCATCAAAAATTTGCTGACAGAATAAAATGGCAAAGAATCAGCCTAGAAAAGGCTCATGTTTCCACGAATGACAGGGCTATGACTTACTAAGGGAGTCTCCACTAAGGAATCCAATGTTACGCCTCAGCTCTGTATTCTTGGGCAACCCTGGCACAGGATGCAGTCTGTCTGACTCACAAAGGACTCCCCCCCACCTCCCCTCCTCTACATAAACGAAACTGATTAAGATGCAGTGAGAGACGCACCTAAAACTCTCCAGATAAGGGTGATAAGAGTGAACAACTGCCCTCGGTCTCATCTGCATCTGAGATGGAACCAGATGACCATTCATTTACATGAGAGATGGAAAACAGAAAGCCTGAAGCAGAGACTGCAGTGAATTCTGGGACCAGAGAAGCAGGAGAGCGCTGCATGATGGGGAATCTGTGCTTCCAATGTTAATCAACCCATGTTCACACACACCCAGCTCAGCATTTATCAGACCAGTTCTAATCTGGATTTGCTAAGGACTTTTCTCCCCCCAGACACACACACACAGCTCTAAGTTTAATAGGCATCTCGGGCCGTACATTCCCCGGTCCCAGTATGGGAGGCCTATTTAAACTTGATTGACTAAAACTCGGTTGCCGGGTTAGGGAATGCTGAGGCAAGAGACCGAGTCCGAGGGGGTACGGGCAACATTTGAACAATGGTTAAGGGTTCATCACAGCATCCAGCCTGCTGGAGCCCTAATCCCAGGTGTTGTCGTATCTTTCCCGAGACGACTGGTGGGAGTCCTCTCCACAAAAGGTTATGAGCACCCCAATAATTGCTTTAAGTCTGTTAAAAGACTATAGTAAAATCTGGAAAAGTCATGCTAAGCTCAGGCTTGTGCACAACAAGTAAAAATCCAAAATCCTGATACTGCAAGCTATCTATTGTTCCTGAAGAAACCACGAGATATCCCATCAGGATATCTGCCATCCATAGGAATCTCAAGCTGGCTCCCAAGTATTTGGGTTACTCCCTTATCTTAAGTGTTTCCTGATTATCAATCAGTTTCCTGAGATGGTCCAAACCAGATAACCCCTTGTCAATAGAAAAGACAATGATTTACACTACTGAGGGTGCTTCAAAGCAGCTGAACTGAGGGTATAAAAATCTGTAAGTGTGTGTGCTTAAAAAAAGAAGAAAGAGAAGAAAGAAGAAGAAGAAGCAGGGAGAAAGAAAAGGAGAAAGAAAGAAGAAGAAGAAAACTCCTGTGCTGACACCATCCCCGGTCGTTCTTGGGACGCTGGAAGAACAGATCGTCTCTCCAAGGATTGTGCTACGGACTGTGCCTGTCAGCTTTGCAGCCTGGGTACCGTGGACTCGGTGAGATTCCCAGCGTTCTCTCTTCTTTCTAGGCATAAACTTCTGAACCTGAACTGTATCAGTTAAGCTTGAGCTAAGTTTCCCCAAATACTTAGTGAAACCAGGGTAGTATTGTCATTGTTTGTGCTTGTTTTTCTTTTGCATGTCTATTACTACTAGTACTATTATATATTTCATATGCTTAGCAATAAATAACTTTTATAGGCAAACTGGTAGTAATTGGGTATATTTTTCCTTCTCTGCTTCTTTTTCCTCCTGTGCTCTGCAGCAACGCTTCTTTTACCTATGCTAAAGATCCCTGTGAAGCCTAAATTATTGTGGGGTTTGCTCATCAAGAGGCCAAAGATTGGGACGTGCTGAGTTTGAAACACATAAGGGGATCAGCTTGTACAGGCTGATTGACCCAGTTTGACTCAGACGTGCCCTTATGAACTGAATGCTGGCCCATGAGGGTGTCAGCTGGACACCCAGCCGGATTCAGAGGGATTCTGTTTACCTGTGTGCTTGTGTCTGACTGCATTTTATTGTTGCTCTTATAAACTGATTCTTGGCATATAAGGGTGTCAGCCTGTCCATGCTGATCAGCCCGGCCAGATCAGGCGTGCCACGTTAATTTGTGTGTGTTTGTGTGTATGACTGATTTGGTGACTGGAGGAACCCAGTCCCATTGAGACTGAGTCCTGCAAGATAGCTCCACTGGGGGTGAGGGCTTGCAGAAGGGAGAAATACAGCTCCGTATAGTAACACAAGCAGCACATTGACAGAATCACCAAGACCCTAGAAACTATCCCTAATAAATGAGCACACCCCAAAGTAATGGGCAAAGGTGGAGATATGAATAATATGCTGGACAGGTCTGAACACGGCAGAAAAAACAAAGCCTCAAAGTTGCCATGCTGATAGAAATCAAGCAGTGGGCTTTGGGCACTGTTCTCCCTCATGTCTACCAATAGCCAAAACTACACAAGCCCAGTGGGCCTTTCCAGCATATTGAGTTGAGCCTATCCCTCACATCCTGCCACATTACCTCATTGCTCCATGTAACCATGGCGCATTTAAGAGAGTCTTTGCCCATTTTGAGTCCTACTTATCTTGCTCCTACTGTAGTCTATAGAAATTTTGTTTTATACTTAAGTGAGAGGAAAAACTCTAATCAGGGTTAGGTTCACAGACTTTATGCTGTCTAACCACAGAACAAATAATTCACCTTCATTATTGAAATACTTAAGAGTGAAATAGACTGAACACTACTAAATTATGTTTTTGTTACTAAGAATTATTATAGTGAGGTTTAATAGAACTTGAAGTCAATGAGCTCAGTCTGAATGGTAAGAGAAAGGGTGTGGCAGAGCATCTTTGATGCCTGTCACTTTAAGGGCCAGACAGGCATCAGGGTAGCCAGCAGGTGCGGGTCAGCCCTGATGAAGTGGTCACATGACCAGAGAAGGCCCTTGTGGTAGGAGGAGGGGGATGAGCAATCTCTATTTTAAACCCAGGCCCTCAGGGCTGAGCTAGCAGTTTGCTGTAAGCAGGCAGAGAGAACATCACCTGGCTGGAGCTGCTGTTCATGGAACATCTTGGAGGTATAGGGAGGAACTATGGGGATGGAGGAGGTTCCTGGTCCTGGGGAATGATGACAAACTACGCCCTGCTAGGGATGGATGATGTGGTGGGTCTGTCCATGGTGCGGTGGTTCCCAGAAAATGCCATGCCGTGTCCCAGGTGCCACCCTAGTGAAAGGTGAGTAAGGGGCATCATATAGCCCCAGCCTCCACAACGTGGTGGGGAACTCAGAGTAAGGACAGGCAGTGGGGCCAGGCATACCTACAGACACCTGATCCCATTGGGTGTAAGACCCTGGGACCCCAGTGCAGGGGGTCCAAAGAGTGGCCCCAGGTAGGGGGCGGAGGAGTCAACTGAAGTGAGGCCACACAGAGTAGGGTTGCAGAGGTGACCTGAAGGGCTGCACTGGGGCATGTAGAGTAGGGTCACAGGGGCAACCTGAAGGACTGTGTATAGGTCAGCCCCATGAGTAGTTAGTGAGTGAGCCCCAGTGAGGGGGTGGAGGAGTAGCCCCAATGAGGGGGCAGAGGTGTTGAGACCCCAGTAAGCCCTCAGATGTTTTGAGGCTGAATTTTGGGTCAGAGGCTAAAGTACTTTGGATGCTATCTGCAAGGCATAGGACACGGTATAGGGGAGGTCGGAGCTGTGTATAACGCCCTAGGCATCGGGGCACTTAATTGGGCAGCCTCCTGTATTTTACAACAGTTTTAGAACAGCAAGACTTGGCAGGTGAATGAGGGCAGACTACCCTAGACAGAGAAATGGGCTGGTACAGTGACTGGCCACATGTCAGCCCCTTGTCACAAAGGGCAAGAATAAACAAGAATGTGCTGACCTACTCCAAATGGTCTAATAAGCATACTTTCATATAGAACAATAAGACAAAATGTCCTGATCTATTACAAGGCCATGGCAGAAGATGAAGAAAAGAGAATTAGAGAATTAGCTGAATGCAATGGAACTGAAGACAGCTCACATAGATGAGATCATCATAAACTGTGGCACTCTAATCTGCTTCTCTGTCTCATTTTCATTAAACAGGCAGTTGTGTACCCTACAGGGGGTGTCTTAAGTAGGAGAGTCACTTTCAAAAGAAAGGGTCATCTAGAGCTTAAAGCATTCACTCAGATCTAGGGAGACGCAAGACTCAGGCTTGTGCTCTGCCACATGCTTCCAGTGTGACCATAGGTAAGTTATATAAATTGGGATCTACTGAAATCAAGGAGGCAGAAGGCTGATTTTCCAGGCTGATCGTGGAACCAGCCACCCTTTTCGCCGGCTTATCACAGTGGCCCCCCACACCTCTCATTGGCCCGCCTGACAAGTGGCCCCATCCCTCACCACTGATTGGCTGAGAGGGGTGTCCATCATGCAACTGGCCTAGAGGGCTGCCTGTCATGCAGCCCCACTCCTCACCATTGATTGGTGGAGAGGGGCAGAGCTGCATGATGGGCATCTCTTTCAGCCAATCAGCAGCAAGGGGCAATAGCAGGGGGTGGCCGTCTTTTTAGCTGCTGTCTTCTTAGCTGCTCCCCTTCGTGCTGGTGGTTCCCCCCTCTTCCCTGGCGGGCTGTGAAGTTTTACTTTTAGTGCTTTTTCTTTTTGATTAAGCAGATTTCGCAGACAATGTCCAATTTTGTGGTTTCCACAAAATCTGCAAAATCACGAATTGAGTAGGTTCCAATACGTAAGTCACAAATGGTGCTCAGGAAAACTCCATGCGGGAGGAAAAAAAAAAGTTGAGACTATGTGACAACTCCTGAAAATGATATAAATTTGCCCTAACCAGGGGAATTTTACCTTAATACCCATCCAGAGCAATTTCCTTCTGGGGACAAAGTGATTTCTCCCCTTGGTAGCTTATTCCTTCTATGGACTTTGCTTATATTGCTTCTGCCTCAAGGTTCCATGTCCTGGGGCAACTCTTTTCATGTACCAAATGCTTGGTTTCTCTATGCCTTAATTCCACCTGTGGAAACTGGGAATAACAGTGCTTCCTTTCTACACACAGCTGGGAGGCTAAATACAATCAAAGCTGTGTAGCACTTAGATACGAGCAGAAGGAGCTAGATAAGTAAACAGACCATGGTTCGGTACTACTTTAGTTGTTAATGCTGCCAAAATCATATCATTGGTGAGGCTAGGAAAAAAGAATGAATAAAATAAAGAAAAGAGGTGACATTTGCAATGATGCTATAGTCCCTTCCCTCCTTTTTAAGCATTTATTAACAGGGTTAGATGACATGCTTCACTTCAATAGTGTGAGAAACAGACTAAAGAGATCCTTTTCTGTACCAAATCCTACGTTTCTATTTTCTTGTAAAGATTTTGAAGAAAAACTTTACAGCTACTCAGGTCAGTGCTTGCAAAATTTGTTTAAAAGTGATCTGACTTTCTGCCAATGAGTATACACACAAGACTGAACTCAAGACTGAACTCAAGTGCACAGGCTGTCAGGTTTAGTCCTTAGTATCTAGCTTCACAAAGAAGGATGAATTTGTGACGTAAGGATTGTATGTGCTTATGTTTATTTATAATACCATACACTCAGAAGCCATAAGCTGAAATACTCTTGAGTAGAGGGATACATTTTTATAATGCCTGTTTCTTCATTAAGATTTCATCATCCACCTACACTAAAAAGCCACTTCCCCTTTACTTTGTTATATTGGCTTTTACCCACTCCTCTTCCTACATTATTTTTTTAATCTCCAGTTCCCTATTTTACATGCACTCTCAAATTTTAAACAAGCAAAATTTGTGCATTAGTGTGTCCTTTTCATCTATGATTTATGAATGACAGGTTCCTCAGTGCAGCTTAATGGTACGAGAAAGACATTATTTTAAACATTAAAGTGAAAACCATTTACAACTATGATAAGAAAGGTCTGTTGACATTAAACTTTAAAACATGCACAAGGTAAAGGCACGTAGCTGCACCAACAGGTGAGAGCACCATGCTCGCAGTTTGTAAGGGAGTTTGTTCAATGCATTAACTGTCTCCTTTTCTCTCTTTCACAACCTATAGACTTTGGCACTTCAAACAATCCATCAAGTCATCAGCAACAATGGGAGTTTAATCACCTAAAAGGTGCGTAGAGTGCTGTGTACAGCATTCACTTAGTAGAACTCCTATTTTGTCTGTGGAAAACTTTTCCCAGAGTTTGTCAGCAAAAAAAAAAAAAAAAGAAAGAAAGAAAAAAGAAAAACTGAAAGGTCTAAATCTGTATTTGATCCTTCCCACTCCCACCCTCCATCTCTTTCATAAAGGAGGCACTTTTTTTCTTAATCCATTAAAGACACTCTTACAGTTTCATTGTGGGTTTTTTGTTAACATTTTATCTGTTGTCCATTGTGCAACTCACCGCATGAACAACCTCTGTCTAAGAAACAATGAATGCAATTGAATAATAATACCTTTATGCTTAACATTAGAGATGTTGTACTGTCACATTTTACTGACAGCAATACTCACTGATTGGACAAGAACATTATGAAATTACAGTTACATGCTATTTTGGCTGTACTGGGTTCTCAGTCTAACATTACAGTGCAAGCAAAATGAGGCAGAGATGCAGGTCTGGTCCTTCTGCTACAGCTAAGGAGCACACGCAGAGCTCAGAACACACAAGTAGTCAGGTGCATATGTAAACTGGACCAGGCCAGTTGTGTGCCTCGTTGAACCACTGGTGTCTAGTCTAAAAGAAGTTAGCCATCAGCTGCCCAAAGGTGCTGAAAAGCTTTGGTGTAGATTTGGATGCACTTCATTCCATTTCATTGCAATCTTGATTATTTTACAGAGAAACAATGGAAGGTGGTAACTAATTATAAGACAGAATCCTCATAATACTGCTAATTTGTCTGGCTGGTTCCAACAGGGTATGTTAATTGGGATGCACACAACTCTGATGTATAATGCCAGAAAATACTATCAGTTACATGGTAGATACAATTATGGTAATGCAATGTAGAACCCAATAGCAGTTGCATATGGGAACTGTATTTTTATACTAAGACTATTAAATGCATTTTTTCTTAAAATGATTTCATCCTGATCTTTAGTATCTATTTGCACTGGTTCACTCATTGCACTCTAATCCCCCAGCAAAGAATCAGCAGTGGTTGAACAGATTAGTTGAATTCATAATGCCACTTCCAAATTTCAGAATCAACAGTGGGAAAAAAAGACATCAACCAACAATGACAGAACAAATCAATTTGCTAGTTCCAATTTGCTGGCCTATGGACTCAGAAAGAATATTTATATCAAATATTGCTGAAACTTCTCCTGTGAAAACACAGTAAGTATTCAGTATGCTTTCTGTATATCTGCAATATTCAAAATAATCAAGTTATTGACTTTTCAATAGGATTTGCCATCCAGAGTAGCATTTTCATCGACAAAATGGATCTACCTGTAAAAATGTATTGATATGGTTTACCTTGTAGATTTTGCAATGGCAAAGTCATAATGCCTCCTGCTGCAGCTGCTGCTACCAGCCCTTGGATGTTGGTGAGATTAGCTGTAGGCAGAGTTAGGACCAGTCCTTGCTGACCACCCAGTTGTCCAGCCATGTTGAAAGGAATAAGGATAGGCTGATTTAGGGCTGGAGTGCCTCCTGGCATCACCCCCGCTACCGCTGAGGCTAACTGTTGTGCTGTCAGTAATGGCTGTAATGAAACATATACAGTGAGTATATTTTACTGTACACCTGAAAAAGGAAAAGAATGGCTAAAAGTGTACCACAATGTGCCCAAGACCATTGGTACTGTTACAGTACATACATACAATCACAATGCACTGCTTCTGTAACATAATAGAGCACACGTTTCCACTAACAAGAAAAAAGCCGTGAGGATCCTGAAAATTGAGGCCAAAAACCCTGAAAAATCATATCAAATGCTATGATTCCTGAAATCCAAGTGTGGCTTAAGTCAAATCACCCCCAAAAGAATATACTACCTATTCTCCAAAGATGGTTAATGAATTCAAGAAGGCCAAATTCAACCCAACCTACAAATATTTAAACCCAGTTTTCCCAACTCCATCCTGCTAAAAACTAGAAACAACATTAACAATTTCCAGGAGCTATGCAATCCATGGGAAGCTCACAGACAGCTTTGTAAAGTGGGTTAGAACATTACGTATCTGCTTGGCTTCCTGGAGTAGCTGGTTGAACTTGAAAAATCACTGTACAAAATGACATGGAAAAAGCAAACATTTTATCGCTTTGTTCAGAACCACACTATTGTGCACACATACCTTATCGTAAAAATAAAAATAAAAATTCGGCTTTAAAACAAAAATGAATGGATTTCTTTATTAATGCACAAGCTGTATGTGATGCACAGGATTGTCAAACCCAATAAGCTAAACTTGCATTAAAATTGCATTAACTTGTTTTTATATTAAATCATGACCTGGGTTTCAAAAGTAACTGATGTAAGGTTCAAATAACTTAATTTTATAAACACACAAACTATTTACATTTTATTCCCTGGACAAAAACAAAAAAAACAAACAAAAAACACATAGAAGCATTTTTTCTTTAAGTAACACCACATATAGTACATGTTTATACAATATAAGTGGCATGCACATGTTTCTCTGAACATAGCTGTATATTAATACAGCCATGATCTTTCACCTTATTTTTAACATGATACTGTTAGGTGTTTTTTTGAGCTGTTATTTACTTTCATCAAGCTTCATTCTTTTAATTAAGCTAACTGAAAGATACTGACCTGGGGCCCAACAGGAAACGCTGGGTGGGACTGACTGGTCTGGTGCTGGTCAGCTGTGCTTGTATCAGACAGCACTGTATTTCCTCTGGCCCCTGGAATTCAAAGAGAAGCTCTACCTTAATGTCTAGCCTAGGGACCAGCACATTACATTTTACTGTGATGTCACATAACATCAAGCTGAAAATGATATGCTAAAGTGTTTTATCAATAACTCAAGCGCTCAAATCACTTATCAGCTGCATAAATTATGCTAACGTTCATTCAGGCCAGCCAACTCATTCAGAGAGATATAGAAATCTGACAGCGGTGGAACTGAAGCTATCATCAACACAGCTAATGTGGGTTGTATTATACAGCAATTTACATGCAGTACATGAGCACTGTGTGTGTGGGAACTACATTTTTTATGCTTAGGTGAGCACCAGTAATTCTAATTTCTCAAACAAAATCTGAGACACAATCAGGTCGCATCAACTTAATATCTTAATAATGCCTTTTCTTTTGTTACTTATGGAGGCAGAAAATCCTGTATCACTCACTAAAAAGCACTAGAAAAAGTGAAAAAAAAATGCTTGCTTGTGAATGACATTTCTTCCTTTCTTTCTGTAAATGTACATGGAAAATGAAAAGCAGAACTCTGTTTCACCAGTGTATATTAGCACTAATTAAGAGAATCAGAATCCAACACACACTTGAAAATAAGCATGCTGAACATAAAACATCCTCAGGTACAGCTATTTAGATTCTGCTGAAGACCTCAAAGTAGACATTAAAAAGAGAATGAAAAGAAAATCCATAACAGCGGTAACTAATGACCAACAAGAGGCTTTCAAAGCTAAGGCCAAATCCTGCAGACTTGTCTTAGGCAGAACTCCCATTGAGTCAGAAACTCTTTCAGCAAGGGCTGCTGGATCAGATTGACTTTATTCCTGAATCTAAAGGACTGATGGTGCTTAAAGTCTTAAATAAAGAAAAACCTGGCTACAATTTTAGGATTTTAGTTAGTATGGTAGCTTTTGTTCTGTTAGTTTTTCTTCTGCTGGGTTGTTGAAATCCAATTCTAAGTAAACCTAACAAGATCCCCTTTTCCAATGTTTATCCTATGAATAGCAAGTGCAAGACAATTCAGAACCAGTTTATTGGCATGCCATGGTCTGCAAAGGAAGAAAGGATATGATTCTGTCATACTTATAAATTTTAAAGAAGGTATTATCGGCTCATTTAAAACAAATTCTTCTATATATTCTCCAAGGGGACAGACTTATAAATAATGGAAATGTGAAAAAAAAATTCTTCACCACATTAGGGTACAAATAAAATTGACTGCTACATATTATTCAATTGACTTCTATCTCTACAGCAATGTGTCAATCATAACAGCATTTTATAATGGGATTAAGCAATAAATGTGCAGAGCTATTATGCAGAAATCTGAAAATCTGATTAATTTGTAATATTTTTGTGCGTGCAGAAAGTCAGAAATGGACATTGCTTTGGGAATACTTACAAGTATTCTATTGAAATTTCTAAATTGATTTGAAACTAATAAAAACATACAGACTTGCTGACATTTTATAAAGTGAATTCTGTCAAAATGTTTGGCATTTTAATGACCATTGTCATTTAATAACAAGAGTAAGATGACCTATTATAATTGGTCAAGGCTCCGACAGTGCCTAATAATGTGCAAGAAGAGACCTTGTCACTAAATTTTTTATGTGCGATTTACTTATCTGCAATGCTTGAAAAGCAAGAAATTTAGCTGGATGAGCATGATGCAGTGAAAAGGTATACAATCTGTTTCTTTTATTATCAAAATGAGCCCAATCCTGCTGTCTTGACACAGAAAAAGAAAAACACACAATGACTTCATGATGACTCCTGATTATATAGGATCTGCAAAATCTGCTCCATCAAAATTAAATACCAGTTTGCCTTAATGTATCTCTGCATATTTTTTACATTTTTTACATAACACATTTTTATTTAACTTGATATGACAGCTGTGTATGAGAAGTAATGTTACATCACTGAAAAGGTTGAGATCTGCTGAATCTGAGTTACCTCATAAAGTTCAAATTAAAACTTAGTTTTACTAGACTATTATAAAAACAAATTCCTAATGCCATATCATACTACTAAATTAACCTGGGAAGTTTTTAGAAAAAATACAAAGTGAGCATGTCTACATGTGTATTTACACCGGTTTAAATTTATTGTGCAGTAAGTGGGAATAGGCTGATGTCTACACATGCAGATGATCTGGGACTAAATTTAGTCCCAGGTCAGAGCAGCTTGCTGTGTGCTCCTGTGGCCACTGGGTGGAGCTCCAGGCTCTGGCCACATCGCTTCCAGCACTTGGGACTAAGTTTAGTTCCAAGCTGAAGCCAGGAGAGGTGGCCAGCCAGGAGCCCTGGGGCTGGGCTCAGGCTGGCCTCCTAGTGGCTGGGCAAACCCAGCAGGGAGGCCCCCTGGGTTACTGTGCAGTAACATGTCTACACGTGCATTACTGTGCAGTAACTAATTGGGCATAAATTTGATACCTGCATGATACAGATATCAAACTTACACTGAACTTGGCATACTGACTGCACAGTATGGGCATGCATGTGTAGATGCGTGCCAGTACTGCACAGTAATTTTGTTTACTTCACAGTAAATGCTTAAGTTTAGACACGCCCACTAGCAACCAATGATTTACTAGCATATGATCCTATATTAACTAATGTAGTGCCTGATCCTGGTGCACTTGCTAAAATGAACAATTCCAATGAGGTGGGCTCATGCTTTTCATGTCTCCCAAACAGCCACTATTTTCTGTTAGTTAAAGCATAAAGGTCTTACAATACACAATCTTATGAGATGCAGCTTATACAAAAGGTTTCACTTAAAATAAAACTACACTGGAGCATTAAATAATAAGGAATTATATACTTCATTGATTGCGGTAGGTGCAATCACAGGATTTCATTCTTGTCATGTGGTTGTTTATTCAAGACAACGTACCTGCTTTTATTACTGCACATGAAACCTTTCCCTACTTCTTCCAGCTCACTTTCAAGACACTTTAGGTACTTTGGTGAAATGGCGCACAATTTTATGTATATAAATGAAGTCATATACAATTTCTGCATCAGATTATATGTGTTGTCTTTTTAGAATCAAATAGGCAGGTTTCCCCTTATGCCCATATCTATTTTTCTCATACACATGTAGTGTACTTAATATTATAGACTCATCTCTTAATCTAACCTAGCTGCTATAGCAGCCAGTGCAGAGTTAAGTTTTCTTTCCAAGTCAGGAGAGAAGTCTGAAGATTGCTGGCTGAGCAATGAACAAATGTGGTAAAATAATAATTTCAGAATAACTGGAAGGTCTATTGCATCACACAAATGAACTGAACTTGTTCTCTGCCATCTGTTATCTCCTCTGAGAAGTACTTGCCAAAGCTTCCAGGAAGAAAAAATACAGCCACAAAATATATATGGAAAGATGTGATTCATTCTCTCCCTACAGTTAATAGGGAAGACTGTCCAATGCTAGAACAATCCAGTTAACAAAACAGAGTTGAGTGTACTACATGTTATGCATGCTCTGTCTGATTTAGAGGATCATAGTTGACAGACTGGCAAGGGCCTCTTAGGCTATGATGCAACACATTCCCTAACCCTAGTACTGGATTGCCCCTTCCATTAATCTCTTCTTTGTTTTATTTAATTTACTTGTAAACCGTCTAGTTATAGTTGCCTCAACAACCTCCTCAGGCAAATGATTCCATTGTCCAATTGACTGCATTATTAAAAATGTTTTGCTAAATTCTTACCTAAAATTGCCCTTGTCTGCATTCAGGTAACTACCCCTTGTTATATCATTTGCAACAATTGTACAGCCCTTTTCATGCAATATCACTATGGTGTACAAACACTAATTTATTGAGTCTTACAACACTGCTGTACTATCATAGGGCAGTAAAACTTTAGAAAGGGACAGAAACATAAATGGCTAGTACCACCAGGATAATTCTGGGTGGCACTGAATATATTGAGTGCACAGCTCTGGAGGCACTTCTGCTGCTACCACCTCACCTGATATGCAAGCAGACACTACAGAAGAACAACCTGCTTGATTCCCAATCATCTCTGTGGTGTTTGGATCAAATAGTGGGATGGGTGCTCTAAGTTCAGGTTTGAGGTGGGATAATGATAATGAAAACGTTGTTTGTAGTCCAGATTCAATTGTTTATCTTGGGGGATATGCTCCACCATCTTCTGTCCCTCCTCCCATAACTGAATGGCTCACAATTTTAAATGCATATATCCTTACAGCTTCCTTGTAAGTTGAGCAGTACTACTACATTTTACTGATGGGGAAAAAAATTAACACACAGGCCGCATGAGTCCACGTGAGCGGTCCACACAAGCAGTCCATACAAGCAGGGGTGCGGGTTTTCAGCAGCACAAATCTGTGCCACTACTTTGTGCTGCAGTGCACGCCCCTGCTCATGCAGTCTGCAGTGGGACACATTGTCCCGCTGCTCCATGTGTTGTAGGGTGAGAGCTGGCTGAGACACAGGGTGCCTCAACATGGAGCTAGCCAGTAGGCAGCCCCCTACACTGAGGAACCCTGTGCCCCAGCCAGCCAGGGAGTGGCACATGGAGACAGGGGAGCAGGCAGCCCAGGTCTGGCTGCTCCCCTGTCTTGGCAGGGCAAGGGCTCCACTGTGAAGCCCCTTTCCTGAGGCATGTGGAGCCCCTGTTTCGAGTCACACAGCGCCCTGGCCAGCCACAGAAATGGGGGAGCAGGCAGCTCTGTGCATAAGCAACTGGTGCCACCTTAGTCAGGAGGGGCATGTACCCCCCAGCAACCAGTCAGTGACTGGGGGGGTGGGGAGATCCCCCCACGGCCAATCTCAACAACGCAGCCAGTTGTGTGGCAGCCGATTTCCGGAAGTGGCTGCGGTCAGGGCTGCCTGTTCCCTTATCTCCAAGTGCCTCAGTGTGGAGGCTCTGGGCTGCCTACTCCCCCCTTCTCTGTGTTTGTCCTAGAACATGGCACTTTGCCATGCTTTGTGCTGCTTTTTTTTTTTTCCCCCAAGGGTTTTTTTTTTGTTTGTTTGTTTTTGCTACCAGGAATTCCTGATAGCAAATTTTGCCCCAGTGCTGCAAATTAACAGTGGGGCATGGTTTACTGTGCAACATGTGAGGTTTCTGGGACTGCAGAGATGATTGTGGCACCACAATCTGCATATGCCTGCACATTTGGATCTGGCTACACATTCCCAAATTCTAAATAAGGGGGAATTAGTCATCTTTATGCCTTTGTAAAGCTGGGCCTAAATGACATACCTAAGGGTTTACAGAAAGCCTGTGGCAGTTCAAAGAAGAGAACCCTAATTCACCTGGCCCAGGTTAGATCTCTAACCACTATAGCATCTCTATCTCACTTCAAATGGTAGGTTTTAGAAAACAACAGGGAGAATTTTATAAGTCAAGTAAATACAACAATAGAGAATTACCAGGTACGCTCCTTTTGAAAGCAAATTATTCTGCCTTGTCACTGTAGTAGTATCATGGCTATTGCCAGTAGAAAATAATTGATGCGAGTAAAAAATTAGCATTTCAAGCAACTACACATGTTAAAAGGCTTAGCTGCAACTCTACTGTGCTCTCCATATAATCATTTTTATTTGTTCTTGTAGTACATACAACTTGCAACTGGTGGTTAAGATCAGAGTTGTTCTTTGCTCAGTGTTTAGTCTCAACTTACACATTTTCCCAGAAAAGCTTACCTAAATATATTTAAATACCTGGTGTTAATAAAATTAAGTAAAAAGGTTAATTGAGCCTATGTACATTGGAAATGTGACCTTAAGGCTGAATTAAAAAAAATAGATGGTATTAAAAAATATAGGTTTTGCTTATGTAAGGTTCTATTGCTCATTTTAAGGCAATATTTATAAAAATATATCCCTGCTGTGCAGGCCTACAAATATATCATAACATGATCAATAGAAAGAGAAAAATATATAACATCTAAATATAAAAGAAATTAATATATTATGTTGCCAAAACCAGCAAAAGATTACACAACACACAAATTAAGGCACTATCCTACAAGATGCTGAGTGCGGGGTTCCCCCAGCTAGTGGTGGATTAAGATTTATTGGAACCCTGGGCAAACAGAATATTGGAGGCCCCCTAACAGGCGAGGGCAGGTTCCCTCTGCATCTGCCAGGGGGCTGTGGCTGGGCCCGCCCAGCCTCCTTGGCACGTCTGGGGCAAGCTGGCGGGGGCTTGAGCACCACTGAGGTGAAGGCAGCCCCAGCCTCAACCTAACCCAGCCCCTCTGCCTGGCAGGTGTCACAGTCAGTGCTGCAGTCCCCCAGCACTATGGGAGACGCCAGGGCTGGGGCCAGGGCATGGGCTCTGTGCTACCCTCAGCTGCTCGCCCACCCCTCTGCTGGCCCTAGCAGAGCGGGGCTGTCCCGTCCTGTCCCAGCAGTGCTGGTGCTGGTGGCCACCCTCAGATAGCAGAGAGTGGGAGCAGGGCCACCCATGGAGCCTCCTGGCAATATATGACCCCAGGAAGCTGCCACCACCTGCATGAAGCCCCATGCTCGCCCCTAGCCTCTGGCTCTGTCCTGGCCGGAGGGGAGGAGGTGTATGCTGCCTGTCCCAGATGCCTGTGGCCAGGTGCCTGCTCGGGCCATGCTGCCCCTGATGCTCCAGGGGGCCCTTTTAGTCTGGGCTCCACTAGCCCATGCATTAATCTGCCCCTGCCCTCAGCTCTGCTTGACTAAGGTAGGTGCTGAGAGTATTCATGAGCTTGCCTTGAGAAAGATCTGCACCACATGAGAATGAAAAAGTCAGCAACCTCCCCAGTTGAGCACTCAGCCTCTCCTTTACGGACCCTTCTTATAGAGGTACAGGAAAACTCTTAACTTTCACCACTTTAGCACTGCATGGAATTGGGCCTTGAGGCAGGAGATCTTTTCCATTCAAAATACTTCACAAAACACCCAAGTTAATAGACTGCTTTGTACAGTTCCACACAATCTTTTTATATCGCTTTTGCACTTATATGTTTCACAACATTTGCAGTAGAAGTAGCTGAGATTTTATGCTGATCTGTAGGGCTATGCGAAGCTTTGGTCACTGATTGGATTCAATAGAGTTTTGGCCTGATTCGGCGGCCAAATCTCTGAATACAAATCGAATCAGGAGACCCTTTAATCTCTCCGAACTGAATCAGAACCCTCTGAATCAATTTGGAGAGATTCAGAGAAATTTGATGATTTGGACACAGTCACATCTTTGAATGTTTTTTTCTACATACCTCAAGGTACTAGGTGGCTTGTGAACACTGAGATGGTGGGGCGGATAAAACATCCCATGGGAGTGTGCCGGGGGGGGAGGCAGGTCCCCAGTGCACTTGGCAATGGACCCAGAAGTGGACCAGAAGCACTTCTGGGTCCTCCACGGAGTCCACTTCAGGGTCCGCTGCAGAGCACGTGGTGGGGAGCCCTCCCTCCTGCTCCCTGTCTCGGCAATCAGCTGTGGGGGGACCCTGGGTTCCCCCCCAGGCCCTGGAGGCACCAGTCAGCACAGGTGGTCATGGGCTTGAACTGAGAATTCTCATATTTAATTCAGTAGGCAATAGTATTGTCCTTTCAATGCCAACAGTAATAGTTTAAGTACAGACTTTCAAAAAGCCCCCGGTGGAAATGCTCTATCACACTTTTCTTAGAGTGCTATAAGTTAGAGTACAAGTGAACCGAACAGACATTCACTGTTTATTGGCAGGGGGGAGACGGAGGGGTTGGAGTCTGCCAGCAGTGACCACTGGGGGTGCTCCAACATCCCTTCCAGGAGGTTGCTGGAATGGCCCCTCTCTCTAGGCCCTGCCAGTGGCTGAGGGAGGAAACCCCCAGACCCCTTCCTCCACAGCCAGGTAGCAGCATGCTTCAGGGCCAGGGCTGCTGCAGGGAGCAATACCCCAGACCTCTCCCCCTCCAGCCCCTGCAGCTGGGCTATGGGAGAAGGGGTCTGAGCTCTGTGCCGCCACAGCCCTCCCAGCCAGGCAGTGGTACAGTGTGGGGCTGGGGCTGCTGGGGAACAAAGAGCCCAGCCCCCTTCCCCCCTACACCCCTCTAGCCAGGCAACAGTGCACTGTAGGGCCAGGGCAGCTGCCACTGCAGGAAGAGAAATCCCTGTTTCACCCTCCAGCCAGCTGTGGCTCACAGCTGGCCTGAGGGAGGAGGTGGGGTTGGGAACAGAAGCTGGCACTGACTCAGGTGACTCAGGGGGCGCTGCCAGCCTGGCACGTGGGCAGAACAAATGAGCTCTGCCTGTGGCTAGAGCACAGCCTTGTGCAATGCCGCCTGAGATGGTGGCAATCACACTCTAAGTTAATCCTTGATGGGATCTGGCACAGACCTCTGATAAAGTGCTTGAACAGAAATGCTTTAATCCAACACCTCATCCATCGAGAGTTAACTTAGAATGCAACCCACCATTTTTAAAGCACTCAAAGAGCCATGAACATCTGTTCAGTTACAACTGTAGAGTGCTTTCTGCACATTTAAAGCACAATAGGTGTAACATCTATACCTAGCCAAAAGCTGGCATGTAAGGTGGATCACATTAAAAATTATCTGTACAACATGCTGTCACAGCATTTGCTGGGGAGTTTGCCTCTTGCTTCAGAAATGGGCTCTATATTTTGACCTATCACAAAAAAAAAAATCACCTTAATAGAAAAAAAAACCTTAAAACAAGTATGCAAATTATAATCCGTACAGTGTTGCTGCTTCAACCTGATAACTCTGAAACCTAAAGATATCAATTTGAGGTATCAATATTGTCAATTATTTAATTACTGGTCATTATAAAGGAATATCCAACTAACATATTTATCCCCCAATACCAAACTGCCTCCCTTACCTCCTGCAAGGTATTTTGGAGGAACCGTTATCTTTAGGCCCCTTTTGCCCTACCCAATTACCAAAACCTCCAGTTAGCCTTTGAAAACTTAAATGATACAATTAGGTATATAAATAAAAACATCTCTGGAATATCCAAAGCTGAAGACATTAGAGTAGAAAATGAATTAAATTAGATATCAAAATAAATAGCACAGGGTTACTCTACTGATTTTATCATTTAATTTCATATTTGAGTAAAACCCTATACTTCTATATTTAAATGAAACTGCTACACTATTTCCAGTCTATTGCAGAATTCAAATCCAGCTGACCACAGAGTACATAACCCTTGCCTTTGTCTTATCCTTCTTTGCTTAAATAGAGACATTTAACCTTTTCCTACAGGCCTCACTGCAGTAAGATACTTAAAACACCTGAAATCACTGAAACTACTTGCATGCTCAGTTTGTCACAAGTACCTATGCCTTACACCAGCTTAAAATTTTATAAAGTACATGACTGCTTATAATACTAATATTTTTCTGAAATTGATTCATACCACATTTAACATTTCAGTGGCAATAGCTGGTTATAATTTACTATAATACAAAAAGAATATTCACCAAAAACCCCCAACCCCCATGAACAGCCTTAAATCCTCTTCTTCAGTTTGTTCTTTCTCCCTTTGTCTATCTTCCTTTCCATCTCTTCTCACTCTTTCTTCTCTCATCTTCCCATAACTTAAAGCCTTTCTTTAAATAAACAGATATATTTTTCTGCAGTCTACAAGAATTGTTTTCACATTTTATATATATCACAGAAAAAAGCAGTATGGCAAATGCAGAAAAGGGAAAGAAGATATAATTGCAAAATATGTTCTTTATTCAAAACAGGCACATTCCACCTTTTTTTTCCCACCCCGTAACTATAGTGCATAAAAATCCACTGTTAACGGTACTTTAAAAAAAAAAAAATTAGACCCTTCACATTGAGAGTTCTGGTTTCCTTTTTACTGTATGCATTAGCAAAAATATAATCACATTAAGGTCACAAAGATCCTATCAGTTTTCCTTGAATTCAGACAACATTTCATACCTACTGTTTGCTGTTAGCACTGGTGAATGCAAGATGATAAAGGTTACTTATTAGAAGATGGACAGTCGAATGCATTATTATTTCATGTTGGGCACCTGATCCCTAGCTAAGCAGGGCAGGAGGCTTCTTTAAATTAAACTTCCTTTTCTTTCAGTTCCTGACGGCTTACTAAATGCCAAAGAGGGAACATGTTAAAGAACATCTATTTGGTGCAACTGCTACTGTTTGCCCTTTTTATTGCCGTCTAACATTTCCTTATGATGTTTATAGCATTCATACGAATGTATTTTCTTTTTCTACAGGAGAGAAGCAAGCTTCCCTTTCTTCCTCCCATAAACCAGTAACACACCCTATCACTAGCTTTTCTAAGTAGGTTCCCACCTCTGCCCAAGTGAAACAAGATGAGGGAGTGAGATTTCATAAAGCTCTGTGTTGCTGTTTGTATAGGAAAACTTGAACAATTCAATTGCCAGGGGTTTAGCTGATAGCATTACCCAGTTTTGATATTCAGTGAACAGTATATGTAAACATGCACATAGAAGGAGTGAGTGAGATTTTGGGGGAGGGGTTTACCACTGATTTATACTTTTTTTTTCAGAAGTTACAGTGACAGATTCCCTTCCAGGAGGGAATGATATGTAATCCAGCCTATATAAATTAAATTGAAGTCTTTACAAGATCCTCCCTGGAAGTAATAATAATAAAAAAGGAGGGAAATATATAATAACCATAGTGTCCTACTGTCCTGTGTAAGTTTGTTAAAGGCACAGTGGCATGTGTGGTTCAGTAAATAGGGACTATCCAATAAGGGATGGCATATTCATTGGACCTGCATTTAAAACTCCTATAGACCTGACACTCGGCAGAAGACACTTTACAGCAATTAGCTTTGCTGTGAGAGATCCCTGTTCTGCTAAGCAAAGAGTTAGTGACAGACAGCACATAGCATCAGTGTAGACAGGAAAATATAGTAAGAGTGGATTATATAATTGGGTATTGGAGATGGGATTCCAGGGCAGGGAACAGACTCTAGCAATAGTAACTCATGTTAGGTGTTCTGTCACAACTCACATGCTGTTTCGGTTTGGAAAAGAATAGCTTTACCCACTTTGAATCCTGGCATGCCCTACTTGGAAATTTCTGCAACTCCTGCAAAATTCCCAAAGTAGAATACATCTTAGAAGTCCCATCTGATCAGGCAGCACTGCCCCACCCCCAAAAACATTAATAGCTCGCTTCACTTAAAGAAACTATGTTAAAAGAAAAGGATGCAATTTATTCAGTGTTTATGTAGAGACTAAAGAAGGCTAAACCAAATCTCAGAAGGGTTTGTGGATTTTGCTTTCTAGTGGGGCTTTTGGGGAATTTGATTTATCCCACCCTGCTACCAGATTGTCCTAACCTGGGGCTGTGGTCTGGAGACTGCAGGTTTGAAACTGCAGCTCCTACTGCTAAATCTACTAGTCTGGACTCATCCCTGAAAGTGTTTTTGACAATTTCACATTCTCTGCAGTGGTCTATATGGAGCCCTATGGGGCTTCTCCATCAAGAGTCTCATTACAGGTTGTTCAACCGTTCAGACTTTATTGAGACTCTTGAAAGAGCAGCCCCACAGAGAGGTATACTGTAGGAGCTTAGTAGAGAACCACAGGTGCAGCACTAGCCGCAGCAGTTCTGCAGACATGAGCCCATGCTCCTAGATCAGATTAAATTATAAATTGATAAAACTACAATAGAAATATACATAGCTGCTCAGGTACCAGTGAAGATCTGTAGACACACACACACACACACACACACACGCTCATTCTTGCCTCTCCAAAAAGCAGGCTCGAGTGTTCAATATCCACAACAAGTTCTCATGATGTGTCACAGCAGGACGAGCCATTATTTCAAATGAAAGTGGTGGCTTGTGGCTGCAGAAACTCATAGTAAGCATGTCTCAAGGTCTTGTAAATCTTGGACTGAAATTAATTTGTGACTATTATTGTTGAACACCAACTGTAGAAACTATTTTTAGTGTGCTTTCATAAGGAATCCCCAAATACTTCCAATTTATCTGCTTTTCAAGAACTTTCAATCTGTGGGCTTGGGCTTATACTCAAGCTTGAATCTGCCTGGGATGAGGTTAAAAACATAGCACAAAACATTGTTTTCTCTTACTGTAAAACTAACAGTGAAAAATATAAAGCAACCTAAAGAACAAACCAGAACTCACCAGAATCTGGGAAGCTTTCTATTAGGGACTTTCATCAGAATGGCCTGTGTCTGGAACTTACATGGTTGCATGTATTCTGAGATTCACTTGGGTACCACTGATACCCAGTGAAAATTGTGGAGAACAAGGATCTGACAGAAGCAAATGATTTACAAAAACTATTCCTGTAACGGGGCCTGATCTCACAACTCCCGCAGTCAATAGTAAAACTTACAATGATTTCCATGTGTGCAGGGTTTGTTCTACAGGAAGTATTTGTTAATACAGAGCACAGTGTAGGGTTAAATCGCTTTGCAAACAGAAGATGCATCACAGGACAGTCATAATGCATTAATTGTGTGGCATCCCACTGAAAAATCTCCTGGTTAAAAAACATCTTGTCTTGGGAAGACCTTGTTGTACCAACATGTTGTGCAGGCAGGAACACGCAATAGAAACCACATGATTTAGCTTTGCCAAAATACCAAGTGACAGGCAACTTTTTTCAAAGAGTGAGAAAGGGCACTGTGATACTCACTAATGGGATTAAATGATATGGAATATATAAACTGATCTAAAGTTTCCAATCCATGAAATAGCCTGAGTTCATATATTTACAAATCAGCTTTTTATATCCCTTTTATTTTTATATCACTGTTCTGTTTATTTTTTCAGCATTACAGTAATTGAAAAATATCTACTGGTAAAAGATGCTATTAATTTAAGTGCATTCATAGCATGTTATGTCACTAATAGACTTAGGTAACATTATTCTTTTATCCTTTTTACAAAGCATTATTTTATTGTCCTCTCATTTCTAAGATTTTAGTTCCACTTAAAGTCAAGTAGAGTGAGGGCTTCACAGAATTCTATTATATTATTGTCCTGTCATTATTTTAACTCCATTACACAACAACACAAAACCAGCATCAACTTCCATTTGTCATATTATTTATTTTCAGGATTATGTCAGATCTCAGGCTGTGCAGACGTGCCTACTAAACATAATTTGGAGCCGAGCCAAAAAAAAAAAAAGCAATGAAAAAAAAAGCAGTGAAAGAAAAGTGGTGCAGACATATACACAGAGTAAATCTATAGGGCAGGGGTCAGCAATGTTTTTGGGCAGAGTGCCAAAAACACACACAACCTCAACTTGTAAGATGTTGGCGTGCCAGGGGCGGATGGTGGGAGAGCTGCAAGGGGCCCGATCTTTGTTCAAGAGCACAACCCTAGCCCCTTCCCTGCTGTCTGGCCCAAGGTAAATGTGGCAAACAAAATACCCTTGCATGCCATGCTCTGGAATGGATGCGGGGGGTTGTCTACACTTGTGTAAGACCATGAGCTCTGCATGTGTTAGCTCCAGAAGCATCAGTATGGCCATATTAGCATCATGGTGCCCACAGGATAATACGTGCTGTTTCTTAGCAGAGCTATTTAGACCAAGCATGGTGCTACATTAATGCAGCTACAGTATTTCCAGTTCTGGAGCTAATGTGCAAAGAGAGCCCCAAGTGTCTGTACACCACCATACCTAATACCACATAGGCAGACCCTTCCTGTGCTTCCATAAAATGGAGACAATTGGACTTCCCTAATCTGCAAGTGTTGTGAGATTCTCAGAAAGTACAATAATGACAGTCACTGCAATACCCAGGCTGAACCCATAGAACAGACAATATACTACAACATCAGCTTTCACTGTTTTATTCCCAATTTCCCCAACTTGCTTCCTCCTTGACGCTGTGCTAAATCTTTCTTTTATTAACTGATGCAAACATGAGAGTAGAAAGGACAGTTACATCCTCCTGCCTTTTTAGCCCCATTCTTGCTATGATAAAGGTGCCACTCACAAGGGTGTGCAATTTGACATATACAACTAATTTACTTCAAAAAGACCACAAGGATAGAAACAACCTTTGGTACTTGTTAAACAACTTAACCACTGACAACTTCTGATCACTAACAATCATTCCATTAGCAGTTATTCAGTGTGCAAGTTATGTTATTTCATAAGCTCAACTATTTTCCTCAATTACTAGCATGATAGATGCAAAACTCTCAAGTTAGATAACGAAATGGTAGACAGTAAGTCAACCAGTGGACTTAACGTGAACAAGAGAAGTCTAGGTTCAAGCCACCCACCAGATTAAAAAGAAATAAAATGAGAACTTGCATCAGTTATAGTAAAGTTATAAGGCTTTTCAGCTAAGCTAATATTTAAAAAAAGATGCTAGAAAACCTAACCGTTTAACCTGATAACTCTCTTTCTTAAAATACTTCCATTCCATGGGTCAATAGGAAGCAATAGTTTTCATTTTGGTCATTTCATCTCTTGTGCATTTAGCATGTTAAACGTGCACTCCATTTATACTGCTGTAAGAGTTCTGCTTTCACCTAATGCTATTCTAATGACTTTCCTCTGAAGAGTATCTGTGGACATCAGAGCTCTCTAAATGGTAACAATGGATAAACATCAGCTAGAGAATTTCAGGTCTATATTATTTATGAAGCTGCAATTCTCCTGTAAATAACCCAGTTGTTAAAATGATATGTATCTATGTAATTGAGTCTTCTGTATACAAATAAATAAGGCTTTATTGCAATGTCAGAAGTTAACAGACCAGTCAATAAAATCAATAACTCACTTTTTCTTGCTTATATATCTAACTTTTCTCCACTTTTCCTATGTCCTCTGTTTGTTCTGGTTACATATTAACACTCTGAAGGATATACAACTCTTAAGGTATTGTTTAGTAAATGGTGGTCTGTAAAAAGTCCTACGAAACACCACCTCAGCTATTTAATACTCTGTCTCTTTACTGTGTAATTCAACATATACCTGTCTGATGTAAGTGAGTAAGGGGAGAAATGTCTTGATCTATATATCAGAGAGCAAGATATTTTAATATGAATGACTACATGAAGGTCTAAGTAAATTAGGCCCATATTGATACACTTAGCGAAAAGTGCTTCAGGCCTCTATTGCATTATAGTATAACTGCTGTCAAAACAGCACTGCTAGATTATAACGCTGTGCTGCTCACGCCTCTATGGTTAAGACTGTGTCAGCATTTCCATTATAAACCCCATTTTTTCAGAAGTTTATAACTTGGCTGTAAAATGGCTTTGGGCTGAAACTCTGTGAACAATGGGCCAAATTCTGATGATCCTTACTCAAGAAACTAAAATAAACCTGTTATTTATTTCAATGGGACTTTACAGACAGGCTGGGCCTGCTTCCATAAGGCAAGGTCATAGATAAATTATATGGACTGGGTTGCTTTATTTTTAATTAAAATCGTTGTTTAAGATGATATTGTCCATTTAAAAACATAAAAAAGTAATAGGAGATGACTAGTTTAGGATTTCTTGGCATTTAGAAATAATACCCAATCGTGATATGTGATTAAATCCATAACTGGATCAACTCCCATTTTTACTACTGGGGGGGGGGGGGGGGGGGGACAACAAGCTGTGATATAAAGAACAGCTCCAAGGCATGTGCACTACATTTTATTCCACTGATTATATTTTCTCAAAAATTTTCATTCTGGATCTAGCACATCTAAATAGGACAAAATTGGGATGGCTCCAAATGAGCCATCCTTTTTTATCAGGAAAACAAATATACTCACGAAAAATATCTAACTATGTATGCTCCAGACAGACCCACCAAAAATATATTAAAGATGCCACACTGGATAAAAATAAATGCTCAACTGAGACTTAAAGAAACTTTATTTACAGTAGCTGCAAATTTGGGTAGCATTTTTCAGTTTAAGTCCTTAATACTGGGTGTGTCTACACGAGATGCTACTGCGCCGTGGTTATGGTGCACTTGTTTAGTACTTATATAATCAAGTACTAAATAAATGCACAGTAACTCCCGTTTCAGTGCCAGGAAACACCTTTTTGGTGACACTACCGTGCAGTAGCCGAATAATACTGCACAGTAGTGTATTAGCAACATTGGTCCTATGACGCACGACTGTGCAGTATTATTTGGCTACTGCACAGTTAGCATCTCCTGTAGATGCAGTCACATGCTCACAGGCTTACTTAGATTTATAGATGCAATATCTTTTCCTTGTACTTTTATAGATGATTGAATGTATGATCCGATAATGATGGAGGCTTGCATGAACTGGTGTTGCTCTTGGTTTCCTTCTAAACACAACATACAATTTTGAACTTTTGGGTAAAGTGGTGTTACAGAATGGGAGAAGCAAGGGACTTCCCTATGTATAGCAGATCTCTCATGCCTTCATGGTGGATACTGGTAATCTCTGGGTTTTCCTTGGGATGGTAGTGGAAACAATCGTTGCAATACAGTACTCTAAATCCTTTCCAGTTTGGAAAAATGGTTAAGGGCTTAAGTTGCCCATATCATTATATGACTGCTGATGGTTTAAATAATTTGTTGGTGATCATAGAAATGATCAGAGACCTGTCTTTTAGCTCAAGTGATAAAGGCATTTGAAATTGAAGAACTGAGGTTACAGCCCCAGTCCCACAGATATATGTATGTGATTATATATATACACAATAGTTACAATTATATATATATATATATACACATATATATATATACACACACACACACACACACACATCATTATAAATAGTATAATATAAATAGACTGCTATATATATATATATATATATTATATATAATTATATATATTATATATATAATATAATATAATATCATATAGATAGATATTATATCTATCTATCTATCTATCTATCTATCTATAATTGTAACTATTGTATGCAGAACATAAATTCTGGTTAGGTCAATACAGTCAGTGCAAGAGTGAGGGCAGTATTTCAGACTTTTTCCTTCTACTTTTCACTCACATCAGGAATAGCAGAAATCTGATAACCCCTAAGGAACTTGATCAACTCCCATTTTTACTACTTAGAAGGGGGAAAAAGACAACAGGCTGTGATATAAAGAACTATTTTGCAGTTTAACTGTTGGTAACCACATAATCAGAGGGCATAGCTCATTGAAAGAAAAGCAAGCGGGACATAGGTTAATCACAGCCAAAAAACCCCCAACCAACAGAAATTCCATTTTTCACATAGGTAAGTATTGTGGATTGTCTTAACTTCCATTCATAGGGGTTTTTTTTTGGGGGGGGGGGTTACATTTATTTCTGAAATGTTTTAAGAATAGTGTGGTTGTGGTTCAGAACAAATAAAGATATGAATTTAGAACCCTAGTCCTACTTTTGTGCCTTTCCCCCAACACGAAGGCCATGGACAGGCATTCTTTTCTACCACTGCAAAGTTCTGGAAAATTTCTGAGAGTCTGCTGGCCAGCAGCCTGTATACTCCTTCTCTCCAGGAAAATTTACATTGCTTCAAATTTCCCAGAAAATTTCCTGGAGAGGGAGCATATAGGCATGCCAGCCAGCAGACACTTTACCTCCCCTGCTTCCCATGCCTTCCTGGGGTCATCTTGGTCTGGGAAGTCCAGGGTGGGGAGGGGAGAGGAGAGGGGAAGCAGCAGCTCAACTCCCTCCCTAATTGGGAGGAGTTGAGTTGTGGGGAAATGCCTTCACACTTTCTCCAGACTGGAGTCTCCCTGGACTGAGGAAGGCACAGGAGAAGCTGTGGCTCGACTCCTTCCAATCAGGGAATGGTTGAGGAGCAAGCACATGGGCAAATTTGCATACTTGCAGAGCAACCTCAACACAATAGAAATTCCTTGTCCCAGAGACCTTTCCATCACCAATCCTACCAAGAAATATAAAACATCTTAACAAGAACAAAGCATAATTCAGCATCCTGCTTGCCATCAGACACCTTTGAGGTAAATAGACTGCTCCAACTTTTCTCCTGTACAATATGGATGTTCATGTCTACCTGGGAGAAATTTTACAATCTTTGCATTCTCCTGTGCCTGAGGAAGGGTGCGTGTGCCTGAAAGCTTACAAATAAAGAAATGCAAAAATCTAGAACTCTTTCTTCCAAAATGATACCTTTTATTAGACCAACTGAAATTGCAAAAAAATATATTTTTTCTGCAAGCTTTCAGATTCATGAACATTTCATCAGGCTTAGGGAATTTTCTTTGCAACTGTCTAGTTGGTAGGGGTACGTGAAACGGGCCGTATTCGATTTGGATTCTGCCTGAATCAGAGGACAATGATTTGATTAATTCAGATCACTGTCCTGATTCAATTTGGCCAAATTTGAATCTGAAGATTCGATGCTGATTTAGAGAATCAATGATTCGGCCATAGACACAGCTTTAAACATTTTTTCTACATACCTTGAGGTACCAGGTGCGACTTGTCAATACTGTGATGGTGAGGTGGATGGAGCATCCCACAAGAGCATGGTGGAGGGGTGGGGCCCATGTGCTCAGTGGCGAACCAGAAAGTGTGCTGGGGGGGCCCCCGCACCCTCTTGGCTTGGCAATCAGCCGCAGGGTGACCCAGGGTGCCCCCCAGACCCAGGAGGCACCAGTCGCCAAGCCAGGGGGCGGCGGGAGGGTCCCCTGTGTGCTTGGCAGCAGAGCCAGAAGTGGACCGGAAGTGCTTCTGGTCCACTTCTGGGTCTGCCGCCAAGCACACTGGGGAACCTCCCATGCTCCTGCGGGACATTCCATCTGCCCCAGCATCTCAGCATTCATGAGCCATCTGGTACTTGAGGTATGTAGAAAAAACATTTAAAGCTGTGTCTATGTCCAAATCACTGAATCTCTTCGAATCGATTCGGAGGGTTTCGGTTCATTTTGGAGAGATTAAAGCATCTCCTGATTTGATTCAGATTTAGAGATTCAAAGCTTTGCACAGCCCTACTAGTTGGTCTAATAAAAGATATCGTCTCTACCACACCGACTGCTAAGGATACAGGCATTCATTCTGGCAAGTGGAATTCTCTCACAGGGGACATCTTCCAGATGTCAAGGCAGAAGATCCTTCGAGCAGACGGGGCATGTTTCCTCCACGAGAAACTCAATGAAGGTTTGCATACTGGCATTTTCTACTGGGAGACAGGCAATTTTCCCAGTAAAAATGTAATGCCTGCACACAGCCTGTGAAGATCATCATATCCTCCCTTGTAAAAAAGGTCTTGAAACTTCATGAACTTAATCCATTGTCTCCTTTGATGTGTGGGGCTTGGCAGCCTGCAGAGATGAGACCCTCTTAACTCAGAGACATCCTGACACCTTGAAAAAAACCCTGTGGTTGTCTAGGTAACTGCAGAAGGCTAGATCAATCAGACAGGAGACCCAGACTCACTGTGATTTTCCTAACCCCCCAACTCACGAATTTCTTTCCTGGGTAACATGGGTCCTGGCATCACACAAGATTCTTCAAAACTTTTATTAAAGAGCACATAGCACTGTAAGCTGCTCAGTCAAAATCAATGAGACTCCTCTCAGGTCTTTAGATGAGGACAAGAGCAAGGTGCTATCCAGAATATTTGGTCCCACTGGCTTTAACTAGTGAGGTGCAGGACCACCCACTCTTTCCTCCCCTTCAGCAAAACTTTATTATATCTATTTTGGCGTGCTCTGGGGATTGTTTTAAACAGAAGCCTGTAAGCAGAAACTTTATCAAATATAATGTAGTGGTCTATTAAATAAATGTTATGAGCCCATCACAATGTGTATACATTTACACTACAGCACTTGTGATTCCTCTACCGGGAATGAGCTAGGCACCAGTCAAATGCTTATGTCTTTTGATTTACTGTTTCCCTCCTCATATACAATTGTTTGTGGTGAGGAGGGAAGGGAAGGGAAGGAAAGAGAAACCACAGTGATTTTAAAGATGTTTGAGATATGAAAAGATGGCAGACAGGTCTGGCAGAGTTATGCCCCATCTCATAGTAGTTTCATAGTTTCATAGTAGCTAGGGTCAGGAGGGACCAGAACAGATCATCTAGCCTGACCCCCTGCCACAGGCAGGAATGAATGCTGGGTTCACAAGACCCCAGACAGGTGATCATCCAACCTCCTCTTGAATTTGCCCAAGGTAGGGGCGAGGACCACTTCCCTGGGAAGTTGGTTCCAGATTTTGGCCACCCTAACTGTAAAATATTGCCTTCTGATCTCTAACCTAAACCTATTCTCCATCAGCTTATGACCATTGTTCCTTGTCACCCCAGGTGGTGCTGGGGAGAAAAGGGCTCTTCCTATTTGCTGTTGATCCCCCCTGATGAGTTTGTAGGCAGCCACCAGGCCCCCCCTCAGCCTCCTCTTGCTGAGGCTGAACAGGTTCAGGTCCCTCAGTCTCTCCTCGTAAGGCCTGTCCTGCTGCCCTCTCACCAAGTGGGTGGCCCTCCTCTGATCCCTCTCCAGGCTGGCCACATCCCTTTTGAAGTGAGGCGCCCAGTACTGGACGCAGTACTCCAACTGCGGCCTGACCAAAGTCACATAGAGGGGGAGTATCACCTCAGTTAACAGCTCTACTAGAAAATAAATTCCTCACATAGAAATACACAATTGACCTTTTAAACTCACGCTTTTGGAGCATGCATTGTACTTTATGAATAAAAATATAAAATATCTATGTATTAACATATTGCTAGGCCCCATAATCAGATTATTGGGCTGACAAGATGCCATCAGAGTTGTTGTTTTGGCTGAACTATTTTCAATATGCTTTCATGTGACTGGAGTTAGCAGGCCGGATTCTGTTTCCCTGGGTGTGGATGTAATAGGGAATAAAATTTGTCTGGCTTGGTACAACTTTCCCTTCTCAAAAAATAAGAAAGATTGTATTTCCAGGCATGTATCATATCTACTCTCTTCTACTATACTTACCAAAAACATAAATATCTTAATATTTCAACAGTTATGAAATATAATATAATGCAATAAGATACAGCATAATAACATCCATCAGAAAGGACAACTTAAAAGAAAAGCATTGCATTTTCTGTGTAAAACGATATATAATGACCCTTGCCTAGAAATGGATCAATCTAGCTCCATTGGAGCAGCTGCATAAGCATTCAAAGCAGCAATAACTACAGGGTCTGGTGTGGTAGTTTTCTTCACAATGTCATCTCATTTTATCCCCTCTGAGCAAGGCTGAAAGTGATGCTGAAAAAAACATGTGGCAGAAACACATCTTCTGGGTTTTTTTCTCCAGAATTCTTTATTATTACAACTCTCAATTGTGCTAGCAATTTTCGGCTGTCTTGCACTAAGTCTTATACCAGAGCTTGCACAACTATAGCTAATTCTGTGCCAGCACTCTAAGCCACATTTTTGAATGGGGTTACAAATTTTGGGGGAAAGATCAATGTGGGGCAAAACTAAGTATACACAGTTTGCAGGTCAAGTGGATTTTTTTTCCCTTTTTAAATGTGTTTGCATTTTAACTATGCTTATATTTTACAGAACACACAGGGAAGGGTTCTCACATTTATAACCTAGATTATTAGATTTATTGTTGTTTTGTAAAGTGGAATGATATCTGCAGGTACTCCAAAGATGCATACATTAAAAAAAACTACTGTGTATATGGTTTTAGAATAGGTGTTTGGGTCTAATCAAGCTCAGTTCAGCCCAGGACCCAAGAGGGAAGGTTTTCCTGGACACACATACAAATACATCTCGAGTCTTTAGTCTGGAGTGTGAGTAATAGCAATCCACCAACAGTTAGCACAGTGAAGGGGCACTTGGAAGGGCTGGACATATTTAGGTAGGCGGGCCCCAACAATCTTCACCAAGGGTACTAAAGGAATTGACTGATAACATGGCAAAACCACTGGCGCAACTGTTCGAGCGCTCATGGCACTTGGGACAGGTCCTAGAGGGCTGGGAAAGAGCCAGTGTGGTCCCTATTTTCAAGAAGGGGAGGAAGGAGGACCCGGGCAATTACAGGCAAGTTAGCCTCACCTCTGTTTTCAGCAAGACCTTAGAAAAAATCATAAAGGATCACATTATGATCAGGGGGCCAGAGAGTCACACTATGGTAAGGGGCAACCACCATGGGTTTATAGCAGGCAGATCCTGCCTGACTAACCTGGTCTCTTTTTCATGACCAGATCACAAAGTGCTTAGATGCAGGAATGGAAGTAGATATTATTTACCTGGATTTTAAAAAGGCTTTTGACACAGTGTCGCACCCAATTCTTACAAATAAAGTGAGTAGCTGTGATGCGGATTTATTCAAAGTAAGGTGGGTGAGAAACTGGCTCACAGGACGCACCCAGAGAGTGGTGGTGGATGGGCTGGTTTCCCCCTGGAGGGATGTGGGCAGTGGTGTCCCCCAAGGCTCTGTCCTTGGACCAGTACTGTTTAATATCTTCATCAGTGATTTGGATGAAGGTGTTAAAAGCACCTTGTCTAAATTTGCAGACGACACTGAACTGTGGGGTACAGTTAACACACTGGAGGGCAGGGAGCGAATTCAGGCAGATTTGGACAGACTGGGGAAGTGGGCAGATCAGAATAGGATGCAATTCAATAAGGATAAATGCAAGGCGCTGCACCCAGAGAGAAAGAATCTCCAACACACCTACAGACTGGGGGGGTATCATTCTGAGCACCACAACAGTGGAAAGAGATCTTGGAGTCCTGGTTGACACAAAAATGAACATGAGCCACCAATGTGATGAGGTAAAAAGCAAGGCTAACCGCGCTCTTTCTTGCATCAGCAGGAGCATCATGAGCAGGTCTGGGGAAGTGATAATTCCCCTTTATGTGGCATTGGTGAGGTTGCAGATGCAGTACTGTGTCCAGTTTTGGGTGCCACACTTCAAGAGGGATGTGGATAACCTTGAGAGGGTTCAGAGAAGGGCTACTCGTATGGTTGAGGGCCTGCAGGTAAGACCCTATGAAGACAGACTGAGGGATCTGAATCTCTTCAGCTTCCGCACAAGAAGGCTGAGAGGTGATCTTGTGGCTGTCTACAAACTTATTGGGGGTGGGCAGCAGGGAATAGGGGGAACTGTGTTTACCAGCGCGCCCCTCAGGGTTAACAGAAATAATGGCCACAAACTGAAGGAGAATAGATTTAAATTGGACATAAGAAAGAAATTCTTTACAGTGAGGGTTGCCAAAATATGGAATGGGCTTCCAAGGGAGGTGGTGCTTTCCCCTACCTTGGAGGTGTTCAAGAAGAGATTAGATATGCATCTAGCTGGGGTTACTTAACCCCAGCACTCTTTCCTGCCTGGAGCAGGGGGTTGGACCTGATGATCTGCCAGGTCCCTTCTGACCCTAGAAATCTATGAAATGTATTAAATTTATGAACGGTGATTTTCTGTCATGTTTCCATCCTACAAATGGAGATGCAACCTGATGCTAGCTCACATATGAAGTCAGGGCAATGTAACTACTATTAACCTCAATCAGTTTTCCAAGGTGAACTAAATTTGAATGGGAACTGCTTGACTCTAGCCACAAACCACACTGCCCTCAACACCAGCAAGGGTTCTAAGGCTCAAGGTGAACCTTCAGCTGCCTTGCTGTGGCAGCAGTATAGCCCCTTTGTACTCCAGAAGCATAAGGGGGCTGAAGCAGTAGTCAATCTCATCCATTGTGCTTAGCACTGTGCTTAGCATTGTAAAGAACTGCACTTGTGAAATATATTTTTCTCCCACAATTAATGTTAAATAAAATAAAGGATCCATGCACAGTATGGAAGCTGGATTTATGCTTTTTTGCCTGCTTGAATCTTGTCTTCCTACATTAGCATTTAAATAATACCCAGCCAAAGAGAAGAAAGAACACAGTACTATGAGCAATATCCATGAGTTTGGGCTCTTTGTGATTACTGAAAGGAACTTATTCTTGATTTGCACACCTTCTTTTCTTCCATTTCTGTGCTTTTAAAAAAAATAAATCAAGAATGGGTAGCAGGTATGAAGGAATATTCAACAAACTAACATCACAGTAATGCTTAAAACTCTATCCTTTATTCAAATTTCCCATGGTTCCTACATCTAATTGAGTTTAGAAAAAAGAAAAAGGCATGACCAAGCCTTCTTCTCCCAAGTGATCATCAGGGAAGTACTGTTTGCCTTGCATTTATGAAAAAATACAAATGACATAAAGTCATGCCAGATAATGAGGGTAGGTTGATCTCACCATTAGCATATTCACGTGAGGCATCTTATGCTCCTCTGCTCCTGAGCACCTTTTATGCTACAGGCCATAAAATGGGCATTGTACCAGGAATTGATAAAAGGCTAGGAAGAATGAATTCCCTCCCTCAGTGTGAGCAGCTTCATGTAACAAGGGCTGCAGTAGCAGCTGGAGCCCATGTTCAGGCATTTGAACATACATATTCATCTACTAAATACCCTGGACATGAGACAGACCTCAAGGAATGCACATCTTTGCTAACAATGGGAAATGTATCAGGGGTTTGTAAAGTTTGTGTGCCTGGTGTTAGGGAGGCAAGCTTTCCCCTTTAAGGGTGCATCCAGATGAGCATGGCCATGCAGTATGTGGTGCTGCAAACACGTCTGCAGTGCCACATACTGCAGTTAGCTGTTCTCCACAAAGCAAGGGCACACTGCCCGTATGTGCGCTGCTCTGGGTTTTTTTCCCCATGGATTTTTTTGAGCCATGGATATACAGGGGTCAAAAAAATGAGGAGAAAAAAAATGGAGCAGCACTTGCACAGGTAGCATGTGCAGCTGAAAAGCGGAACCGGTCCGCCCAGAGCTGTGCCCCAGCTATTGGCCAGGCTCTGCCCAGCAGGATTGCCACAGCTGCAGCCCCAGGAGGCCCCCAGGACCCCAGGTAAGGCTGCTGGGGCCAGCACAGTTCTGGCCCCTGGCTCCCTTACCCAACCTGGAGTAACTTGCCATGCACCAAAGTGCGCGTGGCATGGGCATTCCCCGGGGACAAGTAGTTGCAGTGGTACGTGTCCCTGGGGAACCAAACATCTGCACTCATCTGGACATGGCTTCAGAGTCTTTCGGGGGACTCTGCAGCTTTGCTGTCTGATTTTGCTCCCAGCCAGTTCTCCTAACACAAAAGAACCCTTCATGGCCAAAATAAAGAAATAAACAAGTATAGCAAACCTTGAGCCTTTCTCCAGGCAGTAGCTGAGGGCCTTTTAACCGTAGCCGTTCCTAAAGGCAACCTCTGCTGGGTTACAGTCTGCTTTCAGCCTGCAAACTGCTCCTGCTCCTCCCCCTCCCCCTACAATGCCCCCCCCCCCTTTTTGTGCCTTGCACTTCCTCCCCTTGGCCTTTTAACTGCCAGCTTATCACCCACAGCTGGGCTCCAACCCTAGGGCTGTAATGGAAGGTTGTAACGAACTGACATTCTGTGCATTTGACGCAGAAGATGACACTGACTAATCTTTTTGAATGCTTAATCCACATTTCTTCCCTATAATCAGCATTACTACATAGCAGAATTGTAGTGATTCTTCTGCATTTATGTCCTTCTCAACATGAAGGAGGCAGGGGGAGGGGGGTGGAGCTTTTGGGCCTAGCACACATGGCCAGCAGGGTTTGATTTCTTTGAAACAAGAACTTTGGGTTATCTTATTATAGGTGCTTGGGTTCATAACAGTTGAGAAGGCGAGGCGGATGAGGAAAATGTTATCACCTGCATGCATGCACGTGTGTGTGCGCGCACACGTGTGAATGTGTGTGTGCGCATGCATGCATGTATATGCATTCATGCATACTGGGGACAGCAACTCATGTGAATATGCTTTGCCTACTCCAAATTTTTGTCCTGTAATACAACATCACCTCCTCCTGATGATAATTACAACATTACCATATTTACTTGAATACAAGATGACCCTGAATACAAGATGATCCCCTTATAATTAGATTCTATATATGGAAAACTTATAAATTTGTTATAATTTTCCAAGTGTACAATCTGATTATCAGAGTGTTGTCTTGAATTCATGCCACTTCCATTGCTACAGCAGGGTTAATTGTGGCTGGGGGATCAAATGGTCCCCTTGCCTTTTGCCCCACAATTTCTTTCCCCTGCAGCCTTCCTTCTCTCCCTTGCTGTCAGGCCCTATTCTCTTTCCAAGCACAATGTGGAAGTGAGCTGCATGTGACAGTAAGAGAGGAAAAGAGACCAAAATGAGAGTAGAAACTGCAGAGTGGGTCTGACTTTGGACCCAACCCAGACTGCTGCAAATTTCAGCACAAGTACTCAAGATCAACAGCATTTCAAGCCATGGTGACCCCACAGCCCAGCAGTGCTCAGTACATGCAGTACGTGTGTGTACTTTGAACATTTCCTGATCTTCACTGTTGAAAAACATGTATCTGTTTGTGTCAATGATACAGTGCTATAAATTGAATTTGTCACTTTATTGTACCTGATTAGATGAGGTTATTAAAATTAGTTATTAAAATCTGAAACTTCTTAAAATGAACACAACGCAGACCAGTTGATTCATCTGAAAATGGAGAATTTGAACTTTCTGCAACAGCCACATTATAAAATAGGTAAAGCACCTCTACACAGAGTCCCTACCCTCTTCCGCATGCTTTCAAAATTATTTCACATGCTGGGTTAGCATTCAGACTGCCTTCTGGTTCATATCAGGAAGAAATTTGCAGCTCCACAATATATGGTATGAAATGTACATACAGGGCATGTCTGCACAAGACACTATGGCGCAGTAGCAATCAGCTACTGTGCCATAGCTTGTTGCTACTGTGCAGTAGCATTGCCGGGGACTAACCACGAGGGGACGCTATTGTGCAGTAGTAATGAGCTACTGTGCAGTAGCATCAGGCAAAAACCTTGTGGTGATAGTACTGCATAGTAATGCTGGTTACTATGCAGTCATTTTAGTACTTCCTTATGCAAGTACTAAATTACCGTGCAGTATTAACTGTGCATTAGGCAGCTTGTGTAGACACGCCTACAGCCATTCAAGCATCCAGTCACCCAGAATGTCAGAGAGCATGACAGCAGGGTTTTTGGTTGTAGCCATGTTGGTCTAAGGACATAAACAGGCAAGGTTCTTTGGGTAGATGTGATATCTTTTATTAGACCAAGGTCGTGTGTAGATGAAATGAGGGGCATGTGTGCACGACACTTTAAAGCGGGCTAAATGCTTTGGCACTGCTGTAATGGTGTCGGTGTTTGCATGCCTCAGTGGTGTATTGCATATTAATTCCAGCAGCTGTAGGAAATTTGGCAGCGTAATGCGCCTTAGATGACTTTGGGTGCAGCCAACTAAAATTCCTCCAAGGGGCTGCCCCTACAGCTGCAGAGGGAAGCACTGGGCTTCGTGCAGCTCCACAGCTCTGCAGGAAGCCCATGTAAGCAGCCTGGCAGCAGCCTGGGAAAGCAGGCTCCACTGCAAAAAGGCGATGAGTCTGATCTTTTTTTTCACCCCACCCCCCTGGAGCCGGCCTGCCTGCCTGCCTGAGCTGAGCGGCAGGCCAGTGCTTCTGTCTGTGACTGTGGTGCCCCTGGGACCGCCTGAGCCAGGTGCCTGCAGACGGGTGTCACCTGGGGGAGAGGGGGCGCTGCTGCTGTGGAGGGAAGCACCAGCCCCCGCTGCAGCCCAGGGAGCGCTCTGCCGACCAGCAGCTTGCCCTCCCCGCCTCGCCGGAGAGGCAGGTAAATCAGTGGGGTGTGTGCATGACACAGGGGTTTAATCAGCCCTAAATTGAAGTAGTGGGTTTTTTTAAAACCCACTGCTTCAATTTAGGGCCCCCGTTTCATCTACACATGCCCCAGCTGAGTAGCTGGGGCAAAGGTCTTTGCAAGCTTTTGGGCACAAGTCCTCTTCTTCAAGCATAGAGAGACTTTGCTGTTCTGAGATCTGAGACAGTGTGTATTGCCCACGTTTCAGGGAGCCAGTATTCCCAGAATGCTTTGTGGGGGCCCACATCTCCAGGGGTTCCCAAGGACAGCCAAGCACAGAGGTAACCTTGATCGGATGGCCACCTGGGAAACCACACCCAGCCAGGGAATCCCAGCACACCCCGTCTTGCACTGGGAGTACAGAGCCGTAATGTGCCTGGTCTGTTTCCCTTGCCGAAGGCTGTCAACACTCACTTCCAGCTTGCAATGGATCCCTGTTGCATGTGCACCCTGCAGTTCCCAATACAGCAGCACCAGCAGGTCCAGTTTGTGCTGTCATCCTGGAAAGAGCCAATATTTTCTCGTGGAACCGCCATGGTTTTCTGCAACATACACTCACTTTCTGAAGCATGAAAAAGGCATACTTCTTGCAACAAAAATAACACCTGCCCATGGCCTGTGTTTGTATGAGAAGATGCTTCAGTACAAAACTAAAGTTCTAATGGAACAGCCGTTTGCTCCGAGTAGTACAGAAGTGTTTGTCTTCACTCAGCCTGTCAGAAAAAGCTTGGGAATGAATCTGGCAGCAAGCCAGGAGATAAGATCCCAAAGTAGCACTGTGTATTCAAATACTTGTCTCAGAATCAATGTTACAAACCAATACAATCTTCCCTCTGACATTTACCCTGTTTGTTGGCATGGTGCTAGACTCTTCTTCAGCCAATCTACTCCATGGTGTCAGGGACGGTAAGCGATGGGTGACAGAGTGGGGAGCGGGAGAGTTCTGTGCACTCAGCAGCATTTAGAGTTTTCCAAAAACTTCTAAGCTGGTTTTGCAAGAAATAAGAGTGGAACTCATAAGCTGGGTAAGTAAGACAGATGTTTCTCCAGCCACACCTTGTCTTTGGCCTACATCAGGCTGTCTGTTTTGCAACAAGAAACACTGGCTTCCATGGTATTTACTATGCTCTGACATCCAGGTATTCTTTATACAAGCAGGAAGCAGAATGATTTGCATCCTTAGGACTTGTGCCTAGCCACATTGATTTCAGTGGGAAATATTCCCCAGATGGAGGCTGCATGTCAGCTGCAAGGCATGGTCTAGTAATGCCCACAAGTTTCCCAGTGCTTGCTTGAGACAGCTTAAGTGATGGTGTACACACAGAATCCTGAACCAATTCCTTCATTGTCTACCATACCAGTCCACATTTTTGCCCATTCTTGTATTAGACTTGGCCTTAAACAATGATTTTGGTCTTCCTATACCTGACATCCTTATAATCTTCCTAGGGGTCATTTTTTACAATCCTGTCCACAGATTAGTTTGATTACCCCAGTGTTATATCTACCTGTCTTATTATTATATATCCTGGCTTTGAGCAGGGAGAGAGCAATCAACTCAACTCAGAAGATGGAGAAACTGATACTGTTTAAGTAGCCTAAAATCAGTGAAGTAACAGCTAATTTCCAGGTCACCATTATTCACAAGAAATATAAATGTACTTTCCATTGTGACTGTGACTGACATTACTGAATTGTGTACAGAACAATTTACTACTCTCCCTTATAAAACCCACCAAAGTGCACTGTTCAAACGTCCAATGGTTTTCTGTTCAATGCTGGAGGCAATTTGTCTCAGTAGTAAGATTTTTGCAATTGATGGTCTGTAGTTTCCCTCTTCCATTACCAAATGGGCCTTCTTGCAGCCACTTTGCAAGGAACCTCCTCTACACATTATCAGGAGTGAAGAATTCACCATCAATTTAAATATTCCACATCTAAGAACAACACTGCACGATAAACTAACACAAATATCCAATTGATTTATATAGAAACATTCAATAGTGCACCTCTAATCTAGTTAGGAACACAAGCTTCATTTTCAGGATGCCTGTACTCTTGCTAGGACTATTTTGTTGGATATTAATGTCCTCTTCAATTTGTGCTGGGAATGTAAGTGTTTGTGTATTAGTCATCTTTGAGAGGGTACTCATGTCTATCTATTTCTTAAAAAAAGGCATAGAGTTTGAAGGCAGGCACTTCACATTCAGTTATAGATATGTAACAGCAAGATATACTTCACACTCACCAAGTATGACTTTAGGAAACTATATGGGGTAGACTGATTCATAAAGGATCACCAAGTAATTTTTGAAAGCATCTGGTGGAAAGACTGCCTAGTGCAGCAATGTCTCTGTATGGTTCAAAGAGGGCATGGATCCTTGAGATCTAGTTTCCATATCACCCCTTCAGTGAATCCAAGAGGGCTGCAGCAGTAGGCTGTTTCTTCTGGAAGAGCTATGAGGAGCTGTGCTGCTTTATGGGATAGTGATGGAGAGAGATATCTACAAAGGCTCTGGGCTAATGTACATACAAATGCTTCTTCCTTTCTGAGATGTCCAAGATGGGTGGTATTTTCAGGGCACCAATACTATAAGACTCAGGTACCTGTTGTATCTCAAAGGGAAACAAGCCAAACCTCCTACTCACTTTGATCAGAAAAAGCTAAAGGCACCTGATAGAGTTTCCTGATCTTTTCCTGCCTCCTGCGCCCCCGTATATACCACACACATGGGAAAGTGTAAGCATAAGGTTAAGCTTTAGGACCAGATTTAGATAATTACAGTTCACAGAAAACACAGACAAATATCCAGGAACAAAATTTGATATAGATATAGATTTATAAGGATGCTAGATGATGATACTGATGATGATGATGATCATTATTATTATTACATTATGGAAGCACCTATAGGACCCAATGGGATCAGTGCCCTATTTGGCTGGATACTATACACTTATATAGTAAGAAACATTCGTGCCCAGAGAGCTTATAGTCTAAGCAAGGCATAAATACGGATGAAATTAAATATGTTCAATGGCTTTCCTGAATTGAAGCCTATCCAGGCAAGCCAAAGGGTGGGAAAAAAGCATCGCCTCCTAGTTTATGGAGAAAGGACTGAGGCACAAACTGATCAAGTGCCTTGCCTAAGGTCACACAAGAAGTGTGCGTCAGAGATGGGATGTGAACCCGGTTCTCAGGTTCTAGTCCAGTGCTTAGATGGATGTACTTTGAGCTTAAACCAAACAGAAAGAAGGTACAAAACCAGAACAAAGATTACTGCCATGGGTGGAGTGGAGACTGACTGAAAGAAGCAGACAGCTTTAGAAGAGATGAATATAAATCAATTCCCTTCTTAATCCTGTCAAAATCTTAAAAAATAAGTGTGGTGATAAGACCTGAAAACAACAGTACTGGACTGAAGTACAGCGATCTCAAGCCATACCATAGAACCTTATGAAAGATGACAACAGACCTTCCCTCCAAAAGGGCAGAACCGAGCCTGTAGTGAGGTATGGTAACCTTTGTTCAATTCCTGAATTCTTTGTGTATCACCACTCTTTTTCCCTTCAGGAAATACATGCTGCAAGGTGCTTCTCATGTTGTGTCATAGGTAGAACATTGATTGCATTCAAACCTTTTCCACTCGCCCTGTTTCCCTTATCCTGTGAAGTGCGCACACTATTCCGATCAGAGAACAAGATCATTCTGCAGGCATCCAGGCTATTTATCAAGGGGATACATTTTAAATATGCATTGTTTGCAACAAAGGAATAAAGCTATGAAAGGTTATTAGGAAATTAAATGCAGCTGTAAATTAATTTCTGTAATCACCATTCATTAATATTTAATATATTTATATAAAGGATAAATCGCCTCAATTCCCAAGGCATCCCACGTTTAATAATGTGGAAATAGCTTATCTTCTTCACATTGCTGTGACTGGATTTGCAATAACTAGCAATGTTAAATGCATTTAAAAAAAAATCAATAATAAATAAATACATAAGCACTTCCCCCCAGAATGCTCCTGATGTTATTTACAAAATTAAAAAAACCCCAACAGAATGGCAAGGGACTTTATAACCATTTCATTACTAGCTCCCTAATTGTATATGGTGGAACTGCATAATCTGTTTATTGAAATTGAAATCTTTGGAACTGTTTCTCCCCAGCGACATTAACAATAAGCATCCTGTGCAATAACACAGTACTTAATGTAATATAAACATTATATGCACCAGGCTTAAACTTCCTGTGGCTTCTCCTACTGGAATTGGACATTTTTTAACATTCTTGTGTTCTGCCACTGCATTAAATCACATATCTAATTTACGACTGTATAATACAATATTCACAGATTACAATAAATAAAGGAGGCTATGTTCAAAGAACACACACACACAATTGATACTAGTACAAGAAAGACTACATTTAATAAAATGGAAATAAAGCAGACTCTTCTAGGAAATCTGAATGGATTTTGATGTTCAATATGAAAGAAATTACTTCTGTTTTCCGTGTCCTGGAAGAGGCTCACAAATAATGAGGATAAGAGTGCGAGGTGCTGATCCTACAAATTCATACCTGGTGAATTTGAGGTTACTTATGTGGCAGCTTCATTTGGTTCTGTCCTATAAATATTTTTGTATGTAAATATTTTGGTCAACTAAGCACTGAATATGAAGGGGGATACTCATTTAACATTATTCATGCTTTAGTTTGCAAGATAACCTTGATGAAGATTAATCACATCAATAAGAATCAGTCATGTACATGATCTGTACCTTAATACCAAATCAACTTTAAAAAAGAATTGGAGGGGGCAGGGGGTTGAAAAAATGCGTTGTATAACACCAGGCTTGCATCTTGACTTGCAAAGAATTTTAAAGTATTATTTTATACTTTTGGAGATGCAAACTACTACTAATGAATACTTTGCAAAACTGTGATGGACTTAACAGAGGGCACATATACACATGCAGTTAATGAGACTGAACAAACTCTGGCAGTTTGAGCTGGAGTAAACTAATCCGCATAGGTCACCATCTACAAAGGTGTATAAGTGCAGTAATTTACTCCACCATTGGATAGTACTTATGTCTGATGGGACCATCTGACAGCACAGTAAATCAGCATACACCAACCTAATTGCTGTGTACATGTAGATAGTGATGCTTTACTGTGAAGTAAATTCATCTACTGTGCAGTAAAGTGCATGTGTAGATGCACACAGAGGCACACCTGAGCATCTAAAAGCCTCCGAGGGCACCTATACGTGCGTGTGGAGACTGCTTGTGCATGTGGAATTCCAGCATGTTGGAGCAGACTCAATCAAGTCTGCTGAAGCGTGGCAATTGCTGCCCTTCAGCAGCCTCCTGTATCTCATGTATCAGCATCTCCACACTTAAAATGGCAGTGGGGGCACTTGAACTAAAGCTCATTCAATGAGCTTTAGTTCAAGTGCCCCTGCCATGATTTTTAAGCGTGGAGACACTGTTACAGGAGATGTGGCAGTGCTTTAATTAAAGTGGCTCTTGGAGCCATTCTAATTAAAGTGCTGCCTCCCTGTACCCTGGTGCATGTGTAAAAGTGCCCCTATATACTGCAAAATGTCTGACTGATATAGCAAAGGTGGCACAGATACATGAAAATCACATTAAAAAAGAAGTTGATATCTGATGCTGGATTTCTGTGGAAATGCAATAATTAAAAAAAAATTCAGAATTTTTTAAATACACAGGGTCTGATATAATCTGTTGCTCTTCTCTTCACATTGTCATGAATGTTAATGCAAAGTGAGTGTAAAATGCTGCTAATTTCATTGTATTTTATACATATGGCATTGATGTAAGTGATGGGACAAGGCAATTGGTCTAAATGATTGCGCAGTGCCACATCATGGCCAGAACATTCTAAAAGCTTCTTCAGATCATATAGATTCTGATCCAATAAGGTGTTATAAGCACTGTTTGATCATTTGTCGAGAGAAGTCAATGGAAAGACTTGCAATGATTTTAATGCTGATGACTGGATGGAAACAGAAAGTATATTTGTAAACCAAAGATTTGCAAATCACCTTTAAAACATTAGTGTTCTCAAGAGAAGATCAAATATGAAAAAATGTGGAGAAAATGTGGCCAACAAGCTACCTACATCTCCTCTTCACCTAGTACACATTTTGATTAAATATTATAAAATAAGGACGTGCTATAGATTATTTCATTAGTGAAAATGTATTAAAGATATAGTCTTTTAGTAAGACACAACACAAATCTAGTATGACACTGAAAATGCCCAAGCAAACATACATTAATGAAAGGTTAATGCATAAGGGATGTAATTTATTATACTTGTTACACTTACTGAGGTTTCCAGAATACTTTATGAACCCTCTGAATTAGCCTGAATGCTTTTAGCAAGTTTTCTTTTATTTTCTAAATGCAAATTTTTATATTACAACTTAATCTTTGAATATAGTATTTTTTGTCCTTCTTAAAGAAAGATGAAAATATCCTTAGAGGCTTCCTGATACAGAGCAATGCAAAGGGAAAGATAAAAGATTTGGGCTACGCACCAGTAACTGCTTGTACTGGTTTAAGTATCCCTTTTTGACTTTTTGTAGTGTACTCAAGTATTCCACAGCATCAGCAGTTCTGCTTGGTTATGAAAGTTAGCTAACAACTCATTAAACTCCATCCACTGTACTTTTTTAAATATCTAGTTAATTTTCTGTGAATTAGATCGTATTGCAGTTAGTTCGTTGTCAGGGCAATAGCAGGTTCAAAGTCAGTGAGTCAGAAGAAAAGTTAGAGTTTTCCCTTTTAAAATTTTTCATAAGCATCTCAATCTCCTGATCACCACAGTGCACCTAAAGTCTGCATGAAGCCCCAAAACAGCAATGGTATCACGGCCTCAGATCTCTCCTATGACATTACTGTTATCCAGTATTTTATTTTCAATCTTCTAAAACCTAATGCTAAATATTGTTGTGTATGTCATGGCAGGAATTTGGATGAAACAGAATTTTCAGCACTGCAGTGTAAGTCAATATACTTTCAATGTCTATCTGTCCTTTAGGTGTAAGAAACATAGGAAAAGGCTCTTTTACATTTATTCTAGGCACATTTATATACGGCATAGCAAGTGAAATTCTTTTTCCGTCAGTGGATGCATCTACACGTGCCTGTAATTGCAACACAATAAACTCCCGGGTGCACGTTTACACTCACTCCCAGGATCACAGTATGTTGAGCTGGGTCAGAGCAGCCCCTGCTGCCAGTCGAGCCAAGGGGTCAGTCTGCCAGCCTGGGGATGCTCCAACCCTGTTCAACATGCTGCAGAGGGGCTGTCTGGGGCATGAGAATGCTCCAGTACGGGGCTAGCCGATAGGCAGCCCCTATATTGAAACACCCTTGTGCCCCAGCCAGCTGGGCTGCTGTGGAGCTTTTTACTCCATATCAGGATAGTACTTGTATTTATACGCAATATTTACTGCACAGCTAATTAGTCAACTGCACAGCAAGCGTCTCATGGAGATGCACCCAGCGATGACAGGCATGAATAAGGTCTTTAGCTTTGTGGAGAAATGAAATTAGCATTATCTCATTAAGGGCCTAGCTGGGGCTGGTTTTCAGTTCTAATTTTTTTTTTTTAAACAGAGACTTGGTTTTGACTAAACTGGGCTTCACAGGTTGTATCTAAGTGCTCCTACACAAGAGGAACATCCTGCTAACGCAAATAGCACACCAGCTAAACACCAAATCACACTACCAACACTGAAGTGGGTAGTGCATGACTAAGAGAAACACTTACTGCTACATGGTCCAGACTTGAGATGATTTGGGGAATGGGTCTGTAAAACTTATGAATTCTGCATGATGTTATGAAGTCTCCGAATGCATCCTCACCTGGCTGACAAATCCATTTTGTATGTGCAGACTCTTTTTTTCACCCTCCTCTTAAACTAAAATTCCAAAAGCTACTGACACAGGACTGACTAGACAGGATTGTGGGCTGACATGCCATACCACTGAAGTGTAAGCATCTCTGATAATAAGTTAGCTGTGAAGAATTGGTTTGTTATGGAGGTGGTGTCCTGGCAGGGGTCTGTGATCATCTCATAAGGTCACATGATGGAGGAACTGGAAAGTTTCATTGGGCTGAGTCATGTGCCCTCTTCAGCCAGGGACAGTTTCCAGCACCAGGAGCATAATGAAGCAAGGGACTTGTCTTTCTGAACACGGCTAGGGACAGAAGTTACATATAAACCAGTTTAAATGATTAGAAACTAGTTTAAACTTGTAATAGAACAGATGTTCTTTGCACATAAACCAGTTTGAAAATGGCTGAAACTAGTTTAAGATAAACCTGGTTGAATTTAGTAGCAGACTAAATGGATTTAGGTCATACCATTTATGGAACTTTTGTCCCAGACCCTAAAAGGAAGGCTGAGCTAAGCTTGTGGGAGGCAGGAGCAATGATGGGGGTAAAAGATGAGGAAAGATGCTTCTATTTTCAACTGTTTTGGAATTGTTGTGTATCATCCTTTAAGTAAAAACAAGTTTAAGTAAGTTCAAGTGAAGTGTTAAAAAATGCTGGGCTTACCTGTAAACCCTTTTGCATATCCGTCATGTGTTTCTTATAGAGTTAACTTGTAAACCTGGGAAAAGTATGTTTCAGTTATGGTGCGAGTTGCAAGAGTCAATACTGGATGCTGGGAACAGGCAGTTGGATCATGGATTCCAGCTCCTGAAAGGGAGCAATAATTTGAGGGACTCCCACAGAGATGGATAGTACCCTGACCTGGACCAGATTCCAATGACTTATATAGGTCACATATAGGTTCAGGACTGGACCCTTAGCAGGAATATGGTGAGTGATGTATTGGCCCTTATTCTGATGCTGTCACAGAACCTCTCAAAATTAGGTCTTTAATAAAGGACATGTAATTAAAAATGGAGGTTGGGAGAAGAAATCCAGTAATCTGTGCAGTGTACAGAGGCTCAAGATCCCCAAGTAACTCCTAAGAAGGAATCTAAAAGCAACCAAACCTTTCTCATTACTCTCAAGGTTGACCCTGTTCCCACTGAAGATAGCAAAAGAAACTCCAACTGTCTTCTGGGGCTAATTCTGCAAGCTGCTGTACAACTTCTGAAGGTGCCAAATGTCCTCCCCTTACACCTTCCATTGGCCTCAGCAAGGCTACAAAAACAGATGTTCAGTCCCTTGTAGGATTGAATCCTTTAATGCTGGAGCAAGCATGATGATGAGGAGGATGAGGGAGAAACAAGCTCCTTGTTCAGGTCAGTGTTTTTGGCTCATGATAGAATGGATGATTTCTTGTTTTTCATTTTTTCTCCAATTTATTTTGGAAGAGGAAGAGGGCAAAGTATACAGCAGCCAGGAATATAACACATATTTTGCATACAAAGAAATGCAAACAAAATAGGAATAGCAAGATGTTGATATACAACGAAAAATCTGGGGATACCAGGTGAAACCCAGCATCTCACAGGTGCAGAGGCATATTTTACTTCAGGAGTACTTCCTTGCCATAAATGTAGTCAACAGAAGATGATATGGGGAATTAAGTTTTTAAAGATATAAAACAGAGCAGGTTAATAAAAATGTTTGTCTTGGGTAGACAGTAATATATAGTTCTTTTACTACAGTATTTCAATATTTCTCCTTTGTACCAGCTCACTATGCCTTTCTATCCTTCTTAGTAACTGTGCCCATTTTGTCAGTAAGAATGGCAACACTTCTACTGTAAATGCCAGTAAAGCTGCTTACTATTATCTATTGTCATGATGTATACAGTTACTCAACTTGGCTTTTTTTTTGTTTACCTTCTTTGTCTCCTTAGAAAACACACGCACTAAAAAAAAAGAAAGACAGAAAAAGTTCAACATTTTGGCATACTTACAACAATACTGGGACTCTTATGATGCATTGATATGCAGTGTCTATATAACAGGACTTCAAATCTCAGCTGGGGCCTCTAGATCCTACTCTAGCAAATTATATATGTAGCAATAAGAAGTAGCAATGTGAGAAGCAAGTGTACTGTACATAATAGAATACTGATGGGACATAAGAATACACACTAGTATGAGGCAGTTCTATAATATGTCCTTTAAAGTCCTTTAAAATGTTAAATAGCTGCTACAGTCTCACATCACACCTCAGAGACAGGCTAATGCAAGGACATTTCTCTTGTTTACATAGATGTGGAAATTGAGGCAAAGAAGGAAAAAAATCTTTGCCCAAAGTAAAGCTGGATTTAGGATTCAGGAGCTTTGGACTACTAGTCCCTGTGCTCTAGTCACTAAACTTTGCTTTCAATAGCTAAGGAAGCTCCATGCATGTAACACTAATCTCATCTTGATGCTGGCAGAAAAACAGATCAATAGACTATTCATAAACTGATGTATGACTAAAGTATTGATGCAATTTTTCTGTTGTATATCAACATCTTGCTATTCCTATTTTGTTTGCATTTCTTTGTATGCAAAATGTATGTTATATTCCTGACTGCTGTATACTCTGCCCTCTTCCTCTTCCAAAATAAATTGGAGGAAAAATGAAAAACAAGAAATCATCCATTCTATCATGAGCCAAAAACACTGACCTGAACAAGGAGCTTGTTTCTTCCTCATCCTCCTCATCTTTATGCTTGCTCCAGCATTAAAGGATTCAGTTCCACAAGGGACTGAACATCTGTTTTGTAGCCCCACTGAGGCCAATGAAAGGTGTAAGGGGAGGGCATTTGGCATCTTCAGAAGTTGTGCAGCAGCTTGCAGAATTAGCTCTGAATCTTTTTTCATTGATCTTTTTGGCTAGTTTAATGTTGCCACCATTATCACAAAATCTTTTACTTATTTGCTAATAGACAGTCAGCTCTGAAGGGAGAGGCCATTTTTTCTTTTGTATTGTACAGTGCCAAGCACAGCATGGCTGTGGTCCATGATTGTGTTCCTAGGCCAGGGGTGGGCAAAATATGACCTGCAGGCTGGATCCAGCTCACCAATTGATTGTAGCCTGCGGCTGCCCCCACTGTGTGCCAAATGGAGCTGAGCCCCACACACTCTGACCTAGGGCAGCCTGTACCATGCTCCTGTCCACACCTGCCCACGCCCACTGACAGCACCACCCTGGCCTTGGCCATTGTGCACAGCTTCCCGGCAGGGCTGCTCTCAGTGCCGCTGCAGCTGTCCAAGTATTGCTCAGCTGCTCCGATCTCTGTCTTCTTCCTCCTGCCTGTTGCACTGCTCTGGGCAGCTGGCAGCACAGGAAAGCCATGGGGACACATGCTGGGCATCACATGCCCAGCCAGGATAGGTGGAAGCTGTGGCAGAGCGGCTCCTGTCCCAGCTCACAGGGCTCAAGCTCCAGCTCCCAGCCACCTTCTACCAACTCCACCCACAGGTGTCTGCTCATCGTGCTGAGTGGCTGGAGTGGGTGGAAGGTGGTTGGGAGCTGGAGCTTGAACTGGAGCGTCACACGCTGGGGCAGGAGCCACCAACTGCAGCTTCCCCCCAACCTGGCTGGGTGGGGGGGTGCCTGGTACATGTCCCCATTGCTTCCATGTGCTATCTGCTGCCCAGAGTGGTGTGGCAGGGGCACAAAGAGGAGGAGAGGAAGGATGAGGAGGAGCCACTGGAGGTGCGGGGAGCCAAGCAGTACCCAGGCAGCTGCAGCAGCTGTGGCAGCAGCACTACTGGGCAGCTGTGCACTTTGGCTAGGGCCAGGGCAGTGCCATCTGTGGGTGTGGGGCAGGTGCAGGGGTGACCCCAGGTCAGGGTGGCATGGGTGGGAGCTGGCCCCATGCAGAGTGCTATTGGGGCAACCACAGGCCAGATTGGGGTTGCAGAGCAGACCACACCTGCCCCACACTGCCCAGGTGAACTCTGTGGCATGTGCCTCTAGCTCCACTTCTCTCCCTCTCCTTACCCCTAGCCGACTCCTCAGACCTAGCACACAAACAGCCTCCCACATACACCCTGCCACCAGCCCCCAACACACTGTCCCCCTCCAAACCCCTGCTCCACACACACACACACACAATGTACAAGAGTAAGACTTTTTTTTGAGGTATTATGCCATTGCCTATATATATACTACTCAAAAAACATACATCAGGACAAAAATTATTTTTTGAAATAAAATTAAAATATGTTACAGTAGGTGTTTGATTTTTAGTCTATGACTTGTTTGTGTGTTTGTTTTTATCTATAACTTGTGCACATTATATCTTTGGAAATATTTTGTCTGCAACAGCTCACTAAAACTCATTAAGTGGCCCACCAGCTGAAATAATTGCCCACCCCTTTCCTAGATGATACAGTTAATAGCAACAGCATATTAATAAACATTCCTAAAGATAAACCAAAAACTGGTCCAAAAATAAAATATTTTCCCTAAACAAATTTTCAAACATTTATGTGGAAATTTATCATAAGAAAATGGCATTCCCAAATAATTTTAGCAACTCTACTAGTGGGTAAAAGAGTCAGTAATTTTTCATGAAGAATTCCATCCAATACTTGATCATTTCAACTAGTCCTGTCTAGCAGGAAAAGCTATTATAAAACTGACATTCTTTGCTTCTTTCACAGTATTAGTTCAACCAGCATCAGCCTATTAGGCTTACAGATAGAGCTGATCAGGGAGTTTTTTGACTAATTTTTTTTTTGTTGGAAAATACTTATTTGTCAAAACCACTAGGCTACTGGGTGTTGTACATGGGTCTCTCTCTCTCTCGAAATGTCACCTGTTAACTCCAATGCAGGAGGCAAACAAATGGCAAAACGCTTAATTTTATTTATTTATTTATTTTTGTGAAACGGATTGTTTTTCAGCCATTCCTACTCATGAAAACAAGAGCTGGAACAAAAGATTTTTTTTTTTTTTACTTAGAATCTTGAGCCAGTTTAGAAGTCATTACGGTGATACTTTCAATCCTTGTGGTCATTTTGATGTGGGCTCCACAGGTTTCATTTTCCCTTTTTTTTTTTTTTTTTAAATAAAAGAGCATAATAAAGGAGAAAGAAAAGAAACAAAACAGAATTCTATCAATGAAATAAAAAACCTCAACCACACTGTTATCTATGTCATTTGCTAGAATGTAAAGGACCGGCCCTGCCCTATGTCTGTTTGTAATTCACCTCACATGACAGTAGTCCTCACTTTCACTTACTGCTGCAGAATTGGAACTGCATTCAAAGAAGAACAATAACAAATTTTAATTACTAAAAAAATAAGATTTGTTCATAATTACTTAGAACAAATTTTGTTAAAAACTAGCAAATATCGATCTCTTGTGCATAATAATTGCTTGCTACTTCTTTTTAAGAATGAATTCAGCTCAATATTTCTTGATAGCTCATATGTTAACCTGAGACAGACTTCTTACACCCATGTTGTCCATGCTACTGAAACACTTACTCAAATGAGGCAGTTCTCCCTTCTGCGGTGTGGAATCTAAATCACTTTCTTCCTCCAACCTTGAATCCCGCAGTTATGCTGGTTCACTTTGGGTTCTGAGAAGCACTTTTGATCTAATCCAGCAGAGTCAATGGAATTACCATATTTACTCAAAATCAAAATGAGGTTTTTCACTCCAATTGGCATCGGGGAAATTGCATACAAGCAAACTTCAAGAAACACATTGTCTATCATTAAACTGCTGCCAAAAGTAGCATGTTCTCAGCATTGGAAATTAACTATGAAGTTGACTAAATGCAACCAACATTGAGCATGACTATAAAACAAACAGGCCATACTGGGCAAGCATACTAATGGGAATATTTTGTTTTGTTGGGGGGGAGGGGAAGAAAGCAGGGTTGTGTGTGTGGGCATATGGCCCTTAAATAAAACAAGCAGTTGTTCCTCCAGAAGGGAAAAAGCACCAGGCCTGGAGGTACAACCATACCAAGCCAACACTCAGAGAGGCAGGAGCAAGCTCCAATAGTCTCCCTAGTGCCAAAAATTCTGATGGGAACTTAACACAAAGATAGGTTAGTGTACCGCACCTGAATAAGATACATGGTAGTGCTCATTGCATGCAGTCCTCTTCAGCACCAACTCTTTTTCAAGCCATGGTTAGCCACTTTACTGAATACATTTGAACTTCTTCACTCCCCACAGCTGAGCTGTCCCTTTCTTTCCCATTTCCAATCATTCCTGTTTCTTTACCTACCAAGTGCTGCTTGAAAGTGTGTTTATGGAGTACCTATGCTAAAACTTGCAACAGATTAAAAAAAGGTAACATGCATCAATTCTGGATAAACTAAGTATATGCGTACTATATACAAATTGCTACAACCACATTTAGTTTGGTTATTTGTAAATTTGTTCCTTGCTTCCATGTGCCTAGGGAGAGTAGAGTCTGACAGAAAAGAAAGGGGGAAGGGCTGCCCAGAGGAAAAGTTGTGGGGAAGCAGACAGCAAAGGGGCTAACTGATCCCCCCAGATTAATTTTCCCTGCTGTAGTAGTGGGAAGGGAACTAATTCAAGGAAAACCAGATTCTATACCTGGAAAATTCTAACAAATTTATAAATTTTCTATATATAGAATTACTGCGGGGGTCATCTTCTATTCAAGTAAATATAGTTTTCACATTCTTAGAAGTAGAATACACAAGAATACACAAGAATTTCACTGGCTATAGGCCATGTCCTGCAGCATGCATCCCATGAACCCACTAAATTTCTTTCATGCAGCTCACTATGGAGTGTTTTATATAAGTTACAGGTTTGCTTCTTAAACTTTGCAACTTTAGCACCAGTTACTCTGTATATCAGCACTAAAAATAATCCCTGCTTCTAGGACCCCTAAAGTGAACCTCCATCAAGAGGTTGAGAGGGCATTGTGATAGCAGTGAAAATTGTTACTATCATGTAGACCACGGGTGTCAAAAATATGGTCTGAAGAGCTGTACAATCTGACCAATGCATGGGTCTGAACCTGGCACTGGGTCACTTTCTGTGGTACAGGGGGCTGGTCCTGGGTACTACGGCTGTGTGAAGCTTTGGTCTGTGATTCAATTTGGACAAGATTCAGCCCAATTTGGAGGCCAAATCTCCGAATCTGAACTGAATTGGGAGAAGACAAAAAAAACCCTCTGAATTGATTCAGAGCCTCCAAATCGATTCAGAAAGGATGCAGGGATTTGGAGGTGGTCTTTCAGGGGAACAGAAACTGAGAAGAGGGAAGGGAAGTGGGGGGCGGGGTAGGGGGTAGGACTGACATTTCTACCTGGCCAGTGACTGTGATCTCTCCCTGAGTCCCCTTCCAATCACAGTACTCTGGGGGAGGGATGTAGAAACAGCATATAAGCCTCTGTCTGTAGCCTTTCTGTGCCTTTTGTGAGCTGTTTCTGCCTGAGCAACAGCATCTGAAAGGTTGCTGACTGGCTTGGCTTCCTAGTCAGTCTCCTGCTACTTTTTGTTCTTGGAAAGGATTGGATATAGCTTAGTTTACTAACTAGAATCCCTCTACTTATCCCTTTCCAATCCATTTCTTTCAATTTATATTTGTTCTTGGGGGAAGGGGGGGGGGTTCCTCAGTACTTTTTAAAAAGAAAGCCGTGTTTTCCCTGGCAATGTGATCCATCACTGTGCGCAGAAGCACACATTACACACACTCACACACATACATCATAGAAGAAGTCAAATATTATTACAAAACAGAAGAAGTCAGACACTCATATAAGAAGAAGAAGAAGAGATTATATATAGTTATTAATATTATTAGTTATAGTTACATACAGACTAAAAACAACACAGAAGAAGTCAGGTAGAGATTCAGATTAACACAACACGGAATTCAGACACTCAGTTACAGAAGAAGAAGAAGAAGAAGAAGAAAAGATTATTTTAGTTACATACGCAACAGTAAACACAACACAGAAGAAGAAGTCAGAGATTCAGATTAACATAACAGAAGTCAGTGTCATAGAAGAAGAAGAGATTATTTTAGTTACACACACAACAGTAAACAATGCAGAGGAAATCCGAGATTCAGATTAACATAACACAAACATTAGAGAGTCATAGAAGAAGAGATCAGATTACATATAGTTATTATTATTAATCAATATTACAATTAGACTACAGACAACACAGAAGTCAAATACAGATTCAGATTAACACAACAGAAGTCAGAGAGAAGAAGAAGATGATGATATTATTTTAGGTACAGTACACAACACACAACAGTAAACACAACACAGAAGAAGTCAAGCACAGTCATATATCAGAGAAGAAGAAGACATATATTCAATTATTAGTTAGTTAAAAACAGAGACACATTCTCCAGCACAGGAAAGATTAATCTGAAGCGTGCTGGAAAGGCAAGTGCCAGGTCTTCTGGCAGGGGAGGGAGAGGAGTTAGAAGGGGTAGGGGAAGAGCTAGAGCTTCAAGTCCCCCTCCCCCTCCCCCCAACATAGATGCATCCTGTTTCCTGGCAGCCATGAGTCTTTTGCTGCCAGTGGAAGCAAGGAGGTGGGAGCAGTAACTGTCCCTGCACCTGCACCACCTCCCCTAACTCCAGAAATAGGCACCAGCACCAGAATCACTGTCTCCTCCACCCCAATGTCATCTCCCAGCATGAGCCTCCCACTGCCAGAGAAGGAGCTAGATCTGGAACCAGGGAACCTGAGTGCCCTAGCTAAAGAAATTCTGGGGACCAAGTGGGAATCTGACTTTGTACTCAACACCCCTCAAAGTTCCTCTAGACCCAGATCTCCTTGTCAAGAAAGCACCTCAGAGAAGGTTGTGGAGGCAAGTGGCTCAGCTGAGTCAGCTCCTCCTGTTGTTGTGCCTCTGCCTGCTGAGAAGGGGGATAAGGCAGGATCCCCACCCTCAACCCAGAAGCAGGGGAGTAATGTAGTGTGGGATCATTTTGAGGTGGCAGATGATCCCAGGTATGCTATCTGCCTGCACTGATGAAGGCAGACCAGCTGGGGCAAGGAGGTAAAACACTTCACCACCACAGCGGTGTTGCTGCATCTGAGGAGGTAGCACCCCCTTTCCCTTCTTCCTCCTCAGCCTGGCACCAGAGTGAGCATGCACAAAGGGAAGTCCCTCACTCACTGCAAAGCCCCCGTCCCCCCAAAGCAGAGGCAGGCCACCCTGGAGCAATGGGAGAAAGCTGCAGACAAAGTGAGGCACATTGGAAGGGCAAGCGAGATCACTCAGAGCATTTGGGAGTTGCTTGCTCTGGATAGCCAGCCTTCTTAGTTGAGCAGCCTGGGTTCAGGTGGCTTGTGGCCCCATTTTACCAAGTGCCTGCCTGTACCACCTTTAGCAGGATGGTGGTGCCCTCCCTGTATGAGGCATGCTGGGAGTACTTGAGGGCTCTCCTTCAAGCCAAGGTGATGGATGAGTCCCACATGGCAAGAGAGATTATGGTGGCCATGAACTACATGGTCCAGGGGTGGCTTGTTGGGCAGGGCTAACTCACCTGTGGCTTCATGGTCACCGACAACAGGGCCAATATGGTCAAGGCCGTCCATGTTGGCATCTGCTGTGTGGCACACAAGCTGCACCTCATAGTCAGGAATGTCTTGGAGGGGGACAGGGCTGCCAGTGATGCTGTGGGAGTAACAGGCAGAGCTAAGCATCCCACAGCACAAAATCATGCAGGATTGTAGAGACTAGGTGGAACTCCACATGTCTGATGCTGGAAAGGCTGGTGGAGCAATAGTAGGCCATCCATGAGATGGTCTTGCTCAAGGAGATTGGGATTAGTGGTCCCTTTAGCAGAGCTGAGTAGGATACCATCTCCCAGATCTTGGTGGTCCTCAAGCCCTTCCTTGAAGCCACAGAGACCCTCAGTGCTGGCGATCCCCTCCTTAGCCAGGTGATCCCCATAGTGAGAGAACTTGAGAACCAAATGGAGAAGTTCCAGGGGATCAATGTTCCTGGCTGGGGCAAGCTGCTGTCACCAGATATGCAGACACTGGTGAAGCAGCTAAAAGAGGGCATCAAGACACAACTGGATCTCTTGTGGTCCAGTATGGTCCACATACTGGTGGACATGTGTGGCTCAAAGGTGAAGGGGAGCATGTGCACTGGCAGCACCAAAACCCTCAATCACTGGATGCAGGTGCTGGTTAACAGAGTCAGGGAGGCAGAAGGGCAGAGGTGAGGGGATGTGGAAAAGGGCGATCCACTTTCCTGTGCTAGTACTCCTAGCACCAGCACCAGCCAGTCTCCTCCATGCCAGCTGCTGCCAATGTGGGTCAAGGGCATGGCTTCAATGCTGGGGTCCAAATGCACCAGACCCCAGCCTTGGGCAGGTGGAGCCAAGGCTTCGGTGGCTACCTATCTTGCCAAGGACATGGAGCTGCTGAACTGCAACCCCGTGGCCTACTGGGAAAACCATAGCCAGATGTGGCAGGATCTGGCCATGGTTGCCTGGGAACACCTGTCCTGTCCACTGATCAGTATTCTGAGCATGTTCAGCATTGCTAGGGATGTTGTGACACCCCACGCATCTGCTTGGATCTTGGTTTGGTGGAGCAGATGGTGTTCTTGAAGATGAACCTCCCACTGCTCAGGTTCCCCAAGCTCCACCTGCAGACGGAGTAAATGCCACCCTCCTCACTCTGTCTGCACCTATTTCCATTTTCTTTTTTTACACCAGTTACTGCCCCGCTCTCAGAGCTGGAGGGGACACTCACAGCATCACTAGCCAGCAGGGGAAGAATATGTCCCTGCTGAGCTTCTGTGTCAGGATGAACTTGGATGTATGGACTGGGGCTACGGGGAAGGAAGAGGCCCCAAGTCCTGGGCATGACCACTGAAACTGCACTCTGCCAGTGTCAGGGAGGCCTGGTGGGACTGCTGGCAGTGCGACAGCCCCAGGAAATGCCAGGACTGAAGATCCCTCTGGTGAAAGGTGGGTAGGAGGTGCCATAATCTCCAGCTACCACACGCACACACACTGTCCTTGCTGGGGAAAACCCAAACCCATCACGTCTTTGACAGGCCTGAGGCTTGCTGGTTGCAGTGGAGTTGTGAGGCTCCAGGTGAGCTCAGCTTAGTTGCCTGGCATGCCAGCTTTTGGGTTGAAAAACCCTTTGTCAGGCTGAGGAAGCACCTGCAGTTGGCGCATGTATGCTGTTCTTAGATGGAAGGAATAGTAAAGAAGTCAGAGGCTGGCATGCAATGCAGGCAAGAAACCAGTCAGCAAAAATGGAAATGGAGGCATCAGGGGGTGAGGAACAGGTTGGGGTGAGGGGGGAGAGGGGGATGTAGCAGCACAGGTAAAAGTGGAGCGGTACCTGGAGAGTCAGATGTCTGGCAGGTTGTAGTGTGCCAGAATTCCACTGTCTATATTGAGTCCATGACTTCCAGTACCTAGGAGGCTGATGAAGTATATCCAAAACAACATCTTTATTTTTATAATTCAATTCCTTTATAAAAATTCTCATTTCATTAAACATAAGCTGCTTAGCGCCGTTGGACAATCAAAGAAAACTCCTCTCCATAAAATCAAAACACAACCCCTCACAGTCCCGGCTTTCTCTAACTATTCAGTTGGTCTACAAAAGATACCAGATTGACCCAAAGGACCTTGCCTGCTAGTGCCATATACTTAGACCAACACCCCAAGCACCTGTCCCTGGTCAGCTGACCGGAAGGAGTCAGGGCCCTGGGCACATCTAAGCCCCAGGGCTGGGGCTGTCAGGGAGAGTTCTCTGGCAGCTGCTGAAGAAGCTTCTGCAGGGAAGGAAAGGAAAGAAAGGCTCTGGTCTGTGACAGTCTGGCTGCCTGAGATGCTGCTGGTGCTACTGTGGTGCAATGCACTGCAGAGCTTAACTGTTGTTATTTGAAGTGGTGGACTGGACTGAGGCTATAGGGGGAGAGGAGACCTCATTGGGGAACACTACCATGTCATGTAGATGCCCCAGCACCAGTGAGGGTGCACCTTAACACACACACACAGTGCCACCCACCCATGTCACAAGTTTTGCTTGTCAGCAGCTTGAAGTGCAGGTTCCCAGGAACCCCTTCACCTATCTCCTTGAAAGCTGGCAGGCTTCATGGCCTCAGCAGGAGCTAACATGCCTGCTGTGTTCACCCTGCTGCACCTTAACACACACAAACAATCACACATATCATGTGTCTTGTTTGTCAGCAGCCTGAGGTGTAGTTTCTCAGAAACCCCTGCACCTATCTTCTTGAAACGTGGCAGGCTTTGTGGCCTCTACAGGGGCTAGCATGCCTGCAGTTTTCATCCCACTGTGCCTTAACACACGTGTGACAAATTTTGTTTTCAAGACTTGGAGATGCAGTTTCACAGATCTCCTGCACCTATCTCCTTGAAACTTGGCAGGCTTCGTGCCCTCATTAGGGGGGCTACACTTCCTGCAATTTTTATCCAAATCAGCCAGAAAATGACAAATTTATAGGTATTTCAGTGATTCCCCATTATACTCTATGGCCGAATCTCCGAATCTCTCTGAATCAGCGCTGAATCTTCCAAAGTTGATTCAGACAAATCAATTCAGGACAGTGATCTGAATCTCCGAATCAAATCACTGTCCTCCAAATCGGTTGGATCTGAATCCGAACTGAATGCTTCCCTATTCGCACAGGCCTACTGGGTACATGCTACATGTGATGCCTGCACTAGACTGACCTTGGGCGCTAGCTCCAGACTGGCCCACTGGTCCAGGGTGAACACCTCATGTAGTGGCACACCCCATGCCTTTTCCACACCTGAGCCCTGGACTTGAGCCAACTTGTGCTGCATGCAGTGGTGTGTGCACTGTATGCGGTGCCTGTGCCAGATCAGCCTAGTGTACAGGCTCCAATGCATGGGGCTAGCCTGCGGACCCAATTCAGCTTGCAGATCAACCTTGAGACCCTCATCTGGAGTAAAGGGACAGATGAGTTTGACACCCCTGATGTAGACTAGCACTGGTTGTAGGGGATGTTAAGATCTGAGCCAAATTCACACTCGGGTAAGAAGGAACAAGTCCGGTCAATGGAGAGTTGCATTTCTTGATCCAGAATATAAAATCCGTCTACTGTATACAAACAGGTGCAAATATACCTTGCCTCCCATCTATATCTACAATCACAGATTTTAATCCTCCGATTGCTGTTTCTTTCTTTTCTTTCTTTTTTTTTTTTTTTTGCATCCTTTCCTGCTTCTTAGTGTTGGCTATACTTATCACCATCACATCTCATTCTAAATACTGAGCTATAAAGGACAAGGGTTCGTACAATGCCCAGCACAAGTGTCTATGAGCCCTATTGGACTGCTAGACAATACTGCAATGAAAATAGTAAATGACAGGATACATGTGGCTATTGTGTCCATGAAATACGGTACAATCATGTGATAAACATATTTATTGCCAAGATCTTATTGCATCCTCTGCTTTCTGGTTATTAATCCATCTCTCCTGGACTTTTTAACCTTCCAATGTCTAATTAGCATCAAAATAGCTGAATTTCTCCTTTTCTGTTCTCCAGAAATGTGGAATTTCCCTGCAGCATTAAATTGCCCCAAGACCCAGAACAAATAATATGTACTCTTGCTTCAATGGCAGGTTTCAGGTTCAAATCTTTTACAGTGCTCCATAGACTGATCTGAGAACTCCATACCAAAGGAGAAGATTCTCAGCTCCCCAGTGCAACATATGTGCTTACTTCCAGTCCTAACTATACCCATGATAAAAAACTTTGATGTTGTGACAATTTTAGGTACAGAAAAGGTATTTTTAGGAAAATTTCTGGAAGTTTTTATGGGTTTTTCTGAGCTCTGTCCACTTGGATTCAAGTTGAAGTATGCTTGGCTTTATGGAAAAGATGCAAAAATAGCTTTAGTAAAATTAATAGTAAATAATTAAAAGCCCACAAGTCCTGATTCTGTAAACTACTGTACATGTTTGTACATGTCAATATTTCTGGGACAACTTATGTGAGTGAAATTATGGACACACACAAACGTTTCCAGTGTCAAGGCTTGTATGAGTTGCTAATAAATTGATATTCATCATAAGAGATATTTGGATTGCAGACAATTAAAAATTCATCATCCTCATTGGCTGGTCTCTATCCTATCATGTCAGTGTACTGAAAAGCCCAATGGAGGAATATTATGAGTGAAAATATAGCTGAGACCATTAAGCACAAAATTTCTAAAACAGTCTTGGCAGCTAGTCATGGCTTTATCTTATATACTCTGTCATGCCAAGTTTTTCAGGCTTTCACTTGAAGGATTAAGACTTTCTCTTGAGACATGTCAAGCGGGGCTCCTATGAATTCCAATTGCAGTGCTAGGGACTCGATGGGACTTCAGATAATTTATTATGAAGCTTGCTTCACAGGTCTATGATAATTTATTATGGATCTCTCAATCCTTTCTAAGCAGCTGTCCTTGATCAGCCAATTGTCTAAGTTAAGGGAAAACATTCCATCCTAGTCTATAAGTAAGCTGTAATAAAAACTAAACACTTCATGGACACAAATCGCTAAAGACAGCACAAAAAACCTCACTCAGCTGGAAGCACTGCTTAAAATTTCTCCTGTGACCACAATGTATCATTGTGGTAATTGTACCAAAGACATCTGGTTTTAACTCCCTACTAGTTTGTGTAAACAGTAATGAAAAGATGAAAGAAAATCAAGGCCATAAAATTAACATCAATATTAGGGCTAAATCCAATTATTTAATTTCTAGTTTAAATATTTTACTTTAAAGAATGGGCACGATTTTTAGATAACAATTCTGTTCCTGAATCATCCTCTTGTGCTCTGCATATTAGCTATTCAGTGAAAGTTTAAAAATTTAGCATAACTTTTGAACAACTTTCTGGACACACTATCGTTTGGTCATCATTAAAATGCACAGTAGCCATTGAAACCAAAATACGGTCTAGCAACTAGATTTTGTTAGAAAAATTACACTGGAGGCTTGGAACTTTGAGCCCCAAGGTTGATCCTAAAGCTCACTGTCTCAGTGAAAAACCTTTCACTACTTTAAGCCACTTCTACTTGAAATAGATGTCTTCCCAGTTCTCCTGGAAATAAGAAAAGAAAGAGTCTAAGAAGCCATTTAGGGAACTTGTGTGACTCTCCTGTTATCTTGAACTGCTTACTATCTCACCAACAAAAATCTTCACCCCAGGTAAGGGCCATAAATTCTCTTGCAATTTGCTGAAAATCTGGTATATGCTATCTCATGTCCTAGAAATAGTTCTTGAATTTCCTTAGGAAAGGGATAGCTAGAGTTAAAAGACACCCTCTAGTAAGATTGGGATCTCGTTAGGTGAAGGTCTGAGTACCGACTGTTCATTGTTTATTCCTGATTTAATGGGTTTTGCCAGTGTGTCATAAACTGCCAAATCAACTTGATGACATTCCCCAAATATTTATCTGAAGTTGTCCCAACCGCTCTCTAGGACCTTGTACAAATGTTCATTTCTAGTAGGTGAAAATTTCCATTGCAAGTAATGATTTCAGAAGAGGGAGCAGTACAGACATTCAGTCTGCAACTTGCCCCTTTCCTCTGCTCCTTGCACCTTCCTGAGATGGGGTGATCCTGGTCTCAGGAAAGTGCGGCTGCTTCAGTCCTCCCATTCCTGAGGGAACTGGAACAGGGGACTCACAGTGCTATTCCCTCCACTCAGTTCCCAGTGAGCAGATGGAGCGGTGCGGCTAAGTCTCCTGCCTGCTTTTCACTCAAGGGATTCCAGAGTTAGGGGTAGGCAGGTGCTTTGCCCTTCTACCCCAGGGAGAGCCCCCCAAACCTCAAACTAGTACTCTGTCTTTCCTCTGCTGCCCAGCTGGGTGGTAGGGGCATCAAATTAAAAGTCAGTGGGTATGTCTATACAAGATGTTTACTGCAGAGCTGTGATTACTACCTAATTAGATCTGCAGTAAAATGTCACCATGAAGTAAACTAATTAACTCTGCCACAGGACAGTACTTGTAAATACAAGCACTATCCTGGGTTGGAGTTTTTTACTCTGCAGCAATGCATGTGTAGACACTGATAGGACTGGTTGGGGCATGAGGGTGCTTTAGTGCAGGGCCTGCCTGCCAGCTAGTCCCCCATTGGAGCACCCTCATGCCCCAGCCAGCTCCCCTGCAGCATGTTGAGCTGGGTTGGAGCAGCCCTAGGCTGGCAGACTGACCCCTGGGCTCCCTGCCAGCCAGGGCTGCTCTGGCCTGCTCAATGTGCTCTGGTCCTGGGTATACATGAAGACACAGCAGCCAAGAGCAACAAAGTTTATCATGGGCATGATAGGCATCAGATTTTATTGTTGAGCATTCATTTCACATGTAGTTGCGCTCAGCAGGACCTGGAATTTGGCTTGTTCCCAGTCCAGTTCCCAGCCCTGAAGAAGCACTGACATTTGTTCACTTTTGGCTTTGCGTGGGAAAATGGTGATTCTCCCAGTAGAAAATGAATGTTTGTCCATACATTCGTATGCCTAGAAAAGCACAATAGACTCTAGAGGCCTGCTCTATATGTTGAAACCACAGTTGAATACTAGGATCTGATTTTCTGCAGTCTATGGGTGCTTGTGTCCATCACAGTAATATTGTGTGGCCACTTCATCAAATGCTAGGAATCTCCAAAGGGAGGGCTCAGTTTACTCTACCAACATAGTGGGATGAAAATTGTACCAAGAGGGGTTATTGTACTGGAAGAGCAATTCACTATATATAAAGAAAGGTGGTGTTTGCACTCCTGCCCTCTCCAAAGAGCAGGCTTTAGCATATTATTAGAGTTCCAAAAGAGTTTTGCCAATACTAATGTTTCTAAATATACATAAATAGACCGAAGAGGTGTTAACTTCTTCCTGAGAAGGTAGTGTTGTCTCATCTCTTGTTGGTGATGCCCAAACTTGGGACTGAGCTTGTAAGTGCATTATATCTCTGTAACTCTCTTCTTTAAAGAGACAAGTTTTCCACCAGTGGATCTGCCTTTCCTGAACTATTCCTTTTTGGTTTGTTTACAGCACAGTCTCAAACATGAGATTATCTTGGGCATTTTATTGGAGTAGCATTAGTTGGGTTTTTTTGTGGGGCAATATTCTCTGAACATTTCATTCTTCCAGTTCACATTGACATTTCACAGACTTTTCAAATAAAGTTGAGACCTCATTGTCTCACCACCTGGCCATTGACTGGAATATTAGCATCACCACCATGTCCTGCAGAGTTTCAGATTGTGCAAATGCAATTACATATGCACTGGTATCCATGCTGCTTTCCCACTGAGGGGATAACATGTGTTTCTTCTAATAAACCTGGGAAAATTAATTCAACTCAGAGGGCACCTGTCTGCTTCTATAATGTTTTCAGAAGTTCAATTAAAGAGCAGATGCCTCTTTTGATTCCTAAGAGTCTGATACTGTTTACATGGAGAAGTTATTTTTTTTGATTCCAACATTTTCTCAAATTTGTGAAAGACTCATGGAATTACAAGAAAAAGGGCCTGTCAGTGGAAATACAAGCATTTGCCTTAAATCTCTCTACAGACAGTACAGGCTGTGGACTCCCTATCCTTGGAGGTTTTTAAGACCCAACTAGACAAAGCCTTGGTTGGGATGATATAGCTGGGGAAAAAGGTTGGACTAAATGAACTCCTGAAGTCCCTTTCAACCTTAATTTTCTATGATTTTCTATTATTCTATGACAACAGATAAGTGGAACCCTTTTGCTGCTTTATACTCTGGTATACTTTGATTGTCCACTAAGGCTAGCTACAGATGTTCAGAGAGGTTAGATCATGTTAAAAATGGACGCCCATTCTAAACATAGTTTGCCCAGGTGTGAATCGTACACTTAAATCTCTAGTTAGGTCAGCCCAAGTGCAAACTGTGCAGGAGTTCGGGACAGTTAGATCAGTTTAAAAATAGATGACCTGATCTAAGTTAACTGTACCTTGGAAGTAGCCTAACTTAGACTCGGTCTGGTGAGACGAATCTAACTGAACTTCTGTACAGTTCCTGGCCCCAGCCCCAGGGCTGCATTTTTCCTATCCCCTCCCTACACACTGCATTATTTTTAGCCCCCTTACTCCTCCCCCCACCCCTAGATAATGCCCCTGTGATGGACCGGACAGTTCCCCCATTATATGCCCTATCCTGCAAGCTGGTCCTGGTGTTGGTTTTACTGGCATTTGCTGGTACCAGGAGCCAAGGAAGTAAGTTGAGGTAGATGGAGAGGCGGGTAGGATGAGGGGACTTTTTGTCTGGAGGTGGGGAGGGTCAGGCGGCTAAAAACAGACCCCAATCCTTAGGGTGGGGGAGGGATCCCCTGGATTCCTGCCATCTCTCCCCCGACCCTCCATGAAGCCACCAGCCCTCTCCCCAATCTTCCCACCCCTCCCCCCAATGCCAACTTACTTCAATCAAGCTCTGGGACTGGTGAATGCCAGTAAAACTGGCCCTGGGAGCAGTCTGCAGGATCAGGGGGTAGATCATCAGACTTGGGGTGGAGGGGGTTGGGGGAGTCCTAGGGTTTTGACAAAATCAAAGAGCCTCTCTGACCCCCACCCAACCCACTTCTGCACACCCCACTAGCCTCTCTGATCCCATTAAACCTCCTGATCCCCTCAAGCCCCTACAAACCCTACTTGTTCCCTGATTCTGCCAAACCCTCCTGGACCTCATCAATGCCCCCATGAACACTACTAGTGCCCCAACAACCCACAAACTCTGATAGCCCCTCTTGCCCCTGCAAGATCCCCTGCTATCCTTCCATCCTGACTTTTTATAGACTGAGTGGCCATTTTTAACTTGATTTAACCTCCCTGAATGTCTGCATGAACCTAAGTGCTCCACAGATCAATGGAATGAAATATTTGCCTGTTGGCACATTCAGCAGTACAGGAGCTACATTTTAGCTCGTAGCTGCAACAATCTACATAAAGTTCTATACCATAACCATTAACAATGTTCACTGTTCATCAACAATCAGAAGATGATCAAACAAGTGCCATTCAAATATTTTTAAATGGTCAAAGTAAGTCAAATATTTGTAACTGATAACCTAGTGTAACAAGCAAAATAAGCAGAAAAGAAGCAGGTAGCTGCAAATGCAGGAGAGATGTGATTTTTTTTGTTTTACAAAGAACAGGTGAGAACTCCTTTCCTGGCACTGTGAACAGGAAGAAAGTATGGAACTGACATGTAGTGACTGTGAGTCACTGATGGCCTATGTATTTATATATCCAACATCCTCTGATTTACAAGTGTTCGAGAAAAGTGTTAACATCTCTGTGATTAACTTAGAACACATGACTAACGCACCAAAATTTAGAGCTTAATAGCATCCACTTTATTTTCTTCAAGGGACAATTTCCTGCCCAAAATAACTTGGAAAACATACTAAGATAAGTGAAACAAGTGCTTGCAGGCTGAGTCCCAGGTTGAATGAGGTGCTACCACACCTCGTATAGCTTATTTTAAAAGAATACCCTGTATGTTCCATGACACGGACTGGCAACGCTCTGCTAAAACAGAACATTAATTGTACAGGCCTGTTTCCCTCCCACGTTTCTGACAACGAAAAGGTTAAAGTTCGGAAAGAATTTTCCAGAGTGAAGAATATTGTCAGTGAAAATAAAAAATTATGTTAGAAGCAGATGGAGCGAATAATTTCCCAACCTTGCTACATAAACACAGAGTCTAAAGGCTTCAGGCGACTTTTACCCTGGACTCTGTTTTTGTCAGATCAATGACAAGTCACGTTAACAGCGGTGTTTAATTCTATCAATATGTGACCAATTGTGTTAGATTGTTTGGCCATTGATTTCACTTAGTGCTACAGTTGAGCTTTGAAAGGAACTGCTTTCCCCTGCATTACCTCACACAGTGACAAATGCCTAGTGCTGACTTTCTGTCTAGCATGCATAGAAGCCCCAAGAGTCTGCTTACATACTGGAGGACTGCGGGATGATAGAAATCCCTTTTTGAATCATCAGGTCATCACATGCAATTCTATTTAGGTTTTAAAGAGAAAACTCACAACAAAACATTAGCTGAATAGATGCTAAGAAAGATAGCAACTGGCTGCATAAGCATACGACGACAGCCTACCAGACTGTAGTGGAGTGAGGAAGGAATAAACTGAAAAGCTCATTCTATCTACATCACTGTAAGTGAGCCCCTCTCTCAGTTTCTGTTCAGTGGTTACTCAGGCCAAAATTCCCCTCAGTGTAATGTAATGAGAGTTTTAATCAGTTAAAACCAGGGTAAACTCAAGACCTTTATCTCATCTGACTTGGTACTAGAAACCTTGCACCAAGCTCTTGATAAAAATCCCACACAAGTGCAGATGTTCTGCACTGCTATGTCCAGCTATAAGATCAGGGCCTAAGTAAGGAATTTAGGATACGGATGGGTAAGCATATGGTGGTTAATGGAAATATTGATGGAAATGTCCAAACTTGATTAATTTACTTACAAAAGTAAACAAGATGACCAAAATAATGAAAATATTGCACTTTTAAACTGTGTTTTTCAGCCCAAACAGCACAAAAACTAAGGTGGTTTACAATTACATGTGGTGCCATGGAAACAAGCAAGATTCTGGGGTTGTTAGTGGGAACCAGGTGGACAAGCAGTAGACAACAGGATGGTAGAGGAAATTTTGGCTTCAGATCATGGGAGAATCCCCTTTTCTTTTTAAACATTAAAGGCATCCATAATTCTGGATAAGATTCAGCAAAGTTAAGGCTTAAACTCCTTACTGAATAATGTAATTTAAGCTTGCAAGAACAGCAAATGCCCAGAAATTACACATAAACCATAGTACCATCACCTTTGCCTGACTGTATCCCACAATAAGTAAGTGGCCAGTACCCCTTGTTAGACTCTCGACAAGGCCTAGGTCTTATCTGAAATAATCCCATCTCTATCTTCCTCTTTGATCACAACATAAAAACTACCATAAGTACATATTTTTATTTAATCTTCTTCTGGGAGATTCTTTTCATTGAATGTGAAATAACTCAAATTCCACTGGTAGTTTTCTTTGGTTTTTAAATACCATCAGGATGAAAAATAGAATCAAATTCTCATCTCTTTTCAAAAGCTCACAGGAAGGACTAAACAGAGACTCAGGGTAGAGAGTACCTATGTTGTGCAGGCATATTAGAAACATACTTCCATGCACACCTATAAAATGATTTTGGCCAGTGAATCTGTACAATTTGCAGGCTCACTGATCACATGCACAGGCTAGGGACAGACATTACAGATAAACTGGTTTAAGCTATCAGAAACTGGTGTAAACCTGTAACAGAACAGATGTTCAGTGCATATAAACCAGTTTGAAAATGTTTGAAACTGGCTGGAGATAAACCTGGTTGAATGTAGTATGGGATAAACCTGGTTGAAGGTAGTATGTAATTGATTTGGCTCAAACTGGTTTATTCAATGTCTGTCCTAGACCCCTTGCTGGTTTAAGTTAAAGCAGAGTCTCCCTGCATCCCAGCATGCTCTCTGGACTGGGTGGGGCTCTCTACCCCACAGCAGGACTGGCCCCTCCCCTCTGCTCCCTGGCTGAACCTTGGCACAGACTTGCAGGCACAGCAGGGTCTGCTGGCTTCCCTGTGCCCCACCTTCCCCCCTCCTCACTACTTGCTACTTAAGCAGAGTAGCCAAAACCAGTTTAAGATAAACCTCCACCCCTCACCACTCACTACTTCCTTCTCTCTGCCACAGCAGGGACTGTAGCCACCATGTGGTATGCCAGCTAATGCTGAGAGGTATCTGTCTCTCTCCAGTTTCACTGGGGCAGGCAGACAGAACAGTGACTGCTTAGGGCTGTTTGGAGGTAATCAATAGGTCAGCCAGTAAGCTGTTTAAGAAGTCTGATGTAATGGAGAGAGGCCATTGTTTCGCTAATTGGGTGATAAAGACTGTTATCACTATCATCCCCCAGCTGGCTTGCTTGCCTGTCAGTTTGCTGCAGACAGTATGATGAAGCAGGGGGGAGACTGAAAAGCTCCGTAACATCAACAGATGCATGTACTGCACACCCCACCCCTCCCCGCCTTGCCTCAGAGTACTAGCCTGGGGCTGGGGGCAAGCAACACTCCTGCCCCTTGAGCAGCCAGCCGGGAAAAGCCTGGGAGCTTGCAGGCAGACATCCCTAAATGAGAGAGTCTTGCTGTGGCCTGGCCATGCCCCCTCAGCTCAGCTCCCTGCAGAAGGGAAGGGTGGGCTGCTCTAGCACCCCCTGGCTTCTAGCCTGAGCCACTGCAGGCATGTGTCTGAATTTCCTCAGTCCAAAGAGAATGTCTGTCCGGTTACAAACCAGTTCAGCCTAGCCAGGTTAGACTAACCTGCAAAGATTGAATCTATTCAGGCTCAGGCTTTTTGAATGTCTGTCCCTAGCCACAAACACATTCACATTGTTATTCTGAATGATCATTAGTTACTCCAAAATGTTTTCTTGTACCCATGGTATAGAAGAAGTATGACTCCAAAATTGCTGACCCAAGCATTCCAAACCTCATGAGTCAGTCCCATCTCCTGCATTTTATTTACCTTCTTGTTTCTGAGCATGAGGGCTGGACATTTACTCTTTTTGTTTTAAATGAAAACTGAGTTTCTCCCATGAACATGTGAACCTGGGAAATGAAGCAAAATTGTGAAATATCACAAGATTTATAATAAAACCTTTGGGCTGGCAATATTACAACTCTCACTGCATGGTCCATCTGATGTGTGCAGCACAACTATAATGATTTGGCTACATTTTCAGGCCACAGGTTTAACAACATTTACCTATAAACACCTTGACTGACAATAATGGTAGGGCCAACAGTAAGTTAACCAACTGGAAAATTATCTAAGTCATTAAGTGAAAAGCTGTATCTGAACTAAATGCCCCACTTGTTGAACTGGCAAAAGTCAAAGACATCAACTAAGAAGTTACATGTATGCGTATTTCTTTTCAGCATGGGACATAAGTCACTGCATAATCAGGAGAACAGAGATAGACTAATTATTAGTTCAGCTAATTAGTAGCCCGGAGATCAGCAAAAGATATTTTTAAGATAATGGATCTCAGCATAAACTTAAACAGAGTTTTTATTATGGCAAATAAATTGTGTGTGTGTGTGTGTATATATATATCTATATATCTGTGTGTGTATATCTCTATATATATCTATAGATCTATAGAGATATACACACATAGATATATAGATCTATAGATATATACACACACACACACACAATTTATTTGCCATAATAAAAACTCTGTTTAAGCTTATGCTGAGATCCATTATCTTAAAAATATCTTTTGCTGATCTCCAGGCTACTAATTAGCTGAACTAATAATTATGCATCTTAATCACTGGTTTATAGTTCTGCATAGGTGGTTTTCTTGATTATCCAACAAACAAACAGTATTTTACATTTGTAGAATAGCGAGTTCTAAAATTTTATATTTATGTAAATCTATTAAATATATTTTATTTAAACAATAACAAAAGATAAATAACATCTGAATTAGGAGCAAGGAAGAAAACCAACATTTTCTGCTATAACTAACCTACTCATAAAAATCAAATGAATATTATAGAGGACTATTGGTTGTGATCCATTCTAGGAATTAGATAAATATCAAACTTATGAAAAGTGAAGTTTAAGAAGTCATATTAGACTTTATTCTGAACCACTGAAATCTATGGGAGCTTATTTATTCATTTCAGTTGTACTGGATCAAGCCCAAAGAAAATGCATTAAATTTTAAAAAATGAGCACTTTAAATGTAAAATGAACAATGTGTGTGTGCTCAAGAAGAAGCTTAATCCTACTCACCTATTATCCACTGCATACATACAAATAGTCACAGAGGATATGGACACATTGGGTGGTGCCTATAGATGTGTCAGGAGGCTGTTCCAACGTGCTATGGTTACAGTGTATTGCAGCCGGCTCAATTAATCGAGCCTGCTGGAGTGTGCTAACTAGTGTGGCTCCAGTCAGCCTCTGCATCTCGTGTATCAGCATCCCCATGCTTCAAAATGACAGCAGGGAGGTGCTTTAACTAAAGTTCATTCAATGAGTTTCAATAAAGCACCCCCACTGCCATTTTGAAGTGTAGGGACAATGATTCATGAGATACTCCAGGCACTTTAATTAGAGCAGCTCTCAGAGCCCATTTAGACCAGTTTAAATGCAGTTTAAACCTCAAGCCTCCAGGGCTAGGTACAGACATTCAAAAGGCCCAAGGTGGAATACATCTATGTTACGCAGCTTTTTGTAAATGGTGTAGTTTAGATCAGTAGTAAACAGAACACATATTTGCCCTCTGGTGGGGGTGCAAATCTTAGACTGGGTTCTGCATTTTTAAACCAGTCTATGTGTGCTGAACTTCTGTTCTGTTACAGGTGCAGACCAGTTACTGATGACTTATACTGGTAAACATGTAATGTCTGTACCTTGCTCAGATGTACACTTGAACAGTTTCAAAACTGAACTGTTTCAAAAGTCTGCCTGGATAATCAAATGTTATTCTCCGTGAACCTGTTCAGTATTATGTGAGGACCCCAAGCTTTCCACGAATAGTGTCTGATTGGTCCCCCAGGCATCCCACACCCTGCTCCTCACCCTGACACCCAACCCCTGCACAGCAACTGGCTGCTCTGGTATGCAGCCAGAACTGTACTGCCCCAACCTCTATTGCCTGTGCTTGAACACAGTGTACCTGGCTGGACTTTCTGAGGGCAGCTTGCCTCTGCTTTTAAAGAGATGATCATTTTCTTTCCATTGGGGGCAGCTGATCAGGGTTGCATGCATTCCAGGCATATTTGAAGTGGGTGGTGGTAGTGGCAGCGGTGGTGGTGGGGTGGGAGTACCTGACTGGCTCCTGTGTGACTAGGGGCTGGGGGTTCTGTAGGGTGGGAGGGTTGCCTAATAATGCCACTGCCACCAATGGAAAAAAGCAGGAGTCCATGTAAGCCCTACACATACGTCTAGGCGCTCCCAGTCAAAGTACTGCCACACAGATTGCCATAAAGAGCTGAAATGGGTCTTTACTGACCCCAGTGTTTGTGAGAAGGGGGAGCAGAAAACTGCAGTTGGGCTTTGTTCTCCTTACCACCTACTGGTGGTGTATCAGCAGCAGTGCAATTCCTAAAAGGTGCGGGTTCTACTTGGAAGCCTGAGAAGTGGATGTGCAGACACTTCTGACCTGGGACAATTACGAACCAGTTTCTATCCAACGACATTATTGGAACAGTTCAAGGGTTTTGTCTGTCTTCATACAAAACCTATCCTGTTTCCACATTCAGTGAAGTAGAAGATGAAATTCCTGTTGATTTCAGTAGAACAGGATAGACTCCTTTAAGTTAAACAAGAAAATGAGCTTCTTAAGGAGGAAGAATGCAAGTGTTCACATTTTGTGTACTGTTTCCAGGAGTAAGAGATGGTTACAGCATTTAATTTGAGGGGTTTTTTTTCCACCCCCAAGTTATACTAAGTTTAAGTAGGATGGAGGACAGTGCCCACAGGCCACTCTTAATTAAGATGGTCAGGAGGTGTGCACATATTAAAACAGCACAGTCAGTGGGCTGTTGTGTGTGGTTGCCTAAAGCCTTTAGCCCTTGTGAGACTTTACAGCACTCAGCTTATCAATTTACTTGCAAATGGCTCCCTGAAGTATTAACCCAGGTTAATTATTCGTCAAATATGATTATGCAGTGGTAATGTAAAAAATCGGAAATGCGGGATGGAATTTTTCACTCCAGCGGTTTGGCAATTGTGGCAGCTGGTGGAGTAGCTGGAGTAATTACCAGCCCATTCCAGCTGGTGGATCAGCATTCTGGTTCAGAAAGGGGGGGGAGAAGAAAAAGCAATAAAGAACTAGAGGAGCGGGAATATGAGCCGTGCCAATCGACGTGGGGAAAATTTCACAGCTGCTGGTGGTGATAAATGAGAGACGGTGGCCCTACTTCTAATCAATACATGTAAATGCTACTCATTACAGCTTTTATACACACTTCTCAATTAGCCTTTCCTCCCACTGGTAACAAGGAATGTCATGCTTTCTGGACTGTGAAAGTGGTTCAGCACTAAGTTCACCTGCATCTGTAAGACACAGTAACAATGCTCACTGCTCAGCCTGGCAGCAGGTGGTAGCAGTGAAAGTCTAAATTCCTTCTGTAATGTGAACTAAATGAAATCCCAAGTGTTGTCATTTAATTAAATGTTTTTTAAATACCATTTCCTTTTTCTTGCAGCTAGAACAACCCAACCCAGACATACTGCTTAGTACTTTTCTCCCTTCCCCTCAAATGTATAGTAAAATGGACAGATCTTAAAAAAAAAGGTGAAATGGTTTGGGTTTTAAATGTTTACCCCTAGCCGTGCTGGTAAAAGAGGTTTAAAAAAGATAGACCTTTAAGACCAAATAAATTGGCCCCTTCTTTTAAAAAAACATCTTAAGCTTTAGAAGAGGAAAATGTTTTCTAGAGTAAAAAAAAATTGCTACACCCATTAGTGCGCTTTTCAAAAGGTTATTTGCTTTTTTTTGTTATTTGAAAGGTGACAGCAAATTGGATGACCTCATGCAACAGCAGTTCCTTCTTCTGTACAGTGATGTTTTTCCCTCTACATTAGTTTGTAAAAGAACTCTTACTGACATTAACAGACAGACTGCAGAACCCTCACGAACATTGGTGGAAAAAGTGATCAAACAAGTGGTCCCACTGGAAACAGCAGCTCTACATGTGAATAACTGCTCACTGGACAGAATAAGGCTAGGGACAGAAGTTACACATAAACTAGTATAAGTGATCAGAAACCATTTCAAGTCTGTAACACAACAGGAGTTCAGTGCACATAAATCACTTTCAAAATGGCCAAAACCTGTTTAAGATAAACCTGGATGGATGTAGTATCAAACTTAACTGACTTAAGTTAAATCAGTTCATTGAACGCCTGCCCCAGATCCCCTCCAGATTCAAGTTAACTCACAGTTCCCCGGCATCCCAGGATGCTTTGCATCTCCCCTGCAAACCCCCCTTCACAGGGTGGGTGGGATAGGCTTGGCCTATGCTGTCTGCTCCAGTCAAGCATAGAGGCATGCTTCACTGCCCCCCAGCTTCTGGCCTGGGCCACTGCAGGCATGTGACTGCATTTCTGGAATCAAAATGAATGTGTGCTCACTTGCTTATCAGTTCAATCTATGCAGCTTAAACTAACCTGCAAAGATTGAATCGATTCAGCCTTGGGCTTTATTGACTGTCTGTATGTAGCCTAAGAGTCACATATTCTGGTCCTAAATAATGTTGTTTAACCCAAGCCAAACAGCAAAAAAATATTGACATCCCATCTTAAGCTACGCATTTACGTCTTGCGTCTTAAATTTTCTGGCAATTCATATATTTCATGTGTTTCTGTGATAATTCTCAATTTGATATTTCCTAGAAAGAGACAAGTTATTAGATCTAATTTTCCAAAGGGCCTCAAGCTAATGTTTGGCAATTTTTTTTTTTTACATGCAAAAACTCAGGCTCAGGAACATAAACTTCATTTCAAGAAAATGCTACACAGTGCCACTTCATGCTATTTGGTGGATTTTTAAAGGCCTGATTGCCAGAGTCAAGTGAATATATAAATAAGTGCAGCTTTCTTTTCCTTTTCAAAGATTTAAAACTTTGTGGTGGTAGCAGCAGCTACTCCAGAATTACTGCATGCCTGCCTTTTTAGAATTCTAGTACAATTTACATTGATGTACAGTAGGGGTGTACGAAATGGACCTTATTTGATTCGGATTTGGCCCGAATCAGGGACAATGATTTGATTCATTGATTCAGATCACTGTCCCTGATTTGATTTGGCTGAATCCAAATCTGAAGATTCAATGCCGATTCGGAGAATCAGCAATGCGGACATAGACACAGCTTTAAAAGTTTATTCTACATACTTTGAGGTACCAGGTGTGGCTTGTGAATGCTGAGATGGTGAGGTAGATGGAGCATCCCATAGGAGCATAGGGGGGGCCCCCACCTGCTCAGTGGTGAACCCAGGCATGGACTGGAAGTACTGGTCCGCTTCCAGGTCCACCAGGAAGCATGCTGAGTGGCCCCCCATGCCTACTTGGCTTGGTGATTGGCTGCAGGGGGACCCCAGGGCCCCCCCCAGACCCAGGGGGCACCAGTTGCCGAGCTGGGAGGGTAGGGAGGGGGTTCCCCAGCACACTCTCCAGTGGACCTGGAAGTGGACCAGAAGTGCTTTTGGTCCACTTCTGGGTCTGCTGCCAAGTGCTCTGGGGATCCCCCCCCATGCTCCCATGGGCTGCTCCATCCACCCTAGTATTGCAGCGTTCACGAACCACCTGGTACCTAGAGGTATGCAGAAAAAACATTTAAAGCTGTGTCTATGTCCCAGCTGGCTGCAAACCTGTCCTCCCTGCTGCAAACCCCCTGCCACTCCTGTGGGACACTCCACCACCCCACGAGTCTGAGTTCACCAGCCATGCCTGGTAAGTGCCATAGGTATATAACCAATAGTTTGCAACTGATGCTTAAGGGCATTTTTACACGCAATTCAGGAGGCGTGGGGGGTGCTTTAAGTAGCAAGCCGCACTAATTAAAAGCACCCAAGCGTCACATGCATCAGCATCCCAGCACTGAAAAATGGCATTGAATGAGCTTTAGTTCAAAGTGCCCTGCTACCATTTTTCGATGTGGGGACACTGATACACATGACACTTGAGTCTGCTGGAACACGTTAATTTCTGCACTCCAGCAGACTCAATTAATCAAGTCTGCTTTGACACGCTGGATTTCCAGCACATTGGGGCAGGCTCCCTGAATGTGTATAGGAACCCCCTGATGTTTAAAAGTTGATCCAGAAACATAAGGCATAAAATTCTGTTGCCTTCTTACCTTGCTCACCAGCTCACAATAGACCATTCCTTACCCTTATTCTGCAAATTGATCGCACTGACCTAAACTGGAGCTTTGCATAAAGGCAAAAGGGAGAATTTGACCTGATGCATGCACACAACTGTGCAAAGGCTAACATGCAGTAGTTTTGAGCCTGTGAAACTTTGCTTCAACCTTGTCCATACACAAACTAGCTCACATACATAGGCACATCAGTGAAGAGTGGCATATTTCAGTTTAGCTTAAGCTTTTTACCTGACATGGGCTATGTCGGTGAAGACAAGTTTAAACCAAATGAAGCAGTCCACTCATACTTAAATCATGTTTAAAGCCCACACCTTTACTTACAGCAGTGTGCCTCCAATTTAATTTAATGTTTAGATATCCAGCATTTGGAAGCAGGAGGGCAGCTAGAAAAAGGCATGTGGTCAGTAACAGAGACGATATCAAGTGGAATGTCCCATTAAGACAATCCTGTGTTGTTGTTGGCTCCCAAAAATTAGCAAAACCAGACTGCAAAACAAAGCAGGCCCCTTTTCCTTCTACCTTGGATCTGCCCCAGGAAGGAACCCTGAAGTACCACCCAGCCTTCTTTTGGCCAAATGTTTCAATATTGAAAATGCTTTACTTAGTATCGTTGATTTGGAACTTGTGTACAATACAAGGACCTAAATACCAGTCCGATATATGAAAATATGTTTTTATACTTCCGGAACAATATATTTAGCACACTACACAGCCAATATCTTTTGTCCATCTTGCATACAATTTAATGGTGCACTTTACTTGATTTTATTAAGTAACTTCAACATATATATTTCTTACATCTAGTGAACATATGTAAAATTTAGAATCCTACTAGTGTTGCAGATGGCTTAGTTCCATGCAGTTTGACAAACTGCTCTATGCTGATGTGCAAAAAAATGAGTACTGAATACTCAATGAGAGAGATAGCAAATTCAAGAGGTGGTAGAATGCAGCACCTACTGAGCTGAAACCTATGAGTTGCAACAGCATATTTTACCTGTTATATGTATATTTACTGATTTTATACTATGTAAAATGCATTGTTAACACTAAAAATATTTCAAATCTTGTCTAATGCAGGTTAGACTTTTCCCCCTGCCACAAATAAGTGTCCTGTCCATAGAGGTTCTGGACTATCTGGGTAACACACTGTAGGGGTCACTTTCTGTAATGCCCTAAGAAGCTGTGAGATTAGCTGTTTTTCTGGGTATTACTCCCTGCCTGTCATAAGCATAGTGTGTTGTCAGTGAGAAGCATTGCTGTTGGCCTCTGCAAGCCAACTTGTGCAACACTGAGTCTGTCAATCATATTATTCCAACCCGTCCACTCCCTGTGCCTAGGGCTTACACCTATCTGATCTTGCACTTTAAAAAAAAAAAAGCCTAGCTTCTCTTGCTACCTTTAAAACCAACTGTGCTACATGACTCCGCACATTTTACAGCTTTTGAATGAACACCTCGCAAGTTTTGGCCGAGGCAGCCTCAATGTAACACCACTGCACAATTTCTGATGATGTTCCCAATATCTGGCGATACTTATTCTGTACACTAATCAAAGCCATTCATGGCAATTAGGCTAAAAGCAAAGCTCATAAACAATGTTAAATAAAGCTGGGGAGAAAAGTCCAAATGACCAGTTTGTCTGCCTTTTCCCAGTGATGCTGACTTAGACACTGAGGAGGCCTAAACCTATTAGGTTTTTCGCCGCTTCAACTCAGCCTTATACTTAAGTTCACTCTGTTTCTAAGGGCATTAGCCCATTTTTCCATTGCTAAACAATCACAGAATATCCTTACCTATGTTCAGAATACTTCAACAACATACAATACATTTCTCTACTATGTCATTTCTGTAGTCATTACTCTATGATGCTTTGGAGCATGCGCTGGACAGAATACTTATAGCTTCCATATTGTTCAAAGGGAATGGAGAGAGCACTGGGCACCTTTAGAAATTACTCACTATGGTACACCACAGTGCCTGTGGTAACTATGTGCTTTTGTCCCAAACTTTGAGTATAGTGAAATCCCAGACCTCAGTAAAGGGAGGGTGAAGGTAGGCTTATATGCCCTGATCTCACAAGAGCACAACTTAGAACAGTCTTAGGGCTACACTACACTGCAGTAGCCCTCCTAAACTGTATGGTGGTTTATCAACACCAGTAACAGCAATTGTGCCAGCGGACAACTGCCAAACCACAGCAAATATCAACCAAAACTCCTCTTTTTTCCCCTTAAACAACAAGAATTTTTACTACAGCATAACTAGGTTTCCCTTCATCAGGAAGATTCACAGGCAAGTTGGGGGTCCAAGTGGACCAGACCAGTACAAAAGGTTTATCTGAAGGCTAACTGCCCAAGCCCATATTTCTTTTTCCTCCATCTGTGCCTCTAATCAAGCATTATAAAAAGGAAAAGACATTATAGAAAATTATGAAAAAGGACAGCGCTGCTGCCAATTTAACCATGCTTCTCTTATGTGGGCATATTGCATATATACAAACACTGCATAGGGTTAAATAAGGCTTTGGTATTCATTTTTGTTTCCCTGAAATAGGGCAGACTGCAACTGCTGATTTTAATATAAACTGAAAAACACACCTAATGCAGAAAAGTTATTCTAGGTTTTGTTGTCATTGCTTGACAGACATAAGTATGATATTCTATCAGCTTGCGTGTGCCTTAGAGAATCTGTGAATTCTCTCTTTCATTTTCCAATTATTTTCTTGAATTCTCCTCTCGTCCTGACATACCCTAAATTTCCTGGAAAGCTTTCTTTGTTTTGTGCTGCCTCTGCTTTATGTGCTGACACTGGACCTTCACCAAGCAAATAAAACCTTGAGTTTTCCCAAGTTATTCTGAAGTATGGATGGTAATTGTTTTGCCCCAAGATAAGTTTAAATATACCTTCTATTTTCCCCAGGTATCTAAGATGCTGCATTTATTTTGCCTGCAACCACTTTATTTTATAAGTTATCCAAAGGCAGAACTGTAGCCCACATGAACACAGATCATGGGTAAATAGCACATATGAAGACATGGTACATGCTGTCTTGTGCAAAAGCTGTTAATGAGCTGCACTGAAATGGTAGCTGTCACTTTGCATTGGATCAGAGCAATCTGTACAATATAAGGAAATTAAAAGCTCCCAGTGGCAGCGGATCCTGTTTCAGTCATTAGCTGCGAGGGAGTGACAGAGACCATTCAGAGGACCAGACCCCTGTGAGGTTCTTTGGTCCTCAGGGGATTCACCACTAATGCTGTTTTATGCCCCACTTCTTTATGATGCAGAGTGAGCACAAATGAATTGTTGTATTTATTTATTTATTTTGCTGCAGCTAACATTGCAAGGGAAACAAAAAACCAGCAAAGAAACCTAGATGCATTAAACTGACAGTCAAGATGGCCCAACACAACCCATTCAGTGAATGTATATAGAGTATCTATATGCGTGTGTGACTGATACATTATAATACAATGAATATCAAATGTATACCACTTCATCCTTTCACATTCTCCTTTGAAGCAGGGCCACTGAGAATGAATTAGAAAAGCAAAAATCTCCATTAAGTCTTAGTTCAGTATCAGAAATATGGGGGGGAATACACAGACAGAGGGATTTTAACAGAAAGTCTAAGAATATTTGCTTCAATCTTTGAGTTTCAAAAGACAGCGAATCAGGCAGAAGGACAGAAGGTTACAGATTAGTCCTGGTCATTGCTCAAAGAGTGTGGGTTATAAATAATAAAGGAGAAAAGGGTGAAGGACACTAAAATATAACTTGGAGCCCACAATGACATAATCAAAGCAATGAATCTAATTTCAGCTTAAAAATACTAAGCAACTTTAAATTCTATCTCTGTATGTGTCAATCCCTTCTGAAATAGAGGATCTGATCCACACACACACACACGCACGCGCACGCTATACATACATATTTTAAAAGTTCTTCGGCAAACAGCATGTTGAAACCACAATGCCATGTTTCTGGTATACAATAGATAAGAGGGGAAAGTATATTTTTAGGAAGAGCCGCACTAGAGAACTGTATTGTAAACTGGACAAAAAATGGGTCCAGTCCCACAAGCCTGTCACACTGAGCCTTCTCCCTTCAATACAAGCTACCACTGTTGAACACTTAGGCTAGGGACAGACATTCCAAAAGCCTGAGCCTGAATTGATTCAGTCTTTGTAGATTAGTCTAACCTGCAGAGGGTGAGCTGGTTTGCAAGTGGATAGACGTTAGGCACGTGCCTGCAGTGGCTCAAGACAGAAGCCCAGGGGTGCTAGAGCAGCCCTTCCTTCCACAGAGAAGTTGAGCTGAGGAAGTGGGGCATGGCCAGGCCCTGGCAGGCCCACCCCAGCGGCTCCCTGACCCCCGGGAGCAATCCAGGCACACAGGGCTGCCCAGCCCAGAGCAGAACTCTTCTTCCTCCTCCCCCACCACTGGGGGGGGCTGGGAAGGGGGCCTGTTTGGTGCTGGGAGGGCCTCTTCTCCCTCCTTCCCCCTCCCTGTGGTGAGGCTGTCTGGCACCAGAGGGGGACTCTTCCCCCACTCTGCCCCACCAGGACAGGGCAGGATCTGTTCCATGCTGGGGGGAACTGTTCCCCCTCCTCCGCCTCCCCCAGAGCACGGAGCATGGGAGTACGGAGCTCAGCTGGGCAGGGTGTGAGTGTATGGGGTGTGAGGGAGGTGGGGGTGTAGGGACCCCCACACACTCCCCCCATGGCGTGCAGCCCCTGCTGCCCAGCAGCACCAGCAGGCAGGGAGGTCCGGGTGCTCATGCCCAGCACTGGCATGGCTCCAGCCAGCACTGTGCGGGGTGAGGGAGCAGAGCCTACCTTATCCCCACGGCTCTGGCCCCTGAGCCTGAGCCTACAGCTCCAGCCCTCACAGTGGGGGAAGCCCTGTCCTGGAGTCAGCTGCTTCCCCCATTCCTCGCTGTGCAGGGCCCCACACTCTGCTGGGAGTGGAGGGAGCCCCACCACCTGCTTCCCCACAGAGTCCAGCACAGGGCTTCCCCACTGCGAGTGCGGAGCTGCAGGCACGGTACAGAGCCGCAAGGATAGAAGCAGCTGGGCAGGCTGCATGGGGCAGCACTCCTTGCCCTTAGCGCAGTGCTGGCTGCCTCTATTGCAGCTCTTCTGGTGTGGTTCAGTACCAGCTGAGGTGTAGCAGCTTTAAGCTCAGTTTATGGAAATGGGAGTCTCCTTCCTTGCTTGCTCTGAGGACCTTATGACTAAGGGCAAGCAAAACTTGGGGGCATCCGAACCCCAAGCCTCTGGGCTTGGGACTGCAAGTAGGATGCCCACCAAAGGATTTGGAACCATCTGAAGCCCCCGGTACGGGTGGAGGATGTAGGGCCACTTACAGTTCTGGACTCTTGGATTTGGAATTTGTTTTGGCTAATTTGGCCTCAGATACAAATTATTTAAAAAAGGGCTGGCTGCCTCTATTGCAGCTCCGTACCATGCCTGCAGCTCCACATTCACATGGGGAAGCCCCGTGCTGGACTCTGCAGGGAAGCAGGGGCGAGGCTCCCTCCACTCCCAGCAGAGTGCGGGGCCCTGCATAACGGGGACTGGGGGAAGCAGCTGGCTCCAGCACGGGGCTTTCTGTGCTGCAAGGGCTGGAGCTGCATGCTCAGGCTCAGGCAGCAGAGCCACATGGATAAGGTAGGCTCTGCTCCCTGCCCCAACACAGCACTGGCCGAAGTTGTGCCTGTGCCGGGCACAAACTACCTGACCTCCCTGCCTGCTGTTGCTGCCAGGCAGTGGGGGCTACACACCATGACGCGACTGTGTGGGGGTCCCTACACCCCCACCCTCCCTCACACCCCACATACCCACACCCTGCCCAGCTGAGCTTTGCACTCCCGCTGCCCCTCCAGGGGGAGGAGGAGGAGAGGGAAGAGTTCACCCCAGCATGGAACAGAGCCTCCGCCTGCCCCCTCACCCCCACTCTGTGGTTGGGCAGCATCACATGGAGCCCCCCCCAGTCCCACAGCAGCTAGGGGGAGGGGAGGAGAAGGAAGAGTCCCCATTCAGTGCCTCACAGAGTCCCCTCCCCACCCTGGGAGGAGGAGGAGTGGGAAAAGTCCCCCCCATTACAGAACAGAGCCTCCCTCCCAACCGTGCGGGACAACCTACCCAGCATGGTCCCATTAAGGTGAGGGGGGGCAGGGAGAAGGGTTAATTCCTCCCTCCCTCCCTTCCCTGCAGCCAGGGTATGCCAGCTCCAGGGGCTATTGCTGCAGCCCCCTCCCCTCTGCTCCCTGGCAGACAGAGAAGGGAAGAAAGGAAGAATTAAACCCCCTTTCTACTCACTTCGCTTTAATGGGGTCATGCTGACAGGTGTCTCTGTTAGGGCCGGTCCCTACTCCAGCTAGAGAGCAGAGGGACACCCTATGGCTGGAGCAGAGAGCCCTGCCCAGTCCAGAGAGTATGCTGGGATGCTGGGGGCATCTGGTTTAACATAAACTAGCAAGGAGTCTGGGACGGATATTGCATAAACCAGTTTGAGCCAAGCAGTTAAGTCTGATACTACATTCAACTAGGTTTATCTCAAACTGGTTTTGGCCATTTTAAGATGGTTTATGTGCATTGAACGTCTGTTCTGTTACAGGTTTAAACCAGTTGCTGATCACTTAAACTTGTTTATGTGTAACGTCTGTCCCTAGCCTTATAGGTCCAGGACATTTGGTGAAATTGGAAGCAAAGGGTGTGATCCTGTAGAGTGCAGAGCACTTTCAGTGGAGCATTCTGACAGGTAGTGAGGGCTCTAAGCATCTCCCAGGGAGCAAGTCACACCTTGTAGATTCTGACTCCATGATTAGCTTTGAACCAGATCTACCAGGAACAGTTTGAAGCAATGGCATTATATCAGTTTTACACCAATGTTGAGTCACGCCAACGTTAAACAGATACAGGCAAGACCAGAATCACTCAAACAACATTTTTAAATTGTAAAGGGGCTTGGGGCTAATTATCATCCTAGACTGCTGGCTCAGCGGCCTCTAGCCATGCCCACTATCTATTGCTGTAATGGAAAATCTCCCACTGACTTCATCAGTAGCAGAATTAGACCTTTTGTTTGCATAAAGTATATGTTTACATAAATAATACCACTAAACACAGGAGACAAAATTTGCAGACAATCCTGTGGCTTTGTAGTTCCTCACCCCCCCATCCCACATTTTTCATGAAAATAAACAACTTCATGTGCTCTTGCTGCTTTTTCCCACCATGCACCCTAAGTGCAGACACAGACACACAACAACAAAATAATTTTGTGGAAAGATCTTTAAGATTATAAAGTCAAGCACTTAAAAGCTAGGAAATGCCAGAGTTAAGGTTGTATGGCATTAATCTGGCATTTCCTAAGTATGGGGTGAACAGTTTTCCTATCTTAATGATGTTTTAAGGCAGTAGCTTTCTGCATGCAATTAAGAAAATTGAAAAACCTGCAATTTCATCATAAGAAACCGTATCAGTTCTGACACAGGTACTCAGGATGACTGGGATGCTTGGATTCATCTATGCTTAGAGCAGATAGCTACCACTTGAGTTAACGTAGTAATACGTAGCACTAAAAGACTCTTATTCTGTCTGTGGGGTAGACTCAGGAACCTCAGGTTCTAGATTCTGGAGGAGAATGTTTTCTGATGTTTTCAATGTTCTGTTCTTTCTACATCTATGGGTGCTGACAGACATGGGGAAAAAAACCTGAAAAAAATGTGCTTTACTGGAAGCAGTAGTGTGTTACTTCAACCCAGCTCTGCAGTGCTTGTATAGATCAGGCACTTCAGGGAGGCTTTTTGGCACTTTTATCTAATAGCTGATTGAATCAATCAATCAATCAGCTATTAGATAAAACTACCAAAAAAACCTCACTAAAGCACCTGATCTATACAGACGTTGGCAAAGCCAGGTCCAACTAATGTGATGCATCTTCTGGACATGTGCTGGGCTCGGCATGGGAAGTAAAGTGCTGTTTATTTGTTTTTTCCCCCCATGTCTGCAAACAGTCTATTTGCCTTGCTCCTATATCTTCTCAGCCTGTCCCTGTACTTTTCTGACTTCCCCCTGTCTCTTTCAGTCCCATGTTACACACCCCAGCATGTCTGTGTGACTTCTTCTACCTCTCTGTCTTTCCTTTACTCTTCTTCCCTTTGCATTTCAGGGAGGCTGCTTTCTTCTCAACACAGGAAAAATTGAAGCTCCTGGAAACTAGTAGGAATTGCAGAAAAAAAAGTCCCCCTCAGCCCAGGTTGCAGCATACATAGTGCAGACCAGTAGTTCTCAACTTTTTTAGCCTCAAGGTACCCCTCATTAGACTCAAAGCACCCTTCATAAAATGCCTGCTATGAGTTTTCACTAGTGTTTTGACTACAGAAAAATAATAGAGCAATTCTTCTGTTGCAAAGAACTCAGAAAACCACATCAGGTCAGAATGTTTTTATGGATTGCTATTTGACATCTTGAAGTTTGTCTTGTGAGGCATGTTTTCACACCTAACAGTGCTAACATTGCATGGCACCCTGCAGCACCCTTGAAAGAATCTCAAGGCATCCCAGGTTGTAGACAATCATCAGAGGATTTTGCTACCATCCAACTTAAATTAAGCATGTGCAAAAGATTTTTCAGAACCTTATAACTGGACCAAAGTTGGCTACATTTTAACAGAAATAGCAAAGGCAATTTTCTGCCACTGGTGTGACACCAGTATACCAAAAATTATTTCCTATAGATGTCGGTGCTAGAGTGAATGACTTTTTAAAGAACTAATGTTTGCACAACAATATACCACCCCCCCAAAAAAATTCTTGTTCAGCCTGAAGAAGTCATATGGCATTAAAAAATTATTCCAAACGCTTAATGTTTGGTAAAGCTTCAAGCTTCTGAAAACATTGTCTTACAATGGAAAGTATTATATTCTGTACAGGTAACCCTGCCATCTCGTCCCATAGTGAAACCTCACCCTAAGGTGACTCATTGCCTAGGATTGGCTACTCAAATCAACTACATATGTAACACGATTGTCAAAAATTATTATACTGCTATCTCCTGTCTTCCACGTGTGTAGTTTATTTGTATTCCACAGATGTTAATTAATCTAAATCTGTTCATATATATTTACAAAATCCAGAACAAAAAAGTTGCAGAATTTCTTCTTCTCTCTGACAAATGTGAAATTGTACAAATGTCAGTACATGTAGCTGTAAATAAAATAAAGGTAAAAAAGCTCTCAATAAAGGTCAGGAAAGCTGAAATTCTCCCTCCTAGATATAATACAGTATATAAAGTTATTACCAGGCCTTCCAGGCCTTGTACAGCTCTGCCCCTACCTACATCTCATCACTAGCTGCTCATGACCTATTGTGCCAACTCAACTTACCTTTTTGCTGTCTGTCTAAGGTACTTGTATGGTCCCTATTAGCATAGTGTTGGAGCACCTCACAATCTTGAATGTAGACTCCTTACAATACCCTTTTGGGATGGGGAAGTGATATTATCTCTATTTTACAGAACAAACTGATGTACAGAAGGCTGAACGCAAATTTTTGTAAATTTATTTAGGCTCGAGGATTAATCCGCAGGAAGCAAAGTTCATTTAATTTTTTAATAAAGATAGACCATGGACATAGGGGTTTAAACACACACTGAATTTATGTGCCTTGACTCCATATTGTTAATTTTTTTTTGTCTTAAACTTTCCCAAGCATCCTCATCTCATTTTTTAAAGTGACTTACACAGACAGGAAGCATTGACTTCCGTACTCCTGAAGGGCAGGTTTCTAAAATGATTTAGGTGCCTAACTACCACTGTGTTAGGTGCTTAAATACTTATAATAATCTGGTTCTATGTGACTTTTGAAAATGAGATTTAGGCTCCTTAGTCCTTTGGGACTCACAATGCTGACTAGAGTTATGTCTATATTTGAAAACAACAACAATCAAACCTATGGTCCTAATCCACCTGCCCAAAGAAATCAAATACACCTTCCTCAGAGAGGAAATCTTGGATGGAGCAGTGACTTGAATCAAAGTCTCTAGAGTGCAAAGGGAATGCCCAAAGCATTGGATCTTCTTTACTCTCTTTTGCACTTTCTTCTTCTGGACCATCCTTCCACTCATGGGGGCTACTCATTCACGGTCCACTTTTAAAAACCACCCCTCAAACAACTCACTTCTGGTTGGCTGGTCTTACCTGCCTGTATTCCATATTTCAGTGAAATGATTGATTTGTTTATTCATATGTGAATAGAGGACCACGATTCTAAATGCACATCCCAATATCAGCACCACGTACAGTACACAGGTGCACAGCTATATATATAGCATGGTAGCTATATTTAAAACCTTTCCTCTTTTACCTTAGAAACTGTATCCAGAACATTCCCTATATTCAACGTTCAATGAGCTCCATGAACACTTGATCTAAATTTTATCACAGGAGGCCTAGAATCTGTGGGCCTCCCGAAAAGTAGAGTAGAAATGTTGTGGCAGTTCAAACCAATTTCTTAAATTTAGCTTTCTATTATTCATCTATATAAGTAAATATAGTAACCAGAGTATTGCTTGTTTCATTTAAACTATATTTAAATAATATTATGCTGTGCCTATATTTTTCATGTTGCATTGCAGCATTTTGCATCATAAGAATTGTCAAATGAAATCTCAGGTTTTGGCCTTTCAGCATGGCACAAGTTGGCCACTATGATGGGCAGAGAGGTTAGGGATTGAGGAGGTAAATACACTAGCTGATTGCTTCTATAACAACTATTTTCAGTAGTTAAAATGTCATTATGTTTCAGAATTAGCACTTTCTTGAGATGAATAAGAAAACCCATCTCTCCCTTAAAGCTATCAGGTAAGTCAAGGGTGTTAAACTCATCTGACTCCTCAGGTCTGACCCCTCCCCCTCAGAGTAGTATAGGCTGGGTCCACAGGCTGGATGAATGGTGTGGTGACAGCCCCATGGCCCTCCCAATGCCAGATCCAGTGCTTACTGGCTGATCCAGGACTGTGCTGCATGTGGCACCTGTGCAGGCTGCATCCTGAATGCTGCAAGCAGCACCAGCTGGTTTTGGACCTGCACTGCACACAGCACCCACTCCAGACCTTTCAGAGTGGGCACTTTGTGTAGCCTGGGTCCCAAGCTGGCTGGGGTGAGTACTGTGTACAACGTGCGATCTGGGCCTTGTGTGTGGGGCTGGTTCGGGATGAGCTGTACAGCGTAAGTCAACTCTGGACTCAAAGGTAGCACTAGAAACCAGATGATGGGACTCCATGGGCCATATCTTTGAAATGCCTGGGTTAGGCTGAGTTGCAGACATAATTTCCTGAAAATTCAAGGTTTGCCTTCATTAGAAAAAGAGGTGACTAACAGGACCCAGTTGAGACTAACGAAGACAAGACAAGTGAAGACACGGTAGCTGTAATCTTAAAACAATTAGCAAATCAAGAAAACCCGGGAGTCAATCATAAATGTTTATTGTTACCTGTGAACATATAAAAACTACACACTTGCCTGTTTACACTGGGATTTTACCACACAGGTTACAACGTGTAACCTGACATGGTAAAAAAAGTACATTTTTTATTCCAAGTGTAAATGGACCCTTACTGTTCTTACCCTGACAGTCACAATTCCCTTACAGTTTTAACACCTGACATTCTTCATTTCACATCCTAAATTACTGGGTAACATAGCCCAACAGGCTAGTAAGCATAAGCTGTTTCAGGTGCTGATGAACCCATCTCAGTGTATGGTTTGTACATCCATTCATTAGATTTGTAAAGCACTCTAAGATCCATCATTAGATTTGTAAAGCATTCCTTTGGGATAAAAAAAAATATTCTACACACAGAAGATATGACTGAAGAATGACTGACGAGATAAACATTTTCCATTTCCACAAGAGGAAGTGCTAAATTAAGATCTTGTTTGACTGATGTACAGTTGGCAAATTCCGAGGTAAAACATTCAGTTGACAAAGTCCTGAATTAATTGAAAAAAAAATAAAACAAAATAACAAATAAACAAATAACAAATAAAACAAAAGGAACTGACTCAACGCAAACAGCTTTGTCTAAAGTTAATGCATCGAGAACACTGACTTACAAACAGAAATAAAGGTGCCTTTTCACTCTGACAATATGGAAACCCACCTTACCACTACAAGGTGTAAATGAAATAACTCCTTTATCCCCTACAAAAGTTCACATTATCCTCAGTCTGTGGGCATGCTTTCTGCCTGAAATATGCCGTTTACTCGGATAAACAGCATGCCACTTCTGGTTTATTTTCTTTAAGAAATATGAAATACTAATACAGTGTGTTGTGTGTAAAGGGGAAGGAGGTTCCATTAGAATAATCTCTCCCTAAAGAGGCTTTAAGAGTAACCCATCCACTGACCCATGAAGGGTAAATGCTAAATTCTTACAGTCAAATATTCATCCTAACCCTTTGAAAAAGATGGATGATCCCTGGTTCCTCTTTAAATTACTATGAGATGGATAAGTAGGTACTATCATCTGCAAGGTGATCATCATCACTAGAACCATCATCTCCCAGCAGTTAAAGATGACTGAATTCTGACAAAGGAGGTTTGTTTACATAGCTATAACATATTCGCTCCCTGTATATATTTTACAATATCATATATGAGTGGAGGTAAATTTCATATGTAGAAAGTTGCGTAGGGCCTTAAATAACCATCTGATGTTTTAGAAAGCAAAACACACTAATATTTAGTTTACAACATGCCATAACTTTACATTTGAATCTGGAAGAAGTTTGCTAAAACTATAAATATATACACAATACATGTTAAAACTGTTTGAAATACTGGTAATAGAAAACAATATTAAATGTTAAATTGAGAAAGCAACCATAGATCCATATGTAGCTAACAGCTTGATTCTGACAAGGGCTGAGTACTAAGCAGAGAAGCATGTAGGAATTCTGGTCCTGATATCTCCATGATACCATGAGTCTTCAAAATGCCATAGATTTCAGCCAAACTTGATGGACCCCTGAGTCTGAACCTTACAAGATTGAGACATTACTGAATAATGGTGCAACCAAGCTGATCTACACATAGCTTCTCCTCCACTCCTAGCCGCAAATACTAAGTGGTTCTTCAGTAGGGAACATAAGGAATCTTAAGTCTAAAATTTCTCAATCCTGGTTCCACCTCTGCCATCACTGGCCTGACTTAAGCCATAGATGACATGCTATAAGTGCACAGTCCATTGATATAAATGGAGAGACTGCCATTGGCTTTTCTGAATGTTGGGCCACTGACACACCTTAAAAAGAATGCGCAATGGGATCTGATGCACGGTCCCAACAATCACATCTCCTGCCATGCCACACATGAACAGCAGGAGGCATGATTGTGGGACTGGGCATCAGATCCCAACACACCATATTGCGCCTCCTGTACTGGCAATCTTTATTTCTGTGACTGGGAGCCTCCTTAGTTGATGGGGGTTCCCAGACCGGGGCAGCACATGGTGCCCTCTGAACACTGCTCCCAAGTGTGGGGGTGCACCATGTGCTCCCATGACTGGAAGCTCTGTCAGTGATCAGAGTTCTCAGCCCTTAGGGCAACATCCTGTGCTATTGCAGCTGGTAGCTCTGGTGGCTGCTCAGTAGGGCTGTGCAAAATACCATCATTTCATTTCAATGTCCATTTCGCCATTTCGAAGGGATAGTGTTTTGTTTTGTCAGTTCATTTTGTTTCAAAGCACTGTCCTGTTTCATTTCGTTGAAACTGTTTCGATGCATTTTGCCCATAGGCTATAATAGGGAATCATGAAAATGACTAAAACTTTGTCATTTCTTGCCCAATTTGGAAGAAAATTGAAGGGATGGTAGTCCCTTCTGAGGGTATGAATCTTGCCCTGCTTCGAGGAAATAGGTGCAGAGGTTTCTCAGAAACTGCACCTCAAACTTCAAAAAACCAAACTCCTGACACTTGCTGGCTGTGGCAGTTTCCTGTCATCCGGTGCACAGATCAGGGGGCCCGCACCCCTAGGAGGGCTGTGGGGCTGTGACAGACTCTTCCCAGGGGTGAAGGCCCCCGGATATGTGCTGGATGACAGGAGGCTGCTGCTGCCGCCTGGGACCAGTGCTGCAGCCTGCACGCAGAGCTGGGCAAGACTGATGCTGCCCCTGGCCCCAGGCAGCAGCGACAGCCTCCTGTAATCCAGTACACAGATCCAGGGGCCCACACCCCTGGTAGGGCTGTGGGGATGTGCCAGACTCCTCCCAGGGGTGCGGCCCCAGATCTGTGTTGAATGACAGGCAGCTGCCGCTGCCACCTGGGACCAGCGCTGGGTGCACCCCATGCCCTATGCTGGGGAAGACTGATGATGCAGAGCTGCTTGGAGTGCAGCCCGATGGTGGGAGGTGGGGAGAGCCAGGGTGTGCTCTACCTCCAGGCTGCCCTCTATGGGGCTGTGGAGCCACTCAAGGCACAGCCCAGTGGTGGGAAGCAGGGAGAGCTAGGGCTGTACTCCGACCGACTCTGCCAGCCCCACAGAGCTCAGCCCAGTAGCAGGAGGAGGGGAGAGCCAGGAATGCACTTCACCTCTCACCACCAGGCTGAGCTCTATGGGGCTGTGGAGCTGCTCAGAGCACAGCTCTGGCTCTCCCCTGCCTCCTGCCACTGGGCTGCTCCAAAACTAAATGTTTTGAAACTTTTGAAACGTTTTGAGTGCCCTCATTTCATTGTGAAGCTGTTTTGAAGCTTTTTGTTTTGTTTCAATTTTGCTGTTTCAACCTCGAAACATGTCAAAACAGCTTTGAAATGAAACACTCAGTGAAATTTTGCATCACCCTACTGCTCAGGGCTCCCAGCTGGGGGAGCTCACTACATCTCCCAGCTGGGACTTTCAATCAGTTCATCAGTGCTCCCAGCTTCCAGAGCATGTGCTCCCAGTTTGTTCTGGAAGCTGGAAGCACTGGCCATGTGTTCAATTAAAGGCATGATAGGAACCAGCGACAAACTTATTACACATATTTTGTTGGTTTTATCATGGCCTTAACTGAATCAACGTATGGCTAGGTCACTGCTTAAGATGTGATTAACTAGTTAATCATGTTTTAAGTGTGTCAGGGGCCTTAGATGCGATTCACAGCACATCACCAGTATCATTTAGTTAGACCTCACAATGGTAAGTCAATATCTGTTTAGGGTCTTGTCCTGTTCCAATTTAAGTAAATGGAAAAATTTCCCATTTACTTCAATGCTACAAAATTGGGCTTTAAGTGACTGACTTATAGTCACACAGTAAGTGTCAGAAGAACAAGGATGAAAACTCATGCTGAGCTTGCGCCTAGTCCCAGCACACATCGTAAGTACCAAACATACTAATGGCACTGTACAAATAAATAAATAAATAAATTCACCAAATTACAGCGTCCCCCAGATATATTACTTAACGTCTCTAGTCCTGTCTATGTTGGGGAACTTTTGCTAGATTTTCCAAAGTTTCTAACACTGGTTCAGCTCCAATTTAGCTAAATTGGAAGCCCTGCTGTTGACAGGTCACTAGTAACTTAAACACAATATTGATCAGACCTGTACTGAGCAGAGTTGCTTGTGGAATTTCTTAAAATACTAGCAGCAGCGTTCCCTTGAGGGTTCCCAACACAGGGCCATATTCTGTCACCTTATTCATGCTGAACAATGCCTAACTATAGCTCAGGTAAACTTTCTCTATACGTGCTTTCCCCTCATAGCCAATCAGTAGGACTGATCACTCAGATTTAGACATTTGTGAAGAACCTGGAGGAATCAAGGCTTTTGCAAGTAATTGTCGTAACATCCATGTGATTTCATGTAAAATACCATATGGTGAGTAAGGGTAAACACATGAACACCGCGTGCCCCCAGGGGCTGGGGGAGCACGGCAAGCTCCGACAGGTGGCAGCAGTGCTGTCGGCAGCAGGAACGTGGTGGTGGCAAGCGCAGCCGTGGCACTGTCAGCAGTGGGGGACAGGTGGCGAGCCCTGACTGGTAGTAGGCAACAACCCGCAGATGCCACCAGGAACAGTGGCAGCAGCCGGTGGCAATCGCAGACCGCCTGCAGGTGCCGCTGGCATTGTCGGTAGCGAGGAGAAGCCAGGTGGCAAGTGGCAACCGCCTGCAGGCACCACCAGCAGTGTTGGCAGTGCCTTTTCACAGGGGATGCACCGCCACACTCAGGGGGGTGCATGTGCACTTGCTATGCGTCACCAATGGGTAACACAATCTGGCCAATTAAAATCAGTGGAGCTGAACAGAAGTAAGCTACCACGGAAATGCCCTGCCCAATTGTTCTCAAGGTAGACAAAGCCTTGTTCTATGTGTTTCCATCTATGAAGCAGGAAACCATACTATCATGTGTTTAGGCTTAATAAGTATTGTAAAAGTATTTTAAAACCAGAGATAGGTATTGCTACAGAAAAGAAAAGAATCAAAACATCAGACATTATTTTGTAATAAGGACACATCAAATTTTAAGGTGACTCAAGGTTAAAGTGGCAACAAATAAGGATAATTAGATGTTTAAAAATATGGTAAGCAGCTTTAAAATAAAAAATTATAATAATATACCTAAAGATTATATTTTATAGCCTGAAAGGTAGTTAAGGTTGAAATTTAAATTTCAGTTCTACTTTTTTACCTATCATCTCCTTCAGAGTACTTGATTTCAACCTTTATCCTATATAAAACTAGCTTTTTACATCAGAAACAGAGCATGGTATGTGCTTCACTCTTATCATCTCATTTTGTTCTTTCTTCCATATGACCCTTGGGTGTATGGGTTATAATAATTCTGTTGCAACTCCTATTACACTTAGTGCAGCTGTGGGAATCTAACAGCTAACATCTATGATATCAATAGCTACTGCATTCTTAATCAGGGACAAGTTAAAGGAAGTAACTGGCTGAGTAGATTAGAAGGTGTAACCATCTCCCTCTTAATAAAAATAACATAACTTTTTCATCTCATCCCAAATACTCTAAGGGGCTAAGAAAACAAACACTAGGAAGAGAACACACACTTAAAATATAAGTATTGTAGTTTGAAGCTTAAAGTTGACATGTGCTCAAAGATCAAGTTTAACTTTGTTCCAGAAAAACTTAAGGGTTTCTCTTTTTCATTTGTTTATATTGCCCAATTGTTCCAGTTCAATAACATTCACTGATCAATTAGACTACAGATGAGAAAATCTTTTTTATTTGATTAAAATAGCTGATGCTTCACAAGTACTAAGTGGGAAACAACTCCAGAAGATGTCTCATTGCTTTAGTTTACATTTCCCACAGTACACCAGCTCACCAGGTCTATAATGTATTTTTCACTCTCTAGTGTTTGCTCAAAGACTCTCAAACACAACATAAATTCCTCTGTCAAACCACACAATTATTTTTACTAATCCATTGAGAATGGCAGAAGCTGAAACATTTGAACTGAGTCAGCCTTGTACAATAATCTAACAGTTCATTCAAGCAGGTGCAGGAAGTGTTATGTAAATTTCAACTAACTTCTTTTTTTATGCATGAGTACATCATGTTAATATTCCTCAGGCATAAAATTCATTCCTTTGACAGTCACTACCAGCTCACCATAGCTAGATATCACTGGAGCTGTATCAACTCTAAGCCTTACAAATGGAACATGTTTTCCTAACAACTTTAGTTAAAAAGGCAATAATTCTAAAGGAGAGTTGGCTTTAACTCATACAACAAAAAAATGATCAAAAGCAATGCTGTAATGTCACACAACAACTTCCACACACGCAGCTTCCTGGGGAGCTATTCTTGCATTTAATTATATATTGAAGATTTTCTTTCAAGACTGATAGGAAAACTCTTCCAAGAGAAATTCAAGAAAATGTCTATTTAACTCAAAATTCTCTCATGCTGAAATGTGTAAATACCATCCTAGTGTGTTTGCAAGGATCCATGTCCTCACTAGCAATTGCATATACAGTATTTTCTTAAGTTTGTAACATTTCATTACAAAAAGTAATTAAAAGATGTGCTGTTAATTTCATAAACAAGGAAATCCTTATTCAAATCTCTGACTGTTCTGTATTATCACAGGGCTCTAACAAGCACAGTGTAACAGTAGCTTTCAGAGATGCACAGGCCATGGAGGGAAGGCTTTAGATATTGAATTCACAGCAGGCTAATCGATCCAGAAGAAAGCTTTTCCTGCTGAGTAAGGCTGAGGGAAAAAAAAGAAAAACACTCCACACCCTTGGGAATTGCATAGCTTTCTGGCAAAGAGGGAATGCTCCTATTCTTGGTTGCATATCTTCCCGAGCCCCTAAACTTGGGCCAAACAGACAGTGGAAATGACTATGTCCCCAGGTTAGAACTATTTCCATGTGCACTAAGTAGAGATGACCCTTCAATCCAGGGGCTTCCTGGTTTGAGTGGTGTGACAATATCTGGCTCGTTGATGCTTTAGAGTTGTGCGGAATGAGGCCTAACAGGGACCTCTCGGCTAGAAGTTTTAATATTCTACCTTACATGTCAGTCAGACGCACAGGAATTTTCCTTTTCATTTGGACATTAGAGACTGGGTTAAGGAAGTTCTCTCATCCTCGGAAGCCATTCCCATAATGGGGCATGTAACAAAACCTTTACTTTAGGCTTCACAGCCCAGGAGATGTAAAATTGTTTTATACCCAGTCCCAGGCCCTTTCACCGTAGGCATTACTGTATTCCTTCTTCCAGGGATGATATACATGGTGCAAGTGGCATTCAGATAACTCGGACTGAGACTAGATATTAAATAGCTAGATACAGAGGACCCTACAAAGTCACTGAAGTTAAATATTGTCCATTAAACCACATCGACTATGAAGCTTTTTCTGACCTATGAAAGCTGCAAATTGTCCCAATGAATATCAGTGGATTGAGGGGAGATGCCTTAGACATGGCTATACTGTCTGAAGAGAAGACACAAAACCTGATTTTTACCCTATATGTCTCCAACTCCTAGAGGAACTCTATTCTGTTTCTACCTGGACAAAGTCCTAAAGGAGAAGTAGAAGTATAAATTCTTTTTACTACTGGGTTGCAGAAAAGATCGATTTATACCTTCTGGAACAAACAGGTTTGAATCTAGAACTATAAGACATATGCTTTAAAGAGGGATATTGATGAAAAATAGGATAGCTCTGTATTGAGTAAAAGGAGATATATAAGTACATGCTTCTAATAAAATAGTGAAGTATTTATTTGGTAAACAGACCACTTTAAACATTACAAAATAATTGTCATATTAAAAACCATCATTATTAATGGTTTAAACACTTGTATTTCAATTTTGAACATTATATGCTCCATGAAGCTCACCAGCAGGAGAAACAAAGGTTTATTAGCTAGTTTACAAAAATCTCACAAAACAGGTCAATAAAAAAAGTGGAAAATGTCAACGAAAATTGTGACTTACAGCACTACATGATTATACAAATAAATGGCTTTGTGGGCTTTGCATTCCTTGCCGCATGCAAGATTCAAATATAATTCTCAAATAGATAATAAAAAAGCTTATGGTTCTGATATCCTTTTGCCTCCCACTTCATGTGAAGCTCTGCAAACCAGGTGGGTCATCCTCCCATCCTCATCAGATGGCATCCTACATTGACTCAGTTCAAGTGCAGTTCATTATACAAGGTGAGAATGACATCAAGCTTCTCAAGTCTTCAACTGGCATAATTCTGCTCTCACTTTTACCCTGACATAGCTCTATTCAGTCCAATTTCCTTGTGATAAATCAAAGTAACTCTTACCTCATTCAATGGGAGGCAATTATATTCTGTGTAGGTATGGGAGTGGAAAGGAAAAGAGACTATGCCCATACCCTGCCAAGTCCCAGACTGTTGCCCGGAAAACAAGCTTCACTGTAAGAGGGGTCCTCTGGTGGGAAAAGCTTGAGTCGGGCAAGTCTCAAGTTCCAGCTAAGCATTGATATGACAGCCATGAGGCTTGGGGTGGCTAGTAAGGGGTGAGTGGAGGGCACCAGTGGCACCCTGAGGAGGGCACTGCATTAAACAAAATAAAGGGCAGCTGATACATGAACCCAGGGGTTACCCTTAAGATAAAAGCAGGGATCTGGAGAAAATTGAGGCAAGGCTGAGGGCAAATAAGTAGGCCTGTGCGAGTCGGCAGTGATCTGATCTGGCTTCAGATCAGGCTGCTTCGGATGGCCACGATCCGATCCAAACCTCCGGACTGGGTTTCCGCCTCGATCTGGCTGAAGCGGCTCCAAAGCCGCCTCGGAGATCCGGCCATAGGGTATAACGGGGAACCAATTAAATATCTATAACTTTGTTGTTTCTTGTCAGATTTGGATGAAACTTGCAGGGATGGTAGCCTCTGCTAAGAGCATGAAACCTGCCCAGTTTCAAGGAGATCGGTGCAGGGGTTTGGGGGAACTGTACCCCAAATGCTTGAAAGCAAAGCTCCTGTCACGTCTATGTGTCACAACACAGGGGAGTCAAAACTGCAGGAGTGGTAGCTCTTACTGAGGCCACAAAGCCTGCCAAGTTTCAAGGAGATCGGTGTAGGGGTTTGGGGGGAACTGCATCTCAAGCTGTGGACAAGCAGAACTCATGCCATGGGTGACACTGTGTGTGTTAAGGCGCAGCAGGATGAAAGCTGCAGGGATGGTGGCCCCTGCTGTGGCCACAAAGCCTGCCAGCTGTCAAGGAGATCGGTGCAGGGTGGTTCTGGGGCCCTGCACCCCTAGCTGCTGACTGACAAAACTTGTGCCAAGATTGTCTCTGTCTTGGGGCAGTTGACTGTCTGTATTGAGTCTTTTTCCTCTCCTTAGCCTGGTTTTGTAGGTGCTAATTGATGCTCATTAAGTTGTTATATAGTACCTAGGTCCTGTGTATTGAGCTGGTCCCTGGTCCCTGGGTGACTCATGATTGATTGATTGGTAACTGGTAACACAGCAGCTTAGCAGCCAGGCCTGCAGCAGTGTCTCCCCTCCCCGCGCCAAGACAGACACAGTCAGTCCCACAGCACCCATGGCACCAGTTTTGCTTGTCTGCAGCTTGTGGGGCAGTTCCCTCCAAACCCCTGCATCGATCTTCTTGAAACTTGGCAGGCTTTGTGGCCTCAGTAAGAGCTACTATCCCTGCAGTTTTGACCCCCTGTGTTGTAACACATAGACGTGATAGGAGTTTTGCTTTCAGGAATTTGGGGTACAGTTGCCCCAAACCCCCTGCACCGACCTTCTTGAAACTTGGCAGGCTTTGTGGCCTCAGTAAGAGCTACCAACCCAGCAGTTTCCACCCTGCTATGTTGTAATGCCTAGGCATGACATGAGTTCTGCTTTCACAAATTTGGGGTGCTGTTGCCTCCAAGCCCCTGTACCGATCTCCTTGAAACTTGGTAGGCTTCATCCTCTCTGCAGAGTCTACCAACCCTGAAAATTTCATCCAAATTGGACAAAAACAACAAAGTTATAGATATTTTATTCTTTCCCCATTATACCCTATGGCCGGATCTCTGAGGCGGCTCCGAACCGCTTTGGTAAGCCGAATGAAGCCAGCGCTTTGATCCAGATGTGATGCTTTGGACCCTGAAGTGTCTGAAGCTTTTCTGTATTCGAAACTCTGTCCGAAGCCTTGCACAGCCCTACAAATAAGCCCAGAGGACTGTGCTAAGGAGGAAACCCACCTAAGAGGTTCCTCAGACTTCTAAAAGCAGCCTCCCAAGTATCAGGTTATGACTTCAATGGAAGAGTTATTCTGTGGAAAAGTCACTGAAAAAGGTAAAAAGCACAAGTGTAGCACATCACCATACTTCTTGGCAGTAAGCATACTCTTCTTGGGAGCTACAGTGTATCCTAGCAATTCTTTGGAGCCATTACATTTCCAGAAAGAGAAGTACACTAACAGTCATTTGTGAGTAATTGTTGATTACATTAAAAACAAAACTGAACAAGTTTTAAATTTGTCTTTCCATCAAAAAGACACATAGTCACACATATTACAAGTTATTTCAAATCATTCCATTAAACTGCAAACTGAGTCGTCCCTAGTCATCAACCAAGCAAGTTTAGGGATCAAGTCAATACTTATCTAGGAGGTTGACAAAGAGAAACCAAGTAATGCAGAAATACCAGTGACTCATTGCTGAACTAATACCACTGTGTTTTACCACTATACTGGAAAGTTACCAGTTCTGGATCCCATCGCCCAATATAGTCTAGCTGTTTTGTGCCACGCCACCAATGCAAAATCAACTATAACCTGTTTTAATCATTCAGTCAAACCAAATATGTAACTAGAACTCCTGGAACAAGAAATGTTGACCTCCATATCCGAAGAAGTTCATGGGAGTCATGCCACTAACCTCAATTGAGCCTCATATGCCATCATATCCCTAAATCTTTTTCATGTATTAAAATTTTTGCCTTTGTAGAAAGGTCAGGCTGTTCTATGGCTACTGTTAGTTGCTCAGGGTGGCAGAATTGAAGGGCTGGCAATTCTAGATCCGATCAGTGATCAGCATCTTCTGACTGGTCTTAAATGTTAATGAGGGAGGCATCCTAATAAATGTACCGTCAGTTTGTTGGATAAGCTCTTTTTCACTTATTCCTGTATGTTGAGGTACATTGGTTCCAGTACTGACTCACTTCAGGGGTGGCTAAGTAATCCCTAAATATATCGTTATTAAAGAGACCAGAGTTCTTTCACAATTAAAAGAAATGGGCTTTCATAACATAAAACCAAATTGCATGACAGACTCCATGGGTTCCATCTTCACAATCTAAAGGAAGTCAGACACAGAGCTTTCACTGAGTAGGTCTAAGTGTGCGAAATAATGTTATCTCAACAGTTTCCCATCTTTCCCTATTCATATTAAAAACAAAAAATAAAAAAACAACCACCCCAAAAAGTACAAGCTTAGCATTTAAAAAGAGGTAGGATTTTTGTTGTTGTTACTATTTACCAGCTCTAACCTTTACCTTTCTTTTTAGTTTCTGAACATCTCCCTTCTATAATTTGACTTCTTTAGCTTTATTAAGTGCCTATATCTTTTATCAAGTTTTACATTTTTATTTTATTGTGCTATATCCATGAGATGCTTTGTAAATTTACTGTTCTCCATGCAGAGATTGTGTGTTATATCCTTACTGCAAACAGTATATATTCAGAAATATGACACGTACATGCCCTCCTTTTTGATGTCTGGCAGAAAGCTTAAGCCCTAATAGCCAGAATCTTGGCTCTTTGTTAAACCCACAGAATCCTTCCTGCCAGCTATATATGAAGGAGTGCATTATGACCCAGCAGAAGCATTGGAAAGAAGAGTCTACAGTTATTTAAGGGGAAAAAGAGTAAAAACTACTTTAGAAATATGGTAATGATAAAAAAGCAGTAGCTTTATTTCATAGCCATGGGTCTCATTATTAATTCAGCAGCCAGGTCAATAATTCTGCAAGGCCAGAACAACAGCTCTACTTCAAAAGAAAAGCCATGAAAGCATTCACAAAATTGGATAAATACAACTTCTTCGTGTGTATTTACCTGACTCCAATAAACATTTTGTATGATATAGCGTAGCTTGTTTGGTAGATCCTTATTAATGATTTAATGAACTACTTGTTGGACAAGAACTTTATGAACAGAAACAGTATGATGGTGGAAACAGTTTAAAAGTGTAGATGGATGGAGAAAGAGAGGTTGAATTATGCCATTAAAATGGATTTTAAAAAAACCCAACAAACAACTGTTGTCATCTGCAGTTGTGCATAAAAACTACAATAGAAAATGCATACACTAACCCACTAGCATTTCCAGTTCCCCAAAATATTGTTGACTATGCAACAGCTTAAACATACATTTTACTTGACATACATACATTTGCCCATGTATTTCATGCTGACTTTTTTGTGAACATAAGCATCCAATCTGCCTTCTTTGGAGGACTGAGGCTTCCAAATGAGAGGAATGAGACCCATAACTATTAATGTTTAATAAAAAAGGACAGAATTGGAATCTTTTCCTTTCTGATCTTTTTCATTAAAAAAAAATATTTAAATGTGACACTGTATGTTCCTGGAAATACTTTTTCTAGGTGTAAACAAATCATTTGTCAATCCATTTCATTTCTTCATATTCTTATCTTTTCTGTTCATGTTACTCCTCCTCATTCAATAGTACTCTGATGATAATAAATGCTCTAAGAATTGCTCAGAGAACTGTCCTGACTTAATGACAGCATGTATCAAGATAATTACTTTACACAGAACAGCTACACATATTAGTTTACTTTTTTATGCACATATAGAAACATTATTAATCTTACATCCTATACCACTGTGGGATAGCTGTTGACTGCTCTGCATTGGTACTTGGACTACCTTTTCCACTTCTGGCATCCTACTGTTGAAACTTGTAACAGGACTCTATGGTACCACAACATTTGAAACACAGTGTTTATATACAAATTGCTGAACCTGTGAACTTCTAATCTGTTTGCCAGCATAACCCAGTGATCTCAACTTTTCTACTTTCTTCTACTTGCACACACAATTCCACAGTTGCCAACTATCATTCTGAGGCAGAGTGAAAACAATTTACAGGCTTTTGGCAGGATTTGAGATTACTATAGATGGCAAGGTTGTGTTGTGAAGAAATGCTGCTGCTGGTATAACAACACCAGTCACAGTGGAAGGAGATCCTACAGGAGAGAACTGCACTTACATCCCAAGGTGACAGGCACACACAATACTAACATATGAGAGAGAGAGACTGGGAAGACCACAGATCCAAGGTATCTATACTACATACCATAAGAGTAGTTTCTTTCCAGCAAATATATCCAGTATCATTAAAAGGAATTTTTATTGGAGGCTCCCTTGGCCTCAACAGTATAGGGTTCACTCTTTACTGAATGCATATATTGCATATATTAAGCACATCATAATTTAATTGGAGATAATAAGAGACACAGAAAGGATGGTCATTTCAACAGTAGCATATATGCCTCAGAAAATATACTCCATTAACAGGCCATACAGAAATGGGGCTTAACTGCCTGTCAGAGCAAGATGACAGGTTCAGCAAATACATCCTGACCATCCTGGAAATTAAACTCCATTTGAGAAATGTAAACCTTATTACATAGATAAGCTTTGTATTAATTTGTGATGCTGTTGACTTGGCATTCTTGTATCCATGCTGCGTTTGAGTCATATTTTCCTTTGGGTCTTTAAACAAAACTATTCAACATTGTGACAATAAGCATGATTAAGAGACACTAGCCTGTCACTGGGCTAGAGTTAAGTTTGGCCTCAGCAGAAAAGATAAAGATGGACAGAAAGCACCACTATTATGAAAACAATATACCTGTTTATAAATGATGACTAGTAAAAATACTGTACAAAAGAGATATAAGGAATGAATATGTTATATATGGGCTTCATACACATGTTCAAATGACCTGGGAGAATTCTCCTGGGTTTGTTCTCCTGGTGAAAAATTTACCCAGAGATACCTGAACAGAATACTAAGCCCTTGAAAAGCAGAGAGCTTGTAGTGCTGATGTTGTGCAGCCAGGGGTCCCCTTTGCAACCCTGTCAACATTCTTTGCAGACTACCTTAGTCTGTAGTCTGCTTAGTGACAGATGGCAGCAGTGCACAGGGCAACCCTGATTGGCTGGAGTCAGCCTTTGTCCCCCTGAAATACAATGTAGGATTGTGAAGGGTATGTGTTCTACTCCCTGTTTGGCTGGAGTGTAGTATCCAGCCTGAGTAACACACTGCTTCCCCGGGGGGGGAGGCAGAAGGAGGGAAATGACAGGGGCAAAGCACCCTGGGATGCTGAAGGACTGTGCTGTGGCTTCTCTCAGAAGGGTAACTTATACAGGTATTTATTTTCTCAGCAGAAACTCTCCTGGGAGCGATTTAACCCTTGCTGCTCCTAGGTTATTTTTCTCCTGGATTGACCATTTTAGTTTTGGGAGAAAAATCTTTAACATCTATACAGTCATGGTTTCTCCTAGAAAATCAGCAATTCTCCCAGGAGAAACTGAGTGTCTATACATGGCCACGCAAACAGAATAGCCTATATTCCTTTAAGTTTAGGCTGACCATAAGGAAGTCTGAAACACCCAGGACATTGCCCCCTGCCCCTCCCCAAGCCCCATGCTCCCAAGTCAGTGGCACTGCTGCAGGCAGAGTCCACTGCTACAGGCAGAGACGGGGGCAGGCTGGTGTGGTGCACCAGGTAGGTAGATGGACAGGCAGCGGTGCCTGCTTGCCCACCTGCCTGGCACTTTGCATGCCCACCAGACTGCGTCCTGCACCCCTGTGCTCCTGGAATGCTAATTGTAATTCTTACCAGCTGCCCAGGACTGGCCTCCAAAGTCCAGGACTCTCCCGGCTAAACTGGGACATATGGGCACCCTATTTAAGATGCCATTTGTATAGTGAAAGTAATTAGTATAACTTGCTGGTACATCGAACAGTTTTTTCACCTGTCTTTCTGAACACTTGATCACAACTTTCTGAATCGCTTGCCCCATGAAAACCCCCAGAATACAATACCATTGCAAGTTACCATATCTTCAGCATTTCATAAATGCAGATTTCTTCCATATAGTCAGACATGTTCCAAACATGTGCTTGATCATGGCATAAGGCTCAATTCCTCATAGCTCTAAACAGATGGATCATGAACAGAAATTCCCAGTCCTAATTTAAAAACACAACGGCCAACAAGTCCCATAAACTGTTGCCTTGTACACTGGAATTTGTATCATGTAAAAGCTGCACTGACTACAGAACCTGGTTCTTCTGTTTTTGTTTAAGTCTGAAATAAGGCAGAAATTAGGAAGCCAGATTTTCACTATTACACATCCTGATGTAGTTGCATGTTAGCAAAAAGAGCAGTGTAATACTGAGTGCTGAGATCTAAGATGACATGAATATAATGCCAAAAATAAACTCTCAAAAAAGTTTCATTCCTGACACGTGACAGACACAAAAAAGCTTGACAATGCTCCCGCGTTATTGTTTGTCCTGAAAAACCATGAACCCATAGAATTACATTATTCATTCTGAGCAGATCCAATATCCTTCTCCTTCCCAAAAAGTTTACTTTCCTTGTAAAGCTAAAACTACAAGGGATCAAATTCTGAATTCAGTTACTTTTGGGCAAACTTAACTACGTTTAGTTAGGTAGCACATATTCAAAAAAAAAAAAAAAAAAAGAAAGAAACTCCATAAAACCAGAATTTTGTTCAAAGGCTTCAATAGGAATTTTGATTATGGAATATAAAAATCAGATAGCAGAGAAGCGTTGTTTTTGCCAAAAACCAAGCGCTGTTTACCTGTGGACACTGAAGGCAACATAGCAAACTGCTATAAAAATTATTTTATTAGGAATAGTCAATTTGCTTTTCAAACATCTTGCATGACAATTAGTACCTTCTCCATCAATCTAAGCCTGATAAAATGGAAACTACCGAAGAGAAGGCATCAGCTGTGTTTGAGCACTGTCCCCCTTCCCTGAACCCCTCCAGAAGCCAAAACTAAAAAACCAGTGAACCGAGAATTGCTATGAATAAGCAATATAATGTCATACAGTAAGTTTACAGGGTGAACAGTGATGTTCTGTGGGCACAAATCATAGCTCCTTTGATTTCAGTAAGAATTTGGCCAATAACAGCTATAACACAAGTCTTTACTTAGACCCCAAATCTGTAATATGATTTTCTCATGAAGATACGTATGTTCACACAGAAAGCTGATTAAATTAAGTGGACAAAAATATCTGAATGAAGAATCAGAGACTTCGTGTGTATTAGGAATGCCACCATGTCTCTATATCACGTGCTATTTAAATCAATCTTATATGACACAAAAGTGTATCTGAACATTTTTTTAAATGCCTGCCTCCCTTTCGATAGGTGGTACAGGTGACCTAACCCCACAAGCACATCTCCCTTTGACATTTAGGGTGAAATCCTTAACTCTTAATGATTTTAAAAAGGCCAGAATTCACCCCTCTAGCTCTGTAATATCCAGACTCCTAATAAATATTTTCCTTGTATAAATTCTTCTCTTAAAAAAAAGAGAGAACACCCCCGCCCCCTTCCAAGTGTGACTGTGTTTTAAGGTGATGTTAAATAATGACATTTAAAATGTTCTCCTTTAAAATGTCTGTTTTCTGAATGTTCAGCTGGGTGCATTTTAAGCAAACTTATTTTTCACTTTGAAAAAAAATATCATTTTTAATGCTGCAAAAGTGTATTACTAAATAAACTGACAAAACATCTTAGAAACTAACATAAACGTGCAATTTTAATGCCTCCTAATCACACAAATCAATACAAGATTTTTGTACTTGTGCATGACCTTCTTCAAATTATCCCTCCATTTTGGCTGAATCAGAACGAGCGTGGGCTATTTGATAAAAAACACTAAGTGTGTGAAATGAGGGGCCCTCATCGCTTCTGCCAGACTCCTCTTGACAGAATGATGATAGAAGCATCACATCCCTTGGAGAGTAAATGCAAACTGACAAGAGATGAGCCTTTAGATGTTGAATATAATCTTGAATTGTGCTTGAAGTGTCTTATTATCTTGTCTTTTGATGTCTGAAGGGGTGGCTCATTGTTAGAAAAAGGAAAACCCTTGCACATCTTTGCCCATCTTTAAAAATTGTTTGGCCTTTAACAACTGCTTTTCCAACTAATGTCCATTTTTCCTGACAATAAATATGGCAGGTCGTCAGCAAGTGACAAACAATTTACTTTACATGCCAGGCTTTTATGGTTTTTGAGAGCTCATGTGGAAGCATATTTTAAAAGCACTTGGAAATTAGCACCATTACAAATGTTAAGATGGCTGAGGTTTTGTGTGTATATTTTGCTATGTAGTTACTTATTACTGTATTTCCTGCAGTTTCTGTTTTTAAATCTTGTCTTCCCTGAACTCAGACTGCTGCTACAGTTCTTTATTTATCATTGACTAATTTTAGTCAATGAAAAATAAAGAGCAACAAGCAATTTTCTTCTGCTCTAAAAAAAAAAAAAAGTTCTATTATGGAAACGGTGCTTGGGTAATGCATAAAATCATATTTATTAATCATAACAAATCAATATCAGTAGTGGTATGGTACAGTTTACCTGTATACCAGACCTTCAAAATCACATTACTGGGGGTTTTTTTCCCTCCAACCAGCTTGATTTAAAAAAAAAAAACTTAAAAGTTTAATGACAAATCAGATCAATATGATTCCTTAGCAACTAAATCACAGGCACACTAGTTTTTCCTGTCACAGAACCAGTTTTGTGAAAGCAGTCAAGTTCTTTTTTCAGGTCTCCGTCACTCTGAGAATCCATAAGAATTCTCAAATGGATCATAAACTGTTACAGGGTTCAGGTTATTGTATCATTATAAAAACGTATTGATACACTACAGATGACAAGACATGCAGCTCTTGTGCCAGTCTATTACAACCATCTGAATACCGTAAGAAATATCAGATATAAACAAAATAAAACAGTCAGTGGTAAGCTGTCTTTTAGGGAAACTGAACTGTTTCTATCAGTCTTAACCTGTTTTGAACTGGAACAGTTTTGAAAAGTGCCACAGTATGAACTAAAGAATTTTGTAGGATGTGATGAAAGACACGGGGTGGGATGGATTATAAAACATCCTTTTAATGATCACAAGGAAGGGCCGTATACTGCTCCCATTGATATCAATGGATATTTTGCCACTGACTTCACTGGCAGCTCCAAAAGAAAAGGAACAGATTTTCAGCTAGTATAAATTGGGAGTCCAAGAGAGCTACAAAAATTTACACCAGCTCAGGACCTGCCACAATGTAATACTGAATAGCATAAAGACACTGAGCATCATGTACTCACAGGAAACAGCTAGGATCTGAAAAGCACTCAGCACCAAAACTAAGCACTGCAGTGATCCAGGAGCATGAGGAACAATTCTGCAAACCCTTACTCATGATGAATAATATAACTCATCTGAGCAAGGGTCTACTTCATCTAGCCCTTCTCTTTTTCTTTTTACTCATAAAAGCAGAGACTGGGGGAGGGGTGGGGGCAGCCCTAGTAGTGCCAGCTGATTGAAAGGTGTTTTGTTTTTTTTTGTTCAGTGCCAGTTATGAGAAGCTTCAGTGTGCTGTATCTAGGCAGTTAAAATAGGAAGAGTCTGAAAGTGATGCATCAAATCATAGGAAACAGAGCTACACAGAGTTTTCTTCCTGCTCTTTATAATGAAAAAATATTTAAATGACTCATGTAGATGTTTTTCATGCTAGACATTATGATTAAACATATTTTCTGTACTTATGCATGCACTAAATAACATATGTTTGATTAAAAAAAAATACCAACAACAAAAAGATGCAATAATTCCATTTTCAAGCTTTTTCCAGTAGTAAATTTCATTTTGCCTTTGGAGAGATTTGTGGCTTGCAATCCCAAATATTTATGATGAGAGGCAAGCAAGTATAAGAAAGGAGGAGAAATATCAGGCCTGCACATTTACAATCCCCTTTCAGCTAGTGCATATCTATCTCATTTTCACCTCCAATCACTCTTGTTTTTTAATGAAGTTGTGGCTCCACGATAACTATCTTGCAGTCTTCAGTTATCTTAAAAAAACTTAATGATTAAAATCAGATATGTATCCACTTACTTTTCATCTCACAAACAGTTATACTATAGACAAGCATTATTTTCTTACCAAAGATTATATCATTTCTGACATTATATATAATTTCCATCATGTACTGAACCAGTTCTATGTCCCAATAAAGTCAATGGCCATTTTGCAAATTTTTATTGATGGGTGCTGAATCAGATAACCTTATTACACAACAGACCAGAATTTTGCTGTTAAACACTAGCGTACTGACTAAATTAATACAGACAAAACACCACAGATTTCACTGTAGATTTCAACATTGTTATATTTATATGTAAATATTCAGCCCTTTTAACCCAATTGTTTTTTTTTTTAAAACAGACAAAGTACGTGAGACTGTTTAGCACATAGGACTTTAGCCAACTAGGGATTTAATCAGATGTGCATTTATTCACATGATCAAGTCCCATTAAAACATACAGCACTTTCCACATATGTAATGAACACTCACGCAAGATATGCAGGATCTGGCCTCATATGTTTACTCAAATTCTTAAGCAACGTCTCTCTATACTAGGTGCATGTAAAAATACCTATTAAGGCAATCTAAAATATAAAAAATACCCATAGCTTTATTTACTCAAGAGATTACAATGAGTCTGAATGGCCTTCTTCTTCCTCTGTGATTAACAGTATGCAACATGGTGAGATAAATACCTAATACACATTAAAATGCCTGAAGACCTATTTACCATGAGGCAATTCCAGCTTCTCAGGTAATGTGAATTTTATATCTTCCTCTGAAAGGGTGGTCTAGTTGTATTTCTGGGGTGTGGGGGAGGCTTTGTTTTTTGTTCTTTAAAAAAGTGTGGAAAATCACAATATATTGCAGTAGCACTGAGGCAAAATTCTACAAAATCGCTTGGGTTACATAAGGTGACAGAGAAGAATATGACCCATGTCTGTGCATATGCTTGAATGCAATTTATATTATGTTATACAGATATTGTGCATTGCATTACATATATACATATGGGATGGAGTCGGAGAGAGAGAAGACAGAGAACAAGCAAGAGCGGGAGGAAGTACCAATGGAAAAAGAGGCTAGTTTTATTCTTGGAGTCGCTTTCAACTTTAGACTTTTAGAGGGAGGGGACATATGCAGGGGGATATCTTTGCCACAGTCTTAACCATTCAGTTCCTTCTTCCAGCACACTCAATGGGTATTTCTGGATCATTGCTAATGTTTTGCTTAATATATTAAAAACATTAGAAATTTTAAAAGTGGGCCCATAATGAAAGTAATAAATAAAGAAATGTAGTCACCATTACAAATAGCAGCAAACAGACAGGAAAAACTAAACTATTTTTAAGAGCTTCTATTGAAGTGGTTCAATAAATTAATCCAAAATTTTCTAGAAAAGTCTTCAATAAGATTAAATTAAATACTATTTTGTCGCAACATTTTTCTTCTGCATTCTTTAAAAAATACTTCTGCTTCTACGTATATAGTACTTGTAACTGGCAACAAAAAATATTTTCTTATTTGCTTTGAACAACACCCAAACCTTGACAGCTTCTTGAAAATGCATTTTAAAAAGTAACTGACATTATAGTCTGGCACTCTGGCAGATCATTTTATTTTTATGTTAAATAAATTTAACTTTTTGGTGGTCATATTCAGGTGCTTTTAGTTTGCTTTGTTTTCTGCATCACAGTATTTTTCTGGCTACAGTTTCAAAGCATTCAGGGACTAAAATGAGTTTGCCTTTCAGGGAATTAAAGGACATCAATTACAAAAAAAACCCTCTTCTTTTTCCAAATTCTAAATCAGAAATAAAGAAATTCAAATTATATTTCAGAATTTAAAAAGTGGTAACTTAATATTAAATATATACATTTGGGAGATGTATTCCAATTGGATAAATGTCTGGATCTTTGGAATACTTTAAGAAGAAAACCCAATTTCAGTCTCCCTGTGAACAGCAGGCTTTCTTTAGCTAGACTAGATACAGTACTATTCTTCTCAAGATGACCTCTACTTTCAAACTAAAAGGGCTTAATCCTGCTTCTGATAGTGTCAAAACAGTATCATAACATAAAGCAGGAGATGTCACTGTGAAACAAAGACAGATCTGTATTGTTATTGAGTTTTATTTTATACAGTGAAAGAGAGAAAACATGAATCTACCTTAATAAATATAAATAATTTTTCACTAGATGTTTTATTACACCCTTTTTGAAACCTGCAAATTGGTAGCAAATTAAATAATTTGGGATCTATGCTTATTTTCTGTTTGATTACTTGTTAATTTTGTGATGTAGTTGATGTGTGAATGTAATTTTGTCATTTAAGTAACTGATCTCTTTAGGAATCAGTTTTGGAGCTGGTGAAAGAAAGTTAATATAAGAAAATAAAATGATAATTCATGAACTTGAATATACTGAATGTTCCGCTTTCCTATAAAGCATGAAAAACTGATATTCCCAATTCTTTGACTCTGCCAAGAAAGAAGAGACACAGTATGTGCAGAACAGAAGAAAGAGCTTAGTAAAGAAAAAAATTAAAACAAAGAGCCCACAAGTGTCAGGAAAGAACAAAACCTGGGTAGACAACACAACAAGAAAAATCCAGTGCTACATAGGATATTAAAGAGAAAAATGATCCACAGGAGAATGGCAACTGTTACTATGAGCTTCCTACAGCTAGCTCTGCCTTTGGATATTTTTAAAAAATTTATTAACCTGACAGCAGGAAACTTTGCACAGGTTGCCCCCTGACAGGGTGCCAGTTTGGTATAAGCACTTTGCTAGCTTTTTGGTTAGCATAGGAAAATCAAGGGAAGTGTTAAGTGGTGCCATATGCATATTTGGGCAGCTGTGACTCCGCCTCTGCCTGCACTGCACATTCCCATGGAGGACTGGTCTAATCAGAAGAAGTCCAATGGAAACATCAAATTCTTTTGCCTTTTCTTTTTCACGTCTGCTTCCTTTTTAACATCTGTGTGACTGTCTGATGTATTATTTATCTCAAAACATAAACCAGCAAGCATCTCAATCAAAGGGAGTACCGGTTCTTTCACAAATTACCTGTTTACTGTCTAGTAACAAGCAAGTTCTCTTTGAAACAGAAAGGCACTTATGTAGGTTTTTAAAAAGAAATATATTTGTTTGGTATTAAATTTCTTTCCAAAGCTCTAAAGGTATGGTGGGGGGAAGGTATTTGAGGGAGGAAATAAAGTAATTAAAGTTTAAATATCTGTTGATACAAAGTCAGGGAAAGAGAAATCTATTGGTTAAAGTATATGAATCCTCTTCCCCAGGAACTATGTTTTGGTAAACAGCATGCAAACCTCAAACAAGAAATACAGATTACACATACAAACCTGGTTCACAGAAATTTAGCGCGAAGATAATTATGCACAAAGATAAAAACCATTTTTCTTTTAAAAATGGAGTAACTCAGGCTTTAGCTCTCAACAGTGATGTTTAAAAAAGTATTTTTGTTAATAAAAAGATTAAGGTACTGCAATGAACTAACATACCCTAAAATTAAGAACGGACTGATCTGTATCAATTGAAAATAAGGGAATTAACAACAAAGAATGAAACATTTATTTGTCATGAGTCCAGTCCTGTGTCCGTTCAAGCTAATGGGAACAGAATCTAGCCCTATCTTGTCCTAGCCTGCTTTTATTGTTATAATCAGATACAGCTGTTTGTACATTTACTTCTTGGGTTGCCTGCAATACCTAGTCACAGTGGCAAGGATGAGTTAAAGATGGATTTTCTAACTCCTCATTGTCTCTTCCTTTGAGTTGAATAGCTGTAATGACTTCTTTAAGCTTTAATGGGCAATATTCTCTTTATTCACATGTGCAACCTTCAATGACAGCACTGGAAACTTCACCACAAATCAAGGCAATATATAAAACTTAGAATATCCTCTTTAACTTTGCACTTATCCAACATCTTTAAAGATCATTTACTCTAACAGTTAAATAAACATTCAACACATTTAAAAAAAAACAGTAATCAAGAGCGCATATAAATGAGTACTCAGAAAGTATGTCTAATCCTGGAAAATATTTGTGCCATGTGTTCTCATGTAAGGAACCTATTAATGATCTCCATGGGACTATTCACATTGAGCAGAAGTGATCACGTGTTCAAGCGCTGACAGGATTGAGCCCGTGAACCTTAATGACCGTATGAATATTTTTAACCTAATATCTTTCCACAAAACACATCAATTGACACTACAGAAATTACTACAGGCAGGCTGAATGCTAATCATATTATGGGAGAGAAAACTATATAAGTTGGTTAAAGTGATTTAAAAATTGAGCTTAAAATAAAGCTATGCTTTTAATACTAAAAGGATCTGGTTTATAATCTGAACTACAAGTTAAAAAGACATACACACACACAATACTTTTTTTGCGCATTAAAAAACATTAAGGCTATCCAATGGACCTCTCTGCAGCTTGTTAAAAAAGCATTTCTTCTGGGCAGAGACCCTGTAGGCCAAGGCTCTGTATGCAGATATACTGTATAATCATGTTTCAACTCCCCTCTAAAAATAGAAACTCCAGCTAAAACACTGCGGAGAACCCTTAATATACTGATGCAAAGGGTGGTATTAGGTTGAAGGCTTACATTTATCCAGAGTTAACCACAGTGTTAATGGCTAGAATGTCAGTGTCCTCAAAGCCACCTGACAATGACATCTGTTCTAACCTGCAGAGACCATTGTCTCAAGAGGTGAAAGACCATAGAGTCCTTTTGTATCTAAAGTGATTCTTGGACTGTAAATTCTAGTCAAGCCAACCTGGATGACAATTAAAAAAATAAAACCAGATAATGAGCATTTACTTCAAAAAGGGTGCCAAGAAGGCAAACATATTTCTATATAATATTTTTTATAAAAATATTACTGATCTATGCCTTGGTTCATACACATACTGATTCACAGAGATTCACACTTACAAGGAAAATGGATAAAATTCTAAATTTTGCATAGGGATATTGCAAAGGCAGGCAAAATACTAAAATCAAATTTCAGTATTTTAGATGGCAAATCTCTTTCATACACACATGTATTTGTATATATGTGTGCATGTACATACACACACACACGCATACATATTTGTATATACATGTGCACATACACACACACACACCCTGCTACCTGTAGAAGAAAGGTTATCTTTTAATCCCCAACTACCATAAAATTAAGAAACCCTGACACTAAAAAATTATACTCTACAGGATCAGTTTTGCACCCCTGCATACCAAAAACTAACTTTTCAGTTTGGGATGTGTAGAAATGTAGGATCATGCCTTGTGAGTACCTTTTTTTAATAGCTGAGTAAAGTGATCTTAATGTGCACAGGTATCTTGGGTATAGTACCATACCATTATAGTTACACAGAAATTAATAATCTAATTCTATGACAGCTAACAGCCATTATGCCAAGGACTTTAGTGGAACTTGGATTGAGCCCTAATATGGGATTACGTAGTAGCGATTTTAAATAAAATATATGCAATGTCTCTGTATCAATGACCAAAAGTTTATAGTGCTAATATAAATCATTAAACACACTTTCCTTTCATCAGGCTGCTATTAGAGGGAAACTTTAAACAAATTTGGAGAACATATCAAGATAGTGAATAAAAAACCCTGTAAGAGTAATTAACTTAGAATCCAATCCTGCAATGTTTATTCAGTCTTAGGCAGAGCTCTCATTTCCGTCAGTGGGAGCTTTCTTTAGTAAAGGGCTGTAGAATTAATTTGAAGCACAGTAGTGTAACATAAAACTAGTTAATCTGAGAGTACCACTGCCAACCAATCCAATGCTTTACTCCAATTTCTACTCTTCTAACTGACTCTTAGCATAATTCAATCATGTCTGAAATAAGAGAGAAGTTCTGTAAAGATAAATAATGCAACAGTCAATATCACACAAAACTAGCGTGTTACTTAATGAAATCTCAGTTTCTCTTTCATAAACGTTTGTAGCTTTTCTAACTCTCCAGGTTGAGCAAAACCTTGCCTGTGACAGACTAACTTACAAGAGTCCTTTCGTGAAATTTTACATTTTGTTTCTTTTCCCACTGATATCTAGCAGGATTTGAGCACTTTACTTGCAAATAAAATATTCCTTATAGAGGTCAAAGGTTCATTAGCAACTAAGTGCACAAGGTGCAGTTCACACACAAAGATTAAAAGACATTTTATTTTTTGAACAAAAAGTAGCAATAGCGCTAGTCATGTGTACAATGGTGACTACTTTAAAAGACCACTTTGCCAAAAAAACAGAGGGGCACTTTCTCACCTGGTGTAAATGAGCATTTACATCCGCTAAGGACCTAGAATCTGAGTTCCAGGATGAAATTATTCAAGACTTGTGGGAAAGCTACCATTGCACCAGGTGGCACTCCTGATGGCTGAGAAGCTTCAGCCTTCATCTCTCCTACTAGCAGCAGAGCATACAATTGGGAGATAGGCCGGAAATTTGCTGTGCACCTTCCCAAATCAAAAACAACCTAGTTAAGCTTTATACTGCATCACTGTCATCTGAAACTAGTGTTGCGATTGGAGAAAAGAAACATTTTACTAGTAGCTATCACTGCAAGATATGAATAGCTGTTGTTCCTACAGCATACTTTATGTAAAGATACTACAGTCAGGAAGGTGTGCAGTGTGTATAGGCCATAACCATTTCATACCTGTTAGTCCATCAGTATATACTGGCACATTGTAGAAAATGAGGGGTAGAATTTATGCAACATTTGTGAAGGACATGGGTCACTTCAACAAACATGTCTCTTAAAAGAAAATTAAGTAGAATGTAAAGGCCTGCACCTGAGGAAAAAGGGATATTTTGCCCACTGCAAAGTACTGTAAAAAAAATCAGTGCATCTATATGACAACGCAACCTGTGAAATGTTGCTAAGTGGGATGCTCAAATGCTGGTCATTCCAACTTGCAAAGACCATTTCCCCCCGAAATTTGAAGAAAACAATCTGTTTAACTTTCATCTACATACCAGTCTTCTCCCCTTAGTTTGTTAAAATGCTCCTCCCTTTCTCTGCTGAACATAGCTAGCAATTTGTACATAGGGTATATCAAACAAGAGACAGGAAACACAGAATTCTTCTTTCATATTGTATGAAACAAAGTGATAAGAGAAATGTTAATTTCTGCATCAATTTATGCAAAGTACACTGACACTTTACAATTTAAGAGACAGGAAAGTAAGGCCCAAAGAACGCATTCCTAACATGCCATTCCCATTTCTAAACAGAGACACTACTATAAAGAACTGCATTTGAGATGTCAGTTACTTACTGAATTGCTTATTAAACTAGAAGTGTTGCGTTGGCTCAATAAATAGAAAATGCCTATATTTTATATAAATTCATTGAGTTTTATTCTTGCATGTAGCAAAATAACCTCATTGTCTTTTCTTCCATGTTCCCAGTTACAGAAATTAACTGGTGCAGGTTATTGCTTAAAGGTCTTTACCATCTATCATAAATGAAATAAAACCTAGATAAATACTAAATAGGTTATACTAAGGTAGTTAAACTGTTTTCACCTACTTTGGTTTGCTTTGGCAGCAACTTGATAGCAGTATAAAAACAGTTTAGCAAACAATCTAAACTCACAAATATAGTTATGCATAGGACTTTATTTACTTTTCTTCATTAATTTGTGTAGCTGAGCTAAATTCTATTTCTATTCCAAAGTAAAAAAAAATATTACAGTATATTATTTTTTATCCTACACACTAACTATAATAAAAAGTATCCAGGCAGTCTACAATGGTATTAAAACATTCAAAATGACAATGAATCAGGAACATCTTACCCTTTGTTATAAAAGTTGCCAGATCTAAAACTAACTAAAACCAAACTATACAGACATTTTGATACTCTCTAGTTATATATGTTTGTAATGCTGCCAGACCTGCTATGTTTAACATTAATGCCTTGCTCCCTAAATATCTGATCAAATACAGTACATAAATATTTGTTAAGATATTCATACTTCCACACACACAAATATTAGCCCTTTGAATTTTAGACATCACAATTCAAACATTTGAATAGCTAATGGAAATCCTATTTTCCATGGAAACCAAGATTATTATAGGATTCCTAAAAAAATGGATGTGATATTTTATAATGGACATTGAAGTATTCTAGGAATTAAGGCTTAGCTATTTTATTTCCCTTCTCTGCTGAAGTTACTTAATAAAACATTCTGTATAATATGCAAAAGGTATCCCTTTTAAAGAAAATTACATCTTTTTTTTTTGCAAGAATCATTTAACAGTTGTTTCCTCTAGCTGGGGTTCAGACATGTTAGCAGTGCTACAGATTCTTTATAGGCTGCAAAATTAAAACTTGAATCTCAGAAAATGTGATTTCTCTCTGTCTCTCTCTTAAAGCTGCATTCCCTTTAAACAAGATCTTGTGCCCTTAAAGTTCCAGCTATAAGAATGCGTAAAATAAGGATGAGCTCCATTCCCTCCAAGGTTTCATAAAGTCACAAATGGAAATAATTAAAAGGAACTCTTTCAGGAGAAATTGCTGTACAACCAAAATGTCACTATATACCATATAGTGCTGCTCCAGCACAGACATCTATCAACATCTATCACTCAAGCACGTGCCTCAACAACTCAGCTCCCTTTTCTGATTAGAGATCACAGTTGCTTGAGTTGGCTTACAGGGTGTCATCCCTTTGAATGACAGATGTCTATGCTGGAGTGCCACTCTTACTGCTCTTGTTTTGGTTATGAAACAAATATCCCTGAAAGGTAACATTTTCATTTGCCATAAGTTACAGTGTAAAAAAGAAAAAAAAAAGTGTATTTTCTCCCCTGCTTCCACCCTGTATGCTTCAGCAGAAAAATTTAATTCCTAATATAAATTGTAAAAAAAATACACCTGTAGGCAATCGCCCTGGCAGTGCTTGTTTACTCAGCACAGAGTGTTTTCTATAGCTATTTTCCAGTTCTCTTCTCCTAGCTTTCTCTTTACTCCAAGAAATGGTAACTCTTCAGTTTACTTTTCCCTCCGAAGGGACTGTGAACAACTGGAGCTGATGTTTAGGCAATAGATGTTGTTAGTAAGGTGTTTCAACAAAGGAAGCTCTCTCTTCTATATTTAAATCAGAGATAGTTCAGCAAAAGAAAATAGACGCTGTCTGCCAATGCGCATAAAATAAGTTCATTGTTGACCAAAGTTTTCAGGAGGTGACACTCTGGGTATTCTGGTACCCAGTCGAAATCAGAGCATATGGCTGTATGCCTGCAGACTCCAAGTGACTCCCTGGTGCTTACAAGAAAATTGAGTGAACAAAAAGAGGGAGATTGCTCTTCCGGACAACATGGTAGCAGTGAAATGAAATACCTAGACAGACTTACCGAAGAGCTTGCTGGGAGTGTCCTCGCTGTCATTTGATTCCACAGGCGCAAGCAGGGGCTCATTCAGCTCGTTGTCTGAAGTAGCTGCCTTGTCCTCACTTTTCAACTCTGCATTCATTTCACTCCGCAGTGACAGCAAGGGCTTACTGACTTGTCCAGCTATCATTGGATCCTAGGATGGGGGGAAAAAAGAGTGAGGGAAAAAAAAAAAAGTGGCAGCTTTGGTGTGCGTATACTCTCTCCCACTCCCTCTCTCTCTCACACACACACTCTCTCTCTTATCTCTGGCTGCTCCTGCTGTTATTGCTGGCTGCAGTCAAGTGAAGAGCTATTACAGATCCAATGAGTTTTCCATTACTCCCCACCCTATTAAAGCTCAACTAGCATGTGAGAGATTCAGGATGCTTTAGAGAAAAACTTCTATGAAAGCAACATAACCAACACAGCTTTAATTGTGGGATGTGCTTTTTGTGTGTATGTTTTTACACCTCACTTTTTCCTTTACGTGGTAAGGGAAAAAAAAGCCAAACTGCTGCAAGTATGCTCCGACACCACAGAAGAGTAACCCCCTGTGAATGCTCCATAATGATTTAAAGAAGCATCCTCAGCTGTATAACATTAACCAAATCATACACACACACACACAAAACCCCGCTTAGAATTCAAGTGGTTTAGGGAAAATACAGAGCAACAAATAGTCATTTCATCATACACATTCAATAAATACACATATTTTTTCTAACTATTCTTGCCTTTGGGATGCTATGCTCCAAAAGTCTACAAACATTTCTCTCTTTCCCTGATTTTTTTTTAAGAGGAAAATATATAGAAACCAATTTTTTAAAGATAAAAATTAGTGAAAATACTTACACACCAGGTTTGCAATTATTCTTGTATTTGGGAACACAAAATTCCCAATAATGCTACATTTATTTTAAAATTGTTTCCTGATGATTTGGATCTGTTTTATCTTCAGCTCATTCAGAGGGCATTTTGGGGTCAGGCATGATTTCCAAGTACACTCTATTATTCCGTTTGCAAACTAAGAGGCATAATATCATTACAGCTTGGAAACCAGCATCAAAAACAAAAAAAAAAGAAATGAAACAAGTGACCTTGTTGTGCTATCTGGCAGCTATTTATTGCAAAGTTCATGCCTAAATGGTTCTTATGCGGAGAACAGGTGACCAGCGTGCAAGTAGGTTGGTTAGCATGTTCCCTCTGTCCCATCATCACATTGGTCGATGTTTGCCTATGGGTTTTTTAATGTATTCATGTCTGAAAAGTGAATTTGATATGACACATGATAATCTATGAAAATGTTAATCAATACAAATAGTTTAAGCTGTCATCAAATGCACTTCTTTAGTCAATACTCATATCGCTGAAAACAATGTCACTGTCACCAGGGCTTAATTTGCACAGCACTTAAATATTGGACTCTGTGCATCAATGCACTCCTCTTCAAATACTGTAGGTAAACACATTTTCTCCCTATTTAAGGCTGAAGCACTCAGCACGCATTTAGCTGAGCCGAATCCTCCCTTTTGAATACCTTGATAGGTCCACTGGAGGGCAAAATTAATACTTAATTGAATCTCACAGTCATCAAAATAATCAATACTTTTTTATTATTTATTCTTTACAGTCTGTTGACTGTTTCAAACCTCTGAGGGAATGGTGGAAAGGATTCATGGCTTTGAAACACTGTCATTTAACAAGGTAATTTTCAGTGGGGCATTAGGGGTTGTGAAACATATAATAAAACAAAAATGGTGGCTTATAATAGGAAGAAAGAAAAGAATTATATTTCTGCCATCTAACAAAACAGGATAAATAAAAAAGCAAGTGCAGGGAGAGGAAGAAAGGAGGGGGGGGGGAGAGGGAGAGAAAGACTGGCTTTTGAAGGGTTTTATCATATCAAGAGCAGAGCTGAGCTTTCATAATGCTGACATTTCTCATCCTGACAATCCTAAACAAGTGGAAAGGATGAGATCGCAGATATCATCTTTCATCACATTCCCCAGCTTAAGAACCAACATGACAGCTTCTCTCCCCTTTACACTGTTAATTACTAAATAAAATACTGCTCTCTGTCAGAATTAGATTATTGCAGATAGCAACCACAAACATTACTCCATTGTTTTTTTTTAAACCAATGATACCTACCTTGAACTCTTCAGAAAATAAATTGGGCTTGTGTCTACATATTGTAAATATATGAAATATAATCAATGTAATCAATGTGGTCAATCCATGTTATTGTCAGGCTAAATTGCTGGTGATTTATTAACATTTCATTTACTGTATTTATTAGCTGGCAGGAATCTGAACCCTTTTTAGATGGTTTTGGGGAGGAAACCTAGAAGTACAGTTTTTTAAATTAATTTTATAAAATCTCCCATATGCAATACTTAACATAAATTGCATACAGATCATTTTAACAGCTGCAATTTTGATTTTCATCTACTACATAAGGAATTTCTTAGTTGATTTTTCAGTAAAAGGTCGCCTGTGAATTTAGATACATTGTTTCAAAGTCTTGTGCAATATTCTACCTTCTGTCTGTTCAAACCTAATAGCAACAGTGGGACTAAACAAATGGAAACCAGGAAAAATCTGACCCTTGTTATCATCAAAATGATTTGGGAGCAAATTAATTCTGCCCATGAAGCCACACTGCTAATCTGAGGATTACCAGCAATATAAGAAAGAGTGCTGAGCCAGTGGTTTTCTAGATTAAATTCTAAACTGCCCAATTTCCAAGTTGAGTTTATAAGGAATAGGTTGGAGAATAATATGGAGAAACATTATGCCATGTGGTGAAATCAGTCCCTACTGAAGTCAAAGAACTCCCACTGTCTTCAGTAAGGCCAGGATTTCACCACGTGCAGTCAATATATTGTGGTTGTGGTAACTCCAGTTCAAAAAGGTACATCAGAAAGGGGTTCAGACATGACTGTGAGAATGATGAGAGAGATTTAAGATTGGGAATGTTTTCTTGAGGAAGATGAATAAGCAGGGATATGATCAAAGTATACAAAATAATGAATAGTAGAGAAAAGGTAGATCAGGAACTATTCACCCTGTCTCGTCTTACAAGAACAAAGGGAATTGGAATGAAATTGAAATGTGGTAAATTCAGAGCTTATAAAAGGAATTATTATACAATAATATATACAATTATTACACAGCCTTTGCAACGTATCACCACAGGATATCCCTGCACCACAAACAGGTGTCAAAAATAGGCATTTATTCACAAAACGAGAACATCCAGAATTCTAATAGTCAATGTTAAAACAAACGTCAATGTTGTGCAAAAGGGAACGAATGGCCTTGACTCCAGCCTCAACAACATCCTCCAGTGAAACTTCCAAAATGGCTTTCCACGCCAGGGTGCATAAATCAAAACCTTTTCTTTAACCATGCAGGGAATTGTATGGCTGGGAGATCTTCTCACACAGTCCCTAGAATTTTAGCCCACAATATCTAAGTGAACAGAGGATGCAGTGGTGATGGTGGATTCAGGTGGAGGGCTTGTCTCTTTCCACCACTTGCTTTAAAACAAAATACCAGAACTACAAGTTGACTGCTTCAAATGTAACTCTGCCTGTTTAATAACACTTTTCCAGGTAAGTAAATATCATTATAATGTTACCTTTTTACAAGATTAAAAATATTTTAGTGCAACAGAGGCAATCCCAATTTCAGTGCACAGGAAATGGACACATGCTGCAAAACTCCACACAGGCTTGAGGCAGAGCAAAATACCCAAGCTGCTTTCCCTAAAGCCTTAGGGTTGGAATAGCCTGTACAGCTCCTGTACACCCTTTTCAATGGGGGAAGAACCACCTGATTGACACAGTTATAGATGCACCAACCCACTCTTCCTCTGATCTGCAAGAAGCCTGTAAGCAACCCCTTCTCCCATGCAGTAGAGCACAGCAAAAATCCCTGATAGCGGAGGGAATGCTGGGCCAGCATACTAGATGTCAGCATTTTGTTCTACTACACAATGCACTCAGACTGGTTCAGAAACCTTCCTAGTCACAAAGTAGAATTTTTTCCTATGTGTCTTTGGGTGCAACATCCACTGTCCTTTTTCTGGAGGTTATAAGATTATATAGGAGTAGCTAAGAGTACCCTATCTATGCTCTCCTATAGGTACTTCCCATGCTTCTGGGTTTTGCTGATTGCCACATGGGGCCAGGAAGGACTTATTTTTCTCATCTGCAGCTACATGCATCCGGGGGGTGGGGGGGGCGAGTTGCCCTCCTCGGAAATATTGGGTGTTGGCTGCAGCCAAGTCTGGCAATTTTGACTATGGTGTGCTGATGCTCCTGCTGGGACTTTAAACCCAAAAGTTTCAGACTAGAAGATCTGACCCCTCCACCCAGGGTAGGACTGACTGCCATATTTCAGGGCAGGAAGGAATTTTACCCCATGGTCAGATTAGTACAGACTGTGGGGATTCTTGCCTTCCTCTGCAGTGTGGGGCATGGTCCTCTTCCTTGGACCTCTTGAGTGTATTTTAACAACCATTGCAACAGCAGAACATTGGTTGCTGTTGCCCCCTGCTTTACGTGTGACAGGTGAGGGTATTATGTCTTGCGGTTGTGTCAGGGTTGACTGTGTAGTTTTGTTAACAGCTTAGACAATGGATTTGTATAGGATAGTTTGGATAGGGGTGGGTGATCCTGCATCAGACAAAGGGTTACACCAGATGACCTTTGAAGGTCCCTTCCAGCCCTATTGTACTATAGTCCTAGGATTCTATATTTTACTCTACATCCAAATGCAATAACTTGCCAAGCGTGTTACACATGCCAAAGTTTTTGGTTGCCACACCAGAATGGAAAATTTGATATGGCAACTTTGGAAAATGGCATACCCTGGGAATGCCTGAAGAGCTCAGTAAAAAAAAAAAAAGTAACTTGAAGAGCTCAGTAAAAAATGTGTGTAATCAGGAACAGAGAGTAGTGAATTATAAAGGTAATAATTCTACCACAACATACTTTTACCACAAGGACTAAATTGCATTGGAAAACCATGGAATCACAATCCCATAGTTCAGTATATGTCCCACTTTTTATTTTGTAGCTAGAAACAAATCCCAGATTCATTCCCTGTGGACATGTAAACAGTTCCTGATCAATCCCTCTTCAACTGGCACTTCCTTGTTGTATTCCCTGTGACTTGCCTGATTCTGTAGGTTTCTGCTGCCAATTTTGTGTACTCAACAGTTCCCCCTGCTGCTTCCCTCCTCTATAGCTGCTAGCATTAAATGCCACACCACTGCTGCTCTTACTGCTCTCTGAAGAGCTGATTCTTGCATACGTTGTTGAACTTTGTTTATTATTAAAATACTTTGCCTCTGTAAATACAAATTGCAAGAGGAATGCAGGTTCATATGCATTTCTTTAGAAGCTGTACTTCATGTAACTTTGTAGAGGGATCTAATTGAGGGGTACCTCTGTTATTTTAAAAGCCATGCCCTACACTTCCATGGTAAAGGTGCAGCTACTAAGCTAAGCTAGTTAGCAAGGACAACTCCTAAAGGAAACTATTAGATGGTCTTTGTGTAAAACTTGCCTGAGGCATACAGCTGAAAATGGGACTATGAACAACTTAAAGTTATAATGTAGGGCTTAGGTAGTATATTCAGCTTTACCAGGTTCTGGGATGAAGCTCACTGTTCAGTCCAAATTCTGCTCTCAGTGATGGTGGTACAACAACAGAACAAGTGAACTGTTAATGTTGTTACTCTGAGTTTATTCTTTGTGGCTAATTATTTTGCCCTTGACATTTTATCTTAAATGTATATATTTTAAGAAATACTTTTAAAACCATGTTTCTTTATAATTTTCAGAAGAAGACTCCCTTAAAGTATGCCGTGCCATTTACTAAAAGAAGACTATTTTAGTCTTGCTTGTTAAGTCTCTGTTAGCTTCAGAAGTTTTAAAGGCAACACCAAAGAATGTACATCTAATAAACAATTTGCCAGAAAACTATGATGTTTTTTAATGAGCTTGCTGCTAAGAAATAAACTGGTATAATGTAAGCCTGGATGTTTTTAGTGAGACACAACTCATGAAAGAGTATTCATAACTGGAAATATTATCTTCTGTGGTCCTGTTGTTGCTATGAGTTTGATGCGAAGCAAACACGAGTTGTTTCATTGTGACATTTTCCAGGAAATCCATTTAGCTTCAGGCTCATGAAAGTGTCAATTCTGTTAGACAAGGTTCTTTGGGTGAATTCTGTTAAGCATGCCAGTTTAGTTCAAGTAGCAAAAGCAGTATGATCCTACGAATATGCATGTGTATAAGAGGATTAAGCTACCTCAGTATAAGGAAGTTTAAACTTTGATAACCATATAACCCAACTGTACCAATTTAACAAAAACAAACAAAAAAAGCAAAACAAGCCCTCATCCCTAGCTGATGCAACAGAGCAGACAACTAGATAAAGACTTAGTAACCTTAGGGTGTTGACAGAAATGATGCTTTGCCACATGACTGGTGACTGAAACAGCTCTACAGCCATGCACTGACGGAAGTACATGGCTGTAGAGCTCTTTAAAAAGTGCCCAATAGTGTGACAAGAACCCTCATCACATGGGTGTTCAAATGAAAGCGCTCCAAAGCAGAGTGCCTTCATTAACTGCTGTTAGTGTGCACAGGGAGCAGGGTTGGGCTGAAGCAGCTCAGCTCTGTCCCTGGTGCTGTCTTCAGAGGGGAAGGGAGGGGAGAGAGGTCCATCTGGGTCCTGTGCTGAAGGGTGGGGTGGATGGATTGGAGCCCACCCTCCAATCCATCCACCTGCTCCCCCAATCCACCTGCTCCCCCAATCCAGCACAAGCTCCGAAAATCCCAAAATGGACCTCCCTCCCCTGCCTTCTCCCCCTCCAACCTTGAGACAGCACTGGACCTGGGAGAGGAGCAGGGCTAGAAGAAGAGGCTGCAGACACAGCATCTCTTGCTGGATTGGCTCCAAAGTGAAGCTTGATCCTCCACTCCTCCAATCCAACAGCATTGGGTTGGGAGTGTTGGTCTAACTCATGTTGCTTTCTGTAAAGTGCCATGAGTTAGACCAGGGAGCTGCACATTTGTCAGCACCTTTAGCAAATGGCAGTGACTAATGACTTCACTGGGACCAATTACTAAAATTCTAGTTAATGAAAATGTTTTTGGATGATACCTACTTAAGTATTTTATAGGTTACTAAATAAATATGCTGGTGTGTATTCCAACTTTTTAATATAGTAATTGCTAAGAAATAAAGATAAAATACTAAATATAATGTATAATGACACACATGGAAAACAGGAAATAAAACTTTTATGTTTATGCATAATATAAATATTATGCTTTAATTACACTATTTTATCTTATTTGAAATGTTTTTTATGTTGTACATTTAAATGTTATTTTACAGGATAGCTAAAGTTCATATCCCTGGATAAATCTGTGTCAAGCATGGGACGATATAGTTGACAAGGTTTTTATCCAGAGTGAATGTCATGTAAGGAAAGGATTCATTTTACTGGTACTTGATGTAACTTAATGAAATGTACTATCCTATTTTCCCTGATTCACTTGTGACCTAGTACCACCTTCCTTTACCAGGAACAACGTAAAACTAATTGCTTTTAGAAATAAAAGCACCTCTTACTACTGGACATCTTTCAAGGTGTGAGTACCCACTCTCCTAGGTGTTTTGTTTTGTTTTTTTTTTTTATCTGATACTGCCAGTAACCACCACCATATTTATCTCTGGCATTCTTTCCCCAAAGCATCCAAAACTAAAAGTATGAATCCCTTTCCATGACAACCTTATTGATCTCTATACCCTTCAACAAGTTGCTACCTGCTGTCTATCCTTCCTTTCTTCAGCAAAGCTCTGGAGAGAATAGTCTTCTCTTACTTCTTCCTGAACAACCAGCTTGCCCTCTTTTTATCTGGTGTTTCTGTAAGTAAAATGAACAAGACTATTGATATTTGGTTAATGTCCATCCTTCATGCTTGTGACCCCATCTTTCTCTATTCACCCACATCTGATCTCACTAAAACTCCTGCTACTGTCAACCACTCTTTCCTTTTACAGTGCCTTTAGCAAAAAGCTGATGTCTCCAACACTCCTGATAATGAATCTTACCTTTCAAACTATTCCCATTTTAGTTCTATTGAACTAACCTTGTCTCCTTTCCTATGGAAATTTCCTTCTGTGTCTTGTTTCTCCATTAGCCATTTCCCTAAAGTGTTCATTTTCTAACTACTACATTGGACATGTTTCTGTAGATGATGCAGATGTTACATCTAACATCCTAGCTGTAGTTAAAGGGATATATTCTGGTTAAAAGTGAGATTTTTATAAAATATTCCCTGCTGGTACCCATGTTACTAAAAATATCTAATTATTTTTAAAACTGAATTTAAATTTAAAGTCCTAATTTAATTTTTATTATTCATACTATTAGATGCTTATATTACATTCACACCCTTAGTCAGAGATAAATAAGTCTGGTTCACTATTGCTTAGAATTGTTTTCTAGTAAGAAAAAAACATGTTTAGAACCTCCAAGACTTAAAATGCTGAAAATATTGGATGCCAAGACTGCATGGCAGCATTTTTTAGGTGAAAACTGCTGTTTCTACTGGAATTTTAAAAAAAATCATGGAAACATTAATATGTTCTGTAGGTTTCATAAAATCTTTATTTTTAAACAAAACTTGCTTTTTGAATTAAATTTGACTTGGCATTGTCCCTTTACATGCTGTTTAAAGTTCAAGGCACACTACTTCAACCTTGCTTTCAATAATGAAAAGCACAGCAGACATACATCTTTTTAAAATGAACAATTCTCACATAATTTCCCCCCCTGATGAGAGCATGGGCGAAAGAAAATCACACAACAGATGCTAGTCACATTTCTCTGGAACACACTCAGATACCACTGGTGCAGAATGAGTACCTGAATACAACAGAAGTGTAATAAATAAGTTCTTCTTCAAAATATAATATAAAACAACTCAGACTTATTAACCTTCCTGCTGCCCCCACCCCCCAAAAGCCGCTGTGGCTTGCTGTGAAACATGATGGATGCTGACTCCACAAAAGAGAAAGCTATTAGGAGAAAAGTTAACTTGCCGCAGAATGCCGTTCTGTCCCAGCTCTAAAGCAAGTGGAAAAGCTCACGCAAGTGAATTCTCAACTTTCCTACTCTGCAGAGCACACCCTATCTAGCTCCACCCAGGGTTTCACAGCATGTAGGGATCACTTTCCCTAATACACACTCCACGTCACCACCCCAGAGTTTTTATTCTTAAGGCGGTCTTGCCCCTGAAATCCAAGTAATTCCTCTATCCTAGGGGTCAGCAACATATAGCCCAGGAGCCAGATTTAGCTAGCAGAACCACTGGATCTGGCTTGCAGAACCAGAGGCATTTGTCTCTGCCCATGCCCATGATGGGTTGAATAGTGAGAAGCTGCACCTGGGCCAGATAGCTGGAAGCTGTTCCTGCTTTGCCACTGCTTCTTCCTGACCCATCTCCCCTCCCCACAGCTGTGACATGTGCTTAGCTTCTAGCCAGTGAGGAACTGAACCCAGGGCTAGGCAGCCTAACCACAATGCTACAGCTAGGATTGGGAGACAGCATGAGGTTTTCTATTTTGATCAAAAAATCCATCCTAGACCTGCAAACTGCTTCTTCAAAGAATGATGGACTTATTTACACCTGCAATCCAAAAAGTTTTTAAAGCTGGCTTTTTACATGAACCCAAATCCCAGTCTTTTAATGGAAAGAGGTCTTGTAAAACACCAAATTAAAAAAAATAATGGTATGTATTGACTTGAATTTACATTTTACAGCTGGCTTCTCTGTCCTTAATGTGTGAAGAAGCCTGGGCCTAATTATCCCAGAAGAATTTTGGAGGACATTGAAAACTAATCCAAACATCAAGACTATTCAAACAGTGCAGATCCCCCATCCTTTACTTTAATGCTTTCTTTTTGTGGTTAAAGAAGTTGCCTACTCTTAGATGCTGCTGTTTTTTAGTGCATCTCAGCCTGTGCATTTCACTACACCGATACAAAATGCTTAAGTCACAAGGGACATACAGAAAGGCCTTTCTCTCACAAGGTTGTCCCAACTATTGCCTTCTCAGGTAGGAAAGAGTACAAGCTTACCATGGCTCCTTTTCTTCTCTGCACTTAGCCTCACAACAGTGAATTATTACAGAATAATTCCTCTTGTAGAAATGGGAGGTTGAAAACTTCACCTGAAACTAGATGCACATACATTTCCTTCAAAGACAAAAGGCAGGGGCTGATCCAAGAGGAGTGCAATGGTGCACTTGCACCTCCCCCTGGTTGGTTCCTGGTTTAAAACCAACCTCCTGGCAGTGGCAGCAGTATTTCTATTCAGGCAGTGGTAAATCAACTGACTTCATGACTTATCATAATCTACCTGATTCTTTCTAAACTCTTCATTCCACAGATGTTAATGACCCTCTCTTATTGTTAATGGTCTGATATTCCATTAATCAAGCTGTCCTTTCTTCTGCAATTCTACTGTCTGTTTCCTGTTCTTGATAATGGACCTCCTATTTCACACCCCTCTTAAAAAGAGCAAATGAATGCACATTCCAATAAATTTGTATTTGTTTTTGCTCCAATTTTAAACTGAGCAACCTAGGTTGTGCCTAGCTTATAAGTGAAAACTTTTAGTTTCTTTTAACATGTGTGTTGTGTTATGTGTGATGATGCATCATGCAGTCTTTACTCCCCTTTTCAAAATCCTAGATCCACCCATCACGAAAGGCACCAGTTCACTGGAGTTTATATTCTCTCACCTAGGAGCCAGAGCTCCAAACATTTTCTCCTATGCTGGGTCTCATATGTCTGACAGCAAAACCTGCTGTTAGAACTGCTAAACACACTTAATAATGCCACAAAAACTGCAGATCAATAATGCTGTTCTTTTTGTATTTTCTAAGCCTTTCCCATTGATAAATGAGTGCAATTTTTTTTTAATCATTGTAGTGGATCTTTGGGGTTACCTTTCTAGATACCAGGTCTTTATCAACAGCTGGGTTCCACATCTTTCTTTTTACTTTATTTAATATATATATATATATACATATATCAATATATATCAACATTAATATGGTTATATATCAGCATATTAATTCCTAACTGAATGCTTATTAAAATTGTATATCGCTTCACCCATCATGCAGCTTTACTTCTTTACCAAAAACATCGGAGAGCGCCTGTTTTCATTTAAGTCTAGGCCCACTGTGTGTCATGCTATTTTCAATAGGTGCTCATCCATCAAAAACTGCAGGTATAGCTGCAAATTTCCAAAATGTCTTGCTTCTTGTGTCATAGTGTGTTATGTCAAATATCACATAAAGTAACAATATGGCATTAGTAGACTTACAGGAGCATGTTAATACTAAGCAATATGACAAGTAATACTGTTTAATGCTTTACAAGAGTGAAATAGTGTGCATGCACATGCACACACACAGAGATAATTTTTAGGGGTAATTACAGTGATGAGATTATCAATAGCATAATGAATGAATCATTTTTCAAATATACTATTATTTCCCTACAGAAAAAATGCTATTTTCTACTGTTCACAAATAAAATAGTTGTAATTGCAAATATCGGTCACTATTTTCATAATGCTCTTTCAGGGCATTCCTACTAAACAAATAATATTTTAAAGAAGAAGATTATGTAAAATCTACCTAAAGTGAAAATATGCATTTCCAGTAGTGTTTTTGTTGTTTGTTCCTGTTATTTTCAAACCAGTGAACACTCCTGTCTTTGCAAGCTTGATAAAGAACAAACACCACTCTCTTTTGAGGATATAAAGTGGAAGATGCCTTTAATTCCCTTCTCCTTGAACAATAAAAAATACTTTCTGAAGATTGTACTACTGACTGTCACTTGTATTTATAAACATCTTTTAAATAAAATGTGCTCAGATCCCATTCCAATTAAGCTGATTAGGATTTTGACATCTATTTCAATGGGAAGAGAATCAGACTCAGTTGTGCAGGAAGATCAAATGTCTTGGCTAAGGGCATAATTTTGCTGCCATTGAAAATAAATGACAAAACTTCCATTGACTTGCATGGTGCAGTCCTGAATTAGACCGGTTTTAATAATGTGCATATCTGAAATTTCATAAAGTTTAAAAAAAAATGCAACTTACTCCAAAGACTTGTATATCAGGCTTTTAAATCCATTTCTAATAAATACATATGGCCTTCAAACTATTAATTAATAAATTAATAAATAGTAATAATAATCATAAATGAATCTTTCTTCTCACAGAAAAATAGCCTTAAAAGCATGGCTCACCTTCCCCTTCCCTCCTCCCTTTCCTCCCAAATGTGAAAGACCATACAAAATACTCACAAAATCCATGAGTGTTTGGGAAACATCAGCTTACACAAAAGTATACAAAAATACCTTTATTAACTTCAGAAATGCCACAAAAATAAAGGTCAGTAAAATATGTCCCATTATGTATGTCCCTTTTACTTCATTATAGTTTCATAGTTGGTAGGGTCGGAAGGAACCTGAGCAGATCATCAAGTCCAAGGCCTTGCCGTGGCAGGAAAAAGTACTAGGGTCAAGCAACCCCAGCAAGGTGTTCATCTAGCCTCCTCTTAAAGACCCCCAGGGTAGGAGCCAGCACCACTTCTCTTGGAAGTTGGTTCCAGATCCTAGCCACCCTGACAGTGAAGTAGCGCCTCCTGATGTCTAGTCTGAATCTACCCTCTGGCAGCTTGTGACTGTTATTTCTTGTCACTCCTGGTAGTGCTTGGGGGAACAGGGACTCCCCCAGTACCTGCTGGTCCCCTCTGACTGGTTTGTAACAGGCCACTAGATCCCCCCTCAGCCTTCTCTTGTGGAAGCTGAACAGATTCAGGTCCCTTAACCTCTCCTCATAGGGCCTGCCCTACTAACTGCTGATCATGCGGGTAGCCCTCCTCTGGACCCTCTCTATGCTGTCTACAGCTCTCCTGAAGTGCGGCACCCAGAACCTGTTCTGTTACAGGTTTAAATTGGTTTCTGATCACTTAAACTGGTTTATGTGTAACTTGTGTCCCTAGCCCAAGAGGCAACAGGATCTAATACCTCTGCAGTTGCTTGGGAAGCACCCAAAAGCACACTAATGCCCCTATACCAGCAGGAGAATCTATATGGCAGCCATCTACACTTTCCCACCTAGAAGAACACCAAAAGATTCAGGGAAATCTATTGACACCACAGGAAGAGATGAATAAATAGAGCAGCCATCTGAACCTACAGGAATCCACAGAACAGGGATTTTTATTTAGCTCTGAAAAGACTGGTGTAGAGACAAGGATTACTGGCCACCAGACAAATCCAGGAAGGAGACTACAACAGTGTACAAAGGGAGTACAGCGGGGATTACCTAGTTTGGCTTTGGGACCTGCTGCTACTTCTCCTTCCCCAGTTGATCAGACTTCACACTGCAGATCCCATTCCAATGGGATCTGCAGGTTTCTTAATAACCCTCTTCTTTTTCAGGGGGCTGGTTTAGTAATAGTAAGCTCAAAACAATACATCTTTTCCCTATGTTTCCTTACCAAATCATAACTCTTAGGGAAATATTCTTATTCCTCAGCCTCCTGAGGCTTTCCTCCAGCAGGATCACTCCGTATAGTTATAACTTCCTAGCTAGCTCCCATTCCTTGCAAGCATGTACTGTTCAGGTCCTCTTCCTGAAACTTCCTATGTAGACAACATTCTATAACCTTTCCATGTCTTTAAGTCTCTCCTTAACTTTCTCTAGTACCCTCAGGCTACCCTTTATATAGCTCCCAGCAGATCTGCTCGAGTCACATGCTCCCATCCCATGACTTCCCTGAATTCATATCCATCACTTAGGGAGATGAGCTATGCCTGATTCCAAACTAGCAGGCCTATCTTTGTTTGAGTACTTGGTCATAAACAATACACTACATTGAGGAAAACAAGCATCTTAGAAACCACTGAATTTATGCTGAAGAAGATGAGTACTTTATAGAAGCCTAAGTATGCAATGAGCAGAACATGGCAGATCTAGGATGAATATATACATACTTAATCTGTTTGTATACCTTTTAGAAAAAAATAAAATTTGGAAAGAAAAATTAACCTAACACATTGACCCCCTTGACATCTCCCTTCATCCCCTTTCTATATATTTGTCAAGGTATTTATGTGCCTATCATTGCATTGTATTTGAGCATTTAATCACAACCCTGAGATTACAGCATGTAAATACAGACTAGACTATGCCAGGAATTTGTATTGATACTAAAATGCTCCTTTTTTGCCATAAAATCAAGTTGGTGGGCAATTATTTCAATGTGACACCTTATATAACTTACCATCATGTCTTCACTTTAAACATTGTAAGTCAATAAAATTATATTGTAGCCATTGACAACACATACAATTTTGCCGGTTTGATATCCCATTACTGCAATAGCAGCCACAATAGTTTTGGAAAAAAGCTCTTCTCTTTCCCTAAAAGTGTTGCAGTTTTTGCTCTCACAACTGGGGCATATTTATAGGGAGCAAGATAATGCCACAAATTGCTATCACAAACAATATTTGCTACCTTCCAATATAATGTATTATGCTCACCTGCTTCCACACAGAATTACTAGTAAAAAACATTGCCAATGTCTCCTCTGTGGCACCAAATCTGTCATATACACCATCTTTCCACCTAGGCACCACAATTTCAGAATGGACTGAATAATGGTAGAGTAAACATTTAGTTCAGATCAGCAATCAGCTGCAATACACTAGATTATGGGGACACGTGTCTGTCACATGAAATACTCAACACACTATTCTAGGGGATGTGGAATTATTACTTTAGCATATACACCATTTTAACCTTGTTTCACTTTTTTCATAGCAAGACAAGTGAATTATGTATACATAAGGGTATGATCCTAAAACACTGGAAATCCAAAAGCCTTGACATTTGAAGGAAGGAACATGAGAGGCAGGAAGCCAAAGCTAGATAATGTGGAGATAGAAGGATTATAGAAACGAAGAGATAACTTAAAAATATATCTTGGTACAATTAGTACTAGACAGCAGAGTAGTTAACAACATGAGGAGTCAGTCCAAATCAGTAAAAAACCTAAACTGGCTGTGAACAAGCACCGTTTAAATAATTATCATCAGATTTTAGTGTCAATACACCATTGAGATGAATGGGGAGTTCCCAACAGCTATTATTTCAAGTAGTTAATTGACTCGAACAGAAATAAAATGTATTGGTTTATTTTTTAAAGGTTTCTTCGTAACACTAAAGAGGAAAAAAATTCACCTTTTTAAAATTTAGATTCCAGACCACAATTCTGCCACTCAGGAAATAAATTCAAGTTCCAATGAATAGCAAAATACATGGGACTTTCTCGTTAGTCTGTTAATTTATGAGTAAGGAGACCTGCAATGAAAATTTATTATTTATCTGTATTACTATAGTGCATAGCAGCTCCAAAAGCTATTAAGGTCCCATGGTTCTAAACACGTACACATATACATAAAAAGAAACAGGCCTCAAAATCTAAAAAAAGACCAGACAAACCAGGAATTGAACCCAAAGATTCAGTTCAGTGCCTTAATATAAAGCTGTCTACTTCTCAGCTTTCAATATTTTTCATGGTTTTTTCTCTTCACAGTGTCTTGAAATTAGGTGCTTGGGACATACAAAATGTAACTAGGAGCCTGCTTTGTCACACCACAGGCTATGAAGAATTTGGAGAAGCGAAGTTTGCTACATTTTCTTCCATGAGCAAAGCATGGCAATCCAATTAAATGTATTTACAGTAAAAACTTTGTTATCTGGCATGAGTGGGGTGGGGGTGGGGGGTGGGGGGTCCCCGGTTATCTAAAAATTATGCTTATCTGAGAGTTATACCTATTAAGGAAGACAGGGAGCACAGCATGGCCACCCCGCTGGGAAGAGCCCAGCACTGCCCCGGCCCTAGCCTGCAGTGGCAGCCCGTCCTGCTCTGTGCAGATCCCTTTCCCCTCCCCCTGCCCCTTCCTCCACAGACTTACCTGGCCAGGGATGCATACACTCACGTACTCAGCCTCCCTCAATTTTTTTTTCTCCCTCCACCTATGTGGTTGTCAACTAGAAGGGCTCCTGGCAGCTCCTCTATCAGCAGTGTCACTAATTAATGTAAACAACAGAAATACTTGATGTGCATGCCGGATAGACTCAGCAAAGTTTCCGGTTGCTAAAGTCAGGATTTGTATTGGGGGATATTGGCAATTCCACTTAATAGAGTATTCTGGTTAGTAAAATGCTAGTTAACACAGCTTTTACTGTCTTTAGATAGTGCCAAATATTATATCATTTTATCTGAAAACATCTAAAACATTTTAATACTAAAATAAGCATCATTATCTTTATGTTATATGGGGGAAACTGAGGGAAATGGCTTAAATTGATTTGCTCAAAGTAATTCAACACAGTCACCTCCTGACTCATGGTCCAGGCTCCTAAACTAGCCTCAGTTGTTTCTGTCATTTAGTTCAATGCAGAAAGATAATAATATAAAGGCAGATGGGAGGTGGGGAGTGGGAAATTGAAATGAAAATAATTCTATAAAAAACAGCTAATACATCTCAGCTACCATTTTCAGACGCACACAGTTCACTTTGGAAGCCACATCTGACTTTCAAAAGCATGAAAATTTACTTTAGGATCCCCATTTTCAAAAGTGCCTAAGTTACCTAGGCAGACAAGGTTCCTTGGGTGAATTTGATATCTTTTATTAGACCAACCCAAATGGTTGGAGAATAGTTATTAAGCAAGCTTTCGGGTTCAAAAACCCTTCGTCAGGCTAAGGAAGTTTCAGCAGTTGGTGTGTGCTCTTCCTGGATGGAATGAAAAGTAAACAAGCCAGGGGCTGGGCATGTAAGGTACCTAGGACCTTTGTACACATCACAAAATTGGCCTTTAAAGCGACTTAAATGCCCTTTTGCACCACTTTAATGGCGTTGCTGTTTGCAGATTCAGCAGCGTACTCCACTTTAAATGATTTTGGTATGTAGCAAGATAAAACACCTCCAAGGTGTTTTAGTTTGCTACTTAACAAAGTGCAACAGTACACAGGGCTCTGGAAGCCAATGTGCTCAGGGCTTGGTGGGCCCCACGCAGCTCAGGGGCTGTGGGACCCAGCAGCAGCACATGCAGCCAGGCTCCACTTAAGAAAAAAAAAAAGTGGTGAGCCTGATCTTTTTTTTCCTCCTGAGAGCCTACCTGCTTTTCTGCCTGAGCTGTGTGGGGGCCTGGTGCTTCCCTCTGCGGTCGTGGTGCCCCTCGGGACTGCCCAGGGGGCCACGCACAGCTCAGGGACTGGTCAGCCCACTAGCAGCTTGCCCTCCCCCCACTACTGAAGAGGCAGGTAAGGATTGGGACCCTACCCTTGTGTACAAGCCATGGGGGTTTAGTTTGGTTTAATTCTCCCTAAATTGAAGTGGTGTTTTTAAAAACCCCACCATTTCAATTTAAGGAGAACTAAACTGAATTAAACCCACATGGTGTGTACAAGCAGCCCTAAAGACCACTTTTAATAGGATTTAGGAGAATAATACAGAAAGCAAAGATAGTAGGAAAGAAGATACACAAAAGCAGAAAGTAACTTTATAGTCAGGTAAGACCTAAAATTGAGATTAGGCAATCTAGATAGTAAAAGTAATAGAGTAAAAAAACCCAGATATTTTAATCTGAGTTCACAGAGATGTCCTGTCACACTTGTCTATACAGCAGAGCCCATGTCTACTAGCATACCTGTAGCATACATGTTTTAGAACCTCATGTTCTCGACAAATTGGGAGCAATTCATGGAAAAGCAACAAAAATTACTCGTCCTTTCATCCTTGTGACAAGGTATTTAGCAGAATTCACAGATTTGTTGGAATCTGACATGGCCACATCATGAGCACTTCTGCTATGGTCTCAAACTTGCAACCTCTGGGCTGTTAACTGCTTGCCTTAGCATACATGCCCCCTCAGCCTCCCCCCAAGGAAGTAAATAAATTGACTGAGCAGTTCTATGAAGAAAACAAGTAACTATTTATGTTTTCATGAAATGAAAGTTATAAACCATAAAGCCCCGATTGTGGAAGCATTCATACACTTAATCTTACTCAAGTAAGTCAAATGGAATAAGTCAACGTGACTACTTACACGATCGGAATATGCAGCATCAGGGCCTAACAGAGAAGATAAATTGTTCTTCTCTAGAAGGGCCACTAGGAAAAGAAAGATTAAAATAAGCAATGAAAAGTAGAGGATAAATAATATGAAAGGTGGAGGGGAAAAAGTGAGGTAGGACTAGAACATACCTAGAAAAAGACAAGCTGGAGAAGAACTATTGTTTGAGTCGTTTAAATCTGTACAGTCCTGCATGGAAAGATTTTAGCTCTGCTATTCATCTTTATATGAATAAAGATTGCATTGCATAGTTCTCTATAGAAAATATATTTTAAATATGAAAATTTAATTTTCTACACCTATTTTCTCTCAAAAACTCTTTATACATTTTTCTCAGTTCACAGGGGGAAAGGTCAGCATTTGTGGTAGCTCCAAAAATCAAACTGAATTCCCTTGTTCCTCAAATAACAATAATTAACACCAGTAACACATTATGACCTCAGTTATGACCTGTTCTAATCCTTTTGCACATGAAATTTGGGTCAACATTTGAAGACTGTGGTTGCAAACGTTTCCCCAGCAAATGAAACTTAGGTTACATATGCTGGTGATTTCATTTTCTAAGAACTGCATTGGCCATGGGGAACAAATAGTAGTAACGCATCAATTGGTTAAAAGTTCATGTTAATCTGAACACATACATGAAGTCTGTGTGTTGAGTAAGGAACCCTTACTTCACAACCACATCACAGATAAATAATCATAGCTCTTCTATCAAATTTGGTCCAGTTTCTCAAATCCCATGTCTTTGGCAAGTGAAAACTGATCTGGGTGAAATATGCCAGATATACTCTGAAGACCAAGAAGAAATTTTACACTAAATTAAAAGAAAATTGGTAAACCTGTTTTTAACAAAATATGATGAAAAAAAATACTGTTACTTGAAATTTTCCACTGGTAATTACTGTCTTTTTGGTTCCTGTTAGCTCACTTAAGTTTGTTACCAACCTTTCACACCCTAAACATAGTTACAATGCTTGAAAACTAAAGCACAAGCTCTACTATTAGAAATCAGGTTATGCACATACAAACTTATTAATAAGTGCTGTTTTAAGCACTGTTTTAATTGCTATAGCATGCACGTGAGAGAGACATTCTCAGGTGCATGATGTACTGTTGTGGAAGTGTAGATTTATTCTGCCTTCTCACCATAGCGCTAAGACCAGGTGGGTGTCATTAAACCCAAGCTGGAAAAAAAGAAAGACTGAGTGGATATCTGAGGTGATGGAGCTAAAGGAAACGACAGTCTTGCAGTAAAAAGCCCTGAGAACAATCCATCTTGAGAGAAAGCTTAAGTAGAGTCTATGGAAAACTATCTGTGCATGAAGTCCTGCCTCAGGGCTTCATTTCTTATGCTACATTTATAAAGATACAGAATAAAGGCAAACCTTAGTGTGGTTGTGGCTGGGAGCTGGACAAGTCTACTGCATATATGCTTCATAAAGGAAAGACATAGGGACCCCCCCAGCCTGTGCACAGTGAGCATATTTTACCATTTAGATGTTGGCTGCATTGTAGGGAGAACACAATAGTCTTTAAATAAGTGGGAGAAAACTTAGAATTTTCTTTAGGCCAGGGGTATCAAAGAAATGGCCTGCAGGCCAGATCCAGCCCACAGACCCACATCATTCAACCTCGGCTCTATGACTCACATACCAGGCTAAATGCACTCCAGACTGGCCCCACATGCAGAGCCTGGGATATGTGGTACCCATGCAGGGCTAGTCCAAGACTCCCTCTTTACATGCCAGACCCAAAACCTGCAGCATGTGCTCTGGCCGGTCTGGGATGTAAGCCACATGAAGGACCCACTCTGGCCAATCTGAGATGTAAACTGCATGTAACATCTGCTCCAGCTGAATGCTGTGTGCAGTGTAGGCCCCTAAGTGGGTACTGCACATGGCATGGTCCTGAACCTGCCAGAGCAGGAGCTGAATCCAGCATGTATTGGCTGTGGGGGAAGGTCCATGGTCCCCCGCATGTCAGATGTAGTGCCTGTTACGGCTGGTGCAGAACCGAGCAACTCATGGTCTCTGCTCCAGCTGGTCCAGAACCTGTGCTGCACACAGCGCCCACTCCAAATCAGCTGAAGCAGGGTGGCATGTGTCTCAGACTGGCCAGAACAGGTACTACAGGTGCTGGAACCAGTATATAGGGTGGTGGAGGGTCTGTGGCCCTGATGTAGTCCTTGGGGGCAGTCCTGTGCCATTCAGCTGGCTCGTGGCCCAGTTCCATTCCACTCATCTGGTCCACAGGGCACATTGAGTTTGACACCCCAGCTTTAGGCCATATGGTAAAGACCTGGTTTCATGAAGGCATAGAACCAAAATGCTAGTTCCAGCTCTGCAATTGCATATGGAGTATTGAATACCACTGTTTGTGCTACTGCAACAATGTATTTATTACAGAAAGTGCTGAGAAACCATAGTTGCAACTACTGTAGAAAATATGTAGTTAAATATCAGAATTGCAACCAGAGTTCTCTTATCAGTCCTGTTTTATATGTTCTTTATAAAACATTATGCAGAAAAGTTATTTTCACCTTTAAAAACATAGGAATATTCTGGAGGGTCAGTAGAATCTTTAATGATATTTTGAAGGTACTCACACATATATGGTCTCTTTGTACAGGGAGGGAGGAGTAAAGGTGGAAATACAGTCAAGAAGATGGCAACTCTAACTTACTAATAAGAAATTCAGTAGTAAGGTTCTGTGGGACTGCTGTCTCCTTTTGGGCCTTGAGGGTAGGAATTTTAGCCAACACTAGGAAGGAAAAAATATGGGATAATGCGTCTATTTTTCCCTCATAGTCATACAATAGACAGAAAGAAATATGGTGAAGAATAAGAAATTTTACATATGATTTGACTACAGTGCACCATTGGGGAGGATAAAGCCTCTCTGATTTGGCTGTTGAAGAAGCAAGTTATTGGTGTCTGACCTGCAAACGGACTTGAAGATGGTTCTGTGCTTGGATCTGGTGCCATTAGGGGTAGGTGGTTTGTGATAGTTTGCTGCCTGCAATTCTATGTAAATTGGGTAACGGTAAGAGGATTTCAGTACTCTAGTTTGAAACTTGGAAGGAACTGGGATGACCATTTAACATTGTTTTTGGCATGTGCAGGATGGTATCGTATAATTATACATTTAAGACCAAATGAACTGTGAAGCTGATTATCTCTTAATAGAGCATTTTTCATGCCTTAAATCCTTGGTATTTATAACTGCAAAAATCCTTGTTATAACTCTCTTGACTTTGACATTAAATGGCCTTGTAACTTAAAAAGTAATCTCTCCAACACCTCCAATAAGCAAAGAAGATTCTTCTGTAGAAAAATAGTAAAGGAGCAGCATGAGTTTTACCATGTAATAGCATTTTTGCATAAATGTTTTATTACCAAAGGCATTCCTACTCTAGCCAGCATATTACTTTGCAGTTGCTTCATTCTATAATATGGCGATTTGAAAGAAGATATCAGCGTAGCTACTAACAGGTGACAGACGTTCTCCTTTAGGGACTTACTGACTACGCCTCGAGCTAAAGGAAGACATCCCTCAGAAGTGGCTTGGATGGGAAGAGCAAATGGACATTTTAAAAAATTATCCATAAGCTACTCACAGTTATGCTCTGTACAGTCAAAAAAAATAAAAGAAAAGAAATCTTTTGCTTCCATCTTGTCTGCTGCTGGCGCAAGAGTGCCATTGAACACTCTGGAGAAATGGGGAAGGAGCTCACTCTGGATGAGGATAATCAATCAAAATCTTCTCTAGAACTAGACCGGTTGTTATAACAGATCAATAAATACAACTTGTTGATCTGCAGCAGTGGAATCATGGAGAAGTGTGTGTATATATGTATGTGTGTGTGTATATACACACACACACACACACACACACACATGCCTTTTCCTCTACCTCTGTTTGTGGGTACATACATAGTCAGTCATTTTATATATTATCATACATGCACATTTTAAATACACAATCACAAGTTCACATGTAATAAGATCCTGCACCTCTTTATTAACCTGAGAGTCTGCAAAAGGAAGAAAGAAGAAAGCAAATATTAATGGAAAGTGGGATTTTCTTTGCAATAGCCTCAATAAATATGTCTGTTGGAAAAAAAAAATTAGGACAAAAATAGAAAGCTTGTATCTCCAATATCAAAGAAAAGAATGTTTGTGTCAAACACATTGGAGGAATTGCTCACGAATGGTTCATCTGTGTGAAAATATGACCCTTGTAATGCTGCTAAGATCAGCGAGACCTAAGGTGATCTGCTGAATAAGTGCTGGTTGTACAAGTTAAAAATGCCTGTGGGAAGCTCTAATTTATGAGTCCAATTTTTTTTCCAAGATCTCAAAATGGAACAATAACAACAAAAACAAAAAAGCAAGAAATGAGATAACTTTTCAGGCTGGTCTATTAATTAGCATAAGTTACATGACATGCTAATGGTAGTTGTAAGGCTAATCCATATACTTTCCTTTCAATATGTATAGCAACATATGAAAATGCTCATTTGAACAGACTGTCATTTTATTTTTATACTTCTTGGATCCCTTCTGGGCAAGATCACCCCTTATCACATATATTTCCGAAAGTACTCCTCAAAAAACTACAGAAAAACATACAACACGGTTCAACAAGGGACTCAGAAAGCACCTCTCTATAAGATACATATGAGCGATGCTCACGAGCAGTAGTGCTCAAATCCTTATTCAGGGCCCTTTTCTATAGACGTGCTCTGCTGCTTCAGTTAAGGGGCTTGCAGCTACCTATTTAGGCTACAGACTTTTCTCAGCATACATCTTAAACTAAGTTTTTTATGAGTCAGAACCTAAAGATTTGATCCATCCTTAGGTCTGATCTTGCAAGATGTAGAACATCTCCTGTGAGAGTCCCAAAGGAGTTGCTTGTTAAGCCTTATAAGCCACTTAGAAGGCCTCCAGCTGTGATATGTAAAAACAAAATAAGAGGACCTGATACAATTTCCATTGGCTTCAGCGGAGGTCAGATCTGGGCTAAGGAAAGTCATACTCCAACCACTAAAATCAAACTTGTGTACCGGAATCATTTCCCGTTTTCTTCAAAAGGAGCTGTGTCCAGTCATTCCATATTCTATTCCAATTTTACTTTTAGGGAGGGAAGAAGAGAAGAAAAGAAAAAGTATCCAAAGTATCAATAAATAGGCCTACTGAGTGAAAAGTATTTTGGAAGTTATAGTTATTTTTTTAAATACCAATTTTTTATATAACGTGGGTTTTATTTGGGGTAAATACTGGTTCATTTTTCTATTGTTTCTGAGCATTTTATGTAATCTACACACGATTGCTTACTCCCTGTTCCTGATTGCTTAGCCAGAACCTATTTGACAGCAGTTACTGCAATGAGTTTTCATACCCAGTATATTTATAAAATAAATGAGCTCAATCAGTGACTTTTATATTAGTAATATTTTAATGGAAGGGGGTTTTAAGTAGTGTTGTTATCTTAGTAATGCTAAGATAACACTAAAGATTGTAAAAAAAAAAAAAAAAAGTCTGGGGTTTGATTTTTTTTGGTTTGGTTTGGTTTGTAATAAGAATAATATAAACTGAAGTGTTCCTACTCAGGGCATAGATGAAAACACAAACAAATCATTTCAGGTGAGCATACATTCTACTTGAATTGTAAATGACCCTGCTCACAGAAATTATGTTGAAGCAGACGCTTAAGTTGTACTCTAGCATGCATGTACTTCTGTAGTTAGTCTTCTTTGGGGCATTTTTCCAGTTTTGCCAAACAAATTTGGACTTGTGCTGTATAGAACCTGTGATTTGTAATAATTCCACCCATATACAAATATTCAATCAATTAATTTTAAAATGTTTGTTTGAATAGAAAAGACTGTCAAGGCCTTTGCTTGTATGTTTATTTGAGGGGTTTTTTGCACCTGTGCTCAGCAATTAGAATTTTTTTTATAAAATCTAAAAAGTGCATTTTTAGAAGTAGAGCTGAGTGATATAGGTTACTGGGTTATTTTCCCTATATTACCTGGTGGACATTCATGTAGGCATTAATGTGGAATGTGTAGTCCTTTATATCATATAGTTTAATTGTGGAAAAGGGACTTGGGGGACATCATTTTTTTTAAATAAAAATATAAATAAATAGTTTGTGTTAACTCTAGATTTAAGTAGTTCTGTAATTCAAAAAGTACAATCTGTTAGATGATTTGCTTTAAAAGAAAGATGAGAATTTGAATGTTACATTGGTGTAAATCCAGAACAACTCTATTGACTTCAGTGCAGTTACTCCGGGCTTACAGTAGTGATTAGAAACTAGACCATAGCATTCTTTAATTTCTTGGGTATTTACTAACATATCTAAATCCTTTCCATCAGTCAGTTACTTGTTACTGCCTGTTTATTACTACTATGTTACACTCACTGATCACATCCTTCCTGATTGCTTCCTTCATTCTGAAGAGATAATTTTATATAATAAAGAAAAAAAAATCTTCCTGCTGCATGAAAACTTTAAAGGACAAAAATTATAAAAAAGAAAAAATTCTGTCCTAAAAATATAAACAGCCTCTTAAAAGAATGCAGCACCATATTCAAAGATATACAACCATTTTAGCAGTCTGTGGAAATCTGAATCTTCTAAAGGAAACTAAATTAATGTTTACATGGAGCATGTGGTAACAAGTCATTAACAGCAGAAAGTATATTTTATATAGTATCTGGAGTCACAGCATTATTTTTAAATCAAATAATTATGTGACTGATGTTTTTAAAGTGTTATCTAAAAGCTCAGGTAAGGAGAGGTAGAGAAAAAGTCAGTCTATTAACATTCAAAGAAGCTGCTAATTTGTCTGTTTATTTTGCAGCTCATGCAACTTCACAATAGAGTTTGCAAGACTAACCTGTTTGGTTATGCATCCATTATGCCAGCGTAGTTATTGAAACAAACAGTACATTTACAATGCATCTTTCTCTCAATCTGTTAAAGCTGAGCAAAACCACGTTTGAAGCTCAGAGACTCACGCCCAGCAGTGTCCACTTTAAATAGAAAAATCTCATTGATTGCATGAAACTCAGGTCTCATTTTTGTCCATCGATTCCCCTAGTGACCTTCTGCAGCATCAAAGCCCAGAGCGAACCCAATCTGACCCCGACTTTATGTGCATTATTATATTGAGAGACAGGAGCTACTTACAGTCCATGCCATTGTCTCCGTAGATATGTAATAAAGTATTCTAGAACTGCTCCTGCAGAGAACACTTCATGCACTCGGCATTTCCTTTTCTCTGTCTCTGTCTCTCTCTCTCCCCACCAATCTTAAAATTCTTTCCCTTTGCTGCACTGAATGCTTTTTTTCCCCCTACAGTGGACAGCTCAAATGAGCAACTTCAGACTTTGACTAATACTCACATAACTCTCAGTAAACAACATCCTTCACACAGATCTATAACTAATAATAATGCTCTTTATTAAGCTCTCCTGTGAAACAATATGTCTAATAAAAGCTGCTCTCTGTGCCGTTTTAATTATAATAAATCACCTTCATTATGATGCATACTTCAATATAACATGCCTAATGCTTAGCTACCTAGGATACAACAATAATGAGGACAGAGAGTAGACACATCTCGAAGAAAGTTATTTACACACACACTGAAAAATTCTACAGTACCCTACTGCTTTGCAACATGAATTTCAACAACTTTTATCTTACCTTACTGTTCATAACATCACAGCTGAGAAGAAAAAACCCCCCTGAAAAATGCTGTTTACACAAATAACAGGACCCTGAATACATCCACTAGCATGGAAAAATAAGTCCTTGCAGTGCAATCATTTCTCTATAAATGTATAAAAGTATTTTACCACCCTGTGCAACAAATCAGTGATGAGACTATAGGCTGTTGTGCGCCAGTACCTAGGGATTTCATGTCAAAGTCAACTTCCTTGGCAATCCCAAGGGAACTGTGCTGTGCACATTCTCATGAAAGGTGTGAAAATCTGATTTTCTAAAATGGATCAGTAATTCTCTATGAAGGGGAAAAGGATCGATAAATCTTTGCTAAGTAGATTGTAAAGGAAAAATTATTCTTTCAGTGACAGTACATTAGGATCCTCCAAACAATCTCAATAAACTAAAGACATAGCATTTCTCTACCAGCTACTTTTGACTTCTGATATATTTTTGTAATCTCAGATCATTCTGCAATGCACATACATTTATATTTGCTAAGCAATGTTCCATGTTGATGTTGATTTATGGGTATATGCCATTATAAAGCTTGGCTGTGAGTAGAAAAAGAAAATTATTAGCTGCTTGTAACCTGATAGATGTGATACAAGGAAATGTCATTACACCCATGCACACATATATGTTTGTTACTACATCACTCTCTTTCTGTACTTACACTGCATGTATCCTGTACTCTACTTCTATATATACATATTTACTATGCTATGTGTAATTATGTGAATTACTTATAATTCATATAGCATCTATAATTCTGGTTTACAGACCTTTGATAAGACAATTGCTGAAGTGGCACATTGGAATGGCATTTGCACTTTCAAATTTGATAGCAGCACTGTGTTTAAGTATCTGATTTATGCAAGTAGCATCAACATGAAAATGTCTTGAAGATAAGGCCTACAGCAAACAGTCCAAATGTACAGTCAGTCAGGAAGTGGACCATACTCATTGCCACTGCAGTTCTGTAACACTTTCTGGATAATTTCTTTGTGGAAGCTATGAGACTCTGGACAGAAACATCTGTACTGTGAATTCCACATTAGTGATAATAAAAACAATGGGTGCGCAGCAAAACTTCATTCCAGTTTCAGATACCTTGCTAGTTCCAGCATGCAAAAGGGTAAGCTGGCCTGGTAAGCCAGCTCCTTTTTTTTTTTGTACTACTGGTTTCTGCCCAGAACAGAGGCATTTTGGGAATTGAAATGATCAAACAGTCTTTCAGTAATGCAGGCTGGGAAAAGGCATGGTTCTTTACTCAGTATAGTGAGACTCAAAAAGGAGTAAGGGCTACTTTTAGGTCCCTTTGTTGCGAAGACCTATAGAAAACTGGTCTTATTCAGTATAGTGAGACTCAAAATGCCTATCTTCCATAAAAAGAGACTGGAAAAGGAGCAAGACTTATACAGGGTCTTTATAAGAGAGTTTGGAACAGACTCTTGCATAATGAAGCTTGAGAGAAAGACTGAAAACCTTAGAACAAAGTAGGAAATGAAGTCTGAATGGAAGGCATTGAGAGGAGAACCTTCCTATAATTGTCTAAAAATCCTTCTGGCTAGGGACAGAAGTTACATGTAAACTGGCTTAGGCAATCAGAAACTGGTTTAAACCTGCAACAGAACAGAAGCTCAGTGCACTTAAACCAGTTTCAAAATGGCTGAAACTGGTTTAAGATAAACCTGGTTGAAGTTAACTGATTTGAGTCAAACCAGTTTATGAAACTTCTGTCCCAGACCCTTTCCTGGTTCAAGTTAAATCAGTCCCCCAGCATGCTTTCCAGCCCTGGGCCAGGCTGTGCTGTCTGCTCTAGAGAGCAGGGCTAACCCTGCCACTCTGCTGCCTAACTGGAGCAGTGAGGGCTGGCTGGGGGGACAAGCCCAGCTGGGGATACAACCCAGTCTACAGGTAGAAGGACTGCCCCCCTGGGGGGGTGGGGGCAAGGAGGCGGGCTTAACACCCCTTCCCCTGCTTAAACATCCCACTGGCTGCAACTATGGACTACAAATCCCAGAGGCACCTGGAAGCAGGAAGAGGAAGTGATGAGCAACCTTGCAGAGTCCTGCTGCTGTAATTCTGGACTGCAAATCCCAGAGACCTCAGGGGCAGCAAGAAGAGGAAGTGAACACATAGCCAGAGAATCAGTCTCTAGCGTCCCCTGGTGCCTGGCCTGAGTCACTGCAGGCATGTGGCTGCATTTCCTGAATCAAAGGTAAATGTCTGGTCACTTCTGTTTCAATTTAATCTGTGCAGTTTAGACTAACCTGCAAAGACTGAATCAATTCAACCTCAGGCTTTTTGACTGTCTTTACCTAGTCTCAGTGTTTGATTTGATTAAACCACTTCCCATGATTAGTGGGTTTTTAAAATTTTTATGAGCCCCATCCTGTTCTTAAATAAGAAACACTACTAAAACCACTAATATCCTTAAAACTAGAATGAACATTTAAGTACACCTTTTTATAGTTCCCACAAAAATAATCCAAATTATCTACTGAACTGCAGAACAGTAGACCTTTTGTAATTCCTTGATTCAACAATTCTCCCTGTAGAATTTATTTAACCCTTTCTTTATGTTTATATACAAACAGGGTCTCCAATAATTTGGGGAAACAATTGTGGGGTTTATTTTTCCAGGATCAGACCTAAAAGAGGGCTTTAGCTGCCCCACCACTTGAATGGGTTCTGTGCTTCTTATCATCTAAACACCATCAGATGATGAGGATTTGTCTTGGTTGCAGTTTTTTGGACAGGTGGGTTGTTTTTTGTTTGAGGTTTTTATTTGTTCTTTGTCACATCCATGTCACACTCCAAACCTACAACTGTGATGCATGAAACTGGAATGGATAGGTCCTAGCAATGATAGGCTGTGGTGAAGGGGAGGAACACAGGGAAGCAGTATGTAACAGCAACAGTATACAAAATCTGATGAGCTCAACTCACAGGCTCCCATTTTTCTCCTGGGAGGGGGAAAAAATAAACATACTTTCTTTTAGCCTCTAGAGAGACAAAGGAAAGAATCCCATTCCAATAGAAAGGACAATAGTAGAATATCCTTAGGTGTTTCCTGATCTCTATCCTCAGATTTCTCTTTCATTAGAGTATCTTAAGGGCTTTACACACTTCAGGGAATAAAATTTTGCAACATGTTTATGAGATCTGGTAGGGGATGGAAAAATTCTTCTCTGACATATAATGAAGTTGGGTAAAGAGGTAAAAGCCAACATTTTCAAAGCTGGATGCCTAATTCAGCCAATTTTGGCTTAACTGACTTGCCCAGCGACACACTAAAGAGAACATGTCCTTCCTCCTGAGACATAGCAGGACTAAGTTCAACTCCCATGGATACAAGTAAAAACAACACTAAGAATTTAGAGTGCAGGGTCGACATCAGCTGTACTGCAACTTTTCTTCTATCAATGAGGCATCATTTTGCCCATATATAGAACAGAGAGATAAAATGTTACATAAAACTTTGTCTGTCTCAAAGTACCTAAATGGTTTTTAGATGTTCTCAGAATGGAATATGATAATGTTTCCAGAGGGAGTGGGGAGGGTGTTGCATGTTTTTATACCAGAATCTTTTATTTATACCATTACATTATGTGACACAGGTTAACAATAATGTCCTCTCCATAGTGTCATTAAGCAATGATCCAGAAGCTATCAGGGAAAGGGACCTGTCTTATACTTTTTTACTTCTGAAAATAGGAACCCAAGCAATGTTTTTTTTGTCATCTACTTCTGTTATAAGAAACCTGTCCTCCTTAGGGTGGTGACCTATGATCTATTGTGTTAAGCTCCCGTGAGCAGAGTGATCATCACTGCATATTTGAGCTACAATTCGAGACTATAAGCCACATCATTTCTTTCTATACATAAGTATCTGCCTAGTAGCACATTCCTGTAGCATACAATGATGACTCTTTCCTTCCAAAATGGTGATGCTGATACACGCTAAATGTTAAGGGTGTGATTGACTAACCCAGAGCAGTATGAAGCTCACTGGTTTCAGTTTACAGAGATCAGTGCAAACTAGTGATAAACCTAGCTTCATCAGATCCCAGTATTCTTGGTGAGAAGGAGCTGGCAGGTATTTAGACCCCTTTGCAGTATAAACTGTATTTCTCTGTTGTATTGTACTGGCAGATTTTCTTTTTGAGTTTAGGTAGCATAGTTTATTTCAGCAAAAATGGATTTTATTTTCCATTTCAACAGGAATGAGAATGGAGATGCCAAAATAAATACTCTTTTGTGTCTGGAATTTGATAAAGATCCCTTTATAAGTACAACAGCTCATTAAGCTGTACTTTTGCTGACCCAAAATGAGTGCATTCCTGTTGGACTAGTGATACATGGGTCAGAAAAGAAATAGAGCACCAGTTATATTGCTTTAGTTTTTCATATAAAGTAGTAGTTTAAAATATACACATGTTTAGCTCAGGTTTAGTGTATATTTTACCTGCCAATTTGTGGACCTGACAATTACCTTGTCAAAAACCACATGACACTTCTGGCTGAATCAAGGAACCTTATGGTGTTTCTCTGTGGTAGAAAGCAATGCAGGTAAATCTGGATTCCAGATGAGAAACTGCACGTGTCAAGTATTTGTAAAATCCCATTAAAGGTATATAACTATGACCACACTCTTCTGCCTTCTGTCTACTCAGCCACCATTTATTATCAGGAAAACTATACAGGAGTGATGTCTGCAATATGTGCGCCTGATTCTTGGAGGTACTGAGTGCCTCTTTCAAAGTCTGAGTACTAGAGGATAATTTGTACCTACCATTATCAAGCCCTATGGGTGGAATCCTATTTCCCTTTATGTATCTGTACAGTAGTTCCTACATATCTCCATCTTGGCTGCCAAAACATGAGCTGCAAAAGGAAGACTGGATAATGCCTGATCTGTGGCATGGTGGTTAGAAGATACAACTGGGAAGTGCAGGATCAAACTGCCTCTGGTCAGTGGGGGCCTAACCACTCAGCTACTGGGGCTAAAATATGGGACAGCCCTCCCGCTCCTCCTGAGTCCTGACCTGCTAGTCACTGACATCTGGCTGACTACATTTTCAGGACTTAGACACAGGTAGGAGTCCAGAATAGGTATGCATACATTGCCATGAACCTGCCTGGCCGTGTGTAGCTTCCTGTTCATACTCACAGTAATACTGAAAAAAAATTAGAATCACTATCTGCACATAAACACTACTTAGGCTAGAAATATGTCATTTAGGTGCACAATAGAAAATTGAATTTCACCCTCTGTGTAGTTCAACATACAGTATCTGATCTGAGGCCCAGTGTTTCCACTTCTGTTCCACTGAAGTCAAATGCAAAATTCTCATTATTTGTTTTCAGTGAGAGAAAGCTTTGGCCACTCATCTAGAGGATCTCTGACTACTGGCAACACCCACTAAAATCAAAGAGAAGGGCACCACAGCCAAGGAGCATACTTTTGTCTATTTATGTCATAGAATATACACCACAAAATATGCCAGTTGTACAAGTTAACATTTCTGTGTGCTGAGTTAATATTTATGTAGGAAGCGTAATACATGCATTGCCCAGCTTTTTATCATTTTCTTTTAAATTGTGCTTTAGTCTCATTATTTGCCTCATTACCCCAGATCAAATTAAATTAAATTATGGCAAGTAGGCATATGAACTGAACTGAGCTACCTGAACATTACATGAATGCTATGTTTGATATGGGAAAGCAAGATTTGTTTGGTAATAAATTTTTTTTTTTGATCAACCATATAGTTGGGAAAGGTATCAGACAAGCTTTTGGACACAAAATGACCTTCCTCAGGTGTGGAAATAAAGTAGATACAGTCCAAGTTAAATACCAGGTACAACAATTATTTTTGTTTAATCTCATTAGGCAAATGAAAACGGTCAGTTAAAAAAGGAAGAAGGCAGTAAACCCATGGAGCAAACAGAAGTTATCAGAGGCAGTAACAGACCAAGTAAAAACATTTGAAATAGATAAATGTAATTACAAAAAATAATAAGACCATTTAAAAGGGAAAAGAGTCATTATTACCTGGAGAGCACAGAAGGTTAATATAGGAAGCATGTAAATTGTAATAAGCCATAAAAAACACTATATTATCACAGAAGTCCCTGGTTTTTATTGTTCAGTAAAGCAATGATTTCGTGGTCCCAGGCCTGCCTTTTGAAGATATTATGTATGTTTTTCTTGATAATTAGGGCTATGAGGTCTGAGATAAGAGTGATTGTACTGTAAAAGCTGTTCTCCCATGGGTGATTGGGTGTTTCTGTTCTTTCTTTTTTTTGTGAGAGTTCAACCTGGTTATTTAGTTTCATCCACGTAGTTTCCATGAGGTCATTTGGTGGACTGGATGAGGTATATCATGTTTTGTGATAGGCACATATAGTATCCAAACAATATGATATACCTTATCCAGTGCACTGAAAACCAAGAACTTAACAAAGACAATGGTTTTGTGGCTCATCACAGTTTACATGCCCCCTCTATTAACTTCTCTATTCTCCACAAGTAGTTAATAGCCCTCTTCCCTTTTGAACTGTCTTTTTTACATAATTATGTGCATCTATTTCACTTTTTACTTGGTCTGTAACTACCTGCATGTAAGTGCATGGTCAATAGCCTTTGTAGACACTTCTGTGTCTATAAAACCTAAGGATGGGCACTTGCCCAAAAGCTTGTCTAACATCTCTCCCAACTCCACAGATGATCCAATAAAAGATGTCACCAGAAAAAGATCTTGCTTCTCATATTTTCAAGAAAAAAGATCTTGCTACAAGAACACCCTAAACCTACTAAAATATTTCAGAAAGAAACATTTTTTGTCTTCTACATTCTTATTATTTATTTGTATCAAAGACACTCTACAATATGGCATTAGTATTACTGGGTGCATCTACACATGCGCTTTACTGCAAAGTAGTTTAATTAGCTCTACAGTAAAGCATCTACAAGTGCACTGGTATTAGGGTACAGTAAACTAATTAACTCTACTATACAATAGTACTGTTGGGGATAAATTAACTGCATTAAAAACACACATGTAAACAGTGACCAGGGTAAATCATGCTCAGTTAGTCCAGCCAACTGCGAGCCTGTTCTGCCCTGGATCAAATTGCTGCTGTCCTGGGTGCACATGTACACGCTCCATCATAAACTGCTCCAGAGTTTATTGTTTTCCAGTAATTGCACATGTAGATGCATCCTGTATGGATTAATGCTCTGTATATAAGGCTGATGTTCATTTTCCATTCTATTTCCAAACTATTTAAAAAAAGACACTGATCTAAGATAAATTTTCATGTCATATTTTATCCCAGATTATAGACTTTTTGAAGAATTTGGTAAATATCATAAAAGTAGTTTTAATGTTAATGTTATGGTGTTTTGAAAATGTAACTCTGCTGCACTTAGAAAAAAATTCTATTTTTTTGGTGTTTTTTGTTTCAAAAGTGGCATGGTCTAGCGATTCCAAATGGTGAGGGTTTGTTTGGGATGGGAGTGGGGAAGGAGGAGGTTGGCACAGGAAAAGGGTATTGTAGTATTGTTTTTTCCTTTGGAGGAAAGCAAAGGAGAGAAATGGATAAAAGGCAAAATTCTTTAAGCGTATGAAAAACATTTAGCATAACATACAGTTACCTCATGCCTCATACCTTCAGGCTTTTCTACTGCTTAGGCTTAGCCAGAAGCAGGGGCATGGTCTAGGTAGGAAATAGAAAGTGACGATGGTGGAGATAAAAGGGAGAGAATAGAGCAATGCAAGAACTGGCAAAGGAACAAAAAGTGATGTAGACTTGGCGAGACAGAGGTGAAATGCCGAAATGAAACTTCACATTGCAGTCTCAGAAACTGAGTAGTGGTAGTTCTTGAACAGGTAAGAAAAGAGCTTCAAGGTACTGGGCATGTCTACATGTGAGCACTTAATGTGCATTAACCCAATTTAAGGCACATTAAGATTGCACATCTACACAGGTGCACCCTTAACACACCTTAAAATGGCAAATTTAGACTAATCCCACATAAATTTGATACCTGCATAAAGCAAGTATCAAATTTAGGCACAATTAGTTAAAGCGCATTAACATTTGTGTAGACACATTAATGCGCATTAATGCAGGGACTTTAGTTCTGAGTCTGCCCAGTCACTAGCGGGGCAGCCAGAGCCCAGCCCCAGGACTCCTGGTTGGCTGCCTCTCTTCCTCCAGGACTGGGCTGTTCTCTGCCAGCCCCAGCTGCAAGTTATAAAAGTCTCCAGCCATTTTGTGCCTTGGAAGCCTGAAAGAGCCAGTGCTGTTGGCATGAGCCCACCATGCCCTATGTGCACCCCCCACCCCGGACAGGACCCAGGCAGCCTCTGTCCATCCTGTTCCCTAGCTGGAGCTGCTCTTTGCCTACAGGTGAGTGGTTCCAAGGGCTGCAGCCTTCTGTGTCCCTTGGCCAACCCTGAAATTCCCCCAGGGTCTGGAGCTGCTATAGCAGGTGAAGACAGGATCCTGGGCTGGCCCATCCTGGGAAGCGGGCAAGGGAGGCAGGCTGTTTGCAGGCAACACCCAATGGCCCACTCACCCCAGGGGAGCAAGCAGGGCTGGGGGGCTCAGCCAGCAGTCGCCTGGGCCCAGCCCTGCCCAGACAGCTTACCATGGCCCCTGGGCACCTACACATGACCAACCTCCAATCTGAGGCTGGGCAGCACAGGGCTCCTGGTGCAGAGCATTTTATCTGCAATGTTGCAAACTTGCACAAAAGGCTTCTGTCTCTTGCCTCCGCAGGGATAACATCTGGACATGGGAGAGAGGCTGCAGGGCCCTATGGGAGTACCACATCAGGGTCACCATGTAAGGTACTCCACCTTAGGGGAAAAAAACCTGCAGCATACTTATAGGCTTGGCCGTGCTATGCTTGTTAGCACCACTGCTGAAAGAGACTTGGGGATCATGACTGACCACAAGATGAACATGAGCCACCAATGCAATGTCACAGCTGGTAAAGCAAACAAAACCCTGGCTTGCATCTACAGATGCTTCTCAAGTAAATCTCAGGATGTCATCCTCCCACTGTACTCAGCCTTGGTGAGGCCACAGCTGGAGTACTGCATCCAGTTCTGGGCTCTGCAATTTAAGAAGTAGGTTGAAAAGCTTGAGAGAGTCCGGAGGAGAGAAACGCGTGTGATCAGAGGCCAAGAGAATAGGCCTTATGAAGAGAGGCTGAGAACCATGGGAGTCTTCAGTCTGTAAAAGCGCAGGCTCAGGGGGGACCTGGTGGCTGCTTATAACTAGATAAAGGGTGTACATCAGGATCTGGGAGAATGTCTGTTCACCAGAGCACCCCAAGGAAAAACAAGGAGTAATGGTCATAAACTCCTACAAGACCGTTTTAGGCTGGACATAAGAAAAAATTTCTTTATGGTCCAAGCTTCCAAAACCTGGAATAGACTCCCTCCAGAAGTGGTGCAGACACCTACTCTGGACTCATTCAAGAAATGCTTGGATGCTTATCTTGCTGGGATCCTTTGACCCTAGCTGACTTCCTGCCCCCAGGGCAGGGGGCTGGACTTGATGATCTTCCAGCCCTAACGTCTATTAAATCTATGAACCACCACCTGCTGCTGGAGCTGACCAGATGCATTGACTGCACCAGTGGCACACCACAGGCTGGAGCCTCCTGCTCCAGTGGCTGGTGGTAGTGGTTGAGAAGTGGGTGGAGCAGGAGCAGGCATGTCAGTAGGTGTAGGAAATGTGGGAGTTGGCCTGGTGGAAGGAAGACATCACTTGGGAGACCACTCGGGAGGAGGCATGGGACCAGGAGCAGTGGGACCACTGGGCCCAGCTATAGGCCCTAGAGCAGTGCTGTGTGGAACTTGTCCAGCAGCAACTTCCCAGCCAGGGCCAGCCACTGGAGCCCATATCCAGGTTCCCCCACACCAGACCCCTGGACCCAGCCCTGCAGGGCCCCTGGGTCCTACCTGCCACCCCACAGCAGGCGCCCCCCTGGGCCTCAGAGGAAGGCCTCCACCACCTCCCTCCTGCAGGAGCCCCTGCCATCTGCCGTGGCCCCTGGCCCTGGAAGGGAACTATCCATGGCCACCTGCCACTGGGCTCTATACCCTGGGCACCCCACCACACATCCACCCACTCCAGGACTCAAAGAAAGACTGACTGATGTATATAGCTTTCAGTTTGGGAGGAGGGGTTTTTAGTGTTGGCTGGTGGGGAGGGTAGTTGAGGGGCTCTGTGTGTTGGGGATGGAGGGTGGAGAGGGCTTTGTTGGTTGAGGGGAGAAGTTGGGGGGTGAGAGTTGTGAGGAGAATAAAGGTTTTCATTACAAATGTGTGTGTCCTAGAGTGGTGCTGGAGAGTGGGCAGGAGGTGTTAGAGGGGACAGCTGGGTTCTTCTGCATGTCCTGGTGCTCCAGGTGGGACCACAGCTGGTGCAGCAGGTCTTCAAAAGTGGCCTGGGTCATACGAAGTGTGTCAGTCCACTGGTCATCATCCCATTCCTGCAGCACAATGTGCCGCCACCTGGCTGGCGTGGCGGGCTCAAAAGTGGTGGAACTGGTGGGACAGGAGGGCCATGATGGTCCCAGTGGTGGAATCCTGGAGCCCATGGTCACTGGGCCTGGTGGGAGCAGCTGCATGGTGGTAGGGGCCCTGAAAGTCCATGTACCAGTCATCTAGCAGGCAGCCAGATCAGGCGAAGGAGTTGGGTGGCACAGGATGGCAGGCATGCAGAACGTTGGCAAGTGAGCAAGACAGTTGTGATAGCCTTGAGGAGCAGGGGACTCTGTCCCTGTCCCTGGGTGCCAGGTCAGGATCTGGGGCAGCCAGGGCTGGGAAGCACAGCTGTGGCAGGAGCAGAGCAGGCACGTGCTACCTGCATCTCTGCCACACTGCTGCTCTGACACAGGAAGTGTCAGCCCAGAGGTCACTGTGTGGAGGGTGTGCTTTGAAGATGGCTGCCAAGTGCTGGCAACTGGTTCTGTCTTCAGTATGGCTGTCAAGTGCTGCCAGGCATGTGTCTGGAGGCTGGTGCTCCTCCTGCTGGCCAAAGAGGCACATGGCAGGGCTGGAGTGACTTGGGACTAAAGTTATTCCCAAGTCCCACCACATGTAGACACCTGCCAAAAATAGCATTAGATTAATGCACGTTAAATTTAACCACACTTAAATGCACATGTCCACTGTGTATGGTATTGCAGTTAAATGTACTGCAGGAAGCTCACAGTCATGGAATGAGGACAGGCAAGAGAAGGCTCTTAAAGTTCTAAATACAGACATTAGGGCTAAGTACAGACAGTCAGAAAGCCTGAGGCTAAATCTATTCAGTCTTAGCAGGAGAGTCTAAACTGCAGAGATTAAACTGAGAAGCAAGTGAACAGATGTTCACTTTTGACTCAGGAAATGCAGCCACATGCCTCCAGTGGCTCAGGCCAAAATCCAGGGGGCACTAGAGCATGCCTGCCAGCCACTGCTAAAGGGAAGGGACTGAAGCGCCAAGGCTTTTCCCCACTCCCTGCTCAAGTGGAGGGGGCATGACCAGGCCCCAGACCGGGACTAGCATGCTGAGGCCAAGGGAGGGGTGCTTTTAAACCCTCCCACTGTGGCCTGCATGAGACACCAGCCTGGGTCTGCCTGGGCGAGGGCTGCCAGGCTTGTGCCTCCCAGGCTCCCCATTTGAGGAGGCACAAACTCCCCTCCCTCCCCTCTGCCTGAGCCTGCCAGCCGATGCCCCTGCCCCCTCCACTCCATGAGAGAAAAGTTTGGCAGGGGCTACCCCCTACCAGGCAGACCCAGCTGCACCCCAGCCAGGTTTCCCACCCCAGCCCATTTGTCAGCCAGCCCTCACTGCTCCAGCTGGAAGCAAAGGGGCAGGGCCAACCCTGCTCTCTGGAGCAGACCGCACAGCACAGCACAGCCCAGGGCCTGGGACAGAAGTTTCATAAACCAGTTTGATCTAGATCAATTAAGTCTGATACTACATTCAACTTGGTTTATCTTAAACCAGTTTCAGCCATTTTGAAACTGGTTTATGTGCACTGAATTTCTGTTCTGTTACAGGTTTAAACTAGTTTCTGATCACTTAAACTGGTTTATGTGTAACGTCTGTCCCTAGCCTAAAGGACATAAATAAATGTGGCTTTATTTTTTGAGAGAGTGAGCATTTTCAAAACCAACTGAAGTTAATGAGATATATATTTATATGCATCCCATGCCAGGTGGGGAGGAAGGGGAGAAACTCTCTTTGCCTTTTCTTTTTCAGTTCATATGGGTTTTTTTACTGTAATTAGCCACAGAGAGACCTGACATATATATGTTCCATTAATTTTTGTATTATTCTGCTATAATTAGAACCAATACCAAAAGGCTAATGTTGTCAGAAAATGATGAAAGTGTTTTTGCTTCATGTGGTCAGGAGCTCTCAGTCTGTAGATGATCAAGAGCATTGTGTACATCAATTTCCTTGGTATACACAATTTTCACAAGCCAGAAGATGAAGAGTTTCAAAAGTCACTCTAGAATAGTGTCTCTAAGCCAGATTAAAAAAAAAGAGGAAGTCTGTTCTGAGTAAATAAATGAACCATTCGCCCCTTGGTCACCAAGGAAGACCCTGAACCTGTCACTGCTTTTGCATTAGCAGAGCTTGTACCCCACAAAAGCCACTCATGATTTACGGGTTTCCCCACAGATGCAATTGCAGACTCAGGGCCCAAGTTGCAATGATGTAAGCTGAATGTATCTTTTAAATACAAAAGAAAAGCACTCAGTTAGTCTTCTTATTTGTGACCAGATTCTTTGTAGTATCATAAATTAAGATACATTTTAAACAAGTTACCTCTTATTCAATTTGTGCATGACTTAGCGATGGCAACATTAAATTGAGAAAATAAGCTATGTGCCACAATTTTTAAAAAAGCAACAATTCTAGTAGATTGAATGTAAACATACACATTTGAATTAAACATACTTCAAATAAATTAATCAGGCCTCAAAAAGATGGGCCCTAAAGTATTGTGAATCCAAATACAACAGCACGAGAAAGAGAAAGCAAGACTGACTATAAACCAAAGTGAAACAGCCTAATTTAATTTATTGACCAGGAAGAGTAAGATGCAGAAGTAGGTAGAGGACATAAAAGGGGAACACTTAGATTTTCAAAAATATGTTCAGTTTTAAAAATCATGGTGCCAATAGCAATGCAACTACTGCAAGGAATTTCTTTGAAGATGTCTGCAAAGAATGGCCTTGCAAGGGCAGGCAGCATGATGACACACCTCCAGATTACTCCATGCATAAAGTTGACAAGTCTTTTAAATGTTAAGAGCCATGTTCTACTCTAATTCCATACATAGGACTCCCATTAATGTCAATGAGAGTGTCACACAAAGACCGAGAACAGAAAGTGGCCCTCAGCATCTTTTAGTAGTTTAAGGAGGGGGGAGAAAAAAAAAGATTTCAATAAGTTTCCTTAATCCATCAAACTGGCAGACTCAAGCATTAGCTTCTGTTATAGTACTGTCAATGCTTGGTTGAGCCTAAAAACCTTCAAGCTTAAGCATGCCTTGACATAGCACAGAAGCAGAGGCTCGAAATGGCCAACTGCAGGAAGTAAATAAACTTTTAAAAAGCAAAAGAATAAAGGATTAAAGGATAAAGAAAATTATTTTCTCCATTTATACCAACTTTTTTTTCCACAAAAAAGAGTGTATTTTTTTTAACTGAAATCCTGAAGCTTGGTAGGTTGTGTAAGAAGGAAGGGTAAAAACAGAGGGGAAGGAAAATGTGGCCTTGTGACCCTGCAAAAGCAGGATTCTTCTAAGGACAGTTAGGCCAGAGTGATTAGAGTAGGAAACGGCTCTTCAGCCACTTCATAGCCGGCCTGCATGAAAACTTGGAATGGGTTGGGGAGTTCACATAATTTCTACCAGTTTCTGAAAGATCCCGACGTGCCTCCTAGAATGGGAGCAGCTGCCTGAGGGATCGGGGGCCAGAAACTGTGAACTATCAGGTACATTCAGAGCTTTCCTCAATTGTTTTTTATGGGGAAAAAAAATTAAGAGGCTTCCTTCATGCTCTCTTCTAATTGCCTACAGGCCCTATTCTTTTCAACCAATCAAGCTCTAGTTCAGAGCTAACAGCTCACTCCTAAGTGTGTAAGCAAGGCTCTTGGTGTATCCTTGGTTGCTACTCTGGAGGGAATGTTATTAGTGGTTTTCTGGGGTACTGGGAGAACACCACCTACACCTTTTCTGTCCTAAGTAGCATCTATCCTTTGGTGCAGTTACCACTCACAGGTTATAGGCCATGGAAATGTGCCACTGCTTCTCATGTTCTCAGGAAATGGGAATTAGAATTAGGGTCTGCATGAGGTGTAGCTGCAAAATTTAGCTGGACACTACTGGAGTTGAGCCTATATAAGATTTGCAGGGTGCAAGCCTTACTAGTCTGCCCTTAGTATACAAAAGAATCATTGGGCTGGAAGGGACCCTGAAGGATCATTGGGTCCAACCCCCTGCATAAGCAGGAAAGACATCTGGGGTCAGGTGACACCAGCCAGGTGACTGTCCTGTCTTCTCTTAAAGACCTCTAGGGAACATGATTGCACCTACCAAGACCTGAAGCAATGAAACCTGAGAAGGAGGCAATTCCATGGGTACAGGGAACAGGAAGTCATTTGGCAGATATAAACAAGATGTTTCTTTTTTCTTGCTGAAATGATATATTTTATTTATAGCAGTAAAGGTAACAAAGCACAGAGTGTTTAAAAACTTAATGAGAAATAGAAGGAAACTGAGTGCACCAGAGCCAACTAGATCTGGGGATCCATCCTCTCACTTTTTTATGCAATATGTCCGACTTATTTGAAACTATCATTGCTGTGCACAAGAACTAGGAAAGCATGAAAGCCATCAGAGACTATGTTGGGTTGCAGTTCAGAAGAACTTCACCTTCTCCAACATTGCTTTTCTTCTCCTTTACTTCTGTGGAACTATGCCACTTTAATCTCACATTGATATTGAGGAGAAATCAGCTGCACAAGAGTGGCTTTACATGCTGCTCTGAACATGAGAATCATCTAACTCTCATTCAATTAATGTAATCAATCCATTGACTTTCTTGAGAGTTGAATCAGCCTCATAGTTAAATCTGGGCTCATACTGAACAGAGTTCTTTTGAAGAAGTTGGGAGACTTCCTACCTGGAAATGTGAAGAGATCTCAGACAAAACCCTGTGCAAATCTCCAGATTCAAAACCAAATTCTCAGGCTGGCGCATTGTCATATGTGCATTTCCAATATTGATTGCTACTGAATTATAGGTAGGCTGTATAAGTCACTACTTAAGAAATGAAACAAAAAAGTAGTGGTGAAGTTCAACAAGTGACTTGGTTGCTCAAGCAATTTAGGGCAATGATTTTCAAATGCAGTTTGTTACAACTTCTGGCAAGCAGAAAAGTTAGATTAAAAGGACTTCAAAGGCTTTACAGGAAAAAGGGTGCAATCATGGAAGACCAAATCAGGCTAGTATTCTAATAGCTAGTATGCTAAACAAAGTCATTGTTAGCTGTTAGATAAAAATTTAACTGAAACACAGACTAATACTCATGATCCAAAGCCCATTAAGTCAATAGAAAAATTTGCATCCCTGTCTTACTGAACTTTGGATCAGGCCAAGAAACTACCATATGTGACAGGTTTCTGGCACCATGCCTTCTAGAATTAGGTGGCAAAGAATATTTTGTCCCACAGCCCTGGCTGTAAAGCGCAATAGCCTGTCTGGTTCAGGCACCAGCTTCCCCATAAACATCAACTGTACATGGGAAGAAAGGATTTATAAAGCTAGCTCTCAGCAGCAGTTACTGCCTGCTGCTCTGATTTGATTTAGTAGCTGGTTAATTTGTTGTGGAGGATAGAGAGTGCTTTAGAAGAGACTTTTGTCTTAAGGCTCTTCAAAAATAGCATAGAAAATTATCTAGTGAGAGGTATCCAGGTTGTAGCCGTATTGGTTTAGAGGCAAAAGGAATCAAAAGTCATGGAAGAGGTGATATCTGTTATTAGACCAACTAGATATTTGTGTAAAAAAAGTCTTTATTTGCAAGCTTTTGGGCAGAGGCACCCTTCATCAGGCATAGGAGATTGCAAAGATTGTAAAAGTTCTCCTAGGTAGAAATATCCAGAAGGAAATACAATTCTACATCTTGCTTACCACCAAGCAACTTTGAGGTAAAAAGACTTTTCCAAATTTTATCTGAGCCTAATCTACAAAACAATGAACCGTTGCAAACAAGATACTTTACCATACCTTCAGCTCTCCTGTGAAATACAAATTTTCATTTCTACCTAGGATAAATTTTACAATCTTTGCAGTCTCCTATGCCTGATGAAGGGTGCCTGTGCCCAAAAGCTTGCAAACAAAGAAATTCTTTTTGCAAATATCTAGTTGGTCTAATAAAAGATATCACCTCTGCCACAAATTTTGATTCCTATCTAGTGGGATGTACCCTCAGATTAGCTCCTACTGACATTGCAGTAGGTATTCAGCAGCACCTTGCAAGTTAATTTTTTTTCCCCAGAGGATAGTGTAATAGGTCCAACTGACTGGGCCAAGAAATAATGTCAGAACATTCAATGGACTGAGGCATACCTTGTGGTGACCTCAACTTATCACTAGTCTGAACACCTTCACTTCTATTAATTGATTATGATGTTAGGGAAGCTTCTTAGAATCAGGGTCCGTATTAAAAGGAGAGAGTTGCTCTTTTTGGCCATTATGGGACTGACTCTAAAAAACCTAACTCCCATGTGTGGTCTTATAGAATTCAGTGAAACAATTCCTATGGGAGAGCCTACAGGATTATGTCCCTCTTTGGGAAAATATCTTTCTTTCTTTGCCCAGCAGCTATACTAGATCACTGCAGAAAATTCTCAGTTAGCTAACCTTCACTTGTGAGTCAGTATAAGCTTCTTATGATAATCCTATAGTTTTTCCTTCTTTAGACTCTGCCCACTGCTCTGGGGAAAAATCCAGGAACAAAGTAACCTGACAACCTGAGTACATAAATTAAGTACATAAATTCTTTACAAATAGGGCTCTTGATGGTACATTTAAAGTATAACTAGCACTTTTACAGTACACCCACGGAGTTCATTTTTAAAATGAATGAAATGATGCCAGTAAGATGACACTTCATAATTATTATTTTCCCTCTTTTTGACTTACATTGGCTGTGCTGATTTTAATGTTTTGGACTAACAAAGTTACAAACAAAAACAGCTTAAATGGCAACTTTTGTCAACTATGCACTTTTTGGTAAACTATGTGCTGAAGTATGAAACCCATTAGCACTATATGCACCAGGCAGTGAATTAATTTTGCATTTGGAAAGTAGTATTTCAGGGAAATGGAAATTCCTTTCCAGATACAAGTAGAGCTTTTTTGTTTCATTTTGTTTTCACATTTTCTTTGAACAACAAAAAAGGAAATCTAGTTTTCGGAACATCCCTGTCTTCTGGCATCCTGAATCTCAATAAAATACCTCAGGACAAGTATTTGTTTGCTATTTCCTGCTGAAACACCATAAGAATGTTCTTTGTGTGGTATGACAGCAAGTAGCAAGGATGGAAACAACACCTGGGTGATTTCACTTCTCTCCAGGCTGAGGACATTATTCTATTTTTAAGAAATGAACAAAAATAAGCAAGCAAGCATGCAACCCCTCATCCCTATTCTACCCCACAACACATACCCTGAAAGGATGTCTCAAAGAAAACGAAAGGTACCAAGAAGAATAATGGAGTTAGAAGGAGAATTGATAGGAGTCAGGAATGAGGTGTGGTGTTGCAGGATCACCAGTGGAGTCTTATTGATCTGCTCCCATGGAGACTGCCAAATAAATAAAAACTAACTCATTACATTTCACTGTGGATTTCTCATGATTGTCATTAATGTTTATTTCCCACCATTCTCATCAAGATCCAATGCAATCTTGAGATAGAAATTGTTATATCATGCTCTTGAGATGATCCAAAATTTAATTTCCAGAATTAGAAATAATAATACCAGGTGATTTTAATCCTAGAATTGGTGGCACCAACACCACAATAATGATGATGTCGTAAATCAAAGATGGGGAAACCCCCCTGAACTTTATGCAATAAGAAACTAAATGAAAGAGGGCAATGTCTTATGGCCTTCATTGCAGAAGAGAATTTTTGGAATGCTTAATGGACAAACTGGTAAAAAAGTACCTGGGGCATTCATAGTTTCATAGTAGCTAGGGTCAGGAGGGACTTGAACAGATCATCTAGCCTGACCCCCTGCCACAGGCAGGAATGAATGCTGGGTTCACAAGACCCCAGACAGGTGATCATCCAACCTCCTCTTGAATTTACCCAAGGTAGGGGTGAGGACCACCTCCCTGGGAAGTTGGTTCCAGATTTTGGCCACCCTAACTGTAAAATATTGCCTTCTGATCTCTAACCTAAACCTATTCTCCATCAGCTTATTACCATTGCTCCTTGTCACCCCAGGTGGTGCTGGAGAGAAAAGGGCTCTGCCTATTTGCTGTTGATCTCCCCTGATGAGCTTGTAGGCAGCCACCAGGCCCCCCCTCAGCCTCCTCTTGCTGAGGCTGAACAGGTTCCTCAGTCTCTCCTCGTAGGGCCTGTCCTGCTGCCCTCTCACCAAGTGGGTGGCCCTCCTCTGAACCCTCTCCAGGCTGGCCACATCCCTTTTGAAGTGCAGCGCCCAGTACTGGACGCAGTACTCCAACTGCGGCCTGACCAAAGTCGTATAGAGGGGGAGTATCATTTCGCTGGACTGGCTTGAGATGCACCTTTGGATGCATGACAAGGTATGGCTGGCCTTGCTGGCTGCAGTCTGGCATTGGCAGCTCATGTTCATTGTGGAGCCAATAATGACTCCAAGATCCCCTTCCACCTCTGTGCTTTCAAGAAGGGAACTGCCCAGCCTGTATGTATGCTGTGGATTCCTTCTCCCAAGATGCAGCACCCTGCATTTGTCTACGTTGAACCCCATCCTATTCTCGTCTCCCCACTTTTGTAGTCTGTCTAAATCTAGTTACAGCCTCTCTCTCCCTTCAAGTGTGTCCACCTCGTCCCACATCTTAGTGTCATCAGCAAACTTGGACAGTGTGCTTTCCACCCCCTCATTCAAGTCACTGATGAAGATGTTCACATTTGTTACAACTAAAAGAGAACGTGTGATACGTTATATATTAATAGAACCACATGTATGGTATAAGTTTAAATCATTTGAAATGTTACGATTTGTGGAAAGTGATCTCTTCCCTTTCTCTCTAAAAATTGTATTAGAATCTTATGAGGAGCCTTCTCAAAGACCTATATACTAGCCCCCAATACAGAGTTATTCAATAAAAATATAATTCAATGGACTAATGAGTTATGAAAGAAAAGTGTTATTCTATTCAATGATACCTTCTCAGGCTACTTATCTCATATTCTCAAAGTACAAGAAAGCCAAGAAGCAATTAATCAATGCAAAGCTGTTGTCCAACAGTTGGAATATGCACTCACAGAACAGAGTCTTTGTTGGGAATAGGCACTGTCAGTGGCACAAACTATGGTTTGAAGAGGACTGCTCTAAAGTTAAAGATGATTCAGTAGGTGCCTCAGAGGATGCAAGTCTAAAAATTCTATCATTATCATTATCTCAACTCTGAATCTTACCTAAGATCATATATATGAGTGGTGCTCAAACTTTTGACCCTGTGGGGCAGATAAATGGCACAAGGCCAGTCTGCAGGCCATATGCCGCATGGGGAAGATTAGATGACACAACTCCACAGGCCAGAACTGTCAGGTTGGGGACTGAAATATATCCATTCTAAGGGATAGAAAGGCCCCAGCCTTGATTTTCTTCCCTCAGTCTTCAAGGAATTCATTGACTGGTAGTATCCAATTTTGACCAACATTTTAAATATAATTATTTTAAGGCATTTATCCAAAGCATTGGCATGAAAATATAATAGTCCCAATTTTTAAAAATGGTGATGAGATATCCTGCATCATATACCCCTTTTTTATCTTATGTGTATTCTTGCCAAAATATTTTGGAGACATTTATTTTTTCATTTTCAGACTTGGAGTTCTGAAAATAAGCTTCTGGGAGAAAAACAGGCTGGTTTCAGGGAAGGCTGCTCCCGCATGGGCCATGCTTTGTGTTGCACTAGCATCTAAATATGTAAAAGGGACAAAATAATTTATATGTAACCTTCACGTACCTAAAGGGATTTTTTGACTCCATAGACAGATTAAAATTATGTTAAAAAACTGGCAATAAAGCTCTCTTACAATTCTTTGTTACTTACTATTCAAATTAGCATCTAGGATGTGTTATGGAATTGGCTGTGGCCTGTTCAATAGTTTGCCAGCTAAAACAGGGATTAGACAAAGGATGTTTTTTTGCTCCACTACTTTTTAATTTAGTTTTGAGCGATCTAAAATAGATTTTAACAGGGTATTAATTCCATATATCCATGATACTGAATTACCCTACCCCATCTTGCTTTATGCAGATGACACAATAATAAATGTCACATTGTCTGCCTACAATCCAAAATAAACATCCAAGGGTTATTAGATGCTTTTCAGAAGTTTTGTTCCTCATATAGCTTGGAAATCAACATAGCCAAATCCAAGGTATTGGTTTTCGGGAATGCAAGGAGGAAATGAGTTTAGTTTTTACAGGAAAATACGGGTGGTATCCTCCTTTAAATACCTTGGAATCTATTTTAGCAAAAATCTGAGCTGGAATAAGCACACTGAAATTGTGAACACTAGAGGACAACAAGCCTTGGGTGGATTTTTAGTTTTTTTACAAAGAGATGGGCAGAAGAATGGTTCTGGCAGTGCTAAAAGTCAATAGCTCTAAGGTAGAGTCCATATTCTTGTATGGAGCAAAAAGTTGGGGTGCTGACCACATGGTCCCCTCAGAAACAGAAAAGAATTCTAGTTATTTTTTTGAGACAGTTTTGATCTCTACCTAAATTTATGATGGGGGGCTCATGCACTCTGACAGCAGGCTGATAAATGGGAGCATCTTAGCTCAGTTAAAAGCTCTAAACTATTCGCTGAAAATTAGATCTTTTTCACCTAACAGATACCCTAAGAAATGGATTCTAGAAGCCCTTCCTTTTCCAAATAAATCCTTGTTTGGATGGTTAAATAACATCTATATTCTCCACCGAACAAATGGCCTATTAAATGTACTGAAAGCCACCAATCCAACATATCCCCTTTATTTAAACCAAAACGTAAATTTAAGAATTAAATGCATACAGACAGATATGCTGCTCTCATACATCCCCTTTTTTTAAGATTAATACAGCACTCCTTTGGCCTAGAAACCTACCTGTCTGCAGTGCAAAACTACAAACAATGAGAAGCCATTACTAGACTGAGATTCACTTTAATGAGATCTGTAGTTGTCATGGGCAGGTGGTGTTGGACCCCATATTTGGACAGAATATGTTCTTGTGGGAAGAACGAGGCAGATGATTTAAATCACTATTTGTGGTCTTGTCTGTTCTTTGAAGAAATAAGAGGAAAATGCTCCCATTTCCATTAATGGGAAATTTTCAATACTTGGCTTCTCTGTGACAATTCAGAGGCTGTGCTAGGCATATTTGCATTACTTGCACAAGGAAGAAGAGGAAAATTAAACAGAATGCCCCTGCTTTCCTCTACTGTCCACTTATTTCTTCATATACTGTATATCATCATATGCTATATTCTGTTTTAATTGTGTGCAAACCGATGGAATGGATAATCTTGTTCTATGCTTGTAGCAAAAATTATAATGTTATTAATGTTGCTATTTTATTATCTATATATAGTTATTATTTATTTCATTGCATTGTTTTAATAAAAGCTGCAAATAAGCTATGAACTAACTCAGAGTCCTGTTCCTTCAGCAGCACCTTGAAAGCTCCTAGAGATGCCAGTGAGTTTTTAAGGCGAGCAATGAATGCAAGATTGAAATCTGCAGCCGATTCTATTTCTTTAAAAATGTTTTCTTGGAGTTGAAAAAGCAATTGTAGAAGCCTTGGCATAGTAAAGTGTTGTCCTGGATTCCTGCCACTCTTGGAAAATGAATAGCTATTAATTTGGCTGAAAATAATTCTTTTTGATAATGCTTCATTGGCTTCTTGATCTCAAGTTCTTAGAGAAGGTAAATATGAAGGTAAACATATACAAAGAGAGACATCATGTGCTTTGAGGAAAATGTGTTTATGTTGGGTCAAATCTGCCAAGGAATAAAAATTCATACGTGGGATGGGGGTGGGAGGCCAGGGGGAAAGCAACAGAGTGAAGCTACACTCTCATTCGCACCCAGTAAAAGTGTGATTACCACTTTTTCTCCTCACAAAATAAAATGCTAGTACACTAGGGTCAATTTGGAATAGCATCAGCTTATAAAAGTGAACCTGGCAAATAATTTCCCCTCCCTCAAAAACATTCAAAATAAAACCCATCTAGACAAAAGGCCTAGTTTCCCTACTGATTTGCGCGATGGTAGAAAACAGTTGTCTGCTACATTAGTGAGAAATAACAACTTCAGAGAGTCAGACACACGCTGAAATGTTTCAGTTGAAATCAAACTCTGAGAAATTTTTTAAATGTTTTCAACACATCAGCATGAAGCATCGACCTAGTTGGAATCACTTAGATCTAAAGCAAATGCACTGATTGTTTTCACAGCATGCTTTCTTCTTCAAGCTGCAACAGGCAGACTGGCAACTGCTGTTCGGAAAGGTTTTCAGCCCCCTGCCTTGGTCTACTGTAGCCTGTGACACGATCAATACAAGGGCTAGAAGGCAGAGGAAGCTAAGGAAAGATTATGAAGATGAGGTGAGTGACAGAATTACCTTACAGGATTTGTACTCTCTCTCTCTCTCTCACCTTGAATCTCATCTCTCAGACAAAGATGAAAAATCATCAGACCACAAAAATCAGGAAAGGTGGAGGATAGGCTGTGTAGTGTGTATGCAGACAGCACCCAGCAATGTATTTTAAGAATATATTGTTAATCAGGTATTTAATTTGCAGGCAAGGAAGAAAATCTGCTGGCAGGCAACTGTTTTGTTCTTTTTGTTTTGACTGTTAATCTAGGAACAGCTTTTCTTGCATAATTTAGACCAATTAGTATTCTTGGAGAAAGTTCAGAATGAAATAGATCTTTAGACTTCTTTTTTAAACATTAAGATGAACAGGTTGGACATGAGGGTCTGTAGGCAAGTGTGCTTCCATCTATCCTGCAGATCAAAAGGGAATGCCAATTTACACCTCACCCTCCCTTAGCTCGAACACATAATGCCAGAAAGCTTTTCCGTCACCTGTTATTTGGATTAATCTGTCATTACATTGAATGCTTTAAATTAGATTACAGTTGTAAAGCTTTTATCAATATTCACTGTACTAAGTAGTATTTAATAAATTAATTAAAGAGTTTTTACAGGAACCCTAAAAATGTAAATATGCTCCAGTATTTGTCAGACTTATTATACCAGGAAGTCAGATTTTAGAACCTTGAATGGCATCTGATAGGGATATAGCACTTGATTAGGATATGGCTTTATTTTAGAGCCAATTTACCTAGATCAAGGGGGGGAAATTATTTTGGGTGGAGGGCCACTTACTGAGTTTTGACAAGCCATTGAGGGCCACATGACAGGCAGCCAGAGGCAGATAAATATTAATTTTCTAAATTTTTTTAGGGACCCCACAGGCCGGATAGAATGGCCCGGCGGGCCACATCCAGCCCCTGGGCCGCATTTTGCCCACCCCTGGTCTAGATGGATCTTATTGACTTCCACCCAGCAAGAGAACTGGTGAGTCTCACTAGTAAGAGAAGCAACAGAGTGAGAAACAGTTCTTGTAGGGGAAAAAGCCCTAGAGAGAAAGAAAGCCATTTTAGGCTATAGTTAGTTGCTCCTCAGTTAAATATACAGGAAAACTCTCAACAAGAGAGTTTTGGACCTTAATGAGCTATGGCTGAAGCAAGATGGCATGCATCTCAATTGGTTTACATAGATATGTTAATGAGATAAAACAAAATAGAGAGGCTTCATGCTATTTTTTTCAGTGCTCTATATAACCAGTATTTATTTTCTTTTAGATACTGTAGTTTCATTCCCAGTAAGTCTCCTCAGGCAAGGAAGAATTCCTCAGCTTCACTGTTCCTACGATGGTCCATAATAATAACAGAATTAACCCCAAGGTTCACACTACAGAGATTTCTTCACTTAGTGTCTACATAGTTTCAAGTACTATAAATAAAAATCTATATATTTTCAAACATCACAGACATAAGAAATGATGGTGGGCCTGATTCTCTACTATTTTGCAACTTGTGTAGTCATTTATATTTTAGCAAACCGGTGTAGAAATGCTACCAATTCCAAAAAGCTCCATTTTATATCCGTTTGGCATATGTGTAAAGGATGAGGCAAGAGGTGAAAAACAAGGCCCACAATCCATCTCATAATGTCTTAAAATGGTTTCCATTTGAGTGGATGTCAAACTAGCAGTTGGAACTGAAGTTAGAGAATACTGACTCCAGCCATAAACTTTGATATTCTTGACCAGAAAGCCAGCTTCTTGCCAGCGTGCCTGTAATTGCCCTATAGTGTACCAAAGCCACTATTTCAAAGGTGGAAGGTAACTATGGCAGCACACTGAACATGAACATAGCTGCTTGCAGATGTTAAAAAAAAATAAAAAAAATAGGAGCTTTACGGAAGAAGCAGTGCGGTAGTTCAACCTGGCTCCGCAGCGTCTTTATAGATCAGGCACTTCAGCAAGGCTTTTTGGTGCTTTTATCTAATAACTGATTAAATCAGCTATTAGATAAAGCACCAAAAAAAGCCCAACTAAAGCACCCAATCTATACAGATGTTGGGCAAGCCAGGTCCAATGAATGTGCTGTCTCTTCTGGGCATGCACTGGGTTCAGCATGGGAGCATGCAGAGTTTAAAGTAAAGCGCTGTTTTTTGTCGATTTATTTTTAATGTCTGCAAGCAGCTGAAAACAGTTTTAAGAACGGAAATGAAATTGAAACTACTGTGAAAATGGAAGTAGATTGAACATAATTGCTCAAATGACAATGTGGCTACAGTAGAAAGAAACACTAGGCTCTTTAAGTGACCCCAAGCTGGCACATCAGTGCTGCTGACACTGCCATCAGCATAACACTTCATAACATGCTCTAAGGTTTCAGCTCACTGAATGAGGGCTGGAGTGGCATGGGTGCTCAGGTACACAGTTGATAACACGGAGGTCCCATGTTCAAAGCCATAGCAGAAGCGCGCATGGCCTGGCAGAGTCTAATGCGTCTGCTAATTTTCCTAAATGCCTTGTCACAAGGACACAAAAAAGGAAGCTTGCTGAATGCAGCAGATGGGAAGGGTGTGAATGAGTTGCTATGACTTTTTGAATTCCTTAGGTTTTACTTAGAGGTTTCTAAGCCATGTAAAACTCTGGGCACAACCCTGATTAGCCACCCAATGTGATACAACTGTACCTGGGGTAGGTTAGTTCTTTTAACTAACATTACAGCAACTATGAAGACAATTATCATGTGTGAACAAACAAGAGTCCCTTCCTCATCTTCAACAAAGTACATGGACCCTGTTTTCTTTTCCAAACTCATTCATATCTGTGCTATTATTTATCATTTTTATCACATACTGCTGACAGGCCAACTAAAAATGGAGCTCCACTGGGGTAGGGACTGTCCAGACCAAGGAGTTGGTCCCTTCCCTGAGGCGCTTACTTTCCAACTAGACAAAAAAAGATACAGAGTAAGGAAATGGGCTGGAACATAGAGGCAGGCAGAATAATGTGCTTGCAGAATACCAGGATTCCTTTCTGTTTGGTATGTCTATATTTCTAAATGGTAGTATTATGGCAGGAGGAGGTTGGGGACAGATTGTCTGTCTACTCCAGCTCCTCACAATTTCTAATGTATTTTACTTGAATCCAAGATGAGTTTTTACCCTATTCAACCTTGAGAGGGGAGCCCCTCATCTTAGATTTGAGTGCAAGTTGGGGGGAGGGGAGCTGCAGCTGCAGCTCCAGCTCTGACTTTGTCCATGACCCCAAGCCTGAGATCAGAGCCACAACCACTCTCACCTGCCCAGTTCAACCTCTGCTTCCCCCAGGCTTCGATCCCTGCCACTCCCCCCTGCCCCTATATAATTTTCCATGCCTGGAATCTAATTATTCCAGGCATTATTGGGGGGTCATCTTAAATTCAAAGTCTTTGATTTGGGTAAATACAATACCTGAACTACTTCTTGTAGCTGATCCGTTGGCTTCAGGAAGCTCCAAGATTTTGGCTTTCACAAAAGCATAGCATGACACAAATCTCAGCCTCAAGTCCTTCAGCAGATCTGGCTCTAAGCCTGCTCTCACCCACTTCACAGCCTAGTTAGAGTAAATGCTATCCACCTGCCATCATATCTCAGCAGTGATTAGTCTGATTCTTTAATCCAGGGTTTTAGCAACAGAAGGTAGGGGGCCTCAACCAAAAAGCCTTGTATTCCTGTACAGGATCTTAGAATTTACCCCACTCCCTTGTATTTAAGTTAAGTATGAAATTGAACTGACACACTATTTACTGAACACGAATTATTCCAATTTACAGAACACACAGAAAAAAAATCACCCTAAGTTTGCTTTGCTTTTTGTCTTATATTTTCAAAATATAATTTGGCCGTGAGAGGCCTGTTGTAAAATTGCCATCCACATTTCAAGATGCTTCTGACATGAAACAGAAAACAAACACAAATATTTGTTCAGCCCATGGTTTTGAGGGCTTTTCTTTTGGGGAGGGATTTCCCTACAGACTAGTCTGTCACTTGACAGTATTGTTCATGATCAGGCAATATGTTTGAAAATTGTGTCAAACTGACACTTGAGGTTTCAATTAATCCCTTCTCAAAGAAAGCGGCAAGTTTCACGTATGTCAGAGCTTTTTCTCCCTTAAATTACACTGAAATGTTTGGGGCTTTTGTGCAACTACTACTATTTTTTAAACCCATAATGCAGCATGTAGATGACAGAATCAAGCTAGACTTCTCAGAAGCTGGATTTTTTGGGGGGGCTATCATTTAAAGATCGTTTATGAGACTAATACATAAAATAACACAATGAAAATATGTAATGATATTGTAATCTTGAAAATAATTATGTACATCCTTAATATAGGACTTGTGTCGCACAGAACTTTCAGACACCAGGCACAAAACATCTTGTCCATTGAAGCATATACAGTGAAATTCAATCCTGTGCGAAGTATCGACACCAGCCCGTGTACAACTTCAGTCCCACTTTAAGCCCTTGAAATGAGGCTTAAGTGGGATTTAAATGGTGCACAGGTCCCTCGGCTCAGAAGTTAATTTCACCCTCAAAGATTAATAATACAGATTTCAAGGGATAGTTCCGCTGTTTCCTACCAAATTGTGGCTGGAGTCCAAAGACTGTTTGCCATTACACAAAATCAATACAACTATAAGTAGGCCAGGGTGAAATTATGAAACTCCCATAATAACTCCACAATGGAGAAAGGCTGTGTTTGAAAACTTGAAGAATATTATAAAATGAAAACTTTAATTTTTACTTCGTTATACTCCTGTGAAGAGATTTATCAGACTTACAAACCACTACTGAAAAGATTTAAGGCCATTCACCACCTTTACCTGAAATGATGTAGTAATAACAAATATACTCAGGAAAAGCAACATTTACACACCCTAGCAAATCCAGCTTCAGAAAATCAACACCTTCATTTTCTCACTGCAACTTTGTCTAAAAGAAAGTAAAGTAAAATAAATAATAGAAGCCACTACTAGTGACTGATAAAAACGTAACAAACAAACTTGCTGGGAAAAGTCCTGTGTGTATTTATGCAATATTTATTTCAGTGGTCTTTATTCCAAAAAGGAAAGGGTTTTTTGAGGTTTAACAAGTCATTTAGATCTGCTCTACTATATTTGCTATTGTTTTCTATTTCTATAGGTAAAATCTTGGAAATTAACTCTTCATTTCCTACTCCAGGGTAAAGATTTTGGAGAGAGAAGTGTTTAATTTTGGAGTCCTCTGCTGGCTAATAATTTTTGAAATTTTCAGTTTTCAAGATTTAAAAAAAAAGGGATGGTGGAGTTATGGTTTCTGGAGGTATGACACTCATTGCTTCCAAAATGATGCTAGTTCAAGGTGTCTCAGATGGGCACCCCCCAAATCACTAATCACTTCTGGAAATTTTGGTCCAAACCTCTAATCCTCCTTTATGCTTTCTATCAGTGAACCTATACTTCCTAAAACACCAGGATGTAATAAAAATCTCAAATTCATGGATGCAGCTGGGATCCCTCAACTGATCTGGGCTCCCAGCTGTGGGGGTACACTATGCTCTCCTATAGCTGGGAGCCCCATCAGCTGATCAGGACTACCAGCTGGGGCCTCTGGCTGGGAGTGCCCAGTTGGTCTGGGCTCCCAGATGCAGGGGCATACTACATATACCCCATGGCTGGGATCCCCAGCCTGGCCACACATTCAATTAATGGCGTGATAGAAACTAGCCACAAAATTATTACTCATTTTTTATGGAATAGCTTTGTGGCTTATTCCTTATTTTATCACTCATTGACTGCATTAATGTGTGGCTGGGTAACAATGTAAGATGTGATTAATGGTTTAATCATTTAAACGTAACATGCACCAGGGGCCTTAGTATCACTTATTTGCCATCATGGCCTGCTTGCAGAATGCAAGTTTTCAGGGCAACAATGCCCATTTCTTTTTAAAGGACATAATATTTAATACATATAACACTGAATACATTGTACTTAAGAGGTTTGGGGAACTTAAGTTTCATAGCGGGATTCAAAAATGAGATATACACTTTTAAAATATAAACAAATAATAATCTTTCCCATATGGAAGAAAAAAATGGCACAGAATTTTCTCGCCCTAAGACAGGCTCCAACCTTCTTTTTTTTTCTGAAGTACAACAGTCTTAAGAAATATGGCATGTTTGTTTATTGGTGCTGTTTAAACCCCAATATGGCAACTATTGGCTGACATCTTATAATAATAGACTTTTGTCCTCAAGAATTTTAGAGAGAACTTTTAAGACAAACTTCTCTACAGGCATCTGCTGGCGTAACAAAAACAGTCCTACAGCAGACAATAAATGCATAAAAATAAACAATTTCTTGGCATGATTCCAAGTTTGTTTGGGGAAAATTATCTAATTAAATATTTCTAAAATATGTCAGTGCAACAGAAAATTGCATACTCTTAAGATGTTCATGTTATTTATTTATTCATATTTATATAAGCACCTCTCAAGGGCATTTAGTGTTCACTGAACAACTGTTGCAAGCCAATCTCCCTTTATGAGTTGAGTAGTACAGCAGGTAAGGTGTAGTCACTTTTGTAGTGGATCCTTCCAGGCACCACAAACCAACAGCAGTTTTTTTAAAATAGTTTTCAAAACGGAGGCTCAAAAACTTGATTTTAAAATTATCATCAGTTACTCGCTTTTCCAAACACTGTTCAGCTAATGCTATGGACATCAGACCTTAAGAATAGAGATGCATGTTCTTCAAATGTGCAAAAACAAACTTTTTTATCATATGACTCTGGGAAACTTAAAAAAAGAACAATATAATAAGGTTGATTCAAAAGAAAAAAAGAAAAAAAAACCCTTGAGGGTTATGAGTTCTTTTTGTCTTGAGGGAATATGGCTCAGTTGACTGATAGTTGTGCTCTGTTGTATTTGGTTAGGGATTGTAAGTATTTTGAAGTTTGCATGTCTTTCTGTCTGGAGGCTTATATACAGACAGGCTCTCAGATGAGTACATGGAATTTCTTTTCATTTTTGCGGCTGATATAACAGAAGCAGCTAGAGTAAACACATGTAAATCTCTTAAAAGCTCTATTGAAATTAATGCATGACATGTGTTTATTGCAATGTGATTTTATATTTATGTTAATCAAAATTCAAATGTTTGGATGGCTAAACATTGATCCCAACAAAGTGTGTGCTCAAGCTGATAAGGGAAATTATGTACCTAGAGCCTGGGAAGGACAAAGGGAAGAATGCTGTATGAAGTCCACTATGGAGCATGCTATGCCGACTTAATTTGCCTATTCAGAGTTTAGGCAGTAATCCAGCAAAGCACTGAAGCTCACGTTTAGCTTTAAACATATGGGCATTCCCTTTGACTTGGTTCTAAGATGCTCTGGTGATGGTAGAAAAACATTACTATGTAGATGTACTTTGCACTCACAGTGCATCAGTTTCCAGTATTTGCTCTAATAGTAACTTTTAAATGTCACTGGATTCTAACATATAATTATTTTAAGAAAACATAAATATAAAAAAAAGTTATTTAATTTATATGATGGTCCCAGTTGTAATATCAGCAGGTCTTCAGGGGACATTCTTGTCCCAGCTAACGTAGAATAGTTACTGTAAACCATAGGAGTTATTAACAGAAAGAAGTTAAAAGGGAGAAGAGAGAAGATGCATGCTTTAGGGATAAGGATAGTTATCCGACTAACAACGCCCTATCCCCCATAGTATCCCCCAGTTAGGATTAATTAATACGTAGCTCTTTGAAGATATACAGCCCTCCTGCATGACCTCAAACCTGCAGTAAGAACCATAGGATCAGGTCAAGTGAAGAGTCCTATACATGTCACCAAGTACCTGCTGTAAATTTTTCTGATGCAGTTAAGGTACCATTGGAGTAAATGGCAAAATTACTATTTAGTTCCATAAGGCCAGGATTTCACCCATTGTTCAGAACTCTCGTTATATATGGTTACCACAGTTTTCATTCTGACAGCACCATAGGTTTGTATTATTACAGCAGATTTCTGTTATCTGCATGGCCTTCCACCCGCCCCCCAACAAAATTATGCAAATAAGTGTAGAATGAGAAAAATGCCCCAGGGCTTGGTCCTTGGGTCGAAAATGACCCATCCACCACCACTGTCTGGGTGCGGCCCTCCAGCCAATTTGTGACCCATCTGACTGTGTAGGCATTGATGCCACAAACACCTAATTTTTTAGTGAGAATGGTGTGAGAGACAGTGTCAAAGGCCTTCCTGAACTCCAGAAAGACTATATCCACCATGACACCTGCATCTAAGGCTTTTGTGACCTGGTCATAGAAGGCAACCAGGTTGGTCTGACAGGACCTGTCCCTCATGAACCCATGTTGGTTGCCCCTAAGCCTAATTTCCCCTGCTGGTCCCTCACAAATGTGCTCCTGGATAATTTTCTCAAACAGCTTCCCCAGGACTGAGGTAAGATGAACAGGCTTATAGTTTCCTGGGTTCTCCTTCCTCCCCTTTTTGAAAATGGGGACCACATTGGCCCTTTTCCAGTCCTCTGGCACCTGGCCAGAGCACCACAAGTGCTCGTAAAGCTATGCCAAGAGTCCTGCAATGACCTCTGCCAATTCCTTCAGCACCCTGGGGTGGAGATCATCTGGACCTGCTGATTTGAACACTGTCGCAGAGCACTGAGGTGCCCTGCTCCTAAAGAGGGGAAACTGCTAGGGAAAGAGCCCTAGCAGTGAATAAGGAGCCCAGCTGTTGGTTGCCGGGGCAACTGGAGTCAGCAAGCAACCCACACCTGCCAGCGGTCAGCTGACTGTAAGGGGCAGGGCCTGGCCCTTTATAAACCCTAGGGGCTGAGGCCAGGGGCAGTTCACTGCCAGTAGCCCAGGAGGAAGGAGCTCTCTGCCATGGAAGAGAGGAGCCCCAGAGAGGGGGCAATGTTGAGAAGCCCCAGTGCGGGCGCGGTGAGCCCCAGAGAGGGGGCAGCATTACTGAGGAGCCCCAGAGAAGGGGCGTTGCTAAGAAGCCCCAGTGCGGGCATGGTGAGCCCCGGATAAGGGGTCAGCATGGTAGAAGAGCCCCGAGAGTGGGCGGCATTACTGAGAAGGCCCCAGAGGAGGGTGGCATTACTGAGAAGGCCCCAGAGAGGGGGCAGTGCATTGAGAAGTGTCAGAGAGAAGGCGCGGAGAGAGACAGGGCCACGGAGAGCCTGAGTGCCAGAGAGAGGGTGTAGACCCAGACCGAACAATGTCTATTCCAGCTGTGAGGCTTGGGGTATGGTAAAAGGGGTGGTTGGAGCCACGCATAGCCCTAAGGCTACGGTGCCCCCTGAAGCACCCATTGTAGAGCGGGACCCACGAGGGGTCCGGGAAACCACAGGGTCTTAGTGTCCATTGAGAAGTGACCAAGAGGGTGTAAAAGGCAGCCTCCCTAACATATGTGAACACCAAAGATGTGGCGGGCGAGAATTTGAGGGTGCCCTTGGGCCAACTTGGCATGGGAAGGGGGCCTTGAGGAGATCACGGCCCTCCTGCAGGACCCCGCCATGACAAACACATCCAGCCCCAGCAGAAGTTCCCTAACTAGATCCTCTCTGACCCTAGGCCTGGGTGTGCCTCTCCTGAGTCTATCCAGAATCCTGGTGGAAGGGGATGTCCTGGTCCCTGCTCAGAAAAACAGAGGCAAAGAATTTGTTAAAGAGGTCAGCTTTATCATCTGGTGCAACCACCAGATTGCCAAGCATGTCCTGCAGGGGCCCCACGTTACCCGGTTCTTACTTTTTACTCCCTATGTATTTAAAAAAGGATTTCTTGTTATCTTTGATCCTGGTCACTAGTCCTAGTTCTGTCTCTGCCTTAGCCTTCCTAACAGCCCCCCAACAGTCTCAAGCAATGGAGGTATAATCCTCCTTGGTGATGTACACCTGATGGAAGGGAGGGGCCACCTCCTTTTTAGCTTTCAGATGTTCCTGAATGCCTTTGGTGAGCCATGGGGGCTTTTGAGGACCCTTGCCCACTTTGACTCGTGTTGGGACTGTCACCCTTTGGGCTCGGAGGATTGTCTCCTTAAGGAACGACCACTCGTCCTGGACTCCCAACTACCCCACCCTCCGGGACTTCAGTGCCTCCCTGACTAATCTCCTAAACTCATTGAAATTGGCCCTCCTGAAGTCAAGGGCTGCTGCCTTGCTGCAGGTCTTTGACACCCTGTGCTGGATCGTGAATTTCAGTAGGCAATGATCGCTATCGCCCAGGGGGCCAAGAACCAACAGTCCCCTCACCAGGTCATTGCCTGTGGCCAGGACCAGGTCCAGCAAGAAATTTCCCCTGGTGGGACTGTGCACCTCCTGGGTTATGTGGAGGTCATGTATCTCAGCTAGGAACCTATGTGAGTGGTCAGACCTGGCTGACTACTCCTCCCCACAGATGTCCAGGTAGTTTAAGTCACCCATGACGACCACATCCTTTTCCCTAACTGCCTCTGCAAGCTGACCTGAGAATTCCCAGTCCAGTTCTTCCCCCTGGTTGGGTGGTCTGTAGTAGACACCCATCGTTAAGTTCCTTTCCCCCTGGCCCCCTTGTATTCTAACCCAGAGCACTTCAGTCTGCCCCTCTTCTGACCCTGTGCTGTTTGTTGAGGATGTGAATTATTCTTTGACATAGAGTGCCACACCCCCACTTTTCCTCCCCATTCTATCCCTCCTGAACAGTCTGTAGCCCTTGATGTTTACCACCCAATTGTGGGTTGAATCCCACCAGGTTTCATTGAGCCCCACTATGTCCAGGTTTGTGTTAGCTAGCAGGAGGGCAAGTTCCTCCTGCTTGTTCCCCATACTACTGTCATAACCCAGTGATTTTGGTGCCTCGGCACTATGGAGTTTTCTTGTCACATGAGAGCCTCTCGCACAGCGAGGGTTTTTGCTGCATAAAGAACCCGCGTGCAGGAGAGAGTTCCCGCCAATTTGCAGCTGTCTTTGCAGGGTGCATTTCCCTTTGCAGCACAGAGGTGCACGGTGCAAAGAGTTCCCGCCATTCGGATGTAAATTTGTGTCCTGCTATTGGCTAGTGCTAAATTATTCACACGTGGCGACCAGTAATTGGCTTGCTGGCTGTTTAAAAACTAGCGTGACTTCCGCCCAAGTCGAAGAGCTTTGAGCACGCTGCAGAGTGCCTCTTAGAGATCTGACTTGCGGCTAGCTGGTCGATAGACTGATCACCTATCGATCCTTCTTCCCATCGCCGAACGCAATCCCAGACGTACCCTTTTCCTGCCGGCTTGAGTTACGGACGGATTTACTGCCATTGGCCTCGCCAGCTGGAGCAACTCACATTGTTGTCCAGATGACCGAACTGTTTCCATCGCAGCCACCCGCGACGTAAGTAAAGTTTTTTACAACCATTAAGTCTTGTCAGCCTCTCCATTCACCAGCCCGCCCTGACGAACGAGTAATTTCTGAATCACCTCGAGTCGGCTCAGCCTGGCCGAGACAACTACGAGCATTAGTGTAGAGGCATTTAAGGCTGCATTACATGTCTGCTGCATTACATTTGGAATGTATAAACTTATTAAACAGATGAATAGTATTGTATAAATGCTTTTATATTTATACAGAAGATCCCAGGATGGGATCTAAAAGCCTTAAATTTAAAAAAAAAATCAGTTATTGTAGATGATTAAATTAATAGATCTGGAAATATCATCTCTTCAAAATCCAAATTTACTGGCAGTACTGGAATCTAAACTACCTGATTCAGTAGACGAACAATGGGGTTTTCAAAGGCACTCAGTATTTGACTAAGTCTGGTGCTGTTGAAGTCAATGGGCATTTTATAATTAAGTTAAATGGGAAAATATCAGGCCAATGTCGAACATTTTTGTAAATGCCAGCCTTTATCATCTTTTTTCTTATTTTAGAGGCTTAATGATACTTTTGAGAAAAAGCCTGTAATATAAAAAATGAAAATGACCTCTTAATATAGTTTGATACAGCGTTGTCAGCATCCTTTAAAAATATATATATATAATTTATTGCTAGTATTTTGATGTTTCATCTGTATTTGTAGTGGAAAATACAGACATTACAAAAGCAAGAAGAAAACAAAACAAAATTAAGACAAAAAAAAGTTCCTCGTTGAACAGTGTATAGACTGTAGAGCTACCGTATACATATATATCTGGCCTGTATTTTGTAAGCATGATTTAGGAAACTGGTCAGAAAGAAAGTACACTATTCTAGAAATAATAGACTCTAGTACCATATTTGGGGCACAGACCATAACTGTCCTCATTTTTGCACAGACAAGCAAACTGTTGCTACTCCAGAATCAAATTTATTTTTTTTCTTCAAATGTCACAGCCATAACTTTATTCTCATGGGAAAATTTCTCATGCATCTTCTAGTCTATATTATCTGAAATCACATGCCTCTATCACAGAATGCCTCTATCACAGAGCATCTTAGCTGCAAAATTAAAGCTCACCTGGTGCTATAATCCTGCTTAATCCTCTCCTCCCAACTCCTCTGAGAATATTGCAGAGATTTTGATCATTTTGCACTTCAGATCTGTTAAGGGCAATCTGCATCATAATTAACTAACATGAAGAATTTGTGAGAATTCTGTATTTCAGAAAAAATTTCAAGAGGTCTGGTGAATATTACACTATACATGCTTTGAGAATTACAATTTTAATTTCTCTCTGTTAGATGTGGCATTAGACTATTACAATTAATCATCTAACATGGTAATCATGTAGTTCCCAACCAGAGAGACACAATGAGCTCTACATGTGTAGACCCACATGAATATCACTGCATGTTCCGGGCTTTACAGAAGTTCAACAGCTACTGGAAGGAAAGAGTCAATTGAAAATAGCCTCGTTGCTGTTGAACACTGTGACGGGGCAACCTCGGGGTCAGGTCCTATGCTGGCCCACCCACCTGTCTCCATGGGGCAGTCCACCCAGTCTCTCCTGCCACGACTTTGTTGTTTCCATAAACTGCTGGTATAACGCAGGAAGCTGCCCATTACTGCCCCAATGCCAGGAGGCGCTATCTGCGGCTCTAACCTCCCCTACACTGCAGCCCATGCCTTGCAGATGGTATCACAGTTCTTAGCATCACTGGCCCCAAACTGGACCCCATAATCCTCCAGTCTGGACCCCACCTGGATCCCTCCAATCAGGCGGCCTATTCCACCCTAATTCTGGGATACCTTGCTCCCTGTACTCTTCCCTCTCTCAGGAATACCTCCCCCCCCCCCCCCGGACCTTTGGCTACACAGGCCCTGGCCTCACCTCCAAGATCAGTCGGAACCCCAGGCCCTCAGCTCTGGGCATCGTCATGGTGGGCCCCTGGCCCTTTTGACCCTCTGGTCCTGGCCCCAGCATTGACCAGTTGAGGGTGCCTCAAGTCAGGCTTCTTGAGCATCTAGCCCACTCTCTCTCATGGGTCCACCTTCTCAGCCCTACTATGGGTTTACCCACCTGGTTGTGGGACCTGGGGTTATTAAGGCACCCCAACCTGCCTTTCACCAGGGTGGTAACTGGCCTGGCATTTCCTAGGGACTCCCTCACTGCCAGGAGCCCCACCAGGCTGCCCATCACTGGCAGGGTGCAGTTTTAGGTTGTGCCCAGGACAAGGAGTCTCTAAACCATCCCCATAAGCTCCTGCCCTTACTGCCAAGATGTTTCATACAGCCTTTCAGGAAGGTGATGTTTCTGCCTAGCTGCCAGCAGCTAAGTACTGTGTTTATATAGGCAACCAGTGTTTTAAAATGGCTGCAGCAATCAAGCACATACTGGCTGCTTGACTCAGCCCTTAAAGTGCCAGGCACTACAAGTACACTGCCACAAATGCACCAAGTGTTTAATGTTTCAGGTACCTGATTAATGAAGATAGGCTAATTTCTGGTCCCATTAAATTCGATAAGAGTTTTGCCTTTTTCCCAATGGTATGGGATTTGACCTATATTCTAACTTTGGTTTTGGATATGATGGTGGTTGATATTGATGCACAGCATTATCATACACAGTTTATTTTCCTTCTTCTCAATCTTCTATTTTTGATGGATGCCCAAACGTATGGCAAAAGAAATATTTCATCTCTCCAGCCCCCAATGCAGTGAATACTCAAAGTGATGCTCAATGACTCAATACTCAATGACTTACATCAAACAACCTTCAATTAATGAAGAATAGATTGATTTAACAGATTAATATTTTACACTGATTATAAATTATGAAGTTTTTATAAAGAATTAATAGAGTTTGCGGGCCAATCCTAGTTTTACACCTGCATCTTTATTAGGTATTATACCATCCACAATGGTGCTTGGCAGACACTTTCTAAGACAGGCCCTTAAGTTTATATTTTAAATAAACACTAAATAGATAAGGATGGAGGGAGGGGACATAATATATTTATACTTTTACTATACCATTTGTTAGAGGCATAACATACACATACTACACCTGGGGAAGCTCTGTAACCTTTCTCCCACTAAGCAGTGTGCAGAAGCAGTAGCAAACAGAGGTACAACAATGTGTCATGGAGTGCAGGGTGTTCTGGGAATTGTAGTTCTTTAGAGTGCCAATGGAGTTTGCTGCTGCTGTGGGGAATCTTTCATCCTGTTTTTTTGCAGATGAAACCTATGTTGCGAGAACAAAAAAATTGCTAATTTTCATGGCAGGTGGAGTAAATTCTCTCCTCCAACAACAGTGAACTCTACTGCTGCTCTATAAAACTGCAGTTCCCAGAAAACCTCACCCATGCTACCACAATATGCAGCTGGGAAGTGCAAGACAAGCAGGGAATAGGAAAATTAGGTCCCTCTCCCCTTAGACGGCACCCAGGGCACGTGCTCCACTCACCTACTCCACATTACGCTACTGCCATTTATCTACTGTAGTGTAAGACCCTTATCATAGCTTAATCTTCTTTAATACACCTAATTCCCCTGCTTCTAACCCATTACTCTGATGCTGTAATAAGACGATAAAGAATATTTTGTAAAAAAAAAGGTAACCATTTACATTTCTGATCCTAAAAATATCCTATGCCCCATTTCCCGTTCTCCTCTTCCTGATTATTCCTTCATTCTCCCTTTACACATCAATGTCCTGCCTCTCCTCATACTTGCTTTTCTACATCCCCTTCTTCACAGCTATCATCTTCCCTCTGCACAAAGAACTATCTCCTGCATAAACAGGCAGTGTGTACTAGCAGTCTATTCCTAGTTCTCCTTCTGTAATGTGTAACATTTGTACTACATTATGGATAGATTACAGTTGCAATTGTGAATAATGCTAGAGGGAGCTAAGTAAGCTCTCAGAAAATGATCTCCTCCCTCATCAATTTTATTTTACAAAAACACTCAAAATATGATTTTTTTTCCTATTTTGTATGTGTGCTTTCTTAGGTTTTAATATACTGAAGAAAATAGCAATCACATCATGTGACATTAACATCCACATTATTCATCAGCAGGGCTGAAACCTTTAGATCCACATATGGACTTTTACCACTTAAGGAAATGGAGTAACTGTTGTCTTCAGTTGGCTGTCATTCTATATGTAAGGGCATTAGGGAGGGAAGGGACATTTTCCAAGTAGGTTTCACAAACTTGCTGAGCATAGTGGAAGAGCTTCCACTCTAGGCTTAGGAGGGATGTTATCTAGTAGATACGCTGTCCTTCCTATTCTTCCCACATAGACCCCTTAGACCACATCCCCTAGAGCTTGGTCCTGTCCCAGGTCACAGACCCTTTTTCCCCACACGTTGCCCCATTCCCCTGTCATAGTCTCCCTGTCATATAATCCCACTCTCCTTGCCCAGCAAGTCTGAACTCAGCCCTCCAGACTCCCCTTCTTGTCCCCAGCACCCACTCCCAGCAATTTCCTCTGCATCCAGATCTGTTTCTCCAGCTTCTCCTCAGATCTTTCTCTCCCACTTTGGCCTCCAACTGACACCTTCTCACATACCCGTATTCCCTATCCTCATGGTCACCCAGTACTTGTTTCCTCCTGGTGCCTCTTATCCAATCTCAGTGTTCTGTTTTGACTCCTATTCCTATCATGGTCTCCTTGCCCAGACAACCAAAGTCTTCCCTAGCCCAGTTCCTAGCTTACCCTTTCCCTTCCCTACAAGTCTCCATACCCTAATTCACACTGGAATGAGTCTCCTGCAAGGGCCCCATAGGGAAGGGGCACGCAGAGCACAGGAGGTACACACTCTCTGTCAGAGCTTCTAATCAAGCAACTGGGCCAAGCAGTTGAGCCATGACACCTGCCCTTGATTCCTGGATAATGAAATTGCCCAAGTTTTCTGTAAAGGAAAGGAACTGGATTCGTTGCTGAAATTGCTGCTCACCTATTTTAAGAATACCTGCAACCTCAGGCTGCAGGCACGCTTTGACATAGCCTCTGTCTGTTCTAGCAAGTCTTGCATTCACTGCTCCTTCTGTTTCCCCTAGCTCCTGAGTTGGGGTTGGTTCTTCCTGATTTTGACCTCAAATTTCCCCTGGAACTAGGCACTGGCTCTCTGACCCCTGGTTTCTGATCTCTGCTCCCTTCTTGTATTGCACCTCTTGGATTTTGTCTCTCGGTCCTCCTGGAACTTGGTTCCCATGTCCTCAGTCCTCTGACCTAAACCCAGCCTGGCACTCTGGTAACCTGCACTCCTGCCTTGCTGACCCCCTACTCACTCCTAATGGCCTACCTGCAAGCCAAGCTGCCTGCGTCCCAGCCAAACCCTTACACTCTCTACTTTCATTTGAGATCTCTAGACCTAAACTCAGTGTACTCACAGCAGCAAATATAAAAGGAATCCAGCCTGGCACATGCTCATTCAGAACACAATCTTCAGGGAATTTTAAATTTCTGAAAGCCAAGAAGCTTCTTCTTAGAGGTAGACAAACAATGTACAGTAAGGTAAAAGAAGGGAGGGCCTTCCCTTTGATAGCTGCTCCTCCATAGCTGTGCCCTGGATTGGCTCCTACCCTGAAGTAAGTGGAAGTTAAATTATAGTAGCTTCGCTCTGTTTCATTCAACAAACACATGAAACATTCCCTGCAAAACAGCTGATGCAAGGTAAGTCCCCTCCCCTTTTAACTTGGTATAATTTGTCTGTCTGTCCAAACCATAAATTGAAAGTGTAAATACAGTTCAAAGGCTTATATCTTGGCCAAGCTTGGGTAGATTGTCACTGAGATAGAAAAAGATGCATCCTAGATACAAAGTTCTCCTACAATGCATATTTCCCAAAGCATGGACTATTAGAACTTTTCAAAAAAAAAGGTCACTGGGATTTTTAAAACAAAGCCATATTTTTTTCCTAGTTTCATTTTTGGAAATTGCTGAACCATATTCACTGAAAATTTCCAAAAACAAATTTAGCTTGAGGCAAACAACTGACATGGAAAATTTCAGGTTATAAAGAGAAAAAACTTATAAGCAACCAAAAGAAAGGTCTTATAATGCGAAACCTTATTAATAAAAGGAGCTACTAGCTTGCCTATAATTTTCACTTGGATTTTCAAAGAATATGAGCCCTGAAGGCAGTGTACTCAAAGACCCAGAGAAAAAGTGCCCTATAGCATTCTGTACAAACCCTTAAGCCTCAGACAAGCAGCTGTCCTGGATAGTTTCAGAGAGAACCATGTCTGTTGAAAAGGGAGTTATGCGTAAAAAGTCTACTTAATGCACATGGAGAAGAAGTAAAAATTGCAGACTGCTCGCAGTGCCCAGCACTATTTTTGAAGTCTTTTTGCATCGAGTTCCCACTCCACCACTGATTGGCCAAGGGGGCCTGGTGGCCCCGCCCCTCGCTACCAATTGGCTGAGAGGGCTACCCTTCATGCAGTCCTGCCCCTCACTGCTGATTGGTGGAGAGGGGTGAGGCTGAACAAAAGGCAGTCCTCTTGGCCAAACATCAGCAGAGGCAGGAAGGGGTGGCCTGGATGCTCCCCTCTGTGCTGGCTAGCAGTTTCCCTCCCCACACCCAACAGGCTGCAAGGCTGGGCTGCATTCCCACTGGGGAGCCAGCATTTTATTTTTAGTAAGTTTTCCCTTTCCTTTAGTAAGTTTCCAGCTGTTCTGCACAAAATTGTGGGGAATGCCAGTTTTCGCGGTGATCACAGAAACCACCTTTTTTGAGGTTTCTGTGAAAATTGTGAAATCATGAATTTAGTAGATCCCTAGTTTTGAGGGAAGAGGAATAAACAGTGTGAGCCTCAAAGGGGGTTCGCAGGACAACCCCCATCACCGACAAAAAAAAAATCATAGTTTCTGAAATAATTCTCCAATTTATCTGAATTTTAAAAAGTGTTTCTTATTAACGTAAATTACTGTAATTAATGTTGATTCATCTCTTCTCTTGTTTGACCCATTTTTGTTTTTGTTGAAGAATTGTCCTGACAATATAAAGTACAGAAAGACGGAATTTAATTAACATCAGTTCCCATAAATTTCACCTACTTTGGTTTTTTACTGATCCAGGTTTAGTAATTAAATGATTCACTGGAAACACAGACATTTGTCAAATGTTCTAGAAAACACACTAAGCCCATGGGGTAAAAAAAGAAAAAAGAAATTGTCCCAGGGACCCTGGGGTTAGAAGGGTACCCCAGGGCCGGACCAGGGGGGAAGTAACCACTTACTTACCCCACACAGAGGCCGGGACAAGCAGGGACACGCGCGCGACGAGACCGCCAGCGCGGTTTGTAAGCCGCACTTATATCCAGCTGGGGCCGGGCGACGCCAGCGGGAGACGACGCCTGGCAGAGATAAAAGGCGGCCCCGGAAGCGGGACCAGGAGAGAGGCGGGGGAAGCCCTCAGGGAACCCCGAGAGTGGGACCCGTGCCAGCAGGGCACATGTATCCGACCCGACGGGGTCAGCCGAGGCAGCGGCGCTACCTGCAGCAGCTGCCGGGAGAGCTGTGGTGATAGCAGCACCGGCCGCGGCAGAGAGAGCCGCTGCGTTAAGGGAGCCGGGAGAGAAAGCTGCGGCTACAGCAGCAAGGACTGCGCTCTTAAAGGAGCCATGCTTGAAAAAGAAGACAACGTCGGTAGCACCACGGGAGGAGGAACTGGCTACGGTCGTAGCAGAAGTGCGGGTGGCGAAAGCGGTGAGGCAATCGAGTGCGGACCCCGCGAGAGAAGTGACAGGCAGGCCGGCGGGGAGCCGGCAGTGGACTCAGCGAGGGAGAGAACGCCAGGAACAAGACTCCCAGAGAGAGGGAGCCACAAGCTCAGGGAGTAGGCACCCGGGGAAGCCGGTGGCCTTAAGCCTCCTGACAGGCCAGTAGCCAGGGGGGAGCTCATCGGTCGGGGCTTAGGCACCCGGGTCAGAGCCTGGGCTAGGTGTGATATAGGAGTTGGAGTTTAGTGTCAGTATTTCACTCCCCTTTGGGGCTAGCTCGTGGTTGTAGTGTTGCGGAGGCCTTGGGACCATACGGGCTAGGGGCAGCCGAGAAACCAGGAGGGGTGAGACCACTAGGTAGCTTTCAGCCTGGGTAGTTTGGATCCCCAGGATAAGGACCACCGGGAGATTCAGGACCGGAAAAGCGGCGGGGCCGCCAGAGGAAGGCCACTAGAAGATCAGCAGCAGCAGGTGGCGATTGGCCGGGGTGTAGGGGAAGTTGGAGCCCCGTGAGTGCCCGCCGAAGGCGCAACGACCCCGGGAGGCAGCATTAACGGAGACCCCCACCACTGAGGTTACATTCAAAGTCGTGGCAGGCAAGGTTAGGGGGCCTTCCGTCACCACCCGAGGCACCTCCCGGGGCCCTCTCGTGAGCTCGTGGCCAGTGAGAACGGCCACTCGGGCTAGAGCAGCCCAAGAGCGCCTGGTCGAGCGGAGGCGGGCATAGAAATATATTAAGCTTTTTAGTTCTGTCAGGTGTGTAGTTCAACAGGAGACTCATTTAAAAAACATAATACATTGGATTGGTTGAGAAAGCCACCTTTGGGTGTGTGTAGATGAAACAGGGGCTCTAAATTGAAATGGTGGGTTTTTAAAAACACCACTTCAGTTTAGGGTCCTTTAAAGCCCTGTGTCATGCATGCACCCAAACTTACCTGCCACTCTGGCGGCAGGGAGAGGAGGGCAAGTTGCCGGCAGGTAGAGCAGTCCCTGGGCTGCAGAGGGGCTGGTGCTTCCCTCTGTGGCAACAGTGGTCCCACCCCCTGGCGGTACCCACCTGCAGGCACCTGGCTTGGGCAGTCCCGGGGGGCACTCCAGCCGCAGAGGGAAGCACCAGGCCCCTGCACAGCTTAGGCAGGCAGGCTCCAAGGGAAAAAGAAAAAGATCAGACTGGATGCTTTTTTTTTTTTTTTTTACTTGGGCAGTCTGCTTTCCCGGGCTGCTGCCAGGCTGCCTGCCCAGGCTTCCTGCAGAGCCCCTGAGCTGCATAGAGCCCAGTGCTTTGCTCTGCAGCTGTAGGCAGCTGTAGGCCAGTTTGCTGTGCCCCAGGTCATTTAAGGTGAATTATGCTGCTGAATTTGCTACAGTGGCTGGAACTACTGCACAATACACAGCCGATGCATGCAAACACCAACACCATTAAAATGGGCAACAGCATTTAACCTGCTTTAAAGTGCACACATGCCCCTCATTTCATCTACACACAGCCTTTATTTCATTTTGGTTTGCTGTTTTCTTACTAAAAATTGTAGTTTTCCTCATGCTCATCTCATAATCATGAATGGTGTTATTGATGCCAGTAGAGATACTGATAGGTATAAAGCAGAAGACTTAGCCCTTCTGACTTATCCTTTGTTACTTTCATTGGTCAGCTGACGAACATTTGTTTGTTGGTACATGTCTTGTCACCACTTTTGTGTATATTTTAACATTTCTGAATGCTTTCAGGTCTGGGCATATTTATACATGGTAAAATAGTATAAGACAAAGTCTGTTTTCTACTGTTCTGACACTATCAAGGGGACTTCTAAAGCATATAAATAAATTACACTTTGTGAATTGAGTATTAAGACGTGCATAAAGCAGTGGTGCTTTTAATCTTTGTGTTTCTGTTTGCCGCTTTATTTGTTGGTTATATCTCACAGTCTTTAATCAGTCAAAACAATGAGCTTTACTTGAAAGTTTGCCTGTGTAAGGACTGCAGTATTTTACCACATGAGCTTACAGGCTGGTGCTGATCTCAACAGCAGTGGCAATATTTTATTTATTCATTTCTTAGATTTATATGCTGCCCTTCCCAACAAAGGCTCAGAGTGGCTTACAGTAAGAGAACATAATCACTTATAAAAGAGAAGAATGAACAAAATAAGAGAACAAAACTTATGAAATCAAATAGAAGATCAAACTAAAATAAAAAAACCCATAACCCCACAAACAATATCCCAGCTTAGTCTTGCTTGCTAACTGTGTTCCCAACTAGGAAGCTCTTACAGTGCTTCTGCAAGATTACCAGGCTTGGCCTCTGGAAGGTCTCAAAGGGAAAGGAATCTCAGAGCTGAGCAGCAACTGCAAAGAACAACTTTCCATACATTTTTGCCGAGAGAATTTGATGCATTGATGGCACTTTCAGGATGGGGCATAAGGAAGAAAGTTGTCCCTTGGGTACATAGGGCCTCATAGGCCCAAACCAGCACTTTGAATTGTAAGTGCTGGTTACTGCAGAAAGTTACTGGAAGCTAGTGCAGACTCTGGAGCAATTGTCAATCAAATCAGAGATCAGGACCAGACACTTGGAGTCTTTTGCAGACATGTGTGTTTTTTAATCATCCGAGTTATTTTTTTTTCTGTACTATGGAAGAAGGAAACTGTCTTTAATATACACCAGATTTGCAATCCACCTACCTACTCATGATGAAGTTCCCATGGTTTCTGAAGTGACATCATGGCATACAACCAGCACAGAATTTCTCTTCTCAGCACATGGGCCAGATAAAATCACTACTCCTCTATATACTTCTTAATTCAATAAAATATTGTGCAGTTTCACAGACAGAAGGATATGCTACTATAACTACATGCAACTACAACAGCATGTGTTTCTTCAGTATTCATCATGAAAGAATCAAAGGGTGCTTTATAATCCAGTCCAATACTAGATACAAACTTTTAAATAAATAAATGGTGATTTAGGGATTTATAAAACACTAGATCAAAAATGGTAATCTTCAAATCGAAAAACTATGGTGATGGGCACTGTATCAGGACTTGAACAGTAAAAACCCAAAGCTTTTTTGAATGTCTGCAGGTCTTATATGTGCAGTTAAAGTTTATAATAAAGCAACACTGATTCTCTAATTCAGTAGCAATCTTCAATTTTCCATTTTCTGAAAATGCCGCATGGGTTTAATAATATACTGAGAACAACATTTACAGATAACAAATATTGATCTTGTATTTTTTTTTATTTGGGCATTCATAGTACAGATTTTTTTTCTTATTTTGGATGTTCCAAAAATAAAGTATTTTAGATTTCAAATATAATATCTGTTTTTACACACACACACAACTCTTGTCGGAAAACTGAAAAATACAAAGTTGTTTACAGTCTGAAGGCCAGTTTAGGCCCTTGATTGTATATATGCAAAATCCACTGAATCCAGTTGTCACCAGATTTAGTCTCATATACATTTAAGCACATATGTAGCTTTACTTAAATAAGCAGCCCCACTGCAATGGGACCATTCGTATGAGACCTGTTTTTAGGATTACTGTGTAAGTTAGCAACACCAAGGGATGTGATAATTTACTGTACAGAGTAGCTGCTACCCTCATATCCTTGTTTTAAACAGCACTTAGGTATACCTTCATCGTGGTTTGAAACCTGCGCACACTTCTTATTGATTTATGAGCAAATTCTAGTCTATTTTGGTGGGTGGATAAATAAGGCAACAAGACTTGTGGAAACCCCCTCTCCCCCTACCCCCTTCAATATCTGACCATGGGCATTATATCCCACAAACCATCACTTCTGCCTACTGTTCAGCCAGCATCTTGTCAAATCTGGCTGCAAGATTAAGTTTCCTGATTCTGAATTCAATATTGGATCCCTTAGGATATAAGAACCAAGCTGGAACATTCTGTTTGTGGGGTTTTTTAAAAAAATGGATAAAACTGTCAGCTCTGAGACCTCAGTTTGCCCTGACTATAATGATAAATTTTTATGGATGGCATAAGTGAAATGAGTTTGATGTTCTCTACTTTATTAATCCACATTAGAAGCTGTTTTTACATTTCCTGCAATGTTCAGCCTTTACTCCAAAAGACTGAAGGAGTCTTGTTTGCAGGTAGTATTTCTGCTTTCCATCATCCATCCCAGTAGATCTCTACGTTTTTGGTTTGGAGGCATCCCTCATTTGACGCAAGCCAGCCCTCATTACATGTGAGGCACCCCTCCATAACTTGTGTGAATGGAGTGGCACCTGATTGCAAAATTAATATATGTGTGACAGTGCTTACCTCCTTGCAGAAGGGCCAGGAAGCAGAGGTGGGGAATAGGCCAGGCAGGAACAAATCTGAGCCTACACTTATCTGCTTATCTCATCATACCTCACTTATTTCCTCACAACGAGTGGCACCCTTCAAAAGATCTGGCTGCACCCCAAAATGCCACGACCTCATGGCTGTGAATCTATGATCTACCCAAAGAAGGTGAAGCCTGCTCTGTATACACAGACCTGATATTGAAAAGGTAGGGAATCTTTTAATGGCTGTGTTGCCTAGAACAGGTTATGCCATGCCTGGCCATTCCTTTGTTAGAGAAGGTTTCCCTTAAACAATTTAAATTTTTCAAGAAAGATTTGTGTTTTTCTTTCTTTAGCATGTGGCAACTGTCTGATCAAGCCATACAATGAGATGAAACATCCCCATCTGAGATTTTACTGTTGATGTCAAAAGGAACTGAAACATTCAGCTCAAGACACACAACTCCTACCAGAAACAATGGAAGCAATGGGAATTTGGGGAGGTTCATCACTTCCCAGGGTTTGGCACAAGAGCAACAATTGCATTAAAGGCATTACTGTATTTTTGTTACTATTTACTTGTTGAAAGGAAACAATGATATTATTTGATTTTAATAAAAATTACATCTTTAATAACTCTTTAATGTAGGTTGCAGTGAGTATTTAGATGAAATCCCCTATATAGTATATGCAAAAAAATTAGTTCCAAAGCACTTCCATCATAGGATGGTAAAGAGTATTTAAAGGTGACATCGTTCTCACTGTAGATAATGGAATTTTTTAGACAGTTTGAAATAATAAACTAATAAATTATTATTGCTTTAATTGTAGTCGATGTGGTATTTTTTTCAATTCTATATTTTCCAAGCAAGGGATAAATCCTGAAGTTCTTATTTAGATTATGCATTCTAATAAAATTCCTATTTGCTTCAATATGAATAGAACACAAGTAAAAGTACTGGAGCTTTAAAGGTTGGCCCAAAATGTGGGAAAGCAGTTAAAGAAGTAAACAGTTTAGTAAAATTAATAATAATCTTGATATATCAATAATTATCTACTGCAGTATATCTAAACCACTGTTGTTTTATTTAGTATTAACACCAGGTTCATTAATCTGCTTGTAAAAGGTTTATGCCCTGTTATTTTCTCTTCCTTTAAACTCTTGTTTTCATAGCAGGGGGTAACTAAAAAGCACTTTTGTCTTTTACTTTGTCCCCTTATTATTTTTCTTTATGGAAGTGCCATTACACAGCTGGATTGTATCTTCTGAACACAGAGAAGATGAGATCCCTGAAAATGTTCGAAACTTATAAAACAAAAATTACTTGATGGAAGCAGCAGCTGAAATAGTGTTAGGTTGTTTTTAACATTTTCCCCCCTTTTGCTTAAGGACCTGTTTCTCTTTAGAATGCCCTTGTCTGTCTTCAAGCTAGTCCTCACTCAGATCTCAGTTCTGCAAACAGTTACTCAAATGAGATAGTCCATACCTAGGAAGTAGTCTAAGCAATGTCCACAGAGATAATCACACAGCCTCATGCAAGTTTGAGCCGTATTACTTACCAACCTTTCTGTAGGTTTGAGATTTGTTTAAGAGTGGAAAATGTAATTAAAAAACTCAATGATCCCGACAGATCTAGCTCAGTAAACCCTTTTTCACATTAAAAAAAAATATTAAATTTATACCCTTGGTTACAAAGGGATACCTCAACAAAAAGCTTCCCCCCCCCACGCCTCCTCCTTTCATTGCCACTTTCCAAATAGTTACGAATTTAGAACATTCTCTTGATCTTCAAAATTTTCTTTTGATCTAACAGTTAGATAAAACTCTCCTATAGAACAGCACTACTAGTCAACAGAGAATCAGTAACAAATATCAACAACTAATCTCTCTCTTTTGAAGAAATAGTCCTACATATCACAGAGGTTTCAAAACCAGCGATAAAACAAAAAGCCTGCAGCTATAGTCCATTTACCTGTAGCCCTGACATCCTTGAAAAATAAAAATGTTCCCAAGCCTTAAATTACTCTCTTTAATCCAAATCGTCAGCTCTAATTATACAACAGTTTGTATTGCAACTGTTTAACTGGCATTTAAATCAGACACCCCTGTATTTATTAGCAATGGCAGTTACTCAATAGGCAACCTGATCCTCATCCTACAAGCTGCTATTCATGTGGGTAGGAGCCAAGGGTGGTATAAGAAGTCAGGATTACTCACATAAGTAAAGCCTTGGGTCCCAATTCAGCAGAGTGCTTAAGCATGCACTTACATTTTAAACGTGTGTAAGTCCTAATAACTTAAATGAGATTTAGAATTAAAAGCAAGCAGAACGAAGGCCTCTCTCTGAGAGCCTGCTTCCTGACAGGTCAGCACAGCAGCTGTTATAATTACGGTGCAATAGGAAGCTTTGGAAGCACATGCCACAAAGAGAAGTTATTCACCAACACAAGGATATTTTACCCTACTCTCATCTTGTGTTGGAAATGCTATATACATTTGTCTTCAATTGTCCTTTTATTTTCTTCAATTTGAGTTTTAGTCCAGATCAGAGGAGGAAAATAAAAGTCTTGTTACAGCTACAGGTCAGTGTAAGATAAGAGGCTCAGCACAGTCACTTCCATGTACTGTACATAGGAAAGTGGCCCAGATTGGTATTTAGTTTATCAGACTAGAATCTAGGAGCCACAGCAAAGGTACTTGAATGTAAATGCACTGCAGGAAGATAAACATCTATACCACTGAAGGAGTGTAGCAAGCCCAGCAATTTAAAGGTCATATCTTATGCATTATTGTTCTTTTAGAGTTAAAACAATGGTGGATATACCTAGACTTCAGATCACTGCTTTTTAAACGTTTGACTTCATTATTGGCTTCAGCTACCAACTATAATGCTAGACAGCAGAGTAGCATGGAATAAAAAGCCAGGAAACAGAAAGAAATCCACTAAGAAAAAAATATTTAAAACATTTTTGGAGGGCTAATATCAATTAAAAACTGATTTTGGTGCAAAAGCAGGAAAATACTTTTATATTTGAAAGAAAATGATAAAAATCCATATTTTACACTTTAAAAGGAAAGGTCAGCAGATCAATGCATTCTTTTGCTGGAATCCAGGACTAGGACCAAAGAATTTACATATATTAAATTAACTAGATCCAAACTCCCCTACAACAAATATTTATATTGTAAAATATTACAGCCACATTCCTGCATCTCCTTACAATAATAATTCTTAAGGATACACTATACTAGAGAGCATATAAAAGAGCGTGTTTCTGTGGAGATGGAATGCTTCATTATCAGAGTACCAGCATGTTCATAAATATTTAAAAAATGTTTTTGAAGTTTTTAGACATGATTCTTTTTGTTTACATTGCTTCACCAGTATTGAAACAATGTTCAATGTGTACCTGTCCATAACTCTCACTTTCTCCGACTACAGAGAAAGTAGTTACATAGGACAATTATGTCAGTGGTGGTTGTTCAATAAGTAGATGGGGAAGAAATCCTATTGACCTTACTCATGCAAGTAGTCGTGTATGTCACAATGGGACTAATCTTGCAAGAGAGATTAAGATTTGGCCCAACATATATACAAAAGGGATTACTTAATATGTACTTTTAAATAGACATTTTAAGCATAAGTATATAGGATGTTTCTTATTATAAGAGTACATTTTATATGTTCCTTATAGACTGCGCAGTTTAAGAGAAAATTTTTCTCTACATTATTACCTGAGGAATTGTTTGATACACTTTCCAGAAAAAAATTATACATCTCATCTTCATTGATTAAAAATTACCCTGCTACAAATAAATTTATCTGCATTACAAAATAAAACCAAACTCACTAATTTTACTGTTCTGATTGAGGTTTTAAAAAGTGACTAATGAGTCAAAGACATGAGTGACTTCTCCAAGATATCTATTCTACTTGCTATCAAGTAATTAAAAAATGAAAAAGAAAAATAAACAGCTCAAGAAACTGAAGAGGAAGCCCAGCTATGCTACAGCAACATATCAATCTCATAAATTGGTCTTCTGAGCAGAACTCTCAATGGAAAAAGAGCATGTGTTTACCCTTGCATAAATAGCTTTTGTTAGATTATAAGATCATATGGAGGATACTATTTAAATATATAAAATAAACATGGTTAATGCTTAGAAAAGGAACTCAAACCTACTAATAATATTTACAAGCTCCCGCCTATTTGAAGATTTTTACCTAATTTACTTCATCTGTTTTTATTGCTATCTAATTTAATATGCCTCTCTTCTACTATATTTGCAAGAAAACCAGAGAACACAGAAATGTGCAGCCAGCCTGGGCCCTCAGGCCTGTGGATCAAGATGGCAGGCTGGCCTTGGTTCCCCTGGGGATAGCAGAGCCAGAAGGGTGATTGGACACAGTGACCTGTCTGCATGAGATGAGACAAAAACAGGAGGGCTGTAATGCTGATGAACTAACCTGTCACTCACAAGCTCAGGTCTCCAAAAAAAAAAAAAGAAAGAAAGAAAGAAAGAAAGATGCAGTAAATATTTAGTGACGACAGTAGGTGGGAAAATTTAGTATAATTTGAATAATACACACAGATAGTAACCTGCTACTTTGGGTGGCTTCAGGATGAAGGGGCAGGCAGGTTCCAAATCTTCTTAATTGTTCATATAAAAGGAGAGAAGGAAAATAAATGCAAAAAGATAACTGTTATCATGGTTCACATGTAAGGAAGGTTGCTATAGACTACTGCTGTCAAGGATCAGGGTTTGATTCCAAACGTTCCAGTTACGAATCAAAATCACAATGAGCAATGAGCTTCTAGATCTTGACATGATAGGAAAGGAGGTTGTTCTTCAGAATACTTGCCTCCTTAATTGATTGCTTGGGGGAGGAAAAATCCAGAGGGAAGGTATATAAGCAATTTTGCACCTTAGATCCAGTACACCCAGCTGCTAGCTAATGGTTAATATTGTAGCACTATGTCTACCAATGCCATCACCAGTGGGAACCACTGTGGACAGTGGTGCTTGGAGACAGATGAAATCAAGATAAAAAAAATGAAAACAAAGTGAAGAATGCCTGTAATAATGAAAAATACCTTGAGCTGAGTGAGAATGCCTTTAAACTAGCATGCTTAAGTTATTCACAGACTTATGCCTGAACTATAAATAACTTGTAGTGTGCATTTATGCAGTGGTGTACATATAGTTTAGATTCTTAATTATGTACATTTGCAGCCCATAACTAGTAAATAAGAGAGCATTTCAGAGTTTGGCAAGATCAGCCACAACAGCATTTCTCTGTAGGCAGAGAAAAATACTGTCTTAAAATGAAGATTTAATGGTAAACATTTCTTTAAAGCTTTAATGTTTGCGACTTGAAAGTTAAGAGAAACTCTTAAACAACTTTTTTCTAGTGCTGTGGTTTCACCAACTGAGTCTTGTATTTTAAATATTAGCATGTATAGAATATGTAAAGTTTTTTATATGCAATAACAGATATACATTTCATTTTTGAAAGATTTTATGGAATGGAGGATATGTTTCCTGACAGTTATTTCTATTATATTGTTTTACAACCACAGATACATAATTTTCTAAGTTCATCAATATAAGCAACATATAGTGATTGCTATGTGCCTTCCAAATTTTAAATAACAGTTTTCATTTAATAACCAAAAAAACAGTGTCAACGGTTTTAAATGAAAGAGTAAAGTATTCTAATTTGTTTAAGTATTATCATGTACATATTGATAAAAAAGAAAGGAAATGACTTAATTGTTTCACTTAATTTACATTAAAAGACTGTGTGTTTGAGCACCTACACATAAAAATAGATATGTACATACACATGTACACTATGTGCACATATACACACCCACACATATAGCTGAAAGATGTTCAGAACATATATCTGACTTACACATTAAGTTATATGGTAATAATATTTTTAAAATCTAACATAAAAAACAAACAAGCCCACTGCCTAAATTGCTAAATGTATTTTTTCTTTGAAGTGCATGCCCTTGTTATTGATTTTTGGGAAATGAACTACAACACGATATAAACATTTTTTCAGACATTCACCTAACTTTTTAAAATTGATAAACATGAAATGTTACACACAACATTGTCCATATCCATTCCGTTGTAAAAAAAAATCACTTAAATAAAGCTCATAAGTATATGTTAAACAGCTGACTTACATTTTCATATGTGCCATATAAAAAGTTACATTAAAAGTATGTTACAGATATCAAAACCTCTGAGATTTTTCAAACCTTCAAAATACATTTTTGTCAGCTATACACATGTAAATGCTTACCATCATATTTGCTTTACTACTATTGAATCTATTTAACACTGAACAAGTTTTCACAGAAAGGTAATTAATACTCTGAAATATATTTTTGCATGCAGTTTTAAAAAGTGGCAGATATTTGTCAGTATAAACTACTTGCCTAATAGGAAGTTGTTAATCTTAATGTTTGAGGGATTTTTAATAAAAAATGTATCTTCTGTTTTTAAAATATTTAAAGCACTACAAGTCTGTAGTAAACGTGGTATTACATATCTGTCAATTTCTACCTAAAAATGCATTAGTGTATACGATCATATTAATAAACCATGTGCTTTGAGAGACTTCTGCTTTGCCATAATTTTGTTGAAAATAGTATGTAGGATGTGTATTTTTCCATCACTGCATCCACATATAAGAGACACAAATACACTGTCATCACTTCAGCAGCATGTGTCCACTACACTAGAAACATATGCAAAAAAAACCAAACAACAAAACTTTTGAGAGTTCATAAATATCCTTTACCAGAGACTGATTTACAAGTCAACGTTTAATGAGAAAGTGTTGAGTACTTAAAATTTTGTTAGGAAAAAAAAAAATCAGCTACCTTTTCTCCACTCCTATTGCACTCAGGAAAACAGCCCTCCCTATGCAGCAGGACACTGTAATTTCTTTCACCACTTTAGGTTATTATTTGAAGGCAAATGAAAAGACAATGATTCTTCTCTCTTCTGGTTATGCTCAAAACACAACATTTAAAGCAGACACATAAAACTACAGACTTATCAGAAATCACAAAACAGAAAGAGAAGGACTCACTGACCCATTTGGAAGACAAAGACGACAAAACGGAAAAGCTCTAAAAATCAGCTTGTGAGGCCTCTGAGAGATATTCTTCTGGCATTTCATCACAGCAGCCCCAGACCAGTTCACTTCCCTGGATACAGGGAGGGAGAACTAAATAGAGCTGTTTATTAAAGCTGTTGTGCTGGATTGCATTAGGAAGCACGAGCAGACCACCTGGACCTTTCAGATTGTGGCAGTGTTTAATTTGCAGGCTGCCCCTCTGCAGCAGCAAAGACTACTACATTTACCAAGCTCAATCACACATTATCTGGGTTAGAAGTAAAAGCAAAAAAAGAAAAAAAGAAAAAAAAAAGAAAAAAAATCCACAGCCTGTAGTATAAGAATACAGTCAATATTAGAAATAATGAACATTAGGAATATAAAGCAACTCCCTAGTAAACATAACACTTTCACTCTTCACTTCTTCCACTGTGGTGTATTTAGACAAAATACATAGGTAAATTAATCAACAGATTTTTGGCAAATCTTAGACTAAATTATAACCTGGGATTATTATAGAAAAGCATGGCATTTTAGGTTTAACTAGTGATTCCATGGTCAGATTAATGTAGTCTTTTGCCTCTCTCACTTTCACTACTACACTTGCTGGTAGCTGAAGATACAGATAGAAAGATGGTACTGTAAATATGAATTATGTGAATCATATGGTTAGACCCTTGTGAAAAAAAATAAAAGGGGAGTTGAGAAATGGCTGACTCCATACCTGACCAATTACAGCTTGCATGGTCCCTGTGTCCTGCTGAGCTGAAAGATCGCAATCCATCATATGTAGTCTTTGAAAAGGAGAATGGGGGTTTCTGGCATGCATCTGTCAATCAACTTCTGCACTCACAACCATCACCAAAAGCAAAGGAAAAAAAGTCAAGCTGCTCCACCAAATAGGATGAAACAGTCATGTGACCTTCAGCACACTCGCACACATACATACTTCCATATAACGTATGAATTTTCTGCAGATATGAAATGACATTGACAAATACCCAATACCAAGTAAATAAAGTGAGACAAACAACTACTCACCAAAGACAAAACACTTGCTGTAATCTTTAGCCTAAAGATTTAATAAACCTAAAGGTATTTTAAACTGATGCTTTCTTTTACGCCTAAACTTTCCAGATAAGGTGATATAATTTTATATATGCATACAGTGGTCAGAACTTTAACCCTTTGCGCTCTCTCTCAGCTGCTCTCTCTTTATTTCTTCTCTCATAGTTATCTGTTGGCTGTTAGCTGTTTGATTTCCTGATTTTTCTTCTTTAACTTTCTTTTTTGTCAAAGAGAGCTGTCCTGCTGTGCTTGTTACATATGTGTACAAATAATGAGAAACCAATAAAAAGAAACTGAAAAAAAAAAGATAAAAGAGGAGAAAGTGGTACCTATGCTAAAAGCTAAAATGTTCCTCACTGAATTACACCATCAGGAGTCAAACACCCGCCGATTGGAAAAATATATTTAAATATTAGTTTGTGTGAGCTGTGATGAGCACTCAGAATATAAAATATTCAGACTATGTAAATCCTCCTCACAGAATCCTTTCCATTTTGAAGGTTAGCAGAGTTTTGGTTCATTCATTGCTCCACTGAACTGACATAAAATGTTGTTACTTATGATGGCAAACATTATCATTTTTTCTAATGGAAGCAGTTTGTTTCATACATCTTCCCGTCTGAGTTAAGATTTGCAAGAATTTCCAAGACTATTTTTTCTTCTTGTCAAAATATATCATGCACTTGTCTCCAAAAACTGAGTGTCATGAACAACACGTTAGAGCATTGATTGCCGATGTGTTATTGGCCAGTGATTGCTGAAGGGTGACATTAATGTAACCCACTAGCACTTTAACCCTTTGAGGATCAATACAGCTATTTGGCAATATATTAGACTAACAGCTTCTACTGTTTTTGCAGCATTACTGTTCAACATAATTATAAATATCAAGCTATCTTTTTCTCCTCATTCCAAAAAACTCCAGTTACACTGCTATTAAAAATGAGCTAATTTAGAATTATTGTCAGAGTAGAACACAATGAAAAACAGGAACAGAACTTACTATTTCAAGGACACTTATATTAGACTTCTTCCATTTAAAACAGTTTTCTTACTAGATTTTTAAATAATTCTCTTTTTAAAAAAGGTATTGACAATTTACCTAAGCACTTCTAATATCATTAATGCCCTTGAAATACTTAGAAATTTACAAGGAAAACTTCTTTTCACATGAAAGTCACATAGGATTGCATGGAATAAAGAAATGCAAGAATGTCACAAATGTCACATTTTCCACTGTTGCTTTTTACTGAATTTGCTAATTATTTTTTGTAACAATATATTAAGATCCAAAGTCAAGAAGACATAGAACTTCATGGAGTGGGTGAGAGTTTATGGTAGAGGAGGAAAAGGAGAAAGATATGTTGATCTAATAATGCATTCTTCGAGTTCCCACAATCCAATTATTTTAAAATTACTAAGCAAAAACTTAAGGGAAATGGTTTTGCTGAATACGTGAAACAAACCATAATGGAAATGAGAAAAAGTCACACTTTGACACCCGTAGAGATTCAAAAATGTACCCAGGGCAGCAAAAAATGTAAGCCTAAAAAGTTGTTCAAATCAAGCATTGTAAAAATGATGTGCAGTATTAACACTAGAACTCTTTTCCCTTGGGATTGTTAAGGAGCATTTGAAATGGTACTTCAACATCTGCTCTGCATTTAATTTATAAACATAATTAAAATGCGCCATTTGTGCTGAAATCTTATCTTCTCTTTACCCGTGGAAGAAAACACATCAAACTAATACCCCAGGTTGCATTTTAGTCAGCTGAGAATATGTTGCTGCTCCATTCTTCAAGAAGATCCTATGAAAAAACAGATATTGTTGTAAAGGGCATAATCACCGTCAATATGATAAGCGTAAGCAAAACAAACAACAGCTGATGCATGGGAAAAGAGGTTGAAGGGTATGCCTAAGCTGTCTCCAGAATAGCAACTTTGCTACAGGCAATTATAGGAATCTAAAAGGAAAGTTAAAGATGTTTTATGGTTTCTTTTTGGGATGAGCCTTCCTGCAGTGGAAAAGCATGGACTCATTTAAAATGTCCTTAGTTCCTCTAAGCAGGCAAATGCCGTGCTTACTTCTATAGGGATTTTATTACTAGACACTGGTCTAGACATCTTTTCACACCATATCCCTCAGTATACACCAAAACCATTGACATACCATCTTACATACAAAGAGTGGGTCCCCACATGCGGGGGGGGGGAGGGGGGGAGAGGAGGGAGGTGGTTTGTGCCACAAACCACATGCGGAGAAAATGAAAATGTGCACTGCCCTGGAAATTTGCAGCAAGGTGGCTGCTGGGCAGATTCTGTGATTTTGGAGCTGTGCCCCTGCTGCACCAGGACACCAGATAATACTGCTGGGACTGACACAGATTTGTGTTGTTACTATTTGTGCCTCTACAAGCACGTGCTCCTGCTTGTGGGTACCTACCCAAAGGTGGTAAAATGCAGACCCTCCCTCACAGACATGACACAAGCACACACTGGCATGCACATACCTGAAAAGAGGAACACTTGCATTACGTTGTGAAATGCATTGCCCAGTTGGCTTATAAACATGAGTAAGATGAGTATATACCCTCCCAGTGTCTCTGAATACAACTGAATCTCTGCTGGTACTATTAGCCCTAATAGCTAGGGGTTTCCTTTTTGCCACTCTGCCATTTGCCCTTAACTATTCAGCACAAGAGGTACTTTCCTTCAGCCATAGCATAACAATGTGTGGGGTGAGAGGGACACAAGCCCCAGGCATGGCCCAAGAGAGGGAGAGTGTGGGAGAAATGTCACCTTCCACTGTTTTTTGTTTGCACCTCAGTCCCTCAGTCAAATCTGCCTGCATCTGCAAGTATTGCCAGCTTGTGCACAATTATTCTGTCCTGTGCACTGAAGGGTCCATATCAGTGACTCCATCACTATCACCCCAATAGCTTCTCTAGGCAACCTTCAGGGTCTCCCCAGGACACCCTAAGATCAGATGCTGGTTGATGGTGTGTGGTCTCTCTCCTTATTGTTTGAGAGCTAGGCTTCCACCTTCCTCACAACTCTCTTTTCTCTTCCAAAAGAAGATAAAAATGTATGATCAATGTTCAAACTCAGAAAGAAAACACTGAGGAAAGAAAGTTGCACATGCCTGAGTGCAGATCCTAGGGGGAGATCAGAGCATAAGAGGGTGTTCTGGCAGACCAGGAATGATGTAGTGTTGCCATCTTCAAAAAATTTTCTTGAAGGACAAAAACAACAAACACTGCAATGCTGTGATGGTGCATTGTGACCTGTTGTAGCATTTTCATAGCGGATATATTGTTTTCCTGTCTTGTCACCATAGTTGATTTCAATGGACTTTCATGGGCATAACTGGGAGAAATATTGGTCTTGACTTAGGATGTGATGACAATGAATTGCAATAAAGGATGACGAACAGCCTTCTTAAGTGTTTGTATAATGTCTGGCACAATCAGGGCCCTGATCCTGATGGATTCTACTGCAATATAAATAATTAATGAATCCATAATATTAATGACTCACACAGGGGTAGCACCTTGTGCATTAACAAGAAGCAGCAAGCAAAATTCTGTTGTTAGTTGTAAAACCCAAGCAACTGGTAACTTTGTAAGCTTTACCCTGTGTAATTAAAAGAAGAATTTGGCCAACAGGATTTTAGCTATGAATTTTATGTACACAATACACCCAGGAGATGCACAAGAGATCCGTGAAAATCAGACAAGTGGCATCCCAACCAGTATAGATTAGTACCAGTCCTAATTAACTTCATTTTCCTTTTTTCAAAGTTTCTTTCCTTTCATCTGCTGATGAGTTTTTTGCCGCACTCGTCATCAAGTGAAATAAAAACATTTGAAAGCTATAAAAAATACAGAAGGACCAGAAATGCTGCTTTTGAGGGCCCGATGGAAAATGGCATCCGAACTCAGCTCTTTGACATTTTGACACTTGCTCATGAAGACACTTACATGCGATAATTTAATAAATTCCATCCTTTCTTCCAAGTGAATATATAGGTTGGTAGAAGAGAAGAGTTAGAATGCTATAGAAGTTAGCATGCTGCATATTATTTCTTAAGAGATTATAATACTTTAGATACAAATGAACTTTTTCTGCTTAATATTTATTACTGTTTCTTTTGTCCTGCCTTGAAATGGGAATGACAGGTCCTTTTATAAACAAATTGGCAGGTTGTCTAGTTTCACTGTGCTCCCTTTAAGCCTCATTTGAAATACTAAATCAGAACTTCTCACAGCAGTTTTCCTTAGAGAATCAAAACAGATATCCTCATGCTTCTTACAGCAACAGTGCACTAGGGGGACTATTTTTCCTCTTTCTACAGCAATGGGAACACAACATTGTCAGAACAAGCTGTACTGGTATGAGAATGCCAGACCTTTACTCACCAGCGTTAATAGGTTAAACACATAAGACCCAGATCTGCACTACTTGAAGATAAACATGCTGAATTTTCAGTGGATCTCTGTGCAGCTTGGGCAGCAGAACCTTTATGGCCTTTGCCTTTTGATTTTCATGGATCTGTGTCAGTAGATGTAGCTAGAAGTAGGTTTTTCCTCTGGGCAACATTCTGCTCTTATTTATACTTAATTTTAGGGATATGTTTTAGATTCTCAAGAAGAAATGGATCCTTCACACTCCATGTCCATCTAAGACATAGCATTTTTGCAGGTAGTTGGGATTTTTAAGAGCTTTTCTGCATGCAATTATCTGTGCCTTATTCTGGCTTGTAGATGCCTCTGAATAAATTGGAAATGTACTACACCTCACCTAGCTTCCCTATCTCCCCTCCAAATCTCAGAGCTCTGAAGGTTTTGTCTGGTTCAGCAGTGGAAAGGACATTTTTAGGCACTTTAAGTATAGCAATCAGATATACTTCTTCATGGACAATCAGCTTCCTTATGGACTTGGAAAAGAGATTTTTTTTAATCCAGTGCAAGTCTATTGATTCCTGCACAACCAAGAGGAGGGTTTATAAAATCAACCTCTGCCCAGGCCGTTACGCTGAGTGGACAGAAAATTCTACCTTCTCCTTGGGATTAGAGAAGGATGGAGTTTGGGGGCATCACAAGGCTGTGGGCATCATACTAGCCACTTCTTGGGACTCAGAATGAATTTTTCCAGTGCCAGAATGGTGTGGAGAAGGTGGGATTTTTTTGCCTTCTTCTCAGCAGGCCACAGGAATAGTTAGATTAAAATTTAGTTTGACAGAAAGTGGATTAACAACAAGTGGATTAGAAAATAGATTAGAAAAATAGGTTTACCAGTTTTCCAGTTCCAAAAAAGAAGACACCTGTCACGCGGGAGGGTAGAGGGAAGGAGGGTATATGATTGTGGGGGGCAGTGATATGCCGATGCCCTGCCCCTGCACATTCTGTGTCCCCTTGCTGCCAAGCCACAGCCCCTACCCAGCCTTGCTGCTGCCCCTAACTCCCAACCTGCAGAAAGCTGGCCCTGCCAGTACCCCTCACACCCAACCTACAGTACGCTTCCCACCAGGCCAGGCTGGTGCCCCTCACTCCCAACCCACAGCCCCCTGGCACTGCCAGTCCCCTGCCCCCTGGTGCCCCTCACTCCCAAGCCACAGCGCTCCCCAGCCCGGCTGGTTGCCCCTCACTCCCAACCTGCAGTGCCCTGCTCCCCCGATCTCTGCAGCTTCTCCTGGCTGCCCCACCCCTGAGATCAAGGGCACTGGCCCCAGTGCCACCGGCCCAGCCACACAGCTGCCTACTGCCCCTGAAGGGCCCCCTCTGCTCCCCTCTGTAGCTGGAGGGGCAGGCACATCCTCCCCACCTTCCCTACCCTGCTGCAGCCCTGGCACCTGGTCAGCTTCCCCTAGCACCAGCAGGCACCCATACCCTGCCCCCCCCTACACCTCTGCCAATACACACACATAAGCACCCTCCCCCAGCTCCCTGGACAGTCTCCAAGCCCTGGCCCTCCAACCCCTGTCCCCCACAGACTTACCTGCATCCAGCTGCTAGAGCTGTTCCCACCACCCTGCTTGGCTGCATGCCAGCCACATGTGTGTGCATCCTGCCTCCAGTTACTCTCCCCCACTCCTCCCAGCCCCAAGCAGCTCCTTGCTAGGACAAGCCAGGAAAAACTTCAAAGCTAAGCTGACCAAAATCCCAGACATTTGATCATATTTAAAAAAACTACTCTGATGGAGTTTGGAAGATCCAGAAAGAAGCCATGTCCAGAAAACCCTAAGAAATGGTACCCTATGGTAACCCTAAGAAAAAGGCACTTCCTAAGAAGGGAGGGAATGGGCATATGGCACTACAACAGGGAGCCAGAGGCTGCTGTTACCTTAAGAGTGAAGGAGCAGCAGGTACAGCCCCAGGACGGGGACAGCTGCCCATTATGAGCAGCCAGGAAACAGGTACCTGGGGATTTACTTGGTACAAGTACTTAGTGGGTGACATAGTCCTAATCATATTGTTGGAGTCAGATTAATGGGATAGACAGAAAATGTCACCCCTTTGCCAGGTGAAATGAAAGGAATGATATAAGCCTTCCACCAGGTGGCATAGATTACAAAGAAAGGATGGCCTAGACTGGATGAGTCACTGCAAGAGGGTTTCCAGTTGTGATATTTCATAAAGCAGAGGCCTACACTAAACCACATTCCTGGTGTCTTATCTGCCTTCTTGCACTGCCTGAGACAACAGTCTTTTTAGCCATTTATTTACTGGAAATAATACAGGCAGCAACAGAAAAAAATATTTATATTCTGTGAGTGATAGCACTTGACTGAACAGCAGAATTCAACAAGAAAAGCCAACCTATGAGGTCATGAGCTCACAAACAAGTGAGGTAAACAAAAGACAATGTCCTTCAGTATGTTACTTCATCCATGGGTATGAATAGACTGGGTAGTTAGACCAGTGAGTCTAAAAAGGTTGAGAACCAAGGCACCCCAAGAAAATACCAACTCTTAGTTTTCACTCTCTTAATTACAGAAAAATAATAAAGCAATTCTTCTGTTGCAAAGATCTCAGAAAGACTACAACAGGATCGAATGTGTTTAACACTGTGGATTCCTATGTGAATCTCTGGGTTATCTTGCAAAATATGTTTAGACACCTAACAGTGCTAACATTACATGGCACTCTGTGGCATCCTTGAAAAGATGTCAAGGCACCCCAGGGTGCCACGGTACCCTAGTTGAGAATTACTAAGTTACAGTAGATGACTCTCTCTTCTTTTACCTTGAGGTAAGCTGGTCATGTGCATATGCACCCTGAATGAGCAATAAATAGTTCCTATATTTCATATTGTGATTACTGGAATTCTCCCATCTTAATTGTTACGAGTCAAATAATCTTGTATGAACAGTTCCTATCCTGTATTTTTGCAAGAACTTGGGAGGGGTTTGGAATGCTGTTGACAATGAAAACAGAATAACTATTAGCCGCAGACAAGCTTCTCCATTCTTCCTGAAAGCAGGTGAAGTTGTGATTTCATCATGTACCTGCTTTAAGTCTGTATGCAATGCCATATTTGTTTCTATTAACTAGAGCTCTGCATATATCCTGTCACACATCTGTTCCTCGTACAAAATAATAGTATGGTTCTGTATTTCAACACTGAACAGAAATGTAGGCATTATCAGTAACAAAATGTGTGCAATCACAATACAGATCTGCATTCACCAAGGTCCAGTTCCACAAAACTATTTAGAAACCTAACTTTCACTGAAATCACTAAATAGGAGTTAGGTGACTATATAACTTTGTGAAAGTGTTCCCATATTCCTCGTATGTTTGCAGTTTGAATGTTTCTCCAAGCATAGAAGAAGACACGGCAGATACAAGAAGGCAACTCAGAATTTTACATTATAATATGTCACAGCGAGTGGTCCTTTGGCCCCCTCAAATGTGTAGTACTGTGTATTGTGCAACATCAGATGTGAGCAGGTATCAGTTTACAAACAGTAAACATACTGAAATATCTGCTATGTCACATAATACTGCTAATTGTTTCTCGTTTAGTACCACCTATCAGTGGGCTAACCAGTTGTTAACTGCCTCTGCACATGCTGAATAATAACAAGAGGTAAAGAGGGTAGCAATTGCTATATTGAAAGTTGTCCAATGTGTTCCATTATAAGACCCTGCCTTATACTGTTTTCTATTTTGTCAAGTTTTAAGTATTCAGGTTGAAATTTTTGATGCTTGGGGGTCTTCCTCAGGGTGATATTTTATTTTCTTAAAGTTTCAGTGAAAGAAGCTCAGTCATTCCTGAGAATGAGCTGAGGGAAAAGATAGCTAAAAGAATAAAAAAACCCACTGTTTTGCTGTTGTTAAAAGATGTGCAACCAGGTGTCAAGAATCTCTGGCATCCATCCCCATGATCTGAAGCAATGATGATATTTGAGCAAGGAGTTTTCCTGGTGACATGTATGAGCCTTTTACCACCCTCATGAAAACCTGTCTAAATCTGGACAATAATTTAATTTCTCAAATGCTCGATAGAGATTTGGTTGAGCCTGACAGTTAAATACTTCCAAGATTTTATCTGCATTACGCATGCTCCATTCCTTCACTGCTTTTCTTGCAGCTGGACTAGACATGCACCATCCTCACAGAATAACTGAGCATCTACAGGCCAGGGTAACAGGGTACCTCCCTTGAAATTGCTCCTCTCAGTTGCCTCTAGCCACTTTGGTGGAAAAGAGGATGAGACATAAGTGCTAGAATGGGGAGACAGAAACATGGAGCAGGAAGGAAGACAGCAAGGAGACTGGAGGAGAAAACCAGGATCTGAAATCATGTTAATAATGTGACCTATAGCCACTAGGGGGAGAGGCTTAAACACCAGATGACCCAAGGAGTGAAGGAAGAGAACTGGTGAGGTGAATGGGAGACCTCTGGGATCCATTGTCAACAGGCAGCTTCCTCTGCCTCCAGTTTGGGAACACTAAATATTTTAAACTTCTATATGAAATTAAATGGGAAAAAAAAACTTTTAAAATTACTTTATACAATCCCAGCAAACTTGTCAGGGTGTGGATCTTTGGGATAGTTGCATTAGTAAAACAAAACGTGAAGAATCAGTTTAATCTTATTGTATAGAATGTGTGATGTACTGGTTTCATTGGACAATCACAGTTAACCAAGCTGCTTTGTTAGGATATCTTTAGGTTTTAATTACCCTGTCAATTACAATTAGAGGTATTAATGTGGCAGTGAGATGCTACAAATTGCTTGTGGCTTTTGTTCCCTGCTTGTTTGCATCCATCACTTCTGAATGAGGAAGACTTTACACATTTTCTTGACATGGATGCTAATGAGCCTATCGTGGGAGATAGGCTTTATCAGATGAAGAGATGCCAGCAGCCATGAAGAGATCAAACTCAGATAGTGGCACAATGGAAAGCAATGAGGAAGCGTTCAACGTGGGTTTTCTGATTTACCGTGGAGCACTTCCCTGTTTACCAACTATCAGGAACAGTATGGACCCAGTAGGTAAATAGGAAAAAGTCTTCAATAGAGAGACCACTGTAAAAAAGTGAAAGCAAATGCAGTATTTACTTGAACTGAAGATGTCTTTTTTTCCACATTCAACATGGGGTGGAGCAGGGAATAAAAGCCACTCATCTTAGATTTTGAGAACATCAGCTGTGGATCCAATTTTGATGCCAAGCCCGGGGTCAAAGTTGGAGCTGCAACTGCTGTACCCCACCCCCCGCCCCCTCCCCACTAACCACCTGCCCCTGCAGTCTCTACTGTCTCCCCCTGCCATTGCTTCCTGCTGCTGTTTATATTCACCTTGAAGCTCTGCCTCCAGTTGGGGCCCCACTGTGGCTGGGGAAAGGAAGCATGGACCATATGCTGCCTCCAGCCCCAGCCTGGACACACAATGACAACAACAGTGCTGGGGCTGGGCTGGGCTGGGCTGGGGTGGAAGATGTCACTGCTGCAACACCTGCTGCATGGCCAGATTGAGGCCAAAGGCTGCATGTGCTCCATGTGCCCTGCTCCTTGCCCTTTGCACCTGGCTGGAGCAGGACCCCAGCAGGGGCTGCAAGAGGAAGGTAAATGGAGGCAGGGAGGGTACATGGGGCAGGTAGCAAGGGAGGTCTAGTAGGGCTAGGCAGTAGGGGGAAGCAGCACGGGGGCAGGCAGAAAGGGGGCACATAGTGATGGGGATGGTTCCTGAGGTGCAGGCACTGTGAGGAAGGGCAAGTGGCAGCAGGGCACACACACCAGGGTGGGCAGACAGGCAGCAGGAGTACAGGCACTGTGGGGGCAGACATGTGATATGCAGGCACTGGGGGGGGGCAGTGTGGGGCAAATGTGGGGAATAGACAACAAGAGGCAGGGGTCAGGCCACTTGACTCCCTTTTTGCCTGCCCCCTCACTACCTGGTCCTATGCTGCTGCTTGCCCCATGGCAGTTGTTGGATGGGGAGGGGAGGGGAATGTAATGGAAATTTAAATTTTATTTTACATTACTACTATGAAATTATGGATTTTTAATTACTGAGACCCATGACATTTTTATATTAAATAATCAGTGTCACAAGTTAAAACTTATATATGATACTGTGTCATCCAGCCATTAGTCATAGGATCCAGTATTCTCTTTTAATGCTCATAATTGCCCATGATGGCCTTGAATAATCTGATCATATTTGGATGTGAAGGTTAACTAACATGCATGAAGTTTCATGTAGCCAGACAACATCTTGATTCAGCTGCCACATAAGGCAATGGAAAGACTCATTGTCTTCAGGGAGAACTGTATATTCATTTGCTTTAAACATCTAGGCTAGGTACAGACATTCAAAAAGTCCCAGGTGGATTCAATTTAAGTTATGTAATTTTCTATAAGCAATGTAGGTTAGATCAGTAGTGAGCAAAACACACATTCACCCTTTGTTTGGGTGAGGGCGGGGGGCACAAATCTTAGACTGGGTTCTGCCATTTTTAAACCAGTCTGTGCGCCAGACTTTGGTTCTGTTATAGGTATAGACCAGTTTCCGATCACTTTTACTGGTAAAAGTATATTGTCTGTACCTGGCCCTGAGGAGCTTTTTGGCCTTGTATTGCAAATCCTTGTATTTACAAGCAGTCTATATATATTGCTAATAGGAATATATTCATATATTCATATATATATATGAAAAAAGCACAAAACTGTCCCCACAATCCCCTCTGTCAAACCAAACACAGAAGTGAATAGTTCCCTAACAGAGTAAAAAAATGTATGATCAAGCCAAATAAATGTTTATCTTTTCAATAAAAATATTGTATGCTACTTGTCTATGGGTCTGCTGAATCCCTGCTATTTATTAAAGGGCAGAATTTATTTCTTTGCATAAAAGCATGAGAATGCATTTGCTGGGAGAAACAAGACCCCATCTGGCAACATAATGCCAACATGGCCAGAGGCCACAACCACTGCAGATCACCTCTGGCTTACCCTTACAAGGCTTTTGGACTAGCGGATATATTTAAATGCAATTCTGCTGGACATATCCTCACCTCCTCCAGGAGCCTTACATACTTTACTGTATGATTTTTATCCCTGTTCTGCCTTAGATCACTAGGTACCTACTATAGATACATCAAACAAAATAATAGCAACTGTATACCATTGACCATCTGAAGATATAGAAATAAAATAAAATGTCTGAAGCAGAATGCAGTCACAAGATAAATGTCTTCAGATTAGAAAAATAATGTCACAGGTTTATCCTGTTTACATGAAGGTGTTTTCTCTGGTGGGATGCTCAAAGTTTCAGAGACGTTGTCCCATATAAAATCAAATCTGATTACTATTCAGCAAGGGAGAAGCTATTCTTCTAAAATCAGAGGTCTCTTTATGAGGTGCCAGAAGGATATGGCTAGTATTTCATGCACAAACATACACAGAAAACATCTCAAAGGAAAATGTTAGCCTCAAATTAATTTCTGTCAGATTTGATTGAAAAACTCACACATATCTGTCCATTGGAGGTTTGTGACCTGACTCTGCTTGAATGAGATTTGGTAATCAAATAGAGAGTCCTACAATATACTTTATCAATTTCATTCTAGGCAGGAAATGGTTGTACAAGTACATAGCAAGTAGATTTTGGTAAAGATTATATACACAGCTCTGATCACCATCTAGTTTTTCTTTTTTTCCATCACTGGTTGAAAAATGTTCCTATTAGCAATAAAAATAACTCTAAGATAAATACTCTGCTAATACTATTATCTTGTTCAAATGCATCAAATGTGTTCAAATTGGCTCTAAATTGTTCAAATGCATTCAAATTTTAGTGAGGGCTTAATCCAATCCTATTATACAGGCATGCATAGCCATTTATGACTTCTGAATACAGCAGGCTAATATGAGATAAGCACTGATTCTATCAAGCAGCATAATTCCACATCCCCATTCTACAAGCAAAATTACAAAAAATAAATAAGGTTTAAACGTTTTAGATATTCTAACAAACCTCAAATCTAGGTTAGTCATTACAAATAATGAAATTGGACTTGATTCTCAGGTACATGAGTTTGGCAGTGAAATCTAACCTTAAAATGAGAATAAACTTAACCTAGGCCCAGTTTAATGCCAATTTATATTGGCTGAAAAATGTAAACTTTAATGTAAATGAGAATGACAGTCATCCTATTATCATTTAGCTTCCATTAGTTCATCTAGCATTTAAACCCTCCAATCAGTGGTGCTATAAGCCTAAGAAAACAAAACTTTTGTAGAATGCTACTATTGTGACTATTGTGACTTGATAGCACTTGCCACTTCATGCTCTTCTAGGGCCTTAGACTCCACCAAGATAGTTGTTTCCAGTCATGATTAAGAAGTGACATTGACTTAGTGGCTTCCCAGTAGGGGTGTGTGAAATGGGCCCTATTCAATTCAAATCTGGATTTGGCCCTAATCAGGGACAGTGATTCAATTAGTTGATTCTGGTCTGCCAGGGACCACGCTGGGGGTTCCCCCCCCACCCCCCCCACCCCCCCCGTACCTCCCTGACTCGGCAATCGGCCACAGGGGAACCCTGGGTGCCCTCCCCAGACCCAGGAGGCACCAGCCACCAAGGCAGGAGGGTGTGCAGGGGGCCCCCGCTTGCTCCCTGGCAGACCCGGAAGTGGGTCAGAAGTGGGCTGCAAGTGCTTCTTGTCCACTTCTGGGTCAGCTGCTGAGCGCACTGGGGAGTCCCCCGTGCTTCTGTGGGACAGTCCATATGCCCCAGCATCACAGCATTCATGAGCCACCTGCTACCTAAAGGTATGTAGAAAAAACCATGAACGGCACATGCCCCCAGTGGCTAGGGGGACACGGCTACACTAGCAGTGGCAGGAGTGCAGCAGTGGTGACGGGAGCCTGGTGGCAGTGAGTGGGGGGGGAGGAGTGGCAACCACAAGCAGGCACTGCCAGGAGCAGCAGCGGCAGCCAGGGGAGATTGTGGACTGGCGGTGGAGTGGCGAGCTGCAACTGCCCACAGATGCCGCCTACAGTGTCGGTGGTGCCTTTTTGCAGGGGATACACCGCCACACACAGGGGGTGCATGTGCACCCCCTAAGTGTTGCCCCTGGAAAAAACATTTAAAGCTGTCTCTATGTCCGAATCACCGAATCTTTCCAAATCAATTTGAAGGGTTCCGATTCAATTTGGAGAGATTAAAGAGGCCTCTGATTCACTTTGGATTTGGAGATTTGGCCACTGAATTGAATCAGGGACTGAAGCTGCACACAGCTCTACTTCCCAGTCTTCTGTGAAGAGTGAACAGTGAGGGGATATTAGGGTCACTATACTGCCATTTGCTTTTGCCCTTGTATTTGGCACGCCAGTCCCCCTAAGTGGGGCGATATGTAAAAAAAGAATGCAAAGGGAGTCCCTTTGGGTTGTGCCTACAATAAATTCCACTCTCTGCCTGTTTGTGATGGGCTTATGCTGTGCACAGTAACAGATTTAAGCTCTATCCTTTCACACCCCAGCCCACTGCCTCCAAACTGGAAAGTTCCAAAACACATGTAGGTGGGTGCAGTAGTGCAACTAGGAGTGGGCAAGAAGGGCACCGGTCCCAGACACCAAGTTAGAAGGGGCACCAGAATTGCCCCCCCCACTGCAGTGGAGTCTGCACCCCTACAGCATTGCCAAGAACTCAAAAACAGTCCCCAGCTACTGCCAGGGGCAACAGACAGGGTAGGCACAGCATGTGTGCCAGCAGCAGCTCAGCTGGGACTGTAGATTTCTTGGCATGGGTAAGAGTGCTGCCCCCCTGCCCTGAACTCAGATCCCATTCTCTCCCCTGCCCTTGGAACCCATTCCCCACATAAGCTGCACCATGAGGCTTCTGGGGATGCATGGTACCAGCAGCAAGATGAGTTATGTAATGCCAAAGTTTGGCTGGAGCATAGTTTCTTATGAACCATACACCAGTGATATGAGCTACAGCAGTGGGTAGATGCATGCAGGCAATAGCCACAAATGGACCATAAGGCCTTGGCTCCCCAGTGCCCCTTCTTATGCTCCAATTGAAACTTGGATATGTGAGAGAACCTAGCCTTAAGGCCCTTGCTTTAATTAAGCCAGTGATTCTCAACCCTTTTGGATCTGAGGCACCCTCCATACTTTTTTAAACTGTATAGTGCAGGATTAAAAAAACAAAATCTAATATATATATTACAATTCTTACTTCTTTACGGAGGGGCAAGGCGGTGGGGGTTGTGGATCAGCCAGTCAGGGATAAACTGAGTTTGTGCTTATCTGCTTAGCTTGGATATGTACAAGCATTACATTTAGATCAACCTAACCAAAGTCCAGAAAGCGAGCTATCTTTAGATCAGCTTGGGTTAAACTGATCAAAAATGGGTTAAACCAACCTAAGGAATGCCCTGGCGCTGTGCTGTTTTAACTCCCCTGACTATCCCCTCCAGACTCGCCAGCCCCCCAGGAACTGCCAGCCACTCCCCAAAGACCCACCTGCCCCTCTGGGACCTGTCAGTCCCTCACCATGGATTTGCCAGCCCCACCTCCATGGACCTCCTACAGCCCCACCAGCCCCCTGATCCCATCAGTCCCTCCACCCCAACTTATTCACCCCCAACTCCCCAGGCAAACTCCTGCATATGGAAGAATCCATCTCAGGTTTAGGTGGCTCCAAGCAAGCTGCCTAACCTGAGTTGGATATCTTGAACATTATCTATTTATCTTCCCACACCCTTCAAAGGATCTGCTGGAACCCAAGGGTACCCTGGTTTAACATTCAATGATTAATTCAGTAATTAATTTCAATTAATCAAACAGTAAACACAAATTGCACTTACTAAAATAATGTGTATAGCATTGCATAACATATTTACATTGGTTGATGTGTGAACAATACTACTGGAGTGTTGGGAGGCACTTTGCGGGACAATATTTAGTGAAAAAAATTAATGCAATAGTGCTGTGGGAGGGATAACCCATCTACAGTCTCTCAATACTTCATGTTTTCCAAAAACGCTAACTCCTGGGGTCTATCTTATTATATCAGAATCTCATATCATTTGAAAGATTACAATTTCTAGCTGTGGCATCTGAAAAGAAAAACTTGAAAACAGGTCCTAAGTGTATCTTAAGGACCTATAAAACAGAAGCTATTAGTATTTTTGAAAATTATACACAATTTAAATTTTTTTAAAAAGCAGTGTTCCCCATCAATATTTTTTTGAAACTGAGCTAGATTCCTTTCATTTAACGTGAAAATTTAGGTGATTTTTTAATATGATTTTTTGTAAGCTATGCTGACTTGAGTCATGATTTTGAACATTGGGATTAACAATACTGTTTGTATTTCAGATTTACTAATAGAGTATATTTTATTTCACATAGTTGGAGAAAATTCTGGAACATACTTCTGCCAACTGATACAGACAGAAAATTTTTTGTTCTCATAGGACTTAGCCATAGGAAGTGCTGAGCACTTTCTGAGCACTTTCTCTAATGAGACTCTCGTCTCATTAAAATTAAGTCTAGTTTATTAGAATGGCCCATATAATCCTCTTTATTTTCTTAGCCTTCCTTATTTACCACCCACTTTATAACTGATCAAGAAACAAATATATAGATAATCACATTTTAAAGAGAAGAATGGAATTGTTCATTCAAAAATTGTAATATTTTGTTATATTTGTTCTGGGGGGTTAGAAAAAAAAAAGAAGTTAATTGTTGTTTCTACAGTAGAATCTGTAATCAATGTTGACATCATTGCTACCCACTAGTCAGCTGAATGACGGGCAGTTAATGATTGGCTTTCTAACACACCAGCTTGGAATTTAGGTTTAGATGTAGTGAACCCAGCTAGGGTTCACAAAAATATTGATGTTTATTGTTTTTTCATTTAAGTTGTGTAATATTTTCAAAGAGACATCATTCATCTGCTTTGAAGGTACTATGCAAAATTTATGTAATTTTAAAATGACCAGCAATATATTTGATAAGTCATCCTCATGCCGTTAATGTTGATGAGCCACACCTGATGAAAAGGAAAAAAGAATGTATTATGTTTATATATAAATTGAATGTACTGACAAGTCAGTGATTTTCTCTCAAATGGTTTAAATAAAGCTACATGTGTTTGTTTTAATTCTTGTTTGAGACATCTGAAGTCAGAGCTACCATTGGCTTTCAAATGTGTGTTGAAGTTTGACCCACAGTACTTAAAAATGCTCAGGAGTAAAGCCAATAACTGTGGAGGGATTTCATTAATAAAGTTGACTTGAAACTAAATCAGGACATTAAAATGATCTAGTGCCAAACTGGTGTACATCACTCTCATATCTAAGTATCAATAGAAATATTAAGGTCCCTAATAGACTTCATGCAGCATGCCAAAGGACCTGTATATTCTAGGACAATAATCAGCCTCGCTAGACTCAAGACATCCCTTGGAAAATGCCAGCTCTTAGTTTTCTCATTTTTGACTACAGAAAAATAATAGAATAATTCTTCTTTTGCAAAGAACTCAGAAAGACCACAACAGGTCAGAAAGTTTTTAACACTATGATTTCCTATTTGAAATCTCTGGGTTTATCTTGTGAATCATGTTTGTACATCTGACAGTACTAATGTTGTATGGTATCCTTTGGCACCCTTGGCAGGATCTCAAGTTACTCCAGGATGCTGCGTCTCATGGCACCTTGGGTTAAGACTCACTGCTTCGAAGACCATTAAAAGGGCATTTTGCTGTCCTTAGCCCTATTACCAAGTGACACAAGGCTGTCAGAAAACTAGCTGGAAAAAATTCAAAAAACAAAAATATAATTGAAATGAAAAATAAGATCTGATTCTAAAATATTAGGACTTCATCCTTCTTACCTGCATGAGTAAATATTACTCCCATCAGTCTGAATTGGAGATGCTGGACTCTGTTGTGTGCAGAGTTTGCTTTATTCATTCATTCAATTATAATTATATATTTTATATATAAAATATATATTTTATATATATTTTATATATATAAAACTGACTTGCTATGAGGTTATTTTTTTCCTGGATTTTTAAGGAAACAGGCTGCCATTCCTGCAAGATAGAGTAATTATTTTTGTTAAGCAAAGCATGGCAGGGTAAAAATTTAAATATTTTTTCCTCACTATAAACACAGACTGGCAGGTTTCAGATTTCTGCTTCTCATATCTATAACAGTTTAACACCAAGATTCAGAATTATTTCAGGCTTTTCAAACTCTAGCATTTGGTTAAAGGTTATAAAAAACAGCATTATCTGCATTGCATCAGTTTCTGCATTTAGTACAGAGTAAACTGTGTTTTGAGGACAAGAGGACTATAAAAAGGATGTTTGAAGTCAAATTGCAAACTGCTAGGAAGTTGTTGCACTGCTACTTCAAAAGAAGAATCATGACCCTTTCTGTCCTATGGACAATAGCCATTTTGCAATACTAAGAGAGTATTAGTTTCTAGTGATTGCCTATGTTTTTTTCTTAACACAGCTGTGACATTTTGTTGCTTTTCATTTTTAAAAGCAAAATTTTGGCTTTGATACTTCTGCTTAGACAATTGTTTAGAATACACAATATGTTTAGAGTCTTCTCAGTAAAATTTGGCATGTCTGGGCAAGTGATAAAGCTTCCTCCTAAATGTCTTCTGTAGAAGCATTTGAGAAAAAACATTCCCCGTTTGTGGCCTTTCGTGTTAGTAGTTAAAACACAGGACTGTAAATCTAGAAATCTGGTGTCTATTTCCAGATGAACTGTCACAGGGGGCCATCATGGGGCCGGTCCAATCATTGGCCTGCCCACCTGTCTAGAGCAGTCCGTCCATCTGCTTTGCCTGCCATAACTTTGTTGGAATAAAATAGATGTTCCTAGGTGGGAGGCTGCCAATTTAATGCCCTGATGCCAAGAACTTAATCCACAGCTCCATACTGCACATACACCTGGTCCCATGCTTTGCAGATGGCATCACTATATGGCTCCAGCCCCACTATGTGCCCTACTGACTATCGGAACCTAACCTGGATCCCTCCTCTTCAAACCGTCTAATCTCTGCCCTCATTCTGTGCTGCAAAACTCCATGAGCCCTTCTCCTTCTTGACAGTTGCCCTCTGGGACCTTTGGCTGCACAGGCCCTGGCCTCACCTCTAGGCCGAAGGGACTCCCAGCCTGTAGCCTCTGGCCATCCTTTGCAGTAGGTGCTCTGGCCCTTTGACCAATCTGGTCCTGGCCCCAGCATGGACTAGTCAAGGTTTTTATGGGTAGGTTCTTGAGCTGCTCATCCTCACTCTCCTGTATGGGTCCGCCTTCTCAAGCCCCTCCAAACACTGTAGCACATAGTTCCTACAGCCCCATCCTGTGCCTGCTCTTCCACCCTCACTGGGCTCACTTGATCAATCTACTTAGACCAATCTATGCACAGTCCTTCAGGCCCCCCACATGGACCCTACTCTACATAGTCTACTGCTTTCTCACACATCCCCTCACTGGGGCTACTAGGCCTTATGCTCCTTGGGCCTCAAGTGTCTGATGACATGCCTGGACCCCTTGCCTGTCCCCTCTATGAAGTAACCCACCAGGTGGTGGGGGCTGAGGCTATATGGCACCCCATCCTCATCTTTCACTAGGGAGTCACAGGTGTGGAATTTCTTGGAGACTGCCCTGCCACAGGCAGCCCCACCACACTATCGTCCCCAGCAGGGTGTAGTTTCAGGTCATGCCCCAGGAACAGGAACTTAATCCATCCCCATAGTTCCTACCCTGAACCTCCAGGTGTTCTGGGAGCAGCAGATCCAGCTGGGCAATGTTGTATCTCTGGATCCCTGCAGCAACTGCCAGCTCTGCTCTGAGGTCTCTGTTTATACTGAGGCTGCCCAGACCTTCCTCCAATCCAGGAAACCTCTTGCAGTCATGTGACCACCTCTTTAGGCCTCACCACACCTGCTGGCTCCTCCACAGCCTGCTCAAGCCTCTTGAAGTGGCAAGCACCAAAGGTGCCCTGCCACATGAACTCTCAAGTCAGTAATTTCCAAAATGACCACTGACTCTGAGTGCCTCACTATGTAGATGAAAAAAATAGACATCCCAAGTCAAGAGATGAGTTGGGTAGTTAGCATTTTCTGATAGGCCAGCCTAAGGTGTTTCAAATTGGGCATTTAAACTACAGGCATAAAAAAATCAGTGGACACTTTGGAAACTATTAACCATAATATCTACATTCCTCTGTTTTCCCACCTGAGAATTGGAACTACTACTTATTAACCTCACAAAAGGTCATTCCTATGGCAACAAGAGGTAAGGGCACAAATTGCCTTCCTGACATGACCCATACTGTCCCATCATGGAGATAGCCTTTTACTTAGGAAGCTGAAGGGTGCCTGAAATCAGGAAATGAACTATATAGCACCAAGTGCTGGGGTAAGACAGAGGAATAATCCATCTCCCATTCCCTTCTAAAACCTTGGGAGAGCAGTGCTTCCCCCCCACCCCCACCAGTTGTGTAACAAGGGCAGCCCCAGGGAGCCTACACTGCAGCAGCAGCAGCCAGTGTGAGGGGTTCATTCAGCATCCCTCCACCCCTCCCTTACTGCTCTTTGGCACTCAAGACTTTCCCCTGCTCTTGGGCACTCTGCCCAGGGCACCAAAATTACTAGTTATCCCTCTGCCCACAACACTGCTAACTTTTTGACCAATGTAAAAAGAGCTCATCTTCTAGTTTAAATTGCTTTCATCCACCAATGGCATCACGGTTCCACCAACTGACAGCATCTAGCAGAGCTTGCTTGATGCAGGGGAGAACAAATGTAGAGAACCAAATGATAGCTCTCTTGTTCCCCCTGGTGCTCTGAAAAGCATTCAGGGTCCTTTAGCTATACTGCCCCCAAGGCTCCCACTAGGGTAGAGTATCTGCACTGTGACTGAAAGGGAAAATGCCCTTTTTAACTGTAAAGTGATCCTTAAATACAAGGCTCTGTAGAAATGATTCTAAATGAATATTGTTATGCTTGTTTTCTATTCAGCTGCCAGTAGTAACTGCCTATTTTCATAATTAATATGTGTTCTACTGTTACTTCACTCTAGTGAGAACCTCTGATAGCTAATAATGCTGAACAGCTGATCCTTCCCCATCTAAATTATCAAAGGACCAATAAGCTAAAAAAAATTAAAATAAATGAATAAAGCAGGTACGTAATTTAAAAATATATTAGCCCTGTACTTCAGGGCTTAAATGGTAATTATAAAAAGGAGAAGTTAACAACACTGTTTGTCAGTTTTCAAAGTTTACCTCATTTAAACATAACAAAATTATCTGTGGTCCCAGAATGGTAGAGATTTCCATATAATTTAATATTTAAATTTTGATTGTTTTCAGATTTGGGGTAAAAATACAAGAAACTATACATTTCAACTTAAATGACACATACAACCTTATTCATTAGTAACATAAAACCTGATCCAAAGCCCAGGGAAGTGGGTAGAAGTCTCTTTATTTGTGCATGAGTGAAGATCAGAAATACAGAAAGGTCCAAATCTTGTCTGTCTTGCTCAAGGAAGAAGATAATTTACTTGAGTGAACAGGAGAAATTGCAAAGGCAAGAAGAGCAGCAGTCATACTATTCTGTCACCAGAAGCGCAAGACTGCAACAAGAGCTTTTCAGTTGTCATGCTATAAAAAGAATCTCTAAGTCAATTAAGCTACATCAGAGAAAGGTACTCAATTTAGTTATCAGACCCTGGTGGGAATGGAATCAAGCTACTGTAGACCTAGATGGATGGGTTGGGAGAATGGAGTCAAGAGCACAGCTGTAAAAGAGCTTCAGGAGGTAAATGTGTTCTGCAGTAAGTCCTGTAGCAGGGGTATTATGGGAAGGGTTTGTCTTTCAGCAGTGAGAAAGACAGAGAAAAGCCTCTGGGAACTACTATGATTTTCTTAAATCTTGGGTTTGAGTTAATAAAACCATGCCCAGGAGCAATGTTCTGAAAAAAGACCTGGGCTTGTGACAGTGACGTAACTACAGTGAGGTGACAGGGACAACCTCCCTAGGCACCAACAAGGGTGGGGAGCAGAAAAATATGGCTTTTGCTGCAGCTGTGTGATTATGATTGAGGTGGCAGCAGCAACTGAAAGTCACTGCTACTAGGGCTATGCAAAACAGCACCATTTCGTTTCGACTTTTGTTTTCCCATTTCGATGGGACAGTGTTTTGTTTCAAGTTTCATTTCACTTTGAAAGCACCGTTTCATTTCATTTCATCAAAACTGTTTCACTGTTTCCCCCATAGGCTTTAATAGGGAAACATGAAACTGCCTATAAATTTGTTATTTTTGGCAGATTTGGATGAAAACAGCAGGGATGGTAGTCCTTTCTGAGGGCATGAAGCCTGCCAAGGTTCAAGGAGATAGGTGCAGGGGTTTCTGTGAAACTACACCTCAAATCGTTCAAAGCAAAACTCGTATCAGTTGCTGGCAGTGGCAGCATGCTGCCATCCTGCACGCATATCTGGGGGCCCGCACCCCCTGGGAGGGCTGCAGGGCTGTGCTGGACTCTTCCCGGGGGATGTGGGCCCCTGGATCTGCACGTGGAATGACAGCAGGCTGGTCTGTAAATTCAAAAGTGGTTTGTAGATTCAAACAAGCACTGAACTTCATTAACCTCATCACCAGAAGCCAACTTCCTACAGCCCAAAATACATTGAATGGATCCAGGCCATGCCATGCCAAGACACACAAAAACTGCCAACAATATCTCCAGTATGGAGATATCTTCACAATACAAAACATATCTCCATCAGAGTACCAAGTGGAGACACCAAGCAACAACTATGCACCAGAATGAGCGCACACCAAAAATCTTTCAAAGACAACAACGGAACACCACCTGTCTCCAATCTTTCAGGCCTGATCCTCAAAGGGAATTTACAAGCCATTTTTCACAGATGAGCATATAATCTTCACTTCATCAACCTCCTAGGTACAGAAACTCATGTGGTGACTGGAGGTTATGGCACCTCCTAACCGCCTTTCACCAGGGGGATCCTCAGTCATGGCATTCCCTGGGGCTGCCACACTGCCAGCAGTCCCACCAGGCCTCCTGACCCTGGCAGAGCACAGTTTTAGTGGTCATGCCCAGGACTTGGGGCTTCCTCCTTCCCTATTGCCGCAGGCCATACCTCCAAGTTCATCCTGGCACAGAAGCTCAGCAGCGACATGTTCTTCCCCTGCTGACTGGTGATGCAGTGAGTGCCCCCTCCAGCTCTGACAGCGGGGCATTAAATGGTTTTAAAAAAATGAAAAAAGGAAATAGGTGCAGAAGGAGTGAGGAGGGTGGCCTTCACTCTGTCTGCACCAGGAGCTTGTGGAACCCCAGCAGCAGGAGGTTCACCTTGAGGAACACCAGCTGCTCCACTAAACCAGGATCCAAGCAGGAGCAGTGGGGTGTCACTACATCCTCAGCAATGCTGAACACCCTCTCGCTCAGAACACTGGTCAGTGAATAGGACAGGTGTTCCCAGGCAACCATGGCCAGATTTAGCCACATCTGGCTGTGGCTTGCCCAGTAGGCCAAGGGGTCACACAGCAGCAGCTCCATGTCTTCAATGAGATAGGCAGCCACCAAGGCCTGAGTGCTACCTGCCTGATGGTGGGGTCTGGTGCCTCTGGACCCCACCATGTAAGCCATGCCCTTGGCCCACATTTGCAGTGCCTGTGGTGGAGGAGGAGACTGGCTGGAGGATGGCATGCTAGCATGGGACAGTGGATCCCCCTCTTCCATGTCCCCCTGCCTCTGCCATTCTACCTCCATGACTCTCTTCCCCAGCACATCTGTCCCCTGATTCAGGCTTTGGGTGCTGCATACGCTGCCCTTCACCCTCAGGTCACATATGGCAGCCAGCACATGGACTGTACTGGACCACAGGAGATCAAGCCATTTCCTGATGCCCTCCTTCAGCCACCTCACCAGATCTAGGAGACGGTATCCCACTCAGCTCTGTTTAGGGGTCCGCTGATCCCAATCTCCCTGAGCAAGGCCATCTCATGGATGGCCTTCTGTTCCTCCATCAGCCTCTCGAGCATCAGGGATTTCATAGATTTCATAGACATTAGGGCTGGAAGGGACCTCGGAAGATCATCGAGTCCAGCCCCCCGCCCAAAGGGCAGGACGTCAGCTGGGGTCATAGGATCCCAGCAAGATAAGCATCCAGTTTCATCTTGAAGGTGTTCAATGAAGGCGCTTGAACAACCTCCAGTGGCAGGCTGTTCCAGACCATGGGGGCTCGGACAGTAAAGAAATTCTTCCTTATGTCCAGCCTGAAATGATCTTGTAGTAGTTTGTGACCATTTGTCCTCGTCATCCCTTGGGGTGCTCTGGTGAACAAACGTTCCCCTAGATACTGGTGGTCACCCCGATAAACTTGTAGGTGGCCATCAGATCACCCCTGAGCCTGCGCTTTTCCAGGCTAAAGAGCCCCAGGGCTCTCAGCCTGTCATCGTAGGGTCTGCTTCCCTGACCTCTGATCATGCGCGTGGCTCTTCTCTGGACTCTCTCAAGCTTCTCCACATCCTTTTTGAACTGTGGAGCCCAAAACTGGACGCAGTACTCCAGCTGCGGCTTCACTAAGGCCGAGTACAGGGAGAGAATGACGTCCCGGGATTTGCTTGAGAAGCATCTATGGATGCAAGCCAGCGTTTTGGTCGCTTTACTAGCCGCAGCATCGCATTGCAGGCTCATGTTCATCTTGTGGTCAATGATGACCCCCAAGTCTCTTTCTTCCATAGTGCTAACCAACATAGCACTGCCGAGCCTATAAGGATGCTGCAGGTTTTTTTTTTCCAAGGTGGAGAACCTTGCATTTATCGGCGTTGAACACCATCAGATTCTCATTCGCCCACTTGCTGAGCCTGTCGAGGTCAGCCTGGATCATCCGCCTGTCTTCTGGTGTGGATGCTTTGCCCCAAAGTTTGGTGTCATCGGCGAACTTGGCCAGTCCGCTTCTGACTCCAGTGTCCACATCATTAATGAAGATGAGTTCTACTGAGTCTCCACATCCTGCATGATTTTGTGCTGCAGGATGTTCAGCTCTGCTTGTTTGTCCTGCAGCATCTTGCGCCCCTTGATGTTCCGGTGGAAGTAGCCTGCCACCTTCCTGCAAAGTTGGCATCACGGACCACCTTGACTATATTGGCCCCATTGTCAATGACCATGAACTCATGGGTAAGCTCACCCTGCCCAATGAGCCACCCCTGCACCAAGTGGTTCATGGTCCCCCTTGATCTCTGTTGCCATGTGGGACTCATCTATCACCTCAGCATGAAGGAGAGCCCACCGATGGCTTGAATGGTCACACCGGTACCCTGTAAGAGAGAGGTAGGCATGATCTCCACCCCAGCTGCTCCAGATGTCCAAGGTGAAGTGTAAGGCCACTTGCAGGCCTGCCTTGTGCAGCTCCTCCCTTAAGTACCCGCTGCATGACTCATGGGACGGCACCACCATCCTGCTGAAGGTGGTGCATACGGGCACTTGGTATGATGGGACCATGAGTGCCATGAGCCGCCTGAACCTTGGCCACTCAACTAAGGAGAAGGGCTGGCCCTCCACAGCAAATATTTCTTCAATGCTCTGGGTGATCTTGCTTGCCTTTGCAACACGCCCTGCTTTCTGTCCACCTTTCCCCCACTGTTCCAAGGTGGCCTGCCTCTGCTTTGTGGGGACAGAGGCTTTGGAGTGAGAGGGAGACTTCCCTTTGGGAATGCTCCCACTGGTGCCAAGCTGAGGAGAAGCAAAGGGAAGGGGGTGGTGCCTGTGGAGATGCATCAGCATCCCCGTGGTGCTCATGTGTTTTGTTCCCCTGCCCCAGCTGGTTTTGGCTCAGCAGTGCAGGCAGATAGCATGTGTGGGATCATCTGCCAGCTCAAAATGATCCCAGACCACACTACCCACTTGCTTCTGGGGTGCGGGTACACGTGTGGATGCTGCTATTTCCCCCTCATCAGGCAGAGGCACAGCAACAGGAGGAGCAGACTCAGCTGAGACTCTTGACTCCACACCCTCTATCTCAGCCTCCTCTGAAGTGCTTTCTGGGGAAGAAGACCCAGTTCTAGGGGAAACTTGAGGGGTGTGGAGTACAAACTCAGATGATTCCCCCTCCTTCCCTAGAATTTCCCTTGCTAGGGCATTCAGATCCGGATCCAGCACCAGCTCTTCCTCTGGCACTGGAAGGCCCAGCATGGGAAGTGAAATGGGAGTGGAGGAGACTGTCATGCTGGTGCTGCTGCTGCTTGTTGTCATGGTGGTAGTGGGGGTGGTTATGACTGGTGCTATTGGAGGGGATGCAGACTCAGGCACATGCAGTGGCACTGGCACTGCACTCCTCTCCTTGCTGCCTGTACTAGTGAAAGCCTCATGCCTGCTTGTTGTAGCAAAGAGGCTGAGTCTCAGTTTGGGCAGGAGGGGGGAACTTACACCTCTCCCTCTACCCGCTATTTCACCCCTCCCTGGAGGCTTGCAGGCTGCCTTTCTAGCACATTTCATGGTGTGTTTCATAGTGTCTTGTCTTTATAAAAATATATAAATGCATATGTTCCTTTCTATATACATTCTACAGTATAATATCCAATATAATTATGAAATTGAAAAGAATTCATCAATAAATATAGTAATAAAATAAAAGGGTCTAGAAAGAAAGCAAAAGGTATTGCGGAATCCCACTTGCTAGGCTAGCAAGTAGGAAATTAAATCAATAGTAGTAGTAGCCTTTGCTGACTAATGCTCCTGAGCTTCTGGAAGATAGCTCAGTAACTGGCCCCAAGGCAGAAAGCAGGCTAGTTCACACAATGCTGCCTTTTATGCTGTTTTTCCATCCCTTCCCCAGAGCACTGGGATTGGAAGGGACTTCAGGGAAGGATCACAGTCACTGGCCGGCTACACAATGTCAAAGTAGTCCTTCCCCACTCTTCCCCCTCCCTCTCCTTACTTTCTGTTTCCCTGAAAGCAAGCCCAGCTTCAGCTTTGAAACTCGAAATGTTTCAAAACTTTCAAAACATTTCGACTGCCCTCGTTTTGTTTTGAGGCTGTTTTGAAGTCCTTCACTTCATTTCAATTTCACTGTTTCAAGCTCAAAATGAGTCAAAACAGCATCAAAATAAAGCAGCCGGAGAAATTTCACGCAGCCCTAATTGCTACCCTGTGTGTGGCAGGCACACTGGATGCCCAGTTACATTTTTACATTGTTTCCTTTGTAAAAAAGGATATTCAAATATAGCTTCCACTGAAATAACTACAGGTTTCCCTTGCTTTATACTGTACATGTTCCTGGAAAACAGTGCATAACTTGAAATTACATAAAGGGAACCCACTTTACAATGTAACAAATAGGGATATGTTCCAAGACCTCGACTGCATTGACCTCCAGACCCATTTCTACCACTTTTGCAAGACAAATTTTGGTACTCACCAATAGCAGAGAGGGGTAAGAGATAAGCTAGAGGAAGCTTAGAAGCCATAATGGGGAGAGCAACGACAAAAACACAGGTCATAGACAATGAGTGAGGAGCACAGATCTACACAGGAGACTATATTTTTGTGTGCATCACTCCCGCAAAGCAGCTGACTGCAGGCTTCCACCACACCGATTGCATAAGGGTCAATTTACCTTGCATATAACGAATTTTTGGTATACAAATGGTCATTGCATAAAAGCAACTGTACGCATACAGAACCCACATAAAGTGGGGGAAACCTGTATTCTGGATTTTTTTTTTTCAGTAAATACCCAAGTGCAGACAAACCCCAGGAATGTCCTCTTTTGCAGTCAAGCCCTGTGAGGTGCCAATGGCTCTTAGCTATTCAGCCTTTTCATATGGATCTGCACTGTTCAGTCTCTTTTAATGAACCTCCAAGAAACAGACATATAGTACACTTCCTGTGAAAACAAAACAGCAACAGGAGCTTCCTGTGGTCCGATATTAGTGCTTCAGAGGAAATATCTGCAGGTGAATGCTTGTTCATCACAGCTTATCATTCTCCAGTATGTGCCTCTATCAGTTATCTCATATACCTCTATCAGCTGGAGATTTCCTGCAGTTGAACTTGACCTTGGAAGTTACTTTGTTTTGCGTGGAGAAAAGGATTTAGAAGAATGCATAGATGCTAAACTTGTTAAGCTTGTGTCTCAGGTATTCCCAAACTGCAGAATGGTGTTTCTGCTTTGAAGAAAACTTCTGAACAATAGGTAACTGCTGTATTTGTTACTCGTTGTTAATATTAAATATTAGGCAAACTCTATTGAATAGGTAAACAGGATGTGTGAAGAAAAAAGGCAGAAAATAAAATGATTAAGATTCCTTTTAATTACAGGATCAAAGACAGCTTCTAAACCACTAATCTTATGTAGCTGCAATGGCACGTCAAAGCAATTATCCTGCCTTATGGCATAATAAGTAAGTTAGAAGCAAAAGGACATCTTGGGAGTTTGAAGGTACAGCTACTTACAGCTCTTCGTGACAAGGTTGAGAGCATTACTAGCTGAGTTGATCAACTTATGTCTCCTCACGTATTTGACTTCTCATTGGAACTCTGTTGCACCAGGTCAGAATTTAGCTGTATCTGAAAAACAAAGAATTTGGAAGAGGACCCACTCCATATTTGCCCATGGTAACACATTTACCAAGGGGTGAATAGGAAAGAATTCACTTTTTCTCTCAAATGAACTTTGACGAAACTTTCCCCCTCTTTAGTCATTTGTTCAAGCTTGAAACAATCAAGTACGCTTAAGAAGCAGTGCACAGTCACTTGCATTATATGTGTGGTTGATCATGATACTATCACTGGCATTATCCTATGACCACCAGAAATTATGGGAGTCTCTCCAAATAATCGCATGTGCTCTTGGAGATGACCCTATGCCAAAAGCTTGCATACAAGCTGTCCCCATACTTTGGGAAAATGCTCCTTTGAAATCAGAGACAAGTTCTAATCCAGATCCTTCTGAACCAAAATTCCAGGTCTGAACACCCTAAGCAATGGAAATGTTTGGATTTGCATTTAAATGCCACATCTGGATCTCCTCAGAACAATATCCCTTTGTACTCAAGCTTGGTCAGATCTCACTATTAGAAACCTGTCTCTCCTGTTTCTTAGGTTATTTGTCCAACAAGGGAAGTCTTAAATGTATAGAAAATCTAAACCATACATTTAAAAAATAAAGTTCCACAATTATAAAGAAGTATTTTTAAACAAACAAAGAATATAGGTTGAGCCCTACCAAGACTCAGTCACTGGGTCCAGCCCCTGTTAGCAGAGGCTACCAAGCCATATAATCTCATTATTCACTTATCAAGCTTTCTATTAATTTCTATTAACTGAACAGATCTTAATTCTGATCTCTCATAAACCGATTACAATTCATTTTAGGAAGTGACCCCAGTTTAATGGTGATGAGCGCAAGGTAATAACAGAGAAATGGAAAATAGCATGACATCAGAACCAGACTTCTGTTGGCATTTTCATGGGTCCTTAGGGCTGGGTTAGGGGCACATGGTAATAATATGTTAATACTCATAATATTTGACAGGAGAGCATATTTAATATTTTTGTAGGAGAAAAGAAAATAGGTTAAGGAAGGGGCTCTATGGTGAATTCTGGTTAACAAATGAGAGAAAGAACTAATATACTGCAAGTTTGCTAGAGTTATGTTCTTCAACATTGGAAAAGTTCAAGATTCTCTGAACAAGATTGGTGACAGACATACCAAAAGAAGTGATCATGATTTGCCATTTATTATAAAGTCTTGCTTTTAGCTTGGTAATCAAGTACAAAAGATAGCAAGAGATATTTTGTAGTATGGCTTTTCAAAAGCATCAGCAATTTCAAACACAGTGTTCATCATTTTGTGTTGGCCACAGCACAAGAAATAATAAAATATCAAAGGCTCTATTTTGACGTACAGTTCCAAGCTGGTTAAAGAGGATACATTCAGGACTGGGAAGCCAATATTTAATGGGGGGTTGTGCTCCAGAAAGAACTGTATACAGTCAAATCCTATCATTGTTGAGGAAGGGAAATTTCTATTTATGTCAGCGGGAGTTTTGCTTCCTTGAAGATCATAGAATTTCATTTGTAGTACAGTTCAAAATTTGGCTTAGAAGAGATGGTGGAAAGAGTTTTAGAGAGTTACTAAGATCCAGTGTGGCACTTCTAGCTAAATAATCATTTAGATTTAGAATAGAGATCTACCAATCTAAAAAGAGAAGGAAGGTAAGAAAACAGGGTGTCAAATTATTTTCCATGACGACTGAAGTTTAACATAAGAAATACTTAGAAATGATAAATATCATTCACAGACAATATATTTATATTTTAATAAAAATAGATGTGTTAACATTAGCCCCATTTTACAGAACAGAAAATTAAGGAACTTAGGGGCTGGCTTGCACAGGAAGCTACAGGAAATCTATAATGCAGGCAGAAGTATATTGTTCATTTCCAGTTCCCATTCTCTTGCTTTAACCATTTAAGCTTAATGGTGCTAATTTTATTTGGTCAATGGTTAATTATTTCCTTTCTCAATTACATGTTAATACCCATTTCAAGAGCTGACCTGAAGCATGCTGTAGATAAGCATTGACCTATTCCAGTAAATAACATGAGAGAGACTTAATGTAAACAATAGCATAGGTCTGTTCTGCAGATTTTTCATAAACTACACAGACCAATTTAAGACCAAAAAAAAAAAAAAAAAGAGAGCCTTTGAGGAAGTAATAACCCAGAGGTTAAAAAATATTGATTAGGAAAAAATATTATCTTAATCAAAAATATGTCTTTTAGCAAAAAGAAGCTGTTGAATCTCCAGAAAAAGAAAACAAAATATGTTCTGAAGATACACATTTCATTTGTTGTGATGTTTGTTGAATAATGAGCAAAACTGTCATTCATTTTATAATCCCCTCTCACCTTATATATCACAATGAAAGGTTTTAGAATTCTGTAGGAAAGTCAGTGTCACTTCATTTATTATACTGGAAAAAATTAAACACTAACTTTAAAAGAAATTTTAAATGATGTAACTACATACCCTTTGGTGCTTAATATTTTCTTAGAAGATACAAGCTGATGAATTTAGTATGGATTGCCACAGACTGTATTTACTTCTAATGAGATGTTGTTACTCCTGATCTTTTTCATCTATCTTCAGAGACGAAAGATACAAAAAAAATAGCTTGTTTCTGTCAGAGTTCATTCTTTGGTGTTAAGGAAACATGCTGTTTTTCCCCTTCCCCATCTTAAAAGTTTTAACCTTTATCTAGTAAAACATTACAAATAATCCAACTGAATAGGCACCCGTATATTGTATTACTATTTTGTGAATTCAGACTGAATTGGCAATCTTATCAACAATGAAAAATAATGGTAATTTAGGAATAGTATATTTACCACATTTATATTGGGTAGTGGGTTATTCTTCAGTTCTTCATTGCAGTCAACAGGGTGATTGGCAGAGTAAGGCAGAGGCAAAAAAAGGCAGCAGAACCAGGGACCTTCCACTGACTTCAAAAGTCAGGCTTCAAGTAAGTAGCACTTTTAATCTGCTAAAACTATCAACATGCTTCACAAAGACAGGAATGCGTTGTCACTCATTTCACAGATGAGGAAACTGAGGTACAAAAAGTCTAGGTGGTTTTTCTGATATTATATATTACATATTCTCTGCTATCAGAGAGGAAACAATAGAAGCCAGCTCTGTTGTCTTCAATAAGCTACCTACTCAACAAACTTGCCTCGCAGAGATCATGTTAGATGATAAAAGCTAGGTCTGTTACATATGCTCAAGTAATTTTGGCTCTTGCCTGACCAATCTTCAGATGAGCACAATAAAGTGAGGAACGTCACAAACACTGAATGTACTTATAAGAGGAACACTGATTTCTCAGGGCTAATGTTATGTATATTAGCAAATCTCCTGTATCCCAGCCTGCTCTGTCTGCCACCTTCAGCTCCCATTACAGAGGCTTGCTTACATCTTTTCCTGTCTCCCCTTTGATCCTTCCCATCTCTTACTAATCCCAGCTACTTCAAGGTATTGGAAGGAATTCAAATTAGATAATACGTTGATTTAGAAAGGGAGTTGTGTTTTTTTTTTCCCATGCAAAGACTGTGCCTTGTCCTCTGTGTTTGGAAAGCAACTAACACACTATGGTAACTACCGCAGTCTAAATAGGTAATTATAATAAGAACAAAATGCTCAAAAACCAAGTAACAAAATCCCTGAGTGCTTCAATCCTGTTCCTTCTAACCTGTATCATCTGTCTCAGTGTTGGAGGCTTAAATGTCTGCTTGATGTTAAATATTTAAAGAAAAAAGCTGGCACTGTCACAGAGAACCATTTTTAATAGCTTCTATTTAACATATACCAAATATATATGTTATAAATATATATGAGTGCCCCCACTGGATGAGCCAAGCCCGTTAATTAATAAGCTCTTTCAGGCAGAGGAATGATATCAATATTTGCCTAACTAAAAAAGACAATACTGGAGGCAGGGTACTGAGAGAGGAAGGAAGGCCTAGTAGCTGAAGCTCAGGGCTCGGATTCAGGAGACCTGGGGTTGCTTGTGGATCTGCCACAGGTCTCCCGAGTGAATTTGAGCAAGTCATCTAAATAGCCCCATACCTCAGTTTCTCCTTCTGCGTAATTGAGATAAGGGTATTTCCTTTTGTGAGGCTGATGTTTGCCAGGGGCATCAGGTGCTTTTCTGACTTATAGGAAACATTTTAGGTAGAAGAATTTGCTTGTAGTCTGTGTCTACCTCAAAAGGCAACACTGATAGCCTTTTAGGCACTGGTGACATTGAGACTGCTCTTCAGCATCGTATTAACATTTACATAATGATGACCAGAGAGCCTGTCTTATTAAAGAAGGTGCACTGGTTCATTTTGGTACGGAGAGGGTGAGGAATGGCATCCCACCACTGCTCTAAACACTTGGCGTGCAATGATTACAGCCCCCTCAATATCTGACCTATGAGCTCTTAAAGGCCTTATTATCTGCAAAATACCTTCCTTTTGTCTAAAAAATGAAAAGAATGAAAACGATTTATTGCAAATGCAAACAATTGCTTTTTTAGATACATCCTCCTATTATTGCCACGTGGCATCTGCATTTACCCGCATCCATTGTGCAGAACAATCACCTCGTTAACATTTTTATACTATAACCATATGCTTCAGGAATGATGTGTATCCCTCTAAAAGCTGGATAGCCTTCTTTCTCTGAAATACACATATCTTTTAAAATATTTGGATGTGAATCACTTCCTTAATAAGGGCCACTGACTTCAACATGAGTGTTTACATTTCATTAGTTTTGCTTCTGTGGTAGGGACTGGAAGGTGGTACAGCATTTTTTAAGGCAGAAGCTTTTGCATATCAAAACATAGATAGTCTTACATTTTAATTTGCTTAAATCTACACATATATTACCTGTATTTGATATGTTTTCCAGATCAAAATGAAACTCATGGAAAATGTATTTCACTGAAAAGGTATTTCACTCGGGGGTGGAGGGAGGTAAGAGGAAGTACTTAAATAGTCTGTATATTACCTCAGGCTCCACTTAAAGGCACTACCCTACACACCAGGGACCTGGATTTTGACTCTGACATTGCTTCATAATCAAGGATTGTCCTGGGGTGAACTGTCAGACTTCAGCTATGTGGTCCAGGGTCAAATCCTGAGGGGAAGAAAGAGGAGGGGGAAAGAGAGGAAGGAAATGCTATTTGTATGAGGAAGAGGAAAGGATTGATACATGTGGCTAGAAATGTAATGAAAGAAGCAACTGCTTTTATGAGGATTTTTTTTTAAAGCTAGGCTATGATTAGAGCTACAGAAAACACAAAGCTCAGAGATGACTGCTTTTGGTAAAAGGAAAGAGAGATTCATAGATATTGGAATTCATGACCATTCAGGGCCTGATTCTCATTTCTGGGAACAAAATTGCACATTCAGAACCTGATTCTCATTTCTGCTAGGACCCGTTTATATTAATCTGGTGGTGCAACATGGATGTAAAGACAGGGCACAGACAGAAGTTATGTTTGTCACATGATCAGGCCCCTGAAACTGCTTACAGCCATGCCATGACACAAGTGCATGGCTGCAGAACACTTTTAAAGCGGCTAACTATAGGCCTGTGCGAAGCAGCAAGTATTCGATTTGGATTCAGCCAATTCAGATTCAGCCAATTTGGAGGGACAGTGATTTGATTTGGTGATTCGAATCACTGTCCCAATTCAATTCAGCCAATTCAGATTCAGAGATTCAGCCACCAAATCAGTTACCAAAGCTCCAGACAGCCCTAACAGATAGGGATATGTTCCCAGGCAGTGAGGGAGAGAGGGAGTGAAGCTGGGACTATGGAAGGGGTGTGGGGAGGGGTGCCATTCCCAGGGCTGCATCATGCTCTGCCTGTCCCCCTACACCTGGGCTCTGCTTGTCTTCACTTACCTGAGATCCTGGGCTGCACCGTGCCATGGTACAGGCAGCTGGTTTCGGTCGCTGCAGCAGGGGCTGGGGTGAGTGGCAGCAAGCAGAGCCCTGGGCACTGTGGGACACGGTGCAGCTTGTCCACCCTCACCCTAGCCCCTGCTGCAGCAGCCCTGTGTGCAACCAGCACCAGCTGCAATGGGAACTTTCAGTGGGTGCGGGAGGGGGACAGGACATGCCTCTTGCTGCCCCATGCTCCCCGGGAGGGCTGTGGGGCTGTGTCAGGCTCTTCCTGGGGGCATGTGCCCCAGATCTGTGCGTGGGATGACAGCAGGCTGCTGACACAGGCTGGGGCTGGTGGCAGCACCAGGCTGACTCTTCTTGGCATTTGGCATGCCCTCCCCAAGCACCGGGAACAGCCCAGTGCCACCACCAGCTTCAACGTGCAGTGGCAGCCTGCTGTCATCCTGCGTCCAGATCTGGGTGCACAGGGCTGTTCTCAGCACTTGGCACACCCCTCCCACCCAAGCGCCAGGAAGAATCAACCTGGTACCACCACCAGCCCCAGCCTGCAGCGGCAGCTTGCTGTCATCCCATGTCCAGACCTGGAGGCACGCTCCCTTGGGAAGAGCCTGACACAGCTTCCCAGCCTGTAGCCCTCCCAGGGGGCACAGAGCAGCAAGAGGTGCGCTCCGCCCCCTGTCCTCCCGCTTCTCCACACTGACAGTTCTCATTGCAGCTGGTGCCATCCAGCCACAGGGTGCACCGCTGCTAGTTGTCCCTGTGGAACCAAACATCTACGCACATCTGGACACACCCCTTGCATGAAATATGTACCTACTAAAGCCAATGGACAAACAGCCTTTAACTTCAGCAGAGTCAGGATTTCATTATGGGTCTTTAACATGAGAGCAATAATACCTATCTGTTCTTACTTGGTAAGGGTGTTATTAAGCATGCCTAAATTAATCAGTCTGTCCTGTGTTTTTTTTCTCCTTTTTCCTTTGTTTCCTTAGGCCTCCACTTTCTTATATTCTCTGGATTGCAGTTAAACAGACCTACATAAAAAGGTAGCTCTTAAGTGGTATAAAAATATTGTAAAGTTGAATATTTGCCTCAAATATTAGTGTAATGTGATCCATGTCTTTACCCACAACATTATGAGTTGAAAGCATACAGTGCTTCCTGAGGTAGGGACTTTGATAACCTCATCAATCATTTTCTCTATGAAAAAATAAGAACCTGTACATACACTATTTAGGTAAGTGGAAAGCTAAGTACTTTTCCATGAGGTTAAGTGTACATTGAACGAAGAAATCAAGTGTTTCTCATTGTAAAATACAATATAAAGATATTTTCCTATGATCTATTTAACAGTAACACCATTAAAAGCCTGCAGTAGCAGAATAAGCCAGCAAAGATAAGAAGAAAGTATTATTCTTGCGAAAAATACTTTCAAAGAAAAGGAACAGAAGAAAAAAGGATCAAGAGATGATCTGATCCCTAGGGTCCACCGTTAGCACCACTGTCTCCCAGATAGTGCTAAGGGATCATTAAACCACAATTAACCTTTAAATGGAACGTGAAATAACAACACAGACAACTTAGTGTTTTAAAATCAAAGTCTAACGTTATTAGTGCAACAAGTACTATCTTAGCAGTTTCTATATTCAGAGAGAGAAAAACATTCGGTACAATAATCTCACCCAATCCCAGATGTTACTTCAACAGAAAAGACAGCCAATCAAAGGGAACGTCATGGGCTGGGACGGTCCAGACAGGTGTTGAAGGCTGGATTTATGATGACGACTAACTTTCTTGCTGCCCCCTTTTATGCTTTTCTTCAACTTCACTCCTTCAGTGGTTCTTTGCTTTTGGATTGGCCTCTCTGAAGTCAGCATACTGTCCATCTTGTATCCTGTCAAAATATTCCCTTGTTCAACATACCTGTCACAAGCACACCTCTTAATTTGGTGTTTTTCCAGTATCTTACTTTGGGCACTGTCCACTTGTCTCCCTTATCATCTTTCATTAACATATCCAATCCTTTCATCTCTCTGATTCAGCTGGTTAGTACCAAATTCAGTTAATTTGAGCTGGTAACAAGGCCATTGCTATGTTATATTAAAAGAACGTCTCACAGTGATAAAAAATAAGAGATATAATATAATGAGCACTACGAACTCTACAAAAACAACCCAAAGACCAGCTAATAAAAAAAATAAAAAGTGAATAAGGCTATACAAAACTTAAGCAATGATTAAATAAGGCTACATATAAACAATACTATAATTCACCACTCTATAAGCAAGTGCAACTTCAAAGCATTAAATATAGCAAGCTACCTTAACACCAAGACAGATAAAACAATGAGAGGCAAAATTAAAATGTTTTTATTTAAAGGAAATCATTTCTTATACTGGTATTTCTTACACTAACTGTTTGAAGAACTATGGGTGAATTTTCAAAAATGCTCAGCTGGTTTAGCTCTGCTCCTGCTGACTTCTCTAGGACTACTGATGGGCTAATGCCAAATGTTTCTGAAAATTACACCTAATAGTTTTTTTAGACTTCATGCTTTTAATTTCTTAAACATGTAGTCTGAAGCTTTTCTTTTTAGAATGACTGAAAAGGTTAAAATAAAATAATGACCCAGACAAAGAGGTCTTCCAAGCACAACCAGTGACCTTCAAATGATGTGGCACAAGACAAGAGACTGAATACGTCTTGGGGATGGACCAAATGAGGAACATCTAACATAGTATAACAGAGGCTTCATATTCCCATGCTTAATCTCACTATCAACATACAGATGTGTTATACTTCTTGGATTTTTCTGACAATTTCACTATCTTGGAATCTATTCCTCCAGTAGCTTTGTAAAGCTGAACCAATGGGAATTTTACTAGTAAACACTTCATAGTCTGACCCTTTCAGTTGACATTATTAGCAAAAAGTGGAAAGAAAAAGTTATCTCAGATGAAATTCAGAGTAAACAGAAAGGAGGGAGTACGCAGTCTGCATCCTATTAGATTACTAATGGCTTCCCTATACCTCGGCTTCTCTTAAACCTCTACAAGAATAATCGGGACACATAAGATATGATCAGTACATAGGTGGAATGTTGATACTGCAGGAAATATATCCTGGTAAGATTCTGGGTAAGATTTTTCTAGTATTTGGTCACCTCTAAAAGCGTATGTTGCATAAATCTGTCAGTCACCATGCTAAGTCAGTAAACTTACCATTACATTTTTTCTGATCATTCAGAATCATATTCTGTAATTAACTGCACAAGCAAAAAGCAGCTGTAGAAAATATGGGTAACATTGATAGTTCATCATTGAGTTCCATATTGTGAGTCCAAGATAACTTTTAAACAATATAGTTGTAATCTAGAGGAAATTACAAGGCCAACAAATGGTACATAGATGGTGTACATATTAGAGAATTGTAACAAGTGAGCCTTCCCAGGACTGGTCAGTCGTTGGCCTGCCCACCTGTTTCTGGGCCAACTGCCTGCCTCTCTCGCCTGCCTTGCCTTGTTGGAAAATGATTAAGATATTACACTGGCAGAAGGCTGCCCATTTTTCCACCCTGATGCCAGGGGGTGCTATCTGTGGTTGTGTTCCTCCCCGATACCACAGCCCTAGCCTTGCAGGTGTTCCCTTCAGCTAGCTAGCACTGGGACCCGAGATCCAGAGTCTCACCGGGATGTTCACTCCCCAGCAGAGCTCCTGGTCCCAGCACCCTCACACTGGGTTTATTCTATACACACACACAAAGCAACATGTCCACACACTGGGCTCCAAGCCCACACATACACTCTCGGGGCTCCAGCCCCTTCCACCCTCTTTGGGCTCCAGCCCCTTGTCTCGGATCAGGGCTCTGAGCCCTGTCCCTAAGCCCTCCCTGGGGAATCCCTTATCCCTGGCCCCAGGAGCTTCCTTAATAGCTCCCCAAGGCTCAGGGCCCCACCCCCTGGAGCTTCACGCTGGCTCCTATATGCAGCCTCAGACCTGTACTGTACAGTCTGGGCACCGCCACAGATCCCTCCACCAACCTGGGCCCTGCCTCAGTGCTCCTCGGTGAGCCTGGACCCCCTTGCTTGATCTCACCCACCAGGGATGTGGGAGCTGGGGTTATGAAGGAGCCTCAACCCACTTCTCACTGGGGTGATAACTGACCTAGTATTTCCTGGGGGCTTCCCTGCCACTGGGAGCCCCACCAGACCACCCACTCCTGGCAGGGTGCAGTTTTAGGTCATGCCCAGGGGCATAGGGGTCCCTGGGTGGGTGTACAGGAGCACACCCAGGGACCCCCCTTCCCCTACAAATGGGCATAGCCCAAGGGAGCATGAAAGGGCTGCAGAGGATAGGTGAACATGGTTGCGTCCTCTGCCTGCCTGCAGTTGGCAGATGCCTGTGGCTGATGACAGGGAACGAGGTCGGGGGGGGTACTCAGCTGTGCCTGGCAGCCGATCAAGGGTGGCTCAGCCGCTTGGCTGCACTTGGTCTCTGACACCCCAGTGAGCCTGCTGGAAGGCATGCAGGAGTGTCCCCAACCTGCTGGCCTCGGCCACTGCAGGCAGCCTTCATGCTGCCCTTCCCCAACAGACGTGTATTCTGTTCTTTCCCAAACTGACCTATGCTGCTTACAGAAATCCAGGTAAGTTTGTTTGATTCTAGCTTAGACTTTTTGAACGTCTGTACTTAGCCACAGAGTCCAGGTCTCTGGAGAACGATTTGGACCAAACCCCCAAATCTGAACACTCTACACTGAGGAGGAGAAGGCAAGACTGATGGGGGAATTTAATACCAACTCTCAAGGGTGGTTCCAAAGAGGCTGTAGCTAGATTGTTCTCAGTGGTGCAGATGAAAGAATGAGAAGCAATGGTCTCAAGTTACAGCAAGAAAACTTTAGGTTAGATATTAGGAATAACTTTGTCACTAGGAGGGTAGTAAGGCATTGGAACAGGTCACCCAGAGAGATTGTGGATCTCCATCCTTAGAGGTTTTTAAGACCCAGCTACATAAAGCCCTGACTGAGATTATATAGTGGGGGATGATCCTGCTTTGAGCAGGGGGTTGGACTAGATGACCTCCTGAGGTCCCTTCCAACCCTATTTTTCTATGATTCTATGACACTGAGGGTGTGTCTACACATGCATTTAGGTGCACCTAAATTTAATGCACACTAGGTTAATGCACATTAAGACAATTTAGGCTCGTGTCTACATGTGCACATGTTGAAGTGCATTCACACTGTGTGCGTGGACTGACCTGGGACTAATGTTAGTCCCAAGTCAGTCCATACACAGTGTTAATGCACCTTAATGTGTCTACACGTGTTAATGCGCTTCAGCTATTCGTGCCTAAGTTTGACACCTGCTTTTGCCATTTTTAAGGAGCATTAAGGACATGCATGTATAGATGTGTGCCCTTAATGTGCCTTAAATTGGGCTAAAGCACCATGTATTGGCATGTATAGATGCTCCCTGAATGTATTGAGAGTTGGCTCCAATATGTCTGAAGAACTGTTTCCCTCAGAACTGTTTCACTGAAGCTGTTTCATTATCTGCAAATACAAATACCTAAGAAATAATATGAAATAAAAGAATGAGTGCTTCAGAGCATTATTCAAATTCTGAAGTGTGAAAGATCAACAACAGCTATTTTCTTGATAATCATTTCCAATACCATTCCTTTTGAGTTTGCTTCAAGAATTCAGTTGAAAAATGAGGTTCCCCATAAAAAATGATCTCTTTAGTACAGAGGAGAAAGCAGACCAGACTTGCCTATCTCCAGAGAGGATGAATGCTCTGTTAGTAATCTTTATGATTCTGCAATCTCAAAAGGGAGGGGGAAACCTCCAGAGTCTTCCTGCTCAAGATCACCACTGGAGCAGAATGAGGTGGTACATAGTGTGTCTTTTTCCTTCTCTTTCTTCTATGCAAGAGGACTAAATGAGTAATGTATAATTTCAGCTAGAGAAGGACTTAGGACCCCTTTGAAGTCTCTCCACTTCCATTACACCATACACCTGTTGTGATTCTGCTATTTGCCCATGTCAGAGTCCTTGTGTCACAGATATTTACTTTTCAGAAATTAACAGCAGCAATTTCACTGTGCTCTTTGGGTCTTTGATAAGCCCTGGCATTTGAAGTCTCTGAGAGGTTAATTACCCCCTGTTAGCAAGGAAAGGAGATGAACAACAGAGGCTTAGCATATTATAAATCAATTAATTTACTTGAAAAATTCTTGAGTAGCAAACAGGGGAGTTTTGGAGGGAGCCTGAAGTGGAATGTGTGAAGCTTTGTATTTAGGCACAGTTCTACATTCACTACTGTGATGGTCAGCAATGGAACAATGGTCATGACCTTCAATATATGCGCCATGTTTTCATTCTTGCCTGCAGCCAGAAGAGATTTTTTTCTCTATGAACTGCAAGCTGGTAGATGAGCTAAAAGAAAATAAAAAGAATCAAGTGGGTGAAAGGAAAGAGGAAGCATCATTCTGTCAACACAGTGCTACCTGTTTCTGAGGCATTGATAACTGGGAAATAAATGTTTTCAAATACTTAGGGATCAATAATCTAACAGAAAAAAGGACAAGACAAGGCATCTGCTATAAACTACCAAATCACATTAGAGATCAGCATGACTGCCACCCTAAGCACCTATTATATGCCAGGAAAATAAAAGCCTTATTACTGAAAGGGATTTTAGTTACATAACCTGGAGTTACATGCTACTACAATGAAATCACTATTGGAATTTCTAAAATGAAATGACGTTTTCTTAAAATTTTTGTATCCATAAAGAGAGAATTTTTATATTAGACCTTATCTTAACTGTTAAAGATGAGCTGATCACTGAACTACAACTTAGTGGCTGTTTAGATGCAGGTGACCATAACTTGGTTGAATTGTTACATGTGAATAGAATAAGTCAGTTTGTGTGTGTATGGTTGGGGGGGAGCTGTGCAGGCACACACATGTGTGTATACACACAATCTAATTGTGTGCAGGGATATGTATATTTAGATATGTATAGCTACAAAACCAGTAATAAATATAGGTGGTGCTTTAAAAAAGGTGAACTGCATAAAGCTGGAAACTATTATAAACTAAATCAGCTTGGAGGAAGAATTTGAACTGAAAATTATAATTGGGAATCATGTCAGAAATGTGTAACTGAGAAAGTGTTCATTAGCAAAACTAATGAAATGAAGTAGAGAACCCACTGTTAAAAAAGGGAAGTAAAAATATTATTTATTTTAATAATATAAAAAGAAATGGGGAAAAAAGAAAAGTTATTAGTGATGATAAAAAAAAAGGTAAGGGAAGAAAAGGTATAAAAAGAAAACGTGATTATCAGCAATTAAAAAGGCAACTTTAAGAATATAAGGAAGCAAAAGCATTAAGGGTAAAATTATTTAGAGTAATGCCAAAAAGACAGAAGTGTTCAACAGATATCTGTTCTATGTTTGAGAAAAAGGCAGGTAGATACATTCATATCATGTGATAATAAGAAGGAAATACTTTCTGTAATGACAAGAACTCAAGAGGATGTTGACTGATAAAGATGAATTGATCACAGAACTAAAAATTAGCTACTACAGTTAGACACTTAAAAATCAGCAAGTCTGGAAACTTGCACCCAAGAGTTGTAAAAGATCTAGCCAAGGAGCTCATTGGATTATTAATACTAATTTTCACTAAGCATTGAAACAATAGAGAAGTTCTAGAGGAATGAAAAAAGTCTAATGTTATACCAATATTTTTAAAGGGTAAACAGAAGGACCAAGGTATTTATAGGTTTTTATAGTGACAGGGTTCTCAGGTAAAATAATGGGATGGCTGATATGGGGCACGCTTAATAAAGAATTAAAGCAAGTGAATATAATTAATTCTAATCAACATGATTTTATGGAAAATAGATCTTGTCAAACTAAGTTAATATATTTTGTGTATAGGTGCGACAGGTCTGGGGCTGAGCACTGAGATGAGGCACTCCCCTGGTCCCTCTCCCCTGAGTGCCTTCTCCCACTTACCTGCCATGCCTTGCTGTTCCTTGAAAAAAGGGATGGGAGGCTGTCCATAACTCAGGGAGATCTACCTAGTTGACCAGTTCTTAGGGTGCCTAGGCACCAGGTGTCTTAATGGCTGAATTCGTGGCCTCCTACTCTCCTTATAGCCATGTCCATGTGTCACAGGTGTTACCGGTCTTTATTACCACAGTGCCTCTAATCTGCTCCTAATATACTCTCAGTCCTCTATGTCCTTGGTCAGCTTGGCCCTTCCTAACCTTGGCCTCTTAAACTGGCAGGTAGTTTTCGGCCCTGACCCGTTCTCTGTCACCTCAGCTTCTGGACTGAGTGCTGGTGGGACCCCATGTTTGTTGCCCCACCTAGTCCTAATAACCTTGCCCCTTTTGGGACTGAAAGTCCAATATGGCTCCCTGGCACCCTAACTGGCCTCCTCCTCACCCCTTCTAGCCATGACCCAGTCCCCTGCTGTACTTCAACCAGTAAAGAAAATTGCAAGCTTAATTAATTAAAAACGCTCCCTCTGCCGATATGGGTGGGAAGCAGTCCCAAAAAGCCAACAGCCAAGCACTGTGGCTCTAAGTCCAACCTTCTCCTCTCTCCTTGGCTGGCTTGCTCTGTGTAGCCCCCAATGTCCTGGCTCTTACTCTCCCACCATCTGGGCTACTGTGCTTCTGGATCCCTTTCCAGAAACACACACTTCCAGCTCTTCCCCTCTCTTTATCTCTCTGGGTGGCATCATCCCTCCAGTGAGTCATCCCCCTCTGGTGTCTGTCCTTAGGGTTAATGAGCCCTTCCTTCATAACAGGGAGTTAAGAGTCCCTGTTACAACGGGTTTACAATTTTAATTGGTAATGGTAATGATATTGATGTAATAGATTTCTGTAAGACATTTGATTGAAAAACTAGAACAACAGAAATTCAACATGGCACACATTAAATGGATTAACAACTGCCTCAATTGTAGGTCTCAACATGTTATGGTAAATGGTGACTTTTTATTGAGTTGCTGCATTTAAATGTCATCCCAATAGGGATTGGTTGCTAGTCCTACACTATATGACACCTTTATCAATGACTGGGAAGATAAAATATAGACTCATTACTGATAAAGTATGTAGATGACAAAAAGAGTGAAGATGTAAATAAGGAAGAGAAAAAAATCACTGACAAAACAAGATGCATTATAACATGGCTAAATATGAAGTCAACATAGGCACAAAAAAATGCAAGTTGTATATATATGGGGGTGGACTCTTCTCTGGAAAACACTGACTTACTTGGGGGTTAAGGCAGATAATTAGCAAAACCTCAGTTCAGAGTGTGGCACTTTGACCCATGGACCTAATTCAATCACTGGGTGCATAGAAAAGGAATACTGGGCATGAATAAAGAGGTACCTTTGCATTTAGCACTGGTGAGCAACTGCTGGACAACTGTCTAGTTCTGGTATCTACAATTGAAGAAGTTTACTAAGCATTTGAGAGGTTCAATGAAGAGACTTGTGAATGATTAAAGGCTTAGAGAACTTGGGTTCCATGAAAGGAAAGACACAAGCACCTCCATTTAATTCATCATCCAAGAAGTTAACAGATGACGATTGCAAATGTTTTTAAGCAGCTACACAAGAAATAAAACTTTGATAAGAAAGGGCTCTTTGAAAGCAAAGGTATAATTAAATGGCTGAAAGCTAGATAAAATCAAATTTGAAATGAGAAAATTTTAGATTTTATTCTCTATAAGTTACACTTTAAGTCAAACAGAAATTAATTCAAGAAACTTCCAGTGGCCTGCAGGAAGTCAGAGTAGGTGATCACAATAGCACTCTTTGGTTTTATAATCTACTAATTTATGAATCTGTGAAATTATGCCACAATATAATTACCTCTCAGTCTCAGTTTTGCTCCCTGTTTCCCAGCCCATAATATTTTAAATTATTAGAGGTCTCTGTGTCCCTTTTCCAGTTAGTGCATGTTCATCTTTAATAAATAGGTTATTATACAGGAATTGTACTGTTTACAGCCCTTCATGCTTTTCCATTCTATGTTTTGCCCAGCATGATAGGGTACTAGTCCTCTTCCTCCCAAGAAAAAAAATTAAGAAAATTAAAAAATCAGAAAGTAAGAAATGAAAATTATGAGAATATCTTAAGACAATGTAGAATTTGTTGCGGGAAACCATTTCAGCTACAAAGAATGCAAATGAGCTGGCTTAAAGTGTAATAAAAGTCATGCTATTAGCCATGCTTTTCATTTTTGTGAGAAGTGCTGATCATTAAATTTAATTAAGCACCATGTAATAGCAGGAGATGTACGTAATAAGAGTTCTCATTTTACATTGTATTTTTGATAAGACAAATAATACAAAATTTACTTTTGGATCTAGTTAAGAAAGAATTTGTATAACATTCATATACTGTTGTACACACACACTCACACATGGGCACACATGCAGAAATACGTAACACTGACAAGATAAATATTTCAAAGGTGCCTAATATGAAAGTCAAGACTCCTAAGTCACTTATATCCTTTTAAAAATGTTACCCTAGAACAGGGGTCCTCAGCCCCTGACCCATGGGTCAAATCTGGCCTGTGGAGCTGTTATCCAGCCTGTGTGGTTCCCCAAGGGTCTGAAAATTTGGCAGCAGGGGAGTGGTGGCAGTATCAATTACCTGTCCCTAGACCTGTGGGGAGACCAGCAGGCCAGATAACATGGCCTTGCATGCCAGACCGTACCAGTGTGAGTCTGAATTAGGGTGGTGCACAATTGGATCAGCATACAAGTGATCAGGGTGATGTGCGATTGGGTCAGTGTGCAGTCAGATTGGAGCAGCATGCAGCTGGATCAGGGTGGCACACGTGAGTGACTGGGCTAGTGCATGACTGCATTGGAGTGGGGTGTTATCAGTCTGGCACATGGCTGAACCAGAGGCAGGCAGCCTGATCAGGTCAATGCATGGCTGGATCAGAGCAGTGCACGATCCAGCTCATGGACCAACCCAACACCACTCAACTGGCCCCTGGTACCAGGAAGTTGAGCACTACTACCCTAAAACAAATTCTGAATGAAATTGTTGTTTGCCAGTGAGAATGTCATTGGATCACATGGCACTGTGGCTGCAAACAGATGTGGAATTAATCCGGGGATAAACCATTTTCTCTCAGGACAAAGCGTAATTGCAGGGTAAAAACTGATGTGAGATTTCTCATGGGACAAAACCTTTTATCCTGGGTTGCTACAGACATACAAGCCTATTTTCTCACTCTAAGTACTTGGAAGTATCCGAGACAAAATTTTTTTCCCCAGGACACTTACTGCTAGTTCAAGTTAACTGCCATTCATTTCAAGCACAAGCTGGTTGAGTAAAGGACTATGCTCTCCCAGGTTGACTCGAATCGATCAGAACAGACTCAAATGCAATGTCTGATTTTACCCATACAGAGACTCATGTCTGCTGTCCTGGGATAAATCCTAAAAAGATTTCCCAAATAAGAGGTAATAACAGGATATTGCAAAATATGCCTGTCTACTGTCATTGAATGGATGACAGAAAAGTGGCATTGCATTCAGCCACTCATTCAACCCTGATTAGAAGGGCGATGTGTGTACACACCATTCCTGTGATACTTTTGTTTCAGGACAAACACAGGCACAACAAATATAACATCTGTTCCTAGCCTATGTGATTACCAGACAATGCCTATGTAAGACATTATACAAGGATCTTGCAAAGGTTTTTATACTGGCTAAGCGTTTTGCACATGAGTAATCCTGCTGCCTGAAAACTAAGCTGGTTGCCACCCACAAGGTTAAGCACTTGTGCTAGTCCTTTCAAGATATGGTCCAGTTGATAATTTCACTCACACTAAATAATAATTTACACCAGAAATGCTCCCATTAAAGTTGATGGGAGCAATTGTGGAGTAAGGTGCTGGCAAACCAAGGTAAAGGTATCAAAATCCAGTTCCAAGTTAATAAAGAATGTGTATGTGATATTTCTACTGTGCCATTGAAAGGATTATTAGCCTCTTGTTTCAAATTATAATTTGAAGAAAAATTGCATTATATATATTTAAAAATGATCTAAGCAGAGATAAAAGTAATAGGAGAGCAAAGTGAGTAGTTAATATTTCAAAACAAGATAATACTAACATGTGAAATAGAAACACTATGAAGTACAGAATTCTTGAATGAGCTCAAGGTTAAATTCATAGAACCTATGGCACAAATGGAAAATAGGCACACAAAAATAATTCTTTGATGGTAAATGATAAAGAAAGGACTTTGCAAGTTTCTTTCTAAAATCCACACATAAAAAGGAGGAAAGCTTTTGAACTTCTCTTCTTGTGATGACACTATTAGCTACATTTTATCAGGTTAGTGTTTTTAAATGCTATTAACACATAAACTGAGCCATGCTTTCTTACTAGCGTAAGTGGTATTGGGAGTGGAGGAAGATTACCCAACTGGAATTTGCTTTGTATGAATCAGTCCTACTTGAAAGAGGCAAAGAGCTCTTGGAGCTTGAGACACAGCAGTAACTACAAAGTGGTATAGATACTCACTACTTATCATGTTCCATACTAAAAAAAATGAGGAGGACAAAAACCTAGTAATTTGTATTCTTGTGATGTTTGGAATTTGAATGTGGCTTGAGATACAGATGACAATGCCTCTCCACAGAGCTGTCCCTAGGGGTGTGCGGGGCCTGGTGGGGAGGGGGGTGGTGAGCAGATGAAGCCAGCACTGCTCAGTGGTGGCGGCGGTGGCAGAGCCAGTGGCACTTGGCAGCGGCGGTGTGGTGATGGCTGAGGCGGGGTCTGTGCAGCACTAACCATGGGGCCCGGGGCAATCACCCTGATTTGCCTCCCTCCTCCCCAGGGACGGCCTTGCCTGTCCATATAATATGATAAATCCAGATCCAGACTCTTGAATTTTGGAAGGCCTGAACTCTCGATCTGTACTTTCATTCCTGATAAGCAGTGCAGCTGGGAACTAGCACTCTCTTAGCTAAAGAACTGCATACAGCTGGAAACTCTGTGATATAGTGGTTAGTATAAGATGTAAGAACAGTGTGGGCCATTATAGTGGTTAGTATAAGATGTAAGAACTCTATGGTACTATTATTTGAGTGTTTAGTGAAGAGTGGTCATTCTCTTAACCATGTTGAAATTGTATGCGGAACTGCTGCCAGAGCATTACTCAGATTCCTCAGATGTGCATAAACTTAAATCCTGTACCTAGAGTTTGAGGTACACAGAATCTGAACCCAGATGCCCAATGTCCCTTATTTGTCTAACTGATGGACTCAAAACATCCAATGCCCCTGAGGGACCCTGAACAACACTGTTTTTTCCTGCATCTTTTAATTGGGTACAACATTCATTCCCCCAGATGATAGTACGTTTTCAGTTTTGCTAGGTATGTTTAAGTATTTTGTTTCCACCCGCTGATTGAGAATGAAACATGCTCTACAAAGGCATGAATCCACAAGGTGCGGAGTACCTCCTGGAAACCGCTGAAAGGTTTTGAATACCACCGATGTCATTAGAAGCTGAGGGTTCTCAGCACCTCCCAGGGGGAAGAATCAGAAGCAAAAATATTAAATTTTCCTGACACAATAAAGGCCTGTAATCATGGCAGATTGAATTCATACCTTAAGTCTAAACAAGCAAAAATTAGTTTTGTGCTTTTCTGCCAGAAATAAAAAAGCAGCACATTGTAAGTAAATTGCATTGCTTCTACTACTTTTCTTGTGTGTGGTGAAAACAAGAACAGCTGTTCCTTGACTGCTTTGTTTGTAACAGGGAGCCAGAGGGCTCCTTGTTACTTTAAGAGAAGAGCAGAAGCAGGGAGATCCCTCCCGGTGAGAGAAACTCTGCTGAGTATGGGCTGGCTGCAGGGGAACAGGCAGCCAGGGAGCTAAAGGTGATGAGCACCTATTGCAGAGCTAGCTGCCCAGCAATAGGATGGTCTGGAGCAGCAAAGACACTGCTAAGAGAGTAGCAGTGGTAAGCTGGCATGAAAGTAGACTGGTCATCAGGCACAGAATGCAAACCCCTATAGGTGCCTGGAAAATCACCTGACAGGAAGGGGCAGGGCTTATGAGGCACAAAAAGCCACTGCCTGACACCAGGTGGTCAGTCTGGCCCTGCAGACAACAGGAGGAAGTGCTCCTGAGCAAGATGGCTGCTGGAAAGGGACTCCTGGCTGGCATCAGAGCTGCCAGTCCCTTCCATGGGAACTGCAAACAAAGGGCTTATAGCTTGTAGGGCAGTATGACTCAATGTGGGGGTTAGTTTTAGTTACAGCCAGTTTGCTTGTGCTTTCTGTTGAAATTTTAAATTGACAGACCAGGAGTGGCTATGAAGGGCAATGTGGAGCCATGGAGGATGTGAGAGGGCACATGAAGGCTTGAGCCTGCCAGGCACAGAGGCACAAGCCATGTAGTGCCCAGGGGACATGAGAGTATTTGGTGCTCTATCAGGGCCAGGACTCAAAACACAGTCAGGTGGAAGGCAGAAGCATTAAAGCCTGAGCCTGGAAAGGTGATTGAGGTAGGCTAAAGCTGGGAAGACTAGGGCTAGTGCCCAAGAGGGGCAAAATGAGGGCCATGGGCCCAAATCCTGAGAAAGGCAGGAACCAGGGCCAGGGGCCTAAGCCCAAGAGGAGTGAGACAGGGGCTGGAGCCCAGAAACCAGGTCCAGTGCAGTGGGCCTAGGCTAGAGGCCCAGCTAGAGAAAGGACATGGAAGTTAGGAAGACCGAGACCCTAACAAGGGCGTGGAAGCCTGAGGAGACCTAATGGTGTATTGGGGCAAGGTGCCCCTGGAATGAGAATTGGTAATATCTGAGAGGCATGGGCCTGGCTGTAGGGGCAGAAGGAGCCATGAATAGCCCTTAAGGCAACTTGTGCACTAGAGCATGGATGGACCCACCTAGAGCTTGAGAGCAGGATGGGGATTGGCTGGGTATGGGAGGGATCCACTGACTGATAATAGATAAGGGCTCGCTCTGGGGCCTGGGGGCAACCTCACGTTTCATTATCAAATTATTCCAGCAAAGGTATGGCAGGAGAGAGGAACAGAGGGTACTTGAGGAACCAGGGTAGGGCAGGAGTCACATGGCCACCAAGGTGCATCATGGCTGCACCTGGGAGGCCTGATCCTGTTACAGTAACGAACATATCTTTTATTTGCCACAGTAGCAAAAATTTTCCATGTCTGCCATTTTTTCCATTACAATCTTTAGGCATTTAAAAGTAATTTATTAACAGTTGGTCTAGTTTAAATCTAGCCCCAAAATATCTCAGTCTAAAAGTACCTTTCTCTTTTCCAAAACTACATAAGCTTCCTTTCCCTGTACAGGCACCTTCAACAATAAAAAAGAGCTTGTACATTAGCATGCTATGAATTAAATCCTGGCTCTATGCAAGTCAATGGGAGTCTTGCCATTGATTTCAATAGAAAATGAGACTTGAAGAGTCATCAAGTCTAGACAACTGAGTCACACTCCCTTTCAGACATGTTTCTATCTCCATCATTTTGGTTTCTTTTTCTGCCTCCTTCTATTAGAGGGCCCTCCCAAAGCCTCACTCTTCTGGTGGTCAGGAACCTTCTGATTTTCAGCTTGCATTTATCCATGGTAATTTATACAGACGTGTTCTTTTAACAGTGGTGTCCTATAGTTTTAATACACCATTGTCCATTCTGTTGACCATTTAATACACCATTTTCCCTTGATGGTTATAGATGGCAACCATATCCCCTCTCTAAGCCTGCATTTTCTTAGGATAAACAAAGATAGGTCTTTTAGGGCACCTCTCTCCCATTTCTGCACTCCTTCAGGGTATCACTGAAAAGCACACCCTGCCTATCTGCTCTGCTCTGAGTGGACCAATGCTGGAAATGTCATTGTGATGCTGCCCTGATGTGCCCCCCCCCCCCACACACACACACTTTGCAGCCGCTCTTAATATCTCTGTGTCTGGTGTGCTTGAGAGCACGGTGGGGGATACTGAGAAGCTTTCTTGCTTAAGTTCTAGGATTGGTATGAAGAGATCAAGACAGGCGGACAGGGCATCCTTTCTTGTGGCATATCTAGGAGTGCAAAATAAGAGGTAGCCTCCATAGTCTCCTTTCATAAGATAGGCTCTCTGTCACCCAGATCTTTGTAGCAGTCCTTCTCTACACCTATTTCAATTTGAATTACTCTTTCTTGAATAAGGGTGACTAGAACCTAACAGAGTATTCCAGATGTGGTCTCATCAGTGCCTTGGGTGGTGACATCTCTACTGGAAATATTTTGCCTGACACATTCTAGAATCTCATTTGCATTTTTTATGACCACATCATAGTGATGGCTTTTAGTCATCCTGTGACTGACTAAATTCTCATGTCTTCTTCATATGAATTGGTTCTAAACATAAAATATTTTTACTAAATTCATAACCTTGCATTTTCTCCTATTAAATTTCATCTTGTTTCTATCATTCCAGTCCTCAAGGTCATCCAGTTCCTACTTTAAGCTATTCCAGTCCTCCTCCATACTGTGACATCCATAAAGTTCATTAGCAGTACCTAAGATTTTCTGCCCAGGTCTTTAGTGAAAATATTGAACATGGTCAGTTTAGATAAAATCCTTGTAGAACCTCACTTTTATATTCTCCTAAACCTAATAGTTGTCTTTCAGCACAGCCAGTTGTCTGTCTATAATGAGTTCCTTCCCCACCTTACATTTCTTGTAACAATTCTCATTTTCTTCTTAATAATTTATAATTTCCCATGTGGAACTATGTCAGGTTCATTGAAATCCAAATAGATAATATCTCCTGCATTTCCCCTGTCTAAAATATTATTCATGTTATCAAAGAAAAGTATCATGTTAACCTGGCATGATCTACTATTGGTAAACCCATATTGTGTTTCACCCCATTTTCCATTTACCTCAATGTCTTTAATTAGTCTTTCCGTCAATTTTTTTTCCTAAAACCTGCTGAGGTTTATTTAATGGGCCTGTAGTTACCGAAGTCACTTTTTTTCTCATTAATAAATATAAGAACTAAGTTTGCTGTTCTCCAGTCACCTGCAATATAATAAAGTCATTAAAATTTGTTTCCACTGGATTTGCAATAGCATGTGCCAGTTCTTTCAGTACTCTAGGAAGGAGATTATTTGACCCCTCTGATCTGAATGCAGTAAGCTCCCTAAGCTTTGCTTCCACCTTAGATATGGTAATTTCCTTTTCCGTTTCCTTATTTACACTAGCTGCTCTGCCTTTGTGTTCAACAGGGTCCCTATTCAAAAAGTGACTGCATAGACCACACCTAAAGTATCTTTAACCCTGTCCTCACTACATGGCAATCCCATTTCTTTTCCTTTCACTTATAGGACTTGTTAAGCATTTCAGTTTCCTTTGCTAGGACTAACTCAGTTTGGCTCTGTAACCATAAATTCTAGGACAGCCAGGGTGTAGCTTTCTTAGCTTATCAATCCCTTTTGCCATTCTTTGTAGGCTCTATATTTACTGCTAGTATTCTTTTTGAAGGGGTTCAGTGAAATTATGTATTGATTTATGTGTAGAGTCCCTCCTTATTTGCTCTTAACCCTTCCTTGGGAGGCAGGTTTCCAATAGATTTTGCACCTTTGACTTGAAGTCATTCCAAGGCTCTTTTACCTTTAGGTCTTTGAATTTGTCAGTACACTTGACTTCACTATCTAGTTCCTTTAACCTATCAGACTGCAGCCTTTTGAAACTGCTAGTTTGCAACCAATTTTATTTATTCTATTTTATTTAATTTCAACCTATTCCTAGGTTCAGAAGGTACAACTACTAAACACTACACGAGAGGAAAGGCTCTCTGGATATGAGGATAAGAAAAAAAGTTTTGCATTGATGAAACGATGGCAGCATGTTAACAGATCATAATTTTTTATGTCTACTTGGAAGTCTTAAAAAGCAGCATTATGTGGACATGCAACCACTTGAAGCAAATTTAAATTTGGTGTATTGACAATCTTTAATCTATACAAGATGTCTTGCAGAGAAATACAGGACAGAATGCAAATTAACAGGTAACCAGAGTTATTTCTTGAAATCTGGTGGAGTGGAAAAAGATCTGTATTGTACCAACCCAAAAGGAATACAGGATGGGAAGAAGTCTAAAATGCCAGCAATGCACACAGAACACAGAGAATTAATAGTATAAATGACACATGAGGAACCATAGAGGACTGCAAAATTAATCCTGATTATATGTAAATTACTGAACACTGGTGGAGATGTTTTCACTTTTCTCACTGTTCTAAATTGCTTGCTTTTTCAAAGGGTTAATACTGTGCACTATAATCAACTGACTAGTGTTTTTTTGTACTACTGCCCTGTCCTGTACAGTAACAGAATTATAAAACTGTGCATCTTACATCTATATTGCTAATGGAAACACTCCTTTAATGAGTGTCCAACTCTGTCCAAGTTTGCGGATGACGCAAAGCTGTGGGGAGAAGTGAACATGCCGGAGGGCAGGGAACAGCTGCAAGCAGACCTGGACAGGTTGGACAAGTGGGCAGAAAACAACAGAATGCAATTCAACAAGGAGAAATGCAAAGTGCTGCACATAGGGAGGAAAAATGTCCAGCATACCTACTGCCTAGGAAATGACCTGCTTGGTGGAACGGAAGTGGAAAGGGATCTTGGAGTCCTAGTGGACTCCAAGATGAACATGAGTCGGCAGTGTGACGAAGCCATCAGAAAAGCTAACGGCACTTTATCGTGCATCAGCAGATGCATGACGAATAGATCCAAAGAGGTGATACTTCCCCTCTATTGGGCGCTGGTCAGACCACAGTTGGAGTACTGCATGCAATTCTGGGCACTGCACTTCAAGAGGGATGCAGATAACCTGGAGAGGGTCCAGAGAAGGGCCACTCGTATGGTTAAGGGCTCGCAGACCAAGCCCTAAGAGGAGAGACTAGAGAACCTGAACCTTTTCAGCCTCCGCAAGAGAAGGTTGAGAGGCGACCTTGTGGCTGCCTATAAGTTCATCACGGGGGCACAGAAGGGAATTGGTGAGGCGCCCCCGGGGGTTACAAGAAATAATGGCCACAAGCTAGCAGAGAGCAGATTTAGACTGGACATTAGGAAGAACTTCTTCACAGTTCGAGTGGCCAAGGTCTGGAACGGGCTCCCAAGGGAGGTGGTGCTCTCCCCTACCCTGGGGGTCTTCAAGAGGAGGTTGGATATGCATCTAGCTGGGGTCATCTAGACCCAGCACTCTTTCCTGCTTATGCAGGGGGTCGGACTCGATGATCTATTGAGGTCCCTTCCGACCCTAACATCTATGAATCTATGAATCTATGAGTGATTTAAGGCCTGTGTTTTTAGAGTAGTGGTCTACAGTATAGAGTTTAATGTCTACAGTTGCTGAAAAGTTCCAGAGCAGCCACAGAATGAACTCTTGTAACAATCATCCATAACGGAGGCAGTGGCCGGCAGCAAGAAGGGCTATGTTCACATTTTGGGGCACCCCATAAATTATACTAGTGGCTCAAGCCCCCACCCAGAAATCTGGGAACACTGAATTTGCTGGGGCATCCCATAGACACCCCCCCTCCTCATAAGCAATTAAACACAGAAATCCAAATTTATTACAAAAAATAAAAACAACCCACCGCCCCAGAACACTTAAATATAATTTTAAACACTATTAAATACAAAGCAAAGTCTATAGGTGGCAGCCTCTCGGGGAGGCTTCACCCATGCCCAGGCAGTCTGGGACTTGGAGCTCCCCAAAGGTAGTTCTGGGAGCCTACACTCCTAAACCTGCCCTTCAGCAATGGGCTGGAGAGGGAGGCCCACACAGGAGAGTCCTAATAAACTGCTCCTTGGGTTCACTGTGCTGCAGAGAGCTACTGGAGATCATGGGTCCTTCTGCCATTGCAAGGGGCCACATGGTGGCTTTGAGGGGTTAACCGTGACTTTTGTCAGCATACCACACTCCAAAATTCCTAGTCCCAATCCCGGCCCTGCCAGGCAGAAAACTGCAAAGGAACTCAAAGGAAAAGTCGGGCCTATCTTAGCTTGGTCTTGAGCTATTAGTGTCCAACCACACTGCTTGGCTGGGACATAAACTACAAAAGGGACAAAAGGAGGCCCAGGCCCATCTCGCTGGGCCTGAACTGGGCATCAAAAGCCGTCCAGGTCTATATCGCACTCAGGCCTGGATCAACAACAAGTTCCACGTCTCATCCTGGCTCAAGTCATGCTGGGCTTCACCCTGGCCTAAATCTGCCAGACAAGTATATGGCTGGGGTTCAGCCACACAGCTAGGCTAAAATGCAATAGTTATGAAACAGTAAAAAGGGCCCAGGCCTATGGCTGCAGCCTGGATAAATAGAATAAATAAAATTGGTTGCTAATTAGCAGTTTCAAAAGGCTGGAGTTTAAGAGGTTAAAGGAACTACATAGTGAAGACAGGTGTACTGAAGAATTCAAGGACCTAAAGGTGAAGGAGCCTTTTTAGCCTGTCACAGCTATACCACTGTGCTGAGACACTAGTTACAAATCAGAGGGGGCCAGGACCCAACATTCCTTGTCAGTCTGTTCCAGAGATTAATATCCCTATGGTATTATGCCACTCAAGGCCTGTGTGGCCAAAACTGCCAGGACTCCATTGCTGATCAGGTGCTCCAGGGATTAATACCCCCATGGTATTATCCTACTCAAAAAAAAAAAAAAAAAAAGGTGGGGGTGGGGGTGGAAGAGGGAGGTCAAACTCCAAGACAGACTTTCTCTCTCTGTACCCAAGGCTTCTCTTTTACATAGCTTTTGCTTGCCTCTCTAGTGAAGAATGAATTAGAAATTGAAGATACAAAGTTCTTCATAGTAACTCAAATGGTAACTACTGCTGTATTTCTTCAGGGTAGCTCTAAAATAGCTGGGTAGTTAACAACACAGTACAGTAACACATGGCTTGTAATTCAATGACTTTTGGCTTAAGGTGCATAAAACATTAGAAGTAAACCCACAACTAAATGTTAAACTACAGGAGGTTCTAGTATTCTTTTTTTGTTAATGGAATTGTTTCACTTTGAAGCCTCAGCAGTGATGTCACTGCAACAAGTATAGATACCAGTTCAGATCCTGCAAACATAGTATTATTGTCAAAGGCAAAACTAAAAAAAATATATTTTTAAAGCTGGATTCCCAAACTCACGAGAAAGAAGTCATGGGTTGTTTTGTTGGTTTTTCTGTTCTAACTCCCCTGCTCTTCCACAGTTTTTGCAGACAGTCACAGTGTTGACAAATCTGGTAGATTTGTATTGAATAAGGGACTGCGGGAGCACTGATTAGTGGATCTACCTGCTATCTGATAATTATTTTGCAAAGACTATAAAGGATCCTTTCTCTTGAGTATTTGCAAACTAATGCAAAGAGCTGTAATGACTTTTTAACAGCAAGGCAAGAAGCAGGACTCGAACCAACCAACTCCTAATGGGGTTACTACATTTCCATTCAATAGGACTAATTTTTCAAGTCAGGTGAACTAAGGCAAGATTCCAGCATTGCTAACTCTTATCCTTTTTACCAGAGTCTCATGATAAGTGATGATTTTCTCTTGAAGTCCTAGCTACTGCATTGCCTATAGGGAACTCAGCTCATAAAAAAGAGAGATGTTTCTAGACCTTATTCAAAAGCTTGTCTAACTTTATCCCAACTACATCATTGGCCCAATAAAAGAAATCACCCCACGAAAGCCTTAGCTCTTGCATAATTTCTGGGCCATCACAACTACAACATCACTCTTACACTACTCTAGACCCTATGGCAGAGGGGAAAAAAAGCCTGAAAACCTGTCCAAAGTGCACCCTACAGGCTCAAAGAAGACAACAGACAGCTCCAATTGATTTGTTTTTGATCATTCTTTTTAAAGGCATGACTTGTAGGAGAATCTGCTTTGTGAATGTTCAGGAGTCATTTGGAGGGGGCCAACACTCCATTTACCTTTGCATGAGTGGGACAAACCCATACACTAAACCTCCCGTTGCCCTGGAAAGCTGTTTAATCGTCCAGCAAAGGTGCCACAGCTGTAGAGAGGCTCTACCTCAGCAGCAGTGGGGAAACTACATTACCCAGACTACCCCGCGGCCCTCGGACTTCCTGGAATGCTCACATGACTTATCGGCTGCACCATGGCGGAAGCAGAGGAGAAGGTAAAGGCTGGGCCAATGCAGTGAGTTTGGGAGTGGAATAGTGAGGGCCTCAGTGCTTGCTGCATGCTGAGGGGCAGCTCTGGGGAGGGGGAGAGGGAAACCCGATGCTTCTGGCCATTGATGCAGTAGGAGAGGGGAGGGGAGGAGCAGGGCTGGGGAGGGCTGTGGGGAGCAGCAGCCTCATGAGGCTGAGTTAAGGGGGTGGGGGGGGGAGTGGCAGGGGCTGGGAAGGTTGGTGGGAGCAATGGGAGCAGGAGGGGGAGAGCAGGACCAGCAGTGGAGAGAGGAATGGGGGTTGTTCGTAGGAAACAGGGACTTTGATCACCAAAGCAGGGGCACAGGGACAACAACAACAAAGTAGAAGCTGGTCGGTCACAACTCTACATCTGTGCTTTGCATGGGGAAGCATGGCAAGCTGAGGCTGGAAGCCTGTTGGTCTCTTGCAGATGTTTCCATTCAGCCTTTCAGTGGTACCCCAAGGCCTCTTTTTTTTGGTGCCCCAAACAATTGGATACACGCGGTGAAATTTGGGCAGCAGTTCTGCGCTGGAATCAGAATGCACTTGATTTGGGCAGTTTGTTTTTGCTTGTGCATCAACATAGTTTATGCAGAACTTTTGGCAGAGGTGATATCTTGTATTACACCAAGTAAATAGTTGCAAAAAATATATTTTTGTATTTATTTGCAAGCTTTGGGGCTCAGTCACCCTTCCTCAGGCAAAGGAGAATGCACAGATTGCATTGTTTCTCCCAGCTGGAAATGGAACTTCATATTGCACAGGAGAATAAAAAGATGTTACACCTAATTTTTTTTTTAATAGGCTGTAGATTGACAGATGCATGGGATAATTTGATGTCAGGGATGTTAAATGCCAAAATCCCATTCTTTCAATTGTCATGCCCTTTTAGTGAATGTGTTGGTAGTTGCCTTGTTAATATTGACTTTGAGTGTGAATAAAAACTTGGGTAATGTCTAATTAGGCAATTAAATTAGCATTTCTTACACATTTAATTAAACATTGTTTCTGACTCGGGTTTTGGGGTTGTTTTTAAAATATTATGTTGGGTATTTATTTTAAGTGACTTACAGTGTTTTATAGCTAGTTTCTGTGCTATGAATGAAGATCCTCCTCTTGAAATTCCTAGTATACATACAAAGAATCCTGTAGGGGGATCCCCCATGTAGTGGGTCTACTGACCCCCCACGCACCCCTCCTCCCCCCCAATATGCTACAAGGATACTCAATAGTATATACTAGGTTTCTGTTCCTTTTAATTGTGATTGATATCTTTAAAGCAATTTATTTTTGAGGGAAAGATGAGACATCATAAGTCTTTTAGTGACTTTCATCATTAGGACCCAAAGCTGCAAGCTTCCTGTCAGTTCTACAACTGGTCAAGTTTCAGGGAGGACTGGACACTCTTATAGATAACAAGACCGTCCAGAATTCCCAAAACTGACACTTTTTTAGAGAGATTTTTTTTATTGAATCTGAATTGATTATGAAAGCAACCATTATTTGGAAGGTGGGAGAAACTTATACTGGGGCTGCACAAAAGAATTTGGGCAGAGGGTGGGGTGAATGGGCTGAGGGGCAGACAAAACTGGAGTACTCTGTACTGTTTTAATGTAGTAGTGACAAATGACAATTTTCAACAACAAAAAAAAAAAGGTGGGGGGAATCTTGCTAGGATACATTATTTGGGAATAGGTATTTCTCATATTAGAATAAGGCAGATCTAGGAATGCTTAGAATAAAATAAAATAGATCTAGGCAAGCTTCCTAGTTGAACTATAGGGGCTTATAGAAGCTTTGTATTAAAAGACTTTAGAAATTTGACTTTTCAGTATCTTCTACCACTGCTTCCTCCTATTTCCTTTTGAAAAACTATTGTTCAGTGTGGGAGCAGTCTCTTTTTGCTACTGTTGTTGAATCCCTAAATATGCTAAAGTTAGTCTTAATGTTTACATGATTGGTTGTGTATCAGCTGTGCGCTTTTACATATTTACTGATAGAAACAGTCTCTTTGGGTTATTCTTCTCTCTCTGCCGAACACCACTAATTGTGACAGACTTTAAAGAAAGTCAAGGTAGAACTTCGTAGCTTTACTAAAATGGTTGGAATAAGTATCAACCTTTATTTGCATTTCACTTTCTCCATGGGTGGGATTCCAGAATTGTTTCTTTTCTGTTCATGAACAAGAACAGAACATGTGGTGATTTGTGTTTGAACTTCTCCATCCCTTGAAGGAAACTACAAACTTGGTCGTATGTGCATTTTTGGGGCTTTTTAAAAAGGAATTTAGATTTTGTGATTCTCCTTCCCTACAAGTCTAAATTTATGGGCCAAAAGATAGTTGAGGACATCTGTTTTATTCTAAGGAGAAAGCCTTCTTACAGTACTGAAATATTGGGCTAATACTTCACTTAGTGAGATGCAATATCAGGTTTGCCAAGTGAGAGATTATGCTAGTCAGACATTTTTAAAAATTTCCCCAGCTTTCTCATCTGTGTCCCATTTCTCCATTCTTTAGGCTTATAGAGTAACGGCATTTGCCAACCAACTGAAGTATATAGCAATGCCAGTGCTGATTTTTTTTTTTTTTTTTTTTTTCTTCGCCCCCAGAATGTGACAGGTCTGTCAATGATAGTGATTTTTCCACTGCTGGGATTTTGGTCACTTACTAATCACTCACCTGGGATTTTCTTTTTTAGAGTAAGGAGACTATTTTTAAAAAATAAAAGAAGTGGAATAATCCTCTTGGTTCGTGTTTATTTCTTTTTCTTTTTTTCTTTTAAAGAAAAAGCCAAGAAAACCCTGCAGTAGTTATGACCACAGTTACTATTCCAATGTTACCTGTGGGAATGGGAGATGTCAGGCAGAAAGCTTTTCAAGGTAGCTTGCTAGCATAGTGAGTTGGCAGGATACCTGTCAATTGTAAATGCCCAAGATGACCACTAAATTCCTACCTAGTGACACACACAGTGTGGACATTTACTAACCAAGCTTTCCTTTCTCATTTTTATATGGCATTTCCTTAATGAACTGCAGTATTCTTTTCTTCAAAAGGTGCTGTTAACAGCGCCCTTCAGTGGTATCTAAATATCTGTTGAAGTACAGTGGATACACCTTTGATAGTAATATGTTTTCTGTGTGTAGCATGAGTCATCTTCTGAAATACCTTGTGATTTGTCATATATCTTGATTTTTGGGCCCAGATCTTTCAATCTGTTCTCATCAGATGGATCCTTGGCCTTTCATGGAACCTTACTTATTTGAAATCAGGGCTGTCCAACTTTGGTCTCTGGGTCCTTCTGATCTGTTTCCCCCTACCTGTCCCTGGACAAAGGCTCTCTCAGCCCTGTAGGCTTTTTTTGTCCCCCCAGGGGCAGGAAAGGAAGCAGGAGGAGGTATGTGGAGCCTGGAGACCACTCTCACCCCCAGTAGCAACAGAACAGCAATGCAGGGGAGGAGGTGGAGGGCTGCAGTTAACCTCTCTGGGGCTGGATATGGGCTGCTGGTTGGGCCACATTGATTCATATTAATCTCTGTGGGTCCACAGGGATCTGCTTGCATAGAAACAGGTTATGATGATCTTGTGGCCATCTACAAATTCATTGGGGTGGGGGGGGGGTCAACAAGGGATAGGAGATGCTCTGTTTACCGCGGCATCCTTTGGAGTAACTAGGAACAATGGCCCCAAACTGATGGAGAGCAGATTTAAGTTAGACATCAGGAAGAGCTTCTTTTCGGTAAAGGTTGCCAGAATCTGGACTGGGCTTCCAAGGGCGGTGGTGCTCTCCCCTACCTGGGGGGTCTTTAAGAGGAGACTGGACAAGCATCTGGATGGGGTCATCTGACCCCAGCACTCTTTCCTGCCAAGGGCAGGGGGTCAGCCTCGATGATCTGCCAAGATCCCTTCCGACCCTAATCTATGAATCAATGGACTCGGGGCTCTTCTTACTCTAATAACAGTGGCGGGCTGTGACTCTAGGTATGGTGCTATATGCTGCCTTTCATTTTCCATTGCACTTGATCTCGAGTTGTGTTATGAGGGTGGAACAAATACCTTTCTTACTGTTTGCAGTGTGCCAGCAAAAACCTTGATGTAGATTCAGTTACGGTGACATGTATCCTTCTTCTGGCATTGGTTCTTCCATCTGGGAAATGGCTTTAACTATGCTGACGAAAACAAGTGAACAAATAAACCCTCTGCACATCTACTAGAAGAGGTTGTTTTTATATAACTATAGCAAATCCATTCAAATTTAAGGTAAGCCCCTGGTAACTAAATTTTAGGCTAAATTCAATTCAAGTAAATTTTTGGTTTTTTAATAATGGCTATATTTGGCAAAGCTCTTTGGGTAAAACTGATATCTTTTATTAGATTAACTCAAATAGTTGGAAAATATCTTCTTTGCAAGCTTTCAGGTACAAATACCCTTTGTCAGGCTGAGGAAGCATCCGCAGTTGGTGCGTGGTCTTCCTGGATGGAATGAACAGCCTGATGAAGGGTATTTATAACCAAAAGCTTGCAAAGAAGACTTTTTCCAACTATTTTAGTTGGTTTAGTAAAAGATATCAGATTTACCTAAAGAACCTTGTCTGTCTATGTCCTTAGACTAATATGGCTACAACCTATACCCCTGTATATTTTGCAAAGAAATATACTGGGATTCTCAAAATGGTGCTTATTGAACTGATCTTTCTATGCCACTTGTAGGAGATTTGAGGGCATGAGAAAAAGAAGGATTAAAACCTCTGCTTGGAAGAGCACTAGCATTTAATCTCCTTCCTTTCTGCTCTTCCCCATTTTCTAGCATACTAGTCTTTCCTTTTCCTAGGTCATGACATAAATAGAGAAGAAGCAGCTGTTTCGCATTTTAGGGCTGCATCTTGGAGAGGGGTCTGGCTTCAGTCTTTAAAACTTGGGGAAGCTGAGGCTGTTCAACATGGTAATGCTCCGCATGGAGCCAGTAATGGCAAATGGCAATGCTGTCCTCCCCCGACTGTTTTGGCTGGTTAGTAAAGATGATCAGCCACTAGTATAGAGAAGGCATTTACTTTTTGCTTAAAGGTTACAATAAGAGCGCTTTATAAACAGGAAACAAATAAATAAATGTGACCAGCAAACTAAAGATGACACTGGTAATGATCACTATTAGATTTTCTTTCCATTCCATTTATCTTTTGGCTGTCTGTAACTTTCTCTCTTTCATGTGACATGTTGCACCTATTTATCTTATTGTCAAAATATTACTTCATAAGATTTGAAATGCCTTCTTCTCTTGCGTTCGTTCTTTGTTTATATCATGTGCTACTGTTAAAATGCTTACGTTCACTGTCAGCATATTAGTTGTAACCTTTTATTGCTATTGATAACTATAAATACGTTAAGTAAATCTTCATTTTGCTGACCTCTTTGAGGAGGCTTTGCATCAGCAGATTTTACCAGTGGACAGGTGAGAGATTAGCAGGAGTAGACTCAATTTTTTTTGTAGGATGCTAAGATTCATTTTCTTGCCAGACAACAGTATTTTAAAGGCACAGTTTCTTTGAAGGTTTGAATAAAGCATTCAGTCTGAAGGTGGGGGGCTTGGAGAGAGAGAAGGAAAGTTGTTACTAACCATTTTCTCCTTACTGGAATTCTATGGGAAACAGTTTTAAATTAGTTCATTTAAATAAGACAGTGGATGTAATGGCCGAATAGTGGCTACATTATTCATAAGCACAAAGTTTGGCTCATGGATAACTGGAGAATACAGCTCTGTCCCAAGTTCCAAGATGCTGGAAATTGCCTTTCAGGGTTGACAGCCCATTGCTCAAGAGAGAGAGAAACTTTCACAGGTACCTGGCCTTGCCTAGCTGATGCACACTGGTAGAAGGATGTGCTGTTGGTTGCCATCTGCTTAAGTGCAGCCATAATAGCATAATAGCACCATTGCCAACCAGTGCCACTGAGTGTCAGTGTGGTGCCAGATTACAAGTCCTAAAAACAAAATGGGTATGCAGATACAAGAGAGAAAGAAAGGATCACCATCTTTAATAGTCATAATTACTCCAAACTCTAACTTTTGCCTCTAAAAACTTTCAAGGCAAAAATAGTACTTAACCATTTGTATGTATGTGCATTCACAGTATGCGTGCATGTATGTATACATTTAATTTTTTATCTTCATTTTGCTCTTATGTCATTTTCAGGAACCTGTTTCTATGGAAGAATCTACAGATGAATCTGAGGTAAGTTTGTGTAAAGGTGCCTCATGGCTGAATATTATATTATGTTAGTTCTTTATCAACATATGGCGAAAACACAACTTTTGTTCATTTCTGTTTTGGCAGCTGCACTTTTAAAGGGAAAGTTGCACTTGTGCTATCATAGGTGGCTTTGACCTGTGGGTGAACAGTTCAAAAGAAGTAGTAGTTTTGCTACTAACGATACTACTTTTATATGAAAAAAAATGCCATCAAACAATTTTTACAAAGTCAGTCATTTTAGGATGTGAAACTGATACGTTTGACAGTGTCAGGTGATTATATAGTCTAATATACTAATTTCACAACCTTCGGCAGTGGTTCTCAATCTTTTTAGCCTCATGGCACCCATCGGAAATGCCAGCTCTTAGCTTTCGTTTGTTTTTTGACTGTGGACAAATAACAGAGCAAGTCTTCTATTACAAAATACTTGGAAAGGCCATAACAGATCAGACTGCTAGTGGTAATATTTGCATGGCACCCTTAAAAAAATCTCATAGCACCACGAAGTGCTGCAGCACCTTGGTTGAGAATCACTGATCTAGGGTTAAGTTAAAATATAGCTATGATTTAGAGTATTAGGAGAGTGCAGAAATGGAAGCTATAATGAATTTAAAATCGCCTCCTCCAGGTACTGGTGCACTAGAACATGCTGTTCTTAACTAGGGTTTTGGATATCAGGGAGTCTGCATGCTGCCCAGCCCAGCATAGCCCCATTGCAGCACAGTGGAGTGGAGTGGCATAGGGTGCAGCCTCCCTCCTCAGGCTTCCAGTGGATCAATTGGCATCTCCCCACACACACACACTCCCCCAACATGTCACCAAAACTCCTTAAATTTCCCTCTAACCCAAATAATTGCCCATCCCTGTTTTATTCTGTTTCATAGATTGTTTCTAGTTCTAGCTAAAAATCTCAACTCAGTTATGGTAATATTAATCATAGAAAGTTAGGGTTGGAAGGGATCTCATGAGGTCATCTAATCGAGCCCCCTGCTCAAAGCAGGACCATCCCCAACTAGATCATCTCAGCCAAGGGTTTTGTAGCTGGATCTTAAAAACCTCCAGGGATGGAGATTCCACAGCTCTCTGGGTAACCTGTTCCAGTACTTTTGCTGTCCTCCTACTGAGAGTTACTGTAACTCGAGACCATTGCTTCTTGTTGTGTCATCTACCACCACTGAGAACAATCTAGCTCCATTCATTTCTGGAAGATACAAATAGACAAGTAGTTGAAGGTTGCTATGAAATCTCCCTCAGTCTTCTCTTCTCCAGACTAAGCCCAGTTCCCTTGGCCTCTCTTCAAAAGTCATGTGCCTTAGCCCTCTAACCATTTTTGTTGCCCTCTGCTAGACTTGCTCCAATTTGTTCACATAATTTCTTTAGTGGGGAACCCAAAACCAGTCAAGGTACTCCAGATGTAGCCTCACCAGTGCTGAAGAGGGGGAAAAATCACTTCCTTCAGTCTACTGGCAACACTCCTACTGATGCAGCCCAGTGTACTGTAAGCCTTCTTTGTAACAAGGGCACACTATTGGCTCATATTCAGGTTTTTGTCCACAGTAACCCCCAGGTCCTTTTCTGCAGACCTGTTGCTTAGCCACAGTCCCCAGGCTGCACTGGTGTATGGGATTGTTCCTTCCTAAGTGCAGGACTTTGACTTGTCTTTATTGAAGACCTCCTGAGATTTCTTTTGGTCCAATCCTCCAGCTTGTCTAGGTATCTTTAAATCCTAGCCCTACCCTCCAGTATATCTACTACTCCCCCCAGCTTGGTGTCATCTGCAGATTTACTGAGAGTGCACTCTATCCCATCTTCAAGGTTATTGATGAACACAGTGAACAAAACTGGCCCCACGACCGACCGACCCCTGGGGCACTCTTCCTGTCTGCCAACTAGATATTGTACATTACTGCCCTTTGAGCCCAGCGAATCAGCCAGTTTTCTGTCCACCTTGCATCATCCAACCCATACTTGGTTTGTTCCTAGACCCTGCTCTTGGACTGACCTGCTGGCTTCCTGACCCATCTTGGCTCTGGTTTCAGCTGCTCCTTCTGATCTTGGTTAGTGCTTCGATCCTTGAGTGGCCCAAAACCTGGCTGCTCACAACCCAGTATGGCATTTCTGTAGCTTTGTAGTACTGTCCCGTTGTCTTAATTTCTCTTTGGAAGGATCCCGTGAAGTTGGGAACTCTTAATTTTACGCAGCTTTTGATGCCCCTTGAGCCCTTAATCTGCTAATTGTAACTTGTCACCCAAACAGTTTGCTTTGTGTGGCATGTTCCTTTTGGCATCTTGAAGGAGGCATCTTGATACTGCTTGTACAGATTTGGTGGTAGGGATTTGCAGTAAGGCCTTGGATGTGTTTTTTGTTTGTTTGTTCTTTTTGTTTTTGTTGTTATATTTTTGTGAAGAGAAAAAGGAAAAAAGAGACTGTCTTGCTTTATTGTGTCTGCTTCCTGAATTGGCCAGTTTTCCTCTGTCCTTTTAAATAAGTTTAATATTTTCCAACCGTTTAAATTAAAATGTCTGAAATGCATAGTTATAAATTAGTAGAGGGAGCACATCTTCATAGAGACTTTCTGGGGAGATGGCAGTAGTTATTTGTGTCAACACTTCATGCAATTGTAGCAGATATTTCTTTCTAACTACACTACAATTTGCCCTCTTATTTCATATCCTCACATATGATATGGGGTATTATGAGCTTTTCCTTTTCAGGTAGACAGGCTGCTATTTATTCTTTCCATGATATGATAAGCAAACAGTATATCTAAAATGGTATTTTAATTCTCAGGAGAAAAAACTACTTTTGCTGCAAAGTATTTTTGCTGCAATCTTGAAGCACTAACATTTTTTTAACTTCTGTTATTTCTTAAATTGCATGTATGAAATACATCTTGCTTCATTTTTCTCCACCATGATAACGATCGAGTATGTTGCATTTTAAAATTGAACAGGTTTGTTTCACTGAAAAAAAATCCTAGGTACAATGTAGTAGCATTGGAGGGCTTAATGTTATTTTGCAGCATCTGGAGCTTCATGTTAGGGCTGTCATATTTGATGAAGCCTTAAAAATACAGAACAAAGTAAACTGACTCTTGGCTGTTCATAAACTGTGGAGAAGAAAGTCTGAATAAATTATGTATAGCCTGAATCAGAATTTCTCACTTCTTAAATTTCACTTCAAGAAAGAGAATCTATTTCTGTATCTTGTTATTTTTGCAATTGAGCTGGGTTTCCCTGAAACTTTTTTTTTTTTTAATTAGGTTTTTGCTAGGTAATTAATGAATGGTCTGCCAAGTTATTAGCTTAATAGTGATGCCTCTTTGTGTGGAGAGTGTTGGGGTTATGCTAGGGTGAGGGACCTGTTAACATTGTTCTTGATTTTAAGTTCAAATTACTTGGGTTGTGCCTCAACTTTGCAGCTGAGGTCCTAATCAGAGATTCCAGGGCTACAGAAGTTTGCATTTTTCTCCAAATTACTTTGATAACCAAGGGGATGGGATAATGGTTGCACTCGGTTTTGAAAATTTATATTATTTCACGTATTTGCAAGCCAGAGAGGTAGCTTACAGTGAAACTAGGATTTTTCAGTGGTAGAGAAGAAGGGGAAGGTATGCAATAATAAAAAGAATCTACTAATGAGAAAAAATATCATGCAAATAATTTATCAATTTGACTCAGCTGGATGAGCAATGTAAATAATTTATTGAAGTTTAAATGGAATCTTTACATACATTAATTTTAAAAAACAAATTTGCAGTGACTAGTAACTTGCATTATAATATACATCGTTAGAGGATTGACTTCCAAGAAAAATGGGTTACTGGTTTTGGTGCTATATTCTTTTAATACCTGCTGTTTTTGTGCAAAATTAGATACTTCTTTTAATGAGCTATTAATATTAACTAGAAGTGTTGGCTCTCCTATTTGTCTGTTATGGAAAATGCTGTGAATGTTACGTAAATTAAAAGTGATTGAAAAGCTACTGTGTCAACAGAATGTTCTGATGCGGTCTACCCAAAATACTAATTCACTGACTTGGAAGGAGCAGGGCTGGGAAGAAAAAAATCAGTAATTTCCTCTTTCACTCTACATTTCAGTGAGTGAACGAAAGTAACTCTGTAAGCCACTGTTCACAAAAATGCACTGAAAGGCACATACACAGCAGATCACAAGGTGGCAACAGCTAGCAGTTAAGTAGTGTTAAGGTAAACATTTGTTGAAATACCTTATTAAGCAAAAGAAAAATGCAAGTAGAAATTTTGGTTTTGTTGAAATATGAGTTGTCTTTTGAGTTTTTTTTTCACAATTGCAATTAGCTTGGGACATTAACAATAAAGTGAAATAAATTGTGTTGTAAATGTAGCACATCTCTATAAAAGTTTAGTTGATTGTATGCAGTTGAAGGCTGAAATGAACCAGTAGTTGCCAATGGTTCTTTTTGGTGTGCACACAACTTCCCATGAGATAAAATAGGTGGAATTAAACCAAATAATGCTATCATGAACTTTTAACTTTTATGCATCACTTACAGTGATTGCTCACATGCAGTATGCCATCTGTACACGACTTCTGCTTCATGACTTGTCTTACCTCTATTTCTTCAAGACTTGTAGGGCTCGATCTGAAATTAGTGTTCCATAAGAAAGTGTGTCTTCCTTTCTTCTCAGAATTGCCATGGTAGGAATAAAATGCTGTCTTCCCGTCCTTTCATCTGTATATTATTTCATCCTCTGAAAGCAACCATTTTAATACTTGTTCACAGGAAGCCATAATCATAATTCCTTGCTCTAGTGTATATCTACATTTTTCCAAAGAGGTAAAGGGATTAAATAAATCCCCTGCAGAAAATACATCATAAAAAAAGAAAACTTGCGAGAAATCTTAACATTCAAATCTGTATTTATCCATTCTATAACCAAAAAAAAGGGTATTTTGGTAATTTTTCTTATAAAGAATTCTTTTATTTGAAGTGGGTTAGAGCAGGGGTTTCTGAAGCTTTAATGCCACAGCCCAGCAGTCGCAGCTGACTGCAGCTAGAATTTCTGGCCAGAAGACAGGTAAGGATAGTCCCCAACCCCCGGGGGTGGGCCAAACCCTGCACTGTCGTGGGTCCTGCAGAAGGAGCCTCTCTGCCTGATTCTGGGGGGCTGCAGTTCATCGGCCTGTGGCCACTTCCAGTCCGACAGCTGTCCTGGGGATTGAGGATCCCTAGGTTAGAGGTTACTCACTTAATTTCCTTACCCATGGTTACAGCAGTTTTCACCGTTAAAATGGTGAAGGTTGCTGTTTTCTTTTTTTTGGTAGCATCAATTACAGATGAGGTTCTAAACCTTTAAGGTTTAGAATGATCTGGCTCAGTGTCTCCTTTATTTTGCAGCCAGGTATAGAATGCTAAAATAATGCTTTTATACAGGTGAGAAGCATGAAAGGGCTTTTAATGAATTTGCAACAGATACTTTTAATTGCTGCTTCTTAAGGAAAGTGCCGTGTCAGCCCTGGAAAGAATGGTGTCATCTTTGTTTCTGTGGTGCCAAGTCTGCTGTATTTCTTCCATATATTTTGTTGCATGGTCCAACTGGTGTTCTACAAGTTTTTGCTGAGGGACCATCTCTATCCTCAGCAAAAGAGGATGGTGTAGTCTCCATGCCCATGTAGTCCTATGTACCTTCACTAAATTTACCTGTTATTTAGGGTGACCATTGGTCCTGGTTTATACTAGACCATCCTGTTTTTAAACCCTTTGTTCCCTGTCCATTTCTGAATGAGGAATGGACAGCAAAAAGTCCGGTCATTAGTAGAAACACATGTCAGTTATTCGTCCTTGTGATTCTATTGGCTGTGCCTAGAGGTAGGACAGCGCACAGCCATGAGGAGGTTTCCGAGGCAACTAGGGAGGAAGGGAAGTGGTGACCCCACCCCTTGCTGCTGATTGGCCAAGGAGGTGGCAGCCCCACCCTTCACCACTGATTGGCCAAAGGGGCCACCCCTCGCTGTGGATACTGGTATTTTGGGGATGCGTCAGTGGCCACCATACATTTATTTGATGTGGTCCCACAAAGTTTTCAGCATGTAACTTCAACTGGATAAACAAGAAAATAGCCTGAAAACTGGTTTTCAAATGTGAGAAATGTTTCAGGATTTGTTATTTGTGGAAGAACCAGAGTGAAGTTGAATTATTTGCCCTTCACAGTAGAGGAAGTCCTCTATCACTTGGAGAAGAACAAAAGTCTAGAAGCCTTTTCCTAGGAATGAAGAAAGAACAATGGGGTTGATCAAGCTATACTTGAAAAGAATCCTGGACTTTTCTGTGGTGGTTCTCTTTGCTTTATGGATGTCACTTAAACACACATGCGTAGATCTGCTAAAACGGTGGAAAGAATGGTATGTGGTGGGTGAGATTCTTAAGAGGTTGTGTTGCCCCCTAGAAGTGACTAATAGAGGCTTAGTGTGAACTTAAAGATCTTGTAAGGTACAGCAGGTTTATTGAGAAGACTTTGATGCGCAACTATCCTCCTGTTAGCAGAGCAAACCATACATTAGCATGCATCAACCAATGCATGTCAAGCAAAATCCTTAGAGTTGCTTTAATGGACAGCATGGAGATTTCAGGACTTTCTGTGTTGCCACCAGATATAGCTAGAAATCTTCCACCTTTTTTTGGTCAGAAAATGCTTTTGCCAAAACGGAAACGTTCTGTGAGAATGTAGGTACTAGTTCTTGCTGAGTTAGACCAAGGACTTGAATTAATCTTCTGTAACCTAAACAATAGCTTCTTCTGGGTGTCCCCTAGTTCTGTTGTTGATGGTATTTTCATAGAAAGGTCTTGAACTTCTCCTAATATGGAACAGGAAAAATGCTGAAATCTTAATCTTACGTGGATGATAAAACAGCTTCTTACCCAACCCAGATCACTACCACCAGCTAAAAGATCCATGAAAAGAAAAGGCTAGTGTAGGAACCTGTCTGCTTGGATGGAATGCTTCAATAGTGAGAGAGGTTATTCTGTGACGCTGAAAGGAAATGAAAAGTATATTTGTTTTTCCTGGGGGGGAAGTATCTGGATATATTCTTACATCCCTTCTTATATCAAATAGATTATTAATTTGATCCTGTTTTAAGGCACGTAATTCAGAGTTTGGTGCTTCCAGCTTTTTTTATTTTCCTAAAATGAATGTGAAATTCTGCTACTACAAGACAGAAGGCGAGATTAAGTTTTATGAAGGCTGCATGTTTTATGAATATTAAGTGGAAATCTTTGATAGCAAGAAGCTCAAGCATCCCTGTTCGCCCCTTTCTTTTCTACCAAAGCTGTTGCCATCTATAAATACATAAGGAAATAAGTAAAGCCATTTTCAGGGTAAAAATCTTAGTTCACTTGATTTTTAAAGAGCTCAAGAAGGTCGTGCAGAAAAAACCTTCAGTAAAGTGCCAGATCTCAGGAATTTATAAGTTTTAAAACATGATATTGATATCTCCCCTGTTTTTTATTTTTAAATAAATCATCAAACCCCCTCTCCCCTCACGACTGCATTAGCTAAAAGCGCTGGAGGATCTCATGGCATTGCTTTCTCTAGTATTTGGAAAAGTTGTGTGTAGGAGTTATAAAAGGCTATAAATATCTTTCATTTTTTAGGCAGTTCTAATTGTCTTGTTTCAAGGACTTGTGAAATATGCTGTATAAAACATACTAAGTTTTTTTGCGTTCCTGTGCATGTTACGTTAATTCCATCCCATTTACCTTAATTGCAGTTCATTGTAGGGAAAAACCTGTCAAGCTGTGTGCGCTCCCTGACCACCTACTGGCAAAGGAGCAACAATGCAGCTTAGAAGGACAATGCATGTAAAGGGCTGTGTCACTCCTGTTTTGATGCAAATCAAAATTCTGGACAATGCATGTGGACGTCTGTCTGTATGAACTTAACACAAAAGAATTTCCCTCAGGAAAAATGCAGTATCTGACTCGGAATTGGACTGCAAGGTTGTGATACAGCTTTTATACATGATAGTTTTATTACATTGCAGCTCTGTAATAGCAATGCGATGTTGCACCAAAACTGCAAATTTTCAAACCTCTTCAAGAGCATCCAGTGCAATGTAAATGTGAGGATATTTTTGCTGTTGCATCACACACTGTGACTATATGATACTGTCATACTTAGCTGTCTTGGCTTGATTCTCTTTTTTAACTCATTAGCCAAACTCCCAGTTATCGTAGTGGAAACAAGAGCAGTAGCTCTGTTGGCATTATACAAGCTCTTGTTTCTCTAGATCTAGGTGAGTGCTGTTGTCAGTTTGGTCTCTGCTCTTGGTTGTACCCACCTTCAGTCGTGTTGAGGTAGTGGATCCTAATGGCATGCGCTGTCAAGTCCAGTTACTTGCAGTTCTCTGTTCTATATAGGGTGGCCACTGACACTTCCCCAGAATGCAGGACGTCCCCCTTAGTGAGGGGCAGCCCCCCTTGGCCAGTTAGTGGTGAGAGATGGGGCTACCACCTCAGCCAATCAGCAGTGATGGCTGGGGCCACCAGGCCTCTTGGCCAGTAAGGGGATGATCCCTGTGACAGAACGTCATCTCTGTCTCTCCCCAAACTCTATCAGGCGGGTGACCAATCTGACAATTGGGTTACTACGGTCACTGCATAGGGCAGACACCCCTGGGCCCATCGGCTTCAGGTAACCCTGAATTGTAACCTGAGCTGGATACATTCCTGAGGGAGGGGGAAACCTGCTCCCTCTGCCTACATGACTGGCCTCACACACCTGGGAGGGGACTAGAGACCCTGCCAGTCTACCCGGCAACCATTAATGCATTTCATATTGGTTGGCTGGCAGCCAGCAGTTGCTGGACTTCATTGGATCAGGTAAATGAGGTCATAAGGTCTATATAAGTTAAGGACTGCCCAGGAGGGGGGAAACAGCCATGATGAGGACTCTCAGAGAAGCTGGACCACCTGAAACTTGATCTCTCTTGAAACTCATGGTCAATGAACTGCTTGCTTCCAGAGGAAATTTCCACCTGCCTCTGAATGATACTTGTGAGTGAGTTACTTGAGATCTAACTAGACAAATAGCTTGCAGTAACTCAAATGCGTGATCAATGGCTACCATGCCCCTGTTTGCTCTAAAGTATTTTTCTGATATTGTACCCTAGTCCAAACCTACTCCTTGTAACCAATAAAGTCCCCCTCTGTACCTAGCGTGGGAGACTTCTTAGGAGGCGGTCTACATTATGCCTTGGGGTCCCCTTGGTTTGGCTGACTAAGGGAGACCACCTTTTGTGCTTCAGACTGAGGGAAGCACCCCAATTTCTTGCAGTGGGTCAAGTTACCCCTCAACGACTACTAGGCCTGTGCTTCCCAGGGGGCACAGGGCCAAGATAAGTCCAGACTCTGGGTGGTGGCAGCATTAGCCCCAGGCTTGCGGGTGTGCTGCAGGAAGGGGGCCAGCCAGGTGTGAGGCACCCCCAGGGAGGCACTCAGAGCCTGGAAGGTGGTTGGGCGCAGTGAGGCGGGTGGCTTAATGCAGGAGCACCCCCTACTGGTTCGCCACAGTCCCCACAAAAAGGCCTCGTCCCTCCCTGGCTGGGAACTCTGCTTCTCCTGGCTGTGTGCTGCCCTACTTCTAGGCACAGCCAATAGAATTGCAAGGACAAATGATTGACATGTATTTCCCCAGTGAACCAAAAAACAGGACTTTTTGCGATCTTTTCCTCATTTAGAAACGGACAGAAGACAAGGGGTTTAAAAAGAGGACGTTTCAGTATAAAACAGGACCAATTGCCAGCCCTAGGGTCAGCATTGTACTCTGTGTAAATAGTGAAATTGTCCTATTCACAATGAGTTTTGGTGTTTTCTGTTTAGAAGTTGTACCAAACTGCATGCAGTCAATAACAGCTTGGTACAAAATGGTTTTGTAGCAGGAGTAGCATCTGGGCTTTGACCAGAAATTGAGTCCTTGGCTGAAGGTGCAGTGAATTCTCTGCTTGCAACTTTCCATAGAGGAGAAAACCAGTTCTTTTAAACAGACAAGTCTCTGCCAGTTTAGAATGCTTGGTCTGGGTATTGGCAGGTGTTCAGTCTGGATTGAGGGATTTGGCACAGATTTGTGAGAGGAGCCACTGGTCAGGCTTTGGGAGTGATAGTCTGTCCTACTCTCCGTTTCTTTTCAGTAAGAAATGGTTGTGGCCAACTCAGTTCTACTTCTAAAATCAGTAGCGTAGAAGCATAGTGATGTATGTAATAGCCACCATGGTTGTTTATGCTCTATTCTTGCTTCTGCCTCTTCTTTCTTCATACAAATGAGGTGGAATAGTAGCTGAGTGGCCTTTATGTCATTCCTTGGCAAAAACAGCATACCTCTGGATGAGTGAGTTATGAAATCCTTCTTTTCTATGTATGTGTTGCCCATCTTGCACCTACTACTACCAGCCAGCACCTGTAGCCTTTTACCCACAGTTCAATTATTTCTGTTGAAATAAAGATGTCTTACTGTGCCTGTATGAGAGGGAGTTATTCGGTATGGATCTAGAGTCTGCAAGAAGGAAGCAACTTGTAAAATATCTGTGGCTTCTGCTTTGTCTGTTTCCTTGTATTGTTTTATCTCCTAGTGCGTGTTGCTGTTCAGCTGATAGTTTAGAGCTTGCAAAGCAAAGTAGTTTCCTTTTCACTGACAACATGAGACCAAGAATAAGACCAGCCAAACAGGCCCGTTGGTACAGAGTTACTGTGAGTAGTTGTTTTACCTTCAGCTTCATCTACACTTCTGACCCTGTTCACAGATCAGTTTATTCTTCTTATATACAGATGTGTATAAACCTAACAGTTATTTCCAGGACTAGCAAACAATAATTTACAAAAAATCACTCGCTCACTGTCTTAAGCTACACATGTTCATCTGTCAGCTACCATATGTTTAAATTTGCTGGTGTACTAAATTACCATGTTTCAAGAAGAGATGCTTAATTTTTTGGATAAAAGTTAACAGAAGAAAGATTATCGCTCTGCTCTGGGTAAAGAAACTTTCCTGGGTAACAGTAGGAACATGCTTTATCCTCTGGAGACTTATCTTTGTTAACCAACAGAGTGCTCTAGTAGGTTATCCAAGTTGTGCTGTTGCCTAAACCTAGGTAATAAAGATATAAATCCTGTGTCAAAAACCAAAAGGAACAGAGTCTTTTTTGTGAGATTTAAGATACACCCACATCTCCTCCTTTTAGAGTACAATTTGCAGCCTTTTTTTTCCCTGGGAAGATAATATTGAAAGTGTAAACCTTTCTAAGTTGGTCTCTAGGTATGAAAGTTTGTTACTGATATGTAACTTTTGAGCGGCAGAAGGCTATTATAGCCCTTCAGATCTGGATTTTATGATCCAGGAAAAATAAGAGTGGTCCCTTCTTTTATTTGTGGAATAACTGAAGATAAGTTTACAGCCCTATTTGCCTCAGCTTCTTACTCAAAGCCACATGCCTATGACTGAGTCACTTCCTGTGCTTACTTGCTAGTGCTTATAAGAGAAGTGAGAAGCAGCACACAGATGACCTTGATTGTGGAGATGGACGAAGTGGGACAGTTGGATGTCAGCTTTATTGCACAGCTGCAGCTTTTCTTGCAGAGCTCACTGACCCCCCATTTCCTGCTGAGAAGGCTGCTGTGTTATGTGCTGCAGCATCCAAGGGATCTGTCTGATGCACCCTGCTCCTTAGCACACACAGTGCCAGCCCATATGCCCAGTGGCAAGTGCCTGCTATATATGTGCCTCTGAGGGCTGCAGTGTGTTAAAGATATGGCCTGCAGACAGGATCTGGCCTCTGGCGTCCTGTCATCTGGCCCATGGTGCTGCTTATGGGTCTCGGGCTGGACCAATATGCTGCATGCATTGTATATGAGTTCTGGCCCCAGCTCTGTGCACTACTTGCAGGGCCAGTTCAGGGTGCATGCAGTATGTGGGGTGATTATCTATGCCTAATTCGGCCCATGGACTGCCTCCGTGCTGCTACCTCTGCTCTAGGGAATCAACAGGAGGGATTAATTTTAATCCAGATATTGACTGCCTCCATGAATTTGGTCACGACATGTAGGCTAACACTTTCAAAGTTGGGTGGGGGGGCTCCTTTTCATGGATGGGTGCTCAGAAATACTGATTTGGCATATCTAAATCTAGATCTGAGTTAGGGAATTACCGTACCCTAGAAGTAAGGGTTGGAAGCATTGTCTAGTTAACGAGCAAAAAAAAAAAAAAGTTTGTGGCCATTTTTAGGGCTCACCTCTTATCTGAGAGCTAGGGACAGACATTCAAAAAGCCCGAGCCTGAATTGATTCACTCTTTGCGGGTTAGTCGAAGCAGTTTAGTTTACACTGATTAATAACTGGACAGCCATTCTCTGTTAAATCAGGAAATGTAACCACATGCCTGCAGTGGCTCAAGCCAGAAGCTGGGGGCTGCTAGAGCTTGCTACTGCCAAAGGGGAGGGAAGAGAGACACCCTCCAAGGCTCTCATCCCTTCCTGCTGGAGCGGAGGGGGCATGGTCAGACATCAGCCGGGGCTAGCACAATATATGGGGATGACAGCTGCCAGCCTAGGGGGTGGGGGGCAGTTGCAGCCAGACTGAGCAGTGGGGATGGGGAAAAAGTCCTTTCTCTGAAGCAGTCATGTATTGAACACACCAATTTCCAAAGCATACAATAGGGAACTACCAAAAACCTTTGCCTAAGCTAAGATACAAACCAGTAAAACACAACATACACAACTTAGTCTAATTTAAAATGTCAAGAATTAGTTTTACTAATCCTGAGGGCAGTGTCTCCTGACAGCCAGGCATTCAAAAAGGCTTTGTTTAGGTATTCCCACCTTTTCCATGTTCTGCTTTATAATGTAAATGTAGCTCTCTACATTCTTTGGTGAAGCTGTCTGCAACTTCCCTTAACTACATCTCCAACATGTGTGCTGATTGTCAACACTTCCCACCTCCCAGTCTGGTCCAGCAAGTCTTAGCTCTGGGCTCACAGGTGCAGGGCTTGGATCTGTGCACAGGGGGGTAACTTGCCTCTCCTTCTCCCCCTGCTCTGGGATATGCTGTGGAATTAATCTCCTCCCTGCCTGGCTGCAGGCAAGCCCCCGGGGGTTCTGGGTGAGAGAGGGGACAGAGGAAGGAATTAACTTCATCCCTGCCAGACTGCAGGTAAGTCTTGGTGGTGTGGCTGGGGCTGGCAAACCCTAGCTGTAGTCCCTAGAGTTTGCCAGTGGAGGTGGGGAAGGGGAGAGGGGACAGAGGGAGGAATTTGCCTCAGGGGCCATGGGAGGCAGCATCTGACCACAGACTGCCCCTTCTCTGGTTAGAGACCAGAGTGGAGGAGCCAGCCCAGCTCACTGGAGCAGAGCTCCGCCCAGCCCAGACAGCATACTGGGATGCTGGGGGAGTCTGATTTAATTTAAACCAGCAAGGGGTCTGAGACAGACACTGCATAAACTGGTTTGAGCCAAGTCAGGTAAGTCTGATGCTACATTCAGCCAGGTTTATCTCAAACTGGTTTTGGCCATTTTCAAACTGGTTTATGTGCACCCAATGTCTGCTCTGTTACAGGTTTAAACTAGTTTCTGATCACTTAAACCGGTTTATGTGTAATGTCTGTCTCTAGCTGAGGAGGGCAGAGATAATATCACTTATGCTGGGAGGCTTCTTACAAGAGGTGCAGATGTCCCTTCAGCCCTTTGCATCCTTGTGGGGGAGGAAAGGCATATGTTTAAATCCTGTTCTGCAGATGGAGTCCCCATCCCCCCACCTCTGGATCAGCAGCTCCCTCAGCCACAGGATCAGAATAGTGCTCTCCTGTGCTTGGCTATGGGCTTAGTGCTAATCACCTTTCCAGAACCAAGAAAGTATTTTCTCTTGCAGCTGGAATGGCTGTGGCTTTTTTGGTTTTTTGTCCAGCCTGTCAGGGATCTAGCTGCAAAAGTTAATTAGATTCAAGTGCTGCACTGGGCACCCTCTAAATTGTAAATGCTTGTTTTAGAAGGAGTTTGGTCCCTTTATAACTCAAGTTGGAAGAAGATTTGGAGGCTGTGCCTGAGACATACAGGCATCGAACCTTGAGTACAGCATAGAGCCAACTCTTCTTCAGCCCTTTCTCAAACTTGTCTGAAGACAAGATAGTGGAGTCCCAGCAATGGAATGGTTTGGAGGGGAGAAGGATGAATGTTAACCTACAAAGAAGTGGAAAAGAGTAAAGTTTTTCAAGTATGTGTATAGGCAGCCATAGATTTATCTTGGTAACTTGAGTTCTCTTAGATGTGTTTTCATGACCTTTGTCCTTCCATATATAGAGAGAAGCAAGTAATTCTCCCTGGATATTGTGCAGAAGTACAGAAGTCTTGTTATCTTTTTTTGCCTTTTGAAGAATTCTTGCTACAAGTGAAGCTACTATGAGCCAGCACACAAAGGATAAGTTTTATGCACTGCGCATAACTGTAAGAAGCTCTGAACCTTTATAGGCCTAGAACAAGTAAGAGAATAATTGGAGTCAGTTATTTTTTTGGTTTTGCTTACAAGTTTTCATGGTTCCTAAACAAAAGTGGCCAGAACTAGAGCGCAAATAAACCAACTTGCTAGCTCAAATTTCTGTTATTGGTCTTAGATTCACTACTGAAAGGTCCAAAGTTGGCCAACTGAATCTACCTAGTTCCCTTAGGTCAGTGGTTCTCAAGCTTTTTAGAGTTGAGGAAGCCCTCCATAACTCTGGTGAATTAACAGGCACCCCATTTAAAAAAAAAAAAAATTATTATAGTGCTTACCTCCTTGCAAAGGGGCCATGAAGGAGGAGAAGCAGATGACAGAGCAGAGCCTGCGTTGCAATGAATGTGCTCAAGAGAAGAGGCTGTACTTATTTCATGCATCTCCTCCCTGTACCTTTGGCACCCTCCAGGGCTCTTGGGACATCCCAGGATGCTGTGAATTTTACCCTAATTGAGAATCGCTAGCTTACATGCTTTCTGTATGTAAGTGCAAGGAAAAGTTGGTGTTAGAATGTAGTATGTAGCATCCTCCCTGGAAAACGCTTGTGCTCTAAATCCAAAGAAAGCAATACTGAGCAACTGGAAGTGTTGCCAAGAGAATGACTACAGTATCAGACTTGACTTATGTTCCTGAAGCATAAAATAATTAGATATACTGTGTGAGAGAAACTTTCTTTTTGGGTATATCTTGAAATGTGGCATTTTGGCAAAGCTGCAGGTTCTTTTTGAAATTGGGAAGTGCTTGAAGGAAAGTCTAAGGAGAGTTGTTGGTGAGAGTTAAAATTTCCCCTTCCTTCTTCCTTCCAGATATGCCCAGGTAAGAGTGAATAGATTAGTGTGCATCAACACATGAGAAACTTTTGAGCACCTGAGTCAACACCCTTCAACAAAATTACTTGCTCATCAAGTTCATGCAGGTTTATCTGCTTTGCTGGTTCTGAGCTTAAAAATATAGGGCCATAGGATTAGTTAGAATCCATTAGAAATGAAGACAAACAATGTTTTAATATATTACGTTTATTTCCACTAAGGCTTTGTTTACAGCACACTACATAGGCTTTGAAACTTATAAAGACAAGCCATGCAGGAAGGATGGCACTTCACTGTCAATGTCCATAACGTAATTAGGGTATCTGCAACCAGTAGAGCATGTAGTTCCCATGACAGACTGTCCTGTGGGCAAAGCTTATGCAGGAGGAATGAATATACACTAATGGGAAAACTTGAACTGCCCACAGGTTCTTGCTTGATACTGTTTCTGTAAGGACCTCTTCTTAGTTTTTCCCTTTGCAAGGGGTTCTAACTATGTAGTCCTGTAGACAAAGCTAGGATTGACCCTTGAAGAACATCTCTTGAGAGTTAGGTTATGTTGCGTAGGTCTGTAGTATTAACACAGATGAGTGATCTGTTAGCTGAATTGGCACTTTTAAGACATTGTGCCACATCTTTAGCCCTCTTCTGTTTGTTTTGCTTTTGAGTAGAGTTGGTCACCAGCTACCCACGCACAGTTTTTTGAGGAATGGAAAGAAAAGCATCTTTCCATTTGCCCTAAAGAATTGGGTATTGACAGCAGCTATAGCTTTGATACGATTGGTTAATTGTATCAGTTTTCTATGTGGGAAACGTTCACAAGTAACTAGGAAAATATCTCGAGTGCTTTTCATTTTCGGCACAAGAAATGGAGAATGGAACAGCAGATAAACAAATGAAAAATGAGGTTTAAATTGGTCTTCCTGTAGTCTACAAATTGGTAATTAGTTATGCTGTAACATGGTTGTTCTATTTCTTTCCTTATTTCCCCTCTCTTCTTCAACCCAGATTTGAATCAGATTTGCAGAGAGCTCCTAAACTTGGCGTGTAAAAGTATATTTTTTTAACATTTGAACTTTGGACCTCTTAAGTTTTCATTTGAATAACATTTAGTGAAAGAGAGGGCGAGAATTTCAGAACTCTGCTTTTTTAAAAAATAAAATGCTAGTTTTCTATTCAACAGAAATGTTCAATGTTAAGCTGCAGTTCAAGTAACAGTAGTACAAAATTTATTTTCAAATGTTTGTGAATCCTCTAGGATGGTTTAAAGGACTTGTCTTTAATTAAAAAGTGCCATACACTTAGTAAAAATCCATGTTAGTTGAGAAATTGATTTTTTTTTTATTTATTTATTTTTTTTAAAGGAAAGCTGTGAGTTTTCTTGTATGGAGTAAATGTCACTCTGTTCATATCTTAGCTTTGCTGCAAGTCAGGACTTGTACTATTCCACCAGGTTGTCATAGAAACGTAGCTAACTGTCATCTCAACTCAGACTGCTGATGGTTTTATTTGTAGGTTTGCAGGATTATTAAAATTTAACAAAAATTATTGATTTCCTTTTTATTAACGTTGGCTTGTGTTTACCTTAGAAGTTCAGGTTCCATAAGAGCTTTTCCTAGTAGAAAAATAGCTTAAAAATGCTAAACTTCAGTATATTAAATGGACTTGATGTTTTCTCTCATTTAGAATGTAATATGTAGTCTTTAGCAATAGAGTAATCTCGCGGTTTAAAAAATAATTTTTCATTTCCTTTGTTTACAGCAAGGGGCAAAAATTTCTCTCGAATTTGCCTTTACCCTAGGCTGTTACTTAACATATAAAAGATACCTGTCATAAAAGCATGAAATGGGTACATCATTGTGCTTAATAGTTGAAGTTTTTCATTTTTATTTACCGTTTCTTGAGGCCTGGCAGAATGCTTCAGTGCGCTGAGTTTTGAAAGTATATATTTTTGTATATGCATGTGCAAGAGAGATTTAGTTTTCACTCATAAATAAGACAGGCAAAACTTATTTACACTAACTTTATCTAATGGCCCGTGGATGAATGCTTTTATGCAAAATACTCAAGAGACTAGAATTAACTTTTCACATTGGTTGCACATTTGATGTCCAGACTTCAGCAACATGTGGAATTTTATTATAAACACTAGATGCCCAGAATTCAATTTTTGCTTTGCACATTTATTCCAGGATGCAGAGATCACCCATGCATTTCAAGTGTAAAATTTATAACAGTGATTGCAGGGATGTATTAATTGCAGTAAAATGTAACCCCGCCACGCTTTTGCTTTTTCTTTGTTACAATTTTCTTCTGTTAAGCATGTAGAAGCAAGTAATTTGACTTTGTCATTCTGACTGGTTACAACTTTGTTCAGTGTTGGATTTACTGAATAAAATGTTTTTTGGTGGACGTTTTGACACTTTGCCTTAGACTACGACGTCATGGCTTGTTGATGTCCCTATATTAATCCCTTTCGTATTCTGCCACAAAACTCTCAAATAATAAATTTTTTTGAAATCCTTTTATTCTAGAATGTGCATGTTAAGTTGATGGTATAAAATACTGAATTTCTACCATAATTTCATATATTTGTGTGTGTTTTGTGTAAAAGTACAGCATAAAATGGGTGATGATAACACATTGCAAATAATTGTACTGGTTTTTAATTCAGAAGACAAGCCTTGTTTTTTCTGTTGTTTTAACTTCATGATAAGCTTGAATGTGTGGGGTTTTTTTGTTTGTTTGGTTTTTTTTAAGCTATTTCTATTGGGAGTTTATGTAACCTTTAAAATAATTAGGTAAGGTAAATCGTATCTGTCTGGCTCATGCCTTATGTGTATTAATTAAAGCTTGCACACTTTTTTTTGAGGTAGGTGTTGGAATAACTTTGCCCGTCAGTAGTGTAGAACATAGGAGCTGTTTTAACTGGGCACAGCAATGATATGTATCAGGGCGAGAAATAAAAAAGAATAGTATGCTTTATATGTACATGACATCTTCATGATACATTTTTTAATGGTATTTTTTATTGTAATTGGAAGTGGGGATATCATTATTTGCAGAAATACCATTTTATAGAGGGGATCCATTGGTACATATAGGCTCAAATGAAAATATTAAATATGAAATATATCTGTTGGAAGTGTCTATTTTACTGAGAGAGGCTATTTTGTAACATATGAACACATGTAACCTGAGCAGTATACTGCACCTCAGGCATTCTTTTATGAGAGATCTGCAACTGGATTCTCTCTAGCTTGCTTCCTTTGTTTCTTAGCTCTTTCTCCTTTCTGTTCACTTATGCCTTTTGCCTTTCCTTAGTTCTTAGTACTGACTGGATGACTTAGCCTGCTTAAAGCTAGGGACAGAAGTTACATATAAACTGGTTTAAGTGATCCGAAGCTGGTTTTAAGCCTGTAACAGAACAGAAGTTTAGTGCACATAAACCAATTTAAAAATGGTGGAAACTGGCTTAAGATAAACCTTTTTGAATGTAGCATCAGGCTTAACTGACTGAGGTCAAACCGGTTTATGGAACTTCTGTCCCAGACCCCTTCCTGGTTCAAGGTAAATCAGAGTCCTCCAGCATCAAAGCATGCTCTGCAGCCCTGGGCTGGGCTGTGCTGTCTGCTCCAGAGAGCAGGGCTGGCCCCACTGCTTTGCTCTGTAGCCAGAGCAGGGATGGGGAGTGTGGCCAGATACCAGCTAGTGTAGCCCTCTAAGGTGAAGCAGGTAGGGATGGGGTTTATTTCTGCCTTCCTCCCCTCTCCCCCCAGGGTATTGCAGCCTGGGTCTGCCTGGCTGGGGCATAGCAGCCTCTATCAGGGTCCCCCTCCCCACCACCACTCCTGTGGCAGGGATGGGAGGTGTGGCCAGATGCCAACTGGCATGGCACCCTGAGGTGATGGGGGCAGGGAGGGGGCTTATTCCACCCCCCTCTCCCGTGGGGAGACTGCAGCCAGGGTCTGCTAGCCTCAGCTGCTGTCTCTGGTGTTTGACCCCATGCAAGCTGAGTGTCCCTATTAGGGGCTACTGCACCCCAACCAGGCAGACCCCACCTCGGGTTCCCCAAGGGGAGAGGGGAGGGAATAAACTCCCTCCCTGCCCACTTTGCGTTAGGGAGTCATGCTGGCTGGCATCTAGCCGGGAAGTGCAAGCCTCTTCCCAGTGTGGGGGTTTAGAGGGGGCTGCACTGCAGGTGGGAGCAGGGTGGGAGGGGTGGCTCTGGGGCTAAGGTGAATTTTGGGGTAGCCATAATCCCTCCCCCCCCAAACCTCCATTAGCACCATCGCTGCATAGCTCCCCGTAGCCACCCCTCCCAGCCCCTGTCCTGGGCAAGGTGGGTGGATGGTGGGGCAGGTGTGGAGGGGCGGAGGGCAGGTGTGGAGGGGCTGGCCATGCTGCTGGGGCAGGGCCCTTCCAAGCCAGCTGTAGCTCGGGCTGGGGCCACAGGAGCTGTGCCCCCAGGTTGTTCCTGGCTTTCTGCACCCAGGTTGGACTGAGCTATCACAGAGGGCTCTCCTCCTTCCTTGCTGCAGGGCTGGGGGATGCTCTGTGCAGTGCAGCCTCAGGGCTGGAGGGGTGCAGTGCTAGGCCTCCACTGGGGCACCGGGGGATACTACTGGCTGTTGTGGGCCAGGGAGAGAAAACTCGGTGCTCCCAGCTCCCTGTGCCCAGGCTGGGTTGGGCTGTCATGCAGCCGCTGTGGCGGGCTGGGCTCTCTACCTCGTGTTCCTCCGCCATGGGAACAAGGGAAGGGGACTCTGCAGCACTGCCTTGGGGCTCATGGCTGGAGGGATGCAGCGCTGGGCCCCGCTGTGGGACGAGGGGGAAAACTGGCAGCAGGAAGCCCTTGGTAATTTTTTCCCCCAGCAGTACAGAGCCCTCCAGCAAGCATACCCTCTGCTCTTTAGAGTATAGTGCTTCTACTGGAGGGTCTGGTCAAGTCTTGGGCAGGGGCTGAACTAGACATTGGAGGACCTTCTGGAGGTGCCTGCCAGCCCCACTTCTTTGTGGTTCTCCCTCCCTCCCCCCCCCCTTCACCTCAGGCCTAGGGCCAGGGTTTGGCCCTGCCCCTGCTCTCGCTGCTTAAGCCTTTCAGTCTGGTCACAATTCTTCCCCCCACCCCCACAAAAGCCTGGCAAGGGCTGCTTCCCCCGCCCTCCCTCTCCACCTCCAGGCACATCCCAGCGGTGCTTCTTGCAGGCCAGGGTTGGGGTTTAAACCTCTCCCCAATCATACTTGGGCCTTCTGGAGCCTGTTCCCCCCCACAACTCTCTTCCCCCCCCCTCCCCCGATCAGCTTCCCTTGGCCACTGTAGAAAAGAGAGGGTTACTCTAATGCCCCCAGCTTCTGGCCTTAGCCACTGCAGGCATGTGCCTGAGTTTCTGGAATTGAAAGTGAATATCTGTTCACTTGCTTGCGGGTTCATTCTACGCAGGTTAGAGTAACCTGCAAAGATTGAATCGGTTCAGGCTTGGGCTTTTTTGAATGTCTGTACTTAGCTTAAAGGGGTAATGACAGGGTAGATTTGAGGCTCTAGAAGGGTTCTAGGTCACAGTTCATTCATATTAGCCGTATGGCATCCAGATCTCCCTTCACAGTTTGCAGCAGCATGTTTCTACTGGATTGTGTGTGGTTTTCTCTTTGGTTTTAACATAAAGCCATTGAGGCATTCTATACAATTAACATATTCCTAGCCGATATTTTTATTTTTATTTACAGCATTTTGTGTCTGTCCTTCCTACAGAGGTGCAGCATCTTGTAAAGGTCCTCAAGTTTCTTATAGCATGCATGCTTTGGCTCAGAGCTATAATTGGCTATAGCTGCATATCTTATTTTATCATCACCACCTTTACCATATTCATATTTATATTTTTTTTTTCTTAATTGGGAATGACTAGCTTCCATTTTGCTAAGTACTCATGTACATTTCCCCCTGCTTGTCAACTAAGTGCCTCTGTATAGTATAATTGTATTGATTTATGTATTTACAGTATTTATTTGCATCCAGTACTCTGGTACGAATAACTGGAATGAAACATGGAAGTTTGGCTTTCAGTTGTAGTGGCTGTTAAGAGATCAAAAGGAACCATCTGTGGCTGTTGCTCTGTGATGGTCTATGGGAATTTTTAACCATTTTTTAAAATATAAATTTGAAGTTGTTAAAATAATCTTTCTCTCTTAATCTCTTAATAATGTAGGAAGATGAAAGTGAAGAAGAACCCAAGCTGAAATATGAAAGGCTTACTAATGGAGTGTCTGAAATTCTTCAGAAGGATGTAGCCAGTTGCATGACTGTGCATGAAAAGGTATTCTCTCACCTTGCAGGGCTGGGAAATGCAGACATTGTTTTGCTGATTTTTAAATATCTTTTTGTGCATATGTTCTTCCCTTTGACAATATGATCTCAGCTGCATTTTATTCAGTAAGGACCTTGGCATCTATTGTGCTTATTCGTTTTGAACAGTTCAACTGTACAAACTCGATCATGCTGGAGGTTGGTTTAGGGAGTGTTTATCTGTGGAAGACAAGTGAGGTATTGTTAATATTATGGAAAATAAAATAATTAAAATAAGCTTTTACAAATGAATTGTACTTGGTATGTATTCAGTTCAGGATCCTTCTCCCTCCCCTCCATCTAGTTTCTTTACTAAGAAAACATTGAAGTTTGATATGCGGGGTTGGGAAAAAAAGAATTTAGTCGTGAGACTAAAAGAATAGTTTTGTGAGATTAAGGGAAAAAAAAGGGACAGACAAAATGTCTTTAATATGCCAAAGATAAAGTACAGGATACTTGAAAGTCACATGTGCATGACTTTACAAAACACCTATTGTTTTTTGTTAAAAAAACCTAATACTTATAGTATTCTTGTGTGCATTTTTTAGCACTTTTTGAAACATAGTAATGACTCCTTAACAGCTGCTGTTGTGGTATCTGTCTGTTAAATACTACATGCAGGGTTCAGAATATGCAGTTTATTTCTCTTACTCAAAGTACTATGGAGTTGCTCTGTTTATGATGGTTTAAGATCATACTTTTAATTTTAACATTTTTGTGATAGTACTGATGAAGACCACAAGTCTCTCTCACAAACCTTTAGACTTCCTTAAAATTAAACTGGCATTTGGAAAATTGGCCAAAACTGCTACTGATCCAATGACCTTTTTACATCCTGGCTAACAGATGAATAACGTTTATGTATATATGGAAGTGCACAGGTACACCTTAAGTATAGCAGCACAAAAAGTGACACCACAGTAGAGCTGTTTTAACTATCCAAACACTTCTAGTCTTCTAGCAAACTAGATACACTATTTATGAGAAGGATCAATATTGTTCGAAGCTAGGGTATTGGGGTCTTTTAGGAATAGGTGTCTTACAATAGAAAGCTTAAAAATAAACATGGATGGTAGGTTTTGTTTTTGAATCATACTCTAGAAAAGAGTCAACCTGAATAAAATTACTGCCCTATTGCACATGTATCTCTGATTTAATGCAATTTGGCTTTGTTGGAAGTACCAAAGTCTGGTTTCTTCTATTCAGACTAATTTCTCCCCAGAATTATTTTTTTCTTTCAATGCTAAAGCATCATATTTTCACCAGGCTCGCTGTCTGCACTGGATGACTAATCGTCATGGCACCTGGTGCATTCAAGCAGGCCTGTGCAGTAGCATAGTCATACCTAGTTATGTCTGCACACCTGATGTTTTATTAACCAGTATTGATTTTTTTACCCGGGGGACTTTTTTCTTTCTGAAAAAAGGCAACCTTGCAGGAGTGAAAGGCATTGCAGGGGATGAATTTCTAATGAACCCCTTCTTTCCCTTTTTTGACTCCTCTTTAATGTAGCTTCATATTTTAAGTGCCTGAACTGAAATTTCATTTTAAGCAATTCCATTTTGATAAATCCTTTTAAACCTTGACTTTCTATAAGGTTATTTTTTAAAGATTGTGCTGCTTGACTGACACGCTTAGTAGTGCCTGTAAATTTGAGCATTTCATTATAGGTTGCAATGAAGCATGCTCACATGCAGTGAAATACAGAGAATTTAGGAGCCCATACTATTTGAGTAATGCCAAAAGAAAGAGAAAAAATCTCTCTGTCATGTGTCAAATAGTACTGAAGTTTCTCCTGCTTTGTTTAGGGCTAGTTCACACAGTTCAATTAACAGTGGGTCTCAAAGTTACTAGATAAACATGTTAAGATTAAAAAAAAAATGTAGGTTATCGTCTGACGCAGGAAAATTTCATTTATTTTGTGGATGTACCCAGTGTTAATTGTAGAAGTGTTACCTAAGGAAAGTAAACTCAGCTGGATGATAGGTACATTTAAACAAAGCTTAGACTACCTTTTCACATTACATGTGTACTACTGGCCTAGCCAAATAGTGGTATTTTTGTGTGTTAAATATTTCTTTGAATGGCAAAGGAGAGTTAAAACCAAAACTATAACTAATTCCTTAATCACTTCCATGGCTTTGTTTTCAAGTGTATGTTAGTCCCTGCTTTCACACTGCATTTTTAATTTGCTGCCACAGTCCATCAGGCAGTGTGTACAGACTGCAGACACACCATTAGTTGTCAGTAGATGAGGGTCCTCATGACTCATTCTGACAGCTAACTTGCACTATCACAATAATATGGGCTTCAAGCCCTGTTTTATTCTTCAGGAGCAGCTACAATAAGCTTTGTCCATGGAATATTTTCTTTTAGGGCACCTTTAATCATTAATCTGCTAAACATCTTAAAGAACTTTAGCTGCTTGTACTCATAATGTTGTATTTATTTAATCTGCCTCCCTCTCTCTCTCTCTCTCTCTCTCTCTCTCTCTCTCTCTCTCTCTCTCTCTCTCTCTCTCTCCAGTTTTTAGCCCTGGGAACACATTATGGCAAGGTTTATTTACTTGACGTCCAGGGAAACATCACCCAAAAGTTTGACGTTGTAAGTACAACATAATTTAGAACAAGTCTACTGGGACATAAAATATTGTGCTGTGCTTGCAAGTAAATAAAGATATGGCTCTCAGTACACCTGCAATTTTATAAATGCATTTCAGAAATGCCTAATCTAAGAGTATATGGACACAGCCTGGAATAAAACAGTACAACCAAGTCTGTCATGTGAATACGCCTCAGATTACAAACACTATATACTGATCATGACTACAGAAAAATACATATTTATTGCAAATAATTATTGTTAATTACCCACTTGAAAGGTTCATGATTCCCATAAGGTATGAGCCTGCTCATTAGCAGACTATTGTTGATTGTTAGTATGTGCACTATCATCTTATCGAGATGCCAAAAGTAATTGAAAATTGATTGATTGTCTTGCTAGTTCAGTTTATCTACTGCAAATATATAAAGCTAATATTTTATGTGAATGTTTTGAAGCTTGAACTCTTAAGGGATTGTATTGATTGAGGAGAAGAGGCAGACTTTTTTTTTTTATTGTGGTTCCTAGATTCAGAGGACGAGTGAAGTAATGAACTTAAACCATTTTTTTTAGTCTTAAATCCATTTTTTTAAAGTATAGAGATTTAGTGAATTTCTGTTTGGTACTGGAGAGGGAGGGAAGGAGGAGGAAATTAGCCAAGTTTGGTTTTTTCCCCCTAGCAAATTTCAGTGGGCAGAGATCGTGTTTTTTCATAGCAACATCAGCACTTGTCAAAGTATCCATCACACCATGTTGACATGTTTGCAAAATAGAACATGTGTTCTGAAGCTGACACAGCTAGCTGCATGTGAAAGGTCGAAGGTTATATTTTTTTTTTTGAAAAATCTAATTATACAATTGTTGCAAAAAAAAAAAGCCAACCTCCTAGAAACAACCTTTGAAGGAAATTTTATATACTGTAGTGGTCAGATTGACAGTGACCTTACTGGGTATTAGTAAAAGTCGAGTTAATGGTGTTCTATTTCTTTTAACTTTTGTATGCTCAATCAGCCCAACAGGGTACAAGCTGAGTGCATTTCAAGAGAAGAAAGTCTTTGACTGGTGGCTGCTTTCCATATTCTGATTACTTTGCACATGTGCCATTTGCTTAAAACACCATACTCTTTTCATGCCAGTCTGATTTATTTCAAAATAGTAGATTAAAATTAGAATGTGTGTAGCAGAAAATAGTTTAATCTCTAATTTATGCTTGAGGGATTGATCCCAAGCTCATCAAAGTCAACTACTCCCTCTTTCCTCCCTCCAGTGGAATTGGACTTTAAATGCATCTGCCTTGGAGTTCATGCATATACCCTACAGATGGACTCTCAGGGTGTTAGGTAATTGGAAAGCTTTTTTTTGACCTTACAATCAATGATCACTAAGATCCCAATTCTACAGGTTGACCACGTTGCCTGTAAAAAATATTGTTGTTTTTTTTAATTAATCATTGCTTGGGCATAAAAGGTCTACCTGAACAGATCCCATTATAGGGTCAGAGCAGAAGAGGGAAGTGTCTTGTCTAAAAGGAAACAATGAGGCAACAACACTCCTTTTTGATGGATGGCTGGATACATGTATTTTATAACATTGAGTGGTACCAATAGCTACTGTTCTGTGCTTAAAATAAAGTTAAGGTGGGTTTATATAAGCATTTTCAAAAGCCTGTTTTCACTTGCTGATAAGCCTTCTAAACTTTTGCCCTGCTGAGCTAGTTTTCCAGGCTTTGTCTCTCTCTCTTTCAGTAAAGAAAACTCTAAACAAATTTGCTCCAAAATAAATAAATACAAGGTTGAAAGAAGAAGAGGAGGAAGACCTTTTTTTCCTGCCCACTGTTATCAAACTTGTAGGTTTACAAATAGAGCTTTGGTAGCCATCAACGAGTCTAAAACAAAGAACTTGCTTGCCTGTGAAATGCAGCAATGGTGAAGCGCCCCTTCTGGACTTACATGTAGAAGTTTGAATGCTGTTCTGTGAGACAGGGAGAGTCGCCTTATTCTTTAGCCACTGGAGGTTAGTTGTCTTCCCCAACCTGGTTTTTACCATGCCATAATCAGTTGCCTGGCCTGAACAGTTTCTGAAGTTGTTAGATTATTGAATGGAGATCTTGCTTCATAACTCAGGAGAAGTGTGTTACATATAGCTTTCCTTTCTCTCTGAGTTTTTTCCCTTGGAAATTTCAGCACAAGGTTGTGAGTTTGTGAAGATTAAAAAACAGAACAAGACTCCTCCCTCACGACAAGAGGGAAAGTTGCCACAGGACCTTGGTTAAACCTTTCAGAGGCCAGACACTGTCAAGAGCATGCAGTAAACAAGCGGTTAGAAAAAAGGAAACATATATTTAAAGAAGTCTTAGATGTTGCTTGTGATGTTAGTAGGTAAATGTAATAGATGGTAAGGATGCTTGATTTAGACATAAGATTATTTATTTTCAGGGCTAACAGAATTCTGTCCCTTTTTATGAGTTATAGGGTAGCCAAGAACAGGAACATCCATTCCTCATTTGAGACCTGGGCTAAGGGAAGTTGCTATATAAACTTCTCCAGAAACTGACACACTAACTGATGTAATTGTTGTACAGCACAAATGAGAAGCTTCCTTGTTGCTTCCCATGTTTTCCTTTTATTTTCTGTTTCTCCACTCTGCTTGTTCTTTCTCTCCCTCCTAGATTGTACAGAAAGGACAGGGTGGGGAAAAAAGGGGGAGGGGTTGCGCTCTATGTCAATGAGCAATATATGTCAACCCTCATCAAGACGGAATCCAAGGATGAGGAAGTAGAAAGATTATGGGTTAGGCTACATGGGGGGCAAGGAGAAAGGGATTTGGTGGTAGGGGTCTGCTACAGACCCCCACATCAAGGGGAAGAAATAGATGCAGGGCTCCTGAGGCAGCTCACGGAGACCATAAAAGCTAAAGAGGCGGTAGTCATGGGGGACCTAAACTACCCAGACATCTGCTGGGAGATGCAGATGGCAAAGTCCCACCGCTCACGCAGGTTTCTAACCTGTGTACAGGACCTCCACTTGACACAGGAGGTACATGGTCCCACTAGGGGGAATGCCATACTGGATCTGGTATTGGCAACAGGGGATGACATGGTAGGGGACCTACAGATCAGTAGCCATCTGGGGGACAGTGATCACCTAATAATAGAATTCACCATAAGACGTCGAGTGGGTAAGGTAACTAGTAGGGTGAAAGTACTAGACTTTAGGAAAGCTGATTTAAGTGAACTCAGGCGATTAGTCAAGGATGCACTGCAGAGTAGGAGTTTTGAAATGATGGGAGCCCAAGAAGGGTGGCTGTGCCTTAAGGAAATGATCCTTCGGGCACAAAGCAAGATGATCCCCATGCGGGGTAGAAGAGGGAAAGGGGCCAGGAGGCTTCCCTGGCTGACTGCAGAAATCCAGGGCAGCCTAAGGGCCAAAAGGGGAGCACATAAAAAGTGGAAACAGGGAGAGATCACCAAAGACGAGTATACCTCCTCTGCTCATGCTTGTAGGGAGGCAGTTAGACGGGCCAAAGCTACCATGGAGCTGAGGATGGCATCCCAAGTAAAGGACAAGAAGAAATTGTTTTTTAGATATATAGGGAGTAAAAGGAAGGCCCAGGGAGGAATAGGACCCCTGCTAAATGGGCAGAAACAATTGGTGACAGACAGGGGGGACAAGGCTGAACTTCTCAACGAGTTCTTTGCCTCAGTGTTCCTAAGCGAGGGGCACGACAAGTCTCTCACTGGGGTTGTAGAGAGGCAGCAGCAAGGCGCCAGACTTCCATGCGTAGACCCTGAGATGGTGCAGAGTCACTTGGAAGAACTGGATGCCTTTAAGCTGGCAGGCCCGGATGAGCTCCATCCGAGGGTACTGAACTCACTGGCCGACATCATTGCAGAGCCACTGGCGGGAATATTTGAACGCTTATGGTGCACGGGCCAAGTCCCGGAGGACTGGATAAGGGCCAGTGTGGTCCCCATTTTCAAGAAGGGGAGGAAGGAGGACCCGGGCAACTATAGGCCAGTCAGTCTCACCTCCATCCTTGGCAAAGTCTTTGAAAAAATTATCAAGGCTCACATATGCGAGAGCCCGGCAGGACAAATTATGCTGAGGGGAAACCAGCACGGGTTCATGGCAGGCAGATCGTGCCTGACCAATCTAGTCTCTTTTTATGACCAGGTTACGAAACGCCTGGACACAGGAGGAGGGGTGGATGTCGTATACTTAGACTTCAGGAAGGCCTTCGATATGGTATCCCACCCCATACTGGTGAACAAGTTAAGAGGCTGTGACTTGGATGACTACACAGTCCGGTGGGTGGCGAATTGGCTGGAGGGTCGCACCCAGAGAGTCGTAGTGGATGGGTTGGCTTCGACATGGAAGGGTGTGGGCAGTGGGGTCCCGCAGGGCTCGGTCCTTGGACCGATACTCTTTAATGTCTTCATCAGCGACTTGGACAAGGGAGTGAAATGTACTCTGTCCAAGTTTGCAGATGACACAAAGCTATGGGGAGAAGTGGACATGCTGGAGGGCAGGGAACAGCTGCGAGCAGACCTGGACAGGTTAGACAAGTGGGCAGAAAACAACAGAATGCAGTTCAACAAGGAGAAATGCGAAGTGCTGCACCTAGGGAGGAAAAATGTCCAGCACACCTACAGCCTAGGGAATGACCTGCTGGGTGGCATGGAAGTGGAAAGGGATCTTGGAGTCCTAGTGGACTCCAAGATGAACATGAGTCGGCAGTGTGACGAAGCCATCAGAAAAGCTAATGGCACTTTATCATGCATCAGCAGATGCATGACGAATAGATCCAAAGAGGTGATACTTCCCCTCTATTGGGCGCTGGTCAGACCGCAGTTGGAGCACTGCGTGCAATTCTGGGCGCCGCAATTCAAGAGGGATGCAGATAACCTGGAGAGGGTCCAGAGAAGGGCCACTCGTATGGTTAAGGACCTGCAGACCAAGCCCTACGAGGAGAAGCTAGAGAAACTGGACCTTTTCAGCCTCTGAAAGAGAAGGTTGAGAGGCGACCTTGTGGCTGCCTATAAGTTCATCATGGGGGCACAGAAGGGAATTGGTGAGGCTTTACTCACCAAGGCGCTCCCAGGGGTTATAAGAAATAATGACCACAAGCTAGCAGAGAGCAGATTTAGATTGGACATTAGGAAGAACTTCTTCACAGTTCGAGTGGCCAAGGTCTGGAATGGGCTCCCAAGGGAGGTGGTGCTCTCCCCTACCCTGGGGGTCTTCAAGAGGAGGTTAGATAAGCATCTAGCTGGGGTCATCTAGACCCAGCACTCTTTCCTGCTTATGCAGGGGGTCGGACTCGATGATCTATTGAGGTCCCTTCCTGCCCTAACATCTATGAATCCTAACCTTGGGTACATCCCTACAAACATGTGGTTGTGTTGCAATAATTTGCTTATAACTGTCTACCCGGTATTGATTTGAAATTGTTCTTGAGCTAAAATGCAAACCAGCAGCATTTCCTAAAATTAGGTTCTCTCATAATTGCTAGCGTTGGCTTCAGTTCTGCAAAGACTTACTCAAGGTGATTAACTATATTCTGTGACTGGTTTCAATGGAAGTCAGTGGGACTTGGTGTGTAAATTGTCACTCTTTTCAGGGTTGGGGTGTGTGTACATTGGGCAGAGTGGGGTTTATGCATCATCTTTCTGAAGCATTTGATACAGACTGCTGGACCAGTTAGCTCGCTGGTCTGTTCAAGTAGCAATTCCTGTGTTTCCAGGAAGAGGAGTACAGAGACTTTTTTCTAAACCCTAGGAAGAGGTTTGCAGGTTTTCAGTTTGGAGACAATTGCATGGGATTTGGTGAGGTCCTGCATTTTGGTGACATTGTAACTGCTGTCTCAATATCCTGGTCTGAGCTCTCCTTGTCACTTAGGTTCCCTTTGCTGTCACCAGTATGGCTATCTTTGTCACTGTCAGCCACCTAAGATTAACTGATACTCATCTTCAAATCACGTGCCATTGACAAACTGGTGTTCTTTTGTATTAGGGTTCAGTGCATTGAGTGAGATGAAATGTGTCAAATGTGTTAAATTATGACTAAAAGGCAGCAAAAAAAAGCCTACTAACTCTACTGACAAAGGATGATGCAGAAGCGATTTACAGGATGTTAATTCCAAATGCCTATACATCTCTTTCCTGTTAGACTGGCTACAATTTATTAATGTAATTATTGCCTCAACTGACATCTTGTGGATTAAGGACTTGTAGATTTGAGGAAAGCTGTACAAACACATTTAGTTAAGTAACAAATCAAAAACCTTTTCAGAGGGTAAGAAAGCCTGCCCTTATTTCCAGGTGTTTTAATAAGCATGATGTTTTAAACAAATATAGTACCAGTGTTGGCCAGTGCCTGTGAAATCCTGCACTTGGCTTAGAAAGGGGGAAATAGTCTGTTTTAGAAGTAGGGTTTTTTAATATTTAATTGTTCAGCAGTGATGTATAAGTGCAGAAAACAAATTTAGGTAGCTGATGTTTTAAAGTACTCCTTTTTTTTTTGGTAGGGAGAAATCGAATAATTTTTTAGCATGTCACACTTCTGAGGGCATTCAAGACCTGGAAGAATTTTTGAAGAAGCATGAAATATTTAGGAGTCACCTCCTAACTTGCAGAATTTTTAAAACATGTTTTGCAAACTTCTCAGGCCTAAACATTTTTGTTTTTTTTTTTAATATTTGATGTCTCAAAGTTAAAATAATTTTTCAATGTGGCTGGCAGAGAAAACAGTCACCAGATTCTCCCTTGCTAACATGGATGTTCAAAGGTGACTTGGTTTTTAGCTGTGGAATGATTGTACTTAGACCTTTTAAAGGTCTGGGATATTTCTTAGTTTGGGGCCAGTTGTCTTGCCTACCTCAAGGAAGGTATAGGCAGGAAACCTGGTGTATCAACAAGTTGAAATCAATGCTGCCAAGGCTCATTCAAGGCTTGAAATACCTTTGAAAGGACTTTCTTCAAATAGAGATTACAAGTTTTATAGTGAAGTAGCTCTTCTGTATCAGATAGTATTACTAGGGAGGAGCTGGAACCTAGCTAATTGTTGCAAGTGAAATCATACAGTATTCTTTGACCAAGATAAGTCTTAGCAGTTGATGTATAGTAAAGATGCTACTTTGAATGAAACTTTTGTATCATCGTAGTCTTAACTCTCACACAGTGTTGCTTGTTTTGATAGGCTACTTAAAATTCTCTGTTTATTACTTTAACTACATCATTTTAGTTGTCACTGTCTGACTGCAGAAAAAGATTTATCAGTGAAAGGAAACAGAACAGAATTTAGAGTAAAGATCTGGGCAGAGCAGTAGTATGATTTGGGGCGCTAGGATGGTGTTGACAAATATTGAATTGATGTGCAATCTGAGCCAATTTCTGACTCTTGTAGAAGGCCAGCCAGTTCTCTGGCTGCTTTGTCATACATAAGGCTGGAGATGCATGTATCCACTTCATGATTCCTTCCAGAAAAGAAGTTTTGCTTTATATGGCTCAGGGAAATGAAGAAAAATATTGTAGTTTAAACAAGATTTAAGTCCTCTGCCCATATTTCAGCTGCCCATGAAATACTCATCTTTATTTCCTTTCTAATTAGTTCTCTGATGCCAGTAGTGAAATTTTAGTTGAATTATACGATTTATAACTGGCTCTTCCACACTCTTCAATGTAGGACTCAACATTTTATTCTTTTGGACTTTGGTCTTCAGAATTAGCTGTGTGGCAACTAATAAGATCTGTGTAATTCATTTCTGAGTTTAAAAAAAAAATAACAACAGAAACCCTTTTAAATCCATTTGGATCTACTCTTTTATTCAGATTCATATTAACCTCATTTTAAGAACAAATATTTATTTGGTGTCCTGGATGGTTCAAAGTGTACGAAGTGCTTTGTGGATCTGTCTTAACTTTTATTTTCTTGTGTCAATGACCCTTCCTGATAAAAGGGTCTGGCACTGAACTCAACTAAGGCAGAGTTCACAACCTAATTGCCCTTTTGATGTTGCTAGATATTTAATAAAGTTAAAAGCAAAGAGCTCTTATGGATACTCTGCATATCCTCATGTCTTTTTTGTCCCGGTTGCCTTTGGAGTAAACTTTTATCAGACATATTGTGAGCAGCAAAACCAGGGTTGCCAACTGTCAATAAATTTAGTGACTGTCAGTTTTGAAAAAACCCCAACTAGGCTGCAAATGGCTGTCAGTAAAGTGCATCACAGTGTTTAGCCATCAGTAAAAATATTACACCACAGCTTGATTGAAGCTCTGACAGGCAGACCACAGTTGTGCCATCTGGGCTAGGGACAGGCATTCAAAAAGCCTGAGCCTCAATTTAGTCAGTCTTTGCAGGTTAATCTAACCTGGCTAGACTAAATCAGTTTTGTAACCAGACAGACATCACAGAGATACTAGAGCAGCCCTCCCTTCCCTTGCACAGAGCTGAGCTGAGGGGGGCATGGCCAGGCCCTAGCAGGACCTCTGATTAGAGAGGGATTCTCCCCTTGATAACAGGGCATTTATCAGCTCTGCTATCAGCATTTGACACCTTATCAGAAAATAAAGCCTCACTCATTACAAGCTCTTCTTAAACAGCTTTTTCCAAAGGAAGAAATGCAGGGACATTCCACATTCATGGAAGAACTGGATGCCTTTAAGTCGGCAGGCCCAGATGGGCTCCATCTGAGGGTGCTGAAGGCACTGGCCGACATAATTGCAGAGCCACTGGCGGGAATATTTGAACGCTCGTGGCGCACGGGCCAAGTCCGGGAGGACTGGAAAAGGGCTAACGTGGTCCCCATTTTCAAAAAGGGGAGGAAGGAGGACCCGGGCAATTATAGGCCGGTCAGTCTCACCTCCATCCTTGGTAAAGTCTTTGAAAAAATTATCAAGGCTCACATTTGTGAGAGCCCGGCAGGGCAAATTATGCTGAGGGGAAACCAGCACGGGTTTGTGGCGGGCAGATCGTGCTGACCAACCTAGTCTCTTTCTATGAACAGGTTACGAAACGCCTGGACACAGGAGGAGGGGTGGATGTCGTATACTTAGACTTCAGGAAGGCCTTCGATATGGTATCCCACCCCATACTGGTGAACAAGTTAAGAGGCTGTGATGTGGATGACTGCACGGTCCTCTGGGTGGCAAATTGGCTAGAGGGTCACACCCATAGAGTCGAGGTAGATGGGTCGGTCTCGACCTGGAAGGGTGTGGGCAGTGGGGTCCCGCAGGGCTCGGTCCTTGGACCGATACTCTTTAATGTCTTCATCAGCGACTTGGACGAGGGAGTCAAATGTACTCTGTCCAAGTTTGCAGATGACACAAAACTATGGGGAGAAGTGGACACGCCGGAGGGCAGGGAACAGCTGCAGGCAGACCTGGATAGGTTGGACAAGTGGGCAGAAAACAACAGGATGCAGTTCAACAAGGAGAAATGCAAAGTGCTGCACCTAGGGAGGAAAAATGTCCAGCACACCTACAGCCTAGGGAATGACCTGCTGGGTGGCACAGAGGTGGAAAGGGATCTTGGAGTCCTAGTGGACTCCAAGATGAACATGAGTCGGCAGTGTGACGAAGCCATCAGAAAAGCCAATGGCACTTTATCGTGCATCAGCAGATGCATGACAAATAGGTCCAGGGAGGTGATACTTCCCCTCTATAGGGCGTTGGTCAGACCGCAGTTGGAGTACTGCCTGCAATTCTGGGTGCCACACTTCAAGAAGGATGCGGATAACCTGGAGAGGGTCCAGAGAAGGGCAACTCGTATGGTCAAGGGCCTGCAGACCAAGCCCTATGAGGAGAGACTAGAGAACCTGGACCTTTTCAGCCTCCGCAAGAGAAGGTTGAGAGGCGACCTTGTGGCTGCCTATGGGTTCATCACGGGGGCACAGAAGGGAATTGGTGAGGATTTATTCACCAAGGCGCCCCCGGGGGTTACAAGAAACAATGACCACAAGCTAGCAGAGAGCAGATTTGGACTGGACACTAGGAAGAACTTCTTCACAGTTCGAGTGGCCAAGGTCTGGAACGGGCTCCCAGGGGAGGTGGTGCTCTCCCCTACCCTGGGGGTCTTCAAGAGGAGGTTAGACGAGTATCTAGCTGGGGTCATCTAGACCCAGCACTCTTTCCTGCTTGTGCAGGGGGTCGGACTTGATGATCTATTGAGGTCCCTTCCGACCCTAACATCTATGAATCTATGAATCTATTACCATCTGAGCTGTTGATTACCTCCAAAAAACCCTAAGTGGACACTGCCTATCAGCCTTACACAGCATTAAGTAGCATACCAAATGCTGGCTACAGTCCATGCTGTGGGAGAGAGGAAGAAGGGATCTCTGCTTAAGCAGTGAGTGGTGAGAGCAGGGGGAGGGGGAATGGGGAAACCAGCAGACCCTGCTGTGCCTGCAAGTCTCTGCCAGAGCTGCAGCCAGGGAGCAGAGGGAAGGAGCCATCCCTGCTGGGGAATAGAGAGCCCTGCCCAGCCCAGAGAGCATGCTGGGATGCTGGGGGGGTGTCTGGTTTAGCTTGAACCAGACTGGGTTTGGGACAGACATTATACAAACCAGTTTGACCCAAACTATTTAAGTTTGATACTACATTCAACCAGGCTTATCTCAAACCAGTTTCAGCCATTTTCAAACTGGTTTATATGCACTGAACATCTGTTTTATCACAGATTTAAACCAGTTTCTGATCACTTAAACCAGTTTATATGTAATGTCTGTCTTTAGCCCTGGTGTCCAAGTAAGAGTGCAGCACCGTGCAGGGAGCATTTTCTCATTTACGTGCTTCTGCCTCTGTCTCTCAGGCTGCCTGTAATACTACTGGGTCAAAGATACTCTTCTTTAGTGGGGTCCATGCCAGGATGCGGGGAGTAGAGTTGGCAGGGGTAAGTCCACAGGGTGGGTTGGTGGGTGGGATGCAGTATGGTGCAGGATGTTGTTCAGGGCATTGGGGTGTGGGGTGTGTATGTCAGCAGGAAGTGGGGAAGCCCAGTATAAAACTATTTCTTTGGCCAAGCCGGGTGCCAACATAAGCATTTTTTTTAACTGCATACTTTTCACTGTTAATCAAACTCTTTTACTATGGTTAATGTTAGATCTCTAAATTGGAACCAAGCCCTTATAACTAGAGCCTTGCAGCAGGCCCTGGCTTGGCAGAAGAATTACAATTTTATATTATATAAAACATATACAGCAAAAGCTATGTTAACCAGCACCTTACAAGCTGGCATGCTACGTTAACCAGCATGCCGGCTTGTAAGGGAAAAGTGAAACCGGAAGTGTCCACTATGGCACTTCCAGTTTTGCAGAGCCCCCATGGCCGGGGGAAAGCAGCCTGCGCTGCCAAGCCCCCACAGCCCGCGGCATTGCAGGCTGCGTGGGTCCCCCCTCCCTGTCCCTTGGGGCCCATGGGGCCTGTGGGAGGGGCAGCAACACAACAGGAAGGGCGGTGGCACCCCAGATGCGGCAAGACAGGTGGCGGCCTGAACAGGCAAAGATGCCTGTTCGTGCCGCTCAGTTATCCGGGATATTTTTTTTATCTGGTACCCTCCATTCCCCGTGGGTGCTGGATAACAAAGCTTTTACTGTATATCATTAAAAACATTAGTCTGTTAGGCTGTCAGTAAAAAGCTTGAAGATTATCATTAAATTTCTTGGGTTGGCAACCTTGGATTAGACTAATTTATGAGGAATTTAATATTATGGATGATGTGCAGTCTTACTGTCGATACCAAATGTGGAATTGGCCAAAAGTGGCAACAGGTGCATTAGAGTTGTGTTAATTCTTACTTCAACTATCCTCCTCTTGTTCATGGTTGTACCCTTGTATGTTAGGTGCTGTCTTCTAACCCTGTGTTGTCACTGCTACTGGCAGGGCATTTAAATTTGAATTGAAAGAAGAGGGGTTCTATGACTATGCAAGAAAAATGTCAGAAACTCTGTTTTATTATATGTCATTGGAAGCTTAACTGCAGCCTTCCTTCCTATAGAGTGGGCTTAAAGTGAAAGTCCCCTTTTAGATTTTCAGATGCAACTTCAGATGACCAGTATAGTAAACCTCTGCTTTTTCTGCTCAGCAAGTATCTATTTCCTAAACTCAGTGAGAAAAAAGTGGTGTGTCCAACCACACACATTATTTTATCTTTCTCTCTCTTTCTTGGTTATTGGACACCTTACAGCCATTGAGCCAAGTGCTCACAGATCCTGCCGAGATCTGAGAAGACCACCTGCTCACACAACAAGCCCTCTCCAATGGCAACTTACTAGCCAGACCCCTCTATTTCTGCCTATTTCTCCAGTTGTAGACAGCAGTGAGGATGGTGAGCCCAGAACTTTGCTGTCCCTTCCTGTGTTTAACAAGAACACTGGTGGGATCTGCTTTGAGATTCTTTCTGGGAAGGCACTGTACACATGATCAAAGTCTGTCATTCCCATATCCTCTCTGTCCGCCCTAAAATGCCTTGGAGATGGTGCCTAGTGGTAGCAACACCAGAGCAAGTGTGCCCAGTGTGGTGCGCCCTTTACAAGCTACCCATAGCCAAGAGAACTAGTAACCTCCAGTGGTGACTGGTGCATGGGGCTCTGGCCACGGGCCCTTTTGTCCATCACTTAGACCTGTCAGCATTGGTGGCCTGCCACTTCTGAGAGGAGGAGACTGTCTTCCAGGACTGCCCCCTACTGTAGCTGCTCTTTGTTGCCCTTGACATACTCTTGGTGCACTGGACTGGATTTCTCTGAGACTGTGTACATCTTTCTATCCTGTATCAAGTGACCAAGGAAAGCATGACCTGCCTTGCCAATTTCCTGCTGGGACAGGCCAAGATTGTAACTCTGAAAAGCCACAGGGGCTGATTCCAACTCCTTTTCTGGCCTGGGCACATGTCATATTTTGATTTTGGACACTTCTCCTTGCAACAAAATGTGTACCAGTTTGTGTTGTGTTAGGCCATTGGGGAGATCCGCTTCAAGGAAGAAAACAGACACCTGGTCCTATATGTGTAACCCCATTAAAGGCATGGGGGAGGGGGTTTCAAACTCTGATTTGGGGCTGTCCGTGGGGGGCGCCAGTTGGGATGACTGCTCTGGGCCCTGTGGACAGTGCCGTACAGGCTCTGCACTCTGCCCACTCATCACCCCCTTCCCCTGTGCTCTGGCCGTATGCCACCCTTCTGCCCCCCCCCCGCTCCATGCTTTGGCCGCTTACCACCCCCCGGCCCCGCACACCCCTAGATATGGGTCTGCTCTGATGACATGGTATTTTGTTGGTAACAAGTGTTTTATGCTCCGCCCCGGGAGGGCCACATACCTTTGCGCTTTTACCATTTGTTTTTGTTATTTTTATAATAGGGGTTTAAAAATTAAGTCTCTCTCTCTCTCTCTCTCTCATTCCAAAACTAAATGTGTATGTAGGTGAGAGCTAAACTTTCACAATTTAGACTTTTGTTCTTGTGTATAGATTTGAGCTCATAAAAACTGTTGTTAAGTAAAAAACAGACAAAAAATACCCCCCTCCAAACCTTACCCAGAAAACAAAGCAAATCAAGATGAAGTGCACGTTCTGTTTAAACCAGAGGTGTCCAACCTTTTTGAATGTGGGACTGGATCACGGACTTTTTATCACTCAGTGGGCCGGCGAGCCATATTCAAAGATGTCACAGGAAGTGGTATCATATCAGGAAGTGATGTCACGTGACCTTTGACACCAGTGAAGTTGCAGGGGTTGACATGGTGCTGGTTGACATGGCATGCATGCCTGGGTTGACATGGTGCTGCAGGAGCCGCTTGGCTACAACCAGGCTGACCTGGTGCTGGGGAAGCCGCGGGGCCAGGCTGGGATTAACCTGGGGCCCACCCAGCCTGCCAGTGCCATGCCCGGGTTGATATGGTGCTGCAGGACCCACCTGGGCAGAACAGGGTTGGCACCGGCCAGGAAAAGCAGCATGCAGCTGAAGCCGGCTTGCTGTGTGCTGCTGGGGATGGGAGGAGGCTGGCCAGGTCTGCACTGGCCAGCAGAAGCAGCAGCGGAGCTGTGTGCCGCTCGGGATTGACCGGTGCAGGCTCATCCCATCCCGAGTGGCACACGGCTCCATCGCCGCTTCTGCTGGCTGGTGCAGACCCAGCCGGGCTCTTCCCGTCCCCAGCAGCACGTGAGAAGCGGCCCCCTTGGGGCCTTGCATGCGGGCGGCTGGGCCCGGAGAGCCACAGTGCCCGATGGGAGACTGGCTGGTGGAGCAGGTGCAGCCTTGCTGTGGGGCGGGGCGGGGCGGGACAGGACAGGACAGCGGGGCTGGCTTGAAGTGGGCGGGGGGGGTGAGGAGGCAGACGCGGGCCGGCAGTACCAGTGGCTGCTGCTTGGCCTTCCACGTGGGGCCGCTCCCCCGGGCCCCATGGGGGTAAGCAGCTCCCCTCCCCTCGCTGCCAACTGGGGCCCGCAGGCCGGCCCTGCCTGCCTCACCGCGGCCCAGCCGCTGCTGCCACCTACGCAGCTCCGCATTCTGCTGCGTTCCCTGCCCGCCTCGCTGCGCTCCCTCCGTGCTCTCTGCCTGCCTCGCTGTTATGAATTATTATTATGTTATTATTTCGCTGTTATGAATCAATTCCTTGTGGTATCAGCCAAATATCCAAATGTAGGCTTTCATATTCATAATACTAACCAGTATTATACATCCTTTAGGCCACTGATTCTCAACCAGAGTGCCATGGCACCCTAGGGTGTTTTGACACTTTCAAGCATGCCATGTGCTGCCATGCAGTGTTAGCCCTGTTCTGTACAGACATTATTCACAGGATGAACCTAGAGATTTCAAACAGGAATCCAGAGTGTTAAAAACATTCGGACCTGTTGGAGTTCTTTGCAACAGAAGAATTATTCTACTATTTTCCCATAGTCAAAAATGAGTAAATGCTAAGAGCTGGTATTTTCTAAGGGGTGCCTTGAGTCTAATGAGGTTGAGAACCACTCCTCTAGGATAAAATAAAGACTATTTATTTTATCCAGTTATAAAACCTGCATTGTATAACCTTCGATTATAAAACCTCAATCCCCTGATTCCCGGGTACTGTCTTCCTTCTTTTACAATTCTTAAGCCCCTTTCATATATTGTATGTAAACCACTTTCTGAGATCCACCAAAGAATGTACCGTCTTCCTAAGCTTAAATATTTGGTTACTATTCAAATGCATGCCACATTTCCCTCTTACTTAACTTTTTTTTTCTTCTTCTTAGCTTTGATTTTTAAGATAATATAAGATATTTTTGTGTAGCGTAATTGGTTAAGTTGTATTCAGAGTGTATACTACAAATACATAAGTATTTTTGTTATAAGAAGTAATTATGAGTGCATCTTTAGTAGATACATCAGTCCATATCATATCGGCACCAATAAAAGGAAAACTGACATGATTGACAATTGGCTTTTTTTTGTCTGATGTGGCCGATAATGTCACTGATAAATGCCACATGCATGGGTACAGCTGCAGCATGCACAGGGCAAGGAGTGTGGCCCAGCAGCTTGGAGAGCAGCGTCCGGCCAGTAAGTCTGTGGAGGGGAAGGGGTGTGTCAGAGGGTGCAGATGGAAGCCTGCACAGTGAGGGTGGGAGTGGGGCTGGGACAGGGGCAGGCCCTGCCAGCCAGGGATTGGTGGGGTGTGGGATGGAACTGCAAGTGGCTTGTCTGCGGGGCGTGGGAGCGGTTTCCAACCCCTGTGCACACCTCCAAGGGAGGCATGGGGGGCATGTGCCCCCTGGATCTGTGTACAGGGCAAGGGTGGGCTGCCTTCTGCGGGCTAGGGTTGGCAGTGGCATTGGATTCTTCTGGTGGAGGGGTTGGCCTGGGGCTATGCTTCGAGTGGGCAGTGGTGGTGCTGGGAGTGGGGGGCTACAGACATCCCAAAATTCACCGTAGTCCCCTGTAACCTCCCCTTCCTGTTGCTGCCCACCCCGAGTGCAGCCCCAGCCCAAACCCCATTCTTCTGGGAAAAGCCCAGTGCTCTCCCACCCCCTGGCCCCAGCCCACAGCAGGCAGCCTACCCTCATCATGCACACAGATCCAAGGGGCACATGGCTCCCACACCTCCCAGAGGTGCATGCAGTGGCGGTGCCACTCATGGCTCCATCCTATGCTCCACCCTTGCCCTGGCTGGTCAGTGCCTACCCCTGCCCCAGCCCTAGCCCCACTCCCTCCCCCACCATGGGGGCCTTGATCTGCACCCCCATGCCCTTATGTCCCAACAGATTTACCAGCCAGATACTGCTCTCCAAGCTGCCTGGCTTGCATATCAACAATTTGATCAGTTAGGAAGCCATATTGGTCAATATAATTGGGCATTGGTATCTGCCTAAAAAATCTTTATTGGTGCACCCCTAATCTTTACGCTCTACTCCATGCTTTCTACAATGAGCTTGTTAGCATCTAATATTATTAGAACCTATGCTGTACTTCAGGGGCAGGCAATTATTTTGACTGGAGGACCACTTTAACGAGTTTTGGTGAGCTGTGGAGGGTAGCAAGGGTACCCCTGCCCCCTGGTCACCATCTTAGGAATACCTGCCTGCCACTGCTGCCATGGCTTCCCAGCCACTGCTGCCACTCCCCCTACCCACTCACCGCTGCTTCTAGCCCCTGCCCACCTGCTGCTCTGGCTCCAGCCCACCCTTTCCAACAACTTGCAGTTCCCAGCTGCATGGCTGGAACCTCACGGGGTGACATGGAACCAGCTCAGCTTGGTGTGGGTCCCATGGTTTGGGAAGATCGTGGTGGTTTCTGCTCTCCCCCCTGCCTCCTGGCCAGGCCCTGCCAACTCCATGCCGTATGGTGCAGCATGGATCCAGCTCAGCCTGGTTTCCACAACGTGGACTGAGCGCTGCGGTTTCCTCCCCTCCCTCCATCCAATCCTATCAGACTTTCTGCTCAGAGGGAGGGCAAGGAACAGCCAAAGGGTCACCAGACTAGAAGCCACAGAGGCTTCCAGTTGGGGGCTGGGAGAGGGGCGGGGCCAGCTGGGCCTTGCTGCTCAGCCAGTGGGTCCTTCTGCCACTGGTGCCTTGTCATCTTTGACAGGCAGCCACGTACAGATACTTTTCTGAAAGTTTTAGGGGCCCCGCGGGCTAGATAGAATGGCCTGGTGGGCCAGATGTAGCCCACGGGCTGTATTTTGCCTGCCTCTCCTCTACATCTATCACGTGTTAGTGTGCGACCCTGGCTTCCTAGCCCAATCACTCCATTCTACAGTCTAAATTTTCCCTCCTGTTTGTAGTAAGCTGTTCTAGCTAAGTGCAAGCAGTGCCTTGTCATTGCTTTAGTTGTTAAAAGGCAACTATTCATTGAATAGTCATGTCCTTTTTCCATTCTTGTTGACATGCCAGTTCATCATCTCTGCTATTTGTGTGTCTAAGGCCCCCTCCACACATGCAAGTAAAGGTGCAAAGGGATCAAAGGCATGATCCACACAATCATGCTTCCTGCCATGCCACTACATGGGCATAGTAGGAATCGTGCATTAGATTCCATCATGCCTTCTTGCTGCATGCACCCCTGTGTTTGGGAGACAATCTCCCATTCTCAGGGGTGTGTTAAACCTCGGGGTGGGAGATCATGGTAACTATGATCATAGGCAGAGGGAGAAAAAGATATTTGGGTGTGGCTAAGCACATGCGTGTGCCCCCCCTCAGCAGGTAAGTCTGTGGGGGAAGGAGCGGGGGAGGGGAAAGGGGGTGCAGATTGAGGCCCCTGTGGTGAGAGAGGGAGTGGGGCACAGGCAGAAGCAGGAGCTGGGGTGAGTGGGGCCCTGGCTGGGCTGGGTGGTGGAACAATCAGAGCCTGGGCGGTTCGTCCAGGGGCGCGGGGGCTCCTGCTGCTGCATGCACCCTGACGGAGGCTCAGGGAACACAGGGCCCCTCCCAATCTGTGCATGGGGTGGAGGCAGCTGCTGCTGCCTGCTGGGCTTTGCTTTCTGCTGCAGCTGCCCCAAGTGCAACTCCATGTGTGTCCCACCGCTAGGTAGGCAGGGGGCACGGTGCAGTCCAGTGGCAGCAGACATGTGGCATTGCACTGCTCGCAGGACAGCTGCAGCAGGGAGCAAAGCCCAGCGTGCAGCAGCAGCTGCCTCTGCCCCACATACAGATTGGGGGGCATGTGCCACTGGGCCTCTGCCAGGGTGTGCACAGCAGTGGGATCTCCCCATGCCCCTGGATGAACAACCCAGGCTCTGATTGTCCCACCACCTGGCCTGGTCGGGGCCCCACTCACCCCAGCCCCTTCTCTTGCCTGTGCCCTATTCCCTTCCTCATTGCGGGGGCCTCAATCTGCCCCCCGCTTCAGCCCCTTCCTCTTTATAGAATAGATTGATACTTGCCTGCTGTGCTGGGCAGCCAGTGATTTCACACGCTGGGCTGCAATCCTGGTTGCATATGCCTCACTTCCCACCCTGCTGCCCTGAGGTCCTACTTGCTGTCCTGCATTTGGTGGGGCTGAGCCACATTAGCCCCAGACTTCCACCTATGACTGATCTCCTAGTCGTGTGAGTTTTGTGCATCATCAAGGCTGTGAGATTGTAGCCACGGTCCGCGGCTGAGACCTGTGGCTGGAAGCACGTGCCCATAGCTGACAGGGTTCCCAGCCACAGGGGAAACCCAGCTACACCTGCAAATCAAAGCTCAATAGCAACCAGCTATAAAGTTAGTACACGTTTTTGAGGTCTACCTTTATAGCTAGTTGGAGCTTTTTATGGCATGATAGGTACCTGCACATATAGCTGGTGTCAAGGTAATTGTGCAATTAACCAATTAATTGTAGGATACGTGTAACTTGTAGAGGAGGCCAAAGGCCCATCTGCTGGTGTGCAGCTGAACTACTGGTCAGTGAAAGAGATGGCTACAGTGTTCCCTGCAGTAGGAGCAATCATTGATGTAGTCTTTTATCAGAGAAAAGACTTATTACATAGATGTGCGCTTTCTAAATCCTAACAACCTTTAAAAGCATAGGAAGGATTTGGGAAGGATTGGCTCCTAAGAAGCTAGTCTACTGCTGATTCTCAGAGCTCTTTTCCTTTTGTTAAATTGCATCTTATACTTGAAACTGGTATTTCCTTTTGTATAGAAGTAAAGGGCTCTTATGTGCACATATGCTAAAATAACACCAGTTTTCATGTCAGAATTCCTTAGAGTTTTGGCATTAATAAAATATTATTTTGCATTAGAAAATGTTTTCCTAGTTAGAAAGTCAAAAACAACTGTATTGCAAAGGACAGTGTTTGTTATACAAGGTGACATTAATGGTGGAGCAAAGGCTTTTTTGTTTCATTGTATTTGTTTGTTTGTTTATAGCTGGATTATTAAGAACAAAGTGTGACACAGCAGCATAATATGATGAACCAAAATGAAGAGGGAAAGTGTTGTTGATGATGAACTATGTACATCCAAAAATAATTTCCCTTTTGGGAAATAAGACTTACACCCTGTCATGTATTTTTAAATAAGTATGGTGGTGGTTTGCAATCCTGATAGAATACTAACTTAAAGGCAAGTTGGCTACTGTCCTCTATGTTTACTACTGTGGTGGGGGGGTGGGAAGGGAGGGGCAGAAGTCTATGTCGAGTAGTTCATTTTTCCAGCTGATTCACAACTGAGATAGTCTTGAAGAGGTGTACTCCTCTTCCACCACTGGCACCACTGTTACACAAGGAAGTGAACGTAAGAGAAAGTTTAGAAATCTATACCTGCATATTTTCAAGACTTGGAAATTCAGTCCTTCACTTCAAGAATAGACCAGCTGATATTGTTTACCACTAAAAAACATTTGCTGTATGACGATGGAGTTTTGAAGCTAGGAGGTCTGAAATATGGTAGATGTGAATGAGGAAAATAAATGGAGAATAAGACTCTGTGTGGGTGTGTGTGTGGGGAAGGAGTCCTATACTGTGTCTGGTATTGGTGTAGAGCCTCTAGTTCCTCTACTATTGTCTAGGTGAGCAAAACTCCTTCCTGCATAGTTCATCATCTTCTTGATCCAGTGCTTGGCAAAGTTGTTTTCAGTGTGCACTGGCTTTGGCTCCTAATCTGCAGTTGACCTTAAAGTCCTTCCAAATGGTCGCTTTCACCTCCTCTCTCATATTTTAATGCTTGCACATTTTTTCTTTGACTCACCAAACTGGTATATTTGAGGAAACTCAGTGCCTTGCAGGATCAGACCATAATTCTGTGAGGACATCTGGGATGGGGTACTTTCCAGTTGACCACCCTCTGTGGCAAGTGCTAACACTCTGTTTTAAGATGTTTTTCTATGTTATCTGGTCTGTAAGAGATGTTTACGACATATTTTTTGTTGCTCTTCTGAATTTTGGGAGAGGCTATATAGCTGCTCTTTTTAAAAAAAGAAGATAAAAACCAGATCATTTTGAAGTGAACCGAGTTTCCAGTCTCTTCCAGAATTATTTGGAAATTCTCCAAAGAAAAGTAATCCTTTCTTTATTTTTATATATTTTTACAAAATGGTTAGTAAGGAGTGTAATTTTCTCCTGCTTTTACTGTTGTCAACTAGATATTGGAAAAGGGAAGAAAATATTGGAGAATCTCAGTTGAATCGGTTGCTACTTCTTCCAGCACTTCTGACTTATTTCCCCAAATGTTTGGCACCCAGTTAATTTAAAAAAAACCTGAATTAATATGATCTTTTTTTACTCTTGTTTTCTTGTGGAAACTACCAGATTTCTGCTCCATGAATTTGGAAGAAGTGGGAGCGATGCAGTTCTTAAGGTTGGTGTTAAGAAAGGGGGAGTGCCTTATGGCAGAAAACACTCCCAAACACTGATGGCAAGGCTGTTGCTCCCTATTTTACTTGACTAGCAAAGAGCAGAGTTGAGATCTGGGACTATCTAGGAAATCTTCCAGTTTTAGAAGACTGGTAAAGTACTGAGGAAAGTATTGGAAGCCCTGTTTCCCTGAGACCTATAATAATAGGCTAGTCAAAGGATCAGAAAAATGAATCTGTACAGAGAAGTGCTGCAGTGGCAGGAATATGAACTATAAAGCCTGGCAAACTATAAACCCTGTAGGTTTCTTCTGTATGTCACTTTTGTGACTTGTGGTTTACTTTATAATTGGAGACTCACATTTTCCACCTTCTGGGAGGAATACTACAAAAACCTATGGAGAAGTGTAATGAAGTGACCATTATTAACCTGTAACCTCTTTTCAGAGTAAGTTTGTTCAAAATCCCTCAACTGTTTTTAGAGCTGTTTTGATAGTTATCAAAGCCCAGTTCCTAATTCAGTAGCCCAGTGATTCTCAACCAGGGTGCTGTGAAAGCCTTTGAAGGGTGGTGTGGGGAAGAGGAGATAAGTAAGATTAAATGCAGGCTCCAATGAGGAGAAAAGTTGAGGCTTTTCCCTTCCAACTGCTCTTCCTCCCTACACTTACTTCAGTGTAGTCTGTCAGCTGTTCTTTCTCCTTCCTGGCCCCTCTGTAAGGAGGTAAGACCTAGGATAAATAAATTTACTTTGAAATGGGGTGATGCTCAATTTAGGAAAGTTATGGAAGGGTACATTGAGTCTTAAAAAGGCTGAAAACCACTGCAGTAGCGGGTCAAGGAATTTATATTCCAAAATGACTATTCAGTTAGTCATACTGGGGTACTTTATTCCAATGAAAGTTGATTGATGCTTGACTCTGTTTTTATTACATTTTCTTTCCACTCTGTAATAGGTCACCACACTTGCACAATCTCTTGGAAGGCTGCAGCCTTTCCCTCTTAAGGCAGGGGTGGGCAATTATTTTGGCTGCAGGGCCACTTAATGAGCTTTGGCTACAAGGGTAGCCCCGCCCCTTGGCCCCCCCAGTTGCCATCCTGGGACTAGAAGTCCTGCCCCCTAACTCCTGACCTTTTCCACCAAAAGTCCCTCCCCTCATCCCAGAAGTACTCCTTTTGGGAAGGGGGTTTGCCATCTTGAAACTTTATAACCCTCCCCCCTCCCCCCCAAATTATATGCTAAAATCAAATATCCACAAAGTTTTAATTTTATTTTTAAAAAATTGTCCTGATTTGTGTGTTTGCATCATGTATATAGAAGTGATTGCATAATACCTCAAAATGAAGTCTTACTCTTGTACATTGCAGGGGTATTGGTGGGTGTGTGAGGGGTTTGTGGGGGTCTGTGTGTGTGGATCTGTATGTAAGTGGGGTGTGCGGGTATGTGTGGATGTGGGTAGGAGGGTAGGTATGCAAGGGCCTGTGAGAGAGTGTTTGTGGTGATGTCAGTGTGTATGGGGTGGCTATGGGGTTTGTGAGGTGTGTGAAAGGGGAGAGTGGCTGTGGGGGGTGGGCATGCTTGGGAGGGTATGAGTGCATGTGTGTGATGGGGGGGTGTAGCAGTGAGCAGGGCTCCCCCAGAGGCTAATGGGTGTGTGTTTGTGGGCAGGGGGGGTGCATGTTGGGAGGGGTGTTGGGGGGTGAGGTTTGTGGCGGGAGCGTTTGTGGGAATGGAGTGTGCACAGGGGAGAAAAAGCTTTTCCTGCACACTGAGCAACAGTTTCTGCCTGGCTGGCACTGCTGCTGACACTGTTTAGCATGAGCTGGTAAGTCCGGAACAGGTGTGGGGCAGGTTGGGGCTATGTGGCATGGGTCCCCACTGGTACCACAGGGCTGGGACCAGTGACGGTGGCAGTCAGGAGGAGTGGCCACCTGGAAAGTTAGTCCAGCCACAGAGCTGCTTCAGCCCCACTGTGTGCCCAGGGAATGGTAAGACACATTGTGGCCAGATGGTGCCTGGGCCAGGTGGGACCAAGTAACCTGCCGTGGGCCAGACAGCCCCTCTATGCGTGGACTGTATTTTGCCCACCCCTCCTCCTAAGGCATTGCAAGAGCACCTGATCTCTTCTGTAGGCTTGTTTGTGATGCATTATACTCTCATGCCTTCTCTCTACTAACAGTGATCAAAAAGTGCAGCCAAACTTAGTAGCCTAGTGGGATCAAAAGTAGACACTGGATGGAGAATTTAAGTTTTTGTTGGCCTGAATATCTCCACATGACATAGAACTCGAGGAATATTGTGGCTTAAGCAGCTATGTGGTCTACATGGATGTAAACGTAACCATGTTGTAATGAGCTAGGAACCCCATTTGTCAGAAATAAGTTAGCAGGCAGGCTCTACTAAAAAACCAGCGAGTTTTCCATGTAGATTTGTTTCCAATAGCAGTGTCTTGTTCTATCTATTTTTTTATTTTATTTTATGTTTTTTTTGGACAAACACTCTTGATTATCTAACACAATTCCAGACTTAGAGAGATCCCTTGTTAATTTTTCTTTGGATGGTTTTTTATTTGAGCCTGTAGTTTACAAACAAGATTAAGGAAATCACTGAAGTGGAAAATATTGAAATCACTGTAGGCTTTTCTGTCTTTCTCACTGTTTCCCTTAGCTTGTATACCAGACTAAGAGATTCCTTGCCTTTATCCTATTTTAGATTTAGATAACCTTTCAAAATCTTTCTAAATTTTTTTTTTTTTTCAGATAAAGACTGCTTCCCTACAGAAAAAAATAGTGGGTTATATTAGTTTATTCAAAACTCCGATACTGTTACTCCCCCCACAACCCCCCACACCCCATATCCAGTATAACTTCTGAGTATTTATTTGGAAGATGACGGATTCAGAAGCTTTACGGGAAATGCAAATTTTCACTTCCTTCACACTACTCTTATTAGACTGTTTTGGTTATCAGTAAATTCATTTTATATTAAGAATGGAAAGTTATGAATTCAGCATATTATTTTCCTTCTTTACCTATGGAGACATGTTTATTTCTCTGTGTTTAAGACCTAGTTTTTTCATATTGTAAGCTTTTTGCCATTACATGAAGTTTATTTAGAGCATTTAGGAGAGAGAGAGATTAGGGGGTGGGGAGAGGAGTATATTGGGTGGTCACTTTCTTTTTCTTATTTTTTCCACTGATATCAAACTAGTGTTTAGAGGCCTCAATGTTGGGAACCAGTGCAAACATAAAGAAAATGATTCTCTCTGTTCCACAGGGCTTACCATCTAAAATCAGCTTGTGGGTAGCAGGGAATAGGTTATTACTGAGCATATCTGGTTACATGTGCCAGATGCCATGGTGATGGCCTCTGATATTAATGACTAATCAGTAGGCAAAACTAGGAGACAAATCAGTTTGTTTGTTTTTTTTTAATGCTGAACTTGTAGAGTGACTGGCAAGACATGGCTATAGATGGAGGATTGGCCATTTTAATTAGAGTCATCTGTTAGCATGGTGATTGGAATGACAATCATCTTGTATTGTATAAAAGGTTTATAGATATTATTCTTTTGGTAGTGTATACAGGATACCATACCTTGGGTTAGGTTGTTTTTTGTTTAGCTGTGAAAAATTTAAGAAAATACTTTTAGTAAGCAGGATTTCTATGCAGTCTTATCTTCAGTGTATTATCAATGGGTGCCTCTTATAGCAAGCTCATCTTACTTCAAGTATTATTGAACACTGCTTTGCTTTTCACACTCTTAATGTGTCTGTTGCTTGCTTGCTAACCGTGGCTAAAAGGCATGAAGTCACAGGCAACTATTAAAATGTTTAGATTTCTAGCTTGTAAATATTGCATCTCTTATAGAATTAGAGTAAAATCCAGTCTTATGTTTCTTATTCATTCTACTTCATATCCATGGGGATGTAGCATTTGTGAAAGAATCAATTATCCATTTGTTAGTCAGAGGAGCTTTACAAATTATACATTAGCAGATTGATTTCTTAGGTCCACCGTTGGGGGACTGATAGTATAAGGTGGGATGATGATGAGTGTCAGGGGAGAAGGAGTTGCCACACACAACACAATTAAAAGAGGCTTTTTGAATGGCTGTGAATTTATTCCTAATTGAAGAGCTGACATAATCCATACTAAGTGTGTTTATTTCAAGCATTTTATTTAAGTAATTGATTGTTGCGCGAGGTGCATTTGTTGACAGTTACTTGACTTTTTCTTCAAATTTAGGGTTTTGCAAAAGCTTGTATCAAACCTATATGTGTAAGATGCCCACTGGCCTCTTTCCTTGCCTAAACTTTTTTCCCATTTAAGGTAACATTTTTTTGTTCTATAGTGTCAGCTTGACATTATTGATTTTTTTTGAACAGTCAAACTTACTTATATTGTCCAGAATTCCAAATGTGTCTCCATCAGAAATAAAACTGCAGCTAATGGAAATTCAGCTGAAGACATTTCCACCTCCCCCCCCCCCCCCCCCAACAACTACCATGCTTTCTTTATGAAATTCTGATTTTGTTCTCAGGTTAATCATTTCACTGTGGAGTCCTTCATAACTGCAGTGGTTCCTCCTTATCACCAGAGTTAAAGCATATTGCTTTTGTTGCGTGGCTTTTTAATATTTGGGCTAACAGCATTTATACGGTGCCATAAGTGTACTTGGCACTTTACAAATGAATAAGCTGTGGTCCCTGTCCTGAAGAGTTTACAATCTGAGCACCATATATGGCTCATCACAGTGTAAACTGTTATGAATATCATTGATGCTTTTTGCACACTTAAATGTTCCATCCCAGTTGTTGTGGCACTGAGCCTGATGATGATCATGATCAGTATTGTTAATTGAATAGCGCCGATATTAACATTACGTTCTTAATGCCCATATTCAAACCTAGTTTCAACCCATTGGTTATAATGTTTAGACTTTTTGTAAGATGATGCACATAGCTCGAAAGTTTTAATTTTTTTTTCTCCATCAAAATAAAGCAATTTGAAATGTAGTCACTTTAAATACAAATGCACAGGTTCTCCTGCACAGTGTCATCTTTCTTTCAGATTTAATGAGGTAGCAGCTGAGGGTGTTTCTCCATGGTACAATGCAGTGCTGCATAAAGATATTTGTGCTAGCTCCAGACAAGCTGGCATGTCTACATAGCTTAGTGCAGCAACATATGGAGATATTAGCTGGGGTCCCAGAACCAATATTGCTTCATCAATCTGGGCAGAATGCCACCCTGATGTGGCTATAATGCTTGTGGTTCCAAAACTAGCATGTGCAGATCTCCGGTATCTGTACGTAGGATTGCTTTGTGCTATACAAGTGAAACCTAAATGTCTGTTATTGTTGAGAAGCTCCTCCCCTTTATGCGGGCACATAAATAGGTTTTCAGGAAGTTTGTTCCCTTTCTTAAAAGTGAGTGAGAGAGAGAGAATAAAGAAAAAAATATCATCATGAAGTTCAGTCCAGTAAAACAGTCGAATCCATCAGGTGAAATCTCGTTACAAAAATAAAGTTGCAGTACCCGTAGTTGGCTAATGGACCTTTATTTCAGTTGCTGATTTTTTTTTTAAGTTTTTTTTACTTTTTTTAATTCTGCCATAAAACTTAATGTAAAAACTAGGAGTGAGAGAAATACACAACCTGTTAGTATTATCTGTACTAAAATTTCAATATTTGCTATTAATGGTTAAATTTAAACAGTCAACTGTGTTACTGTACACTCTTCTATTCTTGTATGGCACCTGATGTTAAAAGATGGGAAAGACATGTTTAGAAGAAGTGCCTTAGTTTTTATTATGCATTATATTATATATAGCCTTACACAAGTCTAAATGAATAACTGCATTTAGAGGTGAATACTACTCACGTCTGAAATTCCTCCAATCTATGTTGTACTTGCCCATTATGCCCATAATGTATTGCATGTATTATAATATATGTAATGTGCAATGTATTACTCATCACAGTGTACATATGTATATAAATATGTATATATGTGTACAATATGCTTATATATATTATATAATATATGCATGTATATGCAATATATAGAGTATGTACATAAATATAATGTATGTATATATAATATTCATACACATATATACACAATACATATATATGTATAAACAAGCAAAAAAGATTATAAACTCTTTTTGTTCTCTCTAATCTTAGAGAACCTGCTCCTTGAAGGAGTCAAGCTATGGAGAAAATACCCCTCCCACTCCCCACCATATATTTTGAAATGCCTAAAATATATGGCGGAGGGCATTTTCCATGGCTCAACTCCAGAATGGCCCTGAACTGTGGAAGGTGTAGGGAGCATTTCCCTGTGGCCATCAGGTACCCAGGTCAGCCCTGGTTTGCCTGCAGGTATGAAGGGGCAGCTGCAGGCTGAAACACCTGCATGCTCCCTCTTTTGCCAACATTTGCAGTGCTGGAATTACATACTTATCCTTTGCCAGCAGTAGTGCAGTACAGTTCTTTTTGTTGGGTTTAGTATATTAGTAACAGTTGCGTGCATACATTTGTGTGCAGGCTATTTACATTTTCATGATTAATCTGCAAAGTTTTTCAAGTTAAAATCTGCGTTGAGAACCTTAAGTGGTAACAGAAAAATGATAGTAACTTTGATAATACGGGGCATAAAATCATTATTCAAGTGATCAGAATTTTTTTGTGCAGTATAGCGTAGTCAGATATTGGCTAAATATTGAGATTATTCTTATAGTGTTAAATATCTTAGTTAAATGCTCTTGTGCCCAGTACTTGATGTCAGTGCAACAATTTCTGTTAAACTAAGGTACTGTTAAGTGCTGTGTAACTTTGTGGGTTACAGATAGAAGAAAACAATCACCTTAAAAGAGTAGTAGAGATAAAATTAGCAAAAGTATTCTTGATGCCCTTCTCAGTAACTACCTTTTAACAATAAGGTATAGCTTGTATAGTTTTATGACTGTTGCTGAAATACTTTCTAACACTAACTTTTGAAGCTACTGTTAAATATGGAAGTGAAAAGTTGGAACTAATTTTTCACAAGAAAATAATTGCCAATATCCTTTTGGAACAACTCTGAAAAAAATGTTATGCTGTTTTACTGATAACGTTTTCCGACATTTTTTTAAAATGAGTTTTACTTGTGAGAGCCTCGTAATGAGAATGTAGTATACAGATTCAAACCTGTGAGTTAGAGAGGTATGGCATTTTACATACAACTCCAAGTCCCTGGAATAGGTAATTAGGAAAAATGTCAGGTTTCTGGGTTAAGCATAATGGCTGGGAACAAAGGTCTATTAGCATTGTTACAGAAAGACCTTTTTTATTTTTCTTGAACTCATGTAGCTCAAACCCTCAACCACTTTTTATTATTTAAATCTTGAGTGGGAAAAACAGGGTATTTGATCATTGATGTACCTTTTCTTAAAGTTTTATGTGCTTTTTTTTTATATATATATATATATATAGAGCCAAGTGAAGATAAATCAGATCAGCCTTGATGAAAGCGGAGAACATATGGGCATATGCTCAGAAGATGGCAAGGTACAACTGTAAACCATTTACATATTTTAAGCAGTAGCATGTAGTGTTCAAGATCTAAGCTTTTAGATCCATGTGATATTTGTGCAGTGAATTCCCACGCTTAACATCCATTTCATGAAATGGGCTCACTTCTGAATACTTATAATTAAAGTCAAATATATTTTGCACAAAAGTGCCTTAGGAAAAGTAATTACAAGAATGTCAATAATGTAACTGGTATTAAGCTGATTAACAGCTGTGGCAGGAGGACATGTCACCTTAATCATTACTGCTATGCCAGTTATACTTCAGTGACTAGTCTGCTGCTCCTGCAAGACAGTAGTTTAATGCTTTTCTGCTATAAATCCACAAAATTGGATTTTGTGGGCATGATTCCTGTGGGCTGGTGGTTTTCATTTCCACACACGTTATGAATGTTTCTCTTGAATTATAGAATCTTTTGATAAGCAATCATAGTTTATCAGAAGAATAAAGTGTCTTACAACGGCCACGTTAAATAAATGTAAAATCAATATATGTACAGTTTCCTAAAAACTGGCACCTACTTCCTTGACTGAGGACATATATCATTTGTGCAGTGTATAACTAACAATTATCAGTGCTTCCCTGGAATGTTGAGCTGTGACATTTAGTGGTTTTGGTGATTGATTTTCCACTTATAAGAATGTCTTTTTTGTTTTTAAGTCGATGGCAGTCTTTTCTAATGTTGGTTTACAATGATAAAATTCTAATGCACAGGGTGTATTTAAGCTTCTTTTCAAAATCATGCCCTTAGTAGACAGACACGGTGCATTAAAAATCACTTCTCAACATCCGTCTGACTTTCTGAGTAGAACATGGTTTTTACTAAATCAGATTTTGGGGGTTGTGTGCCCCCCTCCCTTCCCACCCCCTCGCCCAACTCCATTGATCTGTTAAAGTCTTGTAAAATAAAACTAGTGTTGGGTCTTACAGTAGGAAAAAGAGGAAACAAACTGGTTTAGATTGTACATATTAAAAATGAATTTTTGCTCAACATTCATGGAGCCAGTTTATGTATCCAAGGTTTTTGTTTCTCAAAGATATCTTGATGTCAGTATCTTGACGACATAATTGGGAAACTAGTGCCTTTCAAAAAGGCTGTAGAATTTTATAGCCTGTGAGAAACTGGGAAGAGTAACTTAATTGTTTAAGCAAGATAAGAGAAGGGTCAGTAATTGTGTAGGGTAATCAAAAGCATCAAGTTGGCATTGATGAGTTTGCAAGTATTTGAAAAGAAGATAAAGAATGCTCCATGTAAGATTTCCTTCAGTGTGGTGGTGGACTACAGAATTGAGCCATCATTATTAGAAATGTATTTAAGTCATGAAAGTGCAGTCCACTAGATTTAAATTAAATAATGAACATATTTGATTTTAAGGATTTTGCATAATGCACAGATTTGGCATAGATTTATAGTCTAAATGTTAGAAAACTATAGACTATAAACTACAGAGGAATGTCAGACTATAGCCTTAATGAGGGGGCGGAGCTAGTCCAGGCCCAGCAGGGTATAAAAGGAGACTCTCCAGGTGACCAGGGACTGCAAACAGGTTAAGCAGTTTGCAGGTAGTTGCTGGGGGCAAGAAAATGGAGGGGAAGAGAAGCCATGCACCAGATCCTGCCCAGGGAAGGTAAGTGATCCAGCTACCTGTGCCTTTGGTTTGCTAAGTGTTTGTTTGGTGGGCTGTGTGTGTTTGGGAGTAATGGCTGACTGCTGAGTGATTGGTTCCTGGGCCTGACAGAAGCCCTAACAAGGGAGTGGAGCCAGTCCTGGCCCAGTAGGGTGTAAAAAGAGACTCCCCAGGCTACCAGGGAGCCAGCAAACAGGGACTGCAAACAAGTTAAGCAGTTTGCTGGCAGTTCATAGGGCAGTTCCTAGGCCAGTTAGTGGGCCTTTTCCCCCCCCCCCCCCTTTTTGAAGGGCAAGTCTTTCAGCTTGGCAGGAGAAAGGAGGAGAAAAAGAGGAACCCTTTGGGGCCAACGAGACATAAACAAGCCGGTTCCAGGCAAGTTCTCTAGGGAAGGTCTGCTTGTAAGAGAGAGAAGGCAGATTAAGAGACCCAGAGACATGGCTGGAGGATGTTGCTCTTTCAGAGCCACAGCTACTACCACTGCTTGCACCTGTGAGGCTTCTGTCTAGGCAGGTTTGCTCACCGTCGACGCTTCCACCCAGGTCCAGGTTTGGTGCTGTGGGGACTGCGGGTTTCAGGTTCCTTCCAGTGATGGCCAGGTCAGGGAGTGCCTGAGGTATGAGCGGTGCCTCCTGGTGGTGTCTCAGGGAACAGGCAAGAGAACTACAGGAGGAAGCGGCGAGGCTTCGAAGCATCCTCTGCCATGAGGTGTTTATTGATTCAGTGCTGGAGGAGAATTCTGGGACCGTGAGGAAGAAATACCAGATACCGTGCTAGAGAAGAAAGAGGACGTGGACACCCAGGAGGGTGGAAGCTGGAGGCTTGCGACTTGTAGCAGCAAGCAGAGATCTTCACCTCCACCTGCAGTGGTTTGTCTGGAGAACAGATATGCAGCCCTAGCAACAGAGAGGGAGGAACACATTCCATTGGTGGAAGAAGGCAGGTCAGGCCTGACCAAGGTGGGAAGGACAGAGATGATCAGCACCAAGAAGCAGCGACAGGTAGTGGTGGTTGGAGATTCCCTTCTGCAGGGGATGGAGGGAGCCATCTGCCGACCCTGACCTGTTGTCTTGGGAGGGCTGATGCTTGCCCAGAGCTCTGATCCAAGATGTCATGGAGGGACGTGGGCAGTAGGGTTCTGCAGGGCTTGGTCCTCAGGCCCGCACTGTTCAACATCTTCATTCAACAACTTGGATGAGGGGGTAAAAAGCACCCTGTTCAAATTCGCAGATGATACTAAGATGTGGGGAGAAGTGGGCACACTAGAAGGGAGGAATAGGCTGCAACAGGACCTAGACATGTTACAGGGGTGGGCAGATGAGAACAGGATGGGTTTCAGTGCTGACAAGTGCAAGGTGCTGCACCTGGGGAGGAAGAACCAGCAGTAGACCTACAGGCTGGGGAACTCCCCTCTTGTCAGTGCAGAGGCAGAAAAGGATCTTGGAGTCATTATTGATGCCAAAATAAACATGGGCCGACAGTGTGGTGATGCGGTCAGGAAGGTCAACCATACCTTGTCATGCATCCACAGATGCACTCAAGCAGGTCCAAGGAGGTGATTCTCCCCCTCTATGCGGCACTGGTCAGGCTGCAGTTGGAGTACTGCATCCAGTTTTGGGCGCCGCACTTCAGAAGGATGTGGACAACATGGAGAGGGTCCAGAGGAGGGCCACCCGCATGATCAGGGTTCAGCAGGACAGACCCTACAAGGAAAGGCTAAGGGACCTGAACCTGTTCAGCCTCCACAAGAGAAGGCTGAGGGGGGATATAGTGGCCTGTTACAAACTAGTCGGAGGGGACCAGCAGGCATTGGGGGAGTCCCTGTTCCCCTGAGCACTACCAGGAGTGACTAGAAATAATGGTCACAAGCTGGCAGAGGGCAGATTCAGACTAGACATCAGGAGGCACTACTTCACTGTCAAGGCGGCTAGGACCTGGAACCAACTTCCAAGTGAAGTGGTGCTGGCTCCTACCCTGGGGGTCTTTAAGAGGAGGCTAGATGAACACCTTGCCGGGGTTGTTTGACCACAGTACTCTTTCCTGCAATGGCAGGGGGTCAGACTTGATGATCTGCTCAGGTCCCTTCTGACCCTACCAGCTATGAAACTATGGAGGGAGTACTGAGGCTCATCTGGCCTTCTGACTACTACCCCATGCTGCTTAGCCATGTGGTCACCAGTAATGCTGCCAGTAGAGACCCTGAGAAAATCAAAAGTGACTACAGGGCTCTGGGTGCAAGGGTGAAGGGGGTCTGAAGCTCAGGTTGTGTTCTCGTTGATCCTTTTGTCAAGGCAGAAGGCCCAGGCAGGAGCAGGTGCATCCTTCAGATCAACACTTGGCTGTGCTGGTGGTGGTACCAGCAAGGTTTTGGCTGCTTTGATCATGGGATCTTCTTCCAAGAAGAAGGATTGCTGGGAAGAGTTGGGATCCACCTGATGAAAAAAAGTATCTTTGCAGGCAGGCTCACTAACCTAGTGAGGAGGGCTTTAAACTAGATTTGCTGGGGGATGGAGACCAAAACCCTGAGGTGAGTGGGGAAGTGGGAGAACTGGAGGAAGAGCGAGCAGGAGGGGCAGCAGGGGAGGTGCTCTCAGACTTCCTCAGAAATCAGGACAATCAACTAGTTACCTCAGGTGCCTGGAGATAAATGCATGGAGCCTGCGAAACAAGCAGGAAGAATTGGAAGTCCTTGCAGAGTCACAGAACCAGGATGTAACTGGAATAACAGACTTAGTGGGATAGCTTGCATGAGTGAGTGGAGCACTGTCATGGATGGGTACAAATAAGCACTATCATGTTCAGGAAGGACAGGCAGGGTAGAGGAGGAGGAGGAGTTGCACTTCATGTAAAAGAGCTATTTGATTGCTCAGAGCTCTAGGATGAAATGGGAGATAGGCCTGTTGAGAGTCTCTGGGTTAGGGTCAGAGGGGAAAGCAACAAAGGTGATGTCATGGTGGGAGTCTGCTATAAACCACCAGACCAGGAGGAAGTGGTGGATGAGGCTTTCTTCAAACAGCTCTCAGAAGTTTCCTGATCACAGGCCCTGGTTCTCATAGGGGACTTCAATCAACCTGACATCTGCTGGGAGGACAGTACACCAGTGCGCAGGCAATCCAGGGAGTTTTTGGAGAGTATTGGGGACAACTTCCTGGTGCAATTGCTGGAGCGGCCAACTAGGGGCTGTGCTACTTTTGACCTGCTGCTCACAAACAGCGAAGAATTGGTGGGGAATGTAGAAGTGGATGGTAACTTGGGCATCAGTGACCACGGGATGATTGAGTTCAGGATCCTGAGGAAAGGAAGGATAGAGAGCAGCAGAGTAAGGACCCTGGACTTCAGAAAAGCAGACTTCAACTCACTCAGGGAACTCATGGGCAGGATCCCCTGGGAAGCCAGTCTGAGGGGGAGAGGAGTCCAGGAGAGCTGGGTGTACTTCAAGGAAGCCCTACTGAGAAGACAGGAACAAACCGTCTCAATGTGCAGGAAGACTAGCAAGTATGGCAGAAGACCAGTTTGACTTAGCAAGGAACCCCTCAGTAAACTAAATCACTAAAAGTAAGCTTATAAGAAGTGGAAACTTGGACACATAACTAGGGAAGACTATAAGAGCATTGCTCGTCCATGCAGGGATGAAGTGAGGAAGGCCAGAGTGCAATTGAAGTTGCAGCTAGCAAGGGATGTGGAGGGTAACAAAAAGGGTTTCTACAAATATCTCTGTAGCAAGAGGAGGATCAGGGAAAGTCTTGGTCCCTTACTGAATGGGGGAGGCAACCTTATGACAGAGGATGCAGAAAAGGCTGAAGCACTCAATACCTTTTCTGCCTCGTTATTCACAGGCAAGGTCATCTCCCAGACTACTGCACCAGGCAGGACAGTCTGGGGAGGAGGTGAGCAGCCCGCAGTGGTGAAAGAACAGGTTAGGGACTACTTGGAAAAGCTGGACGTGTACATGTCCATGGGGCCGGATGCAATGAACTCAAGAGTGCTGAGGGAGCTGGCTAATGTGATTGCAGAGTCATTGGCTATCATCTTTGAAAACTCACGGCAATCAGAAGAGGTCCCAGATGATTGAAGAAGGGCAAACATAGTGCCCATATTTAAGAAAGGGAAGAAGGAGGGTCCAAGGAATTACAGACCAGTCAGCCTCACCTCGGTCCCCAGAAAAATCATGGCGCAGATCCTCAAGGAATCCATTTCTTAATCACTTGGAGGAGAAAAACGTGATTAGGCACAATCAGCATGGATTCACCAAGGGCAAGTCATGCCTGATCAAGTTGATTGCCAGCTCTCCTGGCTCTGTGGATGCAGGGAGACCAATGGGCTAGATGAATGGACTGTAAGGTGACTAGAAAACTGGCTGGGGCATTGGGCTCAGAGAGTAGTAATCAATGGCTCAATGTCTAGTTGGCAGCCAGGATCAAGTGGAGTTGATCCTGGGGCTGGTTTTGTTCTCTTTCTTCATCAACAACCTGGAAGATAGCATAGAGTGCACCCTCAGCAAGTTTGCAGATGACAACAAGCTGGGGGTGGTAGTAGATACGCTGGAGGGTGGGGCTAGGATTCAGAGTGACCTAGACAAATGGGAGGATTGGGCCGAAAGAAATCTCATGAGATTCAATAAGGACAAGTGCAAAGTCCTGTATTTAGGATGGAACATTCCCATGCACCAATACAGGCTGGGGACTGACTGGCTGGGCAGAACCTCTGCAGAAATGGACTATGGGTAGGTCCTGGGGCTGGTTTTGTTTGATAGCTTCATGGATGACCTGGAAGATGGCATAAAGCACACCCTAAACAAGTTTGCAGATGACACCAAGCTGGGGGGGGGGTGTAGTAGATGAGCTGGAGGATAGGGCTAGGATTCAGAGACCTAGACAAATTGGAGGATTGGGCCAAAAGAAATCTTCTGAGGTTCAACAAGGACACGTGTGAAGTCCTGCACTTAAGATGGAAGAATCCCATGCACCGGGGCAGGCTTGGGACCACCTGGCTAAGCAGCAGCTTTCCAGAAAAGACCTGGGGGTTACAGTGGACAATAAGCTGAATGTGAGCCTGCAGTGCAGTGCGCCCTTGTTGTCAAGAAGGCTAATGGCAGCCTGGGCTGCATTGGTAGGTGTGTTGCCAGTAGGTCAGGGGAAGTAATTATTCTTCTCTATTCAGCAGTGGTGAGGCCCACATATGTAGTAGTGTGTTCAGTTTTGGGGCCCCCACTACAGAAAGGATGTGGACAAATTGGGGAGAGTCCAGCAGAGGGTGCCACAAATGGTGAGGGGGCTGAGGGACATGACTTATGCAGAAAGACTGAGGGAACTGGGCTTATTTAGTCTAGAGAAGAGGAGACTGAGAGGGGCCTTAATAGCCACCTTCAACTACCTGAAGGGGGGTTCAAAAGAGGATGGAGCTAGACTGTTCTCAGTGGTGGCAGATGACAGAACAAGGAGCAATGATCTCAAGTTGCAGCAAGGGAAGTTCAGGTTAGATATCAGGAAGAATATTCTCACTAGGAGGGTAGTAAATACTGGATCAGGTTACCCAGAGAGGTGGGGAAAGCTCCATCCTTAGAGGTTTTCAAAACCCAGCTAGACAAAGTTTTGTCTAGGGTGATCTAGTTAGGGATGGTCCTGTTTTGAGCAGGGGGTTGGACCTAGATGACTTCCTGAGATCCCTTCCAACCCTAACTTTTATGATTCTATAAAACAAGTTTTATTTCTGACGTGTAGTGTAATACATTCCTTTAGAAAGCATATTCTGTGTTATACTGGGGTGGGGGTAATGGTTCTGCTGGATCAAGTTTTTGTTCTTGTTACTTCAGATGGTCAAACTAGGTACTGTAATGCATAAGGGAGTGTGACCTCTTCTTCCAAAATCCAGAGCTGTTCTGGCTCCCTTCTAGTTAAGGTTGAAGTTCAAGTGCAGTATTCAGTACTTTTTTGTGCAGACTGTGTGGGCCGGGAGCGGTCTGAGGCTTTCGGGGGCGTGCAGCGGGCTGTGGCCAGCAGCCCTGGCACGTGGGTCGGGGAATTCGGCACGGCGGACTAGAATTAGGCACGGACGCATAGAGGTTGATTAAAGATTATTTTACTTACACCGTAGATGGTCGCGGTGCAGGCAGGAAAACTTGCTTGCGTTGCAGTTACAGGTAGAAAAGGAGAGTGGACAAGAGTTCTAACCGCGAACTCTGGTCCAAGGCCGGCTGAGAGCTCTATAAACACGAGCCCGTCGAATCAACCGGACCAAATAACCCGAGAAGAGCTCTGGATACCACAATGAGAGTCCGAAAGGTGACTCTCCATGAGCACGCAGGGAAGGGTACTTCGAGGGATCAGGCGGCGACGGGGAGGGGCTAGAGGTTGATCAGGCCCCTATATCCTTCTTAAGGCACACGCTGGGTTCGTTAAGCTCCACAGCGCTTAGAGTTCTTCACGAGATGTGAAGTCCTCCTTCTCCTCCTCCAACTTGGGTGGAAACCGCTCAAGCCTCTTATACGGCTAGCAAGCCAATCGCTAGCCACCACGTGGGAATAATTTAGAAACGGCCAATAGTGGGACACAAATTTACATACGGGTGGCGGGAACTCCTTTGCACCAGGGTTGTCTCTATGCAACTGAGAATTGCACCGTGCAAAGAAAGCTCCTCGTGGCGGGAAATAATTCTGCAGTGCTGAAGCGCACACAAAATCATACCCTTTGGGTCATGACACAGACCAGGAGCATTACTGTCTCCCCATGCTGAGCAGGTAAAAGTTCATCTGGAGACTTCAAAGAATCGGATGTTTCCAATGTCTTTGAGCTTACCTCAAAAGTAGTGCTGATCTACAAAAGAATCAGCAGGAAATATTGGGAGAATGCAACCAGAATTCAGTGTGCGCAGGGGGTGCAGAAAGTCAGATACAAATGTATCCAACCTGCTTTGTCTCTCTCTCTCTCTTTTTTTTTTAAAGCACTTTTACTTAACATAACACTGCCTGTTAATGTAAGTCAGGAATTGTACTTTCCATTTTGTTTATGTAGCTTCCACCCAAAATGGTTGCTGTAGTGTTTGTAAGTCTGCATAGAATTTCTGGGCAGGGAGAGTCTTTAAGGCTCCGATTGTCTGCTGTATTAAGGTCTGGACCCAAGACACATTTACACCAGGGTTATTTACATGAGTTTTGTACTCCAGTTTAAATTCTGAAGCAGAATGACAGTTATATTCTGGGGTAGGCTGCAGGCAGTGGCAGCTATTAAAGTAGATGGTGGGGAACAAGTAATGGTGGTTGGTGTTTCTCGAGCTTATTGTTCCCTTGGAGTAAATTGTAGACACGTACGACCACCTACAGAGGTAATCCCAGATTCCACTTTTTGGTGGTGGGGATGCAAAAATAGCTGCTGCAGTGGACTGTTGCTTGGGTCACCTGTACTGATAACACGGCAGCTGGCTTTGCCCAGGGTGCAGAGCCTTACTCGCATTTGTTTATTTCTTCACAGTGAAAGTCTTTGCAGGACGATCACTGAAAGTAGAGGTAGCCTGTCATGGATTCCCAGAGGAGTGCTTACTTGAGGCTCTGGTCTTGTCTGGTCTTTTTTGAGTACCTGCTGCAGCTAGTCTAAGCATGGCTTCTAGAGTGTGGAAGAGCCCTGACTCCTTCCAGCTCTGAGGCCATGGCCATTCAGTCCCTGATCCTCCCTGGCTATCTCTGACTCTGCTTCCAGACCTAACCATTCAGCTCCAGAAGAGGAATTTTACCTCTTCAAAGGAAAAAGGTGCTCACCTCAAAATCCCAAGCAGTAAAGCAGACCACTCTTCAATAAACTCCAAGATGAACATGAGTCAGCAGTGTGACGAAGCCATCAGAAAAGCTAATGGCACTTTATCGTGCATCAGCAGACGCATGACGAATAGATCCAAAGAGGTGATACTTCCCCTCTATCGGGCGCTGGTCAGACCGCAGTTGGAGTACTGCATGCAATTCTGGGCACTGCACTTGAAGAGGGATGCGGATAACCTGGAGAGGGTCCAGAGAAGGGCCACTCGTATGGTTAAGGGCCTGCAGACCGAGCCCTACGAGGAGAGACTAGAGAACCTGGACCTTTTCAGCCTCCGCAAGAGAAGGTTGAGAGGCGACCTTGTGGCTGCCTATAAGTTCATCACGGAGGCACAGAAGGGAATTGGTGAGGTTTTATTCACCAAGGCACCCCTGGGGGTTACAAGAAATAATGGCCACAAGCTAGCAGAGAGCAGATTTAGACTGGACATTAGGAAGAACTTCTTCACAGTTCGAGTGGCCAGGGTCTGGAACGGGCTCCCAAGGGAGGTGGTGCTCTCCCCTACCCTGGGGGTCTTCAAGAGGAGGTTGGATATGCATCTAGCTGGGGTCATCTAGACCCAGCACTCTTTCCTGCCTATGCAGGGGGTCAGACTCGATGATCTATTGAGGTCCTTTCCAACCCTAACATCTATGAAAAGCACTGAGTGGGGCGCAAAGGCCATGCAGCCAGAAGCCCCTGCTACATCCAAAGGGTTAAGGAGTCCTTCTGTTCCCAATCCAGTTTGGAGAAGCCTAAGCACCCCAAAGTTAGCTCAGCTGTTTTCTGTCCCATTTGTAGAGCCTTGAATACTCCATAGTAATTTAGCTGTGGAATATAGTTCCTTTACTTCAGACTTCCAGCTCCCAGGTGGACATCCTGTTTTTCAGTCTGCTCTATCTATTGTTTAAAGCACATGGTTTTGGAAACCAATTGATCTCTACCAGCTACACTAGATCAATTGTCTACAGCCAAAGTCTATTTACAACCCCATCTCCATACCACCAGCCATTGCTAGATCCATTGTCCACAGCCAAGCTCTATTTACAACCCTATCTGCTCTGATCCCACTGACTAGAACGTGTACCTAAAGGATGTGGAGCAGGGCTTCCTACAATAACAAAACAACTCCAGAACTGTAGCCACTCAAATCAACAAAGCCAGATTCAGACCTTGCTCTCATCTGCTACAGTACCAACCCAGACAAGGACAACAGAGCCCCCCTACAACCCACGGCTTGAATACCATAGACACATAATTAAGGACCTCCAGGCCTGTCCTGTAAAAGGATGACTATCTTAAAGTAATCACCTAGGACAAAACTGGCCTGGCTTACAAGCAGCCCCGATCTCAGTCATGACTGTAAAGCAGCAGGCTACCTAACTCCCATTCTCACTGGGACTGTAAGGCCTTGCATCAAACACAGATGTCTGCTGTGCCCCAACATCAATACAGACCACATCATCACTGGGCAAAATAAAACATGGATTATGACATCTGAGTTTCAATAGCTTGCAACTCTACCAGTGTTATATATGCTGTCACCTGTTCACAGTGCCCCTCTACTGTCTACGTTGGACAGTCAGGGCAATCCCTACATGAAAGAATGAACAAATACTGATTAGATATCATCTGCAGGAAGACATGCAGGGCTAACTTCCATGGACACTCCCATTGCTGACTTCATTGGCCTCTCTGAGGCTTTAGGCAGTCAGCGGCAGTTCTTATCTATTGCTGTCTGACAAAAGCTATAAGCATTGAGGCACTGAATGTCTGCACTTGGTCTGGCCTTTGGATTGTGTCTCAGTGGTCTAAAGCGGGGGGAGGGATGGTAGGTCTTGGGGAGCTTCCGTTCCTTTATGCTCCTGCATAGGCTTATGTGTCGAAGGTCTTGGTATGATAGTTGCAAGACTCTATAAAAGCAGATTCATCAGACACCTGACTAGACCTCTTACATGTGTACCGTGATCCAGAGGATCAGCGGTTGCCTACTTTGTTTGCCTCTCTCAGTACTGCCCCCTCCACTTGCTTCTCCCTTGAAAATTTCTCCCTCCTTATACTGTTTTGTGCACACACATTCACAGCATCTGGTAAAGTGAGCTTCAGCCCACAAAAGGTTGTGCTATGGAAATATAGACTACAACTTTAAACCATTGCTCCTTGTACTGTCATCTGCCACCTCTGAGAACAGTCTAGCTCAGGGGTGGCCAAAATGGCAGACCTGGCCAGTGGCTAAACTCCATTTCCCAGCAGCCCCTGCTGGTGGTGCTGCAGCCAGTTTACATGGAGACCCCAGGAGCGGCGGTCCTGTGACACTGTGGGGCCAGGGTTTCCATGGTGACTGGCCCCAGCAGTGCTGGCAGGGAGCTGCTCTGTGGCTGGGATTTTGCAGCGGTGATAGTGTGGTCCAAGGGACGGGCAGGGACATGCAAGCAGTGGATCATGGCTCTGCCCCAGCTCTAGACCGTGCTGTCCCACTGCAAGATCCCAGTCCTGGCCTTGGAGCAGCTCCCCATCCAGCTGCGCATGCTGCCAGTACTACTGGGTCTGGTTTGCATGGAAACCCTGGCCCAGCTCTGGCACAGCACCACCCCTATTGGGGTCTCCATGGAAACAGAGTGCAGCGATGTGGGCAGGGGCTGCTGGAAAATGGAGTCTGCCATGGACCCTATCCAGCCCGTGGGCCGGACTTTGCCCACCCCTAGCTCTATATTCTTTGGACTTACCCTTCAGATGGTGAAAGGCTGCTATCAAGTCTCCCCCCAGTTTTCTCTTCTGCAGACTAAATAAGCCCTATTCCCTCAGCCCTTCCTCAGAAGCCATGTGCCCCAGCCCCCTAACCATTTTTGTTGTCCCCCTTCCCCTGCTGGACTCTCTCTAACTTGCCCTTTCTGTAATAGGGGACCCAAAACTGGACACAGTACTCTAGATGTCACCTCACCAGTCACATATAGAGGGGAATAATTCCTTTCCTTGATCTGCTGACAGCACACTAACAGCAGCCCAGTATGCTGTTAGTCTTCTTGGCAACAAGGGCACACTTTTGACTTGTATTTAGCTTATTGTCCACTGAAACCCCCAGGTCCCTTTCTGGAAAGATGCTGCTTTGCCAGGTGGTCCCAAGCCTGCATGGGATTCTTCTATCCTAAGTGCAGGACTTTTCACATGTCCTTGTTGAACCTCAGGAGATTTCTTTTGGCCCAATCCTCCAATTTGTCCAGGTCACTGAATCCTAGGCCTATCCTCCAGCTTATCTACTACGCCCCCCAGCTTGGTGTAATCTGCGAACTTGTTTAGGGTGCACTTTATGCCATCTCCCAGGTCACTGATTAAGCCATCGAACAAAACCAGCTCCAGGCACTCCACTTGATACCGGCTGCCAAGTATACTTCAAGCCATTGATCACTATCTGTTGAGTCCGATGATCCAGCCAGCTTTCTGTCCACCTTACAGTCCATTCATCCAGTCCATACACCCTTAGCTTCCTTGCAAGAATGCTGTGGGTGACTGTATCAAAAGCCTTGCTAAAGTCAAGGTATATCATGTCCACTGCTTTCCCCACATCCACAGAGTCAGTCACTTCATCATAGAAGGCAATCAGGTTGGTCAGACATGACTTGTCCTTGATGAATCCATGCTGACTGTTCCTGATCACCATTTTTTTCCTCCAGGTGCTTAAAAATGAATTCCTTGAGGACCTGCTCCATGATTTTTCTAGGGACCGAGATGAGGCTGACTGGTTTGTAGTTCCTTGGATCTTCCTTCTTCTCTTTCTTAAAGCTGGGCATTATATTTGCCCTTTTGTGCAAACCCATTAAAATAAGGCCTCAGCTAGGTTTCTGTGGCTGTCACTCTTACACTCATCCTTTACCACAAGTGAGACATTGGCAGCATGTTTTTGTAGAGCTCCATATCTTTCTTGTTGTTTTATAGGTAAACAACACTTGTTGAGAATGATAAACTGTATCCAGAGTTACAAAAAGGAGAAATAATTTGGTTCTGTTAAATAAACATTGGATAAAAATAGATGATGCAAATTTTTGAACCGGATATAGTGTCATGAGAATTATCTATGAGCTGGTGTGGTTTTGTTGGGCTGCTCAATGGACAGTTATTTGCATAACACACAGCAATTTTACCCCCAAACAGAAGTCAGTTTACACAAGGTAGAAGAAGGCAAGTCACCTTCTTGGAAGAAAATTAAGTGATGCAAACTGCTTTTTCTCTTTCTCTAAATTGCATAATTTATTACTATTTCATTTTCCTCCTTTATTACTCCCACACTCTGTCAGCTTTTCTGACTGAGAGAGAACACTTCCTCTGAATTGGTCAGGGGAAGAAAATAACAATTCTCTTTCATGAGAACCAAGAGAATAACGAAATACTCAGTGAGACTCCATTGCTAGATGCTGAAACTTGGAACCCATTTGCTTAAAGAAACAGCAAAATCAGGAAGCATTGACATGGTGGTCTGGCCAGTCTTTTTTACCCACTTTACCATAAGGTAACATTTATTGTAATAATTAAGGCTTAGAATAAGACTATAAAGCTGGGAAGAGAGGTACTACAAAAACTCAAATACAGAGGATTTGCAAAATGTAGGGGCCTCCATTTTAGACTACCCAAAAAATGTGATAAACGAAATGGAGAAAGAAAATAGAACTAGATAAATCCAATATAGCTTTGTAATTTCAAAAGAATCACTTTCTCTCTGTAGGATAAAAGACATTAAGAAGTAATAAACTGATCTATGGGGTCCCCTGAGTAAACATGATGATAACTTACATTTTATGCTGTGTTGTTTTTTTCCCTTTAGTTAACTGGATCCATTTTGCTTCCAAATTCTTAAAGAAATATAAATGTTGAAAACTTATACAGTTACGTGCAGTGCAGTACTTTACTGGGGGAATTATCATTCTAGTTGCCATAGTTATTTCTTCTATTGTTGATGTTAATTTTGATTTTTCACTTTTAAATATGAGAACTTATGTACATGTATGTGTTTTAAATGGTTAGATTTCCTAAGTGAGTAAAAGATTTGTATCTTTTAACTTTTTCCTTTCCTCTGCCTCTTGATTATTTTGTTTCCTCTATTGCATGATGTGCCATTTTCATTAGTCTCCCTTTCTCCAAGAAAACCCCAACAACCAAAAGATTTTGTTGGCTTAGAGACAGTTCAGTCTTATTCGTGTCTAATCGTATATTCAGTTAAAGCATCACAGGGCTCTGATTATGTGGTGTCTCACGGCATCCAGGTATTGATTTTCATTCCTCTGGAGTGGTAGGTTGGCCCAAGCTGGTACATGGAACACTCTATAAAGCATGGAAGAGACTATATATCCACTAATGAATAATGACCAAAATTGGTAATAATATTTAGGAAATATCCAAGAAATGAGCCGAGTAGGAAGAGATGAGGCGGCTGAAATGGCATTAGTGTGACTGTCTTCTGGACATGCTGCCAAGCCAAATATGACTTTGCTTCTCAGTCAACTGCTGTTTCTGATTATATTCTTTTCAAGCCATTGGTGATTACCTAATGGCCAGTTTACTCCGCAACTGTGTCTACAGTGGTGGTCTCCAACTTTTTAAAGTAGGAGATCACCTTTGGCATTTAAAAGTAACCCAAGATCTACTGTGTGCTGCCCCAACTCCTCCCCACAACCCAGCAGGCAAATCTGTGCTGATGGAGGTCGGGGGTGGGGGGGGGCGTCGAGTCAGAGGGAGAAAAAATTATTTGAGGGCATGCCTCCCCAACAGGTAAGTCCCACCCAGCCAGGGCCCCACTTAATTTACCCCTGCTCCTGCCTGTGTGGCACTGTCCCTCACTGTGGGGGCCTTGATCTAGCCCCCACTTCTTCCCTCCCCCACAGACTGACCTGCTGGGCTGGGGCACATGCATGCATGCATGCGGGCACTCAGCCCTCCACCCCAGCCTCAGATTGACTCCAAGAGGCTCCAAGATCTACCAGTGAATTGAGATCCACTGGTTGGTGACTGCTGGTCTACAGGCACTCTGTAGAGTCCTCCATGAATGTAGTATTCCAGTGAATCTTGCTGTGGAGACATTGAACCAAAGGTCCTTTGGCTTATTGCTGTTGACTTTCCTCTAGATACTATGTACTTCCCTTCCCCCTTTGCTTTATTTTTTTTTCTACTGAAAGACTCATTGGGGATTGTAATAACTGTAGATAACAAAGCTGGAAAAGACCTGTTAGATAATTGTGTCCTACTGTAGGCAGAATGTAATTTGTTGACAGAATTTCCTTTCTCAAGGAAACTAGTAGTGGCTTCACTATTCCCTCTGATTTCCCTGCATAGCATTACATATATAACCATTGATTCCCTTGTGTCCATTGACAATAGCATTTGAGCTAAATAAACCTGGGTGGAGCTCGTTAATTGATAATCCACAGTATAAATAAGTAAGTACTAGGGTTCAGAAGAGGGGTTCTTGAACAGACCTGGAATTTCATTTTTAGGCTATGTAACCTTTTATTTTTTAAAGTCTAAATTTAATGAAAGTTTAAAAGAATCATCCTATTGTTCTAATTTGAGTTCTGGGCACCCTTTACATCCCTTTTTCTTGATATTGGGTCTCTCTTGAGTATACATGATGCTTGCTGGAAGTTGAGAATAGAGTTCATTACAATATCTGGCTTCTACCGAGCCTCAAATGTCCCTCAACCATGAACATATGCTGTGTCGGTCTGTCTGATGCTGCACTACTTTCCAGGATTATAGCACTTGTAGGGACTTCTGTAAACTCCTAAAAAAAAGTTTTCATTTGCCTTTCATTTATTCCATTCTAAATTGATTATCTGCATCTTTCCAGTAGCAATTCTCACCTTCCATTTAAATTTAATTAGTGTTGAGATAAGTCTTCTGTTGTGCGTCTGTCTTTTTGCTCTTTTATTGCATTCATTCTTTATTCTTATCTATTCTTTAAAGCGCAGAAAACATTTACTGTGACCAAACCGGTCCCCATTTACAAACTATTATTTCACAGTAACGAAAAGGGGTGGGGGAGGGGCTTCATACAATGATTTCTGTGTGTAAGGGAAAGAAGCTGATATGTTTTTAGAGGAAGTCATGAAAAATCATGGTGCTTGGTTTTCATTCTACTTTTGCTTTATAGCCTAGAATTATTTTAAAATGTTAAGTATTATAAAAAAGTCTTTGAAGTTTAACTATGATAATTTTAAAAAAGAAGAAAAAAGGCAATTCCTTCTCAGAGAAGCTTTTAATATATGTTCTACTTAGTTTTATTAAGTTATTCATCTCTAATCCAGATCAGTATCTGTTTAACAAAAGTGCTCAGCTCAGAGTATAGGGAACTCATAGCGCTTGTAAAAACTTAATTGCCAGGAAGCACTCTTATACTACTGAAAATGTTTCATGAGATACCTTAATGGATTTCAAGTAAGCCTAGGATAACTCTGAATTGTTAAGTTTACTGCATTTTTAAAGTAAAGTGTGTGATCTGTTGCATTTATCTTCCAGTCATGAAGTGACATTATGTTCATCATTTCCCTTGTGAAATTTATTACTAGGTAATTTTGATTTTATTTTAAAAATACCTCTCTAGGTACAGGTGTGTGGATTGTATTCGGGAGAAGAATTTCTTGAAACGTTTGACTGTCCTATTAAAGTAAGTACTTTTTAATTAATCCTTAATAAATTGCAGCATTTTTGTCTTTAATAACATAAGGATCATGCTGACTCCTATTCTGCAAAATAAAGCAATGCTTCTTCCCCATGCTAATATTCATATCACCCAAAAATGGTTTGCTATGTTAGCATAAAAACTGCTGATCTGGTTATGTTGGGGGGGAAAAGTTGATCTAGGTTTTGTAGAAAGTAGTACTGAGTTTTTCAAATACAAAAGGCAAAACATATGGGAAGTTGTCAGCCATCTGCTGTTTTCTGTCTTAACTTATTCCTCTCTTCTTGTAAGTCTGTGATTATAAATTGTGAGGGTTCTGCTAGGTCAGTATTTGAATTGATTATAATCTTAAACTTACCCTGGGAGAAGGCAGTGGGTCGTGATGTCACAATGGTGAGGCATACTTTGTTGAGGGAAAAACTTCAATTACTGTTCTCTTAACTTCATCTATGTTAGTGGCTAGCCATCAGAAGCTAGCAGTCAGTGACATCACTAGCCTGGGGCAATTAGGAGAAACTACCTTAGGTGCCAACTCACTGGGGGGAGAAAAGGGGTGCAAAAGAAAACAGCTGCCACCAGCAGCTGCTCAGTCATGATCATGCCAGCAGCATGGCGGCAACTGGAAATGCCAGTGTCCCTGTGCCCTGAGTTCCTTGTCGCAGTATGCCGCTGCTAGCAATAGTAGGATTCTGTGAAGACCTAGGTATCCTCTCTGAGGCTAGGTACAGACATTCAGAAAGCCTGAGGTGAAATTGAGCTAAGTTATATCGTTTCCTATAAGTGCCATAAGTTTGATGGGTAGTGAACAGAGTACACATTCGTCCTTTGGTGGAGGGGGGCAAATCTTAGACTGGGTTCTGACATTTTTAAACCAGTCTGTGTACTGAACTTCCAATGTGTTATGGGTCTAGATTGGTTTCTGTAACAGAACTTCTGTTCTGTCATGGGTATAGACCGGTTTCCTATCACTTATACCAGTAAAAGTGTAAAGTCTGTACTGGGCCAGAAAGAGTTCTTGTAGGAAAAAAGAAAACCAGCTGGTTTGATTTAAGGTTTTGTTTTGTGGAAAGAACAGTCATCACAATTTTGCTGACAGGTGTAGCCCAGTATAGGCCATTCACTGTTTAGAAGCTTCCCTGTAACTCTTAATGGGAAAAGAACATTTGTATGTCTTGTCACCTAGTAGAAGGAATGTAGTTGTAATAATCTATATATGGCAATATTTAGCTAATTTGAAAGTTAAAACAGGTGTTGTTGCAGTTGAAGTCCCTGTAATGCTTAATAACTTCAACAGGAATTATTTTTCTCCCACATTAAATCCAGATTGTTGCTGTTCACCCTCAGTTTGTGAAATCCCCCTGCAAACAGTTTGTAACAGGTGGTAAAAAGGTAAGTTGCCATATTCTAAAAGGTAGGTCTTTCTTCCCTTCCTCTTTGAACAAAGTTTACAATTCAAATTAATAGATGTATCTCACTCACACACACACACACACACACACACACACACACACACACACACACACACACACACACACACACACACACACACACACACATTCTCTCTCTCTCTGGGACTTCTATCTGCCCAAACCCTTAAAATGAGGACAAGAACAGAATTGTATCCATACTGTTCTGTTCTAACATGCATAGTATCTCCTGCCTTGATTTCTTCTCCCCTTTCCCCCCAAATGAATTAAATAAGCAAAGTGGCAATTGACCCATTGTCCTTTAAGCCTTGTTTTGCCTTTGTTTCTTATGGGAAGAGTGCCCTCAGAACTTGACACCTTATTTGTAAAATCACAAATCAGGATGGGGATTGACATCTAATTCTGTACCTGTAGTATTTAACCTTCATTTCAGGCATTTTGGTCTTATTACATTCACATTATTTGTTTTTGAGTAGAATTAATTTTGATTCTCAACTTGCAGATAATGAAGTCTTAGGTAATAATGCCTCTACCTTCTGATGCCTATTTTGGACAGAAGGCAGGGTAGATTTTCACCTTAGAAACTAAATCCTAGACGATGCATAGCATCTGATGATGAGCCACTGCTTACAAAAGTTTAGGCATCTCTGATTTAGTTAGTCTGTAAGGTGCATATCTACTCTGCCTTCCGTATGACTTCAGATTAATATGGCTAACTACTCTCTGCTCATGTAATTTTGGGGTCAAACAAAGAAAATAAAACAGGAAAATGCTATTTTATTATAATTATTTAATTTTTTTAACAAGTTACTGTGACCCTTTTGAAATAGAAATGAATATCCATAGTTCCAGATGCATTGAGCCAAATGCATTGAATTTGCCTTGCATTCAGAAAGCACAAACTAGTAATGCCTCTGTTTTTCATCAGCAGTGCAACTTATTACCAGTAGTCATTATTTATCTATTAAAACAAACAAAAACTACTCTCTGAATGCTTTGGTTGTCTGACCAGTCTGCATTAACCACCAAAGAACGAACTATCGGTGGATATCTCCCAACAACAAAATTGTCAGGCTTTTTCATGCTGGACATGATGACAAGGGGAGAGAAACTGGGAATTAATAGAACTTGGAAGTGCTGTCAAGTGGTCAAATAACTTGGATTCACTTGATGCTGAACAGAAAAAAAATTAAGGATTGAACACATCTCTTTGGTTATCTTTGATTACCTGACAGGTAGTTTTATATTCCTGCCTCTTGGAAATGGTATACTGATTCCTAATATCTTCATACTTTGCTGAGAAACTTTCCTCTTCAGGGGAACTTTAATAGACATCTTGGCATATGATAGGTAATATTATTGTATTAAAGACCTGACCCTTGTTATTTAATTTTATTTGCTTCTGTATCTGAAAAACAAATAAACAAAAAGTCTCTAAAAAGAAACTTATTTTTAAGGTTGTAGCAAAAAAAATAGCCATGTTATACGCTGAATCTTTTGAAATCCTATCCAATCTTTTGAGTGCTGTATGGAGAGATCATATAGATCTGCATTTTTAGTTGGTTGGATTCAAGGGTCATGCATAATATGGAGACTACTTTGGTAAATCAATTTGGTTTTGGTTTTAAAGTTTTATTTAAAACTAAAAGTCAAAATCTATGCTTCCCAGTATGAAGAAAACCCTTGAGAATGTCTCCCAATACAATGTTATGTCTGAGTTGCATATAGAAGCAGTGTCTAGAAAAGTGTGAGTTCTCACTATCCATCCCCACATTTTTAACTCTGGGACCTAAGAAAAGAGAATCCAGTGTTTGCAGAAGGACCTGGAATGGAGTGTTGCCATTTCTAACAGCAGCCTCCAGCTACATTATATGCATTGTCACTTCAGAAAGTGTGAGGGATCCTTTTTGTTTCTTTCTTGAATTTCTTGCTTATATTGGTTTATATAATAAATCTACAATTCTAATACTTTATGGCCTCAGTTCAAGAAAGCACTTAAGATATGCCTACATCCATTCTTGTTAACTTTAAAGTTAAGCACCCACTTTAGTACTTTGCTTAATATGAATGCCTTCCAGAACTAAAGTTTCTGTTTGTTAATTTCCATTTTCTTAATTATATTTGTTTTGAGAAAAATCAGTCCTTCATAAAGAGGTATAAGGGCATTTTACAGTGTAGCATTCAAGGGGCCATTATGTAAGTATAGCCTTAAATTGTAACTATTTTTTAAAATGGGGGCATATTTATAGATTCTTGATTCCAGGAACCTTCTTCAGAACTTTTCAGGTTTTTGTATGGTACTGAGATTTAAAAAAATACAATGTTTTGCAAACAGCCATGATGGAAGTAGGCATTTTAAAATTTTGTAGCACAAGTCTGTAAAATCTGCTTAATTTGGTGTATGCTGCTGTCATTTCAAAGCACCAACCTAAAACAGGAAAAAAGATATCGTGGTCAAATTAAAGCTAACTTTTGATTATACAGAATGTAAATGAAAACCATACCTGTTAAGCTTATTTATTTGAATAAAAATGCAACACTTAAATTTTTGGATAAGGTAGTTGCCTCGCTTTTCAGAAAACAGTAGCTTTTTACAGGTGTATGGTATCCACCTCTGAAAATTATAGGTGGATTATAGAGGCGTTGACGTGATCTCAACTGGAGGTGCTAGGTAAAGTACTAAACAGAGGAACATTTCTTCGCTTAACTCTGCAATTAAGTACAGCACCATTGTGAATGGATGATGGTAACCCTGAAATAATAATATATTGTAAATAACAGGGCATCCCTGGCCAGACTGGATAGCAGAGCTTCAAAGCAAGGGGAAAAGACAAATACTGTGCTATTGAAGGCCGTAACCTTCTGCCTTTTAAAAAAGGGTCTAATCTTAAAAAATAACAGGGTGAAAGCTAGCTAAATGAGGGTAGTAAAGCTGAAATAAAGGTGTTCTTCACTTAACCCTTAACATACTGGTGTTTCTCAACCTGTCAGTTGAATGAATGCTATAGAGCAGTAGAGGTATCCACAGTACACATAGGGTTAAAGAGGCCAAAGTAACTGAGCGAGAAGATTGAAGGATATGTAGGTTCCAAAATCAAGGTATTGGCTGCTTCATTGTGTGTAAAGATAGCTTAGATGAGCAAAGCAGTTTGAGGTATGTCTCTCTTTGTAAAGCTGTTGGTGAGGTTTTACATTTGTGGGGGTTTGGACCAATATCCGGATATTGCTAGGAAAATATGCTCTAAGTCAAATAACTGACCCACACCATTAGTGACAAGACTGTTCCCACATAACATGAAAACATTTGTTAAAAAGTTTTGGGGACCTGCTTTTAAATGGGGGTGAGGAGACTGCACGTTCTAGGCCATGTTTAATTCCTACAGAAGTCAGCGATGAAGAAGGACACTCAGTACCTTACAGGATCAGGCCCTTAATTTTCTAAAGTGACTTTGAGTACTGGATGCCCAGACTTAAAGAAGTTTGATATATAGACTAATGAAGCTGCGTTTTTTTTCCAGAAATCATTCAAAGTTGAACACTGAGAACACTAATCGTTTTGGAAATTTAGGGCCAGTTTTTTCTGTTGCTAAGGCAACTGAAGGGCCAATTTTCCAACACAGAAGGTCCCACATATTTCCTTTCATTCATGTTTTAGCTAAAAATAAAATATGGAGGGTATGATCATCTCATTTAAGTGCCCAAACTACATGCAGCTGCTGTTCATATGTGCCAGAAAAGCCACACAAAAAAAGACATTGTTGTTTAGGGAAAGCATTTATTTAAAAAATTTAAGATAATTTTTCAGCGATAATGCATCTTGCCCTGAAATACTATCTCCACTGTCTGACATGCTATAAACAAGTTTATTTTACATTCTGTTTCACTTAAGTTGCAGCAACCTCTAATGCAGTGATAGGATAGAGATTATGAACAAATGGGGAAAGGAGAAATGAAAACACATTCTTTTTAGGAAGCTGAAGTTGCTGTTGTGAGAATTGCAGTGGAATTCATACGTTAAAGTCAAGTCTGCTGGGGAATGTCTTGGATGTTTTTTTTAATTGTCTGATTTTTAGTGTCAGCAGATGCACTTTAACTTTGCTTTGTGAGTAAGTAGATGACCTTTACCTCTGAACCCTACTATATGTACTTCATAATAACTGGTTGGACTACTTTGACAAATTATTAAATTGTCAGGATGCTGTTTGCAGCACAGTCCATTTTTAGAAACCAGATAGTCAGCTGTTTGGCATTGCATTCGGTAGTAGAAGAGTACCAGACAAGAAAGGCAGATCGCTTTGTAAGCTGTAAAATGTCAGTCAGTAAATACTGAGAGGTCCAGTTTAAGTGAAGTAAGAGTAAATACTATGGCAATCTGTGCCCAGACATTGTGTAATTTACCTTAAGCAGTGTCCAGGCTGTAGCATCAACCAAGCCACTGTAGTTGCAAACTATATGATTTTCCCACAAGTGTGTTTGGTGTTTTGAACATTGTTTTATATATATATATATATATATATATATATATAAAATGTGGGGGGGGGCTGTATGTCTGGGCTGTTGACTAGTATTATATATTACTAGTCAATAGCTGAGACCTTTAGTAATGCTGATGATAGGTATTAATAAATACATTGGAATATATTTACTTAGATATTTCCCTCTATCATCACAGTATTCTGTATCTTGTATTGAATGTTTGGGTTTTTCCCAAGCAAAAAGAGGGGGAATGAATTCATGTGTGTTGCATGGATGTAATCACTCTACACATTTCTACACATGCTTCTATCCAGTCCTAAACTTATGCATCTATAAAACATATGTAACAGCAATACCTTTAATTCTAAACATGTTATGTCAAAATGATGTTAGAAAAATTCAGGTACATTTGCACAAGATGCCTGTTAAATCTTTGGTTTGGGAAGTCTTAGCTTTTCCAGGCAAATCCTGCTGATGACTGTTTTGTGAACTGGTGACTAGCTAGAACCCAACAGTCAATTAAACAGTCAAAACCTACTTCAGTAGAAAGAGTCTCCCTGAATCCATCTGTACTTGAAGCTATGAAACTTGTTCACAGTTAGATTCATTATGACTGTTGCATTCTGTGAGTGAAAATACTTTCTGTGTTCACCATCCACCAGATCCCGTTGCCTTCTTTGAATCCACTCCGCCCATTACCATTTCTAATAAATATATATTTACACTATATGTTTATAGATGTTACTAATCCTTGATTCCTTGCTAAATAAAATCTTGGTTATTAGTATCATTAAAGTATAATTGTGCATTTGGGGGCTTGTCACTAAATCACTGGGCCTGGTGCTGCTGCATTCCTGGTATAGGAAAGAGTGTTTCCCTATACCACAGTAGGAAAATAGTACGTACTAATTTTTGTAAATCTCTTCAAGATCTTCATGAAGAAGGAGATTTTTAGATCGAATTGGTGGTGGCATAGACTGCGTGCAGAAATGTAATTCTTACTTTCCAAATAGTTTACTTCCATTGAAACCTCTTGTGGATGGGAGAGAAGGGTGTGTGCGTATGTGCATGTGTGTATGTATAATACACCCTTGGAGAGAGTCAATTTAAACTTCATCACATTGCACTAGTATTGCTGTAGTCAAGGGTTTCCCTATTCAGATGATTAAGAATTCCTACGCTTAGTTTAAAGATTGGGCTTATGCACAATTTGTGTTAGTGCTAATTGCATGATGAGCTCCATTAAATCCAAAATCTAATCCATTCTCTTTAGTAGTTGCACTTTGAGCAACTCTCTCTGAGGAGGCAGAAATATTAAGTGGAAAATATGCAGAGATGTGTTAAGTAATCCAGTGGAACTATAGTCAGTCTTTAAATCAAACAGTCATCTGCAAAGTCCCACAGAAAAAAGATGCTTTCTAATGCATTTTAGCATTGCTGCTGCTGTGACAATAATGAAGTGGTTGCACAGAGGCACACAAGGTACTCATTCAACAGTGTTAAAAAGACCCATCAAACAAATTACCTTAGGAGCCAGGCCCCTTGTCCCCCTCTACCTACCCCCACATTGCTGTCTGACCTTCCTGCCACCTGTGGCAGTGGGTTAGATGGTGGGCACAAGCATGGGGGGCAAGGTTGGGGAGGAAGGATGCTGCTTTGTTCTCCCTTGCTCTCGCCAAGCAAGCTGTTCTGGCTGGGGACAGGAAGTGGCTCAGCCCCTGCTTCAGCCCAGGACCAAAGCTAGAGCTGAACCACTGCCTTCCGCAGGCCAGTACTTGAATCCAAGATGAGGCATTTTTCCCCCCATGCTGATTGGGGGAAAAGCCTGGTCTTGGGTTTAAGTAAATATGATACATCAAGAAACATACAGTGGGGCAAAGCTTTGCACACCTGTTCTCTGTAATAGCAAGGAAAAGGTTAAGTATTTGTCATGTGGTTTTGATTATGTTAAAGTTTGGTTTGCTTATTTTATTACTGCCACGCAGAAGATGCTAGAAAAGCATCTCAAATACTACCGTGTCTTGTAACAAAGAGTTTAGAGACTTAGCAGTGCCACACAGAGAGAAGTATAAAGAGTACCACAGGGAATGCAAACAAATTATTTTGTTGATGCTCTTGAAATACATATACTATGTCAGACTTATGTGAAGCGAAGCCCTACAACACTTTTCTCCCACCAAAAAAAGTAAGTGGTTGGGGGAGGAGGGGGAATCTGTCTTCTGGAGGTTAGTTTTTCCTTGCTCAATGATTAGTTCCTGTTGCATACAAGTTGCTTTCTGGTGCTCTAATGATGCTATTTTAATATGATAGATGTTTGGAATGTGAACTAAATACATTAACCCATTACTTTGAAGATGAATATTTTCAGTGGGTTGAGAAGGATCCTAAATCCTTTGTAGAATGTTCATGTTTGCTAAGTCTCAAGATGGCTGTGTAACAAAAAAAGAGAATCAATATTGTAGTGTAGAGCACATGGTTTTATTACCATTAAATTAGGATAACACTTTTATTTTGAGAAGGCCATTTACTGTCATCTTAAAGCTGCTATAATAGGAGTCCTTGCTGTTGGCTCCCGGATCAGGTGTTCTTTAACTTTCTGAAGTAGAAGGATGATTTTTTGGATCAACTTCACTTCATTTCCTGGCTCTGCCACAGAGACCTCCTTTGTGATTTTTGGACATGTCATTTAATTTCTGTTCAAACAGGGGTTGCTTCTCTGTGCATGAGCCTCCAGTGCTACTACCACTGACAAACTAATTCCTGACACGTGGACCCTTGGAAAAAATATTGAAAGACATCAAGGACTTTCACCATCCCAGTGTAGCATAAAGTGACAGTTCTGCAAGTTTTAGCTAACTTTCTTCAGTGATAAATCCCTCTAAGAGTGTCCTCATTCCGACTATGGGGAACTGTTGCCAGATGTTAGCAAGAACTTTTTTTTTCCTCTTCTGGTCAGAGCAGTCCATTCTGCTTGTTACTGCGTCACATTTCTCACTTGTTTACTAATTGCAGATGTCTAGTTACTCAGGGAAAGGGGGTAGGTTATCAGTGATCAGCTGGCAGCTGCTGAAAAGCAACAGCTGTCAAAGTCAACACCCCACCCACCACCACCAGACACACCTGTAAGAGTAACGTAGCTTTTATAGAGCTATGGGGCAGGGGGAAATGTAGTGCTTTGAATGTAACATCTGTCCACAGACTAGGTACCATAGTGTTCCTATTCAGTGTATTTCTTTGAGATAGTTGACTTTTGACATTTGTCTAAATGCTGCTTCAACCTATTTTTAATATTTGTATTACAAAAATGATATTATTAGCAGAAGTAAATATTATTTTACTGTTCACATTCGTTATGGAATTAAGTTTAGGGTCTATTTTTTTGAGGTAGTAGGAATCTCCAGCTCTCCATGGCTTGAAGTTGAAGGTTCTCAGTATGTCTGAAAGTCAGTTCCTTAGTTTTTAAGGGCATCTTTATTTTGGTGCATCATGCTTTGATGGTTTGTAATGAAGGATGGGTTTTTTTTTATTCCCCTGCTCCCCCCACCACAATGTTATCAGGCCCATGTATTACAAAGTTAACCAGCCAGTGATTAGTATGCCCTTAAAACCTAATTCCTGGAGTTTTGGGGTGCATGTTTGTTTTTTGGGTCATATGTATGAAGATCAAATATTATGCAAGTGCCAGGAATTTATCCCAAATGAAGAGTCACTTGAAAATCTGTGCTGAAGTACATCAGGTGGTCTTCTGTTCTTTAGTTTTAAATGTTTTTCTACTCAGTCATATGTGGGCTTTAAAAAAAAAAAAAAAAAAAAGTAGCTCTCAAACTATGAAAAGGTCACAATTGTTCTTCGGTTTAACTCGCACACTTGTGAATAATAAATGTACTTGCAGATCCTTCACAAGTAAACATACAGTTGGCAATGCATGTTGTTCATACTGAACATGTCCATTTTTTATAATAAGTGAATAACTTCAAAGTTAATAACTTTATCCAGTCTGAATGGAAATGTCACTTACTTGTACATGTACTGGTACCTTAGTTGGAAAAAAATGAAACACTGAAGTAGTAACTATTTTTCTTCTACTAAAGAAGCAATTATTTAGTATCATGAAAATTAGCAAAAAATATTTTCAATTCTTAAGAGCCACCAGCAGTACCAAGTTCTGATTACCCTACATCGTGATTTTAATATAAATGTTTCAGTATAACTTATCTTGACACTTAGGGGCTTTTATTTTATTTTATTTTTTGGTGGGGTGGAAGGCTTCTACTTGTTCACAATCTACTGATGAGTGTCAGATTTTAACAAGTATAGCCACTGCACAAGCTGCATTTGCACGGTTCTCATTTTGCCAGGGAGGGAATTATAAGGTGTTTATTAAGACAGAATCTGACTCCATATGTTAATCTTTCTGATAAAACTTCTGTTTATTGAGGAGGACAAGGGCTTTTTTGTGGTATCCTTTATTAGACCCCTTTTTTGGACAGTTTGATGGATCATCATGGCATGGCTCCAGCCTCTCTATTTAGTGACTCGGTTTAAACTTTTTCTGGCAATTTTGGTCCTTTGGTGCCATCTTGTGGCTTTACCAAAGACATGCAGTCTATGTAGTTCTTACGCAAACCTTTAAAAAACAAGCATGAATCCCCTCATCATTCACTCTCATCACAGCTACTCTTACTTATACATTTAAAAGAAAAAAAAAGTCCCTCCTACAGCGAGGGTCTGCATAGTAGCTTTTTATATTTGAAATGTTGCAGTGTTATAGGAGTTAACAATGGTATTGGTATCAAAGGATACTGATAAATGCCAGTATGTTTGACCCTTTAACAATACAAGTGTAGTGAAACCATTGTAATTTGGAGGCTCTTTCATTGGAGGTTAGAGCCATTTAATTAACTTAGTTTGCTATGGAACATACAGGCATAACAGTTATAATACAACAACTGATGCATACTGTCAAGCAGCAGTTCCCCATTGCCTTTTAGAGCAGCTGAAGGGTACTTTTGTCTCTGTCTACATAACCTTAGTAGCGGAGTTTCTTGAGTTAGTCAACAGTAAGTTCAAGGAGTTACTTTATACAGGGTGGTAGTCCTGCTGAATGAGCTCATCACTGTTGAAGTAGGACTAATCATACATGTGTCGGCAGGATTGGGGCCTTAAATTCCAGCTTGTCTGTGTGTTGGAACTTTAACTTTTCTGTGTGTCACTTAACTGCTGGCAGTACTCCAGAACTATTAAAATCCTAGTAAAAATAACCTTTTGGAAGCACTCTGGAGCTGGTAAACAGCTGGGATACCTTGGAAACAGTCTTCTTTAGATGATGCTTTGTAACATACTTTTTTTACAGAAATATGGTTTGAAATGTGTTAGAAACCATTCTTTAAAGGAAGGCTAGGTTCTTGGACCCGAAGTTTTTAGTCAGTTGTGCCTGTCCTGAAATATGATCCCAATGTGTGGGCCCCCTATTCTTTGATGCAGAGACACGTTGAGACAACTATAGTTTTGCATGGCTGTAAAAGATCATGGCATGCACTTGAAGCCTTCATTGAATTGCTTAATTGGGGCATGTTGTGTCATAATGCAAGATTCCATAACTAATGTCCTGTTTCTTTGAAAGAAGTAATGAATCCCAGAGCAAAATTAATGTGCTGGAATCAAAAGGTCTGGGTTCTGTTTTCCCTTTACCTGTTGTTCCTCGGGCCCCTGGTACACGTTACATTTAAGATGCAATTAACCTGTTAATCATGCCGCAAATAGTAACCCAGCCACACAAAGTTGATTTAAGGTGAGATAATATAGTAAGCTAGCTACAAAGTTATTCCATATGTAATGTGTATCAACTTTATGGCTTGTTTGTATCTCACCTTAAATGGAACCTGTGGCCAGTTGGGGCCAGCCCATGAAGGATCCTGACACTCAGATAAGTGCCAGGATCCAGCATGGGGCAGCTTGAGAGTCTGGGATACAGCTCCTCTACCTGGACCCCTGTCCAGGCCTGAGAGGCAGATGGGTGGAGCGTGGTGAGCCCATGATCATAGTGTCTCTTTGATCTTGGGCTTGGTGCATCACAAACATTCAAAAACCATGTGTGCGCTGGGCTGCACTCATGGTTTTCAGCTTCTGGGGACTTCAGGGCTCGTCAGGAGACAAGAGCCTCTCCCCACTCCCAAGATTCTTGTGCACCAGAGATGTCAGAAAACCATGCGTGCAGCCCAGTGCACACTATTTTTAAAGGCTCCATCATGACAGGACCCCAGGATCAGGGAGCCTCTCCCTGCTGGGACCTGTAAAAACCGTGTATGGCATCTAACTGGGGTTTTGACAATCAACTGCTTATCGGCTGGGGCTGGAGATTGCAGTGGGGCTGGTACCAGACCCTGATTCCTAGCTGACAGTCAGCTGTTTGTGCACTTTGCACAAGAGTGTGTAATCACTCTCAGATACAGATAAAGAAACCATGGCACCCTGCAGGTAAAGCGTGGCAGGTAATCCTTAATCACCAAATCACATATCGTGCCATGAATGTGTGGCATGGCAGGAAGCATGTTTGTTGGGATTGCAGATCAGGCCCCATCAGGTCTTTAAGTGAATGTCTGTCAGCAGCCTTGAGCAAATCAGTTCATGCCCCTTGACTATGGTTTTCTTATCTTTATAGTAGGAATGATTAGATTACATGGTCTTGTGTAAAAGCCCTTTGAGAAGTGCAGTGTTAGAATGGCTCAATTGAATTGAAGAAATTTTTAATTCTGAAGTATTTTAAAAATGTTTCCATTGTAAATGCAATCCATCTTAAATGTTTGACCTTATTTACTTCCCTCTCTTTGGTCTCCACCCTTCACCCCTTGAAATATGAGCATGTTACAAACCATAAATCAAACATACTAATCCATTACAGATGACATGATTTCATACAACTGTTTTTGTTGTTGTTACACGTCTCCACAGTTGTTGTTATATGACAAGAATTGGATGAACAGATGGAAGCCCTCTGTTTTACATGAAGGAGAAGGAAATATAAGAAATGTAAAATGGAGAGGACATTTAATTGCTTGGGCTAATAACATGGTAAGTATTTGCTTGCTGTTCTTTGCATGTATATAGAAATATCTTGGTAGCGTTGCATACAATTGACTGATATTCCTAAAAATTTTGAAATAGCATCAGGTGTCTAAATACTTATTTTGTAAACCATTTGACTGTGTTCAAATTATTAAATATATAAGGCAGTCCAGCACTGATGGATGTTCTGAGGTGTGTTTTATACACGCACCCACTTCTACCCCATTAGTGCTTGCAAGTGGCCCCTCGTCATACTCCTACAATCAAGTCTAGAATTACAAAGACTTAACAACTGTATATACCCCTTCTGTAGACACAGATATCCTGCACCACTGTAAAGCAATGGTTTGGATTAACATCATATACTCTGGCAGACTGCCAGTTGAAGTCAGATTTGTGAATCTTGCTTTAAACAAACTAGTAGTGTTAAAATGTTAAATAGGTGCAAATCTAACGAGACATGATTCCAAGGTTTCACAAAATAAATCATAATTTTGGAAAATGCTTAGCAGAAGATAAATCTTTTCCCCAGAAGTATAATTCATAGATTTTAAGACCAAAACGGATGGTCACAATCATCGTGTTGATTTTCTTAAGTAACACATTTTACCAGCTTTGCAAATACAAGGCATAATTTGGGTAAAAGCTTCAAAGCCCACTACTAGCAAGTAGCCAGCCTAGGGAAAAATTTTTAAGTACCTATCAGTGATTTAGGTTCTTAAGTATTATTTTTTAATGAAAATGAGGTACTTTAGGAAAATTTTACTCCTATGATATTTGAAGCTCTGACATTAATGGCATTTTTTTAGATGTTGCTGTGATCCAGTTTCAAAAGGTATCTTATAGACAGGCCTGAGCTTTTACTGCTCATATGTGCCTTATGAATGAGTGTGCTATAGGGATCTAGCTTCTAGTGCTGCTTGATCTTTCTGGCATTAGCACAATTTGAGGTTCATTCTTTCCAGAGCCACACAATTAAAATATATATTCTAGGAGAATCTGCTGGAAGTAGATATGACAGTGGAGGAGAGTCATCCCCAGAGAGTGCACCACATAGGGATGCAGAATACTAATAAAATGTTGAGAACCATCTGTCAGAGTCAAAAAGTCATGGTCAAGCCTATTTTATATGAAAAATGAAATGACTCTTGCCCTTCAAAAGATTAATATATTTGGCTATTGGACCTTTATTTTCTCTTTGCCTCTTTTATTTCCAGGATATTCTTTTCCTAGTGTAGTTTATGTTCTATTCTGTTGAGCTCACTTAAGGAATGCTTTTTATACCATCATAACTTTTTGTGTTGGTTTTATTTCTGCCCTTGTATACTTTGCCTTCTGACATGTTACATGCAAACCTGTTGGATTTCTGATATTTGGAAAGAACCTACACGTTACTGAGGCACAGATCTGAGGCACACCCTCTCCCCCCCACCCCATGGTGCCCTCCTGGGATGCGCGCAGCAGCAGGAGCCGTTCCTCATCCCTGCGCCCCCTGAATGAGCCACAGCTCTGTCCCCCCTGCCCCAGCTGGACAGCACCTGCCCCAGCCCTGCTCCCTCCCTCACTGTGGGAGGCCTTGATCTGCCCCCCCCCACACCCCTTCCCTCCCCCCTCTCCTTCCACTACAACAGACTTACCAGCTGGATGCAGCTGTATCGGAATTGGAGGCTGATATGCCTCCTTAAAAATCGGCTATTGGTATCAGCCCCCAAAAACTCTACTGGTGCACCCCTGTCAGTTTGTTACAGCTCTGTTTTATATGACTTGGCTCCATATCTTCAAAGGGGTTTAGTTGCATAACTCCAATTTAAATCCAGTGGGAGGGTGCCTAACATGTTGAAGAATATTGATTGGCCTTAGCATTTTTGCTCAAGGCATGGAAGGTTCATGCTTTTCACTCTAGAGCCTCCCAGTCATGGCCAAACAGGCACATTTCAGAAATGATTATATGCTTTGATGTGCAAAGCAGGCATATCTTCATCAATGATCTGGAAGATGGGATGAAAGGCACCCTCAAGCAAGTTTGCAGATGACACCAGGCTGGGGGGGATTAGTAAATATTCTGTACAGTAGGGCTAGGATTCAGAGAGACCAAAACAAATTGGGGAATTGGACTAAAAGAAATCTCATGAAGTTCTTTAAAGATAGGCACAAAGTCCTGCACCTAGGGTGGAACAGTCCCACGCACTGGTACGTCTGGTGACTCTTCAGAAAGGGACCTGGGAGTTACAGTGGACAAGAATCTAAATACCAGCTAATAGTGTGCCCTTGTTACAAAGAAGTCTAACAGCATATTGGGCTGCTTTAGTGGAAGTGTTGCCAGCAGATCGATGGAAGTGATTATTCCTCTCTGTATGGCACTGGTGAGGCCACATCTGGAATACTGTGTCCAATTTTGAGCCCCACACTACAAGAAGGATGTGGACAAATTGGAGAAGCAATGAAAATTGGAGGGAGAGCAATGAAAATGTTTAGGGGGCAACTTGTAGGGGAAGAAAAGACTGACTTTATACCTTTTCTCTTTCCAAGATGGAAACTCTCTGCTTCCAATAGGTTGCAAATGGATAGAAACACAGATTTTCTGTTTCCCCTGAGAATAGTATCAGCTGCGTAGGATAGTAGGTTGTTTGGTACCTTTGTAGTCCTATGGAAGAATAGGAAACTGCACTCAGAATTGGGAACGTGACTGTGGGGCCAGCTGGGAAGAGATTTAAAGCAGTTGACAAGTAATTCTCTTTTCCACCCATTTATTTCTAATCCTTGGGGAAAGGGTAATGATAGATGACATGATGGAAGTTCCTACCAAGCAATGCAAGGACTGGCAAGTCTTGCATGTTGTGAGGAATATGGTTGTTTGGTCCTGATAAGCCTGTGTTCCTACACAGGCCTTAGCTTTTTCCTCAAATTTGGGATAAAGAAAGGTGATGTTTCTCACAACTTATTGGTTGGAACCCCACAGAGAAGAGACTTAGAAAGCTTTCAAAGGTGACCCAATAGCAGAACAGGGTATACTGTGTAGTTCCACTCTGCTCAGCCTGCAGGTAAATGAAAACATTTTATTAGGAGGTAATTCTGCTTAAAATTATACTGATGCCTGTGGAGTCTCCTCCATAGCCAGTAACACTATGGTTGTTCTCCCTGTGTATAATCATACTTTTCCCAATATTACCCTGAAATGAATTGTGGTGCCTTGCTTTCTGCCAAATCTGCAAGATCCAGTAGACTTATCCTTCTCTAGAGAATATTATTCCTTGTAAATTTAATGAGGCACATTGCAAAAATTCCTGTTAAGTTTTTCTGTAGAGTTCTGTAGATTGAGGAGGGAGGGAGAGGAGGGGGCTAGCTCCTAATTCTAAAAGTAACCCGTTATGTATTTTGTATCTTTTTAATATGTTTCTTCTTCATCTTTGGGTTTGGATTGAATCCTTTAAAAGTATTGTATACACGTGCCTTATTGACCAGCTTGTAGGTTTCTCTTCTCAATCCATCTGCACATCTAGCACTGTCTCCTTTCTACCATTTCACAAATATTTCTGCTTTGGAGTTCCATTTTGTCTGGGACAGATTTTATTAGTTGCCTGGTTTTCTCTTCCTTTCTTTCCCTTTCTGTCAACTCCTATATCATCTCATCTAAATTGTGCATACAATTATATCATTTCCTTTCTAGTCTGTACCGTTTTAATTTTTGTTCTACTGACTTATTGAATGTTAATATTTTTCTATCATGCATCCATTTTGTACAGCCATTTCCTATTATTTGAACCAAAAACTGCTTACAGTATCTTGTAAATCCTAACACTGTGGAATGTTTGAAATGAAGTTTGTTGGGAAGGTGTCATATTAAATAAAGTTGTGTTGTATTTAAACTTCCAGGGTGTGAAGATACTTGACATGATCTCCAAGCAAAGAATTACCAATGTGCCTAGAGATAATATAAGCCTTCGTCCAGATATGTATCCCTGCAGCCTTTGCTGGAAGGACAATTTAACGCTGATTATTGGCTGGGGAAATTCAGTAAAGGTACAATTACCTGTCTTTGTAATAAATGCTTGCTGTTATCACAGGCAAACAGAAGATTATTTCTGAAAAGCAAAGACAATCGAAAAGAATGGAATTTGGTTTGACTACTGTGTGCAGAACTCCTGCTGCCATAGAAATGTCATTGGGCTGACCCTCATGAGGAGGAGTAATAACAGACGCCCAGTGGTCAGACAGATTTCTCTGTGCGTGTACAGTTCATGTAATCCTCAGGGGAATTTTCCTGTTCTGTGGCTTTGAGAGAGTTCCGTCTTTGAAATCTCTTAGAAGGTTGTTGAATTTTTATTTTGATTAGCATAAACAGGAACACCATATCGTAAGGTTCTTTGTATGGTCGTTGTCACTGCTAAATAAAAAAAGACGGGGGTAATTTCAGTCAACCATAGAAAAAGGTGGGGAAGAAGTTTTATTTGCATTTCTTTCAGACCTGCTTTAGCAGGGTGCTGGCATTTCAAACACATGCTTTGGAGACTGTATGATTTGCTCAGACTGGCATCTGACAAGAGTTTTGTTACAAGCACATTAGATGCTTTCTAATAACAGAGTGATACATCAATGCCCAGTGGGAAATTAAAAGTGTTTGGAAAGAGCAGATGGAGAGGGAGTGGAAAGAAAGATAGGTAAAGTCATAAAACCTTTCATGTTGTTACAATCTTGAAGAGTTTGATAGACCATGAGGTTTTATTATAAGTTTGCCAGTTTTTTACTGTGTCTTGGTATTGGTGTCTATGTTATAAGATTTATGCACCTAGAGCAGTTTTGTCAATCAGGAGCCCTTTACATGTTACAGGTATTATACAATTAACTGGTTAATTGCACACTTAACTGAGACGAGCTACAAATGCAAGGTACCTTTCTCCATAAAATGTCCAATCAGCTATAAATTTAGACCTTGGAAAATATGTACCAACTTTATAGCTGGTTGCTATCCAGCTTTAATTCGCACATGGAGCGGGGTCTGTTTCTGCAGCTGGAAGCTCTGCCGGCTGATTGAGTTCCCAGTTGCAAGAGTGCACCATGCCCAGCTGGAGATGGGCATCTTGCAGCTGAGGAGATTCTCAGCCCCAGCTTTGCAGGGCTATAGTTCTACGAATTCATGGTTCCAAAGTAACACATGATGCAAAAATATTTTTGAAACGAATGTTAATGATACAAATCTTTGTTTTTCTAGATATGCTCAGTAAAGGAACGCCATGCCAGCGAAATGCGAGATCTGCCTAGCCGTTATGTTGAAATAGGTACAATCCCGTGGCTTTGTGCATTTAACACAACCTCTTAAGTTTCGACAGATGAATTTCAGTAATTTTTTGTGAAGTCTGTTTTCCCATATGAAACTGGACAGTTAAAATTGGGGGGTTTTGTTTGTTTTCCAGTGGTAGGTTAAAGTTTTTTGTCTTGTCTTCTATTGGACCAATTATATAGTTCAGAGAGTAGTTGGACAAGTTTTGAGGTATCAAGTGCACTCTCTCAGATAACCTGAGGAAGCTTGTCCAACATCTCCCAATTATAGTTGGTCCAAGAAAAGTTAGCATAAAAAAGCCTTGCCTCACAACATTTCCTAGACCATCATGGCTACAGGAACATTCCAGACCTGTTTGGTTTTTTTTCAGTGGCTAATTCCTAGGTAGTGTTCTGGTATGACTCCATACGCTGTGTATTTAATCTGAAATGTCATTCTCATACTAGCTTGGGATGCTAAGAATTATATAATCTCAGGAGCCTGGAACTGTCATGTGTTTTTAGGACAGGGTGCCTCTTGGGGATTTTTACATCTCATATCTTCCTACACATCTATGCTCCTAGAAGCAACTTGGTTTTTTGTTTGGTTGGATTAAAAAAAATTTAGGAAACATTAAGGAGCTAAGATAAACTCTAATATACCATATGGAGCTTGATTACATAGCTTCCCACTTCCTTTTTTCTTTATCTCCTGATGCAGAGCATCAGTTAACTTCCCCAGCTTCAGATTGCTTGGCACTTGGCTTCTATCTTTACAGTCTTGCACGCTCTCTCATTTTCTTGGTGTGTATAAATGTGGAGAAGGCCAAATACTAAGAGTGCAATATGAAACAAATTGCAGGGATAAGCTTGGGGGGTTAGGTTTTGCTTTTGTATTTGTCAAAAAACACAATTCCTAGAAGAGATTCCTATTTTGATACATAACTAGCAGGAAGCCTAATTTCTTAGAAGAATGAAAGAGAGCTTTATACTGAAAATAGGTTTGAGGACCTTTCAGAGTAGAGTTCTTAGACTCCTGTCCATGCATTACTCTCTTCTGGTTTACCTGTGAGGCTATAGGCATATTAAATTAAAAGATATGGATGAAATCCTGGTTTCTCAAGGGTGTACAGACGTTCAGGCAGCCTATTGGGGAGGCACTCTAGCTCAAGGCACTTTACACAAAGCGCCATGAGTTAGAGCACCACTGAACCCAACAGGCATTTGCCTGTAGGTTGTGGGGGGGGAGCTTAGATCCTCCCTGCACTGGCCCAGGCCAGCAGACAGGGGCTCTCCAGGAGGCTTTTAGACCACCCCTTTTCTCAGTCGCCGGCCTCCCCCAGCTGGTAATTGTCAACAGCAGCAGCTAGGAGGGGGGAGGAACAGTTCTTGGTGGGAGCCTGGCCAGGCCTGTATGGGGGGGGGGCTCCCTTCTCGCACCTCCCCCCCACCGCCCCCCATGCAAGTTTCTTGACAGCAGCAACCTCATGGCTGCCATGCCCAGGGCTGGCAGGGGGAGGGAAGGGGCCCCTACCTTGCAGGCCTGGCTCTGCTCCCCCCACTCCCCAGCAAGATGCAGCAGGGGTAGCTGGGCCAGGCCTGTGCTGCAAGGGGGCTCCATTTTTCTCCTCCCCCACTTCTGCAAAGCCACATGGGATGTGGGTGGAATTGCCCAAAATTTAACTCTCTCAAGGAACCAGTACACGGGTTTCTTAAGGAGGTCTGGTTTAGAGCATCCCAGTCTGATGCTACATCAGACCTTTGTTGTGATGTGGCAGCAGAGTGTTTTCGGGGGCCTCGTTGCACAAAAAATGTAACTTCTGTACACACCCTCAGAAAGCAGTGGTAGAACTCATACTGTTTTCACGGAAGCAAGGCTTTTACCTTTTGAGTTGAGAATACCAAATGGGACTATTTCCACTAATATACAGTGACTTCAGACAAATAGCAACTTCATTAGGTGCTGGGTATAGAAACTAATACTGAGTGTGTACCCAATATTTTCAGAAAGTTCCAAAAATTATCTGGGAGGATCCTTGTTCTCTATGTGTACATGCAAATATATGTGTGTATGCAGACGTGCCCACTCAAGGTAATTACTGTTATTTGACTTGTCATGTCTTTCTGTGATTCTATAATTGAAACTTTATTTTTAATAATATTTTAGTTTGTCATCAAACTGTGTAAGTGCAAGTCTAAAGATTTTTGTGGAAGAAACTTCTTGATCCTACCTTTTTCAGCCTACAGTTTTCTCTGCATGTTTGAGTGGTTGGTTTTTTTTTTTTATCTTGCTTACCTGTTAACAAAGTGCTTGAGACTTTCCTTTCTGGTTTTGGGTCACAGCGCTGAGGACAATTCTGCTGAATGCTATGAGCAGCACTCTTTAGAATGCAGGTAGAAGGTTGTGGGGGCATAATTTGTTGAGGTCTCAGTAGAGATTACAATAGCTTTTGATATCATCATATAGACAATGTTGCTCACGAACATTCTTTCATGAAGTGCGATCTGTTTTCAGCTTTGTTGATATTCCAACTTTACCTGCAGGCACAAGATAGCAATATTTAAGGTTCTTAGCCCAGTACAGCAGCCAGTTTGGATGTTTTTGACTGGAGACATTTGTATCCCCAAAAGAGACTAAGCATCTATTTAACGCCTATGCTTTTAATATACAGAGAGGACAGTAAATAGAACGTAACAAACAAGAAGCTGCTTTCAGAGGTTCATTGGCAAGTTATTTGTTATGGCATTTTTGTTGTATTAGAGAAAGGAATCAAATAACCAATTACAGTACTGGTTATTATATTAAATATTTTTCCCCTCTGCTCTCAGTATTTTTTCTGAGTTCACAGGGATTTGGAGCAATAGTTCAATAAAGCAATTTAACCTAAATCAGTTAAGTCTGATATTACATCCATCCATGTTTATCTTAAACTGGTTTCAACCATTTTGAAAGCTGTTTATGTGCACTGAACTTCTGTTGTGTTACAGATTTGATCTGGTGTCCAATCACTTAAAGCAGTTTGTGTAATTTCTGTCCCTAGCCATGGGGTGAATGGGGAGGCTTCACACAGGGCTGCTTGTTTTTTGGGATAGTACTACCACTATCAACATAGTTCTCTTTGAATGTTAATAGGGCTCAGATTTCTTTTGCTCCAGATCTATGTTTGGAGGCCATAGGTAGACAAGGTTCTTTGGGTGAGTCCATTATTTTTTATTAGACCAATTCAAATAGTTGGAAAAACTTGTTCTTTGCAAGCTTTTGGGTACAAGTACCCTTAAATAGTCTGAGGAAGCATCTGCAGTTGGTCCATACTGTTCCATCCAGGAACTATTTAAGGGTACTTGTACCCAAAAGCTTGCAATAGTACTATTTTTACTATTCCATCCAGGAAGAGCATGGACCAACTGCAGATGCTTCCTCAGCCTGACAGAAGGGTATTTGTAACCAAAAGCTTGCAAAGAACAAGTTTTCCAACTATTTGAGTTGGTCTAATAAAAGATATTGGGATTACCCAGAGAACCTTGTCTGCCAAACATTATGTAGCAAGTTGTTCACCTTCTTTGATGTTTTTCAATGTCTTCTATCTATGGCAGGATATAAATGTGGCACCTACCTTGCTACTAAACCACACTGCCCCATACCATAGAAAAATAAGATGAAAACTGCTTTTTTTTAAGCCAATGGTTTGTTTGCATGAATAGAAAAATTGGATGAAGTATCTAGTCAGCCCTTTTATGTTAAAACTTACGTTGCAGAAGTAAGTTGGTTTATATCTTTCAGTCTAGTAGCAGCGCTATGGTAATTTTTCCCTGTCTCTTTTTATGGTATAGTTCACTACTTGCATGCGTCTTCATTCAAAAGCATAGATAAATTCTAGCAAAATGTAGCTGGTGGTATATTTTTGTTTGTTAGAAGAGCAGATCCTGTTAGTTTAGCTCTGTCAGCTACTACAGTACTGTATCGATTAGAAAATATTGCTATTGAATTACAGGCTTAACATAGACTAAAGACCATTGTGGTTTTTTTAAAGAGTTTTTAGTCCTGTGTTTGCCCATGGACTTCATACTAAAGTTACATTTTAGGAAAGAACTTAAACCATGTGCTTAGCTACATTAGATACCTAAGGCTGAAGGGTTAATATGAATCCTTTCTTCAACTGAGGACAAATACCCTTTGTTGTAAAGGGTAAGAGGTGATTAATTCTTCATTTACACAGTACCTTTAATTCAAAGCACTTTACAAACATTTAAGTATTATCCTTACGAAAATCATCAGAGTTTGGAGTTTATATATATGACAGAGGTATAGATTGAGGCAGGTACAAATAAATAAGCATCTTGTCTAATGTAATTTGGTGACACCTGAAAACACAACTGAGGATGTTACTTTCAAGTCTCTACTTTTGTATTTGTCTTCCCTCCTGATGACTCTTGATCCATGGCTGTTGCTGGTTGATTTCTCTGTGTGGTCATCGTACATCCACATAGCTCATCACACGCACACATACTAATTTGGTCTTTCCGGGCCTTCTCCTAATTTGGTCTGTTCCCTCAAAACCAGGACTCGGGGGGGGGGGGGGGGGCCCTGATGTGGGGTCTTGTTAGCTGCTGCCACCGTATCTCATGTTATGGAACAGTATGAGACATGCCCCCAGTTTCCCAGACTGTGTGTCCGTTGGCCTTGTTGTGTTAGACAGCCTGTCTGTTTCGAAGGCTGTGAAACTCTGTGTGAGACCCAAGCTTTTCAGAAATGAGTTAAGCCCTGCTGCCCATTCTAAACCATTCTAATACATGTATAAGGTGCCACAAATGTGGAGTAAACAGATACCCTTACCCTTTGCTTCACATGACCCAAAAATTAGTGGTGCAACAAAAGGTAGTATTAGACTCTGCTGCTTTATTGTGGTGGGTGTTGATTGTGTTTTAGGCTTTCCCAGTTCTGTGGGGCTGGCTAGGTGATGAAAACCACTACTTTCCCCATTGCCTCAGACTCACGCTGGGGTCAGAGACAGTGGGGGAATGTGCCAGCTGGGCAGGGGAACAGCCAGTGTGCCTAGCAGTGTTCCCCACTGCTCCAGGTCTGCAGGGAATGCTGGGTGCTTCCCCCCCATCCCTGCATGCCAGCCAGCATGTGGAACTGGCTGAGCAGGGAAAGCAGGGAGTCCCACACCATAATGGGTGGTTTGGCTTAGAAAATTATATTTAGAGGTTTGCTTTTGGAAATTGGTTTATAGGTTATATGTACAAAGGCTAAGGACATCTGTTTAGTCCACATCTGTGTCACCTTAAAATTTTTTTAAGGTGACACAAATGAGAAATCAGATGAGACCTGTTTCCATTCTCAGGGCATTTTTACATGTGCTTCCAGTGCGACGCCAGGCACTTCAATTAGCAAACCATGCTAATTAAAAGTGTCCGTGCATCACATGCATCAGTGTCACCGCATATCCCAGCACTGAAAAAATAGTGGTGGGGCTCTTTGAACTAAAGCTCATCGGAGATGTTTTATTTCAAAGTGTACTGCCGCCATTTTGTCAGTGCAGAGATGCGCAGCGATGCTGATTACACATGATGCATTCTGGTAGCCTCACGTGTCACATGTATCAGGCGCCACTCATCTCCACGCTCACAAAATAGCGGTGGCACGCTTTGAAATAAAACGTGTCCAATGAGCTTTAGTTCAAAGAGCCCCGCTGCCGTTTTTAAAATGTATTAATCGAGACTGCTCCAATGCACCGGGTTTCCAACATGTTGGAGCAGGCTCCTCGGATGTGCGTAGGAGCACTCGGAGACCAGACAAGGCTGCAGTGATCCCGAGAGAGCATCCCCTGGAGTACACTCTGTGACACCTAGTGAACTCATTGGACAGTTGAATTTCAGATTTAAATTTTAGTAGAAGCATGTTATCGATTTGTTTTCTGGCAAATAGCACCAAATGTTTGGCTTGGGTTTGTGAAACAAAATACTCCAATACAGTAATGTAGTCCTCTTTACCATACTGTCCTCTTTTTTTCTCTTTTTTTTTTTTTAAAGAACTTTTTATTGAACTCAGTGAACAGAACATCATCATCAGTGGTTGAAGAGGGATGGCTTAGGAATAGTGAGTCCTACATCCATGCAGCTGTCCCTTGAGGCCCTTCCATCCCAAGTTTCTAATTTAATGTATTTCATTTATCAGAGTCCATCATCTTATATCCTGGGCATCTTTATACTGTTAAAATTTAAATGGACAAAGTTACCTACCTAGTAAAACACTAGACCAATATAATGCTGTTATGTTATTAGCCTTGTCACTTGATTACAAAAAAGGGACATGCTAGTAATTGGCAAGATACCTAGTAAGATAAGCTAGCTTTAATGCTATGGTCCATAGGCTGCCAAATAGTCCTTCCTTGTTTGTCACTTAAAATTGCCCTGTTTGTACTTTTCATGTATAGAAAACCTGTCTGTTCTGCACTCTTTTGTGAAGGAAAGCTTGCTAGAATGTCACGTTTGCAACCATCAATCATTTTAGGGCCTGGAATTTCACTAATTTGTGGAATAAGTATAATTCCATATAATTTCTGTGAAGACTATAGATTCTTTTCCAGGAGAAATGTGTACTGTAAGTGATGGGAAGTGATATCAGTGATGATTTCATTGCTGTGAGATAGTGAAAAGAGATGGGATGTTTTCAGAAGAACTACAATATGTTTCTACATCTCACAGAGTTAAATCATAAGCAATCTTGGTGGAAGCATAGATAAGATTTTGCTTAGTTTCACTGAAGTCATGTATATTTTTCATAAATGCAGTTGATTCTGGTAATACAGTTATATAGCAAATCGTAGTGCTGCTGGCAAAAGACAAAACACTAGGTAATTTAATATAATGTCCATCTTATGCTGACAGAGTGATGAGCTGGTTGATCTAATAATTCGCTTCCGTATCTGTTCTGTGGTATCTGTAATTGGTAATGATAACTAGGGATCCTGGTTTTCCAGGATAAAAAAAATTGCAAATTCTCTGATTAAAACCCCAAAAATTCATTATTAAAATGAAAGGCAGGCCCCTCACTCCCCCCGCCCCCCCCCCCAGCCCACTGTTCCCACCCCCAGCCCTGCCAGAAGGCAGAAGGGGCCCCCAGCTGCCAGAGCTACAGGGCCAGGGACCTGGGTCCACAGCCCCCCTGTCTCCAGCAGGATACAGCAGCCACTGCAGCAGAGCAGAGCCTGGATCCCCCACCCTGCTGCCTGCTTCTAGCCTTCTGTGGGCTCAGGCAGGGGAGTGGGGGTGGCTCCCTGCCACTTTGTACACTCCCCCAGATCTGTGCGTGGGGCAGAGGCAGGCTCGGGCTCCTGCCCTCTGCCCTCACTCAGGGCTTCTGTAACCCAGCGGGTACGACCCGGCGCTGCAAGGCACAGTGGGGCTGCACGGGGAAGCTGCTTGCTGCTGTGAGCTCCGCGCTGCCCTAGTGACATGTCCGCTTCCCGCATGCAAACAGTGAGGGGCGCAGCCCTGTGCCACTGCCCCTGATACTGTTGTGCGTGCAGGAGGTGCCTCTCCAAAGTGGTGCAGGGCTCGCAACAGCAAGCAGCTTCCCAGTGCAGCCCCGCTATGCCCTGCAGCGCTGGGTCACACCCACTGTGCTGTGGGGGCCTCGGGGGAAAGCAGCAGGGCAGGGAGCCTGAGTCTGCAGTTAGTGGCCTACAGCCACCCCCACCCTGCACACAGAACTGGGGGCATGGGTGTCCCCTGTACCCTGGGAGTGCACACAGTGATGGGGAGCAAGTCCCACCCGCCAGATGACCCACCCACAGCCTCATCCTGCTCCCCTTTGGAGCCCTGTGGCTGTGCATTCAGGCCCCAGGCCCCACGGCCCATGCGCTGCCAGTGTGGTCAGCAACCCCAGCCCCAACCCTGCCCAGCTCCCTCTCTCCTTCCCTCTCTTCCTCACTATGGGGACCTCAGTCCCTGCCCCCTACTTACCTACATGGCACCCCCTGCCTGACCACCCTCCTCCTGCTCCCTCTAAGCCCCCTGCAGACTGGAACTCTGCCAGCCTGCAAAGAGCTCTTTACAAAACTGCCAAATGGGCAGTTTTCTCCGTTAAAATGAGAAATCCGTGTCTTCCTTGGGTAAAGGGGAAAATCCATATTTTACTCTGTTTTCCCATGGGAAACGGAAAACCTGGATCCCTGATGATAACAAATGTTTTGTTTTTAATAGGAACTTTCTACTTCCACTCTGTCAATATCCAGTCAGGTAACAGCTCTGAAGACGTTAGCAGGGCCTTGACTAGTTTTATGTAGTGTAGTTTTTCTTGCTCTCTGATCACACCCAAGTAATGCAGCATTGAGAGGCATTAACTACCTGTCAATTGTAATACTAGCTAATTCTAGTGAAAACACTTTTTTTTTTATGTGCATGTTTCAGAACACATCAGAAATGATTAATCAGTGAATTTTTAGCTAGCATTGGTTCAGAACTTCCTTATGTAATAAGAGATTAAAGCTTCAGGATTACTATTTTATCCATCCCACTCATCCTCTAGAAAAGGTGATAGTGGTTGTCAACTCTAGGTTAAAAACCTTCAAGCACATCCTGTGGAAAACACTTTGCATCAGTACAGGAGAGGGTATATACAGTGCCTGACAGCTGGTAATAGTAGTACTTTCATATGGTCTACTTATAGAAGCTTAAGGAAAAGAATGTTCCCTTAGAATGTACTTAAGTGCATATTTTATTGTCGCGAAGTTACTTAATTTCTCGTGCAGGACATAAATGTAATTTTAGGGGAAAATTTTAGAGTGGATTCTGAAGGCACATTGCTGCCTTTTTCTTTTTTACCCTGGATTTATTTTGTAGCTGTGTTGGGTTTTTTTCTGTTGTTTTTTCGGTTTTTCTCCCCTGCATCTGCAATCCATGGAGATAAAATGAGCAATTTGCAGTCCTCCAGCATCCCAGGATGCACCACTCCCAGGACCCTTTCCCCCCACTCTTGCTCCATGATGAACCTCCAACCTCCTGAACTCTACTCCCCAGAGTATAGTACTGCCTGGGAACAGGCAGGACACTGGCAGTGCTAGGAGAGGAGTTGCAGCAGTGAGAGCATGGACCTGGGAGGCATGGGGGAATAGGGGCTGTGGCTTTTCTCTGCTGGCCCCCTGTGTTCCTGTCCCGGGGTGGTAGGAGAGGTCTGTGCTGTAGGGAGCCCTCTGCTAACCCAGTCTCAGCCTTCCCACCACTTTCCCCAGAGAGGGTTGCACCTTTTGCCCGGAGCTGGGCAGAAGTGTCAGAAAAGTTCAGTTTACCTCAATTACTCAAGGTTATTTGAAATCTTCCCATATCTCCTGGTCTGGTTCCCCCAAATGCTTCTGGTTCTCCCCTGGCCACATGGCTTCATGAGGGCTTGTAGCTTCCTATTGCACCCCTTGTTCCTGTCTGAGGTTGTGGGGAGGGAGGGTGCTACCAGCACAGAGTGCCCATGGTTTAGTGCATTGGGAATACAGAGTTGGATAGAGCACATGGATGGAAAAAGCCACAGCCCACATGCCTCTGCTTTCCACCTCCATGCTCCTGCCTCTGCTACCCCGTTCTTCCACCCCTCACCCCCCCTCCCCAAACCAGAACAGGAACTGAACCCAGGTGTCCCGGCTCGTTGCCATGCCCCTGCTTGCCAGCCCTCTAGTAGCAAGTCAGAGCTGTGCAGGCGAGAGAGGGTATTCATCTTTAACATGCGACTGCTCACAGCATGTTCTAACTTTGACACCACTTAACGTTCCACAGATTTAGTGTGGTCTAAGTGTAACGTGTAATTTTTAAATTTTTAAATAGCTATTTTTAAATAGCGTATTGGCCTTTTTGCCAACTGTAAATAGTTGATCACTTTTATTTTTCTGTCAGATTCAACTGGCTGACTCTAAAAACAAGTGCACTCTATATATGGTAAGATTTGGTTTGTTTTGCAGAAGCAGCCAAAGCAAATAAAGGGCAGTTCAAGTAGCATCTTAAAATGCTTACTAGTATATCTTCAGTAGAGTCCAGTGGTGGGGTTTGCAGCTTGCTCACATTTACCAAAAATGGCTTTCTAACTTAGTATCTCAAGTACCAGTAGTGGTATAGGTTTCATCAGCAGGGTACCCACCTGTGGTCCTCAGCAGGGCTTGTAGCTGTGGCAAGCCAAGCTGCACACTGCTGCTGGAATCCGAGTTTAGCAGCTTAAAGCTGTTTTAGGTATCTCAACACAAGATACTGATGCATGTCTGGATTGCAGTCGAGACTGGTGCCATCTTGTGCTTACCTGAGCCTGTCTCTTCAGTTCAGTCCAGTTTGCAAGCAAATTCTCAATCTGCTGGTTTAGTTTCCTGCTTGCTTGTCCCAAAACATAATCAATGAAATCCTGGTCCCAGGGAAATCAGTAGCACTAAATATTTTTGTTCTATTTCCTCACTGACACATCTTACTTTTTCCTAAAGTGAAATAGTTTGAGGGCTTCAGAATTTTCTTTTTTACCTCTGAGCAATTTTATTTCACAGTGGAACAGAGTAAATCTGATTTGATTTACCCTGAATATTGTTTTCTATAAGGCTGAAGCATAAATGTGTGCTATCTGGCTGCAGTTGCATACTATATTTAGATTCTAGATTTGGTTTGATAGATTGGGAGTCCTTTTTCAAATTAGTACTAATGGTTCTGGTTCTGGAATAGTTGTTTTGGTCAGATTGTTGTTCTCCCTTTGTTACAGGCTACCTATAAAACACCAGAGTGAGCCAAAGAGTGAACCTAAGTAGAATTCTATACTTCCGTAAGTTTTAAATTTCATCAGGAAAAAGGTGTATGTGATTAGTTTTCCAGGCTTTTATCAGGTCAAGAAGAACTGCCTTTATTAGATGATGTTCTTTGTTCAAGGCCTCAGCAGGAGAACTATAGTATTGTGTTTCAACAAGGCCTCTTGAGGATTAGCTATGAGAAAGTTGAACAGGAAACCAAGGAAACCAAACTTTGTCTTAAAGCAAAACTTTCTACCGCATCCTGCCTCCTATTGCAGAACAGTTGTATTGGTTATTTCACCTGCACTGTGGTGTATACATGTGTAGGGTAAAAATATTCAGAACTGCCTAAAGGACTTAAGAGCTTTAGTCCCAATAAAAATCAATGGAACATGAACATAGGTGTTCCTGAAGACTTTATTCATCATCTTTATATTAAAGACAGAAGTACCCCCTCCACATTGCTTTCCCTATTCCCCCCACCAGATTGAATCCTCTGTGCCCCCCTTGTTCAGCCCCATATGCTGCTTGCAAAATCTGTCAGTGAATATTTTCCAGTAAATGCTGATTTCTAGGGAGTATTTTGTATTTGGACCATTTTATTTCATCTTGTTCAAATATTTCCTTTCTGCTTTCACTATGCCTTTAAGTCCTTAAATTCTAAATCATATGTCAGAAGCAAGATATATTATGGAGATAATGTTTCTGACATCATCTGTTCTAATGTCAGTGCTCAAAACAACGTGTGGCATATTCCAGTCAGTCTCATCGGTCTTCCAGGCCAGAGCAAAATAATTACCTAGAGGATTACAAATGTCAGCATATTCTCCCCTAGAAGAGTGTTGATTGAAAGTTTATTTTGATGTGATGCTTTCATTGCCTAAATTATTCATTATTCAGTGTTAGTATTCATTTTTAAATAGCACTTGTTTGTTCACATAGAGCCAAATATAACATTTAACTATTATTTGTTAGCTTTGTGTATTTAACAGTCAAGATATTCTTTTTTTTCTCTTTTCTTTCCCTTTTCTTTTATTTTCATTTCTGGTTTAGCTTTATTGCAGAATTGGAGTGTATTTCTGTTTTGTTATAAATCATTATCAACTAATGATAACATTTTCAGTATTTACACTTGGATGCTTTTAAAACTAGGTAGAAAATAGTACACTGGGTCTATGCCTGGGGTTTCGCAACTGCAATAAGTTACTAATCGGTTACGGATCATCTCTGTGTCTCATATCAACCAGTATATGTTGATCAAGGATACAAGGGAGAAGAAAGAAGCAGAGTGTTTCCTAATATTAAACACTGGAAGTATAAGCCAAGTAGAAATAACCTGTATAATTATTTCTGATTTATGTCAGATCTGTTCGTTTGTAGTAGTGCACTGAAAAAGTTTCGTTTAAAAGAAACATTTAGTTGTCTCTTGCTCTAACACAGTTCTAGTTAGTGTTCAAATCCCTAGGTTTAGGAGTGATTTTAGAAATTTGTGTTTAGTTTTGTGAATTCGGGCCAAAAAAGGAAATGTCAGCTACTCTTTCTCCACTTTTAGCGTGATCCTGTCTATAAGTTTCTTTGGTTATTGATTAGTCAATCTTTGGATCCCCATCTACCACAAAATTATAGCTTCTATAGTGCAGGTAATTCTACCTAGCCCAGCTTCTGCTGTGTTGTTTGGTCATTTACTGAAAGTTCACGTAAGCCCTCACAGGTTGTTCCAGCCTGGGCCTGAATGCAAGGGTGGTTCTTTCCCTAACCTTTCATTTGAATTCATTGGTTGTAGTTTTCTACTACTTGGTTCGGTTGGTCTAATGCAGGGGTAGGCAAAATGCGGCCTGCCAGGCTATCCTATCTGGCCTGTAGGGCCCCTAAAAAATTTAGAAAATTAATATTTATCTGCCCTAGCTGCCTGTCATGCGACCCTTGATGGCTTGCCAAAATTCAGTAAACAGCCCTCTGCCTAAAATAATTGCCCGCCCCTGGTCTAACAAGTCGCTTCTTAGTCTCTTGAAGGCTCAGATCAGGTGAAAGCTTGTTATGTATTTGGGGCCTGATTTCCTCTCCTCTGCCCAAAGGTGCTGAACTTATGCTGCTTAGTTGCTTCTGAAATTCAGGGGAGCGGGGGTTATTTTTGTCTCAAAAAGAGAGAGAGAGAGAGAGACTCATTTACTCTAAAATCTTTACTGTGTCTTTTCCTGTGTTGCAGTTTTCCAATTTGAGACTGAATTCTACATCAGTGGACTGGCACCTCTCTGCGACCAGCTTGTCATACTGTCGTATGTAAAGGAGATTTCTGAGAAAACGGTAATTTATTTGGCATTACAGTTGCACTGCAGCACAAAACCATCTCTTGAGTTGGGCTTAAGCTAGGCACACATCTGATTATCTGTAAAGGGATTCGTAGGCAGCTTAGTCTGTAATGAACAATGGATAAAACTTTCCTGACCTATAAAATAAGGTCAAAAGAGGTTGCTTGGACTAATATATTTACCTTGTAGAGGCCCACTTTGCTTCCCACAAGGAGCAAAGGGAACAAGACAGGATCTTCCCTGGATCTTCTCTCTCTCTCTTTTTTCCCTGGCATTCATATATGAGGAGAAATGGATTCATCCAGCTGTAATGGGGGGGGAGGGAGGGGGAGACCTTGCTGACACTCTGCATTAGAAGAAATGAGAATAGTGAAGTTGATCAGCTCCAACAATAGGGGTCACTGTGGTCAGGGCACAAATTGCTGAAGCAGAAGCTCATTGTTCCTTTTGCCTCGGAGACATCTGTTTTGTGCACTGTGTCTTATTTATAAATAGGTAGAAATTGCAATTAGCAGCATTAATTCTTACCAGGAGAGAAACTGTCCTGTTTATATTTGATTTGGAACACAAAGTAAAACAGGGAGAAGGTGAGGGGGAGGGTATCCTTGAGGCCTCAGCGTTAGTGTGGCAGATGCTCTTGATCATCTCTTTGATAGTATGCCTGCATTAGACAATCATCACTATAGTAACCTTAAGCAACTGGGTGCACGTGTTGCTAGGCAATGAAATGCTGTAGGCTCAAACCAACGCTCAAACCTATTGAAATCAATAGGGTTAGCTGCTAGCCCAACTGCAGGACATCAGATGATTATTTTTTTATTTATTTATTTTAAGGAGAAAAATAATGTCTCCGCCACTTCTCCCAAGAGAGCTAGTGCAGCAGTTCCTCCAGAGAGAGAGAGAGAAAGAGAGTGAATGTATCTGGTAGAGAAAGTGAGGTAAATAAAGAAAAGGTCAGGGGAGGATTGAAATGCTGGTAAGCAAGGAATTGGAAGAATTGTTAATGAAAAAGTAGCATTAGAAAGGAGCTCGGATGAAGCAAGAGGTAATTGGGGAGAGTTGAAGAGATCCTGATGGCCTTGGGGAGCAAGGAGGCAAAGAGAATTTTGGGTAAAGCTATATACTTCATTAGAAGAGAGGTTTTAATGCATTTGCTTTTTATGTGTTTAAGACTAATGCGGATCATGTGAAAGGCACAGACCTAGTCAAACCTCTTCTATTAGTAAAATCAGAATTATTTCTAACACAGAAATGGGGAGCAGTTGCAGTGAAGGTTTCCTCTGAGCCCTGTCTGTGTGCCTCTGTCTTGTACCAGGGAGGACTATCTCCAAGGATGTTAGGGTAGTTCAGTTTTATGGCTAATTAGTTTGGTCTCTTTGCTGAGATTGCTGGCAAGGCTGTCAGTTATTGCCAGTGATGCTCCTAGAGGAGTTCTGTTTTCTGTGAGCTAATGAGACCACCAGCTTATTTTATGACTGCCAAATAATAACTGCTGTTTGCTAAAAAAGCAGGTTGGATTTGAACTAATCATATAGGCCAACCACTTTAAAAAAAAAAAAAGTGTAACTTTCTGTTGGGATGGCTGAATCAAGAATGCTAGGGGTAGTGACCTTTGAGAAGTCAACAGCTGCTGAAAGGAGTAATGAGGGCAGTAAAAAACTGCATCTTTCATTGTTGGTTTCTTATTCATAACCAGTTCATTTAAGTGATTGCCATTGGCTTTTAAGAGTACAGCGATACCAAGTCAATAGTTTCCCTTCACCCAAAAGCTTTGAGAGGGCTTTGAGTAGTATGCTCCTGCTTCAGCTGGATTACACACTATGAAGCAAAAAACAAAGAATAGCCGTGTTAACATGTAGTTTTTGTAACGTAATAAGCAGTGCAAATTGTGAAGCGCAAAATTTCCACGTGAACACGTACGTTGAATGTTGTATTTGGTGAAAAGTCATTTTCTACAAAAATGTATACCCAGTATTTAGGGGAAAAAAACAACACCCCCTCCCCCCCCGAAAGGATATTGAGATATGTTTAAGTGAAAATTTCAAGGCAGATTTTTATTTCTTCACTTGGCCCTGTTTTCCGGTCATAATATCAGAGCATTTACTCCACTCTTTCCAAATGGTAACAAGCATTGTATAAATCCACTACAACACAGCGAAAGAGGCTATTAGCTAATTGTTTCGTATAGAGGTAATAGCTTCATATGTAGACACAACTGTAAGGCTAAGTTCCATATTGGCAATTTGAGCATGTTCATTTTTGATGATGTATCATTTGCTGAAACCTCAATTGCAAAAGGATTGCATTTAAATCTCGGGTGGCCATCAGTTGATATAAGGAAGACATATTGCATAGGATACAATTATTGTGGTTTCATTTTTCTCAGGAAACAGAGTGTTGTGCAAGACCTCGACTGGATATTATTCAGCCCCTTCCTGAATCTTTTGAAGAAATCTCTTCTGATGCTTTAACAGTAAGAGGATTCCAAGAAAACGAATGTAGGGATTATCATTTAGGTGAGCCATTCTAATATGTTTTTGTTATTTGGTTACAAACAGCCTTTCCTTCCTAGTTACTCTTGGAGAAATCAGAACATTGAATGTTATTGTTTGTAATATACTCTTGCTTTTTTCTATGTCATTCTATGGTAGTCGTAGTTGTCCTATATACTGCAAAAATATGACTTAATATGCCAAGTTTGCTAACTAAAATTACAAAAATGTCAGGAAATATGAATGTTGTTATAACATTACCTGGATTTGTATGCATTGCATTCATTTGCCTGCATTGTACATCCTACATACCTTACTATTGGGACTATTTAATTATGCAGACATAAATATTGCTATATATCTAACCAAATAATTGTACCAGAGGTACCAACACTCTCTTGCTTTTAGTTTGGTGATGTGATACCATTGGGTTAAAGGTTTCAGGCAAGCCATAAACTTGGCTAAATAATTGTAACCTGGATGTAGTGAATCAGCAAAGTGTTTAAAGGCTGGTAGCATAACTAATGCCAATCAACATGGCTTCAAAGAAAAATAGGGCTTGTTAACCTAACATAGTGTGTGGAAAAATTTTGGTTAGTGAATAAAGGTAACTGTGCTGACATTGACATAGACTCCTTCAAGGCATACAATATCTGCACAATATTCTCTGTAAGCCTTAAGTACTTATATGGCCCCCATTACCACAGTATTTTTGTGCCTTGCAATCTTTATCATTGTCACACTTTTGTGAAGTACTCATCCCCATTTTACAGATAAGGAATTTATACTAAAGTCAGCTATTTAAAAGTATTTTGGTGCCTGATTTCAATAGGCACTTTTGAAAATGTCACTATACACTTAGCTGTACAGGTATAGCTTGAGTGGCTTGAAAACTGTCAAATAAATTAAGTGTTGATAGGAAATCATCCAGTAGGTTGTTTTTGATGGGGTTCCCTTGTTCTTGGCTCGGTGATAATCAATATCTTTATCAGTGATCTGGGAAGAGATGTATAATTTCTCCTGTTACTGTTGGCAGGTGAAATGCGAAGTGTTGGAATAGTAAATAATAAGAATAATTCAGTTGCCTTTTCTGAGCAACTGAGCAGAGTTGCAAGTTTTCAAGTTGCAGCAAGGGAGGTTTAGGTTGGATATTAGGAAAAACTTTCCCAATAGGAGGGTGGTGAAGCACTGGAACAAGTTACCTAGAGAGGTGGTCAAATCTCCATCCTTGGAGGTTTTTAAGGCCCAGCTTGACAAAACCCTGCCTGGATTGATCCTGTTTTGAGCAGGGGGTTAGACTAGATGACCTCCTGAGGTCCCTTCCAACCCTAACTTTCTATGCTTCTATGAGTTACTGAACAGGCTGGGTCATTTGATAAATGGCTTTCTTTAAACAACACGCATTTTAAAGCCAAATATAAAATCAAGCATCTAGCAGGGAAAAATGTAGATCTTGCTAACAGAATGAGGGATAGTACCTTGGAAAGTAGTGCCTCTGAAGAATTCAAGTTTGTGATAGACAACCGAATGATGAAGAGCTCTTTCATGTTGGCTAAGAGGACTAATGTGATACTCAAATATAGAAGTTGGAGAAATAGAAGCTAGGAAGTGGTATTTCTTCTGCATATGGAGACCATTGTGGGACTGTTCTGCTCTGCCCTGGGGTCTGCACTTTTAAAGAAGACTGACTAGTTGGAAAAGATTTTAAAAATGGAAACCAAGAAAATTCAACTTCTCAACAAATGGAATTAGAACAGGAGTTTTAATAAGTTTAAGCTTGATTGATTTATCCAAACGGACTTATCAGCGCATCATGGCATGTCTAAAAATCATAATTTTTCAAAGGCTCCAATTTAGCAGATAGAAGAATAAAAATTTGTAATGGACAAAATTTGGGGCTAGACAAATTCAGAATAATGAGGCACACATTTTTAACAATGAGGGTGACGGTAACCATTGACAGAATATCCCTGAGAACGTGGTGGATTCTCTCATGTGAAATCTTGTAAGTGAAGATTGGATACTTTTCTAAAAGACCTACTGTAATTCAAACAGCTTATGGGCTTGATGCAAAATTACAGGTTGAAATTCTATAGCCTGCATTATGCGGATGAATAGTAATGGTCCCTTCTGGCTTTTCAAATCTGTGAATCTGATTTTAAGCATCTTATCCAGAAGTACACTTTAAATCAAAGTGGATCTGCCAAACCTACACATAGATCATGCCCTTAAGCAACCAGAATGCAGCATACCCACTTCCAGTCTCCAGACCAGTTTGTTCCCATCAAGAGCATTGGACAGTCCGGCAGTCCCCATGGTTGTGCTTCACTATTCATCAAATGTTTTTGATTCATCAGTTGTGTATAAACGTTTTCTGATGGTTTCAAATGCAGTGTGTGAAACATTATTTAGACTGTTTATTGATAATATTGAGGGTTTCTGTTTACAAATGATTGTAAGTGTTTCTTTTCTGGCTTTGTAGTAAGAGTTTTACTTTGAACAGTCGTTGTCTATGGCTGGTTTGACCTCTAAGAAAATTTTTAGTCTAAGCTTACTCAAAATAAGGACTTGTACCAAAAGTGAATGCATTATACATATAACCTTAACTTATAGCATTGCAAATGCATTGCTGTAATGATGTACCATGTCCCCAAGGGTTATGGCATCTATCATTTATGCTTTTGATGGTCTTGACCTTGATGGGGAGGATACATTTATTGCAGGGTATGTAGTGTAATAGTCCCCTAAAAGTATAATAGTGTGTTTCTAAACCATCATGAAGTTTATACATAGTGGATGAATCAGAATTTGCAATAAGCTGTGGTGAGTTTTGAAAGCTATTTTACCATTTAAACCAGTTTTAATTTATTGGAAATACAGCATCCAAAATCATGTTCTGCTGGAGTAGCTTGCTTTCTTGCCAGCCTCTCTCTCTTCCCCCTCCCCCAAGGGTGTACTAAAATGGAAGGCTTTACTTCTGGAAAACATAACATAACAATAAAATTTCATATGCATTTTCAGAGTACTCGGAGGGCGAATCGCTCTTTTATATTATCAGTCCAAGAGATGTTGTTGTGGCAAAGGAACGGGACCAAGATGACCACATTGATTGGCTCCTGGAAAAGAAGAAATACGAAGTAATTTTTACAGTAGTGCCTTTAGTTTCTTATGTCTGAAAGCTTGTGTGGCAGCAGTAAGCATTGGCCTTGCATGTGACTGAATAAGGCTTCTATTAAGTTAGTTACACACAAGCATAACTGTTCACATGACCTAGTCTTGTTTGCAGTTAAGTTGATTGGGAATCTGCTAAATTATTTGTATTTGTATCCATCCAAATAAAGTAAAGGAGAGGAGATTTAGTGCAGCAGAATTCACCATTTTATTCCTGTGTTAGGGTTAGGTTCATGGCTCCTGGTTAGTTGTTGGAAACTGTCTCATAAGAAACAAGCAACACATTACTGTTTCAGCTGTTGGTGCCTAGTGTCATCTGACTTCCAAAGATGCAGACACCCACTGTGGTCGTTCACTACAGTGGGACCGATGGCACAAATAACCTTTGAAAAATCTACACGTTTACCATTAGATACCTAGATCCCATTTTTTTAAATAACATTTAAGAACCTAATGTTTGTCTTTACGTGGATCCTTTTAGTCAATATTAATACAACAGCCCAAGTTCTTTGGTTTCTGATGTCCCCGAGTGAATACTTTAGAGAACTGTACAGAGAGCTTTAAAAGAAATTTTGCAACTTAACTTTTTTATGTACAGAATGCCCATGCTTTGGTGTGTATGTAGACTGCTTAGCACACCCCTGGAATATCAGAACTCAGTTCTGATGCAAGGAACTTAAAAACATCCATGCAAGGCTGTGGCTTCTGGGGAGTAAATTCAAAATGGTGATTGTAGTTTTGTAGTTCATGCAAAACAGACTGGATCCCACAAGACTCAAGCACTTCCCAAGTACAGCTCTGTCTCTTGGACCCCTGGCGCACATTTTGTTTAATGGTACAATGGAATCTGATTCCTGACCCCAATAATCATGCTGCCTGCAATGCCACACATGCTCAGGCTCTCTCCGTATTGGCAAGTTGAACGCTAAGGGCATGCACATGGGGTTGACAGTCAGCTAATTGTCAGCACCCACCCTAGAAAGTGTCAGGTCCTCCTCAGGTGGGGCTGTCAGCACAGACAATCAGCTGATTGTTGGCCCATACTCAGGCAGTCCTGGGTTTGAGACCTGAGGCCATCCAGGCTGGAGCCAACGATCAGTTGACTGTCAAAACCCCACAATGGGCAACGCTGGCTGGGCTGCTCAGCACAGGGAGCAGAGGCTTCTCCCCAACCCCTCCAGGAGCATCTGCTGCCTGACATGAGTTTTATAGTCCTCAGCCAATGCTCTCCTGTGCCAGACAGCCTATCCAGAGATGCCCAGCACAGGGTTTAAAGTCTCCAGTGGGATAAGTCTATGCCCTGCCTTTCCACATAGTGGGAGCCTCTTCTCCCCCATGCCAGGCAGCTCTAGTGTGAGGTTTAAAGTCCTCAATGGGGGAAGGCTTTCAGCTTCCCCCTCCTGCACGCTACCCCACCCCACCTCAGTCTGGGGCCAACAGTCAGCTGATTGTTGGTACTGGAACCATTCCAGACCCTGGTGCAGTCTGGGTCCACAAACCAACAGTTCATTTTTAGTCCCCAGCCACACATTCTATTTTAAAGCACAATAGAAATGAATCATAAAAATATTCTGAGCTATGTGGAACACTTTATGGCTAGTTCCCCATTTTATGGCACTTTAATTGGGTGCATGAGGAGTGCCCTTCCTAGTTATGCTGCGGTTAACACTTGAATTGCAGCATAAATGTAATAATGTATAATGGAGGCCTTGGTGAAAGCCTCCTGGCTACTAGTTGATGACTGGCTTTTGTTATGTTTCATATTAAGGTTTAACTTTTCATATGCTGATAAAAGAACTAGCTCTGTTGTGTATATTGGAAATAGGTAAATAAAGAGTTGCAAGTTCAACTTAATGAAATAAATCATTCTGACGAGAAGGGGGCGTTTTTTGGTTGGTTGGTGTGGAGGATGGAATGGGGAAATGCACAAGATAAGCCCTTCTCAAGCTAATTTTTTCACCAGTTGCTTTGCTAGTGGAGGATTTTTGTTTGAAAATAAGTCATTGGAACTGCATTTTATATTGTGCTATAGTCTTGATATTTGATCCTAATATACTAATGTGGAGTGAGCCCAGATGGAAACAAAAATAGTTCTTTTTGGTTGACTGCTTTTGTTTTGTGTATGAATTCAAAGCTGTTCATCCAACCATGGCATTAAAAATTCTAGTGCTTCAAACATAACACACAGAAAAAGAGTTTGATTTATGCAGTTCTAGAGCATCCTATATAGAAGTGTTGTGTATTTGACTTGTATATGCCATTTTTCTATTATGTGACTGTAGGAAGCATTGATGGCAGCTGAGATCAGTCAAAAGACCATAAAAAAGCATAAGATTTTGGTAAGTCTAAAAAAATTCCTCTTCAACCCAAAACAAGAAATAGCTCACACTTTTTAGAATGTTAGGAGATGCTAAGAATATTGGTTATATATTTCTTCTGTATTAATCCAGACAATTGTTGTTAGGCACTCTCCCAGCTACATCTGGTTTTGTGATGTTAGCCTGAAAACAGCATCCGTGCTTAGAATTTGTAAGGCTACTGAGCTAACAGGGACAGTAAGCATAAAAATCGCACATTTCTAAGGAATTTATTTATTTTTGAATGTTGTTGTCTAAAGGAAAACAATATTATAAGCAACTGAAAGTCTGGCGGGGGGTGGGGGGGAGTACTTTTCAGTCTGAATTTCTGCATGTGGCAGCACTTTGAGTAGGAATATCAAAGTAAACCTAAGGTTTCCACATCCTACTGAAATTCAGTTGAAACTGAACCAGGCCTTAACTGACTTTAAAGTTTTTGAAAGTTTCAGTCTGTAACATAGTGTCACTGTTTGCCCTTGTATGGATCTTTTGCATAGCAGTGAAAAGGATAGAGACATTTGTAATAATAGGAAAATGTTGTTTTTAAATAACAAAAATCAGCATGGCTTTTAACTTCTTTTTTTTTTTAACCGAGCTAGATGTAAAGCCTGTTCCTTTGGCTGTGAACTGAAATGCTGTATTTCAAAAATAAGTACAATGTAATGATCGAGCTTTTAAATTTCTAACCGGTTTTATAAGCAAACCCTGATCATTACAGAAACATATATTTCAAAAGTAAGCTAAAAGCTGTTTTACCTGCTTCAGCCATAGTCTAGAAGTCAGCTTCCCATCTCAAACTAAAGACATCACCAAAACCTCTCAAATTAAGTAGCTCATGCTTTAGCTTGCTTGTGATGCTTTCAAAAGAAATGAGGAATCCTGAAGACAGGTCCTAGCCAGGAAGTGGGAAGAAGAAATACGTTTTGTATGACTTGCAAAATGTGTTCTGTTGGGATGAAATTTAGTTAATCCTGTGCAGCCTCAGTTTTATTGGACTGTTGGGACCTGATGCAAAGTCTACTGAAATCAATAGAAGTATCATTTGATTTCTAGGGACTTTCAATCACGCCCTAAGTGGTTGAAGTCCTCTGGGGTTATGCAGCAAAATATGCTTGTTCTTTCTAGTGAGGGCAAAGGCATAAGGTTACTGGACAGAATGTTTTTTCCAGGGACTTCATAGAATGCTACAGTGACCACAGCCACTGTACACTACTAACCAAATGCAAGAACCATTCACTTTCAGCATAACTGTAGATCCTTTGCCACCTTCCCCTACTGCCCCCCATGCTACTTGCTACCTTAGCCGGGCCATTCTAAGATGGTGATGGATGAAAATTACCAGGGTGCAACATTTGTTTTTGTTTGGCATTGCAACGAAAATTTGCCCTTTTAGTATTTTGGGTTCAGAGAGAGATTGACAAACCTACCCCAGAATAGCCAAGTGATGAGAGCACCCTTCTGAAATGTGGTAGACCTGTGTTGAGGTCCCCTGTCTGTTTGGCTCTTCTCTTTTTTTACTTAAAAATATCACCCTACAGAAGCCTTCCCAATCAAAGTTTTTTTTTTTTAAGGTTTAGACAACAGTATTTTGTCAAAAAATTTCCAGGCATCTCTGTGGTAGAGTCCTTCAGGTGGCAGGGGGGAGGCTCATGCATTGTTACTGCTTGGCTTAAGGTGTGCATTGAGCCTTGTATGTGAATCCCACAAGATAAAACAGTTTCTAGATTATTTGCTGCATCTCAATATAAAGCTCTACATTGGGATAAATTCTTGAGTAGGGATGTATTATGTGAATTTACTAGGCAGACAGACCTTTAACTAATGGGGTTTGAATAGAAACAATATGATGAAAAATTTTTGGATAATAAATCCTACAACCTAATTTCTTTTTCCTACTTCTATGTAATGGAATGAGTAGCTAAATATCAGTAATTCCTCTATTTTATAGAGCAATGTATGTTCTCCCTAAAATATTGGCCCCCATATTGGGATCAATATTTTAGTATCCTTGAACTAACTGACCCAGATACCAAATGCTCAGATAGATGCCAGGACTTGGGGAAATAGCAAACATTTCCCATTATGGGAGAAATTGTGACCAGTTATTTACCGCAACATTTTAACGTGAAGGTACGAGCTTAAAGTGAATATTTTGCTGCAATTTTATATACAGTCTACTATCCCTGTTTAAGAAAGGGAAATCCATGGAAATGAGGGCGAGTGGTTGACTTGGCAAACCACAAAATGCATACGTGGCTGACATGATAGCTTATTATGTCAATAAAATACCTAAATCTCAGGCTGTTTGACTTACCAAATATATGGCTAATTGGTCTAACTTCTACTTTTTTGTTTTAGGATATAGGCTTAGCCTATATTAATCATCTAATGGAGAAAAGGGACTATGACTTGGCTGCTAGGTAATATATTTAAGATTTTTTTTTCAGTGTTGTTGAGGGCATTCAGGATGGGTGGGGTCACAGGGGTGGTTGTGTGTGTGTGTACAATAGATCTTTAAAAAAAAAATGTCCTTATCTGTGAGGATGTCTGATATGAACATTTAAAATTTGCTACTTATATTTTTCATGACAGCTTGAAGGTAAAGCACCTCAGTAGTTTTAGCTACATTAGAAAGATTCATAATACATATTTTTTCGATATAAGATTTTATTCTTCTAAATCATGTGAGACCCTTGAAGTTTAATCTGCTTGATCCACCCACTGTGGTTACATGCTTAGGTGATAATTCACGATAATACTGAGGATACCTGTATAGACCAAAATTTTTCAAACTTGGGTACTTAAAGCTAGGTACTTAAATCTATATTTAAGCACTTAAAATACTACCAGACCTCTTTTATTATTTTTTTTTAGTTGAGCGTGGTTCTCAGTTACAGAGACTCAGGTACAGGGAAACTTTTATTTTTAGGTCCTGGATTAGCCATGGCTGAAGTCACAGTTAGGATGTTGCATTTTACCACCACATCTAGTAGGCTAGTGACCCCTTCTGGATAACCAAAGGAATTGTTCTGATGTGCTCTAAAGGAAATCGTTTCTGGTACATCTTGTTTGGAGCAACGTTTACCAAAATGTAGGACTTTGAAAGGTGCTATGGTGGGGGAAGATGGTACATGCTCACTTTTGTTATTCACGCATGTAACTTTTTTTTATTCGTAATTTCTCCTGATTTGTTATCCACAGAAAATGCCAGAAAATACTTGGCAAGAACACAGACCTCTGGGAATTTGAAGTTTACAAATTTAAAGAAATAGGGCAACTTAAGGTAGGTTAAATCCTATTTCTTAGCTGATGTTTCTTGTATAATACATCCCATACTTACTCTGCAGTCTGATGTTGACCAGCTGGGATGACAGCTCAAATCATTGAACCAGAATTTTAGTGTGCATACTGTTGCGTATGGTCCTAGTTTACTACTAAGCTGGTCTTAAAATCAAAACTAACCCCACCAATTAACAAAATCTGCAATAGTATGGTTGTTATAAGGGTGGATTTATTTTTAAAGAATATCAAGCCTTCTTTGAAATGGAATAGGTTTTTTTTCCCCTTATGTCACACAGAAAATGGTAGCAGGGAAGGGAAACAGTCTGCCCCTTCTTGTATTTTGCCTCGTATTGGCATGGAGAGACGGGTACAGAAAATACATTTGCTGTTGAGTCTCAGTGAATAAATTGCCCATGACATAAGGTAAAAATGTTGCCACTCCCAAATCAGTAGAAGCATAATGCACACTTTCTTTGATAATGTGCGCACATTTTATTTCTGAATTTTATATCTTCCTATTGAAACTCAATGAGCCTAAAAGGACATATTATTAAGATCTCACAGCATGTAGTCCCTTGCTGGTTTTGAGCTGTTTAATTCTGTTCAAAAAGGGGAAGCATTTCAGCGTATTAAACATTTCTAAAAAAACTGTAATTTCTCCTTTTGAGTGGTGCCAGTGAGAGAACAACACTGTCTTATTTTTAAGAGTTCGTAGTGGTTCGGTGAACTCTTTGCCACACTGAAAGATAAAATCTCATATTTGTCTCTTTCTGTTTCAAACCAGTAAGGGACCTGAGGTGAAATGTTGATATATATATTTTTTTTAGCCCTTTTGGGTTTATTTTCGTATTGGTTGTGAGTGTCTAGAGTAGATGTTTCTTCTCTCCACTTATGTCATCCAGCAGACTGTAAAATATAAAAATATTTGTGGGTTTGCTGCAAAAACCTCTCTGTTAAATTACTGCCTTTCTAAACAGTTGGTTGTTTTCACCCTTCTGAAAGCCAATTGTAGAAAAACGTTAAGATGCAGTATGTTACATTATTCACCTTCAAGCTGCGGTTCCAGAATACTACTTTCTTCATTTCCTATTACAATCATATGGTCTTGCTCAGGTTGTCATGGTACCCGAGTGCTACAAAGAGTTAATGAACCCTTAATTGGTCTAAAAGGACTGATTTCTGAAATGTGTTATTTGTTCTCTTGCATACAGGCTCTCTTGTAATCCATGACCCAGCAAGCACATACTGGATAAAGCAGCTGAAGCACATTTTGACACTAGTTTCTAATCTTTTAGAGGAAGCGTTGGTTGAGAGAGAGGCGCTTCCCAACTGTGCAAGATAAAGTAAAACACTTTAAAGCTAAGAACCAAAAACTGCTAGGTATTGCTATTATGCTGTCTACTGTCATGATTTTTATCCCTAATTTTAAAAGGGACATCACTTATAGAAATTCCCTCCATATATAGGGTGTCTTGAAATGCAATAAATGTTTCCAGTAAGGAAGAGTGTAATAGTGAGGATCAGGTTTAAAAATTCTTTCTCTGTGGAACAGAGTACACCAACCCTGCACTATTGAAGTCAGTGAGGTGGACTATGAATTGGGGCCCAAATATGAAGACACTCAGCTCCTAATGGAGTCAGCTCCTAATGGAGTCTCAGGGGAGAAGGGGAAGGAGCAGGGGGCTGGAGCCAGCAGGGGAATGTCTCCAGGGAAAGTCTCGGCCTCCTGCTCCTTCCCAAGGCTGGAGACAAGCAGGGGAAGGAGCAGGAGCCCGGAGACAAGCAGGAGGCTGGAGACAAGCCCCTGGAGATAAGCTGGAGACTTCCCCTGCTCTCTCCAGCCTCCTGCTCATTCACTGCTACTACCGGTGAGTGTTGGGAGGGGCTGGCAGAGCAAGTGGGGAGCTGGGAGAATGAACAAAGGGTGGGGGGAATGAATGGGGGCAGAGAGAATGAGTGGGGAGCAGGGGAATAAATGGGGAGCAGGGGGAATGAACAGGGGGCATGGGGAATGAATGGTGGATAGGGGGAATAAATGGGGAGCAGGGGAACGAATGGGAAGCTGGGGGAACCAACGGGGTGGGGGGAATGAGCCTCCTGTTCGTTCTCCTATTCCCTCCAGCCTCCTGATTGTTCTCCTGCTCATCTCCAGCCTCCAGAGGCTGGAGAGGTTCAGGGGAATGAGCAGGGGGCTGGAGACCGGAGGGGGGGCGGAGCTGTCACCCGTGGGGGAGGCCTGGGACCCTGCAGGCAGGGTAGTCCATGTGCTGTGGGGGGGGCTCTGCCCTGTGGGGGGCAGGGGACCATTGGTGATGCATAGGGGGTGCACAAGTAAAAGACAACAAGAAATTGTTTTTTAGATATATTGGGAGTAAAAGGAAGGCCCAGGGAGGAATAGGACCCCTGCTAAATGGGCAGAAACAATTGGTGACAGACAGGGGGGAGAAGGCTGAACTCCTCAACGAGTTCTTTGCCTCAGTGTTCCTAAGTGAGGGACATGACAAGTCTCTCACTGGGGTTGTAGAGAGGCAGCAGCAAGGCGCCAGACTTCCATATGTAGATCCTGAGATGGTGCAGAGTCACTTGGAAGAACTGGATGCCTTTAAGTCGGCAGGCCCGGATGAGCTCCATCCGAGGGTGCTGAAGGCACTGGCCGACATCATTGCAGAGCCACTGGCGGGAATATTCAAACGCTCGTGGCGCACGGGCCAAGTCCCAGAGGACTGGAAAAGGGCTAACGTGGTCCCCATTTTCAAAAAGGGGAGGAAGGAGGACCCGGGCAACTATAGGCCAGTCAGTCTCACCTCCATCCTTGGCAAAGTCTTTGGAAAAATTATCAAGGCTCACATTTGTGAGAGCCCAGCAGGGCAAATTATGCTGAGGGGAAACCAGCACGGGTTTGTGGTGGGCAGATCGTGCCTGACCAATCTAGTCTCTTTCTATGAACAGGTTACGAAACACCTGGACACAGGAGGAGGGGTGGATGTCGTATACTTAGACTTCAGGAAGGCCTTCGATACGGTATCCCACCCCATACTGGTGAACAAGTTAAGAGGCTGTGACTTGGATGACTACACAGTCCGGTGGGTGGCGAATTGGCTAGAGGGCCGCACCCAGAGAGTCGTGGTGGATGGGTCGGTCTTGACCTGGAAGGGTGTGGGCAGTGGGGTCCCGCAGGGTTCGGTCCTTGGACCGATACTCTTTAATGTCTTCATCAGTGACTTGGACGAGGGAGTGAAATGTACTCTGTCCAAGTTTGCAGATGACACAAAGCTATGGGGAGAAGTGGACACGCCGGAGGGCAGGGAACAGTTGCAGGCAGACCTGGATAGGTTGGACAAGTGGGCAGAAAACAACAGGATGCAGTTCAACAAGGAGAAATTCAAAGTGCTGCACCTAGGGAGGAAAAATGTCCAGCACACCTACAGCCTAGGGAATGACCTGCTGGGTGGCACAGAGGTGGAAAGGGATCTTGGAGTCCTAGTGGACTCCAAGATGAACATGAGTCGGCAGTGTGACGAAGCCATCAAAAAAGCCAATGGCACTTTATCATGCATCAGCAGATGCATGACGAATAGGTCCAAGGAGGTGATACTTCCCCTCTATCGGGCGCTGGTCAGACCACAGTTGGAGTACTGCGTGCAATTCTGGGCGCCACACTTCAAGAAGGATGCGGATAACCTGGAGAGGGTCCAGAGAAGGGCAACTCGTATGGTCAAGGGCCTGCAGACCAAGCCTTATGAGGAGAGACTAGAGAACCTGGACCTTTTCAGCCTCCGCAAGAGAAGGTTGAGAGGCGACCTTGTGGCTGCCTATAAGTTCATCACGGGGGCACAGAAGGGGATTGGTAAGTATTTATTCACCAAGGCACCCCCGGGGGTTACAAGAAACAATGGCCACAAGCTAGCAGAGAGCAGATTTAGACTGGACATTAGGAAGAACTTCTTCACAGTTCGAGTGGCCAAGGTCTGGAACGGGCTCCCAAGGGAGGTGGGTGCTCTCCCCTACCCTGGGGGTCTTCAAGAGGAGGTTAGATGAGTATCTAGCTGGGGTCATCTAGACCCAGCATTCTTTCCTGCTTATGCAGGGGGTCGGACTCGATGATCTATTGAGGTCCCTTCCGACCCTAACATCTATGAATCTACTTCCAGAGTATCCTGATCATTTTGCCAGAAAATCTGTGGTTGCTAAAGGTTGAAGCATAGTGTCTGACTCTCGTGGTTTCCTGTGGCTGAGGGCAGTGGGCAGGGCTTCCTCAACAATGGATTTGATCTCATGGGTGTCCACAAAGCTGAAGAAGTTGTAGATCTGTATTCCTCTTTCATTCTTTTGTGTGATATTAACATCCTCACTCCTGGCTGGGGTCTCCCTGCATGTACTTGTACACACAAACACTCTCACACAAATCCCTGTATCTGCTTATCAACATTTGGAAACATTTTTAAAGAGTAGATTTGGTAGGTGTGGGGAGAGAGAAAGGGAAAAGCCATGCGATAATCTGATTTCCTGTAGTGGACTGAAATGGTACATGACTGGAGTACTAACGCATCCAAAGCTTGGAGCTACCTCATGGATTTCCTGCCTAAACCAGGGATTTTAAAAACACAGAATTGGGAGTGTTAGCAGCCAGGAGTTCAGCTTCGAACACGTGTTGGTTTCAAACAATTTAGGTGCTTTTGTGTCCCTGGCAACCACTGAGACCAAAATGCAAGAAGGAATAACACTTTCCTTTTGAAGAAGTAGTGTTAAAGCTCTTGCTACAGTTGGGCTTCAGAGAGAAGCAGTATTATTCCTTTTGTAGGTTGGCTTCAGCACTAAGGAATGGTCTGGACTGTTTTGCACAGAGGTGATATATATGTGCATCTCAGCCAAGAGTGACATGAAGGCTTATGTATTAGGCTTTTAAAATTAGAGGTCTAAATTAGGGGGCAGCTGAGGTGGGAGAAGGTGAGAATTGCAGTTTAAAATTGCCTCTACTTTCCCATTCTCCACTGAGTCTTGCTTCCCTGTCTTGTGACTTTCTAATTTCTCCATTACAAGGGGTCTCTGCATGGCACAACAATGTGCTGGGGTACACCAGCTTGCAGGACAGTGTCCCAAGTTCATTGTACTTAATATTTCTAATTTAAAGTCTGTAATAGAAAGTAGAAGCTGTTGGTGGCCATTAAGAAACAAGCAACAGGTAGAAAAGCAGCCATGCTCTAGTGCAGTGGGGGCCAACCTTCTTTGGCAGGTGTGCCACAATTTAGCTCTGCAACCTTCCTCTCCTTATCTGCTGCTCTGCTTTCTATTTCCAGTCCTGTCCTTTCTATCCAATTTGCTGCTTTGCTTTCTGCTTCCTGCTCTATCTGCTTTCTGCGCTGCCTGTTGCCCACTTCTCCCCCTTCCCTCATGCTTTGGAGGCTGCGCGCGCCATTTGTAGCACGTGCTACAGGTTGGCCACCCCTACTCTAGTGGAGTGGGGTAGGAGAGCTCTCCTTAGAGCAGAGGAGATTTTTTTTAACCAGTCAAAAAGCCCATATATCAAATCCAGTCAAAGCTGTAAAGTGAGTGCATGGCCTGGTGGTTTTTTTGTTTAATAATGTTCATCCTTCTGCTATGAATTGCCTTTCAAAGGGAAAGGAGATTTTGTCTAAATCCCTCCAACAATTGTTTTATTGTAAACGTTATCAAAGTAGTTGTTGAGAACTGTCAAGTTAGGTTTTGATGAAAAATGATTACTCGTTTTTTCCCATATTTCTGAACTATTCTGTCAGACACATTGAGTGTAATGACAGAAAGTTACCCCAGTGTAGGACAGCAGGGGAACATCTCTGGTGACTTGAACAAGATACTTGGCCTTCAGTCATGGACCACAAAGTCACAACACAGCAATGGTAAAAGTCCCACTGCTATAATAACATCATCTAACATTTTGCTAGAGTAATAGTGCTTAATATCATGCTATGCTAGGATTATATAGTAAGAAGTGATTTTACCTCTAAAATGGGCTCTTCTGATTGTCAGGATGCTGTTACTTAAGAACAATTTTAAAGCTCCTTATTGAAACATTCTGCTTTTGATAAAAAGTCCACCTACAGCAGCTTTTGATTGAAAGGCCATCTTCAAAGTCATAATCTGACTTTACAAGTTGTGTGCCAGAATTTTACGTATGTCTTGATTTAGTTTTCATTTAGATAAATGTGAATGGTTACTAAAGAAAAGCTCTTTATTGTGAGTAATTAATATACATTTATTTAAGTAGTTTTTTATGCAGTAAAACTTATATCTTGATTTATCTTTTAAATAGCCCAAGTCAGTAAGGGTGGACTAAATAGTCACTCTTCCCAAAAGCTCAGAAACTTCTTTTTATTTAAAAAAAAAAAAAAAAAAGAGAGAGAATGAGAGAGATTTAATCCCCTCCGCAATTAATTTTGGCACACAACCCCCTTATAGTGTAAAGAAATGCCTAGTAACACTGACTGACTTCCAATTCTATCTGTGTCTTATTGTTATGAAAATGCTCTTGGATAGTAATAAATTCAGTTACGTGCTATTTTAAAGCAGAGTACAATATAGGGCTGTATTTAGAAATATGGAAATACTTGCAAGATAGTGAAGTCTGGTTTATTAGTCACTGGGATAACTAAGTCATCATTATAATCTTATTAGTCAGGGCAGCATTCAGTCTCTGCTAGAGTCCCAATCAAGGTACAAAAATCACCTTGACTAATGTGGTATCTGCTATCCCATATTTAATCATTGCCACTTGCATGTGCATAGAATTACGCTCATATTAATCAGTTCGTTAAAAAAGTACTGACCAATGCTATCCAGAGCCTCTGTCAAGTCAGCTGACACTTACAAAGCACTGGATACCCTTCAGCTTTTCTTGGCTCATTAAGACACAGACAATCAACCACTCCATTTTTCTGAATTTATTTTCAGTTCTGGCAGTGAGTGCAAATTATAAATCTCTGGATTATGGTGCACATTCATCATTAAATGATGTAGTGGGATCTGATCCTTAGTCCCAACAGTTGCATCTCCTGCCATGCCACGTGTATGTCAGGACGTACCATTTTGGGATCAGAGATCCACTGACACCATTACTACTTGCCTGTGCAAAGAGAGTCCAGGATTCCGGCTTCCCCTGAACTGGTGAACTGAAAGCTGGGTGCTCACAGCTTGGCTGAACCCAAGTGGTCCTGAGGGCAGGACTGAAATTTGGCTGATTGTTAGCCCCAGTCCTGGGGCTACACTGGGGCCAACTCCAGACTCTTGGGGCTGGGACTGTATGTCAGCTGATTGTTATGACTGCATTGGAGTTTTGAGCCAACTCTATTTCCCCTGCCACATGTTTAATTTAAGGCATGATGGCAGTCAGCCACAAAAATGATATGCATCTTTTGGGGAATATTTTTATGGCTAGCTTTTTGGTTTTTTGGGCCATTCATTCCTTTAATGTTTGGCAGGGCTACTATTTATGGTGGGATTAACAGGTTAATCGTCTCTTAATTGTAACGTCTGCCAGGAGCCTTCAGTTACTTTATTTCCTCATAATATTGTAATTCTGATGTAGTGAGTGAATACTCTAAATTTTTATAAACAGAAATGCATATATTTACATATCTGTATAATCATGCAGTTTTCATAGCAAGTCACAGTGGGTACAGTTTGCACTTGGAATTTTTGTAATAATTGTTTCCTTCTTATAAATGCCAAAACATCATTTTTTAGTTTGTATGGATATAAAATACAAAATACATCCAACAAAGTTGAAAATGGCTAATTCCTGGTAGTTAGAGAGGTAGTTAGCTATGTTAATCTGTAAGCAGATGGCAGAGCAGTGGGGTACCTTAGAGACTGAGTAATCCAGAGAGCCAGAGCTTTTATAGCCTACTGCACCAAGAAGAATGTGGAGAAGCTTGAAGTAGCCCAGAAAAACGCTGCTCATATGATTAGGGACCTGAAGAGCAAGCTATACGAGGGAAGGCTGACAGATATGGGACTGTTCAACCTAGAAAAGAGAAGCCTTTGAGGTCATTTGGTGGCAGCTTATTTTATATTTGGTGGCATATATATCAGGGGTAAGCTTCAGGGGTTAGGTGAACCACTATTCACCAGAGTGCCCTGGGGAAAACCAGAAGCAACTCTCATAAACTCCTAGAAGAAGGTTTCAGACTGGATATAAGGAAAAACTTCTTCACTGTTCCTGTGACTAGACTCTGGAATAGACTCCCAGTGGGGGTGGTGCAGACACCTACCCTGGATATCTTCAAAAGGAGACTGGACGCACATCTTACTGGGGTTATTTGACCCCAGCAGTCTTTCTTGCTGAGAGCAGGGGGGCTGGACCTGATGATCTCACGAGGTCCCGTCCAGCCCTAAACTTCTGTGAATCAAATGATAGCCTACAAAAACTTATGTCTCTCTCTATGAGTTAGACTATAAGGTGCCACACTGTCTTGCCTTCTACTGGTAAATTAATTATGGGGAGTTTGTTGTTATCCAGTTCCCTTGGAATGAAAAATTAATCAGATTTTGCTACTTATATTGGAAGCACTTATTCATTTTGCTGGAATATTTGTACAAAAAGAATGCTTTAAATTTTGACCCTATGCTATTTTGTTACCTCTTGCAGGCAATTAGCCCTTATTTACCAAGACGGGATCCAATTTTGAAGCCTCTCATCTACGAAATGGTCCTTCATGAGTTTTTGGAGAGCGATTATGAGGTACTGATGCATCCACGTGTAATTGTTGTTACTTGAAAAATACTGTGAAACTATCAGCAGATTCTCTATTGTAGTAAAAAAAAGAACATTAATGGTAAACTTAATAAGAATTAAAACAACAATACCAAACTGATTTATTTTTTAATATATTCTGAAATGTTTTTCTGTATACCAAATTGTAGCTTTGTATTATTGATACAAAGCTATTAAGCTGTGTTAGCCTGAAATCAGGTGGGAGGTAGGTCAGGTGGCCCCTTTCATACTGAATGGTTCAGAGAGACTTGAACTTCTGTAGACAAGAGCCTACTTTGTTAGGTGCTTTGTCAGAGGGTAGTGAGAATTGGGTTGGTTCATTCAGGGTTAAACTTTAAGTGATGCTAGCATATTTGTCTCCTTTACAAGCGTGCAGAAGTAAGTTGTGGCAAGACAACTGAATTATGCTCCCAAGCAGCAGATGCTCCTGGCATTTTGAAGTGGTTAAGTTTACCTGTGTCCATAGCTCAGTGATTGTTTTTTAAAGTGACTTCTTACCTTTCTAAATTCTCTAAATTCTCTCTTGTTTTCTCAAACTCTGGCAAACAGCACAAGATCTCTTGATCAAAAAGGAGCAAGAGCACTTTATAGAACTTTAAGAGAAGGAAAGAAAACTACACTGCAGAAATGATGTGTGACAGTGTATAGTTGATTGAACATAGGTTGATCTGAGTTTGCTGCTTGGCATACAACTATATTTCTGTTGACAGTCTCCTCTGCTTTTAGGGCTTTGCAACGCTGATAAAAGAGTGGCCTGGAGACCTGTATAACAATGCTATCATAGTGCAAGCCGTGGTGGATCACCTGAAGAAAGATCCACAGAATAGGACCTTGCTCAGAACTCTTGCAGAGTTGTAAGTGCATTTTACACATGTCAGACTCTAAGGGTGTTTATACACATGCTTGGGGCAGTGGGAGGGGGAGTGCTTTAATTACAGTGGCTCCAAAAGCTGATTTAATTAAAGCACCCGGAGCGTCATGTGTATCAGTGTCCCCGTGCTGAAAAATGGCGGCAGGGATACTTTAACTAAAGCTCATCGAATGAGCTTTAGTTAAAGGGCCCCTCTGCCATTTTTCAGCACAGGGATGCTGATTCATACGGCGCTGGAGTAATCTGGGGCATCGTAATTACCACACTCCAGCCAACTTGTTTAATTGAGCCTGCTCCGATGCGCTGCAATTGCAACAAGTCAGAGAAGCCTCCCTGCCTGTGTATAGGCACCCCAAAGGTTTCTTTCTGCAGCAGTATTGTATTTGACCTTATATTAAAGTATTTGGCCACCTACCATAATAGAAGTAATTGCTGCTCTTAGCTTTCTGCACTATCAACCTTTTTTTTTTAATTTCCGACTCCTCTATGTGGAAGGCAGTGTTTAACAGTTCTTCTCTCTTGCATTAGTTAAAGTACGTTAAAAATTAAACAGAAGAACTGTGAGGGAAGATTGGATTTTCCAGCTCCCTTTCCTCCTACCTCCCTGTTTTTTGTTGCCTTTTTTGTGGACAGTGTCTCTTCAAAAAATACACAGAAAGAAAATGAAGTGACATCTTCTTTCTCTTGAATTTCAGAAAGTGTTACAGTTGATATATACCACAGGGTTGGAAATCTGTGATTAGAAAATGTCTAAAAAAAATGATTTGATAAGGCACACTTGGTCTATTGACATAGCCTTGCACCATTGACTCAGTCTGATACCCTGATAAAGAGGTACAACAGTCTGCAATTCTGCCTCTAAAAAGGGAAAAATCCTGTTGCTCAGTGACAACCCATGCCAATTATCTTAAGATGGTAGCACTGAATAGCTCTGGAAGGAGTTCTGCTTAGTCCTCTATATTTAGAATTAAAGGGCTTTGAAGAGAGAGGAAAAATTGTAGGCTGACCTCATGACAACATTAATAATTATTAATTTAATGACCAAAGCTATAAACAGATTTCCCAATGGCTTGCATTTCTTTTGAGAGATTTTTCCCCCTGAATAAAAATGAAGCATTTCCACTCTCACACGTGTTTTTCCAGTTATGTAATGTCTTGCCTTAGATCGCAGTATAACTTGATTTACTTTCAGATCATAACATGTCTTTTATCAGGTATACCTACGACCAGCGCTATGGGAAAGCCCTTGAAATTTACCTAACCTTGAGACACAAAGATGTTTTCCAGTTGATCCACAAGCACAATCTGTTCAGTTCTATCAGAGACAAAATTGTTCTCCTTATGGATTTTGATTCAGAGGTACAATGACTTTTAATGTTGCTTTTTACTCTTTCTGAGCAGTAAATATTTCAACAAGAAGGAATTGAATGTCTTTTAAAGAGTGTGTTGTGTCAAAGGTTTAGTATTCTGTCTAAACCCATTCTGAGGTGATGTGGAGAAGTCTACTAGACTGGCATTCTGGAGTTAAGAGAACCAAAAATAACTTCAGAACCTCAGCAGAACTACTTTTCTCAAATGATTGTAGTAGGTGTTCTGCCCTTCCTTGCAGCTGCATGTTATGTAATGAGCATCTCCCTTGGAGGGTGAGCAGACTGAATCTAAAATCTCCCTTGTGATTCTGAAAATAAGCTTTTACCCTAAGATGCTTGCTGCATTTCCAAACAAATAGGAGCCCCAATCATACTAATGAGAGCTCCAAAGTAGTACATTTTTAGAGGAGCAGATTTAATTGAACACACTTTATTGGGTATCCCCACTGCTTTTTCTTCTCGATAGTTGACTAATCTAGTATTAACCTACGTTTTGGAAACTAGGAAGTCAAGGTAATAAGGAAAAGGTATAACACGTATGAAAATTATACAAATTCTGTCTCCAAACTGGATAAAACCCAAACAAAATAAACTTTCTGTAGGGGATGTTATGAATGTGCTATTGATTTCTATTTCATGTGCAAACTTATGAAAGATATTCTTAGAATATATAGTAGGTCTTCTTGAAAAGTACCAGTAGTGCCTATCCTTGCAACACTGGCATTTTGCAGGCTGCTATTCAAATAAATTCAAATGAGAAACGGTGTATTTGTAATATCCATATTGTTATATTCCTATATGTGTTGTCTGTCTCTGTCTGTCTGTCTGTCTTTGGTTAGACCCATTCTCAGTTGTGTTCCTTTTTCTGTTCCAGAAAGCAGTAGACATGCTTTTGGATAACGAAGCTAAAATTTCAGTGAGTATGCAAACCATTCCTGATACAGTAAGCTGAGTGCCTTCCCATACACATCTTTTGGTCCTATTGGCATGGTAATAGCCACAGGTTTGCTCATCCATATCTTTTTTTTTTTTTGCTTGTTTTTGTTTTCAGATTGATAAAGTTGTAGAAGAACTGGAAAACAGACCTGAGCTACAACATGTGGTAAAGCTTAGTGGTTTTGGTTACTTTACTTTTGAGTTGAATAAACTTACTGGAGCTTTCTTAGCATATTTTTTATAAATATAGTTAGTGATTTAACATGCAAATTCCTAATCTGTGACAGGGAATAAAGGTACATACCACTGAAGTCTTACAGCCAAAGTTCAATTTTATGGGTGGTAGAGAGTCAGAATCACTGTTCCACTTTAACTTCGAGCTAAGAACATTTGTGGAATAATACATAATTTTAAAGTAAACTCCTTTAATCTTTTGATCACCTACTGTGGGACATCACATGTAGTTTTGAACTGTAAAGTATCCCTTCTCTCCCCCAAACACCTATCTGTTATTTTTTTCCCATGTTCTTTGTTCTTCCCCCCATACGGTAATGAGGTTGGCTGATTTTTTTTTTCTTCTTTTTTTTTTTACTTAAACGTTGGTTTAATATTTAGGATTATGCTTGGTAGAAAAAGAGAGACACTTGCTTTTCCAAAGAGTGCAATGATTTTTTTAATTTGTTCAGAATTATATTGCTGTCTTTAAATAATTTGGGGGGAGGGCACTTGTCTTATCAACTTGTAGACAAAAGCAGGAGGGTTAAAAACCTTCACATTGGTGGTGTCGTTTGGATTGCATAATGGAGTGCTAATTATAGGAAATACATGTATTCAGTGCAGTCTGGAATCAAAGAGCCTTATAAAATGAAGGGGGTTAACTGTGTGCCAACTTCTGAGAGGCATGTGTCAGTTTTGAAGTGTTATGTCAAATTCATTTGGAATAAAAATTACATTTCAGATAATTTTCGACTAATTCATGCTTTCTTGAGGGGAGGAGCTTCTTCCACTCTGCAACTTATACTTTGAAATATTACTTTACAAACAATTAAATATTGATCCATAATCATCCAGTCAGTGCAGCTTATCCAAAGAAAATAGGAAACTTGCGGTGACATTTTTTCTAAGTTTTTTTTTTTTTTTTTCTTTGAAGTCCAAAATGTACCAGTTCAAAGAATGTTGCACTGAGGAATAAAGTGTATGCTTTATCAAAGCACTGACAAAAGTCCATTGCTTGGTAGAGCTTGCACTGGATACTGTGATGCTGGGGAGGGAGGGTGTTGTAGAAAGAACTAATTTTTTTTTTAAGAAAAAGGACTTGTGCTCTCATCCTTTTTGGATGTTTTGATGCAGTCAGGGAAATTACTGGCTGTGGTTTTACAATTTTGCATGAATGTATGCGTGCTTATTCTTTTTGTTTTTATAGTATTTGCACAAGCTTTTCAAAAGAGACCATCATAAAGGACAGAGATACCATGAGAAACAGATCAGCCTCTATGCTGAATATGATCGTCCAAATCTGCTCCCATTTCTCAGAGACAGCACACACTGTCCATTAGAAAAGGTAAGCCAAACAAAGATCTAAAACATGTCTACCTTGACTATATTTATCAGCATCTGTCTGAATTGCTAATTTTTGTGCTTGTGGTGTGCACATGTATGCAGGTATACCGCTACCCTCTAGTGGATCAACATGGAATTGCTACTTTGCCACCTTTAGTCCTTTGCCTTCAAAATGATTCCTGACAGCTAGCTAAGAGTTTCTCCATTAGTTCAAATAGCAGAGTTTAGTGTGTTAATGGAGCGGTTCTCTGTGATTTGTGTGTAGCTTTATATATTGGCAATGGGATTCTGCATACATGCTGTAGGTAGCAATGGCTACAAGGAATCAAGTACCATATTTTCTTGTATATAACATGTACATTTTCCTCCAAAATCAGCCCCCCAAAATTGCAACTTTTAAACAGGGAAGCTGATTTTTTTCCCCCAAAATAGAAACACCCTGCTTTGATTCCACTTCCACAGTGCAGCAGCTCTTATATTACTAACTATTCGGGTAGCTAAGGGAGTCAGTTGACTTAATAGCTTGTTGTCTTTATGGCTTACCACTCCAAAGGTGTTAACAATCATCTCTCCTTTTTAATGATGTACCACTAATGTAGCCAACCTTTCTTGAGACAGTAAAACTGTCTGCTGATTCCTAGTTTCTTCTCCTATTTCACAGCTTTTTAGCTCTTTCTGAATAATTGGTTTCTATGGGTGGACTTATCTTTAACAATAGCTGGTACTTTAGTTAAGCAGGAAACGGAGGATGAAGTCTGCTGAAGATTAGGCTCCCTCTTTGCTCTCTACAAAAAATCTTTTTTCTTTATTCCACCTTTCAAAAACAAGGTGTATATTTATAATCAGGAGTGTTATGTGATAAAACACAGTGGGTGCATGTGCACATGCTACTAATGCATAGCAATAAACTCCAGAGCAGTTTGAGCCAGAGTCAACTACTCCTGGGCACAGTGTTTACATGTGTGCCCAAGAGCACAGCAATGTGAGTTGGGGTGGAGCAGCCCCAGGCTGGCAGGGGGTATTGGGAGTCAGCTCTGGGCTCCAGGTGGTGGCATCAGGCAGAGGAGTGGCTGGCAGGACACAGGGGTCTGACCCCCAGCTGGCTGGGCTGACGAGGCACAATTTGTGCCTGGCAGTCACTGTCTACACATGCATTTGGTCACAATGACCCTGTTGTACTGTCAGGGACAGTTCTATCTTACAGCAGAGTTAATTAGCTTGCTGCGTCCTAATATTATTGCGCATCTAGGTGGTGATGCTTTACTGCAGATCTAATTGGTCAACTCCGCAGTAAAGTGCATGTGTAGATGTACTCAGTATATTGTAAAGTTTTGGGCCAAGATTAACATTTTACTCTTAAAAGTAAGACAACTAAATTATAAGGAGATTCAGAAGCTAATGGCAGTTTGGAAATAAAACCATTTTGTGTGCAATGATCACTTCTCTGCATAGTTGTAAACGATGGGTATGTTTGACCATGCCACTGTCATTGTTCACTGCTGCTGTGTAGTTTCCCACCGTCGCAGACATTCAGCATGGGCAGCCATTTTGCTGTTAGTTTCTGATATGCCCTCTGCCCTCATACTATAACATAGCTGCATTTGGATATACAGGTTTCCCTGGCTTTATACTGTACACGCGTTCCTGGAAAACAGCATATAACTCAAATTCACATAAAGGGAACCCTCTTTACAATGTAACATATAGGGATACGTTCCAAGACCTTGACTGTACTGACCCCCAGATCCATTTCTGCCACTTTTTTACAAGACAATTTTGGTACTCACCAACAGCAGACAGTACACACAAGCACAGGGCACTATCATAATGGGGATGGTGACTACAGAAACACGAGTCGTAGACAATGAGCGAGGAGCACAGATCCACACAAGAGACTGTATTTTGGTGTGTATCACTCCCACAATGCACTGCACAAAGCAGCTCCCTATGGGCTTCTGCCACACCGATCGCATAAGAGTGAATTTACCTCGCATGTAACAAATTTTTGGTATAAAAATGGTCATCACATAAGAGCAAATTCACACATACGGAACCCACATAAAGCGAGAGAAGCCTGTAATTAGTTTTTGCAAATATGTGAAACTGTGGGTTTGACGCACATCTGGGAGCCCTTGGACTTAAAGGAGCTAAACCAAAAAATCACATTAATGTTCAGATGAAGTGTGCACACCTGCCTCCAGTCTTTTACTTCCTGACTGGATCTTGGCAATGAAGCATTAGATTTTGATGCCCAGGGCAAAGCTCAGAGCTGCTGCATGAGAAAAGCTAACAGTCCTAACTTAGGATTCTGACTGATTTGCATGACTGTGGTTAAGAGGAGATAGGCCGTGGAAGCTTTATTTGAATAAATAAGCTATTCTCTTTTTCACCCTACAGAGATGCAAAATAGCCCTGCGTTAGTGTATATATTCCACAGTCCTTTAGCCACAATGACTTTATGAGAGTTTTCAGAGAAAAAAACAAAGGGAGCTTGTGGATGCTGAGAGTGTTGGCTGAGGTTGTTCACTGGAGACTATGCTTGTACTGCTTCATTATGCCTCACTTTTTTGAAGGAAAATCTATGGCTAAATTTAATCCTGAACGGATTCCCTGAATAAGGGTTTAAAATTCAATTATAGGCTATGTCTTCAGTTTGATTCGTATTTGTAGCATTTCCATAGAACTACATCTTTTTATTTTTCTTACGTAGACCACATAAAAAAAAAGTATTAATGCTTTTTTGTCAAACATCTTGGCCTAGAGTTTTAGTTCAGAGTAATGTACAGTATTTGAATCACCAGTGTCTATTGGCTTATATATTTAGGAGGTCTCGAAACCCTAAAAACATTCATGGACATACAATAGCTAGAGGCATGTGTGCTGTGATGACAGAATTTCAAAGGTTTACTTCACTAAGCGTATTACTATAAGCTTGTCTTCTACCAATTTGTGCAAATAATCATTTGATAGAACAGATTTTATTGCGGCACCAAACGGACTCTCGTAGCTAACTGTGAATGGTCTACATTTTTTATAACTTTTTAAAGAATACATTTAAATAAAATTCTTCAGAGAAGGCTGTCAAGGCATATTCCGTTAATAAACCACATTTGGGGAAATTTGTATTAATTCACTCGTTTTAAATAAGATACAAATATCTGTGTCCATAAAAGCTTATGGCAGATGGATTCTTTTTAATACCCTGTTTCTCTGCCACATATTTATTTCACTAAGGGGAATTTAGCTTGATCAATGCTATGCTGCTTTGATCAGTGATAAGTAAATTTTTTTTTTTTTTTTTTTTTTACTTAAGAGGCTGTTGCTTTCTTCAGGACCAAGTGGTAGGATTAATCTGTAATGTTACCTGATACATCTGAGATAGAAAAAGCCTTAGGAACCCCCAGTATTCCACAAACATTCCCTAACAAAAACTCAAAACACTCTGAGGCCAGTGAATATTTTTATACTTGTGCTATAAAAGCCCTGGTAGCTTTTAAATGACTTGCACAAAGAAACATGGTTATTTCAGGTTTGCCGGTTAAACAACGCTAAACTCCTTATCATGTGTTTTAACCACTGGACCACATTTCCTTTGTGGCATTGTGGTAGCATCTACTTAATCCTTTCCTCTACTCTGCCCAAACAAAAAATAAGTATGGAACCTAGGTGGACTACTGGCTTGCTTGAGATGAAAGAAGTCTTTGTCATGTACTTAGCGGGGCAAAGATTTTACCATTTTCTCTAAATGGCTGTTGCAGCCACCCAGCTCTTAGCATGTATAGACATGAAGTTATCCAACCTGCACTGTTCTTGCTTTGCTTTCATACACATTCCCTCCTTCCTGTGGCAGCCCTCCCCCCTTCCTTTTGGTCAGTTAGGTCTTGTCTACCTTGAGATGCTCCCCAGTAGCATAATCATGCACACCGTACTGCTCTTGGTGAGCTGCTTCCTAAATTGAAAACAGTGTAGCTGCAGCAGGAGGGCAAATTGGCAGAGTTAACACACCTGATGTACCCTCAGGGAGTTATCTTGCTTCTGATTTAAGGAAGCAGTATTCCCAGAGTAGCACAGCATGCTTGAGAAGGCTGGTATGGAACATAGATTTTTGCTGTGTGGATATGGCCTGAGCAGCCTTGGGAAATGTTTCTGAGAATTGCAGCACTGTAAAGTTTGAAGTTGTTTAACCAAAAATTTCGACAATAACTTACCTCCAAAGTAGTTTTCTAGTTCCAGAAACAGCCAGGACACTCAAAGAATACATCTTCTCTATTAAAGAAAACTGTGTTAACTCTGATCCTCCACTTGACACATTGTTGCAGGAGCTAAATATCTATATGCAAAGCTATATACAAGATGGATGGCATTTCCTAACCCTTGAGGGTGATTTTTAAGTCAGCCACAGCCAGGTTTTCATTTCTATACATGCAAAACATTTTCACGTAAGTTTTGTGCACTGTTGCTTACGTGCGTAAATTGGTGATGCCCAACCAGGACGCTGTGGCATTCTGGCATGCTTACAGATCCTTTCAAAGGTGCTATGGGGTGCCATGTAATGTTATTACTGTTAAGTGGCCAAACATGATTCACGACATAAATCCAGAGATTTCAGATTGGAATTCATAGTTTCAAAATCATCCTGACTTGTTGTGGTCCGAGTTCTTTGCAACAGAAGAATTGCTGTAGTACATAAAATGAGTGAAAAGTAAGCGCTGGCATTTTCTGAAGGGTGCCTTATGTCTAACAAGAAATACCTCGCTTCTGACAAGGGATACCTCAACTCTAACAAGGTTGAGAACCATCAGCCTAAATGAAAAGGTTTGCGTTGAGAGAGAGTGTGCATTCATGGGGTGGGGGGGTGAGTGGATGGGCAGAAGAGGGTGTGTGTGTGTGTGTGTGTGTGTGTGTGTGTGTGTGTGTGTGTGTGTGTGTGTGTGTACATGTGTGCACATGCCTACTCAAGTGAGGTTTTCTTCCATGCACATCTTGTCACACGTTGCAGTTACAATAGTGTAGTCAAAGACAATGTGGAAATCGTGGGGGTACAAGTTTTGGAGGCTTTGCCCTCCAGTACTATTCCAGAGGTGGAAAGTAATGGAAACGGGAAGAGTGCTGCATGTGGCCAGTGCAATCCTGGTTTTTAAGTCAAAGCAAAAGAGAGAACTGCATTATAATGAAAATCCCTTCATCTCCAAAATTGTTTACATTTTCTACATATGTTTTGATCGGAAAGAAGATGGAGAAAAGGGAAATGACCAAGGCAGAAAATATACAGTCAGTACCTGTTTTCAGTAACAATTTCTAAGGGCAGTGATGGCCTACCACCAACATTTCACCAGGGAACATTTTCCCTAGAATGTATTCAGATGACACTTTCTATAACAGCAGTGAGCACCTAGCTGTAATATACAACCATGACACTGACACATTGCTACTAACAGGTGTCAGTAGGTTTCATTATTGAATTTGCCATCACTGATGCATCTGCAATTATGCTTGTCCCACCTTTAGCTCTTCAGATGTGAAAAGAACAACAATATGCAATTTCTGTTCCATTTAAGCAGCTTTGACTATCACACATAAATTGTACAAACATATTGATTCATAGCATATAGTGATATGCTGGCCAAACAGAAATTTCTTTAATAAAAACAACTTTTAGGCCAAGGCACTCTTATTCCAGTGCAATTTCAGATATGTTTTTATCAAAGAAACTGGGAGAGAAGTATTTATGTTCTCTGTTTTCCCTCTAGAGGGAGCATTGCAGGCAAGTTCTGGAAATACTGAATGCCTGTGTTTTGTTTTCTTGTTTCGGTTTTTGGGGTTTGTTTTGAGTATTTTTTTTTTCCCCCCTTGTGGTTCATTTCTCAGTGAAAAAGACTGTCAGCTGCACTGGTGAACCCTTATTCCACCCCCTCCTTCTCTCTCTCTCTCTCTAGATAGATAGATAGATAGATCTGTATCTATCTATATATAGATATATGTGTAGTATCTGTCTGTCTTTCTGTGTCTCAGCTCCTTCTTACTCTCAATACAGAGTTATTTGAGAAGGGGAAAGGGCACTCCATATCAGATAGAAGGGTGGGTTAATCTCTCTCTCTCTCAGAACTAAATTCCTAGCCGGCTTCTGTTTTATTGTAGCTCCCCACTGACATATGTGCTTACTGCACCCTTTTACGCAAGCAGAGACGTTGGCTATCCTGCTGTAAACTGAATAAACTTCTACTGGTTCATCCTCTACCCCTTTCTCTGAAAGGGTGAAAGAAAATCTTATTTTTATATGCTTGTCTCTTGTTATGGCTTACTTTTTTTAATTCATTCAATCAATTTCAAATATATTCTCTTTTGCCTCCTTTTACATATGTACTTGCAATTGTGTTCTCTTCTTTCTGCCTGCTGATTAGTGCCAGTAACTTTCTTTAGTCCTGGGTATAGAAGAGAAGAAGCTGCTACTTCTCTTAGTTGACCCTTAGGAAAACTTAGTGTTAGTAACTTATAGCCAGTACCTTACTTTTCATACGTCAGTGGCTGCCAAATGTGGTAGATGGAGAGTCTGCTGGTTCTATTACATGTATCCAGCTGCTGAACTGCACAGAAGTCCTTAAGTAGTAGTAATAGTAATACTTGTATGTCTTCATTAGTATTTACTTTTCCATGCAAGCCTTTGGACTTTGGAGGTCAAGGGAAGGGAAAGGACCCTGAGAGAATCTCTGTATTAAGGTGTGGTCTGTGTAAGGGGGTAGGATGATTTGGATGATGCCTGTCCCTGACGTGAGTTTGAGAAGATGTTCCTCGTTCTGAATCCTTGGCATAATACTGACTGAAATATGAACACCCACCCCCTGGAAACCCCCAGATTAATGAAAATGAATCATTGGGAAAGACATGTCAAAAAGATACTTCTTTTAATTAATTTCCATGGATCCGCCAGTGTGCATTGGAGAGCTATGCTGTTTTGCAGCTGGGTAATGAATCTTCAGAGAAAAGTGTCTTTTGGCCTTTAACTTTTTTTTTTAAATACATTTTGTCATGGTTCTCCATCTTCACTATTTTCCTCCCTCTACAATTTAAGGCTCTTGAGATCTGCCAGCAGAGGAACTTTGTAGAAGAGACAGTCTATCTTTTAAGTAAGTAACTTCTTTTACAATAACTTGCATTGCATTTTTAATCTTGTCACAAAGTTATGTTGGAGAACCATGTGATGCATTGGATATGGTCATTTTACATGTTTATTCTCCTAGAAACACAGTTGTTATGTAATCAATAGAACTGTCTAACATGATTTAATAAAATACTGGATTATTTATTGTGTTTCACATCATGAATGGAATACTGTACCTGCTTTAAAATAGAACAAGGTCTAGGAGAAGCAAGGCTCTGTCTGATTTTCTGCCCTCCCCAGCTCATTTCTTTGTTTTGCTTGCATTCTTGGAACCTTTAATTCCTGCACCTGTCCTGCAGGGAAAATCGGTGGTTTTATTTTTATAACATGTTTTTGTTGAATAAATCCAGTTTCCTCAGCAGTGAAGGGACCCTGCTTCAGGATGGAAGGAATGATAAGGCATTGGGTTTGTGCATGTGTGTACCTGGACTGTGGTACATAGAACAGAAAGCAATGTCACAGTTTACCTGAAATAATAGGGAAGATATGGTGCAATTGGCCATAGAGAGGAAACTCTGCATTCAGAAAAGATTCATAGTGGGTTTACTCAATACAATGGATGGTTCAGTCCATGGTAATCCAAGTATTTTATAGTCATTGTAATTCAGTTTTGCTTGGGTATCTGAATTTCTTCATTGCTGGCTTTAATTTTCAAGAATTGAGGTGGAAGGAGGGTAGGAGGGGATTGAGAGTAAATAACACTGATTTCCTGCAGAGCAATAACATGTTTGTGCAAGCCCTGTCGCATTTAAGAGAGGCCACAGGTGTTCAGGGGAATTAGAGTAGATAATTTCAACTGTGATAAAGTCTGTAATGAAGGGTGTTTAAAACAAGGCTTGACCATCATGCACAGACCATCATAACAAGAACAGTTAAGTTTTGATATTTTTTTTTCAAGTTGGGTGGCTAGAACACATTTAAATCAGTGGGAGCTATGGATGTTCAGCATCAGGCCCATTTCTACTGGATGAGTGAGTGTGTGTGTGTGTGTGTGTGTGTGTGTGTGTGTGTGTGTGTGTGCGTGTGCGTACATGCACACACACATATGCACACTCACTCTCTCTCTCTCTCTCTCTCTCTCTCTCTCTCTCTCTTAGTGCATGTGTGTGCGAGTAATAGTTTATATAAAGTGATAGTTCACAAAACAAAACAACTCCCTCTGCTCTCTTATAGCCCTGATTCAGCAAAGCTCTAAAGCATGCGCTCTGTATCCCTTTGATTGAACCAGGTTTTGAGCAAATGGTTAAAGCATAGCTTGAATATAAGAAGGAAGTGAGGCCTTTGCTGAAGTGCTTGCATGAATTAGGCTCTAAGACTTCACCCTATGTTCATTAATTAACCAGGAAAATTAGCAGCAATACAGATTCATATCAAGGGATGGTTTTCGGTATAGCTTAAAATTTAATTTCCTTATTTTTTCCCTCTAGGCAGAATGGGTAATAGCCGCAGTGCCCTGAAGATGATAATGGAGGAATTGCACGATGTAGATAAGGCTATTGAATTTGCCAAGGAGCAAGATGATGGAGAACTGTGGGAAGATCTCATTTTATATTCCATCGACAAACCACGTAAGCAAAAGAGGCTCCAGGTCATGCTGTGTGTGGTAAAGTGCTGCAGTAGAAGACTGTTAGGAGTTAAACTGTTATTGTGCATGGCAAAAAGGATATATTCACATTGTTTTGGGAACTGTGCCAGATTGCATAGTGCAGCAGGGTATATTGTAGTGTAATAATTTTTAATGCTGAGGAAAAAGAATCCTCCAGTACCACAGTGCCTGAAGGTAATAAAAGGCAAATGCCACACTATTTGGTGCCTGGCAGTATGTATATTGTTACCTACAGAACTTCATGAAATAATATATCTCTTTCAAGTTTATATCAAGTGAGACTATATTTTATCTCCTCAAAATTGACTTTCAGACTATGTTGTTAGGAAGTTATAGCTTTTGCATGCAGTATATATACAGGAGAGGTGGCATATAAATTCTCAACTGTCAAAGTAATGATCATCCTAGAGCTTTTGGCTTTTTTTTTATCAGATTAATTATGCTAGGTTCTTTTATATCTGTTTTTTGTCTCTTCTCCCCCTGTCTTCCCCTCTCCTCCCCAGCCTTCCAAATTGGGTGCAAACAGAAGGTCTATTAGCTTACTGTGTGTCAAATGCCTACCTGTGTCTGCCTGCCTTCCCCATTCTTCTGCTCCTGGTTTAGGGTATGCATCATGTATTAATGAGGAGATAGAGCATTTGTAAAATGCTTTATGCTATATGACTTCGCTCCTCTTCTGGGACACCAAAGATTATAGAACTGTTTCTCTTTTCTGCCAGAGCCCAGATGGGTGACAGAATTAGCATAGCAACATTTAGCCACAGTTCAGACCAGAATCTGAAGTCCTTACCTGTTCTTAGACCCCGTACACAGTACATTTATGCTGCGATTAACATTTTAATCACAGGATAAATGACAAGACTACTACATGTCCGTCCAATTTAAGGAGCCATAAAATGGGAAACTACCCATAAAATTGTTCCTCATATAATGCAGAAGAGTTTTGTAGCTGGTTTGTATGGCACCTTAAATTGAACATCAGTTGATTGTCAGTTCATATCTGAAACTGGCCTGAGTGCAGTCCTTGTCAAGCCGATAATCTGTTCCGAAGTGCTCTGGTGGCCCGGTTCCATGGCCTGAGCTGATAATCAGCTGGTTGTCTGCTCCAGACCTGTGGGCACCCACTTTCAGTTTGCCACTGCTGGGATTAAGATCTTGGGATCCCTTTGCACTGGCAGGTAGGGTACGATTGGGATCTGATCCCATGCATGTGTGGCATGGCAGGAAGCCCAGTTTTTTGGATTGGGGATCAGCTCCCATAGTGCATTTAAATTTAATATCTGTCTTAACCTGTTAGAGATGAATTTGGTATTCTCAAGTAGTGTGCTTGATCCATATTGCAAAGAAAATCATTGTTGATCATGACACTAGTTTGGCGCATATACTTTTGATCTCAGGAGCTTAGTCTTTAAAGATTATGGCTATCCGAAAACTGTGTACTTACTGGGCAGGGCAACCATTCATTGCATAGCTTCAGACATGCTACCCCCACATAACTAGAAGTAGTGTACCCATGTTTACGCAATACTAGGGGAGAGGGATAGAGTATTTTGGTACTGCCACTCAGCAGTGCTAATGAATGCATTGTCACAGATCTTGCTCCCCCGCTGTCAGTTGGATTGCAGAATTAGTGCACGTGAAGCAACGTGGTGTGTTTTGAGGTTTCTAGCGCTTGGTAGATTAAGTTTGTAGCTAGTGTTCTGCATTCTCAGATTTTATTTAAAAAAAAAAAAATCCGGAAATTTTTTCAGTGTTTATCTTCGAAACATAAAAACTGGGATGAAATCAAAATGAAAGGAAGAAAAAGAAAATCAGTTTAAATCAGGGACAAATTGGTGGTCAGGGAGGAAGGGAGTAAAACTAGGACTAGGGAAGGGGTGGGGGAAGGGGCAGGGGAAGGGGCATGGCACAGCCCGTTGGCCACTTCCAGGTCTGCAGCAGGGAGCAAAGCGAGGGGAGCTGTCAGTGGGTGCAGGGTGGGGGGGGGTACAGCTCTTGCTGCTACATGCCCCCCAGGAGGGCTGTGGGCTGGGGGGCCTGTGCTGGGCTCTTTCCAGGGGGCACGTGCCCCTGGATCAATGGCAGGAAGCACGTGGTGCTGTGCCCTGCCTTTCTTCCCTGGCTGCATTTGTGCTCCTCTCCCCTAGTGCAGCAGTTTGCTGCTGGGCTACCCTGGCATTTGGGGGAGGGGGAATGGGACATGGCTGAATGTGGAGTTGGGGGACCCAACCCTGGCACCGGCACCTCCCACCCCACCCGGGGTTAGAGCTGGGAGCCCCATGCCCCCAGGCAGCGTCTCCAGCCACCCTCTCCTGACCCCCACATAGCCACCACCACCCGATGGCCCTCATATCGCATGCGGCCACTGCTGCCACCCCCCTTCCCCCCAACATCTGGCCAGAAACCTGTGCCTCAGGTAACTGGCACTTTTAGCTTACCAGCACCACACATTTTTCTGTTCAAATCCTTGTTAACTGGCCATTCCCCACTCATGCTGGTTAACAGGGATTTGAACTGAAAAACAGGTGTAAATCAGTAAAAACTGAATGACTTAAAAAAATCAGGGAATTTATCAGTGAAAATTGGTAAAAACGGAGAATGTGGAACACTATTTGTAGTGTACCCGTGGCCTAAATTATCAGGAGCTGGATTGGAGGAAAAACCTCAAGCTCAGCTTCTAGAATTTTATCTGCCTTCTCAGCCTGCACAGTCAGTTAGGTGGTCTTGCTCTGTTACTTGGACCAGGACGGAGATACTGTCTCTCAAATTACTCTCCTCTCCTTATTCCATGTAGCCAGTTGGTTGGCCAAAAATTCAGAGCGGGGATGGAGGAAAAATGCACTGTGTGGGCTTAGTTACGCGGGCAAAATCTAACTGGAGTTCATTGAAGGACCTGAAAATTTCTTAGTATCTATTCTGTACTTGAAAAACAATTGTATTGAAATTTCAACTTCTTCTATGTGATGAGGTTCCCTGAAACCTTCACTTTCTAAATTAAACTTCTAACTTAAATTGTGTGCATGTAATATGTTGTTCTCTTTTGAGTTCTTGCACCATTAGATACTCTGGGATTTACTTTCCAGAGTCTCAAAGACAACCTTTAAGGAGTGGTTAGTCATGTATGTCATTGTCTTTCCTTCTTGAAGAGAGATGTGTACAAATAAAGGTAGTTTCCTACAAGAAATGCATGAAAAAGGCTTAACATAGGCATTATGGCAATTCTGTCAAAATCAGGTGAATGTTGTGGCTTTTGTCAAAACACGTTTGAATCGGGCATCTTATTGGAAGTTAATTTTGCTATTTTCTGCCTATCTCTTTCTGCAGCATTTATTACTGGCCTGTTAAACAACATTGGAACTCATGTTGACCCCATTCTTTTAATTCACCGTATTAAAGAAGGAATGGAGATTCCTAATTTGAGAGACTCGCTGGTGAAAATTCTTCAGGATTACAACTTACAGGTAGCTTCCTTATTTTCTGTCTGCCTCAGTGATATTCATCCTCAGAGCAATTGTAGAACATTTTTGTCTTTAAACGTTCTGATAAGATAGCAGGCTAATCAAGAAGCAACCACTTGCTTTTGTATTGAGATGTTTCTATTGCGACACTCCATGTTCAAAACCCAGTTTCACTATTTGTGAAACCTTAATCAAGATTTCAGAAATGACTGTCAGGTCGTCGTCTTAGTGAGTTTTTGTGGTTCCATGTAACTCTTGATTCTCTTCTACACCCTGGCTAGTAAGTAGAATAGGGGGGGACCCTAGGTTATTTTATGCAAAACTATCCCTACTTTATCATGTCTGTGAGATCTCCATCTGCCTACTGTTCTATTTGTTCTGTCCCAGATGAGTCCAAGAATTATGAGCTTAAAGGGGACTTCACTGGGTTACAGCACTTCGCTATTATATGGGAAAAAATGTTTGAGTTGGTTTGCTTGGCTGCCAGTTTCCTGAAATTTGCTACATAAAGAAATGTGCTACTTTGCTAGTGCTTTTGGGGGACAGAGATCCAGATACGTTCTGATACAGTTGATTTTATTTGCTATGCATAATGGCCTAAAAAAACCCAGAAGGTCCCTATCTACTACTGTGGGCACAGTAACATTGTTTAAAGTAAGCAAATAGTCAGTGAAAAAACTGCATTCCCAATGGGCATTTTGAAACCAAAACTCTCTGTCCCTTGTAAGTCACCGCTCCCACCTACCTCTGCCCTATTCAGTCCTAAGCTTCTGAAAGGCAGGCCCTAGAAAGCTTAATGATCAGGAGTCCTGATTATTTCAAGCCAAAGATAAATGCACTATGGGCACTCAGAAAAAAATTTCAGTTGCCTGTTGCATCAAAGGGGAACCAGTTTGAGCATGCATTGATTACCATTAGGCCAGTATGGCATGGGGAGAGCCAGCCTTTTGAATAGGTGGATCATTATCATTTTAAAACTCTTTTGTTTAATAACATAGACTTTAGATAATGGCCATGTACAACAAGCATTACATCTGTGCTGGGAGAGAGGCCTCTCTCCCAGCACAGAGAAACTATGTAGCCTTTCAAGTACTTCCTTGCAGAAAAAAAATGGCTGTTCTGCAACGAAGTTCTTCCTTCAACCAGGAAGTTCTTGCCCCCTCCTGTGTGGGGAAAAAAACGCCTAACCCCCCAACACTGGGCAGGGGCTCTTCTTCTGTTGTGGGAAACCTCTTGGAGCCTGGAAGGGTTCCAGACATGGGAGAATGTATGTCCATTCCTGGTCCCTGGGCTTTAAATGCCATCCTTACCACCCAGCTGGGTGGCAGAGTTAGGGATTGCAAAACCACAGGGCCTGGGAACCAGAGCCAGAGAAACTATCCCAGCTGGCTTTAAATGTCACATATGCTGCCCAGCTGAGCACTACTCACAATTTAAAAGTTGGGAAGCTAGAACCTGGTGTTTAGGACCTGGCATTGAGGAAGCTGTCTCTGGTCCTGCTTCCCTATGCCTCTGGCTGCATGAGAGGTGATTTAAAACCCAGAGGGCAATACCCAGCCTGCCCCCTTCCTGGCAGGGAAGAGGACAGGGTGTCAATTAATGGATTCCCCTAAAGGTGGGGATGGCCCAGGGAGCAGCCCTCTAGTGTCCCCTGGCTGGAGAGCTCACCTGTGTAACTCTAGCCAGAGGCCTGAAACACATGTATGCTCAGCTCTGGGCCACTTTTCTGCTGGTAAAAATGTCATAAAAATTGTACAGAAATTCTTACAAGTTGAAATGAACACCTATCCATGGCCTATGATTTTCAGTACTCTGAGAGAGAATTTTAAGCTGTGAATTGTTTGGCTCTTAGTTACACTTCCATTAAACATAAGCATCATATGTCTGTATATTAACATTTTGGTGTATTGAATAATTGTTTTTGATCTGTTGGGGTTTGCCCTGACTTTAGCTATAATTACCTTTTAAGGTAAATGCTACACTGGATTCAACATTTATGTATTAATCTCTTTGCTGTCTGTGCATGTCTTTGCCCTCTACACTGCTAGTTTTGTTGTTGTATCAATCATAGTGGAACACTTTGGCATGTCCAATACAGCCAGCAGCATGAGATGCAGTTTGTAACTGCAACTTAACATGCCATGATTGTGGTGTGGTCTAAATCAAAACTAATTTAAATGTTGCCTTTATTGGAATAGTTAGACGTGCTTAAAAAGCACAGTCAATGCCTGTTAATAGTAATGTGTCAGAACGCAGGTTCTACATTGCCTTTAATCAGCTGTGGCTGTTGTACTTTGATGACATTCCTTACGTAGGAAGGAAAGCATTCCCAGGGGCAATGTTGCTAGTAAGCAGATGTTGCTTTTACCAGAGGTTTCTGGAAACAGACATAGCCTGCATACCCTTTTCACTGTACCTCCTGATGGGTTTTAAATAGCTATGTTTAGGATTAGAGTAATCCATTATCTTCAAACTGGTGTCTGAAATTTGTTGTACAATTAAATGCTTTGGGTTTTATGTGAATTCATTTAAAACTAGATTCAGATAACTCCATTCTAATATTACAAAAGCCTTTGTCTGTCTGTCTGTAATGCTTTATTTGTTCTCTGATTGGTTGTCTGAAACAAGCAGTCAGAGTGCTCCAACAATGTTCCGGACAGGAGGCAGTGGCAGCAGTGCAGCAGAGCACCTCCATGATGGCAGAGCAGGGGAGCGAAGCCAGCGCTGCAGGCGGTGCAAGCACAGGGTGCTGGCTGAGGGGGATGGCAGGGTAAGGTCCCTCCCCCTGCTCCTGGGAGACAGCAGCGGCATGGGGTGGTGGGTGGCAGCACTCTGTCCCCACCCCCCCCATCATTCCTGATGGGCAGTTGGTTAGTATGATATAATATGATATAATATATATCATATATTATTGACATACACGTTCAGATGGACAAATATAAGAATTTACTCATTACTAATATATATATATATAAATTCCTCCTGCCCTTTTGGTATGATGCCCACTGAAGTTTAGGGTCAAGCCAAGTGTTGTATAAATGTTGCATTTGACTGATTTATTTCTTTTGGAAAGAGGAGTTTATATCCCAGCTCAGCCCTTTATCCTTCAGTAAGGTAGAAAAATTGAACGTTATCCAGCTTACTGTGTGGCAGCAGTGAGCACAGACTGGGAACCTAACATGCTCTTCAGTACCTGAAGTTATGGTCTTTTTTTATATATGGTATTTTAAGGGGGGTTTTTTGTTCGCTTTTTTACTGCTCTTGGTATCTGAACAACTTGGCAAGAAACCATATATACGAAGGCTATGCTTTGAATTAAAGATACAGTTGATTTTGTTCATTGTTGGCCTATGTAGTACAAATGTTGTAGTTGGAAAACCCTCTTCACTTACTGTAGTACTGATGCAACTGGGGATCGGTTAATTTGGATTAGTTTGTATAGATAGACTATAATTTATCTTTAGCTTTTTGGCACTCAGACTATTAGTTTTACATTACCATCATTAAAAATCAGTAAGGAAAAATGAGACACTGTCATTAGTCTTTCTGGAGCATGGACTTCATTTCTTCTGTGTCCTTTTCTATTTTTCTGTTTCCTGTCCCCAAGCATTTTTGTAAACTGCCAATTTCCCACTCTTCCCCATGATTCATTTTCTTTAACCTCATTTTGAATTTCTCTTTCTGTCAACCAGTCTAGTCCAGCCCCGCCCCCCAGTGCTTCAGACACACTATGTAAATATTAACTGGGGTAAAGCTGAACTGAACCAGTATATCAGTCCATGTCGGATTGGCACCAATACAAGGAAAACTAACATTATCAGCAATTGGCTTTTTTGGGGGCCAGTGTACCTGATTAATGTCACCAAGAAATGCCGTGTGCATGCATACAGCGGTAGCATACACACAGCCAGGAATACAGCTGGGCAGCATGGAGAGCAGCATCTGGCTAGTAAGTTTGTGGGGGGGGAGGAATAAGGGATGGGGGGCCGGTTGAGGCGCTCCCTGTTGGGGAACAAGTGGGGTAGGGCATAGGGTGGACCCACAGGTGGCTCGTCCAGGGCGGGTGGGGAGGGGAGGCGGCAGAAACACTAGGAGGGGAGGCTGTGAGGGGGCTATGGCAAATGTTGAGGTGGCTGTAGCCCGCCCCATAGCGCCCCACCCAGCACTGCCATTGCCCCCACCCCTGCTAGCCCCAAGTGCGGCCCCAGCCCAGCCCTTGCTGAGAAGAGGCCAGTGCAGCCCCTGGCCCCCAGCCCACCCTTGCCCCATGCACAAATCTAGGGATAATATGCCACTCCCCCCTGGGGGTGCGTGCAGCAGCTGAGAGCTTCCCCCTCCATCCCTACCACCTCTGTGCCCCCTGGACAAGCCACCCACCCACAAGTTTGCCCCGCATCCTGCCCCACCCCAGCTGGGCAGCACCTGCCTCTGCCCCTGCCCCACCACGTGCCTGCCTACTCCTTCCCTCACTGTGAGGACCTCAATCTGCACCCCTCCCGCCATGTCCTCTCCCTCCCACAGGTTTACAAGCCGGATGCTGCTCTCCAAGCTGCCAGGCTGCATATCAGCAATCAAATCGGTATCAGCCAAAATTGCTGGTTAATTATCACCCATCGGTATTGGCCAAAAAATCTTTATTGGTGCATCCCTAATAGTTGGAACACTTCAGAGAAGCAAACAGCCCCAAAAAGCCCAGATATAGGGACAACCCGAGATATTCTCTACCTTACTGGTGCCACCATCAGCATCATCTAGTTATATTTTTACCCATCTTTATGCCACCAGGAATCCTTGCAATTCTAGGTAATAAATTCATAGTTTAATGTGTATTTAGTTGTTAGTACTTCACTAGTTACACAAAACACTATGCACTTATATATGTCTGTGACAGTTGTTTCTGTGCTTAACTCGTCCTCACCTGCAAAAGTTTGTTCCTTGATCTCTAGCACTATATGTTCCTCTTCATTGCTTTTACAAACCTTGTACATTTTTTTTTTTTATATTCTGAACTTCAGACTTTATGCAACTGTGCATATATGTTACTGCTGCTTGACTAAGCAAAAACAAAAGTGGCAATAAAATAAACTACCCAATTCTGTTAAGAAAAACTGAAATAGAACATTTGTGAAATTTTCCCCTTTTTTTGTTTTCCAGTCCACCCAAATGCTGGAGCAAGAGATTATCTATCTCTGTTTTGGAAGAAGCTCAATAGATCTGAAAATGTGTGTGTTTAGAAAATTTGCTCCACCTTCCCATATAGCCCATATTCAAGGAAACCACTTAACTCTGAGCTTAAAGTTGAACATGCAGTTAAGTCTGATCTTGAAGAGGAATGGACTTAAGTGTTTCCTTAAGTGCCTCCTTGAATCAAGGCCAAAGAATTATGATACCACTTTTCCCTCGATATCATATTATGTTTCCTCAAACTTCAGTTGTATAAGAATGCATTAAAGCATTTCAGTTGTTAGGGATGCTGATTAGTATAGAATAGTGACAATGATCTGGGGTCTCACTGTGTTCAGTTACTAAGCCAGTGATTGAAACCCATCTCAAAACAATGCCAGTTCTTCAAGGTGAAGGACAAGCTAGAGTTACCCATATTTTATCAAAATTATTAAATGTAATAAAATGTCCTCTAAAGCCGCAACTTTAAAGTTCTTGTTTTTTATATCCACCTCCTTGAATCTTTCAATGAGATGAATATTAAATCTTAAATAACGTTGACTCCTGATGATTTCATTTTAATTTATATAGCTATAAAATTGTTCATTCTCTTAAAAATTGGTCTACTCATGCATCAAAAGTGACACATGCCTAGGAGCAGTGTTTATTTAAGAGAGGATAAATCACTATTCTGCTGTGGGCATTTTTAGCATAATTAAATCACAATCAAATCTCTGACAGGCACACCAAGTTACACTGAGCTTTTTATAACAAAGCAGTAATTTACTGCTTTAATTCCTGCTTTATTTTCAAATGTGTTGAAACCTTGAGTCCTTGCTTGAAGATGGAAAGCCAAAACCACACTTTAAACACTGTACATAAAATAATATTGACAGCATACCTTAAAAACTAATTACCGTACTTACTTGCATCATAAGAGTATTTCCTTGTCAACCAGCCGTTGGCATTTATTATTATATTGCTGCAACCTTTCAATTCCATTAAAATAGAAGCATAAAATGTTCTTCTGTAGAATGAAGGTTTCATTTGTATTAAATTTTATTTAATACAAATACAACCTTAGGCATATTATAAATTTCCAGATGGAAACTTTGGTAAGATGTGCAGCTACTATAAAGGTAAAATAACTTATTAATTAAAACAAGCTCTTTGAAAGCTAGGTCATTTTCATTTACAAGTACTGTTTGAATAACGTCAAACACTAAGAGTACAGAAATGTGCCTGACTAACCTTAAGCCTTCCCCTCCAACAGTGTATTTTGAGCCAAAATCCTCGGACTGGTCCATTTCCTCCCTAATATTAAAGGTAATGGGAGCTGGAAGAACTATAATCCTGAAAATAAAGCCTCTTATTTTGTTGTCTACCTGTAATTTTAGAGCTTAACTTTTTAAACACTTGCACCTATAGACTTTGGCCTATATTTCTGTGGCCAGTTACTTAGAATGTATAGTAAGTGTGGTCATACTTAATTAATGTTCACACATTTTGAATGCTTTGGATGATGAAGTAAGTAGAAAGCATTAGGTCTTACACTCAAATGTATACTGTTTTTAATGATACTGGTTTACTTAGAGCCCTGGCACATATTACACATAAAAGACATGATTAACCAGTTAATCACATCTTAAGTTGTGACTCGACCACACAATAAAGCAGTTAATAGCACAATAAAGCAAGGAACAAGCCCCAAAGTTATTACACAAATAGATGCCTAATACACATACCTTTACACAAACAGATACCTAATAACTTTGTGGCTGGTTCCTATCCCACCATTAGTTGAACATGTGGGCAAGCTGGGCTCCCAGCCCTGAAGGGCATCCTCATGGCTGGGAGCCCCGTCATCTGGCAGGGTTCCCAGCCACAGGAGCTTACTGCTTGCTGCTTGGCCCGGTTTAGCCAAGGGGGCTCCCAGCTGTGGGAGTTTGCTACTTGCTGGTGCAGGGGGAGCCTGGGAGCATGATCCCAGGTTCCTCCTGCACTGACAGTAACGCATGTTGGCGTCTGATTCTCAACCCTGTAACCACAGCTTCAGTCATGTACATGTGGCGTGGCAAGAAGTGCTATTGTGGGGATCAGGCATCAGATCCCAAAGTGTCTTTACTTGCATGTCTGCCAGGGGCCTTAGAAATACAAACTCCCTCATACCAGTTCAAGCTTTCCTGCTGGAAAAATAAGACTTCTACGGTTATACTTACTGTAGTTTAAAAAAAAATCTTTCCTTTAACCAAAGCTTTTTGCCAGTAAAGCTGTTATATAGATTAGGTCAAAGTCACCATTTCTAAAGTATTGTAAGTATCATTAAAGCCACTTCTGTTTTTTTTAAAAAGAAACACTTGCTGTTGATTATGATGAAAGTATATTTTATTTATTTCTAATAACATTCCCTGACATTTACCTCGCTAACTTTCAAAGTATTTAATTTTATATTTTTTTATATCCAGAAACTTTGCATTTTACTTTTAAGTTCCATGCATCAGCGAGTATATGAAATAAGGAAGATGGAATGATTCATACAAAGTGAATGTTACGTGACCCTATGCCTGTATTCATTTAAAAATGAAGACTGAGGTTTAAAATAGAAGCCCTGTGGTCAGTTTCCAGATGCTCAGTGTGAAAGAACGTATCCTCCTTCTGTCATAAGCAGTGTTTTGTTACAGTAGAGAAGACGAGTCAAAAAATCTCTTTATTTGTACATTTGTTTTACAGTTGTAAACATGTCCCTTTGTCCACACTGGTAAAATAGGTCTCTCTTTGGCTTTAGCAAATGACATAGCATTTTGTACTGCAAGAGTGCATGCAGTTTTGATTGACCTCCCCCCCAATTCTTTTTTTTTCTCCAGTCCCACAAGGAGAATACAAAAGACTCTACTGCTCTAAGATTCTTTCCTTACTTTTATAAAATATTTTATTTTTATTTTATTTTCAGATGTCATTTTACAAGCTATCCATTTTACTGGAAAGCTGATTTTTTATTTTTTTTTTTTCTTATGGCCTCTGCCAACTGAACTCTGACTGATCTAATCAAAATATTCAGCATCTTCTGCCACCCATGACAAACCACCCATTATTTTCTTTCTAAATATGATATAGAAATCTTCTGATATATGCTCTTTGTCCGACCACTAGGGGCTTTACCACAAGAGCAACAGCCAACAGTAGCACCTGTGGGAGCAGTGTCTAAATGAGATGTGTTTTTTTTGTTGCCCTTTTGTAGTAGATATTTTGGGAACCTTTTGTTTTTCAGTTTTATTTTTTAAAATTGCAAATTTGGCCTTTGATTTGGCAGAGTACTTGCACATGCTCAGTGATTTTGTGGGATTCGGACATATCCTTAATATTAACCACATACCTGAAATGCTTTTCTGACTAGGGATGGATTTAAAGCTATGATCACCTGTTTTGCTGACTCAGGACTTTACTGATTAAATCGAAGCATCTGTGGCTGGCAATTGAATTAACCAGTAGCACCTTCTCAAATGCAACATAACATAGTTGAAACAGAAGGTGAAATTGTTGTTCCATTTCAATATAAATTACTTTGTTTCTGAGGCTTTTATTAAATTGGGTAAAAGGTACTGTATCAGTTTTATCACTTTTCCGCCCCACTCTTTCCTTCTCCTATTTTTTCCACTTTCAATCGCATCTTTCTCTATGGAGGAAAAAAAGTTGGGTTGGATGATGCGTTTTCTGCAGAGGAATAATCTTCTGGCTCTTATTTCATCCCTAAAAAGAATGGGATTCTGCTACACTTATGGCTTCTTTGTAGATCTATTCCATTTTACTTTGGGCTAGTTCAGCCCAATCTTGGCTTATAAAACCTGTCTTTATCTTGGCCTTTTAGTGCCGAGTGGTCCATTCAGGCACGTTCTTTTTTTTTTTCCCTCTGCTCCCCACTGCTTTTTTTCTCTATGTATAGCTATTAAATTTAGCCAGGTCATCTTTGAACTCCCTGCACCCCTCTCAGAAGAAATCTGAGCTCTAATGTAGCTCCTCTTTGCAGTGGGATTTTTTTTCTTCTTCTTTTTCTTATAATGGTAGCTGCCTATTCTGTTCACTTATTAACAGAATAAAGTTTGACCTGATATGAAAACTCTTAACATACTTTATATTGTGGAGGCGAGATATTTGTTTATTTCTTATCTATTTTTCACTATTACTTTTCCTCCACCTTTTTTAATTTATTTTAAAGATTCCAGTTAGTCATGTAAGGGTTTCCTAAAGTCCAAAAGCATATCTACTCAAAAGCTTCTTGATTTGTAACACTGTTATACATTCTGCATTTTTTGATATAGAACTCTTTTTTTTTTGTTTGTTTGTTTGTTTCCTGCTGATAATTTAATAGTTCAACTTATTTTTGGTACGTAAGCAAATACAGTTTTCAGTAATCACAGTTAGCAGTGAGAACACACTACATATAGTGATGAAGATAGGGTAACTAATTTGCATATCTGAAATATAAGTAATCAATCTCTATGCTAGAGCTTAAATACGTAGAACATTTTAAATGAGGCGGTTCTATAAATGTGCAAATTCATGTCCATCAGCTATTCCTTTATAAAGCCTCAAGTCACTTTTTATAAGCTGATGTAGTTATTCTGTGGTTAAATGCCTTCTTCTGGAGTCCTTGGGTGAAATGAATGGAAAGGAAAAATCCACAGGTCAGAATCATCAAGATCTCTTTAGAATAAAAGAGAGAGAAATGTTGCTCTGTAAATTGCAATGCTTTGTGTAACTAGATTCAGCTCATTTTGAACCATCAGAAAGGTTTGTGTTGTATCTAATATTAAATAATACAACTGTCACTTGGGGGGGGTCCAGTTTCACAGGTTTTTTTCTTTATAGATATTTTGAGAGGGAGGCTTGTGTTCACTGTTCACTTAGCTGTGAAATCAAGCTGCTGTGATACACTTTCAGTTAGCTCTACAGCTGAAAATGGTCCAGTTCAATATGTTGTGCATCTCTGCAGTACAGTCAAAAGAGACAATTGGTCCCTTAACACATTTCATCTGTAAGATTGTTATACTTGAAATTGTGACCAAGACTTCTCTTTGGAAAGCACATGGAGGTTAATTATTCTAAACCTTCCATGCAGAATAGAGAAAAGGGAACTTGGGAGTTACTTAGGTTTGTCATATTTGCATAAACATGCTTCACATTGTAGAAAATGAAATGCCCTTTTTCTTGCAGTAATATGTAATTCTGTATAATTCAAGACCCATTGATTCCAGGCCTGGAATTACTATTATTGCCAGACAGTAATGTCCATCTAATGAAATGCATTAGAGAATAAGTGGGACTTCTACTAAGAAATAATGGTAAATCTTTTATTATTTTCTGGAAATTCAGCACTACTGTTTAAATAACATGTTGGTGGAAAACAAATTTGAACTAAAATAAGAGCTAAAGGATTCTTGTTAGTGTTGGGAATGCATATTGCTTGTAGTACATTAATAAATGTCTTTTTGAGGGGGACCTAGAAGAAAACGTAGGGACTTGTATCTTCTTTTTCTCTTTACTTTTTTACCTAGCGTTTGATAAAAGTACAGGTTGGGTAGAGTGAGGGGAAGCGTTCATGAAAGGAGAGAGACTGCCTCTGGATGTACTCTGAAGGATGTAAGAGACTAGAAATGGTGAGGCACTATAGGAAAATTTCTCTGTCCCATTTTTTTGTGGAGGTAGAGCCATGGGAGAGAGCTAATTGTGAGAAAGCTACTGCTTGTATGGTAATTTGTACAGAAAGGATCTTATGAGAAAAGAACATCTTGGAATCAGGTTTGGTGATGAAGTGCTTTGTGGGAAACTTTCTATTAGTATAATCTGTGTGAATAATCACTCAAAAGAAAGAATCAGGAATACAGTATGTATGGCCATATAGTAACTGGTTCTTTGAAACTATCTTATCCACAACCTGTCACCTTATACTAATACAAAGCCCTAGTCTCATGGGATTCTGTACTGTTGAGGGTACTGAAAGATGACTGAGGCCCCTCTACTACTTACATCCTTGTGAAGGAGTGAGTATTGGGATATTCTAGAGCACAGGTGTGACCCATGAGCACTACTAGCCAAACAGTGCTGTCCTCAGACATGGGACATGCACACCAAAAATGGTGCTCAGGTAGATAACACATCTGAAGAATCAGTTCTCTCTGCTACATTCATTCACTTATTGATTGTTTGCATAACCTACTTTGCAGATTATATTAGATGCCTAAGCAGAGTTCTTTTGTCCAAGGTTGACTATCAGCATGTTGTCCAGAGGTAGAATTGTTTACTGGAAAAGAAAATCAATAGTCATCCCAAGTGCAAAGACAAATATGTAATTTCCTCTCATTTCATATTTTATTAGTTTCAGAGAAGCTAGATGCTCAAGCATTAGTAGAGCTGATCAGTTTTTGAACATAAGGTATAGGGATGGGTTGGTTAGAAAATAGCATTTCAAACTTGAGAAATAAATTGGCTCACTTTTCATGAAATTTCTGTAACCTCTTTATCAACATTTTATTGAAAATATTCTCAAAATAAGTTATCAAGATTTTCAATTTACCATAATACCCAAGAGGTTTGCTAGTGACCGGATCATTGTAATGAAAGACCTTTTTGTGTTACAAGACACTGGATCTGACCTTCTAAAATCAGAAACTTGGCTGTTTTTTGTTTGGAACTAGTTTTTGAATATTTTATCCCTTTTTCTCTACTCTGTCTGATAGTGAAGTGTTTCTTGTGCTGGCGATTTTAAAATTAAATACTCTCATTACCTGCTGGTCATGAATGACTTACAAGTGTGTTTCCAAAACAACCTTTTGTGGATCATTATACATAAGCAAAGTCATTGTTCGTATTGATTTAGGAGTGTTTTTAACATTTGGTACAAGGCTGCCTAAATTTTGGCTTCTTCATGAATCATAACTTTCCATTTCATTTGGTTATGGTTACAAAAGTTTGCTTCCTTGGATATTACTGGAGAATATCACCTACTCCTATTTAAGTTCAGCAGTTTTGGAAGCCTTGCAAATGAAGATGCTGAGAGTGCTTCAGATGTTGATATGATATTTGCAATAAGCAAGGCATTTGCTACATTAGTTTTAAGAATGTCCTCATGATGTTTGTCCAGACATAATGGAGCTTTTCTCTGTCTCAGTATATAAAGGTTTACATAACTCTTATAGTTGTTTTCTTTTGTGTGTTAGATTTTGCTGCGTGAGGGGTGCAAGAAGATACTTGTGGCTGATTCTCTTTCTCTGTTGAAGAAAATGCATCGTACTCAAATGAAAGGAGTCCTTGTGGATGGTGAGTTCAAATGAAATATGGTAGCCTTCAAAAATTTAAAGCTATGTGCTTTATATGCTGATCAGAGGTAGCCAACAAAGGGTTCCAGTGGAAGTTTACCAAAGACCCAGATATTGCATGCAACTTGTAAAACATGGAGTAGAATGCAGCCAAGCCTCTTTTTTTAATGGGGAAATAATGCCTCTGGTTAGCACAGATCCTAGCCTCTACTGTTTTATCTTGACTTGAGTAGTTTCTGCTCAGATTATGATATAAAACATTGCATCTTGGGTTCTGTAACCTTCAAGGGGTGCAAACAGCTGTACATGCCTACACAAGCATTCAGTTAATCAAAACATTAACTAAACAAGGAATTGTAATACAATGTTTAGAGAGAGAGAAACATATTTTAAAATGCCAATGAAGGGAATGAGGGGGAAAGTAATTCTAAGCTTAGAAAGTTAGAAAAAATATAGATTGAAGAGCAGAGTTCCTGATATAGGCAGTCTTTGGACTTACGACACAATTGGTTCCTGAAAACTGTGTCTTAAGTCGAAACGTTATAACTCAGAACCAGTTTTCTCATAAGAAACAATGTTATAAATGGGGTTGGTTCCTGAACTGAGGCCCAATACCCTATTTTTACCAAAAATACCCCAGAATTTTGTACTTGATCAATTATAGATGAGTAATATAGCTACATTAATGTATTTATATTGTAAATAGCAATCATATTAATTTGGAAGGACTTCTTTGAGGTGACTTTGTTGGACTTTTTGAAGGGTTCTTGGCTGCAGGTTTTTCTGGAGCCTTGTCCGCTTTCTTAAACAAAGCGTCCAAGGAAGTTTGGACAGATGTTCTTCAGGGGGATGGGTGATGCAGCAAACTTGTTCGCTGGCGTGGTGTCACATTGGATCAAGTGTTGCAAAGTCAAAACTGACGTCAGGAACTTGAAACGGTGTCAATTTATAAATATTGTAAGTGCAAAACATTGTAACTCGAAACATAAGTCAAGGACTGCCTGTACATGCATGTGTACATGATTAATGATGCATATGTACAGTTTCAGAACATTTCATGTGAAACAGTAACCATTCTTTTGCTCTTTCACAGCTCTTCTTGGGTCTTCTGATCTGTCAGTTTAGGTTCTTAAATTGTCCATTCACTACAGAATCTGAGTACCTTAAAACATGTCTTCTTAATAACTCTGCTGCTTCTGTTCCATACTTACATCAATAATAGATTACATAGAGTATTTCAAACAATTCCTCAGAGTAGCATGGAGCATTAGGTCCTGGAGGTACTTTTCTACAGTTATTTCTGTGGCAGAGGTAATAAACATAACCTTTGTTGTCTTTCAACTTTTTTAATATGTTTTTTCTTTCAGAGGAGAACATCTGTGAATCATGCCTCTCACCTATACTTCCTTCAGGTAGGACATTTGCTGAGGAAAAAGAAATCAAAAGCTTACTGTTTTTGGAGTAAACCTCTTGGCTAAGTCTTTGGCTATCCTTCAATATGAGGATATCATCTGCTGGGGCGGGGGAAATGATTGGTGAGTTTTAAGATGGCTGAAGAGTCCAATCTGTGCTGTGCAAGTTTTTTTTTCCATAGATGTGACAGGTAGTGCCATGGGAGGTGCACAGCTATTGGCAGGGATGTTGTGCACTTTCTTGCCGCCTCTTCCATTTCTCAGCTTCCTGAGCAAGACGGTTTTCTTTGAAGTGTGCTATAGTTTGATAGATGATACAGCGCAACTGAGACCTGTTACCAGCTAGCACTTCCCAGTTTGTAAGGTTAATGCCAACCTTATTAAGATAGACAAGGTTCTTTGGGCAAATCTGATATCTTTTGACCAACTGAAATAATTGGAAAAAAAATTTTTAGCATACTTTTGGGTTTAAAAACCCTTCATCAGGCTGATGAAGCATCTGCAGTTGGTGTGTGCTCTTACTGGAAGGAATGAATAATAAAGAAACCAGAGGCTGGTATTCATGCAAGAAAGCCAGTCAGTGAAGATGTAAATGGAGAAGTCAGTGGGTGAGACAGGCTTGGCGGGGGCGGGGGGCAGGGGAGGAATAGGGAATGAATGTAGCTGGTAAGTAGTGGAGAGGTACCTGGGGACTAAGATGTGAGGCTGGTTATAATGTGTCATAAATCCAATGTGTATATTTAGTCCATGATTTTTTGTATCCAGGAGATTGATGAAGTGAAGTTCATAGGTTCATCTGTGAAAAGTGTTTTGTAAATTCTCTTTAAGGATTAGAACTGAGAGATTGTAGAGAAGGTGATTTTCTTCTGAGAAATGTGCCCCCACTGGTAATTGGGTATTCCTATCTTTAATAGATTTCATTCTGGCACACAGCTGTTGTTTGGTCTCTCCTACCTATTTTCCATCAGGACATTTGGTGCATTGGATGAGATGTATTACATTTCTGAAGTTGCAGCTGTAAGATCCAGGAATGCCAATGGTTCTGTTGTGGAGTATAGTAATTGAAATAGTACTCCACAACAGCCTGGCAAAGGGTTTTCAAACCCGAAAGCTTGCTAAGAGAAATTTTTCCAACTATTTGAGTTGGTATAATAAATATCAGATTTACCTTGTAGAACCTTGTCTGCCTATGTCCTTTGAACAACACAGCTTCAAACTACACCCTTCTTAAGGTATGCTTTCAGGGTGTCCTTGTAGCGCTTCTCCTGTCCTCCACGGTCCTTTTACCGTGATTGAGTTGAAAGAAGAGGATTTGCTTTGGGAGACAAGTGTCAGCCATCCACGCACAGTGGCCAGCCCAGTGGAGTTGGTGTTTCATGATCTTTGACTCAGTGCTGGTTATGTTAACTGCAGGGAGAATGCTGGCATTGGTGCAGTGGTCGTCCCATATACACCACACTGTAGACCGGGATCCTAGTTTCTATCTGCAAATCCTGGTCAATAAAGACATGGCAAAGCTGCTTTCTTAAAATGATATGTTCTATTTCTATATCAGGACTGACTGACTGGGAGAGGTGGCTGCCAAGGTATAGGAAATGCTCAATGGTGCAACTTGTGCTGGGACAGGCTGATAAAGCATCTTGGTCTTCCCAATATTAATTGAGTGTCCCAGGCTAAGATAGACACCTGAAAAAAGGTCAAGGGTGGACTGCAGATCAGTCTCAATGTGTGTAAGGATAACAGTCATCAGTGTACTGAAGATCGGTGATGCCAGTCTTGGTAACTTTTGTTTTGCTGTGAAGGTACCTCAGGTTGGAAAGCTGGCCATCAATTTAATACTTAACCCCAATTCCGGGAGGAAGAAGGTCATGGATGAGAATCAAAATCTCAGCAAGCTAGATGGAAAAAAAGTGTTGGGGGTGGTGTCACAGCCCTGCTTAACACCAGTACAGATTGTAAATGGGTCTGTCTCTGATCCATTGCAAAGGACTGTGGCACTCATTCCATCATGGAGTAGCCTGAGAATGCTGGTGAACTTCAGTGGACAACCAAACCTATCCAGGATCTTCACAATTGATGGAGTTCAAGGCCTTGGGTAGATCAACGCATGCCATAAACAGCTCCTAGTGTTGCTCTCTACAGCTTCTCCTGGACCTGTCGTGCAACAAAAATCATGTCGGTGGTACCCCACAATGGTCTAAAGCCACACTGGGATTCTGGAAGGACATCTCTGGCAAGGGGGAGGAGGCAATTCAGAAGGGTGCGAGTAAGAATCTTCCCAGCAATGGAGAGGAGGACAGTGCCTCAGTAGTTCCCACATACTGACTTGTCCCCTTTCTTGAAGATGGTCACAATGTTAGCATTCTTTAAGTCAGGTGTAGCTTCCTCATCAACCTATATATTGATGAGAAGTTGGTGAAGTTTTTGCACTAGTGCTGTTCCATTGGCTTGAAAACCTTTGTGGGAATGCCCTCTGGTCCTGGCACCTTCTTGGTCTAAGTGATGGCATGCTCCTTGAAGGATCAGGGATCAGCAAGAGATTCTAATACTTGGGGTTGAGGGATGGCCTCAGTGGTGGCAGTTGAGACCTCATTTACAGTTGAGTAGAATCTTGAAATGCTCCTTCCAGCGCTGTTCCATGGATACGTATCAGTGAGAATGGTGGAACCATCCTGGGATTGCAAGGGAGTTGGGCCACTGGAACATGGCCCATGTAAAGCTTTTATTGCTTGAAGGAAGCTTGTCATGACATGTAGATCAACAAAACTCTGGATCTCCATGGCCTTCATTTGCCACCACTGGTTCTTGATGTTCTGTAGCCTCCTCTGAAACTACAGCTTTAAGTCGGTGGTAAGCCTTTCAATTTTGCTGGTTGGAGGGTTCATTTTGCCAACTGTGGAACATGGTTCTTCTTATTGTTCATGGAATAAACCTCTTGACTAAGTACAGACAGTCGAAAAACCCAAAGATGAATTGAGTCAATCTTTTCGTGTTAGTCTAAGCTCCGTAGATTGAACTGATAAACAAATGAACAGACTTTCACTTTTAATTCTGGAAATAGCTGCATGCCTGCAGTGGCCCAACCAGAAGCCTGAGGGCACTAGAGCACACTTCCCTGCTCAGCTCTAGCAGACAACTTGGGCTAAGGCTAGCCTGCCCACCCTGCAAAGGGAGGTTTGTGCGGGAGGTGCATCCTGGGATGCTGGGGGACCGTGAGCTAACTTGAATCTGGAGGGGATCTGGGACAGAAGTTCAATAAACTGATTTAACCTAAATCAGTGAAGTCAGATACTACATCCATCCAGGTTTACGTTAAACTGATTTTGGCCATTTTGAAAGCTGTTTATGTGCACTGAACGTCTGCGTTACAGATTTGAACTGGTTTCCAATCGCTTATCCCAGCTTATGTGTAATTTCTGTCCCTAGCCCTTATCTGAACTTCTGAAAACTTTTGGCTCAGTCAATACTATGACATCTAAAGCAACTTATGCACTTTTAGCATAAGAAAATAGAAATTTTAAAATATATTATTTTATAAAGATGTATGGTAATGGATAGTGTACATAGTTGTGATACAGCAGGTGTGTTTTTTTATTTTTCTTTGGAGTTGTTTTTGTTTGTTAAATTTTTCCTGAGGGTAGAAATGTTATAGCTTAAACTAGTACAGTATCCATTGGCTTGCTATCCACAAATGGGAATACTTATGCCTAATAGGTGAATAAGCTGATTTTCTCTCTGATGGAAAAAATGAGGTATGGAGCACAGTGGTGTCGTTAGAAGAAGCAAAGCACTTTCAATTCAGTTTTTTAGTTTTCGTCTTCTTACTAAATTAATGTGCTTTAGAAGAATTGAGCATGGAATGTTTTCGTCAGCCTATAGGCAAGAATCATGCCAGAACTTTGCTGTGCTGCCTGCCACCAAAGACTTGTCCTACACTTTAGTGGTGATAGAAAATCTACCAGAGAAGGACAACTCCGTGACGTTGGTTTACTTGGTTTTTGCCCCCTATCCTGAGCGACAGAGATGGTGATACTCTGTGAGAAGTGACATGGTCCGGGTAATATGCATAGGCTTATGATTTGTTCATGTTTGGACCAGTATTCCAAGGTCCACCCCACGGCTCGTCTGTGCTCCCCTCAGGCCATACCCAGGAGTTCCTCTATGAAGCCTGCCCCATCCAGTTGCTTCTGCTCCATATCTGCCAACCCAGAAATGAGGTGATGCAGCTTCCTTAGAGTAGTCCTGAGCACATGTCCAGCTAAGGTGTCCTAACCTTGGGCATTTATACACATATATTTTAGTTCTTGGACATGCCAGAGATCTGCTGCTTTGGAACATACTTGATTAATAGAGTCTGCTCCACATGGGAGCTGATGCGCACTACGCCACTTGCAGTTGTATAAATGGCAAAATGTGCATCAGCGCAGAGAAAATGGCAGCGGTGCGCTTTTAAACTGAAGCACCTCCAACATGCTTTAGTGCGAAAGTGGACCACCACCATTCTTTGTGCTGATGCACGTTTCACTGATTATACAACTGCAAGCGACACAGTGCCAGGCGCTGTTCAAAGCGCCCAGACAGCGGTGCTTACATGCGTGCAAATGCCTCTTGTTCTCAAAGTAACTGCACTATTTTAGATGAAAATACCTCAAAAATCAGCATTAGGCAGACCTCTGGCTTTGAAAACTTGAGTCTAAACAGACTGAGCAGAAAGCTTTAAGCATTGAGACAAAAGGGTGTTATAAGTGTATTGGGCAGCAGTAACTATAAGTGGCACTACTTGTACCACCTATTAATCTGTAATTTTTTAAAAATAAATTGATCTGAAAGTGTACCTAAAACGTACATATAATAGAGCACATCAGTAGCTTTTGCATGGGTAACATATATTATAAGCTATCAAGTCTGTTTCACTGTCCTTTTTATAACATATTTCTTTGCTTCCCACTTGCAGATGCATCCAAATCTATCAGCGTGATGGTTTTCCACTGCAGACATATGTTTCACAAAGATTGCCTCCCTGTACCTAACACAGTAAGCAACCAACTTAATCTCTGTATCACCTTCGTCAAAGACAAAAGGACAAATGATTTACTGTTCCCATCCACAGAGAAGGGCGTAGGTTTATCAGGTTTTATAACGTGATTATAGTAATTATTCCTGACTCTATCTCAGTGTGCGTTTCAGAGAGCAGTGGTTAATCCAAAGCAAAATACACACAATTTAAAATAAAAATTTATGCTCTTGGACAAGAGAAATATTTTGGCTTTCTGTCATCTTGAATATGAAATGCATCTAAAAGGTATGAAATGAATGAAGTCCATTTATATTTGATGAAACCTTTCTGTTACAGCTTCAAGCTTAAAACATGATTTAATTACTTACATGCCATAAAAATAATTTCTTGAGCAAGTTGTATGCATTGGTTATTGACCTGGAAAAGAAAAAAATTATTTTCAGTTAATGACTTTTAATCATTTTATTTGTTTTTAGTTTTTTTTTTGCTGAGGTTATTTTCCTTTGCCAGAGTAATCATATTTTGTTTGTGAAGCAGAAACGCAAAAATAACTTATGTGCATAATTGGGTTAGAATTTAGAAATAAAAGCATCAAAGCAAGCACAGCAACTGGAAGTTAAGATGTTTTCCATCTGGGTCTGTTTCCCTGGAAAGCAAAGCTGTTGTCTAAAGCAGTAGTTCTCAACCTTTTGCACCTTAAGTCTCACCAACCATTTTGTCAAAAAATCCTGGTCCCACCATGGTAAAAACAAAACCCCGCTTTTTTCTAAGAAGTGTATTTTTAAGTTTATATGCATTTTCATATTATATTAATCATTAATGAAAATTTTCAAATGAGTTGAAGTCCCACCTACCCAACCTTTGGCTGAGAAACACGGGTCTAAAGAAGTATTCCCTCTTGACAAATAACATGGTAAAATTAATGTAGCAAATGAACTAAGGTTATGAATGGATGTATATTTTAGCCACTTCAAAAGGAGAGAGTAAGCTGCAGCTTGGGACTGTGCATAGTCTATTATGTCTTCATGATCCTGCAGTAATACAAGGTAGTTAAATCACCCTAACTTTGACCCCAAGTGAAGGAGGGTTGGAGTGGTTTTGCTACATTTGTATCACTACAGAATCTCATGCAGATGTAAGAGTTGCATCATAACAGCTCATATCAGTAGGATACCCATACATCCTGGTTTGGCTGGGACGGTCCTGGATTTCATAGGTCACTCCTGGCCCGTTAGTTAAAATTTAAATAGAAGTCCTAGAATTAGAGGTGTTAGGGCAGCATGGTGTGCCAGGCAGCTCCGCCTCCTTGCTGGACTGTATCCACATCCCTGCCCACTGGCCTTTGTTGCTGCATGCAGCAGCACTGGTGGCTTGAGCAGGGGCAGTGTCCTGGGTGTCCCTAATTTGCTTATGATCATCCTAGGTATCAGTATCCTTTGATATTGATAAAGTTGTTTTATCGGTCTGTACCCAAAGTATTTTTGTATTCACACGTTGCATACCGTTTGTTTAAATGGCATACATTTTTATTTTACTAGAGTAGTCCCAGAATAAGATCTTACATTTTTCCTCTTAAGAAAATAATTGTTTGTTGGCAGTTTGATCACATGTACTTACCAGCTGTATTTACTGTGACTAGTAAATTGCCAACCTGTGTTTATTCACTCAAAGAGTTGGTCTAAAATTATGATCTTGTCCATTTAGGGGCTTTAGTAAAAAATTGACTGACAAAAACTTATGTAGGGTTCTCTACTGCTTTAATGCTTCTTGGCTTAGCTTTTAGACCTTGGAATTTCAGCTACATGGCTGCTAGTCAGTGTTGTAATGGGCTTTTTAATGCCTAGACACAGTGGGACATTTTGAAGGAAAATTTAACTTGCACATAAAGAATCAAACAAGGTAAAATCATGAGTTCGTTGCATTACCCTTCTGAAATTCTAATTTGGGCAAATAATTTTCATATGGATTTCTGCAAAATACGTCGTAACTGAAGACGCATTTTTTTTTACTTGCAGGCTTTCCCAGTTCAGTTCTGCAATATCTGCAGTGCTAAGCACAGAGGACCAGGCAGCGCAATCTTGGAGATGAAAAAATAGCATTGTCCATCCTCTCAAGCATGTCTGTGATGATGTGGAATGCCACTGATGTTGATGTTGTTCAAAGACTTGTATATATTCCCAAGTAGGGTTTAAAACAAATTTCTGTAAATTACCCACACACTGAACATCTTTCTGTCTGTAGCCAGAAAGAAAATGGCAAAAGGAATACATCTTTGTTACAATAATATGAGGCCAAATTGAGACCGCTATTAGACGCTTGCATGTAAATATGAATCCAGCTTATTAAACTACCCAGTTCTTGATTCAGTAAGCTGCTTTAAGCATATGAGTTGCTTCTAAACCTGTGAGTAGTCTTTTTTTTTCACTGGGAATCTTTAAGTATCTTGGTGACTTCAGCCCTAAATTAGTAAATGTAACAATAAATGCCAGTTGTGAAACTGACTATATGGTTTTATCTATCTTGTTAGAAACTGGTTATTTTATCAGTTACACACATAAAGGTCATGTGTGTATCAGCTTCTTTAGGGTTAGTTCAGTCAGTTAAGCAAATCCTCAGACTTTTTTTTTAAAGTTTTCAGTGTGCTATTCTGTTACTCTGAAGCATAGTTACTTTGTTTGTCATTAGTTGTTCCAACAGAGAGAAAACATCTGGGCTTTAAACATTTTATTTCCAAGATTACCTTGTGAGATAATGATCCAAAAGAAAGAAAGTATGAAGAATGTAATCTTAGGTCAGCAAAAATTCAGTAATTTTTCTTTCTTCCAATGTTCTTATTTTCATTTACCCAATGGAAATGAATCTTCAAAATACTTCATGGAAAAATAAGTCTTATTTTTCTCTGATAAAACTATGAATAAAAGTTCCCTTTCTAGTATTTGACGCTTTAAGGTAAAAAATGCAGTGTCCTGAGTCAAATTGTGAACTATGACTAAGTTCTATGCCTTATTGTTGAAACTGTAGCCTCCATTTAGTTCAACTCCTCTATATTATATGTACAATACAGGCTGTATGTGAAATGTCTGTGAGCTCTTCTGCTCACTCTTGCAGTATACTCCTTTCTCTTTATAAATGAGAGAAGGCTGGCCTCCCAGGTAACATAAATTGGCTTTTCTCCATTGATATCAATAGAATGATACCAGTTTACATCAGCTGGCAACCTGGCCTAAAGTACCGAGCAAAGCCAGTGCTCGTTTCTTTGTCATCCTTCTGTTTATGAATTAATCCTCAGTTTGCCTTTGTTCATGCTGGTGGTGGTAGTAAAGCTGCATATCACAGCTATAGATATGTATAGTTAATATTGGCAATAAAATTGTTGCATTAGAAATATTATATATTGTATTATTTTAAAAAGTAAGTAATAGAAATGAGACTGTAAGTGTACAGAGTGAAATTACTTTCCTCAGATGAGGTCTATGCATTACTAAAACTCTCTAAATAGGGTCTTCATGACACATGAAGGTTGAATTTTATCTGAAGTGACTATAATCTAGTAATTTTAAAGTGTACTGCTAAACAATGGGGAGCACACATAATTAAGTACATGACATACATCTTACTGCTCTTGTACACTTTATCACAGTTCCTTTTGATTCACCTAGTGAATTTGTGTGCTCTTTATCATATCATTTAGGCTATTATATGGCCATAAACAAGTGGTGCCATTTTTGTTGTTTCCTAGCTTTCTGCAGTATTTGCTGAGAAAGTATGCTTCATGTGCTAGAGTTCTCTACTTTTTTAAATTTCCTAAATCACAGAAACTTAGGGACCATTTTCTTTGTTCACATACAATTACACCATGTGGGGTTATAAAGCTGAGAATTTTGTTTTAAGTTACAGCAAAGAAGATGTTTGTTTACTTCATTTTGGCCTTAAATTCCCTGAAGCATAATAGTGTTCAGTGACTTAATTTGCTAGTCTGCCACCACTGGAGACCATGCTTGTGTTGTGTACTTGCACATACTGTACATTATGCAAGTAATTTGAAATCCCTGCATTACTATCTAATCAAAATAGTCTCTACATCCAAAATGCCTTTCATTTTTTGGCTGCAGGGACTACCCTTTTCATGTTATTGAATTCTAAATGTGGTAATCTTGAGTCAGTAAAAATGTGCAGTAGTTTTAGTTTTAAAATCTTTTCTTTTTTCCTTCTGACAAACTTTTAAATCATAGGGCATGTCCCAGGTTAATTTCTAATATATTCAGCCACTCCAGTGCTTTTCTTTTGAAGATTGCATTTGAACTGAGAAGCAGCTGCAAAAAGTTACATAACATTTCAGCAGAGAATAGAGTAGCATTTAAAGAAGCTCCACTGAAACTGGGGAAGCTGTCAATCCACTTATCAAAGTGCCTGCAATTCCTACTTCAAGTGAATGTAAACTAGCAGCTACAAACTGTGCACAGAGATTGCCATTGCAGAACATTGTACTTAGCCCATCACTTCTTCAGTGGTAATTAGTGCTAGGAATATGGAAAACCTGGTAATGGACCCAGTAGTATGCTATGGATTTAGGTTGGGATGGCTCACCTTGCCATACCCAAGCACACTGACCAGGTAAATGTTTGCTACTTTTCTCACTCCCTTCATTTTATCACTGTACTTTGAGAGTCCCTACAGCTGTTCATTTGTACATTGATTTAGAGACTTGATCATCCTGTCATTCTGATATGGACAGCGCCCTGTGAAATCAGTATTTGGAGCCCTGAGTGAAATCCTGGTCTAAGTGCAGTCAAGGGTGTTGTAACAAAGTGAGTCTGCCCCCTTTAGACCTGTGAGCCTGAAGCCAGCCAACCTGTTGTGAGGCTGAGCCCATTAAGGACAAAGCATGGGCCTGGTAGAGTGGCTAGTCAGACCCAGCTGGAGAGGCCTGAGAAGTCCTATAAAGACTAAGGGAGCTCAGTAGAAGAACGGAGGTGCAGGACCCAGGTTTGCTCTTTCAGCAGACCCTGGAAGGCTTTGAAGCGAAGATAGTTTATAGAAGGCCTGGGGAGATGCTGCTAGGAAGCCCCTGAGTTGAGGGTAAAGTAGCTTTTAATTGTTTTATTTTGGGAATAACCAAAGTGGAGCAACAAGTGGTACCCTGAACAGGCTTTGACCTTAGTATCTGAATCCTCCTAATCTGGGAAGCCGGCCCTAGAGCATGCCCAGGTTTTGCACGAATGTCAGTAGGGGCAGAATTTGGGAACTTCAAAGTGTTGTCTGTTCTGAAAAGTGACAATAGGGCATTCTGAGGCTATTGTTGTCTTGCGCTTTGGAAAAAACAGATCTTTTAGCTGCTTTATAAGGGGAGGAGGGAGCTCTGAAGTCTGCATCAGCTGTTACCATCTCCCTATCACATCTGCATGAGCCTGTAGCAGTGCCAGTGAGCTAAGTTGCTCTAATTTAAACTCTGAATGAAGCAAAATTAAAACTGGAACATTTCACTGCACTTGTATTGCTGCAGACAGAGCCCCCGCTAGGGGTGTGCAGGGCCTGGGGCATATTAACCTGTGTGGAGCCCAGGTTGGGGGGAGCAGCCAGAGCAGAGCTGGTGGCTTTCGGCAGCGGTGGCACATGGTGGCCGTGGCAGGGCCTATGTGGGACTGACCGTAGGGCCCACCAAAGTGCAGGGCCTGGGGCGGTCACCCCGATTTCCACCCCTCCCCCCCCACCTCGGATGGTCCTGGCTGCAGAATCATGGAGGTGTAGTACAGTTGTATCAAAAGAATCATATCAGATATGGCTACAACACTTGCATCTGTCTCTACCCTTAGTTTCTCCATTATCCTGTATGCCCATGCCATCAGATGAAAAAGATGTTTTAGCTAGTTTAACAGCCATGAAGTCTACAGGGATCTTCCTTTCCCCCACATCATTACTCAAGAAAAATGTAGAAGTGCCCCCTAGCTAGCCTTGTGCTGCCCCATCTACTTCACCCTTGGTGGTATCTGCTGTAGTGATGTCTTCAGTGCTGTGCACAGCTGTTTAGAGCTTGGTTACCAGTTCTGTTGGCAAGGAATAGAAAGCAGCTCGAGTAAATAGTTGCTTTAGATCACTGAATTCAGCAGCTATGACTAAATATTCATAAGGAAAATAAAGAAAATTTTCATTTTTATGGAATCAGTGCAGGTGCAAAATTTAGAATACAAAAATGAAAATCTCTTGGCCATTTGGATCAAGCGCACAGTTATATTATTTTCTTGGATACTCCTTGCAAATGACTAAACAAGTTAGCAAACAAATAAACAAAGATGTGATAAAGAAAAGAGAAAATATAAATGACCAAACACCAAACATGAGAGCAAGTTGTGCTCGTGGCTTGGGGGAAGTAGTGGGCGCGGCCTGATAGCCGTGAGATCGGCGGTCCTGGCCCGCGCTGATTGGCAGGGGGCAGGTGGATGCAGCCCGTTTAAAAGGAAAAGCGCACGTGCCAAAAAAGCTGGGACCCACGCCATATCAGAGAGGCCTGATCACCCTCACCGGAGGTCCTACGTCCACGAAATCCCTTCCCCCCCGGACGCCCCCATCACGACCGAGTTACAGCTCTCGAGTTAACAGCGAGTTTATTCTTGAAACTGCTGTAAAGGAAACCACCTATACGAAAGTGTGAGTAAAGCATTTATTTGTTACACCGCCTCCTTAATTGTTTTTCCGTCAACAGGAAGAGAGATAAGAGAAGGAGAAACAAGGTCCCGTAACCCTTCCGTCCCCGGTCTGTTCGCGCACCACTTTTCTGGGTCCAACCACCCACCGTCAGGTTGGTCATGGCGTCACGAACAGGATCCTCGGGGCAAAAGGGGAACGAAGGAGACGTTGATGAGCTAGTCAGGTATTGCCCGTGGGGGAACCATCACTGGCCCCCGACCACAGACGCTGATACTTTATGGGCCCACGTGGCGTACCATCAAACTGGGCAAGACGGGAAGATAGGGGGCTATGTCTCCACCCAACTGAGGGCAGCGGGAAGCCGCTTAAAGAATGGGTCATGTCCGGCCTCAGCCCCGCAGTCCTAGGATGCCTCCTTTCCAGCCCCGCGGTTCTTTACCACCCGCCCGACACAAAACCAGAGGCGTTACCTAGACATGTCAAGCCTACAGGCACAGACGACCGCACTCTTGCGGAAGAGTATGCATCCAGTACCTAAAGGAGGGGAGCAGCTGCGAAACCCCCACTGATAAATTCAGATGCCCCAACCTCGATCCCGGGGGCGCCGAAAATGAAATCCTAATGGCACTCCGTGAAAGTCTTGAGACCGATGGGCGGGACACCACAGGGTGGACAGGGCAAAAGTGGAATAAGGGAAAGATGATTAATATCCTGTTTCGCTCGGTGACCACCCTACTATGACGTGGCGAACCAAACCAGCATGATGGATACGCTGACTAGGACGGCCGCGCAGCAGAGTGCCGCACAGCCCGAGACTCCGCTTAAAGATGGCACCGCGGGGGAAGAACAGGGAGTGGTCGAAAAGTTCCGGGCGGGAAACCCCGACACTAGCGAAACCCCGTTGGCCCCGCCCGAGGAACCGCCCCTGTTTAACACCCTGCCGCAGCTATATTCCGCCCTTCCCGCTGACATAGGCACACCCATTCTGCATGCGAACCCCGTAGCCTTAGTGAAAACTGTCGTCGATGGTGCAGGAACCCGCACCCTCACTACCTTCCACACACGCACCAGAGGGGAACTCCAAGAGTTGGCAAAAGACACCCGGCTAAATCCAGGTGAAACACTGGTGATTATGGTTGGGACGATTAATATTAGAACATGGGTCAGATTTAGTAGACCCTGAGGAGTGTGCTACCCTAATGCGCCAACCCGCATGGAGTGGAGGAGCGTGTAGCGACACGACTCAAATACTACGCAACCGGGTTTGGCCAATCCCTCTGTGTGCTGCCGTGGTCCCAGCACTGCTAAACCAAACTCACGCTTGGCATGCGGATCCACCCGATGACTCATCGCCCACACAGCTCCTGTATGCAATAGCGGGAGCCAGTTTCTTAACCTGGGACACCGGACAGTATCCACTGACCCTGACTCCACACCAGGCAAACAGTATTTGGCTGCATCGCTGGTGTCACGATCCTGGCAGGGTCCCTGTGTCTGCATCAGCAGTAGAGGCCTGCGTTGAAATTTACGGAGGTACAAATACACCCATGTTCCGCTTGTTATTACACCCACTGGTAGGGGGGCCGATAGGGAACATCCTAAGTAGCCTGGGAAAGCTTACCACAGTGCGAAAAACAGAACCCAAGCTCACCCCACCAGCGGCAGTACAGGCAGTGGGAGCGTGGAAAGCACCGCCTACAAAACCCCGAACTGATCGCTTGCCACGCGGACGACCACCGGACCGCACACCTGCCTTTCGGCCAGATGGGGCATCCCCAAACCAGGAAAACCAATGGAAGCTCGTCTAGTGGTGGACTACTGACAGGCGAATCGTCACTGTAACCCACTCAAAATGCCCGCCGCACAAACCGTCACAGGCATCCTCAATGGCATAACCGTGATGCAGAGGAGCGGAGAGTGGTTTGCCACCACACTAGACTTAAAGGACATGTTTTATTCAATCCCTATAAATGACCCGCATGGGATCCTTAATATGTGCGTAGGCGGACAAATGTTTTCCTGGAAGGTTTGTCCACAAGGTTACTGCAACGCACCAGCACTAGCAGCCACAGCGATGAATGGGACAATCGACAGCTTTGTTCGTCCCCACCCAAAGACCGCAGATGTTCGCATCTGGACCTATGTTGATGACATTGTCATCACGGGGCACGATGGTGCCGTGGTCCGCGTCACCACTGCGGACCTAAAGGACCACCTGAGCAATCAAGGATGGACGGTAAACCTGGCCAAGTCCATAAGCGAGCCATCCTCGGACATTAAGTTTCTGGGGACACGATTCACAGGACAATGGCGATCGGGGACGGCGCACAATGTTGCCCCGGAGTTGTCCTCACTTTGGCCGACCACACAGGCAGACTTTCAAGGCCTGCTAGGCCAGCTAAATTGGTTCCACAGTTTCATAACACCATCACATTTAAAAGTTATCCAACGGTTGCAACACCAAATTCGCAAGAAAACATGACGCCGAGTCCCATGGAGTGAGCGTGACCAAGCCGTGCTGGAAAAAGTCATGACAGAGGTTAAAGAGATGCGTCTGATCGCACCCGCCGCCGGCAATCTTCTGACAATTCACGTGGGCTACATCACAGAGCATGTCTGGTTTACAGCCAGTGACGCAGAAAAAGGAAACCTCGCGTACACCTGTCACTGCACACTCAAAAGCCACCGACATCGGTATGGTTGTCTAGGGAAGGCCATGCTCGCGGCTCAATTAGGAGAACACCTCGCGACGAGCCCAGGTGTACTTGTTGCACCCGGCGGCACCACACTGGGATTACTTAACCCCAGCAAAATCCACCCGAAGTATCAGGGCACGGCAAAAACTTGGAGCGCCGTGGTCCTTCGTCACCAGTATTACTGGTCGGCGTGGCAAGTCGTTGACGGAGAAATGATTCCGGCCGCCAAAGAAGATGATCCCACTGTACTGTTGTATGGGACCATATCCCCGGCATGGATAGCTTCAGATGGTGCATCCCGTGATGGCGGAGGATATGGATATTATTGTGACCCCTGTCACGTCTACGAGCTCCAAACGTCCCATCCAGGAGAGTCGGTCCAAGCATCTGAACTATGAGACTTTCAACTAGCTCTTGAACACACCTACTGTCACCACGATAGGACGCTTCCGGTACCCGTCATAGCCGTAGACTCAGAATATATATACAGAATTGTCACCGGAATGGCACAAATTACGGAACACACATCCCTCTGGGATGATGTCAAGGCCACTTGACTACATTTCTCTGTTCGTCCCTTAATCAAGCACATGCGCTCTCACCGACCTGACACGGACCCCGTACATGCCGTCATAGATCAGCTACTGGCACACCGAGGACCCGTGAACCAAAAGGACATACCTCAGTTACACACCATTGACATCATAGACACCGACCCCTTCCTCGCTTGGCTCCACGAACGTTGGGGACACCTTGGAGCAAAAAAGGCGCAAGCTCGCTGGAAGGAGCAAAGCGACGAAAAACCGAGCGTAGAACAATGGAAAAGAATAATCTAAGCCTGCTCTGCCTGTGCACGAGAAAAAACGGTGCACCACAAGCACCAAAAGGGCGCCTATGACCCGGCACACTTTGCTCCAGGTAAGGTGTGGCAAGTGGACCTGCTCGGGCCACTCCCAGGAGCCAAGCCACCAAACAAGGGGCTAGTAATCGTAGACCTGGGAACCCGTCAAATCCTCGTCCTCCCCACGAGGAAGACCACCGCTCCTGTAATTCAAGGATGCCTACAGCTCATTTTCACCCATTGGCAAGTGCCGCACATCATACACTCCGATGGAGGACCACCTTTTAACTCCAAAGGCTTAGAGCGGTTCGCGATAGAGCATAATGTTCAGTGGCATCACCATCTACCCTATCACCCGCAGTCCAATGGTGTCGTGGAGCGCCAGATAGGACTATACAAGGAACAGTTAAGGTTAAAGGAAAATGGATCATTCAAGAACTGGACCAAGTACAACAATGTTGTACTAATTACCATGAACGCCACTAAAGCTTTGTGGAATGAACGCACCCCGGTGCCACGTCCGCCTTGGAAGCCATGTTACTCATCCCAAGAAACAGTGTGGCTAGCCATTCCCACAGCTACCAGCAAGCACCCAACTCCAGCTCCCGGTGTTGTACTTAAACCCGGCGAGTACCCGAACACCTATTTTATCTCTCTTGAAGCAGTCTCACCCACACGCACTGTCTTGGCCCACCATAATTGGCTAAGTCGACGTAGCACAGTTTAGTATACATTACTAACGAACCCCAAGTTGTTTTCCAGTCTAAAACTGTATGAAGTTGCCGATACATGACATGGTGTGAAACTCGTATTCGGGACAACTGTCGCCGTGAGTGAACCCATTGGCGACGACCCCGGCAAAAAAACCGCCGTGCTGCATTTAGACAGACACGGTTGGATTCAGTACTGACTAACTATCTGACTTATTTGCAGTCTTGAGTGAAGTTTTACAATTTTGATCCTTATTGTGTATTTGTATTAGATGTTGTATTTTGTACATTTCAATTTGTATATACCCACTTACTCGCTATGTTTGAACTTGGCATTTGGTCAAGGGGGCATGTGATAAAGAAAAGAGAAAATATATATGACCAAACGCCAACATGAGAGCAAGTTGTGCTCGTGGCGTGGGGGAAGTAGTGGGCGCGGCCTGATAGCCGCGAGATCGGCGGTCCTGGCCCGTGCTGATTGGCAGGGGGCGGGCGGATGCAGCCCGTTTAAAAGGAAAAGCGTGCGTGCCAAAAAAGCTGGGACCCACGCTATATCAGAGAGGCCTGATCACCCTCACCGGAGGTCCTGCGTCCACGAAATCCCTTCCCCCCGGAAACCCCCATCACGACCGAGTTACAGCTCTCGAGTTAACAGCGAGTTTATTCTTGAAACTGCTGTAAAGGAAACCACCTATACGAGTGTGAGTAAAGCATTTATTTGTACACCGCCTCCTTAATTGTTTTTCCGTCAACGGGAAGAGAGATAAGAGAAGGAGAAACAAGGTCCCGTAACCCTTCCGTCCCCGGCCTGTTCACGCAGACTTTTCTGGGTCCAACCACCCACCGTCAGGTTGGTCAAAAGACAATAAAAATGCAAAGAATGACTCTTTTATGACAAGCGTAACAAACAGAATTAATATACGATTTCAACGCCACATCTACTCATAAATTTGGGGGTATAAATGGAGTAAGACTATCAATATTTGTGCACATTTTATGCTTTTCTATTGAGTTTCCCTGTTACAAAATTTGCTGTTCTTCATATTAGAGTTAGAGGTATTTCCATTAAACTTTTTGAAGTATCTTAAAATATATGGAGAACAGACTGCCAGGCACAGTGGTGTGTCTATGAATTAAGCGCAAACAAAAGCAACTATAACAAACCTTATTTGTTCAGACTTCTTTGAATCATAACTAGGTTATGCATTTTTGCCAATGTGAATCACTTATGTAAGAGCTCCCCAAATATCAGGAATCCTATTTTCCTCAGTCAGATTTTACATTCCCTTTTTCAGCAGAATTTAAATTTGGATTATAGTTATAGAAAGGAAGCACTGTCTTGAAAAGCAGGAAAAGTGGCATCTAGGGATTTATCTCAAGCCAAGAGAAAATTAAATCTTTCATGCCAATAGTCCATAGTTGATACAAAAAGCAGGAGATGCAGAAAGGAATGAAAGATGGTCTGAAGTGTAGATAATCAAAAGTGATTTACTACCGAAATACCTGAAATATCCTGTTTACAAGTTTCATGCAAATACTGGGAGAACAATTGATTTATAGTATATGTTAGAACCCTGCCATAAGAAAGCATACTTAAGTGGACACAAGATATGAGGATGGGTGCGTCCTTCAAGATATTTGTCATAAAAATCAGTGCTGGACAAGGTTGGAAAAAATCCAGGCAAAAGCTTTATATTAAAAACAGAAGATGGGCATAAATTGGAATTCCTTGTTCAGTGATACAAGTAACTTGTCCTGCAACATTTTTGTCATGACTGATGGACATATTTCTCAACCATCAAACCTCTCAATGTCTTGTATTATAAATTGGGAAGTGTGACAAATCACTGAAATATGGAATGCCTGTGTTTTGCTGAAGGTCAAGTCAAAATCTATTTTTATTTGTCATGGAAAAGTAAAAAGTCTCTTGCAAAGGATGTGTTCTGACCAAGTGGAACAGAGAAACTATTTTAACAAAATAGAACTAGAAAAAAAAATCATCGTAGGCACCCAGAGAGACCTTCTTGGTAGAAGACATTAGGAAAACTCACTGTGGGCCCTCATAAGGCCACATAGGATACTGTACATGTAAGCAAATGTGTGCGATTATGAAATGCAGACAATGTAAGAGAACCATATGGACAGAGGATCTGGGAATAAAAATAACAGAGGAGTGGGAGAGTATCTGGCATTCTTAAAGCTTACAAGAATGGTTATATTAAAACAATTAATTTATGAGAGCACTCAGACTACCACAGCATATGGATACTTTGCTGGGTAGCATGAGGAAAAAAAGATTGAGGTATATATTTCTACTGTAAACTGATTGGAGAATTTTGAGAACTTCTACATAAATCTCCCAAAAAGAAGTGTTTACACAACAAACATTCTCCAGCAACTTTCAGTTTAAAAGTTTTTTGTCTTGTAGTGGAATAAAAACAAAAACTTTCAAATAGGTTTGCAAAGTGGATTGTGTGTTAAAATGTCAATTTTGGCATTAAAAAAAAACAAAACAAAACCTTGTACATTCTGTTTCTGGTAAAAAACAGCAGAGAATTCTGGTTCTCACATACCATCCCACAAAAGCGCTATCAGAACCGATTCATAGTATGTAGGCTGGAAGGGAATTGCGAATCATTGATATGAGGCCCTGCTTAGAATTTATTTTCTTCATGATGAAAGCTGAAACTGGGAACCTTGTACAGTGGCTTTCATTGGGATGATAAATTGGTGACACTGAGTCAGGGGTGTGTTGTTTGTAGGTAAATTCTGTTCTAGTTTATATAGGTTGAAGCGAGTTATACCACTCTCATCAATATAGTATCTGAGTGCCACCCAGTGGTGGATTAAGTGAGGTAACTATTAGGGGTGTGCGAAGCAGGCCCTATTCAATTTGGAGTCAATCCAAATTGGGGACAGTGATTTGTTTCCTTGATTCAGATCACGGTCCCTTATTTGATGCGGCCGAATACGAATCTGAAGATTCGATACTGATTCAGAGAATCAGTGATTCTGACATAGACACAGCTTTAAATGTTTTTTCTACATACCTCGAGGTACCAGGTGTGCTGGGGCGGATGGAGCGTCCCACAGGAGCACGGGGTGGGGGGGCCCCATGTGCTCGGCGGCGAACCTGGAAGTACTTCTGGTTCATTTCTGGGTCTGCCAGGGAGCACGTGGGGGGGCCCCACTCTGCACCCCCCTCCAGCTCAACAAACAAAAATGGAGTCCTTGTCAACATGGTAACTTTGTTACCACTTTAGCTATACCACTGTAGTTAAAGAACTACCACTTCCCTAGTTTGGACACAGTTACATCCATATAAATGCATATTTACTGGTTTAGTTTAGTTATTCCCATCGCTGTATGTGAAATAATGATTTCATTAAAAAAAACCAAAAACACACTCCTAATCAACATGGTTCTTCTGTTAAATTGTACGCAGGCCAAGTCATTGCATTCATTTTGCGTGTCAAATCAGGGGCTGCTTTGAGCCAGATGTACTTTAAGATTTACAGCAATGTTAAATACTTGTAAAAGCACAGAGCCAGCTTCAATAGCAGATTATACCTCTAGTCACTTATCTATGCTAATGTGGTTCAAGAATCCTAAACAAATAGGGCTGGAATGGATGTCCGTTCATTCTTAAGTGATTGGAATGGAGGTCATCTATTCCACCCCTGTCTAAGGCAGATCATCCCTGTCTTAAACCATCCCAGGAATTTTTTTTTCTAACCTGCCTTTAAAAATGTGTAGTGACAGTAAATTCTACAGTCCTGAGTTATCAGCTCTAATGCTTAACTACACTTCTAGTTGGTAAATTCCTTCTGGTATTTAATCTAAATCTTTTGCAATTTAAGCCCATTATTACTTGTCCTGTCTCCAAGGAACCAAGAAAAAAATCATTTCCATCTTTAATAGGAATCCTTGTGCGTAAAGACTGTTTTCAAATCGCTTCATCTTCATTTCCATAGATTAAACGATCATAAATCATCCATACTTTCCTGGTGTGTCAAATTTTTGTTTGTTATTTGTATAAACTAATTTGTCCACATCTTTCTTAAGCTATGGTACCCAAACTGGATACCAAACACCAAATGCTAAGTAGACTGGAAGAATCGCTTCGTATGACTTGCATATGACACCCTTATGCCAGTATGATGCTATTAGTATTAATATTACATTGCTGACTCATTCTGCTTGTGAAACAATATGATCCCCTGGCATTTTACTGGAGTACTGCAAACTACCCAATCCTTCCTCATTTCATATTTTGTTCCTTACAAAGTGTAATACTTCCACTTTTGAATTTATTCCTGTTTATTTTGGATCACTTTTCCAAGATCCTTTTAAACCAAAATGTCATCCTACAAAGTGTCTGCAATCCCACCTAGCTTCATGTCATCTGTACATTTACGTTCAGTTCAGTTCTCCAAGTCGATAATGAAGATATGGGACAGTGCCAGACCTAGGACAGAGAACTTTGATTATTTCTTTAAGTTTGTTACTAAGATGCTAGTGACTACACTTCGAACATGGCTTTCCAACTAGTTTTATGAACCAAACTTACAGTAGTTTCACCTAGACTGTATGGCTTGCTTATGTGAAATGTTAGAATGCTTACTAAAGTCCAGATCTATCACATGTTCAAGGCATGTTACCTGTCATAGAAGGTAGTTAGATGTGTTAGGTAGGACTGTACTTGACAAACCCATGTTAGCTGTCACTTGGTATGTAGGTACTTTTATATTTATATGAATCCCACAGCTTTCCAAGAATCAAGTTAGACTGACTGGTTTGTAATTTCTTGGCTGTTCCCTTTTCTAAAGATGGATACTGCCTTTGCCCTTTTGTAGTCTTCAGGGCACTCCCCTGTTCTCAAAGATATAGCAAATTGCTCTGCAATTGCTTCAGCCAGTTCCTTGATAAAACTAAACACAGTTTAACATTAGCTTCCAATAGAGATCAAATACTACGTTAGTAAATCTAGTTCAGGAAAATGTCTAAGTATGACATCCTATGAACACCCCAAAACATTCCCACCTGTGGGTTGGGTTCATGCTATCTGTTTAGAAAGGTAGATAAAATTTTGAATGGAAATACTGTTGTGAAATATTTTGCTTTTAAAAGTTAACATTTTTCTAATGAAGCATGATGACACTTTTTTCATATTTCTCCCCCATTTGCTTCATTCCCCCCATTTGCTAATTAATTTTTCACTGAGGGGGGAAAAATCATCAAATCAGAAGACTTAAAGGTCTTTCCTATGCTAAGGAATGTCAGAGGCAACTTCCTATTACCTTACCAAATCTGCAGCGGTACTGAGGTAGTTCTGTTGTAAAAAAAATTACATAGTTTTAGCACTGTGCCATTTCAAACATATCAAGCACTAGAGACCCTGAGAATCTCGAATGCAGAAGGTTGGAAACTTCTTGCCAGAATTCTCTAGGGTAGACACATCTGTAGTTTGTGGTGTAACCATAATATGATAGACTGTGCTGGTCTGTAACTGTCAGGATTAATTTAGATTGTAACCAGATTCATTTTGCACTAAAAAAACAAAACAACCACCAAAAAACAGCACTGCAGTGTTTCAAGAATTTACTACAAAGATTTTATGAATCTCATAATTTTAGGAAGCAGAAAGCCTACTTTCTTCCCTCTTTCTCTGATAAGCAAAAACAAAGCATTTTTAATTTTTTTTTTTTGTTCTGTTTTTGTTTTTGCTTGTTGGTTTGTTTTTAACAGCAACTAAGCCAAGTAACTAAGTCATCCACTTAATAGGCTATAGCCTATCTTATCTTTGTGACCCACAATCATTCCTGCAATAACAGGAATGGAAAAATGATTTTGTAGTTAATGCACACCTGGACTGATTTCCGATTTCTGCCACTGACTCCTTGTGTTCTTTTGGGCTTAATTTACTCATGCCCTGCTCTCATGTGAGGTAACAACACTTCAGCTCCAACACTCCCACTTAACTGGGAACTTGTAGGTGCTACTGTTATGGAAAAAATATCACAGGAAGTGGGCTGGAAATAGACCATGTGTTTATAAAAACACTTTGGGGAATTTATTAATGCATATTAAAAATGAACATTAAGAACAGCCTGGATAAAATGAAAAAGAAGAAAAAAGAGAATGAAAAAACAAAGTTAGGAGGGAAGAAAACAGACCATTTAAGAGATAATAGTCTCAAAGGATAGATCAAATGTGCCTGAAACTTCAGTGAGATCAGTAAATAATTTCCCAACTTTCAGGAAAGTCATTGCCATTTTTCAATGCCAATTTGTCTTAGTATGTGGATGAAACAAGCCTGATGATAGTTTTTAGTGAAATTTATAGGGAAGCATCTTTTCAAAACTGACTTGACTATGGCCCATAAGGCAATTTATCAGAGCATCTACTCATTTTTTTTTTTTTACCATTTAATATTACAAACCCAGAAGTTAGAGATGAAGAAAGCTATTAAATCATCTTGTTCATCCCCTTGCTGCTGCAGGATTGCTCCCAACAGGACTTCAGGTTGTTTAGAGTTCTGCAGAATCTAATTTTAAATATTTCTAAGCAATAGCACTTCCTTCATTTCCCTTGAGATACCAGTCAAAAGTCTAATATATCTTGTCATTAAAAGCTTTACTGAGCATATGAATTTCCTTTAACTTCTAGAGACTTTTACCCTAAAACAAATGATTGCCTCAAAAATGGGCTGAACGACAGGCAGTTAAAAATTGCAGTGCATGCTACACAGCTGCAGCACTTCATGCTTCCACGTATATTCTTTGTCTGGTCAAAGGATATTCTATGCCATTATTCCATCCACAAAACTCCCATTGACATTAATAGGAGTCCGACTAATAAAGGAACTATGTAGTGTTTGCTCACCTTGATTGAATGCAGAGACCTGGGCTTCTTGCCTCCTATAAAGAGCAGCATTTGTCAGGTAGACAGTCAATTTTCATGTTCTCCCTGGAGTAGAGAGGTCTGAACATTGTTTCATCTAGCACAGCCATAAAATAGCAAATTTGTCTCAGGTTCTTCCAAATGCCATCCCTAGTATCCTAAAGAATTCAGTAGCAACTTTGAAAATACTGATTGAAACCTCAGCTTTTCTACTGGCATGAACAATTCTTTCCCTAACTTCTAGTAATAGTCTTAATACTCTTTTGACGCTCCAACAGGTCCCAGCTAAAGAGATGGAGGAAGAGCTAGTGTCTGCTGTTTTATCCGGCAGGCTTGCTATTGACTGCAATATGTATTTAATCCCTTGTAAACTCTGAGATATACAGCCACTACTTTCTTCTGGGGAAAGCAACTCTAAATGCAACCCATCAGCAGCATCTGCCTGGTTAACATGTCCAACTCTGATCTTCCAAGAGCATTTCCCTGGTACTGTATTGTATAGCTTTGTAATCTTTCATGAATGACTACCACTGTTATATTATTATTAACTTAAACTCCCACTGATGCCAATCAAATGGAACAAATGACCTGGCTCAGCCATAATTTGTCTTTAGAAATACTGCACGGGAACAGTTTGTGCCTCAGCTCCCTCACAGGTTATATTGAAACTTATTCTTGATCTGTGAGCCTATTGAGTAGTATAACAGAAACATTATGCAACTTACTGTGGATCCCTAGAGGCTCACAGTTTGATTCCAGGTTCTCTTCAAATAGGAAATAAGCTATATTGATTTAAAACATTTGGAATGACAATGAAGGAGACGATTCAAAGCTGATGCTATTTTGGTGTCATTGGATACCACAGTGACTTGGTGTGCTTATTAAAGTCAAGTTGACTTTGTAAGCATAAATAAAGTAACTCAAGGTTCTAGAGGTTTTTTTAAAGGCTTCTAAAATCCAGAAAAAAACACTAGTTTTCCCTTATTGCCTTTTCACATCATGTTTGCAGAGAAGTTGGCAAATGTTTTGTCAAAACATATTCCTTTTTATTCTCTTTGTGTGCATGTTTCCACTATGTGATGGAATTGTTAGAAAAAAATGACAGAATCAATGGCAAAAGCTTTCTTGCACTATTGGATCAATATTACCAACTGAAATTGAGGGAAGAGGGGGAGGATGGCGGGGAGTGCAGGGGGGAATCAGTTTCTCCAAATGGATGTTTTGTTAGCTTTGAGGGGAGGAGTAGCCACCAGTCATTTGGCAAGAATGGAATCATTTAACACTGAATTACAATTCAAGGAATGAGTCTCATAAAAGAAATATAGGGCAGATTTTGCAGAAAAAAATCTCTTACATTATGTAAGAGTAAACATATGGAGATGTGTTTGCGTGTAATTACAGTTTGCCTTTTATAAAAGTTATTTCTCAAGTTCGAAATTTATGAACTTTTCACATGCAGTTTTATATCCAACTTCTGTGTTGTTAGCTGGTCCATACAAACTGGGTTTACAAAGGTTGCATAATTCTTCTTCTACATGTCAGAGCATCACTGTGGTGTGACAGAATTAAGGCTGCTGAGGCAACATTAACTGTTTTCAATTACTTGCTTTTTTATTTAAGTTTAAGGTTAAAACATAATTCAACTTGGAGAAGTGGCTATAAAATCACTGTGAATAAGAAAATGGCACTTTAAAAAAAAAATTGGCAGATCTGTCCCATGTGTGTTCTCAGTTGTATCTGCTTTTCTTCTGGACAAAAATAAGTTTTTACCTATTTTATAAACCACCAGGCAAATGTATACTACAAGCATGGATGCAACATAGAAACATAAACAAGTAAACCTTTAGAACAAAGTCTGGTCAGAGACTCAGCTAGATGCATACAAGTCATCAACCAAATTAACTAATTTCCAACAAGTTACACCCATAGCAAATTGGCTTTCACATCTTTTATCACTGGTGGCAAACAGGAAAGAACTCGGCTTTCTTATGCAGTGTCCAAATGGGAATGCTCAGGAAAGTTCAAATGAGTCACCTAAAGGTATGTAGCTTTAAGGTACTGCAAATGAAGTTTGCTTTATTGTTGCTTGAGAGCTCCCGGGTTCAACATGCTCTAACTTGCCTTTAGTTCACCTTAACTATCCTGAGAGTTCCTACATAAATAAGCCATAAACAAACATCTTTAGGCCATTTGAGCATCCTTCCTATCAGACATGTAATATCTATTGATCATTTATTCACACTGTGTACACGGTAAGTACATCATTAAAAGGTATTTTGACTGAAGCAACTTTTTAATGTTTCAATCTACTGGAAATAATACTTTTTCTCTCTTTTAATGTCAGTCCTTATTGCTGGGCTTGTTCTAAAAACTTATTCTGACAGAGAAGTTATTCCTTCATTGGTTTGTAATTCTTGCTTATTGTGAGAGTCTGTCAAGATGAAGCAGATAATATATCCTGGTTCTGTATAACATGGCTGTGAAGAACGGGTTGAATGTGAAGAATGGCCTGTGTGCCTCTGGGTTAACTGCTAACTGATAATTCATAGTTTATGATTACTGCTTTGAAATAATGAAAGATTTATATCTCAATCTCGTGCCAGCAGTTGTTTTATTGATACTAATATATTCATGCTACTAGTTATCATCAACTGTGTATATTGCATGGTCTTACCTTAATGTTGGTTTACAGTTTCACTGAACTATAGGCCTGATCCATAACTGATTAAAAAACAACAACAACAAAACAAAATAAAACTGTTGAAAGACTTTCGTAGAGTCCAATGAGTTTTTTTTGGAGCTGGATCATAACATTGGTCATAGCTATCTAGCACAGTGTCTCCCTAAGACAATTTTTTGGTTACTTAATTTCTAAGCCAATTTTTGGTTACTTAATACACAAATTAAGTAGGTAACTAACAAGAAACAATAGTAACAATAATATCTCCAAGTGAAAGACCATTTGAATGCCTTTTGGGAAAAAATATTGGTGGAAAAAAGCTTGTATTGTTCTAACATGCCATTTTTTTGCCGTCTAGTTTGGAGTTGCATCAAATCTTGTACAGAGCTGTCTTATCTTGCTCTATTCAGCATTATGCATGGCATCTCTTAGGAATGGTAATTTACTTGTTCTAATGTGCTCCACCTCGACCTTGACAAACATTATGAAAACTATAATGTAACTTCCTACTTCATAGTTATATTCATATCATACCATAAACACCTCACAAGGGATGCCTGTCTGCAATTAAGAATGTGGAGGTATAAATCTCATATCTTGTGAATGCTCAAAGACCAGTGTAACCCTTCTATTATGTTGCACAGCAACTCAGATGTTGCTGTGATCTCGTTAGGCAACTCGGTGTGGGGAAAATATGGACAAAAAAATTCTGAAGTTTTTATTTTAGACAATATTCATCTAATTTCTGGCAGTAGTACCTGACTGCTCTTTCTTTAGTCCACCTGCAGCAGCTCTTTAAATATTAATTCTGGCCGTCTGTCTGAACTAGATTAGTTAAACAGGATATCACTATATCATTTGATACCCACGCAAACCTCCTGTTCCAACACTTCTAGTCTGTCTTCCCTTTCAGACGCCAAGCACTACCTAGCTAATGTTAACCTTTCTTTGAAAATACTCCCATTCATTTCCTTTCACAATTATTTAGAAACTCTGGCAAAGATTTACAATGGCTTTTGATTCACACCACTATTTATATGCTGCTATCATATTTAGTCATTTCACCTGCAGTTATAGCTCAAGCTTTCATTTATAATGGATGGACAAGAAACAAAGTATTTGCCTTCCAACCTGGCTGAAAAAACAAACTCACCATGAAATAGAAATCGAACAGCCCTGGATATAATAAATTCTGAACTGTTGCTAATACAGATTGCCCTCGCTTTATGCGGGTTCGGTATGTGCGAATTCACTGTTACGCAATGACCATTTTTATACCAAAAATTCATTATATGCAAGATAAATTCACTCTTATGCAATTGGTGTGGTGGAAGCCCATAGTCAGCTCCTTTGTGCAGTGCACTGTGGGAGTGACACATAGCAAAATATAGTCTCCTGTGTGGATCTGTGCTCCTCGCTTTTTGTCTGTGACGCGTTTCTGTAGTTGCCACTAACATTCACCACTAGCCTGTGCTTGTGTGTACTGTCTGATGTTGGTGAGTACCAAAATTATCTTGTAAAAGTGGTAGAAATGGGCCTGGGGGTCAGTACAGTCGAGAGTCGAAGTCTTGGAACGTATCCCTATTTGTTACATTGTAAGGTAGGTTCCCTTTACGCGAGTTCAAGTTATGTGCTGTTTTCTAGGAATGCATGTACTGCATAAAGTGAGGGAAACCTGTATTAAAGTTTAGTAAGTAAATAAGAAAAGCCTTAGTACCTATATCTAACAAATGAATTCAACCCAATTAAAAGTTAAATTGTTGTTATTCCTCTTATTTGATGATTTTGATTTTCCATGCCTAAAAGCAATTAAGATTTTCGTTCCTTTCCATTTGTTTTTGGATTGCAGGTTTCAAAGTAAATTCAGATATTTTTTGCATTAATGATAAACACCCCAGGTTATATTGTTTGTAGCATGAAATGGCCAAAGTTCCCATTATAAATGAGATCCCATTGCTTAGCACTGTACAAATAATTAGGAAGGAATTATCTGCTTTTGCTTCACAAGTGCCAAAGCTCACTGAAGTCGATAGAAGATTTTCCATTAATTTACTGATTCATTTACTCATTTGTTGGCATTTGAATGGTCCTTTACAAAATATCTTTTTGACATCTCTAAACTATTGGTTTTCAGCCTTTTTTCATTTGTGGATCCCTAAAAAATGTTGAATGGAGGTGTGGACCACTAAAAATATTCCAAATGGAGGTGCAGACCCCCTTTGAAACAGAATGCCTTTTCTGAGATTTGAAACTTTATTTTCATAGTCATCTTTGGCACATCCCTTAGACATAGTCTGCAGATCTCCAGGGGTCTGGGGACTCGGGTTGAAAACCACTTCTCTAAACTGATTTCATAATGGAGCCCTTGAACAGGTAGATTCAGTCTTTAAAATAATGTGGCAATGTTCATGGGCCAGGGCCTCTTGTGGTAAAAGCCATGCAAACACAAAAAAAAAAGCATGAAAGTGTCAGTGTTTTTCTGTATGTCCTGCTTTGATTTAATTTTGGGCATAAAGCTTCAATTCTGCTTCTACTCAAGCTAATGGGCTCTTTGTAACTTACTTTAATGAGATGAGGATCTGGTCTTCAATCTGGGCTAATTTGGCTCAGTGTAATCATCAAGATATAGAACTGTGGAGTTGATTCAATTGCTGCTACTCCTGAGACTTTCCTCATTACCTCCCTTCTCAACCAACAGAACCAATTTAAATTTAATGGAGCAAGCATAGTCTAACAATGGACATAAAGTCATGCCTATGTGGTGATTCAAACTGGGGAGTCAAAGGCAGCTTGATGTGATATTGATTATGTTAGTTCCTTGCATACTCTTCTCCAAAGAAACTTATGCCTTTAAAAATATTAGTTGCTTGAGCCACTGCCCTTGTGGACCTTTCACCTTATATTGACACTAGAATTTCAACCTCTAATGTATTTCTCCAGTACACATTGAATTCTCTAATACACATCTCTAATCTAGATGCCTTTTGTATAAGTGCATCATATAAGCCTTAGTGTAGGTACCCGTGTAGCTAAGATCTTGGTATAGACACCACCCAAGTGTCAGGAAGCCATGCAGATCCTGGGAGCGTTTTGACACTTTCAACCATGTTTTCCCTACCCATCTCCCAACTGAATCTTAGGATTTTGCCTCAGTTGCTGAGACCAAAAGTGATTTGTCCTTATCTATGTTTGCAGCTAAACCATTTTTAGTACCAGTTCATCTACACCCATTACTAAGACAGTTGTCATATATAATTTGATATCCTGGTGTGGACAAGGGCACTGCATGATGTCAGAGGAAATAGCACCATCCTGTAGTTTCTTCCTATATGAAGTGGGAAGAGTAATACTTTAGCCTTTTTTATAAAGCACTTGGATATATCCATCTCTATAGATCATAATACTACATCAAACTATCATTTAAAAATGGAAGAGGGAAGGATCTTTGTGGTTGATCTCTCTTATTGGATCAACTGTATGGTTGGGATATAGTTAGACAAGCTTCAAATGCAAGGCATTCGTCTCAGGTCAAATGCCTTGAATTAAAAAATGTGTCTAACTTTATCCTAATCAATCATGCAGTTGATCCAATACGAGAGGTCATCCATAGAGATCCTTGTCTCTCACATAATTCCAGGGCCATAATGGCTACAATGTCACTCCAATACTACCAAATAATTTAAAAATGTGCTTTCCAGCATTTCTCCTATTTTAAGGGAAAACTTTAGTGAGTGTGTGGAGGGTTTTTCCCTCCAAAATCAGAATAATTTAATGTTGCTTCATACTGATTGCCACTAAAGTATTGTTTAACATAAAAAACAAACTTGTTGGCAGAAATTCATAAAGAAAAATACCAAAGGAAACCTATTCCATGCTTCAAGGGCTAGGAACAGCAGGAGTCTTTTGTAGATTGTTCTGAGGTAAGTTTCAGTGTGTATTGAATCATTTTGTTTTTTGTAAGTATATCATTGTTCTAACATAATACCTAACTAACCATCCCTACTGAGCTCCTTATTAAGCTGCATTAGCCAACCAATTAACACACAGTTCCTTCTTATTGGCTTTAGCACTTGACTGAAACTAGTGTTTTTTAGCCATTTTAAAGTCCTCATCTCACTGCACCAGTAGGGGCAGTCATAGAATCAATTGCAATGTTTTCCATTGAGTTAAAAGAGAAGGGAGTTAGGCCTTTGGGTTTAATGTCACAGGACATTTTTATAACATAATTGAAAATATATAATTAATTTGAAATTAAATACTGATATTTTTAACATGGCAAAAAGAATATTTCAGTGCATGATGGAAACGTACTTGAAAACAGTCAACTCCTGGTTTTCCCACTCATGGTTCCTATAGAATAAATTTCATTTGAAATTACAGCCAGAGCCACATAGCTGAAGGTCAGGAAGTCTAGGCTGTCAATCTGCCATAAATATACTGTGTGGTCCTATGCCTCACTTTGTCCTTTGGGTAATAGGGTACTTTTCTGTTTTGTGACAGGACCCTTCCCAGCTGTGCTGTGGCACTCCTGGTGGACACATGGATCCTGCTCATTCTGACCCCTCAGGTGTCTTTCCCCATTATTTCATCTGCCACACCTTGATGTTGTTCATAAAGGGTTGGGAGATAGCCCCGAGGGACCAGAGTGGGTCTAGTCCACTGCAAATTTGCCCTCCAGCAATCTTTTGCAGCCCTTCCAGCCCTATTGGTTCTTTTGGACCCCAAATGCCTTAAGGGCTGTGTTTGTGGCCTCTGTCTACCCCCCATAGCCACACCTGTGCCTCATAGGTGGTATATGACGGAGGTTGTCAACTGGGGGTACACATACCCCTGAGGGTACTTGGGAAGGCCCTAGGGGGTGTGCATGGGCTGGCAGGGATGGAGCACTGCTGCCCACCACCCCATGCTGTCGCCTCCCAGAAGCAGGGCCGGGGTGGGGGGAGGTGAGGGCAGCGGCACCCCTCTGCAGGCCGCACAGGCACTGCCTGGCTGGCCAAACATAGGGGGCAGGGAAGCTCACACGCGGTGGGCTGCCAACCACCACCCTGCACTGCCACTGCTCCACATCCAGCCATGCCCCCACCCCATGTCTAGCTGCTGGGGGTACATTTATTTTTAAAAGGTTGAAAACCCCTGATATATGATACCACTTCAGAGAAGCCACTCAGCCCCACCACAATGCTTGGCCCTCTCAGGCCTCAAAATGCCTGTTGGGGCTTCAGCCTTCCCAGCTTGGGCCCCTTTTCTCTGGCTTTTCCCCCTCAGCCTAGGTCCACTGTGGCAGACCTCAGCTTCTGGGCTCCAGCTTGTCTTGCCTTTCTCAGGCTCTAGGCCCCCTTGGCCTTGATCTTGCCCTTCTTGGATTCAGACTCTGGCCCTCTTAGCCTCAGGCTGCCTCTGTTGTGCCTTTCTGGCTTTGGCCCTCTTGGCCTCAGGCCACCTCTGAAGCCCCTACTGGGCTCAAGCTCTGGCCCTTTCAGACTCAGCTTGCCTGTGTGTTGCACCCCTGTCCCTGGCAATGCTCAAACCCTTGGCATGCCCCTTGGGCATGCCTCCTTTCTACTCCCTAGAGTCATATCTGGTCCTCCAGTTCAGTTTAAAACTAAAATGAAATGCAAGCCAGCACTTTCAAACAAAACCTCCCCCACTCTGGGTAAAAAAATGTTTAGTCAGGCCCCCTTCCCTTGAGTTTTCTGCCTCTTGGGTGTTTTGGTGCCTGCCAGGATATCTCCTGCCAGGCCTGACTGGCTGTTTTCCTCCAGGCTCTGGGCTTATATGCCCTGGAGGCCTGTCCCCTTGGGTCAAGCTATTGCTTAGCCAGTCGGTCTCCAGCCTGTAGTGGTGCATGGGATTGTTCCATTCTAAGTAGAAGGCTATGTTAAATTTTGTTGCCAGGCTGCCCATTTTCAAAAGGCTTAGACCAAAGCTGCAGAAGGCCCCCAAATGTCTGTGCCTAAGTAACTGTAGTGTGAACCTTTGTAGATCTGATGACTAGCTTGGTCAGCAAAGTAAAGGAAGCCATTCATCAATATATTTAACTAGATGCAATCAAACAAAGCATAAGGTTAAGAAGAACCACATCAAATAATCCAAGTATGCCATATTATAACTTTATCATAGGATTTTTAAAGTAGTGACTGAAGTAATCAAATATATTAAATGTTATTTTGCTATAATGTGTTTTTGTTAAAATATGTAGATGATTTGAAACGGACAAAGCAGCTTTGTCAAACAACTGGCTCAAAGAAGTAACAGGCCAGTGTTAATAGCATTGTTAATAGCATTCCACAAGGGAAGAGGAAAAGAGATAAGGAATCTTTCTCACTTTCCTAAAGATATAAATCCCAACTAACTGACACCTTTCAGACCCACAAAAAACCTAATTCAGTCCAGTTCCAAAAGTTTCAGTGAAACAAATAAATTGAAATAAAGCTAATCAGAGATCATTTATTAGACTCTTGGGACCAGGTATCTTTAAACATTGGGCTTAGGCTGAAGGGAAATTTGGAATTCTAAATTTGGATTTCTCTTGAAACTTAGCGCACTGATTCAAACCTCTAGGGGAACAGAGAAGCCCGGCCAGTGAACCTGTTTCTTCCCTGAATCCAAGACTGTGTAACCATTGTCTTTATTGATAAATAAGTCTTTGCTGTTGCGTATCCTAATAAAGCTATTGACTTGTAACTGGAATGGTCACACTGGTCAATCAATCTCCTTTAACCAACATTTCAAATGTAATATAAGCGCAAGACTTTACTCTTGCCCTTATTGAATCTCATGAGATTTCTTATGGTTCAATCATCCAATTTTTCTAGGTCTCTCTGAATCCTAACCCTGCCCTTCAGTATATCTACTACACCCCTCCAGCTTGGTGTCATCTGCAAACTTGCTGAGGGTGTGCTTCATCCCATCTTCCAGGTTGTTGGTAAAGATATTGATTAAAACCAACCCTTGAGCACTCCACTGGATACCAGCTGTCAACTAGGTATAGAGCCATTTATTACTACCTGTTGAGTCCAACAATACACCTTACAGTTTTCTATCCACCTTACAGTCCATTCATGCAACCTGTACGTCCTTAGCTCCTTGTGGGAGACCATATCAAAAGCCTTGCTAAATTCAAGGTATATCATGTCCACTGCTATCTCTACATCCAATCAGGCAATCAGGTTGGTCAGGCATGACTTGTTCTTGGTGAATGCAAGCTGACTGTTCCTGATCACCTTCTTCTCCTCCAGGTTCTTAGAAATGGATTCCTTGAGGATGTGCTCCATGACAGAGAATAAGAGGCAGACTGGTCTGTAGTTCCCCAGATCCTCCTTCTTCCTTTTTCAAATTATTTGCCCTTTTCCAATCACTTGGGACCTCCCCTGTTTGCTACAAGTTTTCAAAGGTAATGGCCAGCAGCTCTGCAGTCGCATCAGCCAACTCTCTCAGCACCCTTGGATGCAGTGCATCTAGCCCCATGGACTTGTACATTCCCTGCTTATCTAAATAGCCCCTAACCTGTTTTTTTCACCACTGTTGGATGCTTACCTTCTCCACAAACTGTGCTGCCAGGTACAGTAGTCTGGGAGCTGACCTTGCCTGTGAAGACTGAGGTGAAAAAGGTATTGAGTACCTTTTCCATATCCTCTGTCACTAGGTTGCCTCCCCCATTCAGTAAGGAACCCACGCTTTCCCTGATCTTCCTCTTGCTGCTGACATAATTCTGCATGGTTTGATTAAGAACTTATTTGAGTTTTCCTTTAAAGAAGACTATTTGAAACCAACATATGGCTGGGAAAAGTAATTTTTGAGTAATTAGCTCTTTGCTTTTCTGTGAGTGGCTTCTGTGAGATGTAGAGAACAGTAACAATGTGTGAAAATTTCTGATCCAGATTTTGAAGGGGGGGAAAGAATGTCAACATTGAGTCTGGATGATGTACAGCTTAAACTTTTACAAGGATGGTTGTTAGTGAAAGATGCAGAAATATGGTTCTAAAATAAGAGCAGCATAACATTCTTGAAAAAATCTGTTCAGCTAATAGAGTGAGAAAAATCTCACTCATGACAGGGGCAATGAAGCCAATGATAACTGAAGAATTTAATTCCTATTGTGATCCTTATTAGTATAGCTATTTTGATAGAGAGTAAACCATGCTTTAAATGCTACTGGTTAGAGCAATAAAAGAAAATCGGTTTTCAGCAGCAGTAGGTGGGCGCAGTAACTGTTTTGTATGCTGTCCACTGTATACATCTGAGATAAGGTCATTCAAATCAGAAATTAAGCTTGAGATGTGCCAAAAAATCTTGCCAGGGAGCTGGATGGAGGTTAGCTTGTGTCTACCTCCTGCTGTTTGTTTATAGCCCTCTTCAACGCTGCAGTGGTACATTTCTTGGCAAAAATCCAATAAACTGAGAGAACAACTTGGAAATATAGTAAAGAACAAACTACCCACAGCTAAACAGAAATCTATTGATCCAGTCAAACTATCTCCAGATAAAGCTGTACATGTTGGGCACTGGGTCTTCTCCACACTGGAACTACTCTTAAGACTTTCAGAGTTAATCATGATAATGGATGAAGTTGTAAAGAAAAGATTTGACTCTTTGCATAAAGATATTTCCACTGTAACATTCCAGTTTACTGATTGTTGACTTAATCACTTAAGTGCCCTGAGATCCTAAAACGAAAGACTCTGTGCAAGTACAAAGTACCATGTCCATAAAGATGAATTGACCTGAATTCAGGATTGTAATGCATTAAATTTCTTAAGAGTTCTTCGTAGGATTTTACAGATTTTTTTATAAAGTATAGAATTGCTCTGAGGACAAATCTAAAACAATCAAAAGCAAACTAGGTATTAAAAAGGAGTGACAAAGTAATCAGGATCAGACCTTAGATCCAAGAAGAAAAGCTAGAAAATGTGGTCTATTTGCAGAAAGCCCATAGATTTGAGTTTGCAAATTTTGGTCAAAGGGACTTTAACCAAGGCCAAAGAGAGAAGTTAGTGCCAGAGATAGGATCCAAATCCCACTAACCAGTAACTAACTAACATCCATTCCTGTGGTCAGAACTCGTACTGACTTGTCAACAGAGGAGAGGGCTAGTAAGAAGCTTTGTTGTAGTTCTAGACCAGGGGTGGGCAAAATGTGGCCCAGGGGCTCGATGCAGCCCACCAGGCCATTCTATCCAGCCTGCGGGGCCCCTAAAAAATTTAGAAAATTAATATTTATCTGCCCCTGGCTGCCTACCATGTGGCCCTCAATGGCTTGCCAAAACTCAGTAAGCAGCCCTCTGCCCAAAATAATTGCCTGCCCCTGTTCTAGACCCATCAAAAGCAGCTTTGGTTCCTTCCATCTATGAAGTGATCTGCAGTCCTCCCAGAGACCTGTAGGTGCTGTAAATTAACATAGCTTTATTAAAATCAACCTGGCTGATGATCTGCCTTTTGGTTTTTGGTAGTTTGTCATTCATAATCCAAAACCCAGTTCTGAGACAAAAAGCCTGATGCCCTTTGAGAAAATCTAAAGGGCAAGCATTGGTATCTATATAGTGCTACTTGTTCCAGATCTCTGGACTATGAAGTTAGATTTGTGTATAGTGCTGCTCCAGGTCAGGTTTCCATCCCTAGAAATCATTCCACGTGGTTGATAACGATTTACATTTTTTCAAGGTAATATTAAAAAATGAAAGGGCTAGAAACATAATGCAAACTAAGATCCTCCTTTACATTTCTAGATCCCTTCACATCCATGGGGTCCGCAGTTAGAAATGTGGTGGTTCTAAAATAGCCCGATTTTCTTACCAGTTGCCATTATTCATCTTTCTTGTCTGTATGAATACACATTAATAACACCATGAGAGACTAGTCAATGTGACACAAGTGCAAAGAGTCACTCAGTAATAAACAGGAATCATTTAAACATTCTCTTTACAAAATGCACAACTAACCCAAGGAACTCACTGTTGCAAGATATAACTGAAGCACAGTGTCTCATACATTGTACGAACAATTAACATATCTAGTGTTATATTAAAATTTATGTGGAGTACTACCTCTTTATGGTTCTGGACATTAGCCAGCTGCTAAGTGCTTGAGGCTACCAGGTCCCTCATGGATGTTAGTGAAGCACTGTTATATTAGATTACTTAGTATTCATTACTTAGTTAGCTTGTATTTTTGGCTAACCTTCAATTACTACAGTTTACCAGACTTACTTCTACCATGTGTTCAGATACATTAATTGGTAATTTGCACTTCCTAATTAAAATTCATCTATTGCACACAGTAAACAGGGATGGAATTATTCCCTAGTGAAAGGGACACAGGCCCAGAATCCCACTCTCCAAAACCCAGAGGCAGTCTGCATAGGAGAGTGGGGAAGGAGAAACCTTCTCCTGGGAAAAGAAGTCAGCTTATTTTATCTCAGTAGAGCCACAAGGCAGTAAAACAGGTCATCTGTCCTTTGGGATGCTGAGTCAAAAACATGTTCTGCTGCTTTCTGCACTGGGAGAAGGAAATCTGTTGTTGAACAATTTTAGACTCAAAGTTTGTAAAAGTGATTACTGGCTTTTGGGTGCCCACTTTGAAATAAAGGAGTCTGAATATTAATGGACAAGTGTTAGGTAGAAAACCCAAGCTATCTGGAATGTTGTTCAAAGTTCTCTTCTCTTCTCAGTCATATAACTTGGGGTAGGTGAGTCCTGGACATCAATGTAGTAGGGGCACCAGAATCGCTCTTCACCCCCATGGAATCTGTGCTCCAGGAAGAGAAGTATTGTCAAGGTGCTGCTATCGGAGCAACAGCCAGGGCAGAGAGTCCACGCTGTGGCTGTGTCTGCATCAGCTGCAGCTGCTGCCACTGCTGGGGACCATGATTGAGTCCTCAGCCCTGGTAATGCTCCCCTACTCCCTGCTTTTAGAACTTCAGCACCTTCTGCTCATCTCCCCTCCACCCTCTCCTGCAGGATTTCCCCAGCACACAAACCCTGCTCATTACACCTCTCTCTCTCTCTCTCTCTCTCTCCCTCTCTCTCTCTCTCTCTCTCTCTCTCTCTCTCTCTCTCTCTCTCTCTCTTTTTTTCTTCATTAAATACATACACTTTGAGACATACCCAAGATATGAGCTTTGCTAAATCAAATTGCCAGCACCCTATCCAGTATTTGTTAGTAAACCTTTTGCTTCCAATATGCAGCCTCCCGGTAATAAGATACAGATGCCACTTGGATTGTAAAATGTAAAACTGGTTTGTTTGTTTTTTCTCTTGTGTTTATACAGGACCTAATATCATGGCATTTTGGTCTATGACTAGAGTTTGGTAATAGAAATAAATTATCATGAATACTCCTGGAATCCAACAAAGTCTCCCATGTACCTCATCCCTTTTCTTTTCTTGTAAGTATATTTTAATGACATTTTTACTATGTATTTTGAGAAGTAAAACTATCTGTTGAGAGATGGGTAATAAAACATTCCTGAGAACATCATAAAGGACCCTTGATGGGCTGCCTGTTTTGTTGCAGGTCTCAGCCCTTTCTTTGATCATACCTGGAAGCATTTACATTAATGTTTTGTGTACAGAATCACAGGTCACTTTTACTATGGTTAGAGAGGGATTTTTTTATATTGCATTGTATTTTAAAACTTTGGGACAAGGCCTCATTTTTCTGTGTGTGAAAGCTGTATGTGTTTAAAGAAGCACTACCCCTAATGTCTAGGGGCATGTATCTATTGAAGGTGATTAAGTTCCAACTGTGATTTAATGAAGTTGAATTTAAATAGTACTGAAGTGAAAGATTTAAAATAAAATATCTATCTGTGATAAAAGCAGTGTTTTATGGCAGAATACAAAAATGGCCCCAGTGTACATTTGTATGTTAAGAGAGAAATATTACTGAGAGGTCCTAAGCAATGAAATAGTGCAGAAAAGTGTCAAAATCTATATTTGGCTGAAATTGTAATCATTTAATGAAAGTAAATGCCTAAATCCTTTAGTGATTAGAAATGTCATAGACTGATTCCCAAATGATTAAAAAATAATTTATTCAGCCCAATCTATTCCTCTATTTAAGTTTTTACTAGAATTTTCCACTGAACTGGATTTATGTAGGTTTTGGCACAAGCATTTTATGCTATGTACTTCTATCTATTTCTTCTTTTTTGTGTGTGCTCATGACTGCAGCTTACCCTTTTGGCTCTACAAAACTGGCGAAGTGGGTCAGCACCTTCATAGCACTTTTCAAAGGAATAGCCCGGCACATAGGGACCTGTATTTGTGATTCAGTAAGTAACACTCTTCCATAGGGGGGTCTGTACAGAGACACTATGCTAGCATCATTCCAGAATGATGCTGTTTGACTGTCACTAGTGGTTAAAATTTGAGGTTCTCTGCACTTGTTATTATACCCCACACCACTTTTCTTGATTTCTCTCATGAAATCTAACTGATCAATGCTTTATACAAACCAAGATCCTCCATTTAAATGTGGTTTAAATTCTTAGTTTCAATGAGGTATAGTATTCTTCACTTCCTGATCCAATCACCTTGCATTGCTGTGATCTGTTAAGTGTTGCCGTAGTGATGCCCTGGTATACCTTACCCGTACCTCACTTTAGGGATATTTAAAAACTAAACATATTAGTGTTTGTGACATGCTTTGAGCCCTTGCACGCAAACCTTTAAGGAAATTAAGTGTTCCTAAGAAGTTGGTGCCTGTGGTTAAAAAAAAAAAAAAAAAAAAAGAAGTCATGTAAATGGCTCCCCTATAACTTGTAAAGTATGCTATATGTTCTCTCTCTCTTACTGAGTATTGGGAAACTGACCTCTATGGATTCTTGTTACACCTGTACTTTTACAAGAAGAATTGTTTAATTAGGAATACTACTTTTGTTGAAGTAAATAAACATAGGATTTGCTGATGTTTCTGAGAACTATGTAAGGGCTATGAGACTTATTACCAGGGATCCAGGTTTACTGTTCACCATGGAATAATGTAGGAAAACAAGGATTTTCTTATTTTAAAGAGGAGAATGCAGGAAACAACAGGTTTCTCCTTCTGGATTGTCAGAGTTCTAGCCTGCAAGGGGCTGGGGAGAGTGGGAGGAGGGCGATTAGGTAGGGGGATGCCACGTGGCAGCCAAGCTGTATGGAAAGCAGCTCCTGCAGCTCCCCACAGGTAAGTCTGGGGTGCGGGGATTGAGGGCCCTACAGTGAGAGAGGGAGGGAGAGAGTTGGGCAGGGCTGGGGGCACTGCCCAGCCAAGGTGGTACATGGGGCCTGGATCTTTGGGGCTGGGGCCAAGGCGGGAATGTGTGGCCCCAGGGTCCAGGTGGGGAGCAGGACTGAGTTATGGGCAGCTTGTCTGGGGGCACCAGGGGGGCTGGATCCCTGCCATTGCACACTCCTAGGGCGAGCATGGGGGACACGTACCACCCAGATTTGTGTGCAGGGAGGGGGCAGATGCAGGATGCCCACTGTGGCCTTTGGGCTCCCTGCCCTGCTGCCCTTCCACTGGGGACTTCTGTGACCCAGCAGGCAAAACCCAGCAGGACAGAGCAAGTTGGGGAGGTCCCACTCTGCCCTGCTATGCTGGGTCCCACCCGTTGGGCCTCAGAGGCCCCCAGGGGGAGGAGAGCAGGGTGGAGAGCTCTGAGCTCACAGCCACTAGCCTGCATCCAGCCCCCACCAGGCTCTGCTCCAGTAGGGAGCCAGGCTCCGCAGTCTGCTTGAGCTGCAGCAGCCGCCACCTCCCATGGGTGGCAGCTGGGATTTGGGCACTGCTGGGGTGTGGGAGCAGGGAGCTACAGACCCAAGTCCCTGACCCTGTAGCCTTGGCACTTGGGGCCCCCTCTGGCAGGGCTGGGAGGGATGTGGGGGAGTCACTAGTAAGGGAGGTGTGGGGGCTATGGGTTGAGGAGTGAGGGGCACTGGCAGGGCCCACAGGGGGCTGTGGGTTGGGATTGCAAGGCACCTGAAGGATGAGGGGCTGTGTGTTGGAAGTGGGGGGGATTGCAAGGGCTGTGGGTTGGGAGTGAGGCACTGGCAGGGCCAGGGAGCTGTGGGTCAGGAGTGAGGGATACCAGCAGGCCTAGGAGACTGTGCCTTAGGAGTGAGGGGCAATGGCATGGGCAGGGCACCAGGATATCAGGCTGCTCAGTGCTATAAAGCAATGCGGGACAGAGGGAGACACAGATGCAGCTGGACCCATGTCCTGGTGAGTGAAGAGGGCAGGGGGAACTCTAATTTTCCATGATAAAAAACCCAAAATCAAACACCAAAATATATAGGTATTTATAATTTATATTATTATAGTGAGGCTTCCAAATGGCTCTAAAATTGTAAATATATCAAGAAAACATTATGTTCAACTGATACCTATAGTAGCATTTCATTTTAATCATGGAAAAACATGGATTTTTGGAGTTTAATCAGAGAATTTGTGATTTTTAAACAGAGAAAACCAGGATCCCTTATTACTTCCTAAGACTGATACAGTGAAAATCCATGATTTAAACTGACGTTGTGTGCCCTGTTTGCAACCCAACCATTCATAGTTTCTATCACTGTCTGAGAATAAAGGCAAAAATTAAATGGAATTATACTTTCATTGTCCAGAATGAGATTAATGTCCAAAAGTAAAGAAACAGCATAGATGCAAAACAACTGTTTTTTTTATCAATTCTATTTCAGTTCAAACCTACCAATTATAAAAAAGGAAAAATATTGTTTAGATGAGACTTTTGACCGGACAGTTTTCCTTCAAGATGGATCACAATGGCAGTTGATGTGCGCAGAGGATGGTGTTCTGGCAGTGCTTTGGGAATATAAAAATCACTTTGTGACTAGCTAATTTGCAAGATCTAGGTACAGAAAGGTGCATCTTAATAAACTGTCCTTTGAAGAAAGCTTTATCTTCAAGGCCACAGAAATCCCTGACTGCAGCAAAACCAATGCAGTTCTGCAGTGTGGAAAGCTAAATGCCTCTGCAGGTCTGTTTGCCTTGCATAGTCAGGGTCCTAACAGACCAGCAGAGAGAGACTTCTAAGTTCTATAACATGAGATCCACTACCAAAAACTCCCTTCCTTCCACTGTTAAGATCAGGTTACAGAAGAGGTATAGTGTCAGCTGCAGAGCAGCACTGCAGCCACAGCTCTTGCAGATGCCCTTGCATTAACAGCCTGACCCACTGCAGCGAGAATCTTTACATGGGTTTCAGTGGCATTAGATAAAGGACAAAAACTGTTTACTTATTCTTGTGGGGCAGGAATATGAATATGCACCTGAATGCATAACCCTTAGTATCTGCGTGCCAGTATGAAAGGATGAACAAAACACGTGTGTAGTTCAAGTTAAACACTATTGTATGGTTTATTATTAGAGCTGTGTGACCTTTCAGAATTGAACCCCAATGCATCCAAACAATAAATTAAATAGAAGAAATTAAATATTACTTCAAAGAGTGTTTTTGGAAGATCTGAATACATTGGGATTGTGTTTTGATCTTTGCATCTGGCTAACATGATTATAGTTGACTTAATAGCCTGTGGTGGGTTGCATACAGCATATTTTGGTCCAAACTCCAGTTAATGGAACAACAATAGCCCTGTTCATTATCGCCAATAGCCCACATACTCAATTGTCTTTCCTTTCACGGGAGGCTTATATGGAGGTGGGATGTCTTGCCTTTCATGGGAGACTTGTATGGAGGTGTGATGGATACTAAGAACCTACTGAGGTTTTTATGTGGTGCTGCTATATCAATGCTAAGAAGTCTATTTTTAAGACATTGCTAATGGATCATACCTAGTGTGTGTGTTGTATAATGGTGGTGATGTCCCAGTCTGGGTGTCATATGAATCTGAAAAATCAATCAAGAGTTTTATAAATGTAGAACAGTACCACAACACAGAGCAAGATCCACTGGCCAGGAAGCTGGAGCTTAGCAGTGTATCACTTTGCTCTCTGTACCACGCTGTGGTGCTATGCAGTGGAGGGGAGGGGACTCCAAAAAGTGGCAACAGGAACTTTCCTGAATTAGGACTTCTCTAACTTGAAGGCCTGAGTTTGCTGCCCTTTAGAGGATGGTGGTGAACAATGTTATCAAGCACAAGGCTTATATGGGTAACTGGCTCAGAAGAGGGAAATACCATTGTGCTAGAGGTTCAAGCTCTCTGCTTGGCTCAGGCACATATTTGATTTTAGCCTTGGCCAAGTAATTTATGCTGTTTTAACAAAAAAATTGTTCTGAAATGTCGAGGGCCACAATTTCCACCCCTGGTTGCAGCTCAATATTTCCATTAGGTGGCTGAACATAGTTTTAGATGAGTGGCCTGATTTTTTTTTTTCTTCGTTCCCCAGCACTGGTGATAAGCGGGTGGAAGGTGAACTTGTTTTGCTGCTGATAAGTAGGGGTCCACTTAATATATTTTCATAGATTCATACATTGTAAGGCTGGAAGGGACCTTGGAAGATCATCGGGCCAGCCCGGCTGCACTAGGCAGTCAGGTACGCTGGGGGTCAGGTGGAAACTGCAAAAAACAGCGTTGTCTGTGATTGCCAGGAAATATTGCATTGGCTGTGATTTCCCTCAAAATCAATCAAAAAGCAAAACAGTATATATTATTCATATATGCAGTTTTAGAATGTCCCAGTGCTTTCTGCAATACAATGGCAGCGCGTCAGTCACTGCAGCCATAGGTCACATGACTGAGAGTTACCTTACCGTCTCCTAGTGACACAGACTAAGTGAAGGCATGTGTTTCAATGCCATCTTTTACGAAGTTAAATGCAATGGCAATGCCCCTCTGCCAGTCACCGGCAAGGGGTGGGGTTGCCAGGAAATGCCCTAACTGTAAGTGGTAGGATGATTGAACCCCGAGCACTAGATGCCGTTGGGCATCTGAATATGGATTTAGCTGCTGAGGCAATTGGTTCAGGTTTTGCAAAAGTGCTGAAAGTCCACAGCGGCTCTGCAGAGCTTTGAAAATCAGGCCCAGTGGTGGCGGCACAGGGGTAGATGTCTGAAATGTGGAGTCACCCGGGACTAGAATAGCTTAACTTCTCCTTGCCTTTCTCCTACCATCTGTAAAATGGGTACGACACTTAGCTACTTCACCAGAAGTGGGGCAAGATATTAATCCTGGTGAAGCGCTTTGGCTCACTGTCAGCAGGGGATGGCATGAATGTGCGATGTGTGCTCAGCGCTGATATTCTTAGAGTTTGGTATCTTTGTCTTTGAAGGGCATGTCTGTCTTTGAAGTGCCTACAGCTGTGCCTCTCCACCTTCCTAGACTTGAGGAGGCCTTGGCCAGCACTTTCTTTCCCCTCAGTTTTAGGACTATAGGTGAAGAAAAGAGTGATTTTTTTTTTTTTTTTTTTTTTTCCTGGTGCGAAGAGATCGGGAAGCCCCCAGCAGGCCCACCCGATTTAAATGTTGCGGGTTCCCATCGGACATCCCCGATGTGATCCTGTTGGTGCCCCTCCTGGTTCTAGCAGGGCACCAAGGCACCTCAGGGTGCTGCATTACCCCGGGGAAGACTGACAGCAATGAAAGAAGCTTGCGTCTTACAGAATAACCAGCTCCCGCTGCTGCCCCTCTTGCCGGGTGTCCACCCCTCCACCACTGGAGGTGTTCACAGGCAGGTTGGACAGCCACTGCTTGGGGGTGATGGAGGCATAGCTGTGTCTACCTTCTACCACTGGCATCTCCCATGCTGCTGGGCTTTGCTGGTTGCCCCCCTCTCCTCTCTCTGCCAGGTGTGTCAGGGTGGATTTAGGCCTCCCTCAGAGGCGTTGGGTGTTGGCTAGAGCCAAGGCCGGGCACTTTGACAAAGCCGGAGCGAGCGGGTCCTGCCCTCCACACTCCCGGGCAGGCCATCCCTCCATTTGACCTGAGCAACCTCGTGGTCAGATGGATATGGGCTGTGGCGGTTGCCGCCTTCCCCCCTAGCCTCTCCCAGGGACGTCCCGAGAGGATCTTGACACGGTTTTACGGGGCAGGCGGGGGTGGCTGGCTTGGAGGGGGAGGCGGCTGGGGGTGCGGCCCCGCTCCCGCGGCACTCGGCGGCTCTCCCGCTGTATCTTTAAGATCCCCCGCCTGCTGCTCGCGCCGCCTCCCGCCGGCTCCTGCGCCGCGCTGCGCCCGCCGCTCCTCTGCCGCCGCGTCCGCTGCAGGCTCGGGCTCGGGCTCCGCGGAGCAGCAGCCATGGCGGACATGAAGTCGGGCATCTTCGCCAAGAACGTGCAGAAGCGGCTCAACCGGGCGCAGGAGAAGGTGCGGGGCAGCGCGGGCCTGGGCGGGGACGGCGCTGGGGGGTTGCGGCCGGGCAGGGGCAGGGGCAGGGGCGGGTCTCCCTGGCCCGCGCCCGGCCGTGCCCGCTGCCCCGCGGCTTCCCCGCAACCGGGCGGGGGGAGGGGGCGCTTTGTTCTCCCCGGGCGCGGGCGCGGGCATCGCCACCGCCTGGCGGAGCGGCCCGGCCGCGGCTGCAGGGGCACTGCCGCTGCTGAGGGGAGGGGGGAGATGTGGTAGTACGTGATGCGTGCTGGGATGTGGTATGGTATATGATGGCATATGTGTCGTGTATTATCATATAATATATGCTATGATATATTAGCATAGCTCACATGATACCATATGTCTTATATCATATATGACATGATATCTTATTGTATATTACATGATATCACATGATACAGCATATGACATACGATATGCTATATCTTATAGCACATGACATATCATATATGTTATAGAATATATGACACGATATTTTATAGCACGACATGATCTATCTTATAGCATATATGATATGCTAGATGATATGATATCTTATAGCATATAAGACACATGGTATCTTATAGCACATGACATGATATCATATATTTTATAGCATATATGATATGCTAGATGACATGAGATGACATCCTATGATATCTTATAGCATATATGACATAACTTTTATCATATATGACATGATATCCTATGGTATCTTATAGCATATGACGTGATATATGATACCTTATGGTATATGACATAGTATATCATATATGCTGTAAGATATCATAGGATATTGTATGTCATATATGATAATATAATATATTGTATAATATCATATGATGTATGATACCACACGATGTGATATCATCTATTGTACATGATATTGTCTATGATATATGATATCATACGATATATGGTATCCATGATGTGACATGATAGATGTATGTGATGTGACATGGTGTCTATCAGTATGATACAATGTACGATGTATATGTTATATGATACAGCGTCTATAATATGAAATTATATGATATATATGAAATGGCATATGCTTTTATTGGATATATGATATATGACGTGATATGATCTGGTGTATGATGTTAAGATATATGGTGTGTGATGTAATATATGATGATATGCTATTATATGACATGACATGAACTGATATGCTATAGGATACGATATGCTATTATATGACGTGACATAATATCATATCCTATATGACATTATATGCTATTGTATGATATAACATACCGTATCATATGCTAGCTGACATGATATGATGTGGTATGTGATATATGATGCATAATATGAAATACGGTAGGATGTATAGTATTGTATGATACATGCTATGGTATGATGTGACATATGATATAATATGCGATATGATACAATAGTATATCGTAGTATATTATTGTATAGTATATTATGTAAGTGGCCCATTTATTTCTTATCCTGCGTGAAACACTCTCTCTGCCTTAAGCAGGATGAATCACCTTTTAAGTTGGGGGGGGTGGGGAGAGGGAACTTGTGGCCCCAATGTGGCTGGCTTGTATTTATGCCCCCCTTCTCCTTGTCCCTCTCTTCTCTTGTGGAATGTATTGGCATATCTTGCTCTGGCACATTTGGAACAGGGCCTCTGCTGGTATAAATTAACCCAACTCCATCAGAAGTGACAGGTCTGCACTGTTTTAGACCAGCCGGTCCATATTTCCCACCCTTCCCCCTGCTTTTATTCCATAAGGAGAGAGGCAGAATATCAAGAGAATTTAGGCCAAATGGTAGCATGCAGCAGCCTATTAGAAGGAATGCATCTGTCGCTCCGATCCATGCACAGAAATAAAGGTTTGGCTGCGCCTCGTCCCCACCTCCACACATGCATGCTTTCAACACACTAAGAGGATTGTATTTCCTTTAATATCCACCCAGCCAGTCTTGAACTGGAGTGATCCTCTTTTCTGCATTCACTTGACAGCTGAGCAGTCCAGCAGTAGAGGTGATTCTAGCTGCTTTCTCATTCACCTGTCTCGGTTACCATCTGGGCTATTTCATGTACTGCTTAAAGGATTGGTGCCAGCTTTGCAAATGGGATCGCATTTTCAATTCTTAAAAAGGTTACTCCTGGCACAGGATTCGTGTGGTCAATCACATTTTAGTTGCTATTAAAAAAGTTTAGAGCCCAGTGCTGCAATAGTCCATATTCAGATTAGCTTGCCAGCGAAGTCAGTAGGGAATTGGCAAGAGTCAGCACTGCAGGATCAGGGCCCTGTTGGCTTTTGATGATTTTCATGAACCTTTATTAAATGAAGCCAGTAGCAGTAAATCTGTCATATAACATTTTTTTACTGGCTTTGAAATTCTCACAGCTATGGAAGCATGAATACAACCTTGAATTGGGTCAGGAAAAAAATATTTGCATGTGGACATCTATGTGAGAAAAACACTTACAGGCATTGTAAACTCTGAAAGTATTACCAACATCATTTCTTAGTTGCTACATTGCATGTGAGTAGCAAAGTCGTGGGTGAGTTATGCAAATCTTCCCAGTTGAATACCACATAAAATCTGCACCATTGTGTATTTTGTATTGCAACACATTTTACATAACGGCACTCTAGAGAGTTTAAAAAAAAATGTTACTGGAACTATTTTTCATATTTTGCTGCCTATAATTCTCAGCTATCTTGGTGCCATATATTTTACCCTGCATAGCTCTAAAGAGAGGAAAAAATATACCAATATTTTGAAACTCCCATAAATAATGTAATTCTTTTAGGAATTAATATCTGAAGCTGTCACAGGCTAATGGCACGTGTTGTATTTCTTCTTACAGATGACCACAAAATGCTCATTTCTAATGTTGGGTCAAAAAACTATTGGATTTTTAAATCAGGTATTAGTCAAAGACTGAATATTGCCCATCCTACAATTCAGACCACTACTATTTAAAGATAGGAACATTAGGTTTTCAAGCTCTTCGTAAGTGTTGGAGATATGGATAGCAGTCAGAATGTAGCCAAAAGGATCAAAGGTGTAGGAAAAATATACAGTTCATTATGTTACTCATGTCTCTACAGTTTATCAAATGGGTATCAGTATCACCCAATCGAGGAAACCAGTGACGCATGTACTGCAGATGAACTATTTTTCTTGATGCTATGTCTATACTGCAGTCATTGAGGTATGATTACAGCATGTGTAGACATTCATGAGCTCAGTTAATAAAAGCTGAGGGCCCTGAGTACTTACTGGCTCATGTGAATGAAGTCCTTCAGGTACCTGGAGCAGGGGTTGTCATCCGGGGGTACCCATACCCCTGGGGGTCCTTTGGAAGGCCCCAGGGGTTATGCGACAGCAGCGAGGAGAAGCTGCTGTCACTTCTGGTTTTGCTCGTCAGCCGGCCGCTGGGGGACTCACCGCTTCTCAGCTGGTCACCGGGGGTACACCAACCTAAAAAGGTTGAAAACCCCTGACCTAGAGCAAAGTTAACTTGTGCTGTGTACACACATGCATGCAATCTCACACAGACTCAATGTGCATGTGTATATGTATGTGCATGTACTATTAATGTAGTGTAATAGAAATGTATAATATTAATGACACTACTATACAGTTTTGTTTACTGGGGAATACATTTTCTCTGTGGATCTAGTGACAATGTAAGTCATAGCTACAGAAGATCGTAATTTTTACTATATGGTTTTCACTTGTAAAATCCATAGTATGGATCCATACTATAGCCATTCTCCTTTTTGACCCCATAAAAATGTGTTACCTGCCCTTTGCCAGCAACACTCGCTTATTATTTTATATCTCCATATTCATTCATGCCTTTGCTCTCTCTTCCTCTCTTTCTTTTTTTGCCTTTGGGATACAGGGTTGTCTTCCATAATAACTGCCAATTAGCTCTGGATTACTTTAATAGTCATATGAGGCAAAATCCCTTAACTAATTTTTGTCAAAATAATGAAAAAGTGCCGAGAAAAGAGGATAAAAAATTTGACTCTGAAATATGGATTTATTTGATATTGTATAAATGCGTATATGTATTATATATGGATAAGTATCTATTTAAATATATGCATTCACATTTGAAAATAATTTAAATGGGAGTGACAGAAACTGACAAAGTTTTAAATGCCTAAAAGTCTGATCTCTGACTTCACAAATAGAATTTGACTGTCTATGATGTACATATTATAGAAGTAACCACAGTGACTTTAGTGTACTATCTGTATAAAAAAATTACAGGTGGGGATGAGTTCTATTATTCAGTTTATCCTTAAATTTTAATAACAGTCTAGCAGAATTATAAATATTTTTATGCTTTTTAAAATTACTACAATATCTGTGTCAAGAACATTATTATCTTGAGGGATCAGTGTCAGAGGTCAGATCCCAGTTCATATAGCCTGTTTATGGAAGATTACCTTTTTAATGACAAACATCATGATCTTCAACTCCTTATACTCTTAGAAAAATATTAAATCTAATAATTCATTCAGAGCATCCTAGTCTCACACACGTGTGCACACACACGCGCGTGCACACACACACAATACATTTTTGGACCGATGCACAGTGTATGACAGAAATTATACTCAGGGTTGAACTCATTTCCTTGTTACATTAGTATATTGGCTATTTGAATATTAGGAAAATCAAGCATTAAGTTGAACCTATAGCATTCATGAATATATACATACTATATGATGCAATTATCTTGATTTTTAAAAATTGAGATGTAGATGTGAGATAGTGAATTCAATAATATCGACTATAATTCTTTTTAAAGTGCCTTTTTCCTTGGGGGGTTTTCATAGTGTTTTACAAATTGTAACATTTCACCTCTCTAGGGTGTAATGTGGCACTTGTTGGACACTGCAGTGACATTACAAAACCGTTTAAGACCCAAAAAGAGAGATAAAATCTCTTTAAATTAGAACTGTATGAAATATGCAATGACTTAAACTGGTATTTGAAAAGACTAATACTGAAAAACTGCAATGTAATTTTAAGCAATCCCAAATAATTGGATACTCAGTTTTAAATCCCAGACCAAACATGGGACTTCAGTATCCCACTGGCCTTGACTTTGCCATGAGCTACGTCAGGTGTGGCCAACACGTGGCATTTGTGCCACAAGTGGTATGGGAGCCTCTGTATGCTGTATATGGCAGACTGGGACAGGCAGCACAGCCGCATATAGGGCAGGAAGCAGAAAGCAGCACAGAGGATCAGGCAGGGAAGGGGAGTGACACTTGGGGATGGCCCAGGGCTACTTTATGGCACACCTGCCTAAAAGGTTGGCACCCAATGATCTAGGTAATGGTTTGAGATTGAGAGAAGTGTGTAGCCTATAGACTTATGATGCTTTATATAATATATTCCCTGAAGACCTTCCATCCCAAACCCACCAGAGGCTGCTTATTAGTGCCAGCTGATAGGAGCACCACCCAAACTGTTAAATTTGCAAGCTCAGGGTAAAATTTTCAAAAGCAACTGAGTAACTGAGAACCTGAAATCTCATTTTTAAAAGTGACTAAGGCACTTAGTCTAAACATATGTCCACACATTCATTTGGATGGGCTGGAATAGTTATGAAGACATTTAGTATGAACGTATTTCCTTGTTACATAAGTATATTAGCTATTTGAATATTGGCTATAGCTCTTTTAAAAGTGCCCTTTTCCTTGAGGGTTTCCATAGTGTTTTACAAATTGTAACATTTCACCTCTCTAGCATATAATGTGGCAGCAGTTTGACACTGCAGTGACGTAGATCAGCAGCTTGAATTCAATCCAAGCTTGACAGTGGGTTTGCTCGCCCAAGTTAAAACTTTAGTTGGAGTGTGGTATTCTTGAGCATGCTGCTGCATGGCCCGTTAAGTTTGAGATTAGATGTGTAGTAAGTTGATTTTTAAATATAATAACCCTTGGCATGTTATCTGTTCTGGTTTGCACAGAAATTAAAACAGCTAAAGTTGTTTTAAAATGATAGCTAAGTTGATTACATAATTAAAGAGAGATTTCTTCAGGTGATATCTTTTATTGGCTCAACTGTATAGTTGGGATGGAGGGACCTGATGAAGAATGTCTTACATTTTAAAGCTTGTCTAAATGTATCCGAAGTATACAATGATTCCAATAAAAGATATTACCTTAAGAAATCCTTGCTTCTTGCTTAATTCCTGGACCATCACTCTGATGCTATCATTATAAAATGGAATGATAACCTTATTTATATTGCAGCAAATTGGTGAAGATCATGTGCACAGGAATCAGGGTGGCTTTGATTCAAATCAAATAAATTTTAAATCATGTTTTAAATCACTGGCCAGGAAGCCTCAATTCAACCATTGTTTTCTACAAAAAGTGTGTTCTTGTTGTTTGATATCCTTTATTCATTTAACTTCTTGAAACTTTGCACTTTTAGAGAAAGGCAAGGGCTTGATTCTGTGTATACAAACTTGAAGAAAGACAATAGGGCTGGTGGGTGGGTATCAGGTCTTATCTCTCATCTCCATATACTACTGTTAACAAGGATGTTATCTTTGGAGACAAAAAACTCTCCCTATGCCTGAAGAAGGGCATTGTGCCTGAAAGATTGCAAAGAACAATTTTTTCAGCTATTCACTTGGTTTAATAAAAGATCTCGCATCTACTCAAAGAACCTCGTCTGCCTGCAGTCTCTGGAAACACAAATCCACAAGTTTGAGAGCTGAAACTAAGTATCACAGAGTTGCGTAATGGGATCTTCTAGATTGAGAACTGAGTCCCATTGGGTAGAGTGTTTTCTTTAATCCTCACTAATTTATAGACAAGCCTCTGGGAATGCCATAAGATTGGACCCCTAATGTAGTCCATGGCCTGTTGTGACCTATTTATAACATTTCTAAAAAGGTTACATGAATATATTGTTTCAAGTAGTATATGATTAGAAGTTATAATCTCTATTCCATGATGATATCTTTGAGCTTTAACATATCTTAAAACTATCTTCATGTGTTTATTTAAAAAAAAAATCTTAACAAAATATGATTAAATAAAAATATGATTTAAATAAAAAATTGAGTTTTAAAAAATATTTTTAATTTTGATTTTTGTGCACCCTGACAGCATTATATTTCTGGATAGTATACACCTGCAGTTTAAATACATTGTACTGAGGCTGACCTGCAGTTCTCATGGTATACAGTATATAGTACACTTATGCTCATATACACTTATGCTATATATACACTTACGCTCATATCTGGTAAGAGCATAATTCATTCAATTGCCGAACACAATGACAGTCCCAGTTTGTTACATCTGCTTAGTTTGTAACAAACTCGAGTTATCTGTATGTTGGTTAAGTGCATAAATGACTGAAGTGCATGGGAAGTCTCAGCCTCATGGTCTGTTTTGTAAGATAATTGTACTCTGTTGAATGGATGATTGGTGAGGCAGCACCATGACCCTTCTTGCAATAGTTCTTCCTCTCTCCACTTTTGCCCAATAACTTTGGTGTCTTCAGGCTTCTAAAGCAGAGCTGTTTATGCCAGTGAGGAGTTGGGCCAGAATGAAGGTCAGTTCCACTGTACCTCTGTTCACTCCATCCCTGACACACCATTCCTTCCACTTACATCTGGGATGGGAGAGGCAGCAGAGATAGTTGGTGGCTTCACTGTCTCTGCAAGCTTTATATAAGTAGATTTTCCCCAGTGTAGGGGGAATACTGGGCTGATTTAAGTTCACTTTTTGCTGCTGCAAAATGAACTTAGTGCTGAACATCTCAAGTGCAGCGTCTCTTTTCCCTTGTTACACTGCAGCATCAGTGTTGTGCTATGCTAAGCCATTTCTACTTTTGGATCCAAGATAATTTGATCCTGGTACAATGAATGAATGCCTTCTTGGTCAATAGTTTCCAGAATCAGAAATCAAAGCCCAACTAGGGAGGCAGTAATGTGAAATTGTCTTATGTCACATGAGGCTGTTTTGCCAGTTGGATTGTGTTTGACAATTCCAGGTGTAACAAAGGATAGGCATATGCAAGATGTTTTTGGTATATTCCTAAGGTATCTGTGGAACCATAGGAAAATATTTTGGTGCAGAGTGCTGTCGTTCTTCCCTGCCACTCTATTCTTTCTGCTTTTTCAATAACCATACTTTAGCATTTGCAGTAATGCAGCCCCTGAAAACCTAATCTAAGAATGGGGGCAATTGTACCTAGACTCTTTGCAAACATGTAATGAGTTCTGATTTAAGGATCTTATGTTCTAAGTAGACAGAGGTGGCATGGGAAGCAGAAAGAGGCAAAGTGACTTGCCAAAGATCATAAAACAGGTCATTGGCAGGGCCGGAATTAGAATTCAGGTCACCTGGCTCCTCTCCTTTAACAGTCCATTTTCCTGTCCATTTTAACCCAGGCCTCACGGCTGGAGCATCAGTCTGCTGCTCACAGCTAGAATAACAACTCCTGGCTGAGCTGCTGCTTGGAACATCTTGGACGTAAGGGCAGGAGCTATGGGGATGGTAGCAGGCTCCTGGTCCTGGGTGTGACCAAAAACTGCACCTTGCTGACGAAGGATAGCCTGGTGGGACTGCTTATGGCAGGGCAGTTCCCCAGAAATGCCAGACTAGTTGCCTTCCTAGTGAAACTCAGGTAGGGACACCTTAAAACCCCAGCCCCCACATCCTGGTGGGTTACCCTGACGTAGGGACAGGCATGGGGCCAGGCACAACTAGAGAGTACCTGAACCCATAAGGTGAAAGACCTTGATAGCATGAGGCCAGGCACAGCTAGTAAGAGACACTTGAGCCCATAGGGTGAAAGACCTCATTGTTAGTGGGGGCAGGCATGCTTAGGAGAGGCACCTGTGCCCCATAGGGTGAAAGACCCGGATGGCTCCAGTGAGGGGGCAGAAATACATGGAGGCCCGCACAGAGTAGGGTGCATGGTCAACCCTAAGTGCTGTATGTGAGGGTGGCCAGAGGCTGAGTTCAGCCCTGAGTTACGCATAAGGCTGTTGGTTATGTAGAGTAAGGTCTGTGAAAAAACGGCCTGAAGTGCTATGTCTACCCTGCCTGGAGAGTGAGTAGGGAAGCCCAAAGTGCTGTGTAAAATAGGGTCTGAGGGGGACCCAAAGTGCTGTGTGGAGTAAGGCAGGTTGGGAGTGGCCTGGGAAGGGACAGCATGTGAGACACCCAGTGAGAGTGGGCGGAGTGAAAGAGGCCCTGTGAGAGAGGGTGGTGTGAAAGGGGCCTGGTGAAGGGCAGAGTATGTGCATGGGATGTTAGAGGCCCTACAACAGGCAGAGTTTGACCTGGCCACAGGCCAGACCTATCATCCACTTAGCTTCTTTACCATGCAGGTGACAATTTATGTGTAATGCCCTTATCACCAGGGCAGGTAAAAGGGACAGCCTTCCACCTGAGTGACATCTTAATTATTACCATCAAGGCATGGCAGTTAGCCCAGAGACACGCAGGTGGGCCAATATCATCATCTGGCCCTGAGCTGGCCCCCTGTCACAATAACCAATGTTAGTTGAAAATCTGCTTTGTCCTCTCTCTCTTCAGTGACCACATTCCTACACCTTCCTCTTTAGTCATTTTAATGCCTCTGCAGTCAGTCTTCCTTTCTGTGTTTTTTAACAGCTCCTAGTCTGTGGTCCACAGATTTGGTCCCATTGCCTGGAATTAACATTGTTATCCATACATTGTTGTATGTGTAAAATAAAGGAGATGGAGAAAACATTGTAGGATGTCAATAAAACAAGGTTCTTTTGCATGGTCTTTTGTTCTCTGTTACGTTAAAAATGCCCCATTTTTTCAGGAACAGTTTGCAAAATTTATTTAAATTAAGACTGGTTTATTGCATGCACACACGGGTATGCTTTATATGAAGATATCATCTTTAAATACATCTTTATATGAAGATACCATCTATATTATACATTTTTTATATTAGCAAAGGTATCAACTATTAATTTTTTTAACTAACAATTTTGAAGAAAAAAATATCTGTGAACCCAGTGGCCAATATCTCCTTGCTAATAAACATACCAGATTCTACCTGCACTCCCATCTGAATAACTTGACAGAAAACAAAAGGGTTGCACAAGTGTAACTGAGGATAGAAATTGGCCTGTAGTATCATTATAAGGTAGCTAATTCTGTGGATAATGCATAGTTATGAGTATGGTACAGTCCAGCTGAGTGACTCATAGACATGCTGCCTTTACAACACTAGAGGAGAGAAAATTGTACTCTCTGGATGTTGTGTAGAGGCTGCTACACTGTTTCTGGTTCAAGAGCCATGCTGTATGGAGCAGCATAGGATATTGGAGGGGGATACTTCCAAACACGGTAACTTGTGGGATCTTGACATAGCCAAAAAGTATATAAAACTTGTATTTGTCTCCAAAGTGAGTGAGAAGCATGTAGAGGGCAGATCTTATCAGAAGGATCCCATTTTTCATGCTCATGTTTCAGCATAGAATCACACTTAGAAAATAAACTTCAGCTGTAAAGCATGTATAGTGGGTCTTGAGTCAGCAAAGTCATGGGCATGTCACATAGAAGATGCCATGGTGCAAATAAAGGGGATTTAATTTTATTAAACCAGCATGTTGCTGTATGTGGCTACTTTTGCATATTTTAAACATGCCTTGCATCAGTTTAGCTTGCCTTGGCAAATCAGTTTTAGAGGTGTGCAACATGGCCTTTTTACACTGGTGCAACTGCTGCACATATCCTAGGCTCATTTCAAGTATATGGGTTGTTCCACTGAAATGAAATCTACTGTTAGGAACATAGGATTAAAAGGGGCTTCACAAGCTACTGAGTCCAGCCCCCTATGTTTTCAGGCGATCATCAACCAAAGGATCCTCAAAATCTCCGCTCCAAACCCTTGTCCCCAAAGCGTCTTCAACACAGGGTGCTGACAGAAATGACACTTGTCATGCAATCGGCTCCTTGAAAGTGCTCTATAGCCATGCCCTGACACAAGTGCATGGTTTTAGAGTGCTTTAAAAGTACCCAATTATGTGACAAAATAAACCTCATTACATGAGGGCTCAGATGAAGGCAGTCCAAAGCGGAGCACCTTCATTAACTTCTGTCTGATCAGGTCTGGGTTGCAGCCCAGCCCCACACCTCATACTGTCTGCATGATGGGAGCAGGAGAAAGGAGAGGAGGATGGAGCTTCAGGTTGGGGTTTGCCCAGCCTGCAACGGAGGGGCTATGGGAGAGAGGCTGCAGACACGCAGCTCCTTCTGGATTGGGTCCAAAGTGGAGCTTGTCCCCCACCCCCCTAAGCCAACATGAAATGTCTGTTGGGTCAGATGCGGGGGGTTGCTGTAAAGTGCCATGAGTTACAGCAGGAAGCAGCACATGTGTCAGCACCCACAAAGAACACTCTATACCATGCCACAGGTAAAAGGCGTGGAGAGAAGGTGATTGCTTATGTCCTATAACTGGAACAATGGGAAAAATAGCTATTTACTACCACTATTAAAGTGTGCAAAAGAAGCGTACCCCATGCTACAGAGGAAGGCAACCCCATCTCTCCTAAATACTGACATTGTTCTGTTGAAATTGAAAGTAGTAGATAATTAAAAATAGGCCAACAGTAATGCATGTAAAATTGCAGGGGGAGAGTAATGGTTCTGATTTGGATGGTAAGAACTGAATTGATTATATCATGTTTAGGTCTTTATGAAACATACTAGCCAATTGCCCGTCAAAAATGATGGGTGGGGGGTGGCTGAGGACAGTGGCCTGCATCCCGTCCTGCTCCCCCCACCGCTGAGGCCAGGGCCAGGGCCAGGCTGCCCTGCCTCTGTCAGCTGGCCCCACCCACCCATCTGCTCCATTGCTGCTTGCAAGGCTGGGGGGTGTGTGACCAGCAGTGCTGGCCTTGCCCACCCCATCCTCTCCATTTTCATGGCCTGCAGGGAGCAGTGGGGATGGGGCCACCATCCACTCCATTGCCACCACCTGCAGGGTCAGGGGGCTGGGGCCAGCAGTGCTGGCTTTGTGCTGATAACATTGACTTCAGCAAGGATGTTGGCATTTTTGTGAAGATCTTCCCATGTGATGTGAAAGGTTTTCCGGAGCCTGATCCATCCCCAGGCTCTTGATATGAAGGTGGTAGGTAACCCAAGTTTAACATCTGTAGAAGGCAGTGGGGATGATGACTGTATTGTAGACCTGGATCTTAGTGTCTTTCTGGAGATAACAATGAATAAAGACATCACAAAGCAATTTCCCAAAGGTGGTACTTGCTCATTGGATCCTGTGCTGGATCTCCTCATCAATGTTCACTCTCTGAGAGAAGTGGCAGTCAAGGTAGGGGAAGTGCTTGACTACCTCCAAGGTCTTTCCCTCTATGGTAATTTGGGGAGGTGGGGGTCATATTTGTGGTCCAGAGCAGGCTGATAGAGCACTTTAGTTTTCTCAATGTTGAGTGAGAGGCCAAAAGTTTGGTAGGCTTCTCTGAAAAGATCCAGCACAGTCTGAAGGTTTTGCTCAGTGTGCACAAGGATGGCACAGTCATCAGCATATTGAAGGTCAAGAATGGTTGTTTTGAGTATTTTGGTCTTTGGCTGAAAATGCCCCAGATTGAAAAGCCCTCCATCCATTCAGTGTCAATGTGGAGTACTTCTGGGGAAGGATAAAATCATGAAGAGAGCTGGCTGAATAGGAATTAAAGCAGCAGTACATAGAGTGCAACAGGGTAAATCCAAATCTTTCAGAAATGAGTTGAGGGCTAAATTTTATGGTCTTTAACTAAGGCAGTGTTCACCTGACTGCAGTGGGAATTTGGCTTGAGTGATTTAGATCTTGACCTAATGACACTGGTTTTCTGGATTTAGTGTTAGGGTAGATGTTAAACATAAATGCCCTGGGACACAGACTATGTGTGGTCTCTGAGTTTATGAGATTGGAAGAAGTTTTTTATCTACCTGGAAGTAACAAAATAAAAGAAACCAGACTGGGCCTTTTTAGAGCTAATGATATATTTTTTTGTAAGGCTACTCCAGTATTACTTGTTCTAAGCAGCCTTCCAGCATTAGATTTGTTTTAAGTATAATTCCAGTAGTTTTTGTTGTAAAATCTTATGTTGGAACAGAAGTCCAAATGGTGACTCGCAAGTTGGCTGAGAATTACTGCCAAAGTGATAAAAAGTTAGGAAAAGATTTTAGGCAGCTGTTAGCTCACAACCAGGTATTATTTTTATGACATCTTCTTTAAAAAAAACAAAACTTCTAAGGAGCCACCTTTAAATAGCAGGAAACTTTTGATGACCTGCAAGTCATTACGGCTGTTCTGATTCCTACAGCAGGTGGATAAGTAGACAGAACTCTGAAACAACCATCTCAAATACAACCTTCCTTGGCAAGAGATGCCAAGGATTTAAACAAACATCAATGTGACATTCCCCTCTTTCATCTATTAATGGTGATTCCAAGTTTGAAATGCATTAGCAGAGCATTGTGTAAAAGCTTTTGCTGACATTGGTTCAGTAGAAGCTGTCATTGTAGGGTAGATCAAAACACTGTCTATCTGTCTTGGTTGGTGATGCAGTATAAAACATTCATGGTAGAATTTAAGCAATGTTGGTTCATGGCTTTTTTACATAATGATGATTAAGAAAAGAAGTTGGATTGTTAGCACAAATTGGACACTATTTAACTGTATGTTTTGAGGGAGACATTGCACTCTTAGGGTTGTTAGAAAAGAACACATTATAAACAGGTTCTGTTGCAGGCAACTTCACCCTAATGATTAAATCTAGTGGGGTACATGGCAACCAGACCTCTGCATGTTTTCTGAAGAGTGCCACAGGGCACATCCATTAGACACTTTGTACGTGATATGGTATGTGTGAGTAGTCTCATTCATATCATGGGACTGCCCTGGATTGTAAGCATTAAGCCTGGAAATATTTGCAACAGCTGATCGGTAGCATTTTTCCATGGGAATCATTTTCTTATTTTCAAAGGGGATAACTTCCATTGTCTGTTATGCAAGTATGAACCCGGTATCTGATCAACTGAAAGACCATCAGCAAATTATGTTACTCATTAATATGACCCCAAGGTAGATTTTTCTTTTTTCTTCTTATTTTTTTTTTAAGATCTACTGTATTTGAAATCATTCTTAAAGTGGAAAGTTAATCTCCAGTGCAAACGATTCTTTATCCCTTCTTTCTTTCCTTGAAGCAAAAAGTATTTTGAGAGATGCTTCAGGCAAGGTGTTATCACTAAGCCTTGACAAAAGCTGTTTCTAGTGGATTGTGGCGAATGTGCTTGGTCTGCATTAAAACTTTTTGTCATAAATAAAATAAAATAAAACATGAAAACATTCAGAAGAAGATAATGTGAAAGCTGAGATCTCTTTCTTGGTCCATAATAAGCGACACCTATGTCCATAGCTAGGCCTTGTTTAGTTACAGAGATAGTACATGAGCTGCTTCATCCTAAATTGAAGCAATCTGACACTGTTATGAAGCATTTTTTGTTAAAAGCTTTTTTGTTATTTAACATTTTTGGCCCTTAATATACAAAGAGCAATTCTGGACAAGAGTTGAGGATAAACAGAACTCACTGATTCAATTTGGGGGTGCTGATGCTCAGTAATAATAATAAGCAGATAATTATTTTTAACCTTGTACTTCAGTGTAGGTTTTGCTCACATCTGCTTCACCACCTTTCAGAGGAATAGAATGGTTAAAGGATATATGGACCTTCAAAACTTACTATACTTTCAAATCTTCTTCTGCTACACAGCAGTCAAACACATCCATTGACATTTGCCTCCCAATAAAGTAATGGAGGATCAAGGCACTTACATGTTAAGTGATTTAGAAATTGGCCAAGCAGGATGATTTCCCCTGAAGTCCCTCCTTGGGTGAAACAAAACCCCCTAGATTTGTGCACAATATTGTTGTCAGGCAGTATTCATATTCACACACCCTCAGTGACCTATATGCTGTTCATTCTGGACCTGCACAGTTAGGCTGGACCCCTGGCAGCAGGAGATTTGTGATTAAGAGATGTGTTAAAAATAACAGGAAAAAATATTTGAGCTCAGGGACATATAAAACACCATATAAAATGTCCTAGTCATAGCACACATCAGAGTTCCATATCTGAGACCATATGATATCTACTAAAAGGGAGATGACATAAAATGTTTGAAAGAAGCTTATCATAAGCATCTACAAAACTATGCCATCATTTTCACCAAGTCCTTCTTCAAAACCCTCCTCTGCCATGATGCCTATAAAGATGTGACAACTCTTAGGTCCTCCGTAGGATGACACTAATGCCTCTCACATTGACTAATAAATATCATTTCCTTATTGACTAAGGAACCGAGCCTTTATTCTGTTTCTTAGTAATGCATTGTTTAGGTCTATGACTAGGATTGCCATGTGCTATGGTAATATAAATAATACAGAATAAGGTAAATAATAGTAATGATGATAGTCAAGCTGTGTACATTATTTCTGTATGGTCATATTGATGGTTCTCTGTATATGTTAGGAACTTTAAGGAGCAACCAGTAACCTCAGATAAATTGTATCCAAGATGAAGAGTTAAACAGCACATAAATCACATAACAATAGAAAGGTGAGAGGGAAGAGACATGTCTGTGATGGTGGTTATGTAACATGACCCAGCACCCTTTAATGTTAATGGTAAGACTTCCATTAGCAAATACAAAAATATTGCATCAAATTTCCAAGTAAGCATCTTTTTGCCTTCTTCTCTGGAGAATGCTGATTTGATAGGACAGCTCTTTCATTATTAAACTGTCCCAAACTTTTTTAAATCAGCCAGTGATTTTAGGGGTGCCACTTCTCTTCTGTTCCTTAGCAGTTGTAATTCTTGCAGCCTCTGGAAGATGAGTGATAAATTCCCTATGACATGTATTTGTTGCAGAATTCTCAGGAAGTTTCATTAGTAACACAACACAAAGTATAAACAGTCAAGAAGCCTGAGGCTGAATTGATTCAGTCTTTGGAGGTCAGTCTAAACCAGGGATGGGGAGTGTCTGGTCCACGGGCCAGATCTGGTCAGCCGGGGACTTCATTTCCCAGCCACCCCTGTCCTCATGGCTTGTGCTGGTCTCCATGGAGACCTCAGCCATGCCAGCAGCATGTGCGGCAGAGCAGTACAGGGAGCTGCTCCGGAGCTGCCAGGAACATGGGACAGGGGCAGTTTGCTCTAGAGCCACGATCTGTAGCCTGCACGTTTTGTGTAGGGAGATGCATGCAGGGGATTGTGGTTCTGCCCAGGCTCCAGACAGGCTGTCACTGCGCAAGGAGCCTGGGCAGAGCCATGATCCCCTGCATGTATGCAGGCTATAGATTGTGGCTACGGAGCAAGCTGCTCCCATCCCATGTTCCCAGGAGCTCCAGAGCAGCCCCCTGCACTGCTCTGCCACATATGCTGCCAGAAAGGCTGAGGCCTCTATGGTGGCCAGCACAAGCCCACGTGGGCAGGGGCGCCTGAATAATGGAGTCCCCAGCCGACCAGCAGCCTGGAGGTTCTCCATCCATGTTCTAAACTGCAGAGTCAAATTGAAACAGAAGTGAACGGACATTTACCTTTGAGTCAGGAAATGCAAGCGCATGCCTCCAGTTGCTCAGGCCAGGAGGCATTAGAGCAGCATTTCTCAACCCATGGGTTGTGACCCAGAAGTGGGTTGTAAGAATATATGAAAGGGTTGTGAACAAACTTTAAAAATGGATTATACTTTAAAGAAAAAAAATGTAGGAAACTATGGCTTGTCCAGCCTGCAAAGGGGCTGCTTGTGGCCCTCCCTGCCCCACACGCCCACCCCATGCCCCACACACTGGAGGGCTGCGGCGTGGGGAGGGGGGGCAGCAGGTTGGGAGTGAGAGGCACTGGGTTGGGACTGGCCATTGATGTTTATAAATGGGTCCTGGTATAAAAAAGATTGAGAACCCCTGCTCTCTGGCACATAGCTAGCATGGGCTGTGTGCTCGCTTCCTCTTCTTGCTGCCCCTGAGGTCTCTGGGATTTGCAGTTCAAAAGCACAGCCAGCCCACACTGCTCCAGCTAGGGAGCAAAGGAGCGGGGCTATCCCTGCTCTCTGGAGCAGACAGCACTGCCCAGCCCAGGGCTGCAAAGCTTGCTGGGGGACTGTGATTTAACTTGAACCAGAATGGGGTCTGGGACAGAAGTTTCATAAACTGTTTCAACCCAAATCAGTTAAATCCATGGGCGACTGGTGCCTCCTGATGCTGGGGGGCACCAGTGGCCGATCACTGACTGTGGCGGGGTGGGGAGCACATCCCCCCCCCCAATACTCCTCCTACACGTCGCCTATGGTTAAGTCTGATACTACATTCAACCAGGTTTATCTTAAACCAGTTTCAGCCATTTTGAAACTGGTTTATGTGTACTGAACTTCTGTTGTGTTACAGGTTTAAACCAGTTTCTGATCACTTAAACTGTTTATGTATGACTTCTGTCCCTAGCTTAAGGGGTTATGTGATACTTTGCATCCTGGTATTTCCCTCACCATGTCTCCAGCCTTATTCCAGAACAGTTTAATTCTGGGACACATCCACTATGTGGTAGGATCCTCCCAAATAACCACGTTCTTTCCAACAGTTGCCTCGTCCTATACCATAAATGCATTTAATTTTGAGTGGAGTGAGTTACCACTGATATACAATTTCAAAATATTTTTCTTTTATTATTGTATAGAGGAATGTGAGGACTGTTGTTCCAGATGGCTTCCCATTCTTCAGCCCTAATTTATGATCCAATGTCAATAACCCCACTTTGTCATAAACAGTGTTTTTACTTTCATATGGCTGTTTAAAATTGCTTTGTATAACACAGACAATAGACCTGTGTGTTTCATAGGCATGACCAATATTTTCCCAAATTCTGTCAGATTTCTACTGTGGCTTACCTTTCTTTGTGTTGAAAAGTGGCTTAATTGCAGGTATTGGAGAAGTGGGATTTTAATGTTACCTGCAGTATGCTGTATTCCTTCAAAAGATCTAAATATATCTTCTTTAAATAACTGTGCAAAATGTATGTTCCCAGATATTAAAGCTTCTTAATAAATTATTAGGGTTAAATTCAATATTCAACATTTTATGGTAGCACAAGGGTGCTGAAAGGCCACCCCAAGAGACTGGCCAGAATATATACCAGTATCTAAATTCTCCAGCTTTCTATATGGTGCCACTGGGATCTATCAATAGCTGATGCAGTTAGATCGTTTTTTTGTTTTTTAATTTTGCTAGCTTCATAGGAAAGTGCAACTCTTTTACTAATTTTCATAAATGAATTAAATTTGCCTACAGTGTTCTTTTACATTTTGTTTTGAAATTAAGATAAAAAGTGTAAATGCTGGGTTAGCAAGCCTATGTGCAATATATACATTTATTTTTAGTAATTTCTGCCACATCTCCATGTAAGATATGGAAAAAAAAACCATATGCAGTATGCACTTGTTATGCATGTAGGATATGAACAGATGGCTAGATACCTTTTATATAATTTATGATGCTATGAAAATTAAATAACAGTGAATTAAAGCATTTACAATTTGGTAAGCATTGAAAATAATGGGTTTCATATCAGTCAGATTATACTAGTGTAAAACTGAATTAATGCAGTGATGTATTACATTAAGCAGTCATAATGCCTGTGTTGGGGATGAAAGTAGCTGTAGAGCTGTCTAGAGGAAAATAGTTTATTGGGCCTCTTTGTCACATCTTTTTGCATATGCCAGAGGATGAAGGAAAAAGTGAGTTGTAGTTCAAATGTCCTTGAACAAAGGTGAAAGCTGATGTGACTGGTGTAAAAACCAAACAAACCATAATTACTGCAGTACAGGAATTAAAAATAAAAGTTAACAATTAAAATCCAATAGCTTTGCCAGCAGAATGTATATGTAGTGCAAAATGTCATTCCATTTACTGCTGTATTATATATGCTGGAGATATAGTCAAGAGCATAATAATTTCAGAACAGTGGGCTAGCTTCCAACCTTGGATATGTTGATGGGTATCATTGCTTGCTCAGCTAAAGTCTACAATAACTGATTTTACCAAAGACACGATAAACTGCATATACTCTCATCTGGGATATGACCAATCTTTGAAGACTACTGGACTGGTAGCATTCTTCCTTTTCGTGTTTCCTTTTTGGAAAAGGCAGGGATTTGTTTGTGTGTGGGTAAACTAGGGAATTGTCTTCTCATCTGAACTATCTCCCTTATGGTTCAAAACATTCAGAGCCACAATGAATTAGTATCTTACTCTGTGAAGAGTCAGCTGAAATCCACGGGTCTACCTGGAGCATGAGTAAGAGTCACTAACTTTCCAGCTAGGGACTTTGTTTTTCTCCCCATATCTAAGTTCCACATTGTTTTAGTAAAACTTGACTTGGCATGCTTTTCCCTCCCACTGAATTCCATGGTAGTTTGGTAAATATTATTTCTTAGGTACATCACTATATTTAAGGTTTTGCTTAGTACAAATTATTTTTAATGTAAATTGTGTTGTATTTGGTATCATTGACTACCATTAGTAGTGCAGACTGTCTTTTTAGGAGCTACATGCTGCTCCCATTGATCTCAAGTGGCAGCACAATGCAGTTTTTCAGTTAAACGTAGTCCAGTGCTCTTGTCCAGAGCTAATACAGGACCTAATGATGCATAGCTCTTCCGTAGCTCTTCACAAGCCTGAAATTAATCCTTAGGCTAAGGACAGAATTTACACACAAACTGGTACAAGTGACGGGAAACCAGTTCAAACCTGTAACACAACAGAAGTTCAGTGCACATAAACTGCTTTCAAAATGGCTGAAACAAGTTTAAGATAAACCTGGATAGATGTAGTATCTGACTTCATTGATTTAGGTTAAATCAGTTTCTTGAACTTCTGTTCCAGGTCCCCTTCAGATTCAAGTTAACTTGCAGTCCCTTGGCATCCCAAATTGCTTTGCACCTCCCCAAACCTCCTGCCCCCTTGCAGGGTGGGTAAACTAGCCTTGGCCCAAGCTGTCTGCTCCAGCTTAGCAGAGAGGCATGGTCTAGTGCCCCCAACTTCTGGCCTGGGTCACTGCAGGCATGTAGCTGCATTTCTGGAATCAAAAGTGAATGTCTGTTCACTAGTTGGTTGAATCTACGCAGCTTAGACTAACCTGCAAAGATTGACTCGATTAAGCCTCAGGCTTTTTGATTGTCTGTACTTAGCCTTAGTGGATAGTTTCCTCTAGTACATATTTATGTGTGTGTGTACTTGGACACACACAAGTATGTTCTGAAAATTCAAGTGCTTCTTAGTTTTCAGTCAGTGCTAGAAGCAAAGGTGCAGATCCTCAGGTATTGTAAATTGATGAAGCTTTGTAAATTTGAGTGGATTGTGCTGGTTTTCACTAGCAGAGGATATGATGCACAGTTAAAAATTTCTTCACTGACCTTTCCTTTTCAGGATGATTTATGCAGACAATGACAATTAGGTGAGCTGCTCATTCTGTTCATCAGCAGACTTGTATTTTGCTGATACCATGAGGTATTCAGCTAGCTGTACCTGTGCCAGCAGACTGAAGTAAACCTGCCCACCCACCACATCCCATTGCAGGGAAATGCCCGACACTGACTTTGTGCTAAAATTTCACAAGGACCGTGTGCAGACTGACTTACCTCAGCCTATTGCCCCCTCCCCCTTACAAACAAACACCCACGCATAAGTACAGAGGGCTTAATAGATCAGTCTGGGACCGTCTGTCACTGTTTTTAATCTTGGTAATTTTTCTTTGCCTGTTTGTACCAATCAGTTGTATGATGCTTGGAACGTGCATGTAGTTTGATTGCTCCCATTTCATTTAGGACACACTTATGCAGTATTTGTTTGTTGCATTTTAGTCATAGAAATTATATGGGCCAAATCCTAAGAACTCGTAACCACATAAAAATCCTTTCTTTCCTATTTTTACAAAATACAATTAATTTTTTATTTTTTCCATAAAAAAAGAACTGTCACAATAAATACAAGAGGTAAATATTCTTTTAAACTGGCTTTCTTTTTGGCTCTTTATTAAAAAAAATGTGAGGGTGAGATATTAAGCTGCTTTTAATCAGCATATGTTCTTTGACTTAAGTAGAATTATGGTATTTCATACCAGATGAGGTGAGTCCCAAAAACTTAAAAACTAAAGTTGTTAGATATTTTGATGAGATCGATAAGCATTGTCCCCCCCGTTGTCCTCTTACACTTCCACTGTAATAAATATAAGTGGAATTCACAAACTGTCCTATTATGCTACTTAGGTTACACAGGGCGCATCTACATGAGATGCTTAATGCACAGAAGACTAATACTGCTGCGCATTAGCGTGGCGGGCAAAGTCTGCGCTAACGTGCAGTAGATTTAGTGTAATGTGCAGTAGCGTCACAAAAAAACTGTTAATCTGTGCTAATGTGCAGTAGCGCCGATTACAGCACATTAAGGTTACTACCTGTTGTTACAGGTAGTAACCTTAATGTTCCATAATTATGTCACATTAATGAATGTGTAGATGCATCCACAGGGTAGCTATCTCCCAGAAGATGTTCTGGGTGTGGTAGCCTGCTTTGAACTGTCAAAGCATGTCCTCCAGGCCCCAATTGGCCAGGAGGTCTGCCACCTCCAGTTGGGTCCAAAGTGCCAGCTCTAGGTAGGCTCCTCTGTCTGGGTCCTGCCACTTGCCCCCTAGCAGGAATTCTGGTGTTCCCTATTTGAAAACTGAAAAATCCCTGATAAAAAAAATCCTAAAGTCACTCTGTCAAACCCCGAAATCCATGTTCCTCCATGATTAAAACAAAAGATCACTATATATATATATATATATAGAGAGAGAGAGAGAGAGAGAGAGACAGCGATCAGTTGGGCAATGTTTTATTGATATATCTACAGTGTTAAAACAATTTGGAAGCCTACCAGTGTCTCTATCATCATAATAAAATGAATTCTAAATACCTATATGTTTTGCTGTTTGCCTTTAGTTTTCTTACCATACAGCAGTTAGAGCTCCCCCTGATCCCTTCACTACCTAGGATGTGGGAACAGCTGCCCCTCCAGCAACAGCTCCTGTCAGCAGGTCTTATCCTGTCTGGCAGCTGGGCATGCAGGGTGGGTGCTGGGCGGAGTGGGAAGGGGGGTGGGAGGATGTGGGTGGCTGTGGAGGGATGTGGGGGGCCATGGGGTGTGTAGATAGGTGTGGGTGGATTGTGGGGGACTGTGGGGGGACTGCTCAGGAGGGGTGGGTCCCCTGTCCCCTTCAGGGCGCAGCCCCCCTGCATAGCTCATGGACTACCCCCCCACAGGGCTACAGCCCCCCCACAGAGGTTACAGCTTGTCCAACAGGGACCACATGGCCCCCACAGGGGCTACTGCCCCCCTGCAGGGCCCACATGCCTCACCCCCCACTTGCTCCCCCAGCCCCCTGGTTTGCTGCCCTGCCTGGTCCCATACCCTGCCAGCTTCTGCAGCCCCCCCTGATGGATGCCCCACCCAGCCCTATCCCCCCGCTTGCACCCCCAGCCCCCCAATGGCTGTCTCACCCGGCCCCACCCCCTGCTTGCTCCCCCAGACCCCCCCAATGGCTGTCCTGCCTAGCCCCATCCCCTGCTTGCACCCCCAGCCCCCCCGATTGCTGTGCTGTCCTGCCCAGCCTCAGCCTCCCGGCACTTAAAAAACCCATAAAAAATGCCTCCCACTCACCGGCAGCAGCAGCTGCCGTTGGGGTCACTGGGGACTTGTAGCAGAGCCCCCCCGCACAGCATGGGGCAGTGGGACTGGCCCTGGCCACCTGGCACCATCACATGGGTGCGGCTGGGGTCGACAGGGCTCTGCGCGGCTCCACGCACTGTTAGGTAGCTGGGGCCACTGCGACGGTCACCTGGGCACCATGCTGTGCAGGAGGGCTCTGACATGAGGCCCCAGTGACTCTTATGGCAGCTGCTACTGCTGATGAGTGAGGGGCATTTTTCGTTTTAGTTTTAAATTGCCAAGGTGCTGTGGCTGGGTGGGGCAAGTGATCAGCGGGGGCTAGGGGAGTAGGTGGGTCCGGCAGGGGTCCCCCCATGGTCCCCTCCCCCCTCCTCCTTCCCCTACTTACCGGTATGGAGCTCAGGTCCAGCTCCTGGACTGTGCCCTACCTCACTTTTTTCCCCCGTGGATTTTTTTTGACACCTGGATATCCAGGGGTCTAATTTTGCCCCTGCACTGTAAATCTGCAGCACAGAGAACTTCTTTTTGTTCCCACACGTGCCTCTTGCAGCATCTCAGAGGGCTTTGTGTGTGCTCATGTGGATGCGCCCACAGTGATTACATTCTGCTGTGTAAAAATTGATGCCTTCCCAAAGTGTGGCAGGTTCATGAAATATGTATCGTAAAGAGGAAAAATAGAACTGTACAAAAATGTGACAAATGTCATTGTACAACTGTACAATACTGTACAAAAATCTGTCCACCTATGTGGACATATTAGCTATTCTGTGAGTCCAACTATACCTTTAGTTTGCTTACAGATTCTACTGGAGTCAACTGGGGAGACTGAGTGTAACTGAGGGCTGCACTTTATTTTTAATAGTGTGTATAAGTTAATGCAGCCCACAAACAGCTGTGGCTTGTTCAGGACCAGTTTAGGCATCCATGCTTTTATAATACTATTTGACTTCATGAGTACTCCTACTGTGTTTCAGAGAATATTCCTGGAATAAAGTAGTTCTAGCAGGGGAGTTATAGCCCCAAATTTGCACAGTATATATAGAGGCCAAGGTCTCACTGACCTCTCTCCTATGCAAGGGCTATATTATCACACAACTGCATGCTGTTAGGAATTTCTTCATTGGGTTTGGTGCCAATAAGCTGGTCCACCGTTTAAATCACTGAGAGTTTAATTCTACCAATATACATAAATAATTACTGTTGTTCAGTTGAAACACAGGTGTAATAGCTATGCAGCATTTTTGAGAACTTTACATGGTGGAAGTTCTGTATCACTAATCCTCACAACAATCCTGTGCAGTACAGTAATGATGAATGATATGCCCACATATGTCAGGGTTGGATGGGAGATGTTTTTTGTAGTAAGCCAATTTTGTTCAACAAAGTTCCTGTAGACAGTATAACTCATATTTGAATTTCTGTTTGTCCTGCTACATTATCCTCTGCAAGCAGGAATTCATTCATGCTTTTGTATGAATGATTGTATTCTTTCATTTTCACACGTTTCTTTTGGGAGAAATAAGATCGCATACATTTTCCCCCTTGTATCCTTTCATTTTTGGTCTATATTTGTGAATTTTTTGGGGGTAGTAAAAAGGTTCTTTGCTCACATCTTGATATGAAAACATCCTCACAGGGCTGTGTTCAAGAGTGCCCATGTTCCCTATATAGACACTTGTCCAGAGGCAGAGCGCATTTGTTCTTTATCTTGGCCACTAAGACTGCCAGAAATTGTGCCTGCTACTGTCTATTGCCAGAACTGTTTTGTGATATAGAATCATAGAGTTGGATGTCCTCTCATTTGCAACCCCCTGCTCAAGGCAGGATAGTCGGTAACTAAGCCATCCCAATCAAGTGTCTGTCTAACTCAGGGGCGGGCAGTTATTTTGGGGAGAGGGCTGTTTACTGAGTTTTGGCAAGCCATTGAGGGCCGCATGACAGGCAGCCCAGGGCAGATGAATATTAATTTTCTAAATTTTTTAGGGGCCCCGTGGGCTGGCTGGAATGGCCTGGCAGGCTGCATCCGGCCCCCGGGCCACATTTTGCCCACCCCGGTCTAATACTTTTGAGAAACATCCAAGGATGAAGATTCCCAACCTCTCTGGGCAGCTTGTTGCAATGCTTAACTATTCTCATAGTAAGCAAGTTCTTCCTAATATCCAACCTCTGTTTCCCCTGATGTAGTTTGAAGCCATTGCTCTTGTACCCCCTGTGGCCATAAAGAGTAGTCTCTCCTCTTTACTTGATTTCATTGTGTGGCTCCTTCTGTATACATTGTTTTTATCCAGCTGCTCCCTTACAGGCCTTACTGCTTTCCTTGCCTTTCCCATTATGAAGAATGTGCAATGGTACTGTAGCTAGAATTATTACTCCCTGTCAGTCCACCTATAATACCTGACAGTCTACTTCTTTTCTTGTATGGCCCCCATTTTAGCAGTATATGAGCTACTGCTTCCGAAATGCACTTAGGCCCATGTTTCCATCCATCCCTATTCCATAAAGCATTTAAGCATGTGCATACATCTAATTAATTTGAAGGTAAGTGCATACTTGAATGCTTTGCTGAATCAAACCTATAAGTATCTGATTCAACACAAGCTGAAGTCAATAAAAAAAATTCTTATTCACGTAAATGTTCATTCTGCCAGGTCCCTGGTTAGGAGGTTAAATTGAATTGCTCTTTGTTTACAATAGTTTAACAAAGCAAGATTCGGTTCATTGTGGTGAAAAATACAGCCTAAAAATAATTCAAAATTGCTTCTCTCTGGTTTCAGAAACTACTTTCCAGGTATTGAACATAAATGTCTCTAAAGTGGGGGAGGAGGGTGGAAGCGAAAAAACCCCCCCACCTTAACACTTGACAGTTCAGAGCACATTCATTTTTTTCATGAGCATCTCTGTTAAAATGTTCTTGTAGGATTTTTTGGTGTAAAGGACTAAGTTGAGCAAACCATCTGGAGTACTGGAATCATTTTGCTTCAGGGAGACTTGCTCATCAGACATTCACAGCCTCCATGGGGGCACTCTTCTAGTGGAGACTGTCCTGTTCATGTAGTTGCTGCAATTTTAACGAGGGTTTTTCAAACAGAGGAAAGCTCCATAATACCCCTTATGTACATGTTGAAGGCTAACAAGAATGTAGTTCTTAGTGATTAGTTAGCAAATATCAGTTAAACTTTCATTTCAGTGGTGTGACAGATACTTAAATTGGGTACAGGCAGGCATCTGAGAGCGCCCACCCACTTTACTCATTTTTCCTCCCTGTTGAAGAAGTATGATTGGCGTGGAGGAAGGGCCATGCCAGGGTTAGGACTAGGATATATAGGTTGCATCTACACTGCATTGATCTGACCTAAGTTTACTCCATTGTAAGGTACTCTGGAATAAGCACTTTCAGGCAAGCATCTACACGTGCGGATTAGGGAGTAGATTTGCTGCTCTTTGCATCAGGTTTCCTGCAGCCCTGCAATGGGCCCCTGCTGCCACCAGGGGGAGCTTGACGCTTCCCCTAGGTGCTAGCCCAGGGCTGTCAGGGAGCACCAGGCCAGGAGTCAGCTCTCTCCTGGCTCGGGGGGGCTGCCTGCTGCTGGAGCAAGGTCAATGTCCTGCCCAGCAGCAAGGAGCTCCTGACCCTGGCTCTCTGATCAGGGGCCAGGGACTTGGAAACAACTACAGGGGAGGGGCAGGTCCCAGCCTTCTGCCCCATCCACTGTATGGGGCTGGGACCCGTCCCTGACCAAGATAGTTCTCAGCCCCCATCCTACACACAGGGCAGTAGCTGGGAAGTTTGTTCCCCACTCAGTTCTCTGAGCCTGGAGCTGGGGCGGGGGGGAGCAGGTTCCCCACGCAGTTCCGTGAGTGTGGAGCTCTGGGGAGAACAGGCTGGGAGGGAGCTCCCAGTGCCATGGGACTGGTGCTGGGATATCCGTATCTCCCAATGCTGGCTCTGCAGACACAGGACCCAGAGCTGGGATACCTTTATCTCCCAGCACCAGTTCTGCGGTTGTGGAGCCAGCGCTGGGAGATAAAGGTAACCCAGCACCAAGCTAAGGGTGTCCTAGCATTAGCCCCACGGACACGTAGCTGGTGCTGGAAGATGAAGGTTTTCCCAGCACCAGTCCTCTGGTTGCGGAGCCGGGACAAGGGTCTCTCAGTTCCCTGATCACAATGGTGGAGTGGGGGCTGGGAGATAAGGATCTCCAAGACCCTGCTCCCTGATTGTGATCTCAGAGCAGGAGGCTTGGAGCTCTCTGCTGCTGGGGCAGGGGGACATAGTCTCCACCCAGGCTTCTGTGGCAGAGCCCACCCTGGCAGCGGGCAGCTCCCGGGGCCAGGGAGCTATCTCCTACCTCCTGATGGACGGCTCACCGGGAGCAAAATTTGTTTCCAGTCAGGTGTTGACATTAGCGCTACTGTGCTGTTACTAACCTTGAGAAAATATGCTACTTACATTTGCAGGTAGCAAATTTACTTGGGATTAGGGAGGTTTACTGCATAGTAAGCATGTGAATGTGTAGACGTACATGCTTACTTTATAGTAAACTATGCTAATACACAGTTAAGCACCTCATGTAGACCCACCTACAGTGTGGCTAATACCAGTTTAGCAGTGTCCCTTTTGGGTACTGCTCAAGGGAGCAACCTAGAGCTGCTGCCTGTGCATACTGATAAAGTTAGGGGGGATAAAAAGCTTTCTCTGTTCTCTCTCTCAGCATGGCTATAACTCGAAACCTCAGTATTTGTTACGGTTGTTTTCTGTTTTAAGTATTGTGGCTTGTTGGTCATCATTCTCTCTTTTCAGTGCTATATGTAGTTATTTACATTATTGCAAAGTATGTGTAAAATAGTTGTGTTATAGTTACAGAAGCAGTAGGGCAAAAAATCCCAACAAAAACCCCCCAAAATGAATCAGATGCTTTATTTTACCCTTGTCTAGTAATTGGTAGACTTTTGTATAAATCATGTGATTCTGGAAGTATATCAACTTTGTATATATGGTATATTTTTCTCTATGGGTTGTGAAATCAGCTCACTCAGTGCTCATCTAGCATGTATGAATATTCATGTATATGTGCTCACTCACTTTCTCCCCCTTTCTTTAAAAAGAAGGAACTGGGTAACACCTCATGAAATTAAATATACTTAAAGTATTCAGTTAGTAATAGTATTTTCATAGTAGCGTTTACCGTTAACTCATTTTGGAAGCGGAGTTTTTGGATTGTTGATTCCTTACATTTACAGAGTTAATTTAGAGTTAATGTACTGAAACCCAAAATGCAGACTAGTTCCTAAGCCAATGCATTTTTAAATACTGAATGGACATAATATTTAATGTTCTGTATATTGAAAGCACAAACCAAAACAAAACTGCATTCTTTTCAGACCAACCCCATTTTCCTTTTATTCTCTCTTCCTTGAAAAAAAAATGTTTTCAATACATGGTGTGGTGGGGGAGGCAGAAGGGGGGACTTGTAATTGGTACTGTTGTCAATGTTTGGACAGCTAGAGTAAATATATAATGGTTTAGCCCGCCATTTTTTGTTATTGTATACTGTTGTGTAACACAAAACATAAAACTCTCTTGAAATATCAGTGAAAAACCTTATGGTGGGTCCTCTAACAGACAAAGAACAGTTCTTCTGTTGTCCAAGTCCATGCTGCTTTCCCCAAAATATCCATGTCTGTCTCTGTAGAAAGAGACACATTAGAAAGCTATTAAGCAACAGGCAGTACAGGTGGCAAGTTCTGCCTCTGTTTTTAGGAGACATTGGGAAATTTTTTTTAGTTCCCATTTTAGAAAGATTTTATTGGGAAATCTTTAGTTCCCATTTTAGAAAGATTTTATCCTTTAAATATTAGTAATACTTTAGCTCTGAGTTTTATTTTTGTAATCTTATGGCAGGTAATCTGTGGGGTCACAAGAATTTTTTTCTGGGTTGTTATTTGTAAATAAATTTCTTTGCTACGGTGCAGTGACAACAATTAGAATGTTTCCAAGCCAGCTCTACAGGAATAAGTCAGAATGAACATGGATAACATTATTAGGACTAATTGACATTTTTTCATTGAAATTGTTTTTCTATAGAAGAACAGGTATACAACAAAATTATGTAATCTATTAATGAAAAATGTCTGATTTTTATAGAAAGTGATGCATTTTTTTTGGAAAAACATCCAAAGAATCTCAAATGAAATCTTGTTTTGTTTTTGGCTGAAAAATTCTGGTTTTCAGTTTTTCAGTGAAAAGTCAGTGGGTTGAAAATGAACATTAATTTATTTTGTATTTCATAAATATTTTTCCATTCTTCAATCAGCAGATATAGATTACAATAGCTATAGCACAAAATCTGTGCTTCAGTCAGGTGATCTAGATTACAATAAATATTTCTGCCTGTACTTTAATCTTTGCAGCCGGGTGACTTAATAGCAGGTCCAAATTGTTGTGTTTAAAACTATATATTTTTGAAAGCCAGAATATTTTATGTAAAGTTTATAGTTTTTAAAAATTAAAAAAATATTTTTCTTTTTCCTTTGTCAGAGCAGAAATTTAGAAATGTCAACATTTCTAAACTTCATTTTTCATTTTTTTTCTCCCTCAGTCTATCCCCTTATTTGGTACTTGAAGTACAAGAATGAATGAGGTCTACCTTTCTCCCCACTTCCTCATTTAGACTAATAACAGGCAGTCAAAAAGCCTGAGGCTGCATTGATTCAATCTTTGCAGGTTTCTCTAAACTGCATAGATTGAACCAATAAGCAAGTGAACAGACATTCACTTTTGATTCTGGAAATGCAGCCACATGGTCAGGCCCAAAGCCAGGGGATGCTAGAGCACACCTCCCTGCTTGTTTGGAGCAGACAGCTTGGGCAAAGGCTGTCCTGCCCACCCTGTGATTGCAGGGGAAGTGAAAAGCATCTTGGGATGCTGGGAAACTGTGAAGTAACTTGAATCTGGAGGGGATCTGGGACAGAAGTTCAATAAATTGATTTAACCTAAATCAGTTAAGTCTGATATTAAATCCATCCAGGTTTATCTTAAACCAGTTTTGGTCATTTTGAAAGCAGTTCAAGTTCACTAATCTTCTGTTCTGTTACAGGTTTAAACCTGTTTCTGATCACTTAAACTGGTGTATGTGTAACTTCTGTCCTAGCCTTACTGTTTTTGTTGTTGTATTGGTTTTATTTTTTTTTGGTGCCTTGGCACTTTTCTAGACTTATCCAACTATTTGAGCGATTCACTTGAAAAATCACAAGGCCTGACTCAGGAGCATGTTTTTAAGTTATAATCAAACAAAAATGTTGTGCTCATCATAGCTGTCCTTCAGGGCTACAGTTCAGATACTACCTCAAGGGGTAAAATTAGCTCTTGTGAACACACCAGGTTGGACTCCCTATTGCAGGGGCAGGCAAAATGTGGCAGGCGAGCCAGATCTGGACCACCAGGCAATTCCATCTGGCCCACAGGTGCCCACCAATTAATTGTACCCCACTCAGCCCATGCGCCTCGCTCCCATCCTGGTGCACAGAAGGGCCTGGCCCAGCTAGCACGCAGCTCATGGGTGGGGTTGCTGATGACACTACTGCAGTTGCTGGGGGACCTGCATGGCTTTCCTGGCCTCCGGCAGCTCCTCCTTGTCTCCCTGCTGTAGCGCTTGCTCCAGGCAGCAGGTAGGGAAGTGGTGGGGGTGAGGGGGTTGCAGCTGAGTGGGGGTGGGGAGCGTGGAGCTGGCAGGAGTGTGGAACCCATGCCCAGGGGGGTGGTGGGAGCGCAGAGCCAGGGTGGGCAGGGTGTGGGAGTGAGGGAGGGTGGGGGTTGTGCAGACCCCCCATTCCCTCCCTCCCCATGGCGCATAGCTCCCACTGCCGGTGGCAGCAATAGTTGGGACCCTTGGAGTTCTTGTGGTGCTGCTGCCTGGTGGCACATGGCTCTGGCCAGAGCTGCACATGGTAATAAAGAGCGCAACACAGCTGGCCCACCTCTGTCACACAGAGCAGCTCCTGGCACTTGCATACCATCAGGGAAAGCCATGCGTGATGAAGCCAGGCTCCCTGCCACTTCCAGCAAAGTCCTGGCAGCTGTACATGACAGAGAAGGCAGCCGACTCCATCATGCAGGGCTTCCCCGCATGGTGTTTAAGTGCCAGGAGCTGCACATGGGTGGTGAGGAGCCCTGTGCAACAGAGGTGGGCTGGCTTGGCTGTGCTCCTTGTCGCCATGTGCAGCTCTGCTCAGAGTCATGCGCTGCCAGGCAGCAGTGCCATGAGCACCCCAAAGGGCCCCTGCTGCTGCCACCACTGGCAGTGGGAGCTGTGTGCTAAGGGGGGAGGTGTATGTGGGGGGTCCCCACACCCCTCCACCTTCCTTAGACCCCACATAACCACACCCTGCCCCCATAACCTCCCCACATATACACACAGCCCACCAACATACCCTATGCCCCTCTACACATACAACCACACCCCCTTACAAGCCCCATACACACATATCCCCCCACATACCACCATACACCCCCCCACCCCAACCACACTCCACACACAAAATACAAGAGTAACCTTTTCTTTTTGACATATTATGCAGTCACCTCTATATACACTACACAAACACAAATTATGACAAAAATATTTTTATAATAAAATTAAAATATGTTATAGTAAAGGTTTGGCTTTTAGTGTATGATTTTTTTTTCTGATTCAGATGACAACCCCCAAAAGGAGTACAAGGGTAGCTCTGCCCCTTGACAGTGCCCTACCCCAGGGGTGGGGCACTGTCAAGGGGCAGCGCTACCCTTGCAGCCCTTGACAGCACACCAAAACTCATTAAGTGACCCTCTGGCTGAAATAATTGCCCACCCTTGGTCTATTGGATAATGATCCTAATCTCCTCCCTTTACAGGCTTTGTTTAGCAGGGAGTGGGAGAACCTTCGGTCTATGAAAAGATAAAGCAGGTACAATGGAGTATTTTAGGCAGGTAAAGGTTTTGGAAACTCCAAGATGCGTTGTTGCTGATCAGACACAGAAGTAAAGTTTCTCATTTTATACAGGGCCTGAAGGCACCCAGCTGAGTTGCAGTATCATAGACAAATCCATATGTGCCTCCTACAGAGATTTTTTTTTATCTTATTAGTGCCCCACAGAGGACTTAGCATGAGAGGATTTGCTCTGGTTCTTCCAGAACTGTTGCAGAGTTACTTGTCTGAAATAAGTCAACATGCTGAAAGCATATTCACTTCAGTTTCTGTACCTATACATTCTTGTTGCTTTTGCCAGTCTCCCATTTCAGCCTAGGGAGTTTGGAATCAAAGGGAAAAGAATCTGAGCAGTGGTTTTCTGGAGAAGTGACTGGTTGGATCATATACATTTTCTGTTTCTCAGATCTTACACCCACATTAATAATGCTGGACAAAATTTGTAGGTTTCTCTTTTCTGTAAAAAAGAAAAGGGAAGCAGGATGTATATTATAGATGTTGAAAAAAGAAGACTATGTGAGCATTATCATGCCACATCTCTGAAATCCACCCACATAGAGGAAAACAAGGCTGCAATCATAACAAAAACAACTGAGTATAGATGCATGGGTAGGGATGGGAATTAGACCTACAGCACAATGAGAGGGACAGAAACAGAGCCTTGAGAACTGAGGAGGACATATCTGCCTGGTTCCTACCCTCTCAGAAGGGACTGCTTATTATGGAGGGGATTGTAGCTCAAAATGTGCTTTTCCCCAAAGTTATGGAGGAGCAGCACTTGTATAAAGATCCAGAAGAATAGTAGGACAGTCTGACAAGACTCTATTGGGGGCTGTATGCAAATATCAGGACCACAGGGAGTAAACTGGGAGAACTTGAAACAATTCAGAACCCAAGCTATGACATTGTTGGTATAACAGAGATCTTGTAACACGGTTCACAGGATGGGAAAACTAGGGTAGAATCATATCGCTTGTTCAGGAAAGACAGGGAGAAGGAAGAAAGGGAAAGGTATTCTAATGTAATAAAGGGCTTACTCCATCTGTCCGTAATGCTCTTGGAGCATTCTGATTGGTTACTGATTAGTTACAACCAGACTGCACCCAGAGCATTTTGGACAGGAGGCAGCAGCAGTGGTGTGGCGGAGCACCGCCATGACAGCAGGTATGGAGGCACTGCTGGCCTCAAACCCCATCCCCTGCCTCCCTGGCCCAGCCCTGCTCCCTGGAGGCAATGGGAGCACAGGGTGCTGACCGAGGGAGACAGAGAGGATGGTGCGGCAAGGTCATCCCCCCTGCTCCTGGGAGGCGGCAGGCAGTGCAGGGAGGTGGTGCTCTATCTCCACCTGCCCCCCCCCCAAATCATTCCTGATGGGCCAGTGTATATAAGCAGGTATTATCTGCCTCTGAAGTTCAGGCAGAGATGAGAATCAGATTTACTTAACATCTCTAGGTGAAAATAAAAGGAGAAAAGAACAATGACAAAATGTCATGGTAGGATTTGCTGTTGAGTTCCTGATCACTAGGGCTAGGGACAGACATTCAAAATTGATTCAATCTTTGCAGGTTAGTCTAACCTGCTTAGGTTGAACTTGTTTGTAACTGCACAGACTTCCCTCTGGACTGAAGAAATGCAAGCGCATGGCTGCAGTGGTTCAGGCTCATTCAACCAAGTTCATCTTAAACCAGTTTCAGCCATTTTAAACTGGTTTATGTGCATTTAATTTATGTTCTGTTACAGGTTTAAACCAGTTTCTGATCACTTAAACTGGTTTATGTGTAATGTCTGTCCCTAGCCAAAGAGAAAATGACTTTTTTTTGAACAACTGAGAGAAGAAGCTGAGAGAGGAAGACCTGGTGGGTAATGAGGGACTTGTTTGCCTGGATATCTTTTGGAAAAATGATATTGCTGACATAGACAGTCCATCTGAATTATGAAATATGTTGGAGACCACTTTCTGCTAGCAGGTAGAAAATTAATATGGGAAAGTCTATTTTAGATGGCATTCTACTGGTAGGGAAGAAGTGTTTGCAAATCTAAAGGTAGAAAGCAACCAAGGTAAAACTTATCATAAAAATGTTGAGTTCAAAAAGTGGAAACAAGGGCATATAATGTCAGGTCATAAAGGAATAGCACAAGCATTTCAGAATGAAGTCAGAAAGACTACACTGCAAATTAAATTTCAGTTTTCATGGAGCATAAAAGGCAACAAGAATTGGTTCTATATAAATATATTACAAGTAGAAATAATACAAAGGAAGTATCGGTCTAATGTGGAATGAAAGCAAATAAATGTAAATGAAATATAAGTAAGGCTGAAATATAGAATATCTTGTTTGCTTCTATCTTAATGAGAGAAGTGAATTGTGACTGGGTATGTTAATGGAATAGTTAAGATCCGAATAGAGAATGAATAAATTAAAGAATATTTAGATAAGTTAGGTATACTCTAAAAAAGTAGAAGAGGTTTAGCAAAACAAAGGAAAAAGAGCTGAAGGAGCTGGGTTTATTTAGTCTTGAAAAAAGAGGAGAGTTAAGGGGTACATAGTCTTCCAATATGTAAAATGTTATAATAACATTTTACATATTGGAAGATGGTGATCATCTGATTTTCACGTTCACTGAGAATAGAATAAGGAGAAGGAAGGAAAGAAAGTTTTAGGTTAGTTCTTAGGGCATACTTTTGCACTATCAAGATAATTAAGCATTGGAGCAGGCTGGCGAGGGAGGTGTGGAATCCCTGTTCTTTTAATGCTATTAAGAACAGGTTGAGAAATGTCTGCCACATACCCTAAGCATACATCTACCATTTTAGTGCATGATATGGATATGATTATGTCTTGACTTCAGTGAATGCTATGGATATTGGTATGGTTGTTTCCACAACTACCAGGGTTACCTTCTGTGAAGTCTTAATGGACTTTTTAAATCCAGATAGTTAATTTTTTTCATTATAAAGTAGTTACGTTATCCTGGATGTCAGCAAGATTATTTTGGAGCTGTTTTTTCAGTTACTTATTATACAGGTTCAACTCATTGGTATTAGTGACATCAAGGATGATCTTAGCTGAGGACTGCATATTTCAAAGAAAGCAGTATAGACAGCTTTTACAGGTGAATGCACCATAAAAGAACCATAAAGAATATGTTTCTATTTAAAAAAAAAAAAAATGTTCCTATTTTGTCCCAGTCTGAAGTGAAAAAGCAAAAAAGCTAAGCCAGCTTGCACATGGGGGCAGAATTCCCATTCAGCATTCAAAAGCAAAGACTGCATGTAAATTGACATACATAGATTTCCTTAGATCTCCTTATACTTACTGGTTTGCTAATCTAAATTGGTGTAATTTGCACGTTAAAGAGCTGGAAGAAGTTCCAATTTAACATCAATAAAGGCTACTTTAATATGCTTTTTCTCACAGTGTTCAGCTAGTGGATTTTCTTGCTAATTCCTGTCTTTCAGCCCTCCTTGGTTTGTTCATTACACCCAGGTATACTCCCTCTCATCCAGTAAGACTTGCTATGTCAAGAATGAAGGCGCTGTTTAAGTGTAAGATAAATGGTTCTGAGTCTAAGCTAGTCTAAGGACAAAATAAAGGGAGGGAAGTATGCAGGTTACAAAATCACAAGCTCAGGTAGATCCAACTAGTGCTTTCAATGAGTTTACATGACTTTGATCTTCCTTCTTACTTTATTTGCTGTCTCGTCGTTAGCTGTTGTCCTGTGGGGAAATAGGGTGGAGATGAGCATTTAGAGGGAAAAAATGTAACCTACAAATCTACTTTCCATGAAATAGTATTGCCACAATTCTACCTCTCCTCCCTGTCAGCTGATGATAGTAAAGGTGATTATTATGTATGAAAATGTCATTTGAACCTTGCTATTTTATACTGAAAATGGAGAAAACCCAAAGGAGTGGGTTTTACACAGAATATCACCAAATTGCTTGTGTACTTATTATCTTGAATGTGGGCCAGTTTTATTTATTAATGATAAAACTTTGAAATGTAATAGTTAGTTTTGTAGTTTATCATGTAAAATTATATAGTAACTCACCATTGCCTCTGTTGTTGCCCAGAAATAGTAAGGTATGTAACGTTGCTGTTAAGTCTTTTATGAGAGAAAAAGAAAGATTGGTGTGCACATGCAAGAACAGGTATTTACTAGCAAGATTCTCAGGTATATAAGAAACAACCATTTTCAAGCTAATGAAATGTGGATATTACTGGAAATAAAATTATGGTCAGAGCAGAAACAGAGAAAAGTGAAATGATACACTCAAAACTGGAAATGCAACATAGGTCTTCTAAAATGTAGGCCACAGTCCTATCCAGAAAAAACATCCATCTCTCAGTTTGTGTGGGCACAGAGCATAACAAGGTGTGGTCCCTGTATGAAGTGGAGTATTACACAAATACAGAGGATACACACAAGTACAGCAAAGGAAACTTATTTTAGTGGCAAAGTTTAGAGGTTAGGTCATATAACTTAGGTAACATATGACTGACGGCTTTGATTATCTACAGGGAAGGACTGTATGATCTCCTAGTATGGACATATTATTTAACATTATCTCTGAAATAACATTATTTAACAAATTATTTAACATATTATCTCTGAAATAACTCTGAGATAACATATCTCTGAAATATTCTCTCTTCCCCTGTCGTGCCCTTCTCTTCCTCGCTTTCTTTTTTTAAAATCATGTAAGGTTTATAGACAAGTATTTTGCAACATAGGTTCCAGATTGTGGGCACCTACATAACTTAAATTAGGAATAAGTATACTATTGTTGTTAGTGGTGATGGTAATAATAATATGTTACCGGTATGCAGTAGCTCTTTAAAAATCATGACATTTCTATAGGGCTGAGTACAGACAGTCAAAAAACCCAGGGCTGAATCGATTCAATCTTTGTAGGTTAGTCTAAACTGCAAGATTAAACTAAAAAACAACTATATAGACATATACCATTGATTCAAGAAATGCAGCCACATGCCTGCAGTGGCTTAGGCCAGAAGCCAGGGGGTGCTAGAGCACAGCTCTCTGGCATGTAGCTAGCATTGGCTATGTGTCACTTCCTTTTCCTGTTGCCCCCAAGGTCTTTGGGATTTGCAGTCCAGAATCACAGAAGCAGGACTCTGCAGGTTTGCTTATCACTTCCTCCTCCTGCTTCCAGGTGCCTCTGGGATCTGTAGTCCACAGTTGCAACCAACAAGTTAGAGCAGGGGAAGCAGTGTTTAACATCCTGCCCTGGCCCCAGATCCCAGCAGAAGTTTGCTGGGGGGTAGGGGGCGGTAGGGAGCCAGCTAGGGGGCAGAGGGGCGTGGCCAGCTGTGTTCTCTGGAGCAGACAGCACAATCCGACCCAACCTAGGGCAGCAAAATGCTGGGATACTGAGGGACTCTGATTTAATTTGAAACAGGAAGGAATCTGGGACAGAAGTTTCATAAACCGGTTTGACCTAAGTCAGTTAAGTCTGATACTACATACAACCAGGTTTATCTTGAACCAGTTTCAGCCATTTTGAAACTGGTTTAGGTGCACTGAACATTTGTTCTGTTACAGGTTTAAACCAGTTTCTGATCACTTAAACCAGTTTATATGTAACTTCTGTCCCTAGCTTACTTGTCTAAATATGTTTAGATAGCCAGATTTAATCATTCAGGTTTGAAAATTTAGGCTGTAATATGACTTTTATGACTTGATTTGGTAATTATCTATATGGAACAGGCTCTCATTTTATTTATGCTGTTGTAATTCAGGAGTTACTAAATTATATTGTTGTAAAACTGAAGTAAATGAGGTCAGAATTAGTTAAAAAATATTTCCCTAAAATTATATTATGGGAGTTGCATCTTTTGAGAACACAGCATTCAATATGTTCCTAGATAATGGAATGGGAAGTTATTGCATCTTTTGATACTCCTGGTTTTTATTTCTTCCTAAATTAACATTATGTGTTGGTAATGAAGGTCTGAGCATGAATTCTGCAAATTGACAAATCAGTCTTTAAACATTTATCTCATATCCTTCTGAATTTGAATGCAGTAATGCACTGTGGGCTTGTTTTTAAGCAGGATTATGCTCTTGATCATTTTAAGGAAAATATACACCATTAGAATCATTAATGCTTGTAGAGAAACCTCATGAAATACTCTTTATATTGTGTGGGGTTTTTTAACGTATCTGATGAGATCTGTTCTTTCTTTGATGTACCTGTATTACTCCTGTTAACACCCAAATGCATCTGTGTGGGAGTGTAAATCTTACCGTAACCTAACATTCTGCAGCCAGAAAAAGAATTAAAATAGCAATGGGTGAACCAGCCCCATTTTTAAATAGGAGAAGTAAAGAAGTACTCAAGTACATTTTCTCAAAAGTTAGTTCTCTAAGTAAAAAATGACCCGCTAAGTATATTGGAAGGAAAAAGTCTTTGCATCTGCATAGAGATAAAAAGGAGCGTGTGAAGGGACATGAGTTGTTTCAGCATTTAGTATCTCTCTCCTGTGTTCTTTATGGCTAGGGACAGAAGTTACACATAAAACAGTTTAAATGATCAGAAACTGGTTTAAACCTGTAACAGAATACAAGTTCATTGCATGTAAACCAGTTTCAAAATGTATGAAAATGCTTTAAGATAAATATGATTGAATGTAGTATCAGACTTAACTGATCTGGGTCAAACTGGTTAATGAAATTTCTGTCCCAGACCCCTTCCTGGTTCAAGTAAAATCAGTCCCCCAGCATCCCAGCATGCTTTCCAGCCTTGGGCTGGGCTGTGCTGTCTGCTCCAAAGAGCAGGGCTGGCCCCGCTCCTCTGCTCCCTAGCTGGAATGGCGAGGGCTGGCTGACAAGGGGTTAAGGGGGTGGGGGGTAGGGCAAAGCTTGGCTGGGGATGCAGTGTCGTCTGTGGGGCGTGGGGGGGAACTGCCGTCCCAAGCAAATCCTGACGGGGGCCTGGGGCCAGGGCCAAGGGTTAAACACCCCTTCCCTCACTCAAACTTGCTGCTGGCTTGAACTGTGGAGGACAAATCCCAGAGGCACCTGGAAGCAGGAAGAGGAAGTGATGAGCAACCCTGCAGAGTCCTACTACTGTAATTCTGGACTGCAAATCCCAGAGACCTTGGGGGCAGCAGGAAGAGGAATTGAACACACAGCCAAAAAGCTGTGCTCTAGTGCTCCCTGGTTTCTGGCCTGTGCCACTGCAGACATGTGGTTACATTTCCTGAATCAAAGGTAAATGTCTGTTCATTTCTTTTCCAATTTAATCTGTGCACTTTAGACTAACCTGTAAAGATTGAATCGATTCAGGCTTGGGCTTTTTGACTGTCTGTACCTAGCCTAGGAGTACTATTAAGCAGCCAGGGAATATCCTTGTATAGGGGGAGATCTCCAAGTGGAAGTCTCCAGTCTTGAGAGTCCACTGATTTGTGTTAGCGAGACAAACCAGCCCTGGGCATCAGAGGTGCACGGAGGTGGATAGAGCCTGGGTTTCTCATGCTCCTTTCCAAGGCACAGTGTGGTGCTGCTTGTTTTGGGATTTGAAAGAGAGGAGGCAAGATTCTATCAGGAGTCACTCCCTAACAGGTAGTAGGAATGGCAAGGCAGAGAAGGATAGTGAGGGTGTGGCTTCAAGGGTGAGGTTGTGGCTTTACTTCCCCTACAATCCAAGGCACCATACCATGTCTGAAAGCAGTGTACCACCATGCTGCCCCCCTGTACAGGGCTGTAACTTGAAATCCCAGTGGGCCCCCTTAATTATTTAGTTCTGGTATAGTTTATTTCCCGAATTTCAAAACTTCGTGATGCTGATTTTTGTCAAGGATATGCTGTTTTTTTTATCAGCTCAGCTCACAAAGTCATAATACAAAGGATACATTCTGATTTTGATATGTGTTTAACTCTCAGAAACTTTGTGTGGGCTTCAAGAGCAATATGCACATAAATATATAACTGCAGTCACCTGTGTGAGTTAGACATTTATTGGGCAAATACTCCCTCTGTTATAAACATGGTCAGCCATATCATTTGCTTCTGGAAGCAAAATAAAACTGCATGACTAATTGCAAAATACATTGCTGTAGTGATCCAAATTCTATGCAATTTTAGTGAACGAAATGGGTATGGTGGTGTTGATCTCACAGTGTAACAAATAACTGTTGAAAGCCAAAACCTTTTTCTCCACTGGCAGGAAATACTGGGGCCCCAGACATTGAAAAATTTACCCACTACCTATTATCTCAAGAATCAAGCTTACCCTATAGTCCTAAACACACTGGCCAGGTACAGACATTACAAATAAACCAGTATAAGTGACCAAAAACCAGCCATAACAAAACAGAAGTTTGGAACATAGACTGGTTTAACAGTGGAGGAACCTGGCCTAAGATATATCTGGATTGATGGGGTATCAGACTTAATCAGTTTGCGTAGTGACAGACATTAAAAAAGCCTGAGCCTGAATTGATTAAATCTTTGCAGGTTAGTCTAACCTGGCTAGGCTGAACCGATTTGCAACCATACAGACATTCCCTGTGGACTGAAGAAATGCAGGTACATGCCTACAGTGGCTCAGGCTAGAAGCTGGGGGACACTGGAGCAGCCCTCCCTTCCCTTCCTAAGTGCTGAGCTGAGGAGGGGTGTGGCCAGGCTCCAGCAGGACACTCTGATTAGGGAGGGGTTCCCCACCCCCTCCTGAGCAGCCCAGCAGGCAGTTGATAACACAGTGTTTATCATCCATAACTCAGTGTTTATCAGCGGAAACAAAGAAAACAAAAGCTTCTTTCCATTATGTCAAGCTCTTAAACAACTTTTTCCAAGAAAGGATTGGAGAGACATTACCAACTGCCTGTTGATTAGCTCCAAAAAGCCCTAAGCAGACACAGTCCTGTCTGCCTTTGTCCGGTCTGTCATAGCGTGGACCGTAGCCAGCGTGTGGTCTGCTATGTAATGCTGAGAGGTATCTAAGTAAGGCAGAGGGGAGGAGGGAATCCCTGCTTAGCAGGGAGTGGTGAGGGGAGGGAGGGGGAGCAGGGAGAATCCAGGCAGATGCCTGTAGTCTCTGCTGGAGCTGTAGCCAGGGAGCAGAGGGGAGGGGCCAGCTTTGCTGTGGAGCAGAGAGCCCAGCCCAGAGAGCATGCCAGGATGCTGGGGGAGTCTGGTTTAACTGAAACCAGGAAGGGGTCTGGGACAGACATTGCATAAACCAGTTTGGCCCAAATCAATTAAGTCTGATACTACATTCAACCAGGTTTATCTCAAACTGGTTTAAACCACTTTCTGATCACTTAAAACAGTTTATGTATAATGTTTGTCACTAGCCTTTAGGTTAGACAAGTCTATACCAGATCCCCTATCAATTCATGCTGTCCACCGGCCTCCCAGGTGCTTCTTGGCCTCCTCCTTCTCTCCCCTGCTTGCCCCTCCTCACAGGCAGATGCAGTAGCACTTGTTGGGTACTCAGCTGTTCCAGGCTGTCATGGACGGGGGTCTGTGGTGACAGCAGGGGTTTGGGAGCATCAGAACTAATCAGAGGTGGCTTCCGCTTGGCTGCATTCAACCACCTTTGGCAGTCTCTGGCACGCTGGGAGGTGTGCAGGAGCACCCCCAACCTGCTGGCCTGGCCAGTACAGGCAGCTTATGTGCCCTCTCCACCCCCTAACCAAGAGTGAATGTGTGTTCTGTTCACTCCTGATCCAGCCTACGCAGCGTGGTGAAATCCGTGTAGACTTGATCCATTCTGCCTAGGGCTTTTTGAATGTTTTACCTTGCCATTGATGTTCCAAATGATGCCCTTGCTGAGTGATGCCCCCTCTCAAACCATAACTTTTTTCTGATGTCTGATACCTGTGATACCCTTGCAGTTCCATCAATCTCCACCTAAGTGAGGTTTGAGTTTCGCCAAATATGTTCCCATTCTAATGGAAATGCAATAACAAAAATGGTAGTAATTATAGATCTGGCAAGCTAAGCTAGAACAGTTAAGTAAGCAAACTAAAATTAACAAGTGTTTGCATATTTTAGAGCCAGAGTTAAGAGATATATATGAAGTACATATACTGCATAGAGCTACTTTGCATTGTTTTCATTGTTTTACTCTGGAGCTAAGTAAATTCATGAGTTTGATTGACAAGGAGATTATAGCTGTTTGTTAATGCTTTCTTATAGACATTAAACTAAAGCTGGAGTGTAGTATCTCCAACTGAAAGAACTAATCTGAGTAGAATTACAGTTAAAATGATCTTTTTTTCCAGTAGCAGCATAATTCTTTTTAAATGAAACTCCCTTGCTTTGAAACTACAGTAGTTGGTTTCAGTCTGTATGGAGCTTAGAGGGTTTCAGATTTGGGGTTGAAGGTTTTGTGTTACTATCAAACTGTCTAGATACTGATTTTTGTTAATTAGATTGTTCATTTAATTTCTCCCCCTGATTTTAACATGACATGTACAAATAGAAGAGATCCCTATATCAGGCGTTGTCAAACAGGGGTACGCGTACCCCCGAGGGTACTTGGGAAGGCCCTAGGGGGTATGTGTGGGCGAGCAGGGATGGAGTGCTGCCACCCACCACCATGCTCTGCTGCCTCCCAGGAGCAGGGCTGGTGGGGGTGGGATAAGGGCAGTGGTGCCCCCTGTGGGCCACACAGGCGCTGCCCAGCTGGCCAGATGTAGAGCAGGGGGAAGCTTGCACATGGCGTCTGCCACCCAGCTCCCCCGCTCTGTGTCTGGCCATGTGCTACCCCTCTCCCCCTGCTCCGTGTCCGGCTGCCAGAAGTACACCTATTAAAAAAGGTTGAAAACCCCTGCCCTAGATGATCAGAGCCCTCTACCAGATGGTCTGTTTTAGATACCACCTCCCTACAGTTCAGACTTGAAAAAAAGTTATTCCTTGGATGGCAGTTATTTATCCAAAGATGCTTCATTGAATGGATGATCATCAGTTTAAATGACCCTCTATTTTTAGTCTTGGGGCAGGTGAAAGTATTTCTTCTGTTACCACCTCTGCTTTATAGTTCAAAAGGAGCAGAGAAGGTAAACAGGCCCCGTGTTCCAAGTGGGATGTAGAGTCTGACCCATGTACATGGAGTTTCCTATATCAGCCAGAAGACAGCTGCACGCAGATTCCCTAAATCATCACAGAATAATTATGAAAAGTCCTTACATTACTGGCTGGAGGCATTCCATCTCCAGAGATGAGATGTAGGCAGCTGGCCATGGAGGCATGTACTTTAGTTACTGCAATCACTCTCCTAGTGTCAGCCTTGAATCTGTAACTAGTTTTAGATAGATATATGGCCATGTGCCCTATGTATGTTAAATTGTCTCGTGCCCCTTATGCTACAGGGCCTCTCTTGTCTTTGCACTCAGGTCAAGATCCAGTTGCTGTTTGTACAGATGAAAAAAGGAAGAGAAAATCATTTTCCAAATTTCCCCTGTCCTTGCCCCTCCTTTCCTTCCCCCCCCCCCCAATCAATTCTGCCTTACATATTTGAACAGATGAAATCAGAATCTACACCCTGGAGTTTTAGATCTTCTAGGAAGCTTCAAATACAAGATACTATATGGGTGAAACTATATTTCCATATTAAAATATGATTTTGATAACAAAGTCAGTATGATTTCTTCTCACTTTTTACTTTCTACTGTTTCACATGTTTAATTTCTGTAGGTTGGATGACAAGAAGCATAGACATTCCTTTTGTGTGTGTGAAGATAAGAAATTCTAAATCCAAATATTTGATCTTTTTTGGACACTTTGTTCAATAAGTGACTGAATTAATATCAATTAAATTATGAGGGTATTTATCAATATAGACCCTTGAAATGGAGAAAAGATTTAGATTTTACAACACCAATTCATACATCTCCTACAAAAATCCCTGAAGGAAGAATGTGATCTGGAAGCTGACTCATTTGCTTTTTTTTCTTTTTTGGTCAAGACTTTTTTTTTTACCTGTTCCCCTTCATTGTCTTAGTACATCAACATTTCAGCCTAATAACACAGAGTGTATAGTCCCTCATTTCAATTGCATCTGTACTACTTTTGTCTCATAGTATTTTTTTGGTTAACTTTTTATTACGTTTTCACTTATATAAATAAAGCAAGCAAATGTAAATGTAGCATTTATCATATGTTAATCATTTACAGTTTCATTTACAGTGAACTTACATATACTTAAAAATTAATCATGATGTGCGGCATGAATGCTTAATATGTAGGTTAATTATTTTTATTGCTTATTTTGGAGAACTATAGTACTGATTTATAAAAATCCAACAAGCCTTAGGGCTTTTTCTGTTTTATTTCTATTTTAAGTAAAGTGATATTGAAGGAATGAATTTTAGGCTAAGAAAGGAAAAAATAGAAAACCGAGATTTTACAGTATTTAAAAATTTTAATCCCTTTTTTTTTCACTGTTATTGTGTATAATTGAAATTTTTGGTAGCAATCAATGTATCTGATTCCCTAGCAATTGCTGATTTATAACTTGTTAATGAAGTGCTGGTGTGCATTGCTGTGGACAGTTATTTGAAAACCTGTTGAACAGGTGGCTTTGATATTTCAAGGCTCTAATAAACCCAGAAAAAGAGCCATACTAAAGGTATGACATTACTTAATCATAATCCAGTTTTCCAGTTGGAGAAAAGCATCATGTTACAGTGCTGTGGTTTTCTATGTAACAGCTTCTTTCCATCTGAAAACAACCAATTAATTGTTACCTGTGTTTGTTGCTGTTAGGGAATAATAGGCATATTTTGTATAACTAAATGGATTTCATTTAAGAGGTGTAACTAGCCTTGAATGGCAGCAGTGCAGGAGAAGCAGTTTGAATATTGACTGCTGCCAGGGATAAGGGAGGGGAGAGGGTCACCGCCCTTTTTTTTTGCTGCCCATGTGTATGTTGAACAATGATTTAAACACTGCTTTTCAGTGGCAGAAAAAAAGAAGTGACCACTCGCCACAGCAGCATTGAACCTCTGGATGCTGTTCCTATACCATATACCACCAGTGATGTTTTGTCCTCACTGCTGCCAGAGCCCAACCAGAATCATAACCAGAGCTGCATTAAGGATGGTGCAGAGGGTGAAGCTCCACTCCACGGCCCCTCTTTAGGCAACAGTTGAAGGCTATGCCCCATTTTCCACTCCTCATTATGCTACAGATTTTTTTTTAACAATTTCCTTTAAATGTTTCCTTCGGGGGAAAAAAAAATGTTTATTGGTATTTTGACATTATTATGCAAGAGAGAGGCTAACATTTGTATCTTGCATTTGAAAAGGAAATTTAACCAGACCAAACATTAGAGAAGTATTGCACAAAGACTATAGCCGTATACAGGCTTTACATTTCTACCAGGAGAATTGCTGCTCTCCCAGTAGAAACTGGGAATGTATAAGCATCTGTTCAATTTCTCTTGGAGCAAATATGCCCCCTCTGGATGAAAGATCTTTCAGGTTGACACCCGGAAGAGCATCCCTATGAGAAAGTTTCTCTTGCAAGAATGAATGCCCGTATGCTTCTGCTCAACTCCTCCCTGATTGTGAGGAGTGGAGCAGTATCTTCCTCTGTGCCTTCCCCTGAGCTAGGGACTCCTCATCTGCAGGGGAGGCAGAAGAGAGTATTTCCCTGCTGCTCATCTCCTGATCATGTGGGAGTTGAGCAGCCACCAGCCCTCTGAGCCTTCCTGAGACTGGGGAAACTAGAGGAAGAGCAGGGAGTATTTTCTGCTTCTCCCCACCTGTTCCTGAGACTCAGGTTTTCCCAGTGTCCCTGGGTGGGAGACATTGCCCCACTGCTTCACTCTCCTCCCAGCCCAGTTGAAGAAATTTCCCAGAAATTTGCACTGCTAGAAGTGAACATATGTCCATACTCTGTGAGACTGCTCTGAACCATTTATGTGAGAGGCCTTAGATATCTGAAACTGTTTCCCTCAGTTTGATCTGTGTGAGACCAATTCTCATTTATGCTTGCACCATTCTAGCAGTGTTAAAGAAACTTAAAATGGATGTAAATGAGCACCAGAAAATGTGAATGCGTGTTTTAATTAGAGCTGGATGAATAATTCATATGAAATAATATAGTTCTAAATTTAATCTTTTTATTCTAGCATAATATTTTATTCTTAACCAGATTGCAATATCTTCACATTTATTTATTGCTCAAATGTATTTTTCAAATAACTCTTCAAAAATTTTCCTCCAAGTACAGATACTTAATATACTAGTCTTATTCTGTTACTTTGACAGTTGTGTTGTTTGATCATTTAACATCTTGCCTATGCAAGAAAATTGCATCATTGTAATACAGATTGGTTAAGACAGTTGGACATTTTATTTTGGTATGGTTTAAATCAATAACTAACTTGAATTAAACCACAATAAGCTTGGCTTAAATGTTAGCACAAGGGCTTGTACTGGTTTAAATTGGTTTAAAATCATACCTTCAGTTAAACCAGTGCAGAGAAGTTATAGAGAAAGCAGTATCTAAGTGGAGGCTTTTGGTGTTTGTATAGGACAGGGGTGGGCAATTATTTCAGGAGGAGGGCCACTTACTGAGTTCTGGCAAGCCATTGAGGGCTGCATGGCAGGTAGTCAGGGGCAGATAAATATTAGTTTTCTAATTTTTTTAGGGGCCCCACGGGCCAGATAGAATGGCCTGGCAGGCCACAACTGACCCGCGGGCCGCATTTTGCCCACCCAAAATGAGGACACATTTGATTTAAGGAGGCTGATCGTAAGAAGAGAGGGTACAATGACATCTTTAAAAGTGAAAAGGGAAAATAAACTGACTAAAGAACGTCTGTTGATGAGGAGTCAGAGAGGAATGAGAGGTGAACCACGGAGGCAGAGAAAGGAAATGCTGGGATTTCTAGGAGTGTTTAAGGGAAAAAAAAGGCAAACAGGAGTCCTCAGCTCTAGACACTGGAGTAAATGGAGAGACAGTTTCAAAAGGAAGAAGAGATATTGGACCTGGGAGATGGGAGAATGGTATAAAGGTAAAGTTGGGGAGATTTTTTTGGCAAATAATACATTTACCAAATAATGTAGTCTTAGGGAGAAAAGCTATTCACAAATAGTTTGTCTTTTTAAGAAAATTTCACTCTGAAATGGTCTTAAACTTAAAAAAGGGTCAAATAAAGCAGGCGGGGGGTTGGGAGAACATGGAAGGTTGGAGCTGAGATTAGAGCGGGTGAGGGCTGTGGACATGGTGCAGTGCTGGATGGAACTTCCAACTCCCTGTGATCACATTCCGTAATCCCATTCCTGAACCTATCAAGGTCCATTGTAAAGTGATGTAGACCTTATTGCCCACATTGCTCCTCTTGTAAATCAGGTTGCAGAACCTCACTGTGCCCAGTAGTTTTTCTTGGCTGGGAACAGAGCAAAACTGAAGAAGAAAGGATGTATTTATATGGAAGGAAATAGGTATAGTTGCAGTAGATTGTACTACAGCAGGAGTGTCCAACCTTTTTGAATGTGGGGCTGGATCACAAACTTGTTATCACCCAGTGGGCCAGTGAGCCATATTCAAAGACCTCACTGGAAGTGGTATCACATCAGGAAGTGATGTCACGTGACCTTTGACACCAATGAAGTTGCAGGAAGTGACAATGAAATCGGTCTGGAAATGTGGTTTAAAATCTAAAATAAAAACAATATAAAAACAAGAATGAAATAATACAAACACTTGACTAAAATAAACATTTTCGCTTCTACTCATTTCTCAATGAATGAAAGAAGCATAATGCAAGTCGACAGATCAAATGTGGAAAAGATATCAGCCAGAGTGGAAACTAATCAAAGCAACAAAATATGGGCACTTTTGAGAATAATCTTCAAGAAGATTTACTGTTATTGAATTAATAACTTGTTAGTAACACATTTTTAACAAGTAGTAACAAGTTGAACCCCCAATCCTGCACAAAGAGAAACAGAAGCAAACACAATCCAAACACTGGACAGTATTTTTACAAAGATTTTTACCTGCTTCAAATTTACATTGGAGCCCAGATCGTTCATGCTCTTTTCTTGAACATATTGTTCAGTCTTAAACAAGCATACAGCACAGTTATCCAGTGAGGTTCATAATTGGGGACATTCTGTTACAACAGGAACTATCCAGGCAAAAAAAGAGACAGGTGGCAATACAACTGTTGTCAAGTTTCAAGAAAACAAGCACACTCCAATCCACACTGTAAGTGTACAAAAACAGTGTAAAAACAATGTGTACAAGTCTGTGCAACACATACTGGTGTCATCTGAGGCCCATAGGCTCATCAGATCTGAACAGCCCTGGACTAGCTTATTCTTGAGATCTCTTCCATGGCTCTGCAGTATATGCCTACAATTTCTATTTAATTAACCACAATGACCATGATCAAGTTAGTAAAGGACACTTGCACACACTTTATGTTGGCAGAAATGGACAGCACAAACTTCCCCTTATGGCTCCAGCTGCATTCATCCTTGAAAACAAGCATGTTGTGCTAAATCAGGGACGTCCCTTGGTGTTATATGCAGGTATTTAACTTTAATGTGGTCTTAATTTTAGAAGAAAACAGTTAACCAGTAACAGGAAGTCTTGAACCCATTGCTCTGCCTGAACCGCCAAGGAGGCAGCTGGACGTAGAGCACCTCTGGGCTGGGCTCCTCATGCCTCCTGCCCAGCCTGGCTCCAGCAACTGCGTGCCCTGCAGCCCCGGCCCAGCCCCGAGGTCCGTGTGGGGCCTTACCCGGTGCCTCCATCCACCATGCCTGCGGCCTGGGCACGGGCCATGCTGCAGCTTCCCTGGCCACGCGCCGGGGGCAAGGGGCGGAGCCAGAGGAGAAGTCGAGGACGCTGTCCCCAGCTCGTCCAGTCAGGCGCAGCTGAGGCAGTCCCGCGCTGCACAGCCCTTGGGGCAGCGGCGGTGGGACCTGGCTCATGTGATGAGCCTGGCCCCGCGGGGGTAAGCAGCTCCCCTCCTCTCGCTGCTGGCTGGGGCCTGCGGGCCGGCCCTGCCCACCTCACCTCGCTGCTGCCCCGCCGCCACCGCCGTGGAGTGTAGAGCAGGCGCCAGAACTTCTCTCCTGTCCCAAGTGAGGGACCTCGAGCCAGAGAAAATGGCTTGGCGGGCCGCATGTTGGACAAGCCTATACTACAGTTATTGACTGCTGTCCCTTTTAATAGTTTTAAAAGGGAGGGGGAACTGCTGCTTGGGAGCATCCATCAACTGTTACTCTGTAAATGTTAGGTCTGAGTGCTGCTGTAAGGGAAAAGTGCTGTCACTTGTTAATTCTCTATGAATGAAACAGATTTAAAGTTGCAGTGGCTTTGCTACGCTTGCATTGCTATAGGACCATGCAGATGCAATAATTAGATTGTAACAGTTTATATACAACTGATACAATTGTTATGTCTATTTATACCCTAAGGATCAAGAGCTTGGATGTTCTAGACAACAGCCAAATATCTTGTCTTTGTGTTTTTGACTTGTTTTCAGACCCACAGGATTTCAGAATAATAACCCAGAATAATGAATATAGATTGCTGCCATGCTGAGAAAGCTAGCATCTTGTTAATGTCTCAAGCTTTTTTATTAGTGTGCGGGCCGGGAGCGATCCGGGGCCCTTTTGCGCACCGCGGGCTGTGGCCAGCAGCCCGGACATGCTGGGTCGGAGAAAGCAGGCGACACGCTAGCGTCACGGACGCTTAGTGGTTGATTCAAGGTTGTTTACTTACACTGTAGATGGTTGCGGTGTAGGCTGGACAGTTTCCCAGGTAAAGCTCCGCTTAAATCCCTATGTTAAGGACTCGGACAAAACTCTGACTCACACGAAGTTGTCGAGGCTCCGTGAAACTTTTTGCACGCAGGGAAGAGGGATACGTCAAGGATTGCGCTCGGCAACAGGGAGAAGAATCGATAGGTGATCAGTCTATCGATCAGCCAGCCGCAGGTCAAATCTCCGTAGAGGCACTCTGCAGCGTGCTCGAAGTTCTCCAACTTGGGTGGAAACCACCCAAGCCTCTTATACGGCCAGCAAGCCAATCGCTAGCCGCCACGTGGGAATAATTTAGAACTGACCAATAGTGGGGCACGAATTTAAATACAAATGGCGGGAACTCCTCGCAATGTGCATTTCTATGCTGCAAAGAAGAAATGCACCCTGCAAAGAAAGCTTCAAACGGCGGGAAAATAATTCAGCGGTGCCAAAGCACACACAAGCAAAAATCACATGCTTGGGTTGTGACAATTAGTATATGTGAGCTAAAGTCTCCAACTGAATTTTTTCATGAATAGTTATTCTGACTAGTATTCTCTGTCATCCTCATGTATTGTATAATATCCACTGTGAGAGTTGATACGCAATTTCATTCTTGCCATGCAATATCAAGTCATGAGTTGAATCTTCTATGTAGTTTTGTGCTCAATTGCTATGTTGATGGTATGATAGATGTACATACTGGTAATTGTATACACATATTAGAAATGGACAAAACCTGAACACTAGTGGTGGGGTTTAAAAAGTACAGGGCATGTTGTCCCTAACTGGAAGCCTTAAGGATAGTAGTTTCATTTTAAAAGTATAATGTATACTGTTGCCCAATGGAAACTTGCTTGCAATGTAGTTTCTCCTTAAATAACACTGATGTACCCATGCTCAATGTAAAGTGTGTGCAAAATGTAGTTTATGTGAATGAAACAGGTGAAATACTCCAGTTGCATAGAATGCTGTGAAAAATACTCAAGGTCTTATTCTCCTTTTCATTCCAGCTTGTATAATCATTTGAAAGACCTTACTTTGAGCTATATGCACGTGGGGTTTATGTCACTAGGGGAGGCCCATTTAAGTCCTGTATTCTGATTGATTCGATTTATACTGGGCAGATAATACCCTTATTTATAATACATACTGCACAGCTATACTGAAGCTAGTTTTGAAAGATGTAGCTCAGGTATTAGAAGCAGTGGATTGTGTTAGTGTGGCACTCCCCCTGGGCCTAATTAGCCTTACTTCTTACAGTATGAGCTCAGTAGGGTATAATAGCCCTGGCACAGCACCATACAAATACACCTATGCTACTGCTAGTGCCTAAGCTAGCTCATTAAGAGTTAGCTCATGTATTTCTGCAGAGCACTGTATTGTGATGTGTAGACAAACCCAGCAGTACACACTTAGTATTTTGCCATCACCATCTTCCCCTACAAAAGCCTCAAAATACTATAGGCAAGTTGGAATTTTAAAAATGATAATAGCAGGTAAATAAAAATGTGAAATCAGAAAAAATGAAATGAAAAATAAATGGGGGCCTGTACAGAAGTTACACTTATCACATGTTAAGTGCATGGAAAGCTGTCTAAAGCCATAACTGAACAGACATTCATGGCACATAGAACACTTTAAAAAATGGTAGATCTTGCTCCAAGTTAACCTTTGATAGATGTAGTGGTTTCAGACTAAATCACTTTAAGTTGGAGCGCTTTATCGAACTTCTGTACAACATCCCATTGTGACTCAAGGTAGGTTGCATTCTGCCAGCATCCCAAGTGATTTAGTGCATGGAGACATGTTGGGACTCATCTTGCTCAGTTGCTGTGAGCTGTCAGCCACAGACGGGTTGGGCGGGGGCAAGGGAGTGTCTGTATCTCTGTATTTTTCTAGCGTTATGCAGTGTCTGTAGGCATGGCTGGGGTGCTCCACAGATAGAAGAGTCGGGCCCCTCAGCAGGCGGTAACAGCAGGGTAGGCAGAGCAAGTGAGTGAGTCGCAGCTGTGGGCTGCTGTGCCCTACATGCATGGGGCCTGGAGAGACCATAAGAGAGCATTGCTAGTGCTATTGCTGTTGCTGCTGCTGGCTGCCTGCGAGGAGCAAGGCTTGGGGAGTGGGTGGGGCTGTGTTTGTGTGTGTTGGTATGTGTGTTTGTCTCCAACCTGGCCCCAAGCTGGGCCATGGCGCGGGGGGCAGAGCTGATGCTGCCACTAGCTCTCTGCGTGCTTTGGGGGTGTGCATTCATATATGTGTGTGTGTGTGTGAGAGAGGGTGCATGTGTATGTGAGACAGAGACCTGTGTGAGTATGCCGGGGGGGGGATGTGTGTGTATGTATGAGAAAGATCTCTGTGTGTGTGTCCAGCCTGCCATGGAGTGGTCTTGCCCTATGCCCCTCCTCTCCCCACCATGGATCTGTGGCAGATCTAGGCTGGACAGGTGCTCCTAGCCCCCATCACAGCTCTCCAATAGCACTTGGCAAATGGGCTCCCCCACCTATATCCTAACCCCCTGGGAGCCCTAGCCCAGCCTGGAGGTTTCTTCCAGCCCTGCTTCTCTCTAATTCTCTGATTCCTGTCACTAACAGAGCAGGGGGCGGGGGGCGAGGGTGCTGCTCCCCTGCATCAGGCAGCCATTCAGGGATGGCTTGCCCATTCAGCTGTACTTGGGAGTCTGCAGCAGCCTGGGGAGCCCATGGGGCACACTGGGAGGCATGTGAGAGTGCCCCCAGGCTGCTAGCCTCAGCCAGCGCAGGCAGACTCCAAGCCTCCCCACCCTCAACTGTTCTGTTTAGTTCCAACCTAATCTAGAGTGCTTTGAGCAAAAGGATGATACTTCGAGTGCTTCTGCTTTGGGATTTTTGAACGTCTTTACTTAGCCTTGGAGATCTTTTTGGAATTTTCAGCAACAATCCAGTCTTTTACTTTATATAAATGACATACTTTTCCACATGAGAATTGAAGTCCAAATGTTTTGAATAAAGCTCCATTCTAGTATCCTTTATAGAGCTAGATAGTATAAACTGAACAACATGCTTCCTTATCAGCACATCCATTACTTACTTTAGGGACAAAGTATTCCCATTTCTCACACGGGCACTTTATTACTAGGTAGTGTTCCACTGGGCAGTTAGCACAATATACATACAAACACTGGATACTGTCCAAACACAACCTCTTCCTTGGCCTTTGTTAAATTAAACAAAAAGAAAGCCCTCAGACTGAGGTCAGCTGTTTCTAGGTTTTCTTCCTTGCAGGAACTTCTTTCTCCTTCCATCAGGCTGAAAACTCTCAACCCTTTTTTCATGACTTTGAGCTAGTGAGACTCCTTGGATTGTTCCCAGGTTGAGTCAGCAAAGCAACTCAGCACCTCGATGCAGAATCTCAGAACCAGGCACCCAAGGCTTACGGTTGTTATAATTGTTTGCCAAATGTGTTGCTTTCTCCTTTGGTTACAGAAACCTGTTTTGTTTAAATGAGGAAACAAGTGAACTGTTTCCTTTTTTTGCAAGAATGCACACAGTTTAAAAATAGGACTTATTATATGTAAAAGAGAAAATGTGTTGTGAGCATCAGTTGTTTAAATATTGGAAATGCATGTAAATGAAGGAAAAAAATTCCATCCTTGTAGGAGCTTCTACTGACTATTTACCTAAGTACTTCTGTGACATTATTGGGAAGTTTTAAGAAAAGAATAAACTTTTAGATTTCCTTTTTTACTGCTCTGTCTGGTGTTTGGTATCAAGACATTTTGTCTCTTTTCCTTGTCTTTCTAAATGTGGTGACTGTTTCCCATATAATAAGTCTCTATTTTGCAGGCACTGTTGCTTGTCTGCTGCTAGCTTTCTGGCATTTTTTTATTTAAATGCATTTGTAACAATGATAAATTCCTCATTGGAATAGTGGCACATCTTTCTCTTTCCCCAAAGACTGTGACTTTCAAAGGAAGTGGTGTAAGCGCCATCATCTATGTTCAGCATTGAAGCAGCCAAAAATCCAAGAACACAATAGCAGGAACATATTCTGGTGAGGAAAGGCTAGGTGACTTTATTTTTTTTCCATATTTAAAAATTTGATTCTAGCATTATTTTCTTCCCATCTTGAAGTACACAAAAAAAACCAATGGCTGACTAGCAGACCAGTATTGGTGTTGTTCAGTATTATCCTTTTCCTGTGTAGTGAAAGAGTGGAAAGTGTCAAAGTACCTACATGCTTGTGGGAAGACAGCAGTGTGTAGTACAGAATTGTATGTTTCTCAGTCTACACATGCAATTAATGTACCTGAGTTTACTGTGTAGTAAATTCAGACATATGCAACTGTGCGCGCGTGCATGTCTATACATGTGCCTAGGACAAAAGCAAATTAAGCCTGACAGGAGCAGGCTAGTCCAGGGCTGCTCCTGCCCTGCCCCCATGCAGCAGCAAGGGGGAACTCCAGGCTAGCATGGGGCACTGGGGGCTCCAGGGGCAGTCCCAGGCTGGCAGAGGACCCAGGGGGTCAGGCCTGGGCTCCAGAGGGTAGGCGGGAGCTCTCCCTGGCACTGGGGGCAGCTCTAAGCTGCACGGAGCTTGAGCTAACTCTGAGCTCCATACAGCTTGGAGCTGTCCTTGGACAGCTCCTTCTCCTCCCCTAGAGCTTGGTGTTTAACCAGGCAGCAGTTGTGGCCCCTTGCTGCCTGGGCTGCTTGGGAGCAATTTACTCTTGGGTCAGCATCTACATGTGCACTTAGGTGCATTAGTTTAAAGTGACATTTTCTAATACCGGTGGGGGGAAGCCATGCTTTACTAGAAGAAGCACCGCATTACTTTGACCTGGCTCTGCACTGTCTGTATAGATTGGGTGCTTCAGTGGGGCTTTTTGGTGCTTTTATCTAACAGCTGTTCCAATCAACTGTTAGATAAAAGCATCAAAAAAGCCCCACTAAATGCCTGATCTATACAGATGTTGGGCAAACTGAGTCCAGATAAGGCAGTGCCTCTTCTGGACATGTGCTGGGTTTGGCACAGGGGCATGCAGAGTTTAAAGCACCATTTTGGGCGCGGAGGGGTTACTTCTGTAAGCAGCCTGTATCTGTCGGTACTAGCAAATGGTACTTAAAATTAATCTACTGCGCAGTAATTGTTGTGCATGTGTAGATGGTGATGCTTTACTGCACATTATATTAGTCTAATGCTTAGTAAAGTGCATGTGTAAATACTGGCCATACGGCCACTCATATGTCACTGCATAAACATTTTATATACCAACACAGATCATGTACAGAGGTTGGAAATCAAGAATCTTGTAAAAGTATGGATGTGTTGTGAAAAATGATCATTCCATATAAATGGCATCATTCTGTAGAAGGAATTCCATACTTTCTTTGTGTCCATAATTCCAGATTAAATCTCAATTTTTATCTAAAAAGAATGATATTCTGAACTGAGACCCTGGATTGTGATTTAAACTAGATTATTTCTGACTGGATCTGTGGGTTATCCCATGATAAGAGAAAAATTCATCGCTTTCTTCCATAACTGTATATGCACTGAAGTTCTATAGTGAAAATAGATTTTGCTCAGCAAAATGAGCAGATATGACTCTGGAAAGTTGCAGAAAGTACATCTGTTAAAACACTGCTCTTTTTACATAGGCTCTTTTCCTGATAAGACTCTTACCATAAGAAAAAAGATCTGTTAAACACAACTGAATGTAAGCAAGGCAAACACTATGTAACAGACAGGAATACATTTCATGTCTTTGGTTGACTGGGGAATTTTTGTTTCTGGTAGTTACAGAATCTTGAATGGATTCTAATTTGTAGATTACTAAAATGTATTTAAATGGCTGGCTGGTCAGATTAGCTCTGTCCTAAAATAATTCAATTCCCGAATCACTTTGCTCCTGCTTCAAATTGCTGTTAAAATTCTGAGATGCTGCTATAGCATCATCTTGTTGCAGATGCATGGAAGACAGACTCTCTAAATCTCATAATAGTGCCTTAATAAAATAATGCAAAAATTCTGGAATGGTTTCCAGAACAACCCATGCTTCTCCTGCACTATAGCTTAATAACAAAAATGGGTTTTGACTTTGTTTTAGAAATACTGGATGTTCCCTCATGTGCATTTTTGATAAGTGGACAGAGTATATATATTTGCCATTGCATGTACTATTCTGAAGTACTATAGAGGCACATTTTCTTTTCAGAAATATTATCTGCAAGGTAGCCCATGGAAAACCAGCTTCTTTAAGCATGAAAAACTTGTTTAGTGGTGATACTGTACCAAAGACAAGCTCGATTTAATTTGTATGATAAATTGTAGGTCAACAGAAAAATACCTGTAACAAGGGTCATTGGTATGTTATGAAAAAAATTAATTCCTTTGTAACATGAAGAGCAAAATGTAATATAGCAGAGGTATGGATGCAATTAGTATTCAGACCCCATGTGTTTCTTGGTCTCTCTAAGTACTTGAAAATAGTAAAGGAGTTTGTATACATATTTAAGATATTGAGTCATATAATGGAAAAAGAAGTAGCTTAATGGAATAAAGGTAATTTCCTGTGTACACTTTTAATACATATTTCAAAATTGTAGAAGTGGATTAAAACTGATACATGTTCAAACTGTGCTACTGGATACTCAAATTTTGTTCTTTTGTAATCATTAGCAAGCTTTGCCAGGATAGATTCTGAACTGAAAATCTGAAAGAGGACTTATGTTTCGGGGTAAATTGCACCATGAAGTGGCACAGTGGCAAACAGGTAATTGTGGGGATGGTGATTTCATAGGCAAGAAAATTCTTGCTTGGCTTGTATGACTATGTTTATGTTCCTCAGTATCTTACTCTTAGGTGCCCAAGTATTGTTTAGGAGCCTACATTTTTAAACATATTTGAAATTTTTAACTAGATGACTCTTATCTTTTTCTTTTGGTATCTTTGTTTATCACTGGACTACAAAGTGATAAAAAAACAAAAGTCATCATAGGACAAAAATATATTAACATTAACCCACGCTGATAACACTGTATTTCAGTGGCAGACAAGATCATACATATTTGAAGAGGAAATAACTTTATAATCACATTTATTAATTTTCTGCCATATTAAGAAAAGCATGATAAATGTCTACCTTCAATGTGTACAGTAATCCCTTCTGTTCCTCCCTGAGCTCTGTATTAGGCTTTGAAAGGCAACTGGCCCCAGTCCAGTGTAGTTAATTACATTCTCCCAAAGCAAACTCTCCTGGCAGTTTGCTTTATAAATGATAAACTTTGCTTTTTGGTCTAAACTGTGTTATTTTATTGTGTGCACTATTAGATAGCTGTTCTTTTTTGTTCCAGTGGAGCCTATGTTAGTGGTGGGTGAAATCAGTTGTGTTATAATAAACATATGGGGCACATCCCCACGAGCGGAAACATGCATTTCCTTGGGGACAAATAGCAGTGGCACATATCTGTGCTGCTGCTAGTTGTCCCTGGGCATGACCCTGCACGCACGTTTTGGCACATGGCATATTGCCCCAGGTGGGGTAGGGGAGCTGGGGCCAGCACCTGGGCTGGTTCCAGCAGCCTTACTTGGAGTCCTGGGGGCACCCCTGGGCTGCAGTAGCTGCAATTCAGGTGCGCAGAGCCTGGCTGGCAGCCAGAGCTTGGTTCTGGCCAGTCAGGCTCTGATTTTGGGTGAGGCACACTGCAGCCACATGTGCCATCCTGCTTTTTTTTGATTGGTTCATTTTTTGACACCAGGATCTCTGGTGAGGTTTGCAGTGCCACAGATAGGTTTGCGGCACTGCAGATGGCACATGCACACTTGTGGGGATGCGCCCATGGTCACTTTCCTTCTGGTTTTCATTATAACATTTTTCTCTTGGTGATCACTTTCCATCACTTGGTGCGTTTGTTTGGCAAGCTTGGTTTTGTTTTGCTTCAAGACTGTAAACCACATTAATTAAGCAATTTTAGGCATTTTGGAATTGAGAGAATGAAAAATATTTTTTCCCCACTCCAAACCATTACAACTTTTAGCCTGAAGATTTAATCTGCATAGGAGAAAGGGGAGGGTGAATTCTCAGGGCAGAAGACCCTACTCTATCTTGGAACTAGCCGAGTCCCAAAATGCTTACCTGACACATCTCTTAAATATCCCCTGAAATTTACAGCTGTTCCTGACCAGCACAATTCCTAAGGGATGGCAGACAGTGGCAACATGGCCTGCTCTTCTTCAGAGTGCTGCCCTTTGGGAACTAGAGCTCAGGCTGGGGCAGGGAAGTGCAATTTATTTGCAGCATTTTTTGAGTGCTTGAGCGCTCAACATAATCAATGCTAAAGGTTTTTCTGCGTCCATAGCTGAGGCATACCTAATTTGTAAGGCACTTCAGAATTTAAATATTATTTTAGTAAAGTTGGCATATTCTGTATCCTCACTATGATTCCTTTGTATCTGAATTTCTTGATGCTGACTAGCACGTAGTGGGTGCATCTATGCATGCACTTAGTGCGCCTCAATAAACTCTGGTGCAGCTTGCACTGGAGTCAGCTGCTCCTGGGTACAGCATTTTCTTGTGTGCTCAGGACTGCAGCAGTTTGAGCCAGGGTGGAGCAGCTCCAGGATCAGCCCCAGGCTCCAGGTGGCAGCATCAGGCAGCAGAGAGGCTGGCTGGGCCACAAGAGTTCCCAAAGAGCAGAGCCATGTGGCTAGATGGCATGTGCGGGTCTGGCCCCTTGCTGCCTGGGCTGACAATGAAATTTACACTTGTGTCAGTGTTTACACATACGTTTAGGCACAGCTATTTTCACTGCCATAAAATAGTACTGTCCCTGACAGTAGTGGCAAAAATTAGTTTGCTGCTGTCTAATAACATCGAATTTTTAGACTGTGATGCTTTAGACTGCAACGAATTAGTCTGTTGCGCAGTTAAGGGCACCAAGTGTCTTGGAGAAATTCAGTAAGTTGTTCTCATTTGGACACAGAGTACTTTTATCTTTTTACTTACTTTTATCAAATTGCTTCTTACTTAATAGGATTTACACATAATAATTTTATGTACTTGCACAGTCATGAACAACCAAGTTCTCTCTTTGATTAAGAGTTTCCATTATGGAAGAACAATGCACCCTAGAGTGCTCTTATTTCTCCTTTTTTTTTAGTTCTCTTTCACTGATTTTTAAATTATTTTTAATATTGTAGTTTAACTGCTGTGACTCCAGTGCTGTGCGAGGGAGCCAGATATTCTGGAAAGGAAATTTAGTGATGTCATAGTTTCATAGTTGTTAGGGGCTGGAAGTGACCATACAGATTATCAGGTCCAGCCCCCTGCATTTGGGCAGGAAAGATGGCTGGGGTCAGATGACCCGAGCAAGATGGGTATCGGGACGCTTTTTGAAGATGGCCAGGGTGGGTGACTGTGCCACTTGTGTGGGGAGCCTGTTTCAAACCCTCGGTACTTGACTTGTAAATAAGTTTTTCCTTATGCCCAGACTGAAGTGATCTTCAATCAGTTTGTGCCCATTATTTCTAGCCCTCCCGTGAGGGGCCTTGATGAATAGTTGCTCCCCCAGCCTCTGATGTACTCCCCTGATATACTTGTAGGCTGCCACCAAGTCCCTCTGAGTCTTCTCTTCTCCAGGCTGAAAAGACCCAAGTCTTTCAGCCTCTCCTCATCTGGCCTGTTCTCTTGGCCTCTAATAATGTGCGTGGCCCTCCTTTAGACTCTCTCAAGTTTCTCCACATCCTTTCTGAAGTGCATCACCCAGAACTGGATGCAGTACTCCAGCTGTGGTCTTACCAAGGCCTAGTAGAAAGGGAGGATGAGCTTTGCTCAAGATGCCTCGGTAGATGCATGCCAGTGTTTGATTAGCTCTGCCAGATACGGCATCAGATTGGTGGCTCATGTTCATTTTGTTGTCTATCATGACACCCAGGTCTCATTCAGTTGTGGTGCTGGCAAGTATAGCACTGGTGAGCCTGTAAGTGTGTAGTGGATTATTTCTTCCCAGATGGAGCACTTTGCATTTCTCTGTATTAAATGACCAGGTTGAGTTCTGCCCACTTCGCAGCCTGGCCGGGTCAACCTGTAGTGCCAGCCTGTCCTGGAGCATGACTACACTCCCCCATAGCTTAGTGTTGTCAGCAAACAATAGCTTGATTTTGATCTTGAAACAAAGCTACCTGGACAGTAATGCCAAAAGCTAGGTACGTAAGATTGTGCCCAGTTTTATTTAGAGCTTTATTAGAAATCTTTTGTAACTGTCAAAAATTTTGGTTCAAATGAATGACCTAATGACTGTGGGAAGGACAAGAGAGAGAGTCTATAAGAAAACATTAGTTGAGGTCATAACTGAACTTCAGCTTCTGACAAAAGTTAATTCTTCTTAAATTATTTTCAAAAGTCTCTAGCAGTTTGTGATGTGTTAATTGGCTCCCTAATTTTTGCCCATCTTAAAGGGATTTGGGAACACTTAAATATTTATACTTAGACCAGGATTCTAATCCATGCATTATAATTCCTCTGGCATCTGCTACACTGGGAAAGACCTTCTAAAGATTCCAATGTATATTATTAATTCTGAAATGTGCAATAAATACCAGTAGTTGAATATTAACATTGGAGATGTAGCACCAACATGATGCTTTTGGATTTGAAACATTTGCCTTGCTTTAAATATTGTCAGCCTAATTTAAAAAATGATTTAGAATTAATTGAGTTAATTATGGAAGGAGAAACCAGAGGACTTGTATGATGCAGCCCTGTTAATCACACTTCTTTACACTTAATTACACAGTCTTATGTTAATCACACAGCTTCACATTTATAGAGTTTCTGTTTTATCAAGGAGGGCCACAGTTTTATTTAGGGGTTACTTCATTCACTCCTACAGTCTTTTCTCCAATGCCTGATGAAGAGTGTTTGTGTCCAAAAGCTTGCAATTAACAAATTTTTTTGCAAAAATCTTGTTGGTCTAATAAAAGATATCATCTTTACTATGAGTCCTGATTGCCTTAATTCACTCCTGAAATGTAGCCTCCTCTACATGGAAGGTGGGAAATGGTTAAGAGCGCAAAGCATCACCATACTGCATTTGTGAACAGAACAAGAAAAGGAAGAGTATATTAAATTAGAACTGAAGGAGCAGAACAAAAGTACCCCCAGAAAACCTCCCACAAATCGCACACCGCTGGTTATGACATACCACCCCTCCCTTGAACCTGTACAGAAAATCCTCAAAAAATTGCAGCCCATACTAGAAAGAGACCCTATTCTTAGAAAGATCTTCCCAGAGCCACCCATCCTAGCCTTCAAACAAGCACCGAACCTTGCCAACCTCATCACCAGAAGCAAACTTCCTCAAGCCCAGAACACACCAAAACGATCCAGACCGTGCCATGACAAGAAATGCAAAACCTGCCAACACATCTCTACCACCCCCACAATTACTACACCCCACAACAGAGTCATCAGCATCCCTGGATCTTACAGCTGCACCTCTAGGAATGTAATATATCTCATCCAATGCACCAAATGCCCTGATGGAAAATATGTAGGAGAGACCAAACGACGACTGCGCACCAGAATGAACGCACACCGGAAATCTTTCAAAGACAGAAACACCCAATTACCGGTGGGGGCACATTTCTCACAGGAGGGCCACTCCAATCTCTCAGTCCTGATCCTCAAGGGAAACTTACACAACACCTCCCAGAGATGAGCCTATGAGCTCCATTTCATCAATCTCCTGGATACTAGAGATCATGGACTAAACATAGACATTGGATTTTTGACACATTATAATCTGCCTGGCAACTGACTTCCCAGCCCAGCCCCTGGCTTCTTTACTTTTCATTCCATCCAGGAAGAGCACACACTAACTGCTGAAACTTCCTTAGCCTGACGAAGGGTTTTTGAACCTGAAAGCTTGCATAATAACTATTCTCCAACTATTTGGGCTGGTCTAATAAAAGATATCAAATTCATCCAAGGAACTTTGTCTGCCGATTGGAATTTGGCATTTTTTACTACCCTTATTGTTGTGAAAATGTTGTGACTATATGTAGTCCAGACTTTAAAATTACAGCTTATTGAAAAGATGACATCTCTAATGACTGTTGATTTTCTAACAACCTGTTGAGGCACTGGCTTCTGTTTTACCGTGAAGAAAGTGTCAGCCACAGAATAACTAATACCATTCCCTAAAGCCTGTGGGATTTCCATTGAGGTCACCAGACCAAGTGCTGACCAGGCCCACAGTCCTGCTTAGGGTTGATCAGTCTGACAGTTTGATGTATAAAATCATATGGCCACAAGTAAGTCTTATAAAGGTTGCATTGTGTGCTAATGCATGCTTTTCCATCATTTCAAGTTTGATAACCCCTTATTCAAGGCCATTTTTTCACAAGCCTCTTACATTTTCTATATAAGTAAGCGTAACAAATGAATTGATGATGACATTGATAAGCCAATGCAATCACTTGTCCATGTGCATTTTTAGATATTGACTAAAAACACTTGGTTGGCCTTTAAAGACAAGGTGGAATAGAAGGTGAGAGAGTAAGGTTTGTTTTGCGTCAGATTGTAATGAAATTTTGAATGTTCTGTAAACCCTGATTGCCCTGGGTAATCATGGCTCACTGGTTAAGAAACATTGCCTTGATATAACAGCTACCTCCCTTTATTTTTCTCTCATTTGTCCTTCAGAGGTACCAGAGTGTTGGCAACTCAAAGTAAGGTTGGAGTGTTGTTGTAGTGCTGATTATTGAGGAAATATACGACAAGAAAGTTTTATTTGACGGTATCTTTTATTGGGCCAACTCTATAGTTTGTCGAGACATTAGTTGGGACATTTCTTTCACCTTTTCTGTTTGCCTAATAAAAGATATCACCAAAAAAGCCCTAGCCTCTGGCAGCTGCAAAGGAAATCACATGGATGGATTAGCACAGGTCAAGCTGGGATGAAATTTTAGTAGATCACAGATGTCAGCTGGTAGAGGTCTTGTAAAAGCCACTGTTTGTTATACAGAAAAGGTTTTTCCGAATGCCATAATGCGTTGCCTAAAGAGAAGCATCTTTCAGTGGCGTTAGTTTTAGTTCCAGCAGATTAGTTTACATGTGAGTTGAAGGTTTTATTTTTCCCTTCAGTTTGGAATACCTCCTTATATAAACAGTAAAAGTCAGATCCTCAATTGTGTAAACTTACACTAGCTGAAGATCTGGCCTCATGAGTTTCAAGAGCGCACAAAATAAAGCTTCTACTGCATTACCTTTCAGTAATATTGTGGTTTATTGATGGAATTGAGAAAGGGTACGGATGTAGGTTTGACAAAGTTGCATTTCCTTAGTGGAGTTGTTCTTATTTAGTTGTACATGGAGCTTCTTTGTCATACAAGTGGAAGTGTGGTAGAGAAGACAAATACCTTCAGTATTTTTTTCTTAAAATGTTATATAGACCGCCAGTAACTCTATATTAAATTGAAGGATTATTCTTTTAATAAATGAAAATGCATTTCAGAGCAGTATAAAAGAGATCACGCAAGACAGCATTGTGTATAAATTATTATATATTAGCTCCTTAGAGAATTTAGAAGTGAACAGGTGTTCTTTTACCTAATCTTTTGAAAGGCAAGTAAATAGTAAATTGATTGGTATTTAATCCAGGGTCATCTGTGTTTTCTTACACTGCTTTCAAAACAAAATGTGCATGCTGTAGGAGATGACTAATAATATATAGGAGGCATCTCAAAAGCCTTTTGAACTCAGGGTATTGGGAAGTATTGAATAAGATGCTATATCACCTGGAATGAGTTTGACTAACTGAGGACCATATTTGTAATTGACATTATGCTGAAGGTTGTAACAAATCAGCATAAAATGGAGTATTGTATAGCCATGTTAATGATGCCCACCCAGACTTGGTTTCTGGATACCTTATTGCAAAGTAGTTCCTATAGTCCAGTGGATCATTTTTGGTCCACACGATCACCCCTGCATTAAACAGTCTATGACAACGGTAGCTGAAGCAGGCATGGGACATTTAGGATCAGAATGCTTGAGAAATTTATTTACTCTCTGAAGAAGAGTTTTAAGAAACTTTGAGCTATGAAAACTGTCAGCTGATTAATGCTAATATGTGTATGTTCCCAGAAATCAATGTAATGCTCCCATGCCAGTGTTTGTATTATTTACATAAAAAAGCCCTATAGTTTTACTGATGATCATGTATTGACCCATGCTCCCTCTTCCATACTTCAGGATAGTTCACCTTGCTAGGTTATAATGAAGCTGGGGTTAAAGCACTGCTGCCATAGGTTGCCTTAGGTTTACTGTTTATCTGTCTGATTGCAGTGGTGGCTTTATGGCATTTTTTATCATGTAATAAAGTTACCACTCTGTCAATTTTCTAAGAGGTTTTCTCCAAAATTTGAAGTGTGTGGTAGACTTGTACTTACGCCAGGAACGTTCATCACAGGTTACACACACTGTTCTGAGTCAAGGCCTTATGTGTCATGAAGGAGATATGAGTAGAAGTTAATTTGGGTTGTACATCTAGACCATACCCTACAGAAATATAGATTTTAGTTTCTTAATTAAAAAAGCTTCTGTAATATTTGAGAATATGGCGTGATCACAGTAGTATCACTGACATTTGTGTGTACTTTTAAATATAAATCTGTATATAAATAAGTGCCTGATGTGCTTCTTTTCATTGTACTTCTATTTAAGTGGCCTTAGTAACTATAAGGGGCAAATGGAGGGATATATTGAATAAATTATTTTGGGATATGCAGCATACTTTTAATCTTTGTGGGTCTCAGATGTTAAACATATATATATTTTTAAAGTTCTGCTCGTCTTTCAGAACTGTTGTAGATTAGTATGTGAAAAGCATCCTGCTTTTAAACATATAATCAATATTCTTTAAAAATGGCATTTCAAAAGACCTTCCTACTACAGAAGCCTTTTTGCCCATAAAATAATTTCATGCAGTTAATTTTTAAAATAGAATTCAAACCACGTTGTGGCAGTATAAAGCACATATTAGTAACTAATCACATTTTTATGCTGCTAACTTTTTGATACCACAAATATGACATTGATTTTGGGCAGCAGAAGAGGTTAGGGCAATGGATATAGAACTAAATTCTGCTTACCTTTTTTATACAAGTAGACCTATGTAAGTGAGTGCAGTGAATAGAGTCTGGCCCTCATTATGTATGAAATAAAAAATGGCATTTTCCTTTTAATTTTGCCATGGACTACACTGTGCCTGATGTCCAGACAGCTTCTGATTTTTCTGGGCTATATATTTCAAAGTGCATCATTTCCAAAAGGAAATGACAGTTCTTTAAACGTGTACCTTAATGTTCCCCAATGTTCATAGGGGAAAGGAACTCTTAACTCAGTGCCACCTTCAGTTCCATTTAATGAGCCAAGTTCAGCGATGCACCTTAGTCTAGCTGATTTTTTGTGACAGCTTGTCTGTGTCTGTTTCCTATTGAAGGATTTATTGTTCAGTTGTATTATCTGTCTCATGTGGCCTTGTCTTCATTGAAAAACAACCAGCAGCCTACTTCAGCATCAGAAATAGTTCACATGCTGGACAGTTAGGCAAGGGACAGAAGTTGCACACAAACTGGTTAATGTGAACTGGTTGAAACCTGTAACAGAATAGAAGCTCAGTGCACATAAACCAGTCTCAAAATGGCTGAAACTGATTTAAGAGAAACCTGGTTGAATTTAGTATCAGATTTAACTGATTTGGGTCAAACCAGTTTATGCAACTTCTGTTTCAGATCCCTTCCTGGTTTAAGTTGAACCAGAGTCCCCCAGCATCCCAGCATGCTTTCCAGCCTTGGGCTGAGCTGCACTGTCTGCTTCAGGCTGCAGGGCTGACGCCACCCCTCTGCTCTTTAGCCAGAGCAGAGGCAGGGGCATGGCCAGATGCGGGTTTGGCATGGTCCCTGGAGACAAAGGGGCCCCAGGCTTAGCAGCCACCCACCACAGCCACCACCACAACCTCTGTCCTGTGCAGCACATGGTGGCTGCAGCTGGTTGACAAGCTGTACACTGATCCTGGCTGGCGAAGCTGTTCTGCCTTTCTCTAGCTGCCCCTGCCAACCCCTGCCCCTGCCATGCTGCTTTGGGTGGGCGGGCAGAAAGCTTGAGCCCAATGTTTTCTGCCAAGTGCATGGAGCTCTGGCTTCAGTTCCCAGATGCCTTCCACCTGCTCCACCCACCTGGTGTGATGAGCAGCCCGTGCAGGCAGGCAGAGTGGGTGGAAGGCATCTAGGAACTGGAGCCAGAGCTCCATGCGCTGAGCAAAAGCCACCAGACTCAAGCTTCCACCTGTCCAGAGTGGTGCTACGTGGCACAGCAGGAGCAGGCACCACAGCTGGAGGTGAGGGGAACAATACAGCTATTGCTTGGCCCAGCTGGCTTGGCCCAGCCAGTGTTCAACTTCCCCTCACCTCCAGTGACTCCCCTTTCTCCCACTTCTGCCCCTGCTGCACTGCTTCAGGTGGTGGGAGGCCAGAAGGTGGGGAAGCACCAGCCCTGCAGTTTCTGCCCAGTGCATGGAGATCCAGTTCCGGCTGTCTTCCACCTGCTTCACCCACCCAGTACAATGAGCAGCCCTTGCAGGTGGGCAGAGCAAGTAGAAGGTGGTTGACAGCTGGAGCCAGATCTCCGTGCACTGGGCTGAAGCTTCCTCCCCCCTTTCCAGCCACGCACAACGGCACAGCAGGAGTGGGAGAAAGAGGAGCCACTGGAGGTGAGGGGAAGCTCTGCACTGGTTGGGCCTGACAGGGCTGTTCTGCTCCCTTCACCTCCAGCTGCAGTTCCTGCTTCTGCTGCGCCATGCAGTGCCCCTCCAGGCAGGTGGAAGCTTGAACCTGACAGCTTCTGTCCAGCACATGAAGCTTCAGCTTCCAGATGCCTTCCACCCATTCCATTCACCCCTGGGGGCTGTGCATCATGCCATGCAAGTGGGTGGAAGGCATCCCAGAGCTAGAGCCAGAGCTCCATGCGCTGGGCAGAAGCCGCCAGGCTCAAGCTTTCTGTTTGCCCACCGAGAGTGGTGCAGCAGTGGCAATGGCAGTTGGAGGCGACAGATGCCAAACAGCCCCGCCAGCCCTGGCCAGCATGCAACTTGTGGTGCAGCTGAAGCTGCCAGGACAGGGGATGTCCGGGCCTGCTGGCACCTCCAATCTGGCCTGCAAAGCCTGCTGCCCAGCCAGCTACCACCCATGCTGCTGGGTCCGGCTGTCACAGAGCCACAGCCAGCTGGGAAGGGTCCTGCTCCTGAGGCCCAGCCCGGGCCGGCCCCGCCAGGTCCTTCCCAGCCACCTGTGGCTCCATGTCAGCCCTGCTTGGCCTGGGTGTGGGGAGCTGGGAGCAATCTGGCCACGCAGCTCCTGCAGCCCCAGCCCGAGCCACAGCCTGCTGGTACTTAGCCCCCATGGCCTAGCCTGGGCTGGCCCCTCTGTGTCCACCCTCAGCAGTGCCCACAGGCTGGCCCAGTTTGGCCCCACAGTCCCAGCCACAGCCCCAGGCAGATAGCAGGGCCATGCTGGCTGGCTCTGGCCAGGCTCCTCACCACATGAGCAGGGAGCAGGGGGGAAAGTCGGGTAGACGCTGGCTGGGGTCCCCATGCCCGTGCCCAAGAGGGGAGATGGGGGTTTAATCCCCCCGCTTTCCTCCTTTGCCTGTAGTGCTGCCCAAGCTGATGTCTGGCATTGGGGACAAGCCTGGCAAGGGTTGCTTTCCCCCTCCCCCTCCAGGCACACCTCCAGCTGGGGTCTCTACAAGCCAAGGTAGGAATTTAAACCCTTCCCCAATCATACTTAGCCATGACCCCCAGGTCAGCTTCCCTCCAGCATTGTAGCTGCTGAGGAAGGGAAGCTGCTCTAGCTCTCTAGCTGCTCTAGCTCTGAGCCACTGTAGGCATGTGCCTGCATTTCTGGAATCAAAAGTGAACGTCTGTCCTCTTGCAAATTGTTTCAAACTTTGCAGGTTAGACTAACCTGCAAAGATTGAATCAATTCAGGCTCAGGCTTTTTTGAATGTCAGTCCCTAGCCTTAAAGAGGTAGCAACCACTATGTTTAGGTTTGTCAATTAAACTTTTCTCAATATACCCCAGGTGGTGTTGTTTGTAAGGTATGTCTTTTAAATAGCTAAATTTAGAGCTTTTAGGACCACTGAACTGTATCAGTTATTCTTAGGCCCTGTGCTGGAATTTTTGTTTAGATGTGTTAAGACAGAGGTTGTCAACCAGGGGTACTTGGGAAGGCCCTAGGGGGTATGCACAGGTGGGCGGGGATGGGGTGTGACATCCACCACCCCGTGCTACCACCTCCCAGGAGCAGGGCTGGAGGGTGGGGCAGGGGGCAGTGGCACCCCTCTGCGGGCTGCACAGGTGCTTCCCGGTTGGCCAGATGCAGGAGAGGGGGGAAGCTCGCACACAGTGGCTGCTGCCACCCACCACCCCATGCTTCTGCCGCTCCATGTCTGGCTGCCACCACCCGCCCCCCACCTTTTCTCTTTGTCTGGCCGCACACCACCTGCCCCCCGCTCTGTGTCCAGCCTCCGGGGGTACACTTATTTAAAAAGGTTGACAATCCCCATGTTAAGATGATACAGTTTATTGTATTTTTAATCATATGTTTTAAACTCTTCCATCTCCTGAATGAATAGAAGATCATGCAGAGTTGCACCTTATAGTCTAACTTAATTCAGAGATGTATAAACTTTCATAAGCAAAATCTTATTGACAAAGTAAGCTGTTGGTGACAAAGGCTTATCTATCTCTGTAACTTATTTAGTCTATAAGGTGCAACTCTATCCTGTCTTCTGCCCAACTTCAGACCAACACGTCTATCTGCCATATTTACTTGATTCTAACAAGACATCTTGCCTCCCCGCCATTCATCCCCGCAACCATTCATCATGGGGAAAACAAAGCCTTGTCTTAGGATTGAGTATCACATCTGGGAGCTGGGAGAAATAGCTGTGCAGGGATCCCAGCTGTGGCTAGGACAGCATCAGCAGCATCTTTTCTTCCTGTCCAGATTCCCACACACTTCCCCCACTTCCTTGCTGTCAGGGAGCCAAGCAGGGAAGGAGGAGTCTGCAGACTGCTGCTTCTGTTGTCTCCAGCCTGCCCTGTGCTGCAGGAAGCAGTTGTGCTGGGAAGCCTGGCTCTGCACTGCTCAGATTTCTCCTTCCCTGTCCTGCTCCTTTCCTTCTTCCCCATTCTTCTGTCTCCCCGTGGAAGGGGGAGGAGGGAAGGGAGCAGAACAGGTGAGGAGAAATCTGGGCAGTACAGAGCCAGGCTCCAAGCACAGCTACTTCCTGCAGCATAGGGTAGGAGCAGCTCTGAGGTTCCACCTGTGCCCAGTTCAGTGGGGAAAGCGGCATAAGGAGGAGGTAAATGGTGGGATGGTAGTCACCAAGGATGAGGTGAAGGATGCCTGCTTCTACCCCTGTTGTCTACCACCCCTGCTTTCCTCTTGCCTTGGCTTTCTTCCCCCACCCATCTGCCCCTGCTTTCCCTGCCTCCTGCTTCTTGCCCCTGCTTTCCCCACTGCTTATCCCATTGCTTACAGTCACCTCTGCTTCCCTGCCACCTGCCCTCTTGCTTCTGCTTTTCCCATTGCCTGCCCCCCTGGTGCTGTTTTTCTGCCAAAGCAGTAAAGGTACAAATTTAAGATGACCTCCTAATAATTAGAATCTAGACATGGAAAATTATAACACATTTTTAATTTTCCATGTCTAGAATCTAATTATTGGGGATCATCTTAAATTTGAAGTCATCTTAGCTTTGGGTAAATACGGTACCTCTCCTGAATGAGTATACGGCTAAATCCTGCTTTCCTTCTTGCAAATAACTCTCACTCAGGAATATTCCTCTGACTCAGTGGGAATTTGCCTGAATGAGGGCAATGAAATCCAGTGAAGACTTCAGGATTTGGCTCATGGTTGAGAAGTCACCACAGAACAGGGTGACATCTACTGTGGGAGTTGAAGCAAGCAATATTTGGATGGCAGAATTTTTCCAATGTAGGTACACACACTCTTGCTCACACAACCTTTCTATGTGAAAACAGTTAAATTTTGCAGAGGGCCCTTTTTGTATGATGAAGATTATGCGAAACACATGTAAGAAGTCATGATTTTTTGTTTGAATGAGTGAAGGGCTTAGCTGAAAAACTGAACCTGCCTGAGCATTTGACAAATTGAAATCTGTGGTTACGGCAGATCCAGATTTTCCTGAAGTGGTGTGCAGGAGCAGCAACCTGCACTGCAGGGGTGGCTGCATTCCCTGCTCCCACACTCTACTGCCCCATGAGTGCAGGCAGGCTTTTTAAGTCCCTAAAGCAGGTGAAAACCCCTCTTCCCTTCTTCCTGCTCAGTGGCATGCCCTCTCCCTTCCAACTCCCCTGCCTGCTGCTTTCTCCACTGCCCACGGGCAGAGAAGCCTGGGCTGAGTGGGTCCTAGGCTCAGCTGGGGAGGGGACATCAGCAACAGCCAAGTGGAAGAGTAGTTCTCTCCTGGAGTAGGGACAGTGAAGGGGAACCTCCCAGTCCATCCCTGCTGCTCTTGCCCCCATCCCCAGCTGAGCCCATCCCATGTGCAAGAGGCAGGAAAGGCTCTTTCCCTTCCCCCAGGACACCTGGGAAAGTCAGATGGGAAGGGGGGGAGAAAGGGTAGAGAGGAGGCATGCCTTTAGCAGGAAAGGGAAGGGAGGGAGGATTTTTACATGCTTTAGGGACTTTACAAAGTCCCCAGAGGCTCCTTTGGTGCAGTCCAATCCAAAAAAGGGTGCAGGCATGCCACTGCACCCGCTCTGGATCTGCCCCTGCCTGTTGCTACCCTTATTCAGGAACATGATTCAATGCTGGCTGCAAAACGTAGAAAGGCCAGGCTCCAGGGCTCCCAAGTGTCAGGATGAGGCTCTCAGACAGTGTCTACTTGCCCATGTAGTTCCAGTCTGTCCTCTGGTTCAGTCTTTATCCCTGACTTCCAGTTCCAGGCTTCCCATCGCACTCACCCTTAATTTCAGTTTTTCTTTCCTCCCTCCAGTTCCGCTTTTTCCACCCCCAGGCTCCTCATCCCATTCTGTGTTATACAGCAGCCTCCCACAAGTTCAGTTCTTTCTCTCTCTGCTTGAATCCAATAGCTTCCTCCTTCTCATTGCATGGCTCAGAAGAGTGGTCATTGAGACACAGGAGAGACAGACTGACTGCTCTCAGCTGTGCAAATGTGGACCTGGCCTGGTTTGTTTTATAACAGCTGCTCTCATCAGTGTCCAGTTCATCAAGCCTAGATAGTTTATGAAAATATTCATTTCCCATCCAGTTTTGTATTTTTCTTTTATTTATGTTTCTGCTACAGGCATGAAGAAGTCTTTCCTAAAAATTACTCTGCTAGTGCTGCTTAATTCCAGGTCCCCTTGTAACACCGCAATAATTTCTTTAGCAATGAAAAGATTATGACCTCTGGGGAGGTCGTAAGCAACAAATGCCCATAAACTCTTGAGGGAAGGCAATACTGTTTTGATGCACACATCCTTTAGTAGGAATTAATGAGGGAAGCAGAAATACAAGAAATATATATTCACAGAGCTGTTTCAGATTTCTTTTAATGTTTCCTCAAGGTTCCATTTGACTTTTAATAATGTCCTAATAATTAGGACTGAAAGTGAATTATGGTGATTTTCCTTTCTCAGAAATATTTGATTAATACGAACACTATTCCCTTGTATAATGCAAGTATTCTTCTTTAATTACAACTTTATGGACACTGTGTCTCAAGGTGCTTGTGGACTGTTCTGAGATATGCCTCCACAGAGTCTCATCATAAATTCAAAATGAATCTCATGCTTTTGAAAAGGATGTAAAAAAAAAAAAGTCACTGCATGTGCTATCAAAGACTTATAGGTTGTTAAATCGACAAAGGAGTGTGCTTCATCTTATTTTAACTAGAGAGAACATTTCCCCAGGATACCTAGAAGGGCTGCATTGAATTACCACCCTATTTGCAGGTAACCATAGGGTAGAAAGATGATAAATCACAAGAGGGAATGTCTGTGTAGAAACAGCCAAACTAGTGCTGTATTTCTAGCTTACATATTGGAAGCAGTCTAGCTGTGTTAGTGTGAACACTTCTCAAAGGCTAATATATCCTGCTTCATAGTTAATTTGTTCTAATTAGCTCAGGCAGAACATTGTGCTACCATACCCGAACTGCTTCTAGTAGTCAAGCTAGTACCTTTACATGGTACTGCCAATGGCTGCGTAGTCATAGCCATAAAATTACTCTGGTGGGGTGTTAGGAGGGAAGGGGGAAGTTTGGTATCTTTGTAAAGTTAAAAGAGAGACCAGTATCTGATACTTTTGTATCAGGTAAACCATAGCTACAGAGCGAGTGACGTAAATGCAGTTAGTTATCTCAGATGAGAGGTGAAGTGAGCATCAAAGTATAGTTCTTTTGGAAAGTGCATCCTGTACTGCTAAACCCAGTGGTGTTCTGCTATCTCAGAAATCAAGGCTGCATTCCTGGTCTGTCATGGGACTAAATATTAGGTACTAGAAGATTCTCTAACAAGGCCACTAAACCATGAAGTAAATTCTTGCCTTCACTTTCACAATACCCCAGCATCCATTATGTAGCTGGGATGCCAGGAATGAATGCTTGCATCCAGAGCCGACCCTAGGGGGGTGCAGGGCCCAGGGCAAATCAGCCTGTGCTGGGCCCCCTTAACACTGCGCGGGGCCATGGTACCCCTGCAAAGTGGGTGGGGGGTCCTCCGTGCTTCTTCTGCGGCGCGGTGCTGAGCCCCCAGCTCCAGGTGGGTCCTGCGGAAGGGGACGCGGCCGCTCTGCCTGGCTCCGCAAAGCTCAGGGCCCGGGGCAGTTGTTCCAGTTCGCCGTACTCTAGCGATGGCTCTGCTTACATCTCCATAGCAAAACTGTTTGTTGGATTGTATCCATCACCTACAGGCAAAGGATGGTGAAAAGAATTAGTACTATCCACACCCCTTCTATGCATTGAGAAGGCTGAGGGGGGACCTGGTGACTGTCTCACAAGAGAAGGCTGAGGGGGGACCTTGTGACCGTCTATAAACTCACTAGGGTGTCACAACCAAATTAAATAATGCCCATGTCACAAACAAATAATAACCATTCAAAACAGTTTTTTTCTACACTAGGTTAACTAAGGGTTAACAATAATAATAATAACCGCTTTTTTTTCTACACATGTCAAAAAAAAATTTATTGCTGCGCCACTAACAAAGATAAAAACTTTTGCCTTCTTTGCTTTATATAAATCATTATAATTGGTCAAAAAAACCAAAAAATAACCCTATAAAAATAACACCCTAACAAAGACCGCTAGATAATTAGCGATTCTAATTAGATTTATGACGTAACAAAAAACAATTAGCTATCATACAAACAAAACCCGCTTACATTTTTCACAGTCAAAGACAACTCTGCCCACACCTTAGAATAAATCTGACAATTTGATCAGTTGTCAGCGTCTTCCCGCCGCGACCTCCCTGGCGTACCCTTGCCCCGCATGCCCGATAAGCCGACCACCGGCCCATATATATATATATCTACAAAACGACTAAACGACGATCTCTAAGCTATAACTAACTAAATATCTCTGACCTCCGCTATTCACCACCTTGACGGCGTGAATAAATAATCTTGCTTTACAACCGATAAGTGTCTGCCTAATTAATTCCACTCCACGCATCACAAATACCCGCCTAATGGCCTTCTAAGGCCCCAGACCCTTATCTGCCTGGATGGGAGTCAGAGAGAGCTGCTGGCCGGCTGCCCTGGGTCCCGACATAGGGGAGACCAGAAGGGTTTGGGGGAGACCTTGTTTCCCCTAGTGCCCCCCGGGATAACAAGGAATAACGGCCACAAGTTGTTGGAGAGTAGGTTTAGATTAGACATCCGTAGGAACTACTTCACAGTTAGGGTGGCTAGGATCTGGAACCGACTTCCAAGGGAAGTGGTGCTGGCTCCTACCCTGGGGATCTTTAAGAAGCAGCTTGATGCCCACCTGGCTGGGGTCATTTGAGCCCAGTTTTCTTCCTGCCCAGGCAGGGGGTCGGACGTGAAGATCTACAAGGTCCCTTCCGACCCTACTTCTGTGATTCTATGATTGCAAACATAGGAGTCCTTCGTTCCTAATAGCACCAGCCAATACTTTTCTAGAAAAGCTGGGATGTCCTTTAAAATGCTGGTTCCAGATTGGAGGATGTAAATAAGGCAGGATATCTTTTTTGCCAGGTTGTATTGATGCATTAAATTACAAGGCAAACCATTAAGCCATGAAAATTCACGTTCACATTTGTAAACGGAGAGCTAATGTGGAAATATCTGGGCACAAGAACACAGACTTGTAATTTAATAAAATTAAACCTTGTACTGTTCCCTGCATGCTTACAAAGAACTTTACATAAAACCTGTCTCAGCAAATGAAAAAGTCATTTTCAGGCAGTGCTAACAAATAAAAAGTTGTTGGGAAGGGGGAAAATCTGAAAATGATTTCACCAAATGTTTTTTGTCATTTTTCTTTGTAGAAATGTTGTTCTTTCTGAAATTGTTTGCTCAGCTCTCTCTCCAAGTGCATATTTTACTTTGTCCAGCAACTAAATAACATTAATACCATCCAAAGCCTCCCAAATTCATATCCTGAAGTTTCACATGGTTTATTGAATATCATCTATCAACTTTCTATAATTCTAATGAGAATCATGTATTTAGTTTCCTTCCCTTTAGTATATACCTGAACCCATGGTATCTTGGGCCTAAATTGGATCAGTCTGATGAATGTAACAAAAGATATGGGGAATTATGTCATTTGATTTGATTGTCACACTAGAGATTTAACCCAGTGCTATGCATAAGAACTCCATTATTTAGATTTAAGAATACTTTATTTATAGATTGTTTGATTTGCTGAAAACATAATCTGAACTGCAGAAAATAAATAAAAAGTGCAAAAATACATGTTATCTCTCAATAGTGATAGGGAGGAAAAACAGTGAAATTTTAAATTCAAGGTCCCTTATAATTAATATACATTTTGGGTTGTGACTTTTACTTTTAAAAAGGACAGCATGTGAAACACATTGTTTTTCTCCACACTGCGATAAAGAAACAACTTATGCTCAATATGTTGAAGTTTGTAATCCAGAGAGAAAAATCTGAAAATGACTGTGTTGTCTTCTTCCAAATAGAATTTCAGTAGCTAATTAAGAAACTAAATTATGCCAGGCACAGATAAATTAAAATTTTACAATTGATATCTCTGTTCTTGGCACAGGGGAGACTTGGTTAATTTAGAGATAACGTATTGGGTGTCAGGTGTAGCTACTGGAAACCTCAGTAGGATAAATGGTATTAAGTTAATTGTTGTAGAGAAGACACTTTTTCAGTCTGTTTATTCCTTCCTTATGGCTCTCAACCATGTACAACAATTTTTGTGTTAGTGTTCATTATTCACTTGAAATGATTAGTTATCATCCCATAAAAAACATGAGCTTGTAAATTCTACATAAACCAGATTCTAAACCTTACTCTAAGCCAAACACCCTATTCTTTTCCTAATATTCTTATATTTGATGTTCTAGCAGTGGTGACTTTCACAAATGCTTCCTCAGAAAGCATTGGAAGTATGCTGCTGAAACCATTCTGTGTAGTTGTATTTAGTTTAGTTTCTGTTCTTCTTGATGTTGGAAACAGAATTTGGGGCAAAGGAAGTAGCTGCTGTACTCAACTGATCCAAACACCAGAAAGTATGCTATTTTTAATTGTTTTTATGTTAATAAGTAAAGACCAGTGACAAATGAGGCTCCATTGTGTTAGGAATGGTGCAGATACAGAGGAGTCAATTGAACTGAAGAGCTTACAGTCTAAATAGATGAGGAGCACAAGTTGGGGGAAGGGTTTTACCCTGTAAGTGTAATGAACGATGTGATAGCACTGAGCAGCATGCTAATTCCATTATTTTTTTAAAAATGGGTTAATCTGGAGGAAATTCACTAAATGGAAAGGGAAGTTGAGGGGGGAAGTAAAAGGTATAAGAAGGCAGGTATAGAGTAAAGATGAGGTGAAGAGACTATCTGTAGTGCCCCACTAGGGCTAGGGACAGACATTACACACAAACCGGTTTAAGTGATCAGAAACTGGTTTGAACCTGTAACAGAGCATAAATTCACTGCACATAAATGAGGTTAAAATGGCTGAAACTGGTTTAAGATAAACCTGGTTGAATGTAGTGTCAAACTTGCCTGATTTGGGTCAAACCAGTTTATGCAATGTCTGTCCCAGACCTAGGGGGTCCAGGGAGTGCTATACTGAGACCTGTTGCACTAGATCTGTGTGGGACCTCCTGAACCTGAAGTAATGAAGTCCCTTTAATGCAGCATTGAGCACATGCCAATTGACTGTCTTTCTGCAGAGTTTACTGCTTCAAATAGTGCTGCACAGATCCCTACCCTTTCCAGCTCTGAAGGTAGCATGTATGGAGCAGATGCAGTACACCCAGTATTGTCTCAGTACAACACTCCCTAGCTGAGTCCCCACAAGCAGGGGCATGCAGTTGCAACGGTACAAATTCATGCCACTGCTTTTTGCCCTAGTGCATGTCCTGCACATGGGGTTAGTGTGGGAAAATATGCTCCAGATAGGGTAGGGGAAACTGGGGCCAGCACTTTTTTTTGATACCAGAATCTCCCATTGTCAAAAAACCCCCACTGTGCTGCAAATTAGCAGTGCAGCAAACACCTGCATGTGCAGTACATAAGGTTTGCACGTGTGCACATCCATATGTGCCCCCCCCCCCCCCCCCCGAGGCCATACTGGGGCAGTGTAGACATATGCTATGTGTAGAAGTGTAAGAGAAAGGACTGAAGTAAGCAGCCAGCCAACACAGGGCAGAGAAGGTACTGCCACTAATAGGAAGGAATTCAAGTCACATCACAGCCAACTGAGCAAGAGCCACATGGGAGCAAAATAATTTGTTTTGGATTTTCATTAATTCAGAAGATGTATTTGGGGGGCAATAATAAGCATAGAAATGTAGTTGGTTATGCTACTGCTGTTTGATCAGGAAGTTAAATTTGGGATGCTACAGCATGCTCTTATTCACTCAGCTCTTGTTTGATCAAAAAAAGGATGCAATCATCTCTTTGTATTCAAAGGATGAACAGATGGCTCGTCCAGTTCTTTGAGATGCTTCTGGCCACCCCTCCTTTCTCTCTTTTTTTTCTCTTTTCTTCAGCTCTCTCTTTCTAAGAACTACACTTGGAATGTGGAAGAGGCCAGAATCTTTCTTTTTCCTCTCTTAAAGAGAGGATTGTCCCATGATTGTGTCGCTAGTCTCAGAGTTGGAATACTGAACTTTGATCCTGTGGTAATGGAGGCCATAAAAACCTCAGCTAATTTTCTAATTCTGGTACTTTCCTTTCAATCATCCCTTTTTTCCCAGTAGACTGAGAGGGTTCTTTCCTGTTTATATCTCTTTTTTGTTCTCCACTCCTCTTTCATCCATAGTTTTATTAATTAATTAATTAATTAATTGATTATAGAGCTTTATCTGTCTTCCATTATCTCCTCCCAATCACACCCCTGTATGAATACTCTGCTGTGTACTGCAGCATCTCCCCTTTAGATGGTCAGTGGGCGTGCCTACACAAGATGCTTTACTATACATTAGACTAATTTAATGTGCAGTAAAGCATCACTGTCCACATATGCATGGGAATTACTGTGCATTAGACTAATCTAGTGCACAGTAAGGTGTTACTGTGTATACATGCATGGGTCTTACTGCACATAAAATTAATGTAATGCACTGTTTGCTAGTACCAATGCATACAGGTAGTAGATAAACGGTGCATTAGCTGATGCACTGTAGTGCATGTGTAGATGCTGACGGGGAGCAGGGGTCCCACTGCTGCCTAGCTAAGCTTTGATGCAGGGGGAGCTGTGCCAGCTGCAGAGGCAGCTGTCTGCCTGCCACATGGGGTTCATCCCAACTGCTGCAGCTCCTTGACTGCTGCAGGGGGATAGAGCAGGACAGGAGAATCCCTGGACTGGGTTGCTCCTGTCAGGCGCAATTTACTCCTGACAGGGGTGCGTGTGTAGAGGTACCTAGGAGCACATTAATGATCCTGACTTTTTCGCGCAGAAAATTCAGGTGCATTAATTGCACATGTAGATGCACCTGCCAGCTGTTCTGCTCTGCCTTACATAGGTACATAAAACACAGCGGACTGGGCAGCATGAGTTAGATACTCTATTTGAAGAATGCGTTCCTCATTTTATTTTGCACAGTAAACTGATACACATTGAAGCCATTAGCAGTTTTCAGTTACACTCTTTAACTTTTGATAAAGATAAGCACCCCTCTGCATACATTCACAAGTCACACGGAGTTATTTGATGAGGTGTTACAGGCATGAAGGTGCATTATTTTAAATATTGTAAAAAGGACCTGACGGATGTCCATCAGAAAAAAAAGCAGTTGTATAGAAAGCAACACACTGCTGCTGTTTATATCCAGGTCCCGGATGCTTTCCCTTTCCTATGTTCCTTGAATTCCAACTGAGCAGGGTAGCTAGATTTGTTGATGGATTTCTTGCAGTCATGTTAGGAAATGGATGCTATCTTGTATAATCCAGTTTAATTTTTGTAAGGGTGCCCTGCAGAGGGTCAAATGGTAACCCTTGCTTGCCATCCATCTCTTTACTATGTGTTAAGTGCCTGCTGACTTCAAACAAATTACTACTGCTTTTAAAAGCATATTTAATTAAAATGTTTTCCTAAATCACTCAAACAAATATTTCAAACTATGGACAGGTACATATGATTTTTCCTTTAGATGTTAATTAGGCTCAAGTGACTTTTCAGGTATTCAAGATCCATCCTGCTCTGCTCTCCCCCAGGAAATGGTGTTGATTATTTCTTATACCAGTCACGAATCTACAAAGCACACATTTTTTGATCATCATAAAATTTATTTGGGGTAGCTTGTCAGTGGCTTTGTTTCATTTGTAGGATGATCTGTATGTCTGTTCTGTAATTACCTTAAAAGATTATCATCATCATTTTTCATGGTATAAATTGCACATTTTATATTTAGACTCTTTAGAAATAACACATTTCCCTCTTTTGTTTTGATTAATATAATCTTTCCATATGACAGTATTTTCTGCTTCTGTGGATTTTATTTGTTAACCAACTGTTTTCATGCATCATGGCCCTATGTGGTACCCAAAGCACTGGCAAGCAAATACTGACATAAAATTAATGGAGGAAAGGCAGCCACTAGAAAAGGAAATCTTCATGCTTCCTGCAATAGTTAATGGAATATTTTACATTTGTACAGAGCCTTTCATGTTGGAACTTCCCAGACATATGTACACACATACAACCCAGTTGAAAGGCAGTTACAGGTTTCCCTTCCTTTATAATGTACGTGCGTTCCTGGAAAATGGCGCATAACTCGAATTCGTCTAAAGGGAACCCACTTTAACAGACAGGGATACGTTCCAAGACCTTGACTGTACTGACCCCCAGGCCCATTTCTACCAATTTTATAAGGCAATTTTGGTACTCACCAACAGCAGACAGTATACACAAGCACAGGGCACTATCATAATGGGGATGGCAACTACAGAACCACATGTCGCAGACAATAAGTGAGGACCACACATCCACGTGGAAGACAATATTTTGGTGCGGTTCACTCTCACAATGCACCACACAAAGCAGATGACTGCGGGCTTCCACCACACCAATCATTTATGAGTGAATTTTTATTGCATATAATGAATTTTTGGTATAAAAGGTTTATTGCATAAGAGTGAATTTGCACATGAACCCGCATAAAGCGAGGGAAATCCGTAGAAGACTGCTGAGGTCTAACTTCTCTTTTAATAGCACTGACAGTGTTTTAAGCCCTTCATCTAGGGGGAGCCCAGTATTTGTTCTGGAAATTATACAGAGGGTCCAAAAGTGTCCTTTTCCTCTACTGCTTTTAATTGTTTTTGGTGGAAGAAGCAGGAAGGTAAAGGGATAACAAAAAAAAAAAAAAGAAACCTAAGAGAAAGCAAGACAGTGGAGCTGTAAATGTCTCCGGAGAATAAGGGGTAATGGAGAGGGAAGTGGAGAAGCTTAGGATGGGAGTAGCCATGAACAGAGACAGCAAGAGGGACATGGGCATTCATAGGTCATAGAATCATAGAAAATGAGGGTTGGAAGGGACCTAAGGAGGTCATCTAGTCCAACCAGTGCCCAAAGCAGGACCATCTGAGCCAAGGCTTTGTCTACCCAGGTCTTAAAAACCTCTAAGGATGGAGGTTCCACCACCCTCTCTGAGTAACCTGTTCCAGTGTTTTACTACCCTCTTGGTGAGGGAGTTTTTCGTAATATTTGGGCCAAGTGCCAGAAAGCCCAGCAACCTGGACTTTGAAGATATTGGCGTATGAAGGGTGGACATGAGGGGGAGTTGCCAATAACTTCTAAGTCCAGGTTGCTGGCCTGATTGTTGTTGTGGCAGTGCAGCCCTGGCCCCTTCCCCACCGTGCTCCCTGAGGCCTACTTTCATCCACTGCCAGAGGGACTCCGGACCCTAGTACAGCCTCTTGCAAGCTTGTGGCTTCCTTCTGCAAGCAGCCCAGGCACAGGGCAGGCCCCTGCCTCCCACCACAGAGCCTGGGCTGCTTGCAGCAGGCAGCTGCGAGCCTGCAAGCAGAAGCACCGGTCCAGAGCCCCAGCCCTGCTCGTTCCTGGATGTGGCTGCAGGTGTACCCCTGGGAGCACAGCAAGGATGGGCTGGGCTGCAGGGGCTGCCCCTTCCCTGCTACAGGCTAGGTATTGGCCTCCCATGCAGGAGCAGTGCAGACCCTGCTGGGACCCCCTGGGCCATGATGAGGACAAGGGCCACAGCTGAGGTCTGTGCCATCTGCAGCAGCGGCCTGGCTACCAGCTCAGCACAACAGGAGTGACAGCAGGGGCAGGGGCTGGGGCTGGCATTGTGGCTTGGCCCAGTCCACTGGTGCCTGGGCATGGGAGGAGGAGCCCCCTGGGACTTCCCAGAACAGCTGCCCCTATGGCACTGCCCCTGCCTGCAAGCACCATCCCCCTGCCCCACAGGCAGGCCAAAGGCTGCCCTGCACCACCCCCAGGGCTGTGGCTTGGGCCTGGTGCATGTTTCCCTCTGTGGCATAGCTCCCTCAGGCATCATGTGGATGAGGTTTGCAGGGAGAGGAGATGTGGATGGAGGCGGTGGGGCTGTCCTGCGAAGGGCCTCTGTGCTCACACAGCTCACCCTGACCTTCACAGCCAGGTGTGGTGGGACAGGGATGGGAATGTGCCCCACTTGCCCTCCTGCTGAGCCCCTTCCTGGCCCCCGCAATGTGGTCAGGCTTTGCAGGTATGCAGCCCCTTGTGGTGGAGCGCAGCCCTGGTTTCTTCACTGTGGTGGTCCCCGAGGCACAGGTGGCAATGAGCCCATCCAGGACTCCAGACCCCAGTGCAGTTACTTGCAGGCTTGTGGCTGCCTGTCACATCCAGCCCAAGCTCTGGGCAGCTACGGCTTGCCATTTAGCCTGGGCTGCTCGCAGCAGGTCTTATAGCCTCCCTGCCACCTGCTGCAAGCAGCCCTGGCCCTTGCCAGTGGCCAGTGGCAGCTGCCCAGAGCTTGGGCTGGCTGTGGCGTGCCAAGCGAAATGGCCTTATGTGCTATGCTCTGGCACACATCAACCCCAGTCTAGCTTCATCCTGTTTGAAACTGCCCTTCAGGTAGTTGAAGGCTGCTTTAAATCCCATTTTAGTCTTCTCTTCTCTAGACTAAATAAGCCCAGTTTTGTCAGACTTTCCTCACAAGTCACATTCCCCAGCCTCCTAATCATTTTCATTGCCCTCTGTTGGACTCTCTACAATTTATTTACATCCTTTCTGTAAACTGGACATAGTACTCCAGATGTGGCCTCGCCAGTGCTGAATAGAGGGGAATAATCACTTCCCTTGATTTGCTGTCAACACTCCTACTGATGCAGCCTGGTGTTAGCTTTCTTGGTAATAAGGGCACGTTGCAGGCTTGTATGCAGCTTCTTGTCCACAGTAACCCCCAGGTTCTTTTTTGAGCAGATCTGCTTCATAGCCAGTCAGTGCCCAGGTTGTACACGTGATTGTTCCATCCTAAATTCATAATAATAATGATTCCAGGCTCAGAATAATGAAAGGGTTGTGAAGGAGGAGTAGTTCAAATGTGTTCAAGAGGGTAGAGCTCAATTTATTTTTTCCTTGAAGACGAGACAATGTACTCATTTCCTCTCACCTCTAGAAGGGTGGTCACTAGCCAGCATATTCTGCAATAGTGATCAAGTTCTTTCTCAAAAAAGAATTCAGCTGGGAAATAAGGTGGCAAGTTGGAGTGCCGGGTAAATCAGCAGTTTTAGTACAATAACAATATGCATTCAGTAGAAAAAGGATTTTACAGCGCCTTCAAAGATGCCAGACTTTTTAACACAACAGTTTCATAACAGAAGGACTATGTAATTCGATGGTTCTTAACCTTTTTAGATTAAAGGAACTTCTCATTAGACTTGAGGCACCCATCAGTAACTTTTTTGAATTGAGCAGCACCCCATTTCAGAAATTGATTTATTACAATGCTTAACCTCTTTGCAGAGGGGTGAGGCATTGGGGTGGGATAGCAGCCAAGCAGGGAAAGCATGAGCCTGCCATTATCTACTTATCTTCTCACGCCTCATTTATCTGCAGCCTCACTTCCTGAAGCATCCCCTCAACAGATCTTCTGGCATCCTGGGGTTTCCCGGATGAGAATCACCATTTTAACTAAAAGTTAGACAAAAATGAACTGGAAACCTCATATTGGTTTAAAATGGTCTCTTAAGATGGAGCATTGAAAATGGCTCTATGAGCCTTATGTCTTGGGGGACCATGTGGGGAAAGTGTTCCTTGAAACACGTGACTGAGTAATCAGAAGTTTGCAAGTAATTCTCTCTGAAAAATCAGGAAAGTCTTATGTGTACTCTGAATGGGTTTATTAGTGATAAGGAGCGCAATTCGCAAATAATTGGTTCTTCACTTAACTTTTCAATTGTTCTTCGTATTTGAAGAATAGGCCAGTGCTTTATGATGATTCAGCTGCTGTGTTAGTTGCTCACTGCAGTCTTTAAGCATGCTTGGAGTTGCTCTGTTATAGACAGTCCTAGATCAAGGGACAATGAGCAATTATTTATCAGTGAACAGTTTTACTGTTATGTTTTCCCAAGTCTTCCACATATCCTTAGTAAACATTTAAAGTGCACGGTGTTGCATTTTAAATGGCGTGTTAGATATTCTGCATTGGGTAAATGACAAATTGATTTTTCTGCAGCCATGGAGGAAACATTAATGAAAACTGAGGCATGTACAAGCATTCTGTAGTCATCAACTGATGCCACTGCCAGAAAGCAATGATAATATGACAATATGGTGCAAAGATAACCCTGTGTTCCTGAAATTGGCAAGACTGTAGAAAACAAAGGATGAAATTCAGGCTTCCTATTGAAGACAATAGCAGCTGTGCCCTCTTTCGCTAGGGCTGAATTTGAATCATTCACAGATTTGAATGCTCTCAGTCTTTACTCTTACAGATTAAATCAGGAAATATTTACTCAGTATTGTTTTATTAAATGTGTACTTTTTCTTCCAATTCTCTGATAAGCATTAGGGCTGTGCGAAATTTCGCTGGCTATTTCGTTTCAACGCTGTTTTGACTCAGTTCGAGCTTGAAATAGCAAAATCGAAACAAAACAAAAGGCTTCGAAACAGCCTTGAAACAAAACAAGGGCAGTCTAAATGTTTTGAAAGTTTCAAAACATTTTGAGTTTTCAATCTGGGCTTGCTTGCAGCTGAAGAAAAACTAAGGAGAGGGAGGAGGAAGAGGGGGAAAGGGAGGAAGGACTGCTCTGATATTGACATGTGTAGCTGGCCAGTGACTGTGATCCTTCCCTGAGGTCCCTTCCAATCCCAGTGCTCTGGGGGAGGGACAGAAAAACAGCATAAAAAGCATTGTTTGAACTGAGTTTTCTCTGTGCCTTCACACTTACAAGTGACACAAGTTTTGCTCTGAACAGTTTGAGGTGCAGTTTCCCAGAAACCCCTGCACTTATCTCCTTGAAAGCTGGTAAGCTTCATGGCCTTAACAGGGGCTACCATGCTTGCAGTTTTCACCTTGGTGTGCCTTAACACACACAGGTGACATGAGTTTTGCTTGTCAGCAGCATGAGGTGCACTTTCCCAGAAACCCCTGCACCTATCTCCTTGAAACTTGGCAGGCTTCATGACAGCAGAATGGGCTGCCATCCCTGCAAGTTTCATCCAAATCAGGTACCAAATGACAAAGTTATAGGCAGTTTTGTGCTTCCCCATTATAGCCTATGGGTGAAACGTTGAAACATCGAAACAGCTTTGACTAAACAAAATGGAACAGTGCTTTGAAACAACAAAACTCAAAACGAAACACTGTCCCATCGAACCAGCGAAACAGAAGTGGAAATGAATGGTGCTGTTTTGCACAGCCCTAATAGGCATTTTAATTAGGTATGTTTTGGTTGTTAAGATTACTTACCTGAGAACATGAGATTCCATAAAATATGATAAAATGGCTTCCTGGTTGGATCATGAGGACTGTAAAACCCAGGTCTCTACCACTAAAACTAAAGAGCTAATAATAGGATAGACCAAGTCACCTCAGTGGCTTACTGACATTTGCTAAAAGCAACAAAAGATGTGTCTGATCCAGGCACTTGGCAGACTTTCAAATGGAGGTACCTAAAAGGTGGTATATAAGAAGATGAAATGATTTTCTTGCAGCACCTAAGTCATAAAATAGTGACTTTTATCTCCCTAGTTACTGCCTCCAGATTGTGCTAAAGGCTAAGTACATACAGACAATCAAAACGCCCAAGGCTGAAGTGATTTAGTTTTTGCAGGTTAGTCTAAGCAGTAAAGATTGAACCAATAAGCAAGTGAACAGACATTCACTTTGATTCAGGAAATGCAGCCACATGCCTGCAGTGGCTCAAGTCGGAAGCCAGGGGACAATAGAGCATAGTTCTCTGGCATGTAGCCAACTTGGGCTGTGTGTTCATTTCTTCCTGCTGCCCCCAAGGTCTCTGGGATTTGCAGTTCACAATCACAGCAGCAGGAATCTGCAGGGTTGCTCATCCTGCTTCTAGTTGCTTCTGGGATTTGTAATCCACAGTCACAGGTAACACAGGGGAAGGTGAGTTTAATTCTGCTCCCTGGCCCCAGACCCCAGCTGGGGTTTGCCTGAGGGGGCCAGTGAGCCAGCCCTCACTGCTCCAGCTAGTGAGCAGAGGAGTGGGACCAGCCTTGCTCTCTGGAGCAAAATGGTCATTAAATTCAGATTTTACTTTTCTTCTTTCTTATCCCTTAAGCACTATTATTGGAAAGGATTTGGGGCAAGGGGAGCTATCAGGCCTTGATAAAATCACCACATTCTCAGAACCACCATAGCTAAATGTGACATTTTGCTGGAATTTGTCAAACAGAAAAATCTTGGTGTTCACTTGTGAATGTTAAATGTTTTGTACTATTTTCACAGCTGCAATACTTAGTTCATTAGACCCAAAATATCGATATCTTACACTTAGATATTGCAATGTAGTTTACCAAAGTGCTACACAGATTTCTTTTCTTCTGCTGTCCTTTGTAGTGAGGAGGCAACTACTTGATGTTTTTGGAGTACTTCTCTTGTAACTCTCCCTATGTCAGCTGTCAGGAATCTAGTGTGATTTAATTGGTTTATTTGCGTTCTGTTTTCTGTATTTAGGGCCTGATCCAATGGTCATTAAAATGAATAAGAGTCTGCTTGGATTTCATTGTAGGACATGTTGTTTTAAAAGTTCATGCCTGGCCAGAACAGGCTACCTTAGGCTTTGTTCTTACACATCTTACACCTGTGTGGACATTGTGGATTATGCTTAGCTTTTCTAATCTATTTTTGTGGCTTTATGACACTATTTTCTTTGTTAAGGTCAAAATATTTAAATAATGGTGCTTCCGTGACAACGTTCTTTGGTTCTCAAAAGTGTGTATCTTCCTATTCATGCCAGTGTCATTTTCTGCATGGTCCTTAAGCAACATTAGTTTTTACAAATTGGAATAGATTCATTTAAAATATATTAACATGACTGTGATTCCTGTGGAGTTTCCTTTTCTGGGGTCTTTGTGTTGAAAAAATTGCAATTAATTGTGACTAATTTTTTTAATTGCACAACTAATTGCAATCACGTTTTTTAATTGTTTGAAAGCCCTAATTTGCAGACTACTGTTTAACCCAAGCACAAGTAGGATTTTCCCTACAGTTTCATACACTATCGAATAGTATCTGTCCTAAATAACATGCAAAGGTAACTTTGCCACTGGCTCATTTTGTGCTAATTATAAGAGACAAGTTTAGTTTTTTGAATGAGGGTGTCGCAGGGCACCTCAGTGCTCTGCTCCTAGAGAGGAGAAACTGCCAGGGAGAGAGCCCTGGCAGGACATTAAGGAGCACAGCTGCGGGTTGCCGGGGTAACTAAGGAGAGCCAGCTGCCTGTAGGAGGCAGGGCCTGGCCCTTATAAAGCACAGGGCTGAGGTCAGGCTGGTAGTTCCCTGCCAGTAGCTAGAGGGGCAGGAGCTCCTGGAGCTAGGAGGCGAGAATCACAGGAACCGCTCTAGCTGGGTGAAGGATGGCAGCTCGGAGAGGTTTGGGCACCATGGTTCTGCCAGGAGGCTTTATGTTTGAGTTATAGCCAGGAGGCTCGAGTTTATGTTCGGCTTTGATACTACACCGGTGGTTTGGGTGAGGCTATAACGTTGGAGGAGGCCTCATAGGGACCCCCAGAGGGGTGGGGGGCCCTAGCGCCTGAGGAGGGCGCAGTGTCCTCATAGGGACCTACAGGGGGTGGGGCCCTAGCACCAGTGAGGGCGCAGTATTCTCAGGGGGAACCCCAGTGGTATGGGAACCCCGGCGCCAGTGAAGGCGTAGCGCTAGTGAGGGCGCAGCTTGCGGGGCGTAGACCCCAGCCCCGGAGAGGGGTGGCTTTGAGAAGCCCCAGCGCGGGCATGACGAGCCCCAGAGAGGGGACAATGTTATTAGGAAGCCCAGGACGGGCACAGCAAGCCCTAGAGAGGGGGCAATATTATTAGGAAGCCCAGTGCAGGCACGGTGAGCCTCTGAAGAAGGGCTAGTGCTGCGACAAACCCCGGAGCAGGGTAGAGTGCTGCGGTTGCCCTGGTGAGAGGGGTAGTGGCGCGGTGGCCCTGGGAGAAGGGGGCAGCAGCACGGTGAGCCCGAGAGTCAGGCGGCGTTGCTGAGAAGTCCCCAGAGCGGGCGCAGAGAGCCCCAGACGGGGGGGCTGTATTTTAGGAGCCTGAGTTCGGGCGACATCGCAGGGAAAGCCCCAGGAGGGGGCACTAGTGTAAAGGCCCCAGACAGGGGGTGACACTATAGAGAAGGCCCCAGACAGGGGCAACATTACAGGGAGGCCCCGAGTGGGCTCAGAGAGCCCAAGAGAGGGCAGTACAGCAGGGGAGGCCCCAGAGAGCGGGTGAGAGTATGTAGAGGAGGCCCGAGAGACGGGCAGTATATATATATAGAGAGAGACGTACCAGCGTCTATCTCATCAGCGAGGCTTGGGGCGTGGTATTAGGGGTTGGTAGGAGCCACGCGTAGCCCATAAGGCTAGGGTGCCTGGGGAGCACCCATCATACTGGGAGACCCCCAGGGGGTCCGGGAACACATGGGGACAGAGGTCCCAGCTAACCGTGCCCAGGGAGTCGTAAGGCAGCCTCCCAACTTTATCTAACCATCAAAGACATGGCGGGCGAGAATTTGAGGGTGCCCTTGGGCCGACTTGGCACAGTGAGGGGGCTGTAAGGAGATCACGGCCCTCCTGAAGGACCCTGCTGTGACAGAGGGCAATCACTAATCATTTTGTATGTTTTTCTCAAGATGATATTGCACTAAGATCCATAGTCTATTTTGAGATGTTCTTATTGTTTGTTTATTTCTGGTGTCATACAGCAGTCTTGTCTTTTCAGTTTACAAAGAGACCCATATAAATAGCTCTCTATACTGCTGTTGGGATTTATTTCAAACTTGTGCTCAGAGCTAACCAATATACTTGTACAGTGGTTGCTTTTATGGTTTGAATGGCCCGATACTAATCTAGGCATTTTTACACTCTATTGTGATTACATTTGCATGGATTGACAATAAACCTGGCATCTCCCTTCTTATTACCGTTGCATTTTATTTGGACGTACTTCCGTTTTTCTATCATTTATAACACTTTCCTTTTGGAAGGAACAATCTAATTTAAATATTCATTGTTCCTTACAAAGGCAAGTCCATTTATAATCATAACATTGCTTATCTTGATTATTACTTTTATTGCAAGTAACTCTGTCTCTAACTCGCCTGCTGACTATTCATATTCACATGACTTTGATTTATTGCTCTGGTTTGTAGTCCTATTTGGTTACTACTGGTTAAGAAAATGTACCGTTCCTAAATGATGTTCTTTCATGGATCCCAAGTTACACTTCAGTTGCCCACAAATGATTCGTTCTCAATATAGGGCTAACTAAATGATATCTTGAGGCCTGTATTTATATATAGGGTCACACTAGATGGGGTAATGACCCTTTAGGATCTTAAACCCTGTGTAAGAATTTTTGAACATGTTGAATGATTTTTTTTCCCATAAGTTTTTCCAAATATGCTTGCACAGGGGCAGTCCTTCACGCTGTCTAGTTTGTGTGAAATATCACTTGTTTTCATGAAATCTTGGAAGTACTAGAGTTGAGAGGATGCCTGGTTCACTGGTTAAAGCTGTGACTTGCAAAACTCAGATTCAGTTTTCTGTTGTGCATAATATATCCTGTGTGATTTAAGGGAAGTCAATACATTTTTCACTCTCTCTTGCTCACTGTCTCTCTCTGTTTACCCATCTGCAAAATGGGGACAATAGTAGCTTTTATCTCACTATTTTTTTTTTGATAAATAGTATAAAGTTGGTACCCATAGAAAAGTAGGTAAGAGATTTAAATCAGTCACAACACTTTAAAAAAACAAAAAAAGAAAATATTGAAATAAACTAAGATTTAAGAATTCTAAAACATGCCAAAGGGAACTCTTTTAAGCATCTGCCTCTAATGGATATATGAAAAACATTTTAAAGTTTCCCATAGTAAGCACATTAATAATATCCATGTCCTGTTGTAGTCATCTCTAACATCATTAGCATAACTTATGGTTCTCCTTTGCTTGTCTACCTTTTGTAGCTCTCACTCAATCCACTGCCTGATTACTGGAGGAGAGAGATTAGGCATTCTCAAACTGGATTAGGCATGTACAGTATTTATTTTGAGCAGAGCAGAGAACGTGTTATTGCAGGGTATTAATTAACTGCTCTTTTTTTAATTTTTGCCTGATCTCTGCCTTTTGTTCTTCTCCTCTGATGTGGGAAACATAGGAAGATTTAGAGCCAACAATGATGTAGTTTAAAAAAATATGGGCTCTAATGAAGTCAGCTGGAGTTTTGGCTTCAGTGGAGGCAGGATTGCAGCCCTCATACAAGTAATAGAAATTCTGAGGGATGGAAAAATGGTGTGGTTGTTGTGTGGGGTTGATTTGAAAATTAAGTTGGTGGTGACTTGCAGGTTCTCAGAAGCTTAGAATGTTAAACTCCATGCTAGTGAAAGGGATTTAATGGTAGAGAATATGTAAGCTATCCTAGCTGAAGAGTGTATCAGAATCATATTTTTCCAAAATATTACCAGAGAGCCCTACTGCAAATATCATTTTACATTTACCATCCAAGGTAAAGGATTCTGAATGTATATGAAAATTAATACTAATTCTAATACAATTTTAAATAATTATTATATAAACCATAATTTTTTTTCAAATTTAGATATTTTCACTCACATTGTACTACTTTATGCTCAGAGCCATACAAGCAACATTAGGATAACGTTTACGTATGATGCATTACTAGTTTGGCAAAAACTTTTCTTGAATTGAGTCTTTGGGACGTTTCACTGTCAGAAAGGAAGGAAAACTTCATTCAGTAAGAAAGGAGCAGAAACTCTACACATTCTATGTATGCACATACACTCCCACCTACGCACAAAAAATGTTGCCTTTTGTGTGTAATCTTCCTTTATTATTTTGCCAAAGTAGCATCATGTATGTACTTTGAAGACAAATTACATATTGTAATGAATACCATATCTAAAAAGTGAAATGCCATTAAAGTGTAACAGCTGCTCTGCTAAGAGAAGAGGCAGTTAAAGGGATGATATTGTTCTGTTATGACTGTAAATATTCTTCTCACAAGACATGATACAATTATTCCTTTTTTTTTCTTTTTTTCCAATTTAGGTGCTACAAAAGCTAGGGAAAGCGGATGAAACAAAAGATGAACAGTTTGAGGAATATGTTCAAAACTTCAAACGGCAAGAGGTTAGTTTCTTTTTTGATTTGTCTAATTGTATCTCAAAAAAAATCAGGTGTAGTTGAAATCAGTGTGAAGAAAATGTAGTAGCAGGTCAAACAAAGGCTATCAACGGATGTTGTCTTTGGAGCGGAATCAGCTGTGCTGGGGTATATTCCAGTACATCTCGATCCGCTTCATTAGCATCTATGGATGTCGCCATAGCTGTTGTGCCTGTTGTCCTGCAAGATCAAGCACCTGCCACTGCTGGGGCTTGAGGGGCCTGATCTTGCAGGACAATGGCCCTGATTTGCGGCATGCATCTGTAAGCAGGTTGCTCTACTTACAGGTGCATAACCTGAGTTGGGGTGCAGAAGCCGGATATGCCACTGGGAATCCTGTAAAGAGGATTTCCCATGGCACACAATAAGTAACAGAAGTTCTCCCATTTTAAGGTGTTATAAACTGTGATTACCTTTGGTCATAGCACTTTTTTTTTTTTTTTTTCTTTTTTTTTTTTTACCATAAGGTGCTAGGATGTCCATTTACTCACAACACTTGCTGTCCTAAAAATGTTTATGGTGGGCTGGGCCACACTAATCATCTGTGACAGGCTGTTTGATTATGTTTGCCAGATATTTAAGACTGGTGAAGAAACAGGAATAATTGGAAATGAGAGAGAAAGGCGCAGCTCAGCTGTGGGAGTGAAGAGGTGGTTGAAATGTATGTAGTGTATTGGCTCACTATGACTTGAAAAAGAGTCAGCATGGAGAGGGACTGTAGGCAATGGGCACTACCATGTCTTATTCAAATTGTCTGCACTACATTATCCTTGTGGTTGGTTCCCATCCACATTTGCCCAATATGTGACAAGTTTTTTATAGTCATGCTCAGTTTTGACTGCATTTAATCAACTTCATAGCTCATTTCTATTACTGAGCACATGCTACTTTTGGCAGCAGTTTAATGATAGACAATGTATTTAATGAGGTTTCCTTGTATGCAAATGTAAGATGAGAGGCTTTTTTCCCCATGCTGATTGGAGGAAAAAAATGTTGTCATGTATTTGAACAAATACAATAGATTAATGCTAGCACGACTTTGTCATTTGTAGTACAAACATGAATTGAGGTCTCCCTTTTTTTAGTCAGAACCTTTCTGTTCTTTCCTATGCATATGGTTATTTTTATTTGTAATTTGTATTTAAATAACGCAGGCCCAGGACCTTATTTCCTTTCTTGAATCTCTTCCTGAATGAACTCTGGATACAAAATATCTATCTTATTTATCCAGTGTGTTTTACATATAAATGAAAATGAATGAAAGGAAAAAAACTTATTGTTTAATTAACCTCCTGATCTGGTCACATCAGCAGGGGAAGTGTAGGTTGGACATTACGAGTAACTTTCTGACTATGAGGGTAGTCAAGCTTTGGACCAGGCTACCTAGAGAAACTGTGTGATCTCCATCCTTGGAAGTTTTCAAGAGCAGGTTGGACAGACACTTGGCTGGGATGGTTTAGTCAGGGATGATACTGCCTTGAGCAGGGGGCTGGAGTAGATGAACTTATAATAACATCCCTTCCAGCCCTACTTTCCTATGATCCTAAGACGCATCTAAGTCTACTTTCTGTGTCTGTTCACATTCTCTCTCTCTCTCTCTCTCTCTCATAAGTCAGAAAAGTGAACTATAGGGGTGGGGAGTACTAGAGTTGGGTTTCCCTTGCCTTCCTGAATCCTAGAGGGAGACGGTGATATCTTAAACCACTGAGGCCAAGAAAGAGGGAGAAACATTCAGACATGCAGAAATCTCCTTTTTTTTCTCTCTTTCTTTTCTTTTTTCCACAGTTTTAAGGGGTATGTTTACTTGACATTGGGTTGCTTATGTTATTTTCGGCCAAGTGTCCCTAGTAAGAGAGTGAGATGGAGAGAGAACCTCCCATTTCAGCAAAATTGTCCCTCAAGAATTTTTTAAAGAATTATCTGTAATGGCATCTTTCATTTGGATGTCTTGCTTAAGGTCTAAAGATAGTTTCATAGTTGGTAGGGTAGGGTCAGAAGGAACCTGAGCAGATCAAGTCCAACCCCCTGCCATGGCAGGAAAGAGTACTGGGGTCAAACGACCCCGGCTAGGTGTTTGTCCAGCCTCCTGTTAAAGACCCCCCAGGGTAGGAGCCAGCACCACCTCGCTTGGAAGTTGGTTCCAGATCCTAGCCGCCTCGACAGTGAAGTAGTGCCTCCTGATATAACCCTGAATCTACCCTCTGCCAACTTGTGACCATTATTTCTTATCACTCCTGGTAGTGCTCAGGGGAACAGGGACTCCCCTAATGCCTGCTGGTCCCCTCTGACTAGTTTGTAACAGGCCACTAGATCCCCCCTCAGCCTTTTTTTTGTGGAGGCTGAACAGGTTCAGGTCCCATAGCCTTTCCTCGTAGGGCCTGCCCTTCTGACCCCTGATCATGCAGGTGGCCGTCTTCTGGACCCTCTCGATGTTGTCCACATCCCTCCTGAAGTGCGGTGTCCAGAACTGGACGCAGTACTCCAACTGCGGCCTGACCAGTTTCTCAAAGAGGGGGAGGATCACTTCCTTGGACCTGCTTGAGATGCATCTGTGGATTCATGACAGAGTACGGTTGGCCTTCCTGACCACGTCCCCACACTGTCGGCCCATGTTCATTTTGGCATCAATAATGACTCCAAGATCCTTTTCTGCCTCTGCACTGACAAGAAGGAAGTTCCCCAGCCTGTAGGTCTGCTGCTGGTTCTTCCTCCCCAGGTGCAGCATCTTGCACTTGTCAGTGTTGAAACCCTTCCTGTTCTCATCCACCTACCACTGTAACCTGTCCAGGTCTGATTGCAGCCTATTCCTCCCTTCTAGCATGCCCACTTTTCCCCACATCTTAGTGTCAACTGCAAATTTGAACAGGGTGCTCTGTACCCCTACATCCAAGTCACTGAAGATGAAATTGATATTCCTATTCATGTTGTATTTTCTCTGTCTTTGATAGATAGACTGGCAGTGATGAACAACCATGACCTCTGCAGAACCTCTTCTCTTAGTTGCATATATGAAATATGTTGTGTAATCTGGAGGTGCCTAAAATGAGATGCCATTTCCACAAGATAGTACCAATGTTTAAGATACACTTATGTTTGCTCTCTGGATTCTGCTGGGTCCCACTGTCCCGTAGTAAGATTGAGAGATACCCACAGGCTCTGCTAGAATTGAACACTTTTTATGGGAAAAGAAAAATGATGGCAAGTTGAAACCCTTTCCTTTTGCACCAAAAGGAGCCATTGCTTGGTAGTTTACATATACGTTCAAATATCCTTCCTCTTGTTTTGTCCTTGCTTTGATCAGCAGTGAAATGGTTAATGATGTTGAGATTTAAATAGTGCCGTTATGGGTCTAAATTAAAATTCCGATTGATTAACACCTTTCAGAGCTGTTGTTCTCTGCAGATTCACACAGACATCACTGCATCAGTTTACACTTGGTTCATCTTTGCAAGGTTACCTCTGCAACTGAAGAGGATTTTTAAAAATAAAAATTAAAGCTGAGACTGGAGAGTTAACATATAGCTTGGGGGACATGCTGATGTTTTCTGTTGTTGCATTACTAGGCAATTCTTCATTGTGCTATGGCACACAGAATGTTTCGAGTGGGCACTGCAGTTTGGCAGTAGAACAAAGCCAGTTTGTTGCTAGCAGGGAATACCCCACAGTGGCAGATGGCTCAGCCAGACCTCCCTGCAATGAGGAAAACTACCAACTTTATTTCCAGTGTCTGACTTGCATGAGTAACTGGTGCCTCCTGAATCTGGGGGGGCACTTGCAGAAGCCGCTGACCCTGTCGGGGGCACTAGCCCTACTGACAGCATCTGTGTCGGCTGTCAGAGGGGGTACCAGCCCCATCAGAGGGGTCGTGCGCCCCTGTGCACACCCTACTAGTCGCCTATGCTGACTTGCCTTATGAGTCTGTCTTGCATTCAGCTGTTTCCCTGGGCTGCATTTGATTTGGGGAGAGATTGTAGCCTGGAAAAAGAATGGGTCTGTGTTTCCTGTGGGCCTTTGTTATCAAGGATCCTGCTGGGGCACCTTGGGGAGTCTAGCTGGCTCTCTGGGCAGAAGCAGTTCCCATACTCCTCAATAATAAATAGCCTTGGCAGTGCTTCCTCACTTACCTTCTGGCAAGAAATAAGCCAAGTGGGATTAGAAAATTTGGCTCCAGGGTAAGCAGCCCTCACATCTGTCTGGCATGCACTCATCGCATCTCAATTCCAGAACCTGCCTCAGGAGCCACGTTCCTGATTGCAGAACTCCCTGCTTCCTCTGTTCTTCTGTGGGTCATGAATGGAAGTACTGGCCATATGGTGGACACTGCCAGAATCCAAGTATGTAGAAAAGGACTTTGTGGAACATCTCCTTTCCCCTTCTTCCACTTTTAAACCTTTATCTTTCCATGTGAAACTGTGGCCTCCCAGGCTAGTCACTGAGAAAATTCTGTTCCCTGTAAGCAAGAATCTCAGTCCCAAAATTGACAATTTCCATCGATCCAGTGATAACCAGTAGATACCTGGGCTGGTATAATCATACAGCAAGAGGCAACTTCTCAGATAACTAACAAATCTGTCAGCGGGCCTTGAAGATGAGAACCAAAGTCTTCCATTTGATTCAATGCTCAAACTGGAGCTGGAAAATAAAACATTGTATATATAGAGATGATTGTATGCCCTTTGTTACTAAGCACACACCTCCTTGTGTTCTGAACCAGCAATATAATTTTTACATGAGGTTCATGCTGGAAATTGTAACACCTATGTACTGGAAATTGAGAAGAGATGAGATGAGGAGAGATGAAACGCAGAATCCTAGAGTTCCTCAATTATCTTGAGTTCATAATGAACATAAACCTGTGGTGCCAGAAGGATCAGCCATAGGCCTGGAAAGAAATTGTTGGTCTGATCTCAGAAGAACTTGAATATAAGGGGAAGATGCCCAGAAAGGAACACATGCTTTGTCACTGAAGCAAATGTTCAGTTCTTATTGGAGCCTATTGTGTATGTGTATAGGCTTCTATTGGAGTCTGTTCTTGGATACAAACATACTTCAGTAGTCAAGAGTTCATATGGTACCTCTTCCATAATTTCTGTTGTAGCTTCTGTGTCTCATCCTAGCAGATATTTTTAATTTTTAAGGTTAGTAAAAATCCTGTCAGTAAACCAAGCAGGATGACCCTTATATCAAATGCTCTGTGGGGATAATCAATGAGGATTCATTAATGTCCCAGTTCAATCCAGGGAATAGGTACCAGAGTGAGAGGAGCAACTACATTCTGAAAAACATTGATTCATGGAGGTCTTGGGGTACTGTTCTTTCAGTGGATAACAGACTTGTTCTGACCATGACAGGCAATGTGTCAAAGTCATTTGTATGATCTACCTAGAGACACCTTGAAATGACTTTTCTAGGGGAGAATCTGATTTATGATCCCTAAGTTTTATGCAGCACCACCACCCACCTCTCAACTGAGGGCCATTTAATAAAAGCCGTCTCTGTATTTTCAAACCTGGAGCTGATGAATCACTGTAGAATAACATGAGTCAATCTTTTCTATGCAGGCGCACAGCATGCCTGCCTTCACAATCTCCGGGCTGTACAAGTCTGAAGGAGCTAGATTCTGGTACTGAACCAGAATTTCTTGCATAGTAGTACAGAGCTTTTGAGAGTTTAGTTTTAACTATATGTAAAATAAATTCATATCTTATTTCATTTCCTTTGCAAACAAGAAAACGGACCATCTCATGAGAAATTTCTCCTGAAAGATAAATTTTTTGGACTCATATACACTTATAAATATAACAATCCTCTGTTACTGCAAGAGAGCAGCTCCTCAGGGCTTGGAACATTTTTTTTCTGAATAAACTAAAAGTAGATGTGCTTAGTTTTTAAATCAAACATAAAGTCAAGAAGCAATTGTCAAATCACGAGTATTTTTCTCCCTCAAAAATATCTTTTGAGACCAATGGTATCTGGCCCCAAATTCTACCTCTATTCTAATGTTCAGGCAAATGCATTTTGTGTAAAGAATTTATTATTTGCTGGCTAGAAGTTAAGTAGCAATTCCCTTGTCACGCTGCATATTCTAATGAAGCATAATGCAGGCATTATTTTTATGAGAAATCAATATTCTGTTTCACATCCTCTATGCATATTTAACTTTTGTTCCCGATTTGCTCCATCAGTATTTATGAGACCGCTATATTTCCATTTCTAATGCTAGAAATACATAAGCATATAAATAACTAAATAGCACGTCTACCATTTACTTTTACAAAGCCAGCAGCTGGCGTAATGTTGCCAGGATGAAAATTAAGTAAAATGTCAAGTGTTTCAGTTGCTGGTTTATGAATTTGGGAAGGGGGGAGGGCAAGGAAGAGGCTCTTCTTCAAAGAGCAAAGATTGTTTCTTTGATGGCTTACTTTACATATTTCACATCCTCTGAGGCACAGGAAGGCAGGGGCAGATCCACAATTTGGCAAAGGGGCCTGTGGGAGCAGCCATCCATGTTGCAGGGGTGGCTGAATCCCCTGCCACAACCTCCTACTCCTGCCACCCACTAGTGCCAGTACACTGCACCACAGGAGCCTCTGGGGACTTTCTAAAATCCTCAAAGCAGATAATAATCCCCTGCCTTTCCCTCCTTGTTCAAAGGCACTTCCCCTTCCCTCCTTCCCCACCTGCTGCTGCTGTTTCCCCACTGTCCCAGGGGTGGGGGAAGCTTCAAAGCTGCTCCTGCCTGATTTGGCCAGGCTATGTGGGCTCAGTGATAATGGGCCGAGTAGTAGCTTCCCACAGGTTTGAAGTTGGCAACCAAATGTGTATAGAGTATCCTAACTGGAACAGGAATCCTCACTACTTCTCACTAATCTCACAGCTGTAGTAGTTAAAAACAGCATTTTTAATCTATAATGGGCAAAGAAACTTATGCTACTCCTACTAAGTTCTTTAGCCAGAGTGATCTATACATACATTTTTTATTACTGTAATTTCCAGTACATAAGTACTGGATTAGTGTTATGATTTCCTGCATGTCCATCATGCAAAAATTATATGGCTGGTTCAAAACACAAGGAAGAGTGTACTCAGCAACAAAGGGCATAAGGCCATCTCTATATACCCAGTGCTTTATTTTCTGGCTCCCATTTAAGCATTGGATCAAATGGACAAATGGAAGACTTTGGTTCTCATCTTGAAGACCCGCTTTGGGATTTGTTAGTTATTTGAGAAGTTGCCTTTTGCTGTATGATTATACCCTCCCTTGGTATCTACTGGTTATCACTGGATTGATGGAAATTGTCAATTTTGGGACTGAGATTCTTGCATACAGGGAACAGAACTTTCTCAGTGACTTGACCAGACATCGGAAACACACTCCTGGCTTCCTGTGCCATCAGAGTCGATTGTAAAACCACCATCCAGCTGTTTTGCAAGACAGAAGAGAAAGACAAAATAATGCATCTTTATGAAGATACTTCCCAGTTTAGGGAAGTAAGCTGATAGCATTGTGATAAGAGCTATATAAAACCTAGACAGAAATAGGGGAGGATGAAAGTTATATTTAAAGCAGGATTGGGACAGTTCTGACCTTTGATATGCACATGCAATACCTCCCGGGTAACATGTGCATACCAATGTATAGAATTTATACCCCTTAGACTAGGGACAGACATTCAAAAAGCCTGAATTGATTCAATCTTCACAGGTTAATCTAATCTGACCAGGCTGAACTGGTTTGAAACTGGACAGACTCTCTCTGGACTGAGGAAATTTAGGCACATGCCTGCACTGGCTCAAGCTAGAAGCCAGGGGGTGCTACAGCAGCCCTCCCTTCCCTTCTGCAGGGAGCTGAGCTGAAGGGGTGGGGTCAGACCCTGGCAGGACTCTCTTGTTAGGGAGGTCTGCCTGCACAGTCACAGGCTTTTCCCCGCTGCCTGCTCAAAGGGCAGGAGTGTTGCCAGCCCCCAGTCCCAGGCTGGCACTGTGAGGCAAGGGAGGGTGTGCAGTGCGTGCATCTGTTGATGATATGGAGCTTTTCAATCTCCTTCCCTGCTTCATCATACTGTCAGCAGAAAACTGACAGGAGAGCAAGCTGGAGGGAGGGGAGGCTGAGAACAGTCTTTATCACCTGATTAGCAAAGCAATAGTCTCTCTCCACATGACTTCAAACTTCTTAAACAGTTTAATGAATGACCTGTTGATTAGCTCCAAAAGCCCTAAGCGGTCACTGTTCTGTCTGCATATCCCAGTGAAACTGGAGAGAGACACTGACGCAGACACCTCTCAGCATTAGCTAGCATACCACATGCTGGCTACATTTCCTGCTGTGGAAGAGAGGAAGAAGGAATCCCTGCTTAGGCAGCGATTGGTGAAAGGGAGAGGAGAGGTGGGCATGGGGAAGCCAACAGATCCTGCTGTGCCTGCAAGTCTGTGCCAAGCTCTAGCCAGAGAGCAGAGGGGAGGGGCAGTGGAGCAGAGAGCCCCGTCCAACCCAGGGAGCATGTTGGGATGCTGGGGGACTAATTTAACATAAACCAGCAAGGGGTGTGGGACAGACATTGCATAAACCAGTTTGAGCCAAATCAGTTAAGTCTGATAACTACATTCAACCAGGTTTATCTCAAACCGGTTTCAGCCATTTTCAAGCTGGTTTATATTCACTGAACATCTGTTCTGTTATAGATTTAAACCAGTTTCTGATCATTTAAACCAATTTATGTGTAATGTCTGTCCCTAGCCTTGATGTTCTTCAGGCTTGCCCTACTGTAACAGTCCTTTAAATTCACTCCTCTAATCTCTCTAGGGCTAGGGATAGAAGTTACACATAAACTGGTTTAAGTGATCAGAAACTGGTTTAAACCTGTAACAGAATAGAAGTTCAGTGCATATAAACCCGTTTCAAAATGGCTGAAATTGGTTTAAGGTAAACCTGGTTGAATGTAGTATCAGACTTAACTGATTTAGGTCAAACCGATTTATGCAACTTCTGTCCCAGACCCCTTCCTGGTCCAGGTTAAATCAGAGTCCCCCAGCATCCCTGAATTTTGTAGCCCTGGGCTGTGCTGTGCTGTCTACTCCAGAGAGCAGGGCTGGCTCCACCCCTTTGCTTCCTAACTGGAGCAGCAAGGGCTGGCTGCCCTGCTGGCTGGCTCATTGGCACTCCAAGAAAATCCCTGCTGGAGTCTGGGACCAGGGAGGGTTAAACTTCCCTTCCCCCAAGTACAGAGCTGCCCCATCCTGCTTACTTACTGCTGGCTGTGACTGTGGACCACAAATCCCAGAGGCACCTGGAAGCAGGAAGAGGAAATGATGAGCAACCAAGCAGAGTCCTACTGCTGTGAATGTAGAAGGCAAATCCTAGAGACCTCAGGGGCAGCAAGAAGAGGAAGCAAAAAACAGCCCATGCTGTCTGTGTGCCAGAGAGCTGTGCTCTAGTGGCCCCTGGCTTCTGGTTTGAGCCACTGCAGGCATGTGGCTGCATTACCTATATCATAAGTGAACATCTGTTTGTTTGCTTATTGGTTCAATATTTGTAGCTTAGACCACTGGTTCCCAACCTTGGGGCGTGACCCACATCAGGGTCATGGGGGGGGTCCTCAATAGGGTCGGGATGTCCTGTTGGTGGCCAGTTTAGGGTTGCAGCAAAAAAAAAGGTTGGGAACCACTGACTTAGACTAACTCGCAGAGGCTGAATCAATTCAGCCTCAGGCTTTTTGACTGTCTGTACTTAGCCTAGAAGACACATCAGTAAACTCTACCAAAACTGTATGCAGATTAGAGCTTTGAATAGCAGTTTAGCCTTGTGTTACAACAAATAACTGAACATTTCAATAAAGCATGTCTGCCAACCAATAAAGGAAATGCTTTAGCTTGTCCTGCTGTCCCAGTCATATTGGTTATGAAATGACACAATTTTGTTATTAGGTTTGGAGCTGCATAAATGATTAGCCATTTTGTAGGTCTGTCTTGCAATTTGATAAATATTTTGCACTCTGGGTTGGGTCAAGCAGCTGTTGGATACTATTCCTGGTTGTCACCAAACTGAGGTGGTTTATTTGTTTTAGATCTGTGGCTCTTGGGCTGTGGGCCACATGCAGCCCAGTCAGCACACTGCTGAAGCCCACGTGACATCCTGTTAAAACATTTTTAAATGGATATAAAGGAAGTAAATTGTGTGGGTGTGGCCCACATAATACATTGAGAGCTGCAAGTGTGTCCCACTATAGTAGATAGATTGTGAACTACTATTTTAGATATTAAGTACATATTACACATGACCCTCAGTGTCTAAATTGCGTTGTAGACTATGTCTAGTTTATTAAATGATTAAGAAAACCATGTCCTTCTCCCTCTTGTTCAGAGAGGGGATAAACAAAGGATACTTTACAAAGAGTTCAATTAGCCATTTTCAAAGGAATTTTCGAAACTTCCTGAGGGCTCATGTTCACACTCTGAAGGAAAGAAAGCTGATGGCAAACTTGACATATGTAGCTCCACTTTGGATTTGCTTCCTACGTCCACATGGAGAACAGTTCTTGTGTAACCCTTCTGTCAGGCACCGGTTGGCAGCAGCAAGGGCCAGGTTCAATTTTGGAGTACCGAACATATTTTTCCTTGGCTCAAGCACCTACCCAGACCACCTGGGAACCAGTAAATGAATGACTAGGGTGTCCCACATAAACAACCCTCCCCCCCCTCCTTGCAAGCAGTGTAAACACAAAAGACAGATTTATTACAGAAAACAGAGAAAAACACCAAATGCAGTTTGAAACTACTAATTACAAGACATAGTCTGTAGGCTGTGTTGCACCAGGGGAAGCTGCCAGAGCGCATGTGTCCTTCTGTGGTGCAAGGGGCTCCTCATTGCTCTTCGAAGAATGGTAGCATGCTCCCACGAAGGGGCTGTTTGTGTGGGGGGTACGGACAGTGACTGCAGCTCCAAACAGGATGCATGCATCCCAAAGCTTTTGGGCTGGATTATAATGGCCTGCTAAAATGAAACTGCAGGAAAAACTCCAAAAGGAGCCAGGTTGATTAATATCTACAACCAGCCCAACCACACAACTTGGTTAGAGCAAAGAACCATAAAAAAAAAACAAGGGGAAAGACCAGGTCCACCCTCTAGCCTTGGGCTGCCGATAGTTTGGGGTGACTGCTCCACTGGGAGCAGAAAGTTGCAAACCTCAACCCCAGACCAAAACTGGCAGGATTAGAAACTGCCAGGTTTCAACCCTGCTTAAACTGCCAGGCTTAACTCCTGGCCAGCAAACCCAAGGAACCAATACTCTTTTCCCTGGTATTAATCCCTTTAAACCTCAAAAGAACAAAGGGGAAGAAAAGGAGGAGAGAGGAGTTCCCAGACATGGGACAATTCTGTCTCTTCCCCCCCGCCCTCTAACTGAGCATCCCTTTTGCTATCTACAAACTCCTTCTCCCTTGGAGGAGACTTCACTCTTCAGCAGCCCCTAGCATCTTCTGGCTCTCCAAACCAGCCTAGCTCCCCTGGTATCCCTTTGCATGACATCACCTTGGCCTTGTACAGTCAGGGAACGCCACACTTCAGTTCCTCTCTCAACCAATCCTCCTGAAGAATCCTCTGCTTCCCCTGGCCAATGAGGCCGGAGGGTTTTACATAAAAAAAATACACATACCCCCCCCCCCCCCCCCCCCCCCCCCCCGCCATATACAACCTAAGTATGTGTGTAGGTGTTACACTTATCAGGTTTCAAAGCTTGTCCAGTAAACTTATTCCTCACATGACTGAATTTGACTCTGATGGTTGAATTTGTGCTTTAAGATATGTCTAAATTTACTAGAGTTTGATATCTTTTTATTGAAAAGCCTCACTCGTAGCTGGTTTAGAAGGCTATGATATGGAAGATTAAGGCCCCCAAATTTAAATTGAATTTTCTGATGTGTCTCTGCTTCCTGCCAAGTTGCACATTTTAGCTGATTATACTACACTGATTTATGTAACAGAATAGGATGTTGGGATTGGATAACAAGGGCAGAGCAAGGGTGAGGTGATAAAAAACTAAGTATTCATTATACACTAATGGCCCAATCACTGTCACAGACTGCTCTTTTGGACATAATGTGTTGCTCAGCCATCTTTTTTTCCAGTAAGGGATTGGTCAGATGGTATTTTTTTGGATATGGAGTATCCTGCATCACTAAATACATGCAGTCTAATTGCCTGTGAGATTATTGTAAACATATATACTGGCTTTGAGAATGTGTGGGCTAATGGTATTCTTTTTGACATTATTCTGCTTTTATAGTGGCACTTATTAATACCAAACACTGCATTAAGAGGATTCTGCTCTTCCGAGGTTTTCTGTATTATGGAACAATTGCTCTTTTGCTTCCATGCCATTTTGCTGTATGCAATGATACAGTAGGCACCAGAGCCTGAAAATGAGCAGAACATGATTTTTTTTAATGCTCTTTTGGGTGCACTCATTACAGATGAGTACATCAGCAAACTAGTACAGACCATTCAGTTTCCTTCTAAAAGCTAGCTCTTAATTAGCAAAGTTGATGGACTGGTGATCTTAATGAAAATAAAGGCAGCTATGATTTCAGAGCTGCCAGATGCTTTAGTCTTATGTCTCAGAAAGGAAGAGGAATCCTTTGAGAGTACATTAGTCTTTCATTCTGGTAGTATGATGTAGTGGACTTTTGTTTTTGCTTTCATTACTATATTTTCTATACTATACTATATACTATATTTTACTATACTGTTTTTTCTTCCACTAGTCTTCATCCTTAAATGCCTGGTTTAAATTGTGTTTGCATGGATCATGCATAGTGTTGCAGTGGTCCAGGCATGGCCTGGAAAAACAGAATAAAAAAACCTTTAAAAATACAAAAGCAAGAATCTATGATTCACTGATGACCCATGATATTTACTGATGTCCCACTGAATATCTCAGAGTTCTAGGGTAACAGTACCAAAATTAGGCCATAACTAGGGATCCTTGTTTTCTCTGTTTACAAATCGCAAATTCTCTGATTTTAACCCCCCACCCCACAAATTCTCTGATTAAAACAACCAAAATCTGCATTTTTCCATGATTAAAATGAAACACTACCGTATATATATATGTATCACCATGTATATATATATGCATCAGTTAAACACAATGTTTTATTGATATTTTTATGATTTTAAAGTAATTTGGAAGCCTAACGGTGCTTCAATCACTATAATAAAATACATTCTGAATACCTATACATTTTGGCATTTGATTTGGGGTTTTTTTATCCTGAAAAATCAGAGCTCCTCCTGCCCCCTTCACTCATCAGGGTGCGGGTCCAGTTGCAGCTGTGCTCTCCAGCTACTTTGTGGTTCTGAGCAGCCCTGATATGCCAGTGCCTTGCCCATGCCATTGCCCCTTACTTCCAAGCCATAGCCCTCCAGCCCTGCCAGTGCCCCTTATTCCTGACTCACAGCCCCCTGGCCCTGCCAGTGCCCCTCACTCCCCAACCCACAGCCCACTACCCTCCCTCCAGCCCTGCTGGAGGTGGCCTCCAGGTGCCAGGGCGACAGGACTAGGGACCGAAGTCTGCAGACCCCTGTGCCACCAGCAGCGCTGGAGCCATGGCTACCACCTGTGGGAGGTAGCAACTGCTGCAGCTGGAGCAGTGTGGAGCCTGGCTCCCTTCCCCCACAGGTGGCACTACTGAAGTGAAACCCAAGGGCAGGGGGCAGATGCAGGCTGAGGGCTCCCTGCCCTGCTGCCCTCCTCCTAGGGCCTCCATGGCAGGTGTGGCAGGGCAGAATGGGGCAGGGAGGTTTGGCACTGTCACTGGGAAACCTGCACCACCGTGATGAGGTGCCTCCTGCCTACCCGACACCAGCGGGGGGCACAACTCTGCCTGGGCCCTGCAGCTGCACATTCCTGCCCAGGTCCTGAGCCATATGCTCTGCTCCTGCTGGGCAGCGCCCCCAGCCCTGCCCAACTCCCTCCCTCCCTCCCTCACCATGGGGACCTCAATCCCTTCACCCCCCCAGATTTACCTGCAGAAAGCAGCAGGAGTTCCTCTCCATGGGCTGCCATATGTGTGTACATGCACATGTATATGGTGCCCCCTGCCTGATCACCCTCCTCCTGCTGGCCGCAACCCCTTGCAGCCTGGAATTCTACCAGCATGCAAGAGGAAACCTGCCGTTTCCTTTGTTTTTGTCCTTTAAAAAAGGAAGTCTGTGTTTTTCTCCTTATAAAGAGAAAATTTCCATTTTTCTCCTTGAAAAGAGAAAATCCACATTTTTCCATAGTGAACAGAAAACCCAGATCCCTGGTCATAACACAGGTGAAAACAAAGTTATAGATAACTTGCAACGTTAGTTCACCTTTTTGTTACATGCTAGTGAGTATGTACCCCATACTTGCATATAAATAGTGCACAGACATTGTACTTAAAATGGAAACTGGATATCTCTGATGATTGATAATCCAGATCCTCCAAATTTATTAATGACTAAAAGTGATTGCCATCTTTAAGGCTAACCTATGAGGTTTTGGATTTAATCTACTGTTAGTTCCTAATAGGCTCATGTCCAACTCCAAAATGCTGCCTTCACAAATAATATAGAATGAATGCTAATAGCCTCACAGAAGAAACGCTTAACTATGAAAATGTCTTGAACCTGAACTAGCTTCTCACTGTATATAAGTGGTTCTTCCAAAATAGGGTCAAACCTTATGCTTGGGGCAAAATTTCTCTCCTTGATCTAGTTAAGGAGCACAGTCCAAAGTCCTCACTTGCCTTTGAATGCTGAAGCTTTCCTACCAACTTCACTCCGCTTTAATAATTGTCAGTGTGGAAACGTATGCTTCTGCAGCCATTCATCATTCCCTGTTTTGTGGAAGACAAATGCCTTTAATGTACAGCCCAGTGCTATTTTTACTACAAAACAGTAAAAATAAATATATGCTTTGAAGTGTGCTACTTGCTTCAGTGAGGATAATTTGCATTAAGCAAGTATCAATTATGTATTTATCCAAATGGACAAAGTAAGAGACTCCTACCTATGCACTCTGAGTGCATTAGGCACTTAAGGGCATATCCTTAACTGACACAAAATGTTGCAGAACCTTGGAGTGCAGTGGAGCTATAACAGCTTGTACCAATTCAGGATCCGTTTTCTAGAGTTTTCAGATAGTCATCTCTTTTGGGGTTCAGTTTTCTAGTACCTATACAACAAAATCTCAAATGCAGTCTTATTTATGGTAGCTTATTGCAAGATAATGTTTTGCATGAAGACAGGGGCTTTGATTATCAGGAGTTTCATTAAGGTGTCTTTGTCATGATCAGACCACTGCCTTGTAAATCCCTGTTCAGATGGTAGGCAAGCTAGGCTGATCTCCCCCAGAGATGGGTGGAGCCAGAGCAATTCCCGAACTCCCTGGGACATATTCTCACTGGCCTTGACAGCTACTCTGTTGATGGCCTGGTCAACTTGTAAAATAGTACACTAACTCTGACCATAGACACATGTGACAAAACTGCCTGCATTTGGCATAGCTTGGGGGACCGTCATTTTGCTGCATAGTCAAAGATTGGAATTGCAGATGCTTGGTCTTGTCCAGTTTATAAGGATTTGTTTCAATTGCTATTACCCACTGGCACAGAGGACATCCTCAGGGGGATGTGGGCAACCATCTTGAACTGTACCTGTGCCTGTGCTGGCTTGTGAAAGCCAGCCAGGGGAGACTGGAGCCATTGCTAGTGGGGGTTGTCAGTGTCTCCCTTCAAGAAGACAGGATGTCAGACATTCTTAAATCTGTGATTGTCTGGCCTCTGCTCAAGAAACCATCACTTGATGCTGACTCCAAGTCAGCTGTTGTCCCCTGTTCCCAACCTCCCCTTCTTGGGGAAGGTCATTGAACAGGTGGTTGCTCAACAGCTCCAGGGACATATGGATGCAACTGGATTCTTGGGCCCTTGTCAGTCTGTCTTTTGTCCTGGGTGTAGCACAGAGACTCATGGCTTTTGTCAATGATCTACACTTGGGGATCAACAGGGAAAACTATGCCCTGTTGATCTTGCTAGATCTTTCAGCAGCTTTTGATAGAGTTGCCCATGAGGTGCTTAGATAGTGTTTACAAGACGTGGTAATTATTTGGTTCTGCTCTTTCCTAGCAGGGAGGTCCCAGAGAGTGGCAGTTGGTGAGTGCTCATTGTCCTCCTGGGACCTTTCCTGTGAGGTCCCTCAGGGCTCCATTTTGTCACCTCTTCTGTTCAATGTGTATATGAGGCTACTGGGCATGATCATGCAGAGCTTTGGAGTAAAGGGCTATCAGTATGCTGATGACACCCAGCTGTACCTCTCCTTTTCATTCAACCTGGGCTTTGCTGTCTCTGACCTTTCCCATAACTGTTGGCAAGTGAACTAATTGAAGCTGAATCCAGACAAAGCAAAGGGGATGTTGGGCAGATCACTTGACCTGAGTGATCTGATGATAGGCCCACTGATCATGGTGGTGTCCACACTCCCCTTGTCACTCAGGGTTTCAGCATTTGGTTGAAAGTGCCTCTTGCCTACTCCATCTGGTGCGTCCCTTTCTTTTAGACTCAGTACAGGTCACCATCATCCATGCTTTCCAAACCACAAGGCTGACTAGTACAATGCACTTTGTGTGGCTGCCCTCAGTGACCATCTGGAAACTGCAGTTGGTGCAGAGTGAAACAGCCAAATTTCTGACAGGGGTGGTTCACCAGGAACACATAACTCCAGCGCTCTAGATTCTGCACCGGCTCCTAATAGCTTTCCTGGCACAATACAGAGTGCCAGTTTTGACCTGTATGACCCTTAACACTTTGGGCCTTATATACTTAAGGAACTATCTTCCTGCTTACGCTCCATCACAATCCATCATAGATCAGCCAAGAGCAACCTACGACTAATACCATCAGTGCCCCAAGTTCACGAGATGAAAACAGATGGGAAGCTGTTCTTGGTAATTGCTTCTAAGCTTTGAAACTCCTTCCTGCTTGAGGCCTGCTAGAGCCCGAGCCTGGACATCTAGAAATGTTGTAAAAGCCTGCTTTTTGGACAGGTATTTATCAAACCAGGCTGGATGGGATACTGTTTAAGGAGCTTTCATTTAAGATGCTATTCCATTTCCTTTTATATGCTGTTTCTGTCTCTTTCTATAAGATGCCATGAGCAGCAAACAAACTGATGCTTCTGTGCAGTAGACCTCAGATCTATATGACAGTATATGATAGCAAACTTGTACTCTTCAAAGTATACAATAGCTTCAAAAGAATAAAGTCTGTGAGACATTAACAGACAACATAACATTTTCCTTATTGTGTCAAATAGTGAAAACATTCCGAAGAAAATCTCTTTGGATCTAAAATATGCTTAGGGGATTTAAGTTATTGCTGTTGTTATTATCATCATTTGGACAACTGTGACTGGCCTGTGCTGCAATCCAGGCTAGTTTGCACTTTTCTTGTGTATGATCTTTATACTTCTTAGAGGCTATTGATAAACCATTTAAAAATCCCTTTGATGTTCTTATGAAGGAAATATTTAAGGTTTCACAACAGAATTTAGGATGTTATCACCAGAGTATTTTTCTAATGATTACTTTATACTCTAGAAGGATATTAGAATTTTTAACAAATTTTCTCTGATTGTTTAATAGTTATTGTACAGTTCTCTTAAGATTGCTGATAGTGTAATTTTGATTTGGGAACATCATTGGCCATTATTTAGAAGGTAAAAATTACCTCCAGTTTTGTTTTTTTGTGTGGCTATTGTTTGAAAAATGTTAAATTATTTTAGAAATCCCTTTGCAAAACTATTGTAAGATTTAAAAATGGGGACAGATCTTCAGTGGGGTTGATTTGTTCTAACTCTATAGATTTTAGTATTACTTGGGAATCCTTGGTTTTAATTAAATTGTTGCTGTTCATGACCAGTAGAGAAAAGATAGGGTTCTGTATACATTGACTGTTGGACCAGACCCTGGCTATGAAACATGTTTCTTTTTCTCTGATTGAAATTCATGCCTATGGAGTGACCCAACCAGCAAAATGGTTGCATCTTACTTAATACCATAAATTATAGCCTGAGGGTATGTCCATACTGGGTGCATCCATACATGCATTTGATCTGAGATCAGTTTACTTGTGAGTAAACTACTCACAAGTAAACACTCACAAGCAGGCGTCTACACGTGCAGAGACATGGGAGAAGATTCGCTGCTCCTGGCAGCCAGCAAACTGCTCCCACTTCCTGTGGCCTTGCAATGGGCTCCTGCTGCCACCAGGGGGAGCTCAGGGCTCCAGGGGCTGGCAGGGAGCACTGGGACAGGAAACAGCTGTCCCCTGGCCAGAGCGGGCACATTGCTTCCTGCCCCCAGGGGACTGCCTGCTGCTGGGGTGGGGACAATGTCCTCCTGCTCTGGCAGCAAGGAGCTCCCAACCGCAGCTCCCTGATCAGGGCAGGGGACTTGGGAAGAGCTGCAGGGGAGGAGCAAGTCCCAGCCCCCTGCCCTGATCCACCAGTGGGGCTTCTAGCAGGAAGCCTCTGGCTGGGTGGGGATTCCCACTGGTGGATGGGACAGCCGCAGCTCTTTCCAAGCCCTGTGTCTCAATCATCCGATCAGGGTGCAGGGCTGGGACCCATCCCTGACCAGTTCTCAGCCCTTGCTCCTTGATTTATTGTGGGGTAGGGGCTGGAGAGCCTGTTCCCCACTGGGCTGTGCAAGTGTGAAGCTGGGTGGGGAACATGCTGGGGAGCTTGTTCCCTGCTCAGCTCCACAAGCACGTAGCTGGGATGGGGAACGAGCTCGGGACCTGGATCTCCTACCCTAAATCCTGCAGCCGTGGAGCTGGTGCTGGGAAATAAGGATCCCAGTGCCCTGATCCCTGATTGCAATCTCATAGTGGGGGGCTTCGAGCTCCCTACTGCTGGGGCAGGGAGACATAGTCCCTGCCCGGGCTCCAGTGACAGAGCCCGCCCTGGCAGCAGGCATCTCCTGGGGGCTGTGAGCAATGTCTCACTCCCTGGTGGCTGGGTGACCCAGAGCAGATTTGTTCCCAGTCATTTGTCTACACAAGCTCTACTGTGCAGTAACTATTCATGAGTAAATTCGCTCATGATTAGTGAGGTTACTGTGCAGTAAGTGTGTGCACATGTAGAACCACATGCTTAGTGTGCAGTAAACAATGCTACTTCACAGTAAAGCATTTCGTATAGACGCACCCACTGTTTCCAAGGTGATGCCAAGACCATTGTCAAGAACAAGTGCCTTCTCCTCATGGCTTGCTGAAACATATGATTATGTAGACACTTTTTTGGTGAATGTCTAGAAAGGCTGTCAGGAACTTCATCTCAGGAGTGCTCCTGAGGTAGTGCTGGGTGCACCTGACAGCTGTGTTGGTGACCACAGGACATTTTTTACGCATGTAGAGTAGGAGCAAATGGCAAGGTTTATTTCTTGGCAGTGGTCTTGGAATCACTGCAGAGGTGGTTTATACATATCTTTAGGGGAAATTAAGTAGGACATAGGACCCTCATACAGACTACCCAAAAGTACATACGGGTGTTTGTACTGCTGTGTACATCCCGTGTGTAACAGTGTATGCATTCTTGTACAGTGAGCTGTTCTGTGGCATTATCTGATAGATATTTCCAGATATTGTTTTTTATTATTAATTTAAAGACATTAAGTTAGCATGGCAATAAGTTAAGCTAATGCCATGTGTGTCTATTTTAGACTATATAAAACAATGGCATTCTGCACTTGCTGTCCTTCATACTGGATTCACAAATTAAATTTTTACTACTCCAGGCGGAGGGTTCCAGACTCCAGAGAGAACTACGAGGATATTTAGCTGCTATCAAAGGTAAGAGTTCAAAGCCTTATTTTGTTAGCATTTGTTTTTTAAAAACCTGTTCAGACAAATAGGCTATTATTAATTACACTATGACAAATTGGAATGCAATCTTTTGGCTTTCTTCATGGACAAGAATCACCGTTGTTCTCCCCATATATCATTTCTGATTTGGAAGCCAGCATCGGCACTGTGGTCTAATCCCAGATTTTCAGAATGTGACCCCTCTTTTTGTAGCATGCAGCCTTGCATGCACAAGTTTTTATTCATTATTCTTTGTGTAGGCAATTGATTTGTTTCACCTGGACAAACTCCCATCTGTGCAGATAGATCAAGCACAAATGAGATTTGCCTGGGTAGCTTCCATTATTCATTTTCAGAGAGGGGCCACCAGTGAACACGCTGACATCTGTTACCACTCCAGTTGTTCTCTGCAGCCACAGTGCCTCCAGATAGTGCTGCTTTGGCAGTAGGAGCCATTCTTCCCAGGTTTTTAGCCTTTGCCTTGAGATGTATCACACCTTTCCAGTAATCAGGTTAACTGTACTTCCTTCTGCAGAAAAAAAAGTTTCTTTTTTCATATTAAACCAAGGATTGAAGTTATTTTCTATACTCTTTGTGGAAGCTCAGTGCACATTGGCCAGACATCCAGAAGGAGGCAAATTGCTGTTTAAATCCTCATGAATATATAGCTACATCCAAACTATTGAACACAGTACTTTTTCAAGAAAAGTTTTTTTATTTTGTTCTTTGCCTCTTTAGACAAATTTTAGAAGGTGTTTGAGATCAGGTAATAGGGGAGGGAGCAGTAAAGAGACAGGGGAAAAGCTGCTAAAGAGATGGTAATAGCTTTGTAATTCTTCACCTGGCTTCTTTTTCAGGTAGCTCTAACATAAACCAGCTGACAGTCTTCTGGCTGCAGTAATTGCAGGTCATAATACAATTTCAAAGGCTTTCAGTAGGCTCAAGAATTCTTGTTGATGGGAATCAAAACCGTAATCAAAACTGTGTCTGAAATTGTTATTAACCATTTACAACTTGTATAGTCTTGCAAGGAACTGTACAAAGGAAGTCAGACAGGAGCCAGGGCATCCCTTGCGTTATGGATTAGGACATGTTGTTTTATGTTTATAATGGATTACAGCTTCCCTTATTATTTTGACATCTGATTGGGACCAGCTTTGCATCCTCACTATTAAGACCCCTAGCACCACCAGCTGTGCGCTTAGTGAGATTTAATATGCCGTAGCTGCTAGTTGGCCAGATGGTCTTTTTTTCAATAATGGTGACTTTTTTCATGCCACTCTGAGTTCTTGGATGGTGAAAACAATCCTCCTTTTCCTTTTTAATATTTTGTACATTAAACTTGGTTCTGTACATCAAGCTTACTTTTAACTTTACATAAAAGCCCTTGATCATTTAGTCTAACCTTGTGCCAGAGTCAGGATCAAAAGCCTGTATCCAAATCATTCTATATCAATCTACTGTCTAACCTAGTAGTGAAATTACACAGTCAACCTGAGACAACCACAAGGCACAACATCCTAATCTGCCACTGGTAGAGTAGGGGGATGACAACAGCCTATGTCCTGCTGCTGTAACAATTGTAAAAATATGCGGAAAAGATTCCAGGAAGAGGGCCCCACCCCCCACTATGGGGGACTCCAAAACCCTCACCATCCATACCAATCTGACCATGGAATAAAATTTCTTCGTGACCCCAAATGTGATTGACCTCACCTTGAGCAGAGGTGCAAAACCCTCTAGCCAGGAACCTCTGAGTTTAAGTCCCAGCAGGAGCATTTGCACACCTTAGTCAAAATCCCCAGCCTTGGCTGTAGCTAACACCCAGTGCTTCTGAGAGAGGATTAAAAAAATCCTGACACATGTAGCACTGGGAGAGTGAAGGGTGTGGGGGGGATTCCCTCCCAGCCCCATGCAGCAATAACAAAGCCGGTCAGTTTGAATATCTTATAAGGTAGCTTGTCATCTACATGTAAAAATCTTTTGAACTCATCATGTGCTGAATAAAATATGAGTAACCATGTCACAAAAGGAACGTGATCATAACATGCATCAACAGGTGTCATTGTTGGCAAATGTATTTAGGAAATATCACTGAAGAAAAAGGGATGGGGGGGCCCGATTCAAGCACAGCATGTACCATTATACGAAAACAAAATATACTTTGCACTTCAAGAAAACCAGAGCAAAAGAGTACCAGGTGAAGATGCCATGCAGAGGACAGTGTTCTCATATCTGTAAAGTGAAATATTTTGGTAAATATGTTGAGATTATGCAAATATTATACATATTATTTAACAAAAACAATCACATCCTATTGCTTCCCTTTAAACGAGATTGTGTCCTGATTCTCTATGGCCCTGCAAGAAAATCAAGGGTAATCATTCTGTCTTCCCTTGTATGGTCATGTAGGACTTCAATGAAGCTTGGTTTGCATGGGTATGGAGAAAAAAAGATCTGCTTAAATCAGCTGAGCATGAGGTGAATTTAGATCCATGAATACTCTTTGCTCATTCCTCCCCTGTCCCTCACCTCTGGCAGGCAGCAGAGCTGATGCATATGAAGAGAGAATTTACATTGTCTTGTAAAAAGGCTGTAGAAAATGCCTATTTTTTTAAACCCCTATTTCAACTAGTAAGTGCATTGTGTGAAACTCACTTTTTTGCAGAGGGCCCACACAAGTTCTTGTGCCCTAGATACATTCTTTCTAAAATCTATTAAAAGTGACTAAAGTGAGATTTGAAGTGCAATGTAGGGCTGCTGGCCCTAGGGTTGAGCTTTATCCCATATAAGTATCTAAGATAGTTATATATAAAGTATGAAGATAACAGTTAATAGATTGTTGGCTCTTATAGGTAGGGCCTGTTTGCATTTTGCGTCTTGTATAGTGCTGAGCCCGTTGTTAGGATTTAAAAAATAACAACAGCAGTACTAATAAACTATATTCTGTCTTCTAAGATATGGTCTTACACAGAGAAAACTTCCTTACTGTTAATGTGTTGCAGAGTCCAAGGAATAATTAATACACTTAGTCACTTTCTAGCAGGAATTATGTTCTCCCTTCTACCCCACATCTCCCTGCTGACTGTATTTGTATATTGTCTAGCACAGCAGGACCTGACTCATAACTGGGACTCTTAGGTGCAACAGAATTAAAAATAATAAATAATCAGTCATGTATTTAGGTGTTTGGACTGTCACAATGTAAGAAGCAGCATCACTAGTGTTGATGAGGAGTAGAATTTTGATATTCAAAACCCAAAATGCAGAAAAAGGCACTAAGATTCTTTTGCATAATTGTGGATACCTTTTGATGAGATGATTCATATCCTCATTAGACTATATACAGTCTGTCCATTTTCAAAGATACCAGAAAAGCAGTGAAGTATCAAGATTCTCAGGAAGTGGCCAAACTTGAACGGATAGTTAACTCTAATTAAAATCATTTTCCCCCTTGTTTGGCAGGCAGCTGACATGGCATGAACTCTAGTAATGGATTTAATTAGGATAACAGAAATTCTAGAAGTTTGAGGTGGAAAAGCCCTAGCAAAGCATAGTCAAATGTACCATTTTTGCCACTTTTTAATACATTCGTTTTAATGTACAAGGAAGGTAAGTTTGTATTTAATATAGTACATTTCTCTAAGAGATGAGTGAGCCTTCTTAAGTCTCTTCTTTCTTGACTGTCTAGATACAGTTCTTTAGTGACTATTGGTGAGATTGAAGTGATGATGTTAAATAGATGTAGAATATTTCTAGATCTCTGTTTAAACAATATGAATACTAATAGTGTGTGTGTGGAGAGGGGGGTAAAGGAATCAATAAAATTACCATAACACTCTCCCCTAGTTCCATAATCTGATGACTGGGTCTTTTCTTCAGAAGCTAGAGAGTGACTACTTAATTTTTTGTTATGCCACTAATCATTAAAGAACTCAGTCTCCCTCATTATATTCTTGGTTATGTGTGCATGAAGAAGTTTGCTTACACTCATGTGGGGGTGCTGGTAAAAAAGGGGATACAAGGCCAAACGAGGACTGACAAGCACTGAGTTGAGTTGGTACTATCATCAAGATCTTTTTGAATTCCCAATCTTGTCAACCTTCCTCATTTTGGGTCATCTGCAAATGTCAGCCTGCATTTAAGTCTTTGATAAAAATATTAAAAATAAAGTAGACCTAGAATGGACCCCTTTGGACATGGGCAGCTCTAGGATTTAGAAAAAGGTGGTGCAGACAGTGCAGTGCTTCATCACATATAACACAACACTAAATTTTTCTTCAGTTAAAAATAAAGTAGAAACTTTACTGATATTCTAGAGGCCTAGAGCTGTACTACTGAGTTCAAGATCAAAACAAAAACAAATATAACTTTTTTGGAATGGTCCTTGCTATATCATATATTATGTATAAATCATAACAAACTAGGCAAAAAAAATCAAAATATGTAGACCTGTAGTTATTCGAATTAAATCTACATCTCTTTCAGATTCATAACGCAAAATCTAGTCATCTTGAGCATCTTATCAATGCATCCAGTGCTTCACTGAACATTATTTCTACACCTGAGTTAATATGTCTAGCTAAAGTTAAAAGTCTGCTGGACTGATATAGGAGCTACATTACCAGGAGTAGCTGAAAGACAGCATAATTGCAGAACAAAGGATACTTAATTAGTGGAACCATTAAAGACCATTAAAAAGAAGAGAGAATCATTAACACCTGTAGAATGGAAAGTTTAGAACAGAGGTGAGCAAAATATGGCCTGCGGGCTGGATCTGGCCTGCCAGGTGATTTCATCCAGCCCATGGGCAGGTGCCTATCAATTCACTGTTACCAGGTCTGGCCCCAGGCTGCCCCTGCTGTGCATGCATGGGACTGAGTCGTGCTTATTCCTGCAGGGTAATGCATGCTGCGCTCCTATCCCTTCCTGCAGGATGGCCCTGAACCTGGCCCCACAGGTAGGGCTGCGGGGCAGGGGAAGTGGCAGAGGCAAGGAGAGTGGTGGTGGTGGCAGGTGGGTGGAGGGAAGGGGAGGAGGCCGGGGGGACAGCAGGCGGGCGGGTGGGAAGGTGGGCAAGTGACAGGGAAAGGGCTGGCAGTGGTGGTGGTCAGGGATAGGGGAAGTGGTGGAGGTGGCAACAGCAGTGGTGGTGGACAGGCAGGTAGACGGGCAGTGGCAGTGGGCAGGTGTGAAGCAGCAGTTGGCTGGGAGCATGGGGCCTATGCTGGTGCCCTGGGATGGAGCCAGTGGGGACCCATGGCAGGGTGGCAGGAGCACAGAGCCTGGGCTGGTGGGAGTGCAGGATCCGCCTGGCTCCATCGCACAGGGCTCGCATGCAGTTCCCAAGTTATGCATGTGGGGGGAGCCCTGTACAATGGAGCTGGGGGCCTGGCCTTGCTCACTGCTACGTGCAGGTCATGGAGAATGGCGCAGAGCTCTGTACTATGGAGCTGGGCCAGCTCTCCCTGCTGCCCCAGCCAAGCCCCATGATCTGTATTGCCGGCTTCATTGCATGGGACTCCCCTGGGCAGCGTGGGGCTCAGGCATGTGGACCCCACACAATGGAGCCAGTAGCCTGGCCATGTGCAGTACTGGGGCTTGTCAGGAACATGTGCTGCCAGCAGGCTCCGTCTGCTGTTGCTGCTGGTAGCAGGGGCTGTGCGCAGTGGGTGTGATTTGTTTGTAGGTGGGGTGGGGCCACCCCCCCATACACATGCACCCATACCCCCATGAACACCCCACACTCCCCACATGCACCCCCAGCACCCCACATGCACCCTCCCCTTCCACATACCACATAACCCATCCACACACCCACAGCCTCCCACAAACCCCATACCCACTCACTCACAACCTCCCACAAACCCCACACTTACATCCAAACCCACATCCACCCCCACACCCCACATACAAATTCACAAACATACACCCACATCCCCCACAAACCCCATACCCACCCACACCCCCCACAATATACAAGAGTAAGACTTCCGCTCTTCCACCAAACTAGTGACGAAGAAGGATATCAAATTGGGTTGACATGATTTTGTTCACTAGCAGCCAAAATGGATTTGTTAAAACCATCCCTTAATCCACCAAATATTTACAAATAGACTGTTTATAATTTTCTTTAGTAACGTCCCAGATATTGAACTCAAGCAAATGGTCTTTAATTCCCTAAGTCCTCCCTTTTCTCCTTTTTAAAATTGGGTGCTATGTTAGCTCCTTCTGGTCTTCTGGGGCTTTACCTATTGCCCATGACTTCAGCACTCTGGGATGAATTTTGTCAAGCTCTGGCTGACTTAAATTTATTTATACTTGTCAAAGGCATTCTTAAGGTTTGGAGGAGATTGTAGGAAAGCTCACTTATAAAGTTACCACTCTAATGGCAGATGTAGGCATTTGTATCACATATCTATATCCAACAGCATAAATTACTTAAAATTAGTAATTTAGTTTCTTAGAAGATAGAAAAAATGTTTTATTGAGAGTCAGTAATTAATTAAGAATAATTGCATGACTTGGGAAAACATTATACTAAATAATTTGCTTACTCTTGAGAAACTTGCATGGGAGAGACTCACTCCCTACTCTTGTAGTTAAATAGGAGGAGCCATGCCAGATTGTTGTACTCAAAAAAGGCAGGGCAATTCCCCTTTGGAACACAGTCAGTCCAATCCCAAATCTCAAGGAATCAAGCAGAGCCCAAAGTTGTCTGCTTAGCAGCCCTGTTCCTCTGGACCATCTCCATGACTCCTTGTTGATCTTGGACTGCATGGCCACTTGGTTTCATTGGATTGGTGCTATGCAGGCACCCTCAATGGCCTCTGGAAATACCCAGGAGCGAGAACATCTCAGCTTGGAAAGTCCTGTTTTAATGCAATTACTCCTAGAGTTAGAAGAAACAGATTCCTTCTGTTATTTGCCTGCTGCCTTCAGGTTTGCTCCTTTTTATATAGGCCAGGTACAGAAATTACACATAAACTGGTATAAGTGATTGGAAACCAGTTCAAATCTGTAACACAACAGAAGTTCAGTGTGTACAAACTGTTTTCAAAATGGCTGAAACCAGTTTAAGATAAACCTGGATGCATGTAGTATCAGATTTAACTGATTTAGGTTAAATTGGTTTATTAAACTTCCATCCCAGATTCCCTCCAGATTTAAGTTAACTCACAGTCCCCCAGCATCCCTGGATGCCTGAGACCTCCCCCACGAGTGCCCCCCTTGCAGGGTGGGCAGATTAGCCGTGGCCTAAGCTGTCTGCTGTAGCTGAGAAGGGAGGCATGCTCTAACATCTTGCATGGCTTCTGGCCTGGGCCACTGCCGGCATGTAGCCGCATTTCTGAAATTACAAGTAAATGTTTGTTCATTTGCTTATGGATTCAATCTACAGATTTTAGACTAACCTGCAAAGATTGAATTGATTTAGCCTTGGGTTTTTTGTACTTAGCCATATGGATCCCTGATCTTGATAAGTGGCTCTGTGACACTTCCAGAGATAGTTGCTTTTCTCAAAAAAATTGAGTAGATCTTTTCAATTTGAGGGTCTCAGGAGAACGATTCAGTCCTCAGTATTATTTAGCTTAGTTATTACAATGCAATTTATTTGTTCCATTTTTGCTAGTTATTAAAATAAGTAATTGAATTACTAAGAGAAAATCAAACAATTTATATTAAATGTGAACCACTAAGCCATTCATTATGGGTAAAAATTATATTACCGTTCATCAAAACTTTAATAGCATGTTGTAGTTCATTTGTATGTCCTGACATGGACAGACCAGTCCTAACAATTGTCTTTGATGGTAGTTAAGGGAGACAGAGTGAAACAGCACACAGTCTAGGAACGATACCAATTCTTTTAATGTTATTACTGAATAACATAAGAAGTATCAGCACATGACAAGTTATTCAATGTGCATATGAATAAATGATTTCTGGATATGATGAACTCAGGCTAAAGTGTGATCATGTGCACATGTGCAAACACACATGTACGCACACAGATGGGAAGCCACATTTTTTAAATCTGCCATGAGATTATTTTACAGATGCATACACACAGAAAAATCTCAATAATTATAAAATGAGAAATATAGTCATGAAGCCAAATGGTGCAACTCCCATTACCTTAAGTCAAGGTTGAATTTGGTCCATGAAATTTACAAGAATGTAGAAAAGATTACTAGGCATTGACAAATCATTTTTGCAATTTTGGTGTTTTTGATGTAGGTCAAATATGGTAGATTAGTGTGTCTTTTTTCTTATTCAGACAGAGGTATGACTAGGTTCTAGAATATTTAAAGAGAAAAGCATACATGTCAGTAAAGATTATATAATACATAGAGCCCTTATTTTTTATACAGTGTCATATCTGTGACTGAGCTGAATGTAAACTGCAGAGAGGTCAAGAGAAGAGCATTGTCAGAGTGCATACTGTAGGAACATATGTTGCAGGTTTAGTTGGCAGTACGCTCAAGGGCACAAGAGCAGAAGAATGATATTTCAGAATGTTTCAAGTGCAGGTAAGAGGGGAGGAGAGTCTTCCTGATATGAAGCAGTACTATATCATTTCTTTTCTGAGAGCCTGAATTGATTAATTTGCCAGCAGTGCAAAAAAAAAGGATTTGAAACAGAGCACTATTTAAGAAAATACTTGAAAATCATCTCCATTTTGGTGCAGTCTGGTAGATGCTGAGGCAGCCCCTCCCTCCCACTTCTCTCCAGAAATATTTTTATGGTGCATTGATACAGCATCTTCAGTAGGGATCATTTAACAGTATCCAGAGAAGGAGATTAATTTTAGCAGAGGAAAGAAAATCCCCCTTCAGTCTCTACATTCAGTTTTGGCTAAATTGTAGCATGAACTAATAGCTCTGCATAAGAGAGGTGCAGAGCTGTGCCAGCCCCAGGGAACACAGTAATGGGAAGCTCAGCTACTGTGCGACTCCAAACTCAGTCTGTCCAACTGACCTTGTATGTGGGCAGGATGAGATGTACTTCACACCCTTGCTTCACCTCCAGCTTGTCTTGACTCAGCAGCCCTGAGAAGATGTACTCCCAGAATTTAATCAATCAACAACCATTGATTTAATGGTCAAAGATTAGGCTGTCTGTGCGAGTATTCTCACTGTGCTTGACCTACGCATAGGGGGCTCTACTTACACGCTTTAGCTTTCCTTCCCTTTACTTTCCCCAGCAGAAATTGGGTACAAGCTGTGCCTTATGCATGTGCATGTGTCTGCCTTTCTTTCTGTTATACATGGAGGATCATTCTTTGTAACAAGAAAAATACTTTGTGTCTAAACTTGCCTGTCTTGTGTGTTTTTAGAGAGTGGATGGGGAAAAGGGGCAAGTTCTGCATCATATATGCAAAATTCCAACTGGTTCTCAGAATACTCCAGTGCTGGGGGCAGGGAGATTCTTTGTAAGGGAAATAAAAAATACTCGTTTTAATTTGGTCAAATAATAGTTAACTCAGAAAATTACAGCAGAGGTATTTCCAAGGCACAGCAGATGTGCTGCAGCAAGCAAAGATGCTAGCTGAATTTTTTTTTAAGTTATAAGTGAGTATTTATTTTTAAGCATTCTGTTTTGTTGCCATTTGACTTCAACTCATTTAATCAGCTTTACATAAAAATTTAAATGTGGTTGGTTATAATTTTTAAAATAAGAAAGTGCTAGTCCTGGTCTGATCCATAACATAAAGGGGCACAAAGGGAGTGGCAGTATTAGAATCCTACCTGTATTATATCCTATGAAAACAATGACCAAATTCTCCCTGGGTGTATCTACACATGCAATTAGTGAGATGCAATAAACTCCGCTGCAGTTTGCACTGGAGTTAGCTGTTCTCAGGAACAGCATTTTCACAAGTGCCTGAGACTGCATCATTTAGAGCTGAGATGCAGCATCCCTGGGCTGGCAGGGAGCCTGGGGGAGACAGTCCTTCACTCCAGGTTGGGCAGTGGAAGGGCTGGCTGGAGGAAAAGGGTGCTAAAGTGCAGGGGTGGGCAGTAGGCAGCCCCTGAACTTTAGCACCTTCACCACCATCTACATGAGCATTTCGGTTGAGTTAGTTAATAGGCCTGTGTGAATAGGGAAGTATTCGAGTTGGATTCAGATTCAGCCAATTCGCAGACAGTGATTCAATTGGGAGATTCCGATCACTGCCCCAAATTGAATCAGCCATATTGGCTTCAGAAGTTTCGGCGCTGATTCAGAGAGATTCAGTGATTCGGCCACAGACTATAATGGGGAATCACTGAAATACCTATAACTTTGTCATTTTGGGGCAGATTTGGATAAAAACAGCAGGGATGGTTGCCCCTTCTGAGGGCAGAAGCCTGCCATGTTTCAAGGAGATAGGTGCAGGGGTTTCTGGGAAACTGCACCTCAAGCTTCTGAAAGCAAAACTCGTGACTTTGTGTGTGTGTTAAGGCACAGTGGGATGAAAATAGCAGGAATGTTAGCCTGTAATAGGGTGCCTTCCCAGTGCTGGTTAGATCTGTCTGCCCACCTGTTTCTGGGCTAGCTACCTGCCCCTCTTTTGCTCAGGCAGAAACAGCTCACAAAAAGCACAGAATGCCTGCAGACAGAGGCTTATATGCTGTTTTTACATCCCTCCCCCAGAGCACTTCGATTGGAAGGGGACTCAGGGAAAGATTACAGTCGCTGGCCAACTACAGATGTCAGTCTTTCCCCCCCAGTCCCCTCCCTCTTCTCAGTTTCTGTTCCCCTGCAAGACTGCCTTCCAAATCGCCGAATATCTGAATCTTTTTCCAAATTTTTTCTGAATCTATTAGGATTTTTTTTTGCCTCCCAATTTGATTTGGATTCAGTGATTTGGCCTCTGAATCAGGCCAAAACTTCTCTGAATCAAATCAGCGACCAAAGCTTCACACACCCCTATTAATTAATCTATTGTTCCTTAAAACCAGCACTCATGTAGATAGTGATGCTTTACTGTGGAGCTAATTAGTCACTCCAGGGCTGCCTGCTCCCCCATCTCCGCATGCAGTGGAGCCCCCATCCTGAAGCACCCTGCACCCAGCCAGCTACTCCCTGCCTGGCTGGGGCACAGTGTGCCTCGAGATGGTGGAGCAGGCAGCCTTGGGCTGACTGCTCCCTGTTTTTGCAGACTTCACTTCAGAGCCCCTGCACTGAGGAACGTGCAGCCTCCACTCAGAGGCACACTACGCCCCAGTCAGCCACAGAGCAGCTGGCTGGGGTGCGGTGTGCTTCAGCATGGGGGCTCTGCAGTGAAGCCCCCACACTAAGGTATGCAGAGGCAGAGGAACAGCAACCCAAGGCTGCCTGCTCCCCGGACTCTGCATTTGTCCTGGCGCTTATTAATTTGGCATGAGTTGTGCCATTTTTTTTCCAGGATTTTTTTTTTTGCTATTGGGAAATCCCAGTAGCAAATTTTGCCCTGGCACTACAAATGAGCAGCACCGCACACTGCTTAATGTGTAACTTGTGCAGTTTGTGGTGCTGCAAAGAGGTGTGCAATGCCACAAACCACACATGCCTGCACGTCTGGATCCAGCCATTGACTTCACTGAGATCAGTGGCTCACCCATAGGATTAGCTGATGTCAATTTTGCTGACTTTATTGGAAGAAGTTATTCCTTGCTAACATCAGTGCTTACATCAGACTTTATAATATATTATAGAATGATACTAAAAAATGTTCCTCTGTTACCAGCAGTGACTATTGCTTTAGAGAAAGGTTTTAACCTTCTTAGTGTTTATTTGGCTCAGTATACTGCAGACATTATTAGTCTATCACAATAGGACTTTCTGGGTCTGGGCAGAGTCTAGCCATAGTTCCTAGCTCACAATCTTCTTTAAGTCTTCCTAGGGCTTTTCTATACCTTGAAACCAGTGCCACAGATTTCCCATGCCCCTTAGCCATCACTTTGTAGAAACTAGATTTCTAGTCCAGCACATTTGGAAACAATATATCAGAAAAGCGAAGAACACGGACTTGGAATAGGAATTTCTTAAACATAATCACTTCTCTCTCAAATATATTTGAAAGTCCTAGATCTTTGAAAACAATGGTGATTGTGGCATGTGGAAGTGCTTAGCCCTCTCTTAAATAGCATCTCTCCTCAGTGCAGGGGCGACATGTAGGGTGTGCACATGGGTGCATGTGCACCCCCTGATCGTGGCAGTACACCCCCTACAAAATGGCGCAGCATGTGCAGGCGGTCTGTGATCACTGCTGGCTGCCACTGACGCTGCTGGCAGCATCTGCAGGTGTTTGCTGACCCCTGGTTGATGCTCGCCACTGCCCCCCTCCCCCCCCTCCCCGCTGCTGACAGTGGTGTCTGCAGGTGGTTGCTGACCCACGGTTGGTGCTCGACCCCGCCTCCCCCCCTCCACTGTTGACAGTGGTGTTTGTAGGAGCTCCTGCTTACTGTGACTGTGCTCTCACCACCGCCATGCCCCCCAGCCTCCAGGGGCATGCATCATTCATGCCTCAGGGCACTCCTGGGATTCTTAAGCCTTGTTCTTCTTCCACGATCATGTTTTTAGCATCCACATAGTAATTGTTAACTCAAAATTATTGTTTTGATGATTTCTCTATAGTAGTCCTTTAGCAAGGTACTGTATGCCTTTCCTGTGCATTGTCACTGTCTAGAATGTAATGGTACAAACTTTGTATCAACATTTGATATACAGACATAATTCATCCCAGCATAGTCATTAAGGAATAATCTAACCAGACAGGAAATATTTTGTTAATCTCAGATGATTAGTAATTGTCTTGAAATAAGGCTTTTTAAACATATTTTTAATAGACAAGAGGGAATCGTATTGGAAGAAAGTGGAATGAAATAAAGATGTGTCTCTCTGTTTCTTATTTTCTATGCAATTGTAGGCATGCAGGAGGCCTCTAAGAAACTTACTGAGTCCCTTCATGAAGTATATGAGCCAGAGTGGTATGGCCGGGAAGATGTGAAAATGATCGGAGAGGTAAGAATATGGAAAGAAAGGAAGCGTCAGGGTACAAGGCATCTTATATGCACATTTTCATGTTTATATGCACTTTGTTTCTTCAGTCAAATGTTCTGTATCACTAGATATGGTAATCCCTTAGGCTAGGGACAGAAATTACACATAAACTGGCATAACTGGTAGAAAATTGGTTCAAATCTGGAAGACAACAGAAGTTCAGTGCACATAAACCACTTTGAAAATGGCTGAAACTGGTTTAAGATAAACCTGGGTGGATGCAGTATCAGACTTAACTGATTAGGTTAAATTGGTTTATGGGACTTCTGTTCCAGATCCTCTCTAGATTCAAGTCAACTCAGAGTCCTCCAGCATCCCAAACACCCCATTGCAGGGTGGGCAGGCCAGCTGAGCAGGGAGGCATGCTGTAACACCCCTGGCTTTTGGCCTGGGCCACTGCAAGCATGTAGCTGCATTTCCAGAATCAAAAGTGAATGTCTGTTCATTTGCTTATGGATTCAATCTACACAGCTTAGACTAACCTGCAAAGATTAAATTGATTCAGCCTTGGGCTTTTTGACTGTCTGTACTTTGCCATAGTGTTTTATTATAATTGTAGGGCCAGCTAGAATAGAAAGAATATGTGAAGGCATACAAATTCTTCTTTAACTAGAAACAAATCTTTTGCACATTGATGGAAGTCTGGAATAACTTCACAGTCTTCAGTAGAGTGGAACATGATCTTTTATATTTCGGCTTTTTCTTGTAGGGTGGTTTTTATTCTGTTTCAGTCTTTAGAGTGTAATAAATAGTAGGGACCAAATTTAGATCTAGTGTAAATAATATAAAATCCTATGGATGTCTCTGGGCAGATTTATTACTGATGACAACAGGGTGTAACTTTTTACTGATGCAGCTTGTACTTATCTGGCATTCAGTGTGGGAGGAATTGCAGGAAAAGCAAATAAAAGGAGCCTGTAAGATATAGCACCCTAATCAGATGTCCTTGTTGATTGCTTTTCCTGCAGTTCTCTTTCCCTCCTTCCTCTCTGCAAATGGTAACTTACATGTGCTGAATGCCAAATCAGTGTAACTGACTGCTTTACCACCTATGCCCACTAAATTTGTTGTTTGGATTTACATCCCAATGGAGTAATTCCTCTTGCATCAGATTTAGATTGATATAAACGATAATGGCCAAAATCTGAGAACAGTCTTTGCTCTCTATTCCACATTTGGAAAATCTTACATGTTACCACTTTTATGAATATTGTTTCAAGCAGAGTAATATGTGAAACGTTTGTGCCATGTAGCCATTTTCATTGTAATCTGAGCTTTAGATGTCATGTCATATATTTATGAATAGCTGAAAGTATAGTTCACAAGAATGAGAAGTTCACCATATTTACTCATATATAAGATGACCCACCATAATTAGGTTCTTTATATAGAAAATATATAAATGTGTTAAAGATGTCCAGATATAGAATCTAATTATTGGAGTTTTGTCTTCAATTTGTTGCCTTCTCACTTCTAGAGCAGGGAAACTGTATCTGGGGGTTGGGTGATCCCCATGCCCTCTGCCCTCCCAACTTCTTCCCTCTGCAGCCCTTTTCTGCTCTCCTCCTCCCCCCTTACTGTCAGACTCTGCTCTCACTGAGGACATGAAAGTGAGGAGCAAAATTGAAAACACTGACTTTGAAAAACATGCCTGTAGTAATTTGCATATAGGCTTAATTCATCCAAAATTGATTTGTTATTACCTTTTGTTGAAACTGCTGCAAATTTTAGCACAGGTATTCCATAAACATACTTTTAAGGAGAACTTTTCTACCTACTTATGCATAGTACAAACTTTTGTTTTGCAGAAACAATAAAAAATTATAATAAAAAAAATATGTGTGTGTGTGTGTGTAATGTCAAGTGACGACTGTGGTTCACTTGGCAGACCAAAGGATACTTTGACAGTTGTTACCAAATTTGCCCATTACTTTGTGGTGTGCTCATTTATTAGGGATAGTTTCTAGGGTCTTGGTGATTCTGTCAATGTGCTGCTTGTGTTACTATACGGAGCTGTATCTCTCCCTTCTGCAAGCCCTCACCCCCAGTGGAGCTATCTTGCAGAACTCGGTCTCAATGGGACTGGGTTCCTCCAGTCACCAAATCAGTCATACACACAAACACACACAAATTAACGTGACACGCCTGACCTGGCCAGGCTGATCAGCATGGACAGGCTGACACCCTCATATGCCAAGAATCAGTTCATAAGAGCAACAATAAAATGCAGTCAGCCACAAGCACACAGGTGAACAGAATCCCTCTGAATCTGGCTGGGTGTCCAGCTGACACCCTCATGGGCCAGCATTCAGTTCATAAGGGCACGTCTGAGTCAAACTGGGTCAATCAGCCTTTACAAGCTGATCCCCTTATGTGTTTCAAACTCAGCACGTCCCAATCTTTGGCCTCTTGATGAGCAGACCCCACAATATTTTTGGGCTTCACAGGGATCTTTAGCTTAGGTAAAAGTAGCGTTGCTGCAGAGCACAGGAGGAAAGAGAAGCAGAGAAGGAAAAATATACCCAATTACTACCAGTTTGACTATAAAAGTTATTTATTGCTAAGCATATGAAATATATAATGGTACTAATAATAATAGACATGCAAAAGAAAAACAAACACAAACAATTACAATACTACCCTGGTTTCACTAAGTATTTGGGGAAACTTAGCTCAAGCTTAACTGATACAGTTCAGGTTCAGACGTTTATGCCTAGAGAGAAAAGAGAGAGAGAGCGCGCTGGGATCTCACCAGTCCACGGTACTCAGGCTGCAAAACTGACAGGCACAGTCCTTGAAGGGAGATGATCTGTTCTTCCAGCATCCCAAGAACAACAGGGGATGGTGTCAGCACAGGAGTTTTTTCTTCTTTCTTTCTCTCCTTCTTCTTGAAGCACACACATTTTTTACAGATTTTTATACCCTCAGTTCAGCTGCTTCGAAGCATCCTTAATTGTGTAAATCATTGTCTTTTCTATTGACAAGGGGTTATCTGGTTTGGACCATCTCAGGAAACTGATTGATAGTCAGGAAACACATAAGATTAGGGAGTAACCAAATACTTGGGAGCCAGATTGAAATTCCTATGGATGGCAGATATACTGATGGGATATCTCATGGTTTCTTCAGAAACAATAGATAGCTTGCAGCATCAGGATTTTGGATTTTTACTTGTTGTGCACAAGCCTCAGCTTAGCATGACTTTTCCAGATTTTACTATAGTCTTTTAACAGACTTAAAGCAATTATTGGGGTGTTCATAAGCTTTTGTGGAGAGGACTTCCACCAGTCGTCTCGGGAAAAGTATGACAACACCTGTGATTAGGGCTCCAGCAGGCTGTATGCTGTGATGAACCCTTAACCATTGTTCAAATGTTGCCCATACCCCCTCTGACTCGGTCTTTTGCCTCAACATTCCCTAACCCGGCAACCAAGTTTTAGTCAATCAAGTTTAAATAGGCCTCCCATAGTGGGACCGGAGAATGTACGGCCCGAGATGCCTATTAAACTTAGAGGTGTGTGTGTGTCTGGGGGGGGAAAAGTCCTTAGTAAATCCAGATTAGAACTGGTCTGATAAATGCTGAGCTAGGTGTGTGAGAACATGGGTTGATTAACATTTGGAGCACAGATTGCCCATCATGCAGTGCTCCCCTGCTTCTCTGGTCCCAGAATTCACTGCAGTCTCTGCTTCAGGCTTTCTGTTCTCCATCTCTCATGTAAATGAATGGTCATCTGGTTCTATCTCAGATGCAAATGAGACCTAGGGCAGTTGGTTCACTCTTGTCGCCCTTATCTGGAGGGTCTTAGTGTGTCTCTCACTGCATCTTAATCAGTTTCGTTTAGGTAGAGGAGGGGAGGGAGGGGGGTGAGTCCTTTGTGAGTCAGACAGACTGCATCCTGTGCCAGGGTTGCCCAAGAACATACAGCTGAGTCGTAACACAGTTAAACTATTTTAGTCCCATTACACAGTTTGCACCCGCGCATCCATGCTTCCCTCACCATTCCAGTGCTTTCACTTCTTGTTCTCTCCAGAGGAATTGCATCTGAAAAATCTATGCTAGTTCCCTCCCCACCATATGAGGTCTGCCATTTCTTTCCTATTGTCCTCCTTTGTCTTTTTGTAGTACCAGTACATTTCACTCAGCCCCATTTTAATACAATCCTTGACTGGGTTCCGAGTGTCTGTTTATGAGCAGGTTCCTGGCTTTCCACAGGGAATATCTGAAGCAGGAGATGAACTGGTTAGAGCAAGCTGTCGGGGCCCCTTATTGTTTGGTCAAGTGCTCATAGAGGATCACTTCTCTGGTCAGCTTTCTGAAATCTGTCACCACCAGGAGTGCACAGACTTTCTTCCACACCTATTTGGCATATAGGAAGTCCCAGAAGAGGTGGTTGATTGTTTCTGCCAGCCAGTGGCAGGTCTGTCTCAGGCAGTTCGATGGACCTCTCTGCCTTACACTCTTTTTCCATGTCCATACGGGGAGTGCCCTATGGGCTGCCTGCCAGTTTAGGTCTCTATGCTCCTTCTGCAGGTCCTTGTGGAAGATTTGCTCCCACATGGCCTGGTAGCTGTCACCAGGTAGAAAATCTGCAGGTGATATGGTATCTCTTGCCCTTACCACCTCTGGTATCTTGCAGTTGTTCAATAGGGTTGCTCAAGTAGCATCGTGCAGCTTGTATTTCTTCCAGAAGCTTTTCAGGAACTCATAGAACCATGGGGACACCATGGTCCATGGGCTCCCATTGATTGTTCTGTAGACCTGCTACCTTCACAGTAGCTGCCCTGAAAAATACTTTGCAAAGCTGGCTGTTTTGGATTGCACCCGTGTTGCCAGTTTGCAAACCTGGCTCATGTACTTGGTCCAGAGGAAGAAAAGGACATCTGGCATTCCTCTGCCTCTAGACCATTTCACTTCATACAGCTTGGTCCTTACCACTTTCTCCCATGTGGAGTTCCAAAAAACCCTACTTATGGCTCTTTGGATTCTGTGAACAACTTGTTCTGAGGGGGCAAAGACTAGGGTGGTATGTAGAAATATCAGCCGTAGCACCACCTTCATCAGTGCCATGCACCTCCCATTGACAGGCAGCACAATTGCCATAGCCCCAGTTTCTGTCTGACTTTGGCCTCCATCTTTTCCCATGCCCTCTGCCTTGTCAGCTCTGGGTCAAACTCCATCCTGAGGATTTTTACCCCCTTGAAGGGGATAAAAACCCCCGGGTGCGACACATCCCTGAGCTTACCCAGGACTAGGCAGGTGCTTTTGCTCACATTGAGCTTGGCCCCTGCTGTTGCTCCATATACCTGGGTGTGTTGTAGTATTCTTTCCACTGACCCCTTGTCTCTGCATAAGATGTTCAACTATGCATGATATCAGTCCAAATCCAAAAGGCTCGTGATTTATTATATAGTTCATTGGACTGGGCCCCAGCAGAGTCCACAGTGTTTCAATCAATTGCTCACTCTGTATGTGTACTCCATATACTCCCCCACAAAGGATCCATGTCCTAATTAGCCCCTCCCCCGACTGGAACAAGGTGTTCTGTCACAAGTCCTAGGCTCTTCCAAAAATTTATAAGGAGATGAGGTGCAGGGCAACCTTGTCTAGCTCCACCTCATGGATTGTGGGGCCACACTAATCATACACAACAGGCTGAAAGAGAGGGCAACAGAGGGATTCTGGGTGAACTATTTGGTGGGGGCATTTGCTGATGTTTGCCAGACATTTAAGGCTGATGAAGAAACAAGAATCATTGGAAATAGGAAAGAAAGGAACAGTTCAGCTGTGGGAGTGAAGAAGAAGTTGAAAATATGTTCATTGTAGTGGCTCACCATGACTTGGAAAAGAGTCAGCACTGAGCAGGGACTGAGTGCAGTGGGTGTTACATGTATCTTATTCAAATGGGCTGCAGTAATCTATTCTTGTTTTAGGTTCCCATCAGCATCTGGGCCTCTTGTGGGCTAAGATCAAGTAGGTGAATTTAAATGGCATTGTGTAGTGGAGGGTGCACCCCTGTCTGATGCACTGTGGACAGGACACCTTATGAGTCTTGTAATTAGCTTCCCACTGGCCAGCTTCCAGTGGGAGGATCTTGGCTACATGCCTGCTTTATGGAAATGGGGGACTCCTCCCTAGCTTCCTCCTGTGGCCTTTGGTTAAGGGCAAGTGAGGCTTGGACAAATCCAAGCCATAAGCCTCTGGGCTTGGGCTTGGATATAGGATGCCTGCCAATGGATTTGGGGGTATCTGAAGCCCCAGTCTCAAAATTCTGGGGTGGAGGATACTTACCAGTTGTAGCACCACATATAGTGTTTGAACAATTGAGTGTTGCTCATTGAGAGGATTCAGAACTGATTTGCCTCATTTGACCTGGAATATGTAAAATTTGCCCCCCCCCAAAAAAAAAAAATTAAAAAAATCTCATGCTCTTGTGGTCTAAGGTTAAGTGGAGGCATCTGAATCTCAAGACCTCCAGGCTTGGGCCTGCACATAAGATGCTTGTCAATGGATTAGGGAGTATCTGAAGTCATTGGGGTGAGAGCCTGGGACAGAAGATGCGTGCTGGTTGTAGTGCCATACATGGTGTTTAGAATAATTGAGTTCTTCCTGCTCAGTCCATATGGTTTTTGGAATGATTGCATTGTGCCCAATCAATATGATTTAGAACTGATTTGGCTGATTTGACCTGGAACACAAAATGTATTAATAAAAAATTTTCAGTCTTTTTGCCAAGATCAAACATTTTTGGCACCAAGGGGACGGTTTCAGGGCTGGCTCTGGTATTCCTAGCGCTACCTTGTTATTGCAGTACCTCCAAACCCAGTACCAGTTCCATGTGGCAGGAACACCCTCCTGTTTTTCTTTTAAGGGTCAGAAAAAACCCAGGTTTCCATCAGCATGTTTGCCCAATAGAGCCAATGTGTTTTATAGTCATGTTCAGTGTTGGTTGAATTTAATCAGCTTCATAGTTTGTTTCCATTACTAAGCACATGCTGCTTTTGACAGCAGTTCAATGATAGACAATGTATTTAATGAGTTTTCCTTGTATGTGAATGTAAGATAAAGGGCTTTTAAAACCTCATCTTGTATTCGAGTAAACACGGTACCTATTCAGATAGATAGGTGATTATTGCTTAATTGTTCCATCTTGCATAACATTGATCTTTAATAGAAGTGATGATGGTTAGAAACACTTTTGAACAATGTTTTTCAGTTCTTTTAGCTTTTAAAAAACCTCCGAGGTTTTAATTTGTCTATAATTTCTCTAAAAATTATTTTCAGATGAAAATGTGCTACAATGACAGTTACTTGCCATGATCTACTTTGTTACTCTCTCTCCCCCACTGTGATTAAATATCATGTTAATAAATAATAGTTTTTAAAGCGTGATTAATGGATTGTAATAATTCAGTAGAGGCTGCAATTAGGATAGGAAATAAATACTGGCATAGCCTATTTACAATGAGTCTTACTATGGCACAGAATAATTAACATACAGTGGGTGCATCTACACATGCACTTTACTGTGGAGTTGACTAATTAGCTCCACAGTAAAGTGTCAGCATCTACACGTGCACCCATAATAGGGGGCAGTAAATTAATTAACTCAGCTCCACTGTAGCACTCTCATGCCCCAGCCAGCCCCAGTCACGGTCTGCAAGGGTGTTTCAGTACATGTAACTTCTCCATTGTAGGATAGTACTGTCTGGGAGAAATACTATCCTACAATGGAGAAGTTACATGTACTGAAACACACTTGCAGACTGTGACTGGGGCTGGCTGGGGCATGATAGTGCTACAGTGTGGGGGCTGCCTGTCAGGTAGCCTCACACTGAAGTACCCTCATGGTCCAGCCAGCCCCTCTGCAATATGTTGAGCAGGGGCAGAGCAGCCCTGGGCTGGCAGGCTGACCCCCAAGGCCTTTGCCCGCCAGGGCTGTGCTGCCTCAGCTCCATGTGCTGGAGTCCCAGGTGCATGTGTAAATGCTACACCCAGGTGCAAGAAACTCTGGTGTGAACTGTGCCAGAGTTTATTGCTACATGCTTATTGCACGTGTAGATTTTCTAGCCATACTGAGTACAGTATGGCTCTTTCTGGCCCTGGACAGAGGCTGCCCATGCCACTTGTGGCACATCTGACACAGGTTGGGCCACCCCTGCTCTACAGTATTCCCAGAGAGCTCAGCTGCATTAAAGCGGGCAGGAGAACTCAATTGTTTGTATTCCTCCAAGAGTGAATATAGGAGTGGGCTATTCTTCAGCCACATTAAATAACTAATGACCTTTTTGTCAGTTGATAGAGTAATGGTTCAGATTCTGAATCCAAGTAATCTAATAGATCCATTGAGTTCTGTGAGGTATGCTTGGCTATTAACCCTCAGATACTCTGGTTTGGTAATATTTGAGAAGCTAATGTGGGGAGTTGCATTTTCTGGAGTGGAAAGATGACCCCCCCATAAATTTAAATGTATTTAAAAATATAGGCCCACACAATTAAAACTACAGATCCCTCTATGAATTTTGTTTAATTTTGTTTTTAGTTGTATCTTGCTGCTTATTAAAGGAAGGTTCATTATGCATCCATAAGCTTGTATGGGAACTAAAATACCTTGATGACCAGCCTGCTTGAGCTAATAATCTTTGGTTCCATTATTTCCAAGGCTGCTCCTATTGTTATTTTGAAGACTTCAAAAATGGTGCATTTGATTACCTGACTAAAATCTATTTTACTGTAAATTGAAACTTGCATTGGAATGTGCATTCTTTATGAAAAAAATAAGATTTTAGAAAGATTACAGTTTGTCATATACATTAGTATTTCCCCTAAGTTTTGAGAGGAATTAAAGCAATTTTCATTTGTATTTCTCTGTATCTCATTTTTCTTTACAGAAATGTGATGAACTCTGGGAAGACTTTCATCAAAAGTTGGTGGATGGGTCATTGCTGACTCTGGATACATACCTGGGACAGTTTCCCGATATAAAAGTACAGTAATGCTTTACTATGGAGGGAAGATTTTAAAGCTTACCAATTACTTTTGTTTCATAAACAGAAGCAATATGAAATAAAGGGTATATAGGAAGGCACCACTCATGTGGCATATGAAACATCCTATTTTATAAGCAGGACCCATTCACAGATTGAACTGTTTTATTGAATGAACAAAACAAAGTATTTTGCCTTAGGAAGTCAAGGTAAATTAACCTTTTTAGTACAAACGTTTTAAAAAGGTTTTGCTTGCTCCTATAGATATGAGCAGGATAACTTCAGTGATGCTGGATCAAGCCCTTGAGCCATCAAGGAATTATAGAATAACTATTGTGATAAGAAGAGCTTTTCCATGCTCTTGTGGATGTTTAGAAGTCGCTGATTTTCTATCTCTGATTTGAAGCCATAAATGGCTTTTGTGGTTTCATCAGTCTCAGTGTCCATAGGGATTGCTGCTATACAGAGCAAAGGTCCTCTTCCATTAGACCATTTTAACCATATCTCCTCTGTAAGGATTTCATAATCACATGTCCCGTGTGTCTATGGGATATGGCTGTAACTCCCTTATAACAGAATTATCTATAGTCCTTTCCAGTTTACAGAAGAAGCTAGTATATACCAAGACAGTTTAGAGTTATGGATGTTCAAAGGTGGCCTAAAGCCCTGAATCTGCTCCTGGGAGATGCCAGGTTCTCATTAGGTACAGCCTAGGATTTGAAGGAAATTTTATGTGCAGTATGCATCATTAGAAAATCAGCAGCTTTCGAAGACCCACTTTTATTGTTATGTTAAATATTGAAAAATAACTATAATAGGTTAATAGGAAATCCCTTTGTATGATGGCAGTATTGAATGGATCAATTTTGTATCAAAGGAATCCTAGAGAGATTTGTGTTTGGAAATTTTTTAGGAATGTGAAAAATAATATAATTATTCATTAAATATATATACCACATGATGTAAAAGGAAAGACAATTAGTATCAACATTATAGATTAAAGAGTCAATTTGTGTTGCTGGAGATTTCTAGCAATACAGATCAAAATATATATAATCAAACTGATATCTAAGGTCCCAGTGGTTAGGCTAGATATACACAAAACCCTTGTCAAGTAATTAATTCTCAATAAATAGGCTCCTTATTAATCTCTTTCCCCAAACTCACTTTAACCATACAATATTACAGCAAATAAAGTTTTGATTGTAAAAGAAGAGTTGTTAGAAAGATTCAAAGACAAATCAAAGCAAAACTTACATCAAGGTTGCACCTATGATAACAGCTCTGAATTTTATTTTTGTAACTCTCTGCAGACTCGCATTGCAAAGCGAAGCAGAAAGCTAGTTGACTACGACAGTGCAAGACATCACTTAGAAGCCTTGCAGAGCTCAAAGAAAAAAGATGAAAGCAGAATTACTAAGGTAATACATTACTTAAAAGTGATACTGGCAGAAGTCAGCTTGAGTTTGGCTAAAATTCACTTTTGTGCAAAGCTTTTATTCAAGGTCTATTCCAATGATCCCCAAAGGGTGTGCTACAGCACACTAGTGTGCCAATGAGAGCAATGGAAGTTTGCCACAAGATCCCCCTGTGTGAGGAGGTAAATGCTCTCCTCCCTTGTCTGGCACCCTATCCTGCACCTGCCCCAGCTGCTGGTGCCTTCCCCTACCACTCCCCAGTCAACACCTATGTTGCCCCAGCCTCCCCCCTTCCCTCCCTCCTGGGGTCCCAGCAGCACACTCCGCTGCAAGTGGGCAGGCAGGCAGACATACAGGCAGAGCCACGCTTTGCAGGCCAGCTCGTCCCCTCTGCTTCTCCCACCCTGTAGGTATATTTATAGTTATAAATATTAATTTATAAATTTATAACTATAAATATAACTTTTCAGATGTAATATTTATATGTAATATGCTCCTTTGGGGACTGCCACTGCTGCCTTTCCCCAACCCCTTCCCAGGGAGCCCACGTGCTGCCTCTGCCCCTCTCACCCATAGAGTCCCAGCAGCACACACTGCTGCAGGCATGCAGGCAGACAGACATACAGATGGAGCCTGTATGCATGCGTGTGTGTGTGTGTGTGTGTACACACACACACACTCATATACATAATAGGTCATTAATATAATTAATTATAATATATGTGAAAGTGGAGAGTGAAATGTATAATATAATATTGTAAGATTTGTATTACAATATACTGAAATATTAATTTATACATGTATAAACATAAATATAATTTTTCATGTGTCAGAGTGAAATATGTCACCAATTTTAATCCAGAAAAAGAAGTGTCCCAGGTATCAAACGTTTAGGAAACACTCATCTGTTCTATACCATTAAAGGAAACAGAATTAGTCATGGATTTAAATTTAATCAAATGCTAACTATTTGGGTGGATTATGGTCAGATTGTTTCTTGAGATGAGGGCCCATTTAAGCCCTAATTTACAGTTTTGACTGGAATATACACATCTGGGGCTGACCTGTGGTACAAGGTGGAATTTGATCTTTTATGAGATTGAAGATTACCTCTGGGAGATCTGCCGTAACCCCTACTCATGTGCGTAATCTCACTGAATGAATAGGATCACTAACGTGAATGAGGTTTTCGTAGGATCATGCCCCAGAATTTTATCTGTCACAGAGTGTAAACTATACAACTATAAGTTAATGACATTACTGAGTGAGTTTTCTATAGACTTGTCTTGTTTTCAGTTTTGTTACAAATTTGGCACTCAATCTGTATTCGTCAGAAGATTTAATTTAGTCTTGAACCTTTGAAGCAGGCTCCAAAGGTTTAACATTTTTCATTAAATCTATGGGGAACTCATGCCTTTTCACATTTTGGCAGAAGACAGGGCTGAGTTTGCACCTTATGAACTAACTAAAGTTTTAGTTATAAATTTATAAAATTTAATTTTAGTAATAATCTAGTTATAGAGGGGATGGAGAAGAGCTACATTTTAATTATTCTGTGAGGTGCAAATCTACCCTGCCTTCTGCCTGACTTCAGATTAACATGGCTAACTATCTCTCTTTTCACATTTTGAAACAACAAATGGAATTTTACTTCCAGTCTGGGGCATTTACTTTACTGGAACCAGAAATACTCAGGTATACTATTTGCTAGATCCCTTGCAAACTGAAACAACTGCATTTGCACAGAAGCCTGAAGTACTTTTATTAATAAAAACAAGATTGCCCCCGTTTCATTGTATTTTGGCATGACTATAAAAGTTCACCTGTGTTGTTGTGATGTAGGCAGAGGAAGAGTTTCAAAAAGCACAGAAAGTGTTTGAAGATTTTAACTCTGATTTACAAGAGGAGCTGCCATCTTTATGGTCAAGGTAAGCCAAAGGATGTGTGCATCTAACTTATAGAATTTGTAAAGTCTATTAAGAGAATGAGGCACCAAACACCTACTGGCTGAGGGGTGCTCCAGGTTCCCGCCCTGCACCTTGCCTACGGTGGCTCTGGCTTCATTGTGGCTCTGACAGCATGGAGGACAAAGAAGAGGCAGCAGCATGAGGTGCACAAGCAGCAGCTGGTGATATGCTGTTGGTGAGAGAGAGGTCACCTCCTTATTTTGCTGCTAAAAACTGGTGTTTAAGTGGCCACTCAACATGTATGTTGGCAACAAGAAAAAGGTGACATCTCTCCCAGCAGCAGTGAACCTCAGTCCACTGCCCCGTACCATGTGCTGCTGTTGTCCAGGGCACAGTGCTGGCCAGTTACACCTCTGCTTATGATACTGTAGTTATTACAGTATCTGAGAACCTTTCAGTCTTCATCCTCATGAATTTCCTTTGAGGTTCAGAAGTAATATTATCTCCATTTTGTGAGTTGTCCATGGTCACGGAGAAATCTCTGGCAGAACGTAGAACTGAACATTCTCAACCTCTTGTGGCTAGCCCTGTTGCCCAAAGATTTCCTGAAAGCTCTCCTAACCTTTCCAAAAAAAATCCAAACTGGTTTTTATGCCAACCTTTAGTCCTTTGCCACTCCCCATCAGTGTAAAAATGGCCAAAATTTTGATAAGCTAATATGAAGTACAAAGTAACCATGTATCTCTGAAAACTGAGAATTAGTTTCTCTACTTGCCAGACTAATAAAAAAATGTATTATCCTGTCTTTTATGAACTATAGTAAAGTTGACATGTTATGATGCATTAATTTGTTCATAAGAAAAGACTTTCACAAGTTTATAATAAATGTATGACAATTCTTTTCTGCAAACCTCCTGTAAAGTAAAATATCAACAAAAGTGTAAGTAATGAATAATAATATTTACCTATAACTGCTTCCACCTATACTCTTTTTATGTTAGTACTTTGTATAGTTTGAGTCCCACATTGGATGTAGGGTATAGAGGTTTTATATGATCCAGGATCATATGCATTGAAGATGGGTAATCACAAATAAAAGTGTTTGGAAGACTTCCAGTATAAGAGATCTTGTTTTCATTCAGATGGCATTGTTTCTTGTGTTGCAAGTTAGTTTAAAAAGAACCAGAAAAGGGTGTATGGTTGTGACTTGTAGTGAACAAAACTGATAGAAATAGAGAATATAGAGAAATAGTTGTCTCATCTGAGTGCTACATTCTTTGATGCTACATTCTTTCAAGTGACACTTGAAAAAAAGTGTTTTGGTTCATCAGAGCTGCCTTTTGTTTCCTATTGCTCTCTAAATTAATTCATTTTAAAAGTGAAATCAATAGGGATTTTCCTATTGATGCTGTTAGTCCTATCAGCTAAGAAGTCTCATGTATCTTCAGTATATTTGTTTTATGGGATGGGGAAGGAAAAAAAAAACCTGTTTGAATGGTTTGGAGTACGTGTCTTTTTTATTACAATATGTTCCCTTCTAACTGAAGTGGTTGATAGAATTTCATTGTATAGTTGAGCCTGCAGACACGGTTCAGAAAGCACATTCATTCAGAGTCCTATTTTTAGGTCTGTATAGCTTTACAGAGAAATTGGGCTGAAATTTCTCAGGCTTGTCCTCAGCCCAGAGTTGATGGTTTGCTTTGTTATTGTTTTTTGTTTTATTGGTTAAAATTTGTTGAAATTGCATGTAGAATTTCTTAGTGGAGGCAGGAGAGAGGAGAATTGGAAATGATGGAAAACTCAGAACAGTTTCAAAATGTGCTTATACACATGAAGTACAAATATTTGCTCTACTAAACTTTGCAAATATTTGCATGCATCTGCAAATGTGTATTTTATATTTAAATGTACTTTCTTTTACATATATATGTATATTTTGCAGCCACAATTTATGTATCTTCTTTGTTTTAAAACATGCTACTAATGATCAAAGGTTTTAACTTCACAACAAATCTGGGTGATTATTTTTTTTTTTAGGCAAATGCTAAAATAATAAAATATGGTTTCAATCATCTCAAACTGTTTCTGAATTCAGGTTGAGTTAACCAGAACTTTTCAGGTGGGGGTGGAAAATCAGGATTAGATTAATAAAACTGTTTAGAAGGTCCAGTTTTGCACTTTGGCCCCAGGCTGGACAGACCGTACTCACTTATCTTACAGACATGGTGCATGCGGCAACCCAGGCACATGTAAGAGAGGAAGGAGCATGATTAGTTGCTCTGTGGGTGTGGAAAATGTAAAGTCTGATCACTAGTAGGAAACATGAGAAGATGGAGCATGTTTATTTGCTGTGTGGAGATGGCATATGTACATTTTTTACAACCATATGAGCTGTGAGAGATTGAACTAGTGTTCAGTGAGGGTGGAGCTGCTAAAATGAGAGATGTCTGCTCAGCATATTAAACCAGATTTTTTTTAGAGACTTATAATTTGGTTCCATTCAGCCAGATTGTCATGATGATAGCCAAGGGCATATCCTGGACACAGAGCCTACCAAACGTAATGTCCTTGCCACAAATCATGGGAGTACTAACACTTTTCCAAAAGAAATTAACAGATTATTTTCACATGGGCAACATGCAACCTCAGTAGTAAACAGGAGTGATAATTCTGCCTACGTTCTCAGGTTCATTAATGCCCCTATATATTTGTCTGGGATGTAAAAGGCCAATAAAGAAGATGGATATGGAATTCATACTAATATAAGCCCCTATTATGCCATCAGATGTTAGTTTAAATGAACATCAGGGCCACATTCATCCATCAGTCTACTTCTGTACTTTAGAGTTAAATAGATATGGCACGTTTAATTTTATTAAGTACTTCTGTTTGGAAAAGTTAAAAGCAACTGAAAGCAGGGTCTTTGCTGGAGAAGTATCTTGTGAACTTGATAGGCAATAGTATTAGTCCCACCTATAATAAAGTCTTAAGATGACTGATTTACTATGGAAACAATAACTTTATAAATACAAAGTAAAATTTTCCTTTTATATACATGCCTCAACTATATCAGGGTGTTCATATAGTATTTTAAACTGTGTTATAATTTTAATCTTGATATAAGGCTATAATGTATAATGTGTGCTTACAATTCATTTCACAACAGTCCACAGGTATTCTTTCTCATAGGAGTGCTTTCCATGCACAATGATAATATGATGATGGGGATTGTACTTTACATAATAGACACTGTTTCAGTTTGGCTTATTACTACAACTCTGAAAAATATATATATATAAAAAAAAAAAACTCTGAAAAAAAAATGTATATCTTTGCCATCCCATGGCCCTAAGCCTTTTCCTACTAAAACAAGTTGGAAAATTTTAATTGAAAGTGTTTTTCATCAGAAAAGGCTATTTTGATAAATTTGCATTCTTTAATGAAACTGTATCGACTGTTATGTGTCTTGTGAGACTGAAGAAAAATGAGAACTAAATTTCACTTAAGAATATGAAAAAGTTTCTATTTTTGTTTAATTTTATGGATCTGTTTTTCATTTTTATTATTTTTTTAATTTATAACATGTCCATAGCAGTTTAGTACTGTCACTATCATAATATTCATAACTAATCTTAACATGTCAAAATATGACAAAAGTTGAAATATCCTATTTTACTATTTTAATTTTAAAATCACTAAGGACAGATGCTACATATTGATGAGTTAAACTCCTTATCACCTTTCCCTACCACCTGCTGCTCATGCACCAGGCCACGGCTCTACCCTGTCACCATGGTCCAGCTGCCACTGTTGCTCCCTGCAGGCCATGGCTCTACCTTGGAGAGGAGGTGGGGTGGTGGGCAGTGTCACCTGTGCCTTCCTACCCCCTGACATGTCATCTATGCCATCCCTCCTCCCTCCTGCCCCATAGATGCACCTATGGGGAGCTGTAGGAGCTGCTCTCCATGCTGCCTGGTTGTCACATCCATGTGTGCACATGCACATACATGGGGCACCCCCTATCTGATCACTGTTCTCCCATTTCCCCAGCCCCAAGCAGTCCTTGCAGGCTGGAACTCTACCAGCCTGCAAGGGAAAACCCGTGGTTTCTCATGTTTTTCTCCTTTAAAGGAGACTCTATTTTTAAAGTTTCTTGATCCATTTTTTAAAGTTTGTTCATGACCCTTCCATATATTGTTATGACCCACTTTTGGATCACAACCCACAGGTTGAAAAACAGTGCTTTAAACTATACATCCTTTTTCAGACGTGTCAAAAAAACGTGATGGATATGCCAAGTCTGTAGAATGTATTTCTCTTCTCTTCTATTTAAAATAGGCAGCACAGTTTAGGTGGCTAGCATGGTCAAGAGACCATTAATTGGGGATTTGGGAAAACTGGTTTCTATTTCAGGCTCTGCCACTGACCTAGCATGAGACTAAGGGCAAATCACTTTTAAGTACTTCTCTTTTCTCCTCCCACCTGTCAGTCTGTCTTACTTAATTAGATTGTGAAACTGCTTGGGAATGTCATTCAATTCATTTGGAATTTTGTCTAGCACAAAATATACCTGTCTCACAACTGTTATTATTGTAATACAATACATGTAAATAACAATAATTCTGGAATGCTAACACTGCAATAGTCTCCTTAAAATGAATGCTTCTCATTTTATATTGATCCTTATTGCATTTGAGCCAGTAATAATATTTTTGGGACAGTATTCTCCTGAAATAAATGGGATCACATTTGGAATACAGTAATCCTTAACATTGAAAAGTAAAGCAAAATCTTGGCCCAGAGGTGTGTAATTTAAGAAATACTTTGGTCATCAGTAAAAGAGGATAACATTGTTTAATATTGTGCCAGTATTGTGAAAGAAATTAACATCTCTCCTTTTTTTCTCTGCACACTTTTTTGCCTTTTCTGTCATCCCTTCTTAGACGAGTTGGCTTCTATGTGAACACATTCAAAAATGTATCCAGCCTTGAAGCCAAATTTCACAAGGAAATAGCTCTGGTAAGTAAAATTGAATGTATTGTGTGAATGATATAGCAAAAGAATGTCCTAGTATAAAGCTGTAAAAAAATCTATTAGTAGTGTGTCTGAAAAGTTACTCTTACAGCCTTTGGATGCCTATACACGAGCACAGAGGCTGCTTCGATGTGCTGGAATTCCAGCAGGTTGGAACAAACCCAGTTAATTGAGTCTGCTGGAGTGTGGCAATTGCCATGCTCCAGCAGCCTCCTGAATCCCATGTATCAGCATCCCCACGCTTAAAAATGGCGCTGGGGGTGGTTGAGCTGAAGCTTGTCAAATGAGCTTTAGTTCAACTACCCCCACTGCTATTTTTTAAGCATGGGGATGCTGATACAGGAGATGTGGTGTTGCTTTAATTTAGAGTGGGTCTTGGACTCTCCTTAGTTAAAGCACCAGCCCCTGGAGCATGCGTAAAAGTGCCTTTTATCTCCTTTATAGTATAGTACAAATATTAGTTTTCATCACATATTTTTTGCATTTTTGGATTATAATTGAAATGCAATTTCAACATTCAGCTGGGTTTTTAAAAATTTTTAGAGTCTCCACATCTTCCCCCCCCCATATTATATTTTGAAATTATTATTTTGTATTTTGAAATTACTGTGTTTTGAAATTATTATTTGTACAGTAAGGTTGATAGGCATCAGTTGTTATTATTAGTGTAACATTGCATCATCCCCCTAAGCTCAAGAAGCAATGTTTATACCGCTCCCTTCAAGGTCTAGAAGTAAACTGCCAGTAATTTATCAGTACACCTATGATTCTCAGGCAAAATACAGTTACTTCAGAAATACCTTTATGAGTACAGGACCTAAAGGCTGATTTACACACCCAAATCAGTTAAATTAAAATAATATCCTACCATATTCCAAATAGAATTTACACGGTTCCCTACGTTTGTAGGCAGCCAGTTTTCTGAAGGTATAAATAGACGTAACCACTGCATCAAATGATACAAATATAAACTGCTGTGATGTAACTGTTATACTTGTAAACTCCAGTAGCAATACAGGTTAGTTAAATTGCTGTAATTGTAACCCTGAATAAAACAGGTTTAAAATTGGATCAGTATACCAACAGGAACATTAAGACAAAACCTGATGTATGTTCCCAAGTGGTGAGCCCATCCCATCCCTCTTTTAAAGTTGCCAAAAATTATATTTGTCTGTAATGTGAAAGTGTCCACAAGAAGATCTATTCTAATCTCCCTTGTAGAATATAGTCATAAAATAACCTATAATAAGACTCTATAACCTGCAACAGCTAACATGTAGGAGGGACAAGGGCACTGCCAAAGCCTTGGTACTGCAGTGGCAGAGAACTAATTAAGATATGCTCAGATAATCCCAGGAAGAGGATAAATGAGCAAACTAAAAGCACCACGCAGACCATGCCAGTCTTCTTCAGGGAAAAGTTCCTTTCTAACCCCAAATGTGATGATCAATTTGACCTTGACTCATGGGATACGCATTTGAGAGGTTTGTAGTACCTTTGGGACCACATTTGGAATAAAATAATCCTTAACATCGAAAAGAAAGCAAAATCTTGGCCCAGAGAAGTGTAATTTAAGAAATACTTTGGTCATCAGTAAAAGAGGATAACATTGTTTAATATTCTGCCAGTATCGTGAAAGAAATAACATCTCTCCTTTTTCTGTCTGCACAGTTTTTTGCCTTTTCTGTCATCCCTTCTTAGTCGAGTTGGCTTCTATGTGTACAATCTTTTAGTTAATAGTATAATCTTTTATCTAAAAGCAAGTTTATCAAACTTGTGTTTGTCTCCCTAGCTATGCCACAAATTGTATGAGGTGATGACCAAGTTGGGAGATCAGCATGCAGACAAGGCCTTCACTATCCAAGGAGCACCCAGGTGAGAAATCATTTATTAAAGTACAGTGAGCTGTCACTTTTCTATCAGTCAGCTACAGCACATGGACTAGTCAGCACTGTGAAATCAGCTGCAGATATTTAGGGACTTAACAGGGCAAATTAGGTGAATAAGGTCTACCTAGTATGAGTAAACAGTGCCAAAAGGCGCTTAGTTTTTTCCTCACTCCCTCTTCCTCCTCTTCCACTTCCTCTTCTTCCTCCCCCATTTCCTGCCTTCCCTCAACATTCAAGCCCAGTCTCAGCTGGTGTTATTGAAAACAGCTCCACTAAAAATACATGGCACCCATTTGCATTTGCTAACTATCTGGCCCTTACATTCTTATACACTGAGCTTAATAAAGCATTGCCACGTTTCATGTTTGTATTACAAGTCTTGAGACTACATGTTATGTCCCTGCCTCCCAATTGCTTTTGTCAGGAATGAGGGAGAAAAGAATTTCTGTACCTGCAAAATAATATCTGTTGGTTAATACAATCTGAGATAATTCTTTGCTATTTTATTTTTTAAAATCTTTTGGTTTTTGAGCTTTCTGGGTATCACAAAAGCTTTTTCCCCCAAAACATTATGTGGCTGTATGATTATTCTTACTACCCAAGTTAGAAAGCTTTTCATTATTACATTAAGATTTAGCATCAGGGTAAACCACTAACATCTTTGAGCCCATCTGTTTTGCCAAAGACTCATGTAAAGCTAACTGCAGAACACATGCTGAATTATTTTATGTTCCAACATGCATTGAATCTTGTATGAAATTCAGTCTAAAACCTTTGAGGAATCTATTTATTCATTTTGCTTAAAAAAACTTACTCTGGAACTCAGGAAGCAGTCTTTGCAGGATAATACAATGGGATAACAGCTAATGTTATTAATGTTATTACTGCACAAGGTAAAGATAGAACTATAATGAAATTTGACCTTTGTCCTTAGAGGGTGAGAGTTAAGGGGAGAAAATAATAATAATAAAAAAGTTTTAAAGTTGTGCATGTTAATGAATACTGGAGGTAACTAAAATAGATGGGAAGGAATGTCTTAATAACTGCTTATTCCTTTTTTTAAATATTTTCACAGAGAGAGGTGGTGAGTGTGAGCTAAAATATGTCCTTGCCAAAGAATAAATTTGCTGTGCTTTAGTATTAAGGCCATGATTGTGAGCTGGTCTCTTCAATCATGTAATGCTTTAGTTCTGTCTAAAGACATATAGGAATGGTCCTCCTCCTATTAAATGCAATGCTCATAGACTGGCATAGCTTCCAGGCTCTTTCATTATGGAATTTAAATTCTGTTTTCTTGAATGTAAGCTTCAGAAATATTTAGACACCAGAAATATCTCAGACCTTGTGGCAGGTTCTCACATGGTCTAAATAGCATATCTCTAGGGAAGACAATTGAGTTATGCTCATTTATGCCAGTTGAGGATCTAGCCCTATACTCTCACATAACCTTTGCTTCCTGATTATATTTCTTGTTGCTGCTGTTTTTATAACTTTCATTTTTTATTACTGTGCCTTTTAGGGAACTGAATATCCTAGGAGCTTTTTGCATAAAGCAAATTGATTAACAAACACTAATTTGTAGTGACATTTTACTGTCAAATTTGTACACGTGGAATTATTTAAAATACAGACTCTTTCAAAATTACATATTCTACACTTTTTCAAGATATAACTGAAGGTAAATTGGTACAGTAGAAGTTCTAGAAAGCAGAATGACTAGAAAATTAGACTTTCCTGTGACGCTATATCACTGATAGCTTGAATTAATTCACAATTTTAATTGTGCTTATTATATAAGGGACCAGATTCATCCCCATAATTCCATTGAAGTCAATGGAATTCCATCAAAGATGAACTTTGACTATTGTGTCAAAAAGATTATTGTTGGAGGTGACAAGCAAAACTGTACATTTCTCAATGGGTTCTGAAATGCATCTCCAGGTGCATAGTCATCAAGCCTCATGATTATATACAAAGATATATAGTGTGTGTTACTTCGTGCTCTTCTAGCGACTCAGGTCCACTCCGCATTGCAAAAACACCATCACCGCCTGAGGAAGTCTCACCTCTTCCTAGTCCTACAGCTAGTCCTAATCATATGCTGGCACCTGTTTCATCACCAGCACCTGCCCGACCTAAATCACCTTCACAGGTAGGAATAAAGCTAACTGGGCTTAGGTGTTAGTTATTTAGATGTTGTTGATTTTTTTTTCTTTGAGTTCCACAGAAGCTACCATTGAGTGGGATTTAACAAGCAGGGGCTGCAAGAGAAAGGAGTTCTATATTAAGATGATGGCAGCGTGGAAAGGCTCCAAATCCATTACTTTCCCTGACTGTTCATTTCCATGTTGTAGGGGGTGGTGGAAAGTGACCATAATAGGGATGGAGGACCTGGAGCATAAATTGGTATTTTGTGAATCATAGATAAAGTGTAGAAACTACCCAGAAGCCCTGTAAAGTATTGTGTATTCAGCTCCATTCAGCACATGAATTATCATTTGAAAAATTATTTAAAGACGTCAATACAAAAAGAATAGTTGATTACATTCCATTTTTTATTTCTTGCACATGTACCATTATGCCATTAAAAAGTTAGTCAAGAATTGCCATTCTGCAATTATTTCTGAAATACTTATATCTAAAATATTACTGTTTTCCTTTTTGCTTGGAAAAGGAGATAAATATGGAAACTCAAATATATTTGTGGCAGTTATTGGTAAAACACATATTAGACCTGTTTTTTTCTGTTATATCAGTTTTACAACAGAGCAAGAAGTTTGACCTTTAGTGGGGTTACTTGTGTTCTTACCAGTGTGAGATACAAATGAGTCTCACTAATGACAACTTAATTAGCGCAAGAATTGTGTATACTTTACAGATATATCTAAAATAGAGTTTCTGTGTTGGGCAGGAAATTAATTTCAACAAATAGGAAATAATGAATAACCTTATGATTTATTTTTAAAACATCATAAAACTACAGTATTAAGTGGTCTAAAATGCTAAAGCAAAAAAAAACCCCTGTAATATTAGAGTGCATGGGGCAAAGCATAGAGTAATTTGTACTTTCCATATTGGGAGCAGTTCAGAGTTCATTGCCATTGTCTATTTGTGTGTGTTGCACAGAGGGGCACTGTTTGCCTCTGTCCTCCATGCTGTTTCCAACACTTTAGAGCTAAATGCTCAGCTGACATACCTCAGTGTAGTCCTACTGACATCAATAGAAGTGCATTCGTTTATAGCACATGAGGATTTTATGCTTGGTTTTAGTATCTCTTGTAAATGAAAAAATACTGATATGTTAGGCATTATTCCAAACTATGGCTTTATTGTGCGAATTGTGCTCATGAAATCAGTGGGAGTTAAGCATGTAAATAGGAATTGGTAGTCTAAATAATTTCGGGAATCTGGGCCATAGTTTTCCATACAAGTAGCTACTATGGTAATATTACTATGCTTAAACTACTACTAATTACTACTAATATTATTATGCTTACATAGTAGATGAGCATAAATCAGGAAAAAAACCCAATGATAACCTGAAACAAGTTTTAAAACCAGTGAATGACAGAGCTTGGTTTCTGTACACTACTGCAGTACGAATGGTATTATGGGGTAGAAGAGGGAAAAGTATTCCTGAATCTTAAAGTAACAGTTATAATCTTTTCCTAAGAATATTTTCTTAGAAGTACTGCAAATCTGAGTCTGAATAGACCTGATATGTGTATTTTAAAAACATTTTCTTCCTCTGAAACCCATGATGCTGAACAATGTAAAGTTCATGCTCCTGTCATGATTTTATTATTAGGGCACTTCTTGAATAATTCAACCATGGTCAGTGGTGTTACTAAGCCAAAAGACAAAGTATTTGCTTTTGTCACACTAGCTTAAAACCTAAAGGCAGGCTCAGCAAAATGAACTTTACTTCTTTATTTACTTTACTTTTTGCTCTTTGCCTAGTTGAGGAAAGGACCTCCTGTCCCACCGCTGCCTAAACTCACACCCACAAAGGAGCTGCAGCAAGAGAATATCATCAACTTCTTTGATGACAACTTTGTTCCAGAAATCAATGTGACGACTCCTTCACAGGTCAGCCTCAGAGATCAAGGTTTGCTACAAAATATGGGTCTGATCTCGTCAGCCCTCCAATTCTCCAAATGGGGAAATACTGTTAATTTCAGTTGAGATTCAGAGTGCAAAGGACTTGAAGAATTGATTTTTTTATATTACCATTGAATGAGTTGCACGTAATATTCAATCTCAGAATGATAAGCAATGGCTTACTGAAAACTGATTGGCTGAGCTGACTCCCAGTAGAAGCTTTATGAGATGTTTGCAGCAAGGATTGAGACCTGATTTCAGATTTCAATACAACCTCAAAGTTCATCCCAGATTTTTTCAGATCATTCCAAACATCTTTATGCCCACTTCTGAAGATCTTTTTACTGATTCATGTATTTCATTAAGCACATGAAAAAAGTAAAAGTTTTTCAGATTCTGATGCAAACAAAAAGAAAAAAAATAAGGAAAGAAAAGAAATATAGCGGTTTCAACAATGTTATGTGGGTTTTATCAATGAGTATGTGGTTTGAAAACAAAGCATTTACTTGAAGGTATCCATGCACAGCAAATCTGACTGAAGCAGATTCAAATAGTGAATTAGTGATTGCTAGCCATAGTGGCGATAGTAGTTCTTCCAGTCTGAAATCTAAGACTGTATGCATAGACACACAACATGTTTATAATAGTGTGATAAAGACAGATCATACAAACCCATAAATTACGTTAACTTTGTTTAAATATACTATTGAATTACCACTGGAAGAGTCAGAGGTAAGATCCCATCTGTGTTAGGACTTGGTCTCCAGCCTTGTTAAGTAGGAGATCACCTTTGGCATTTAAAAGCAACCCAAGATCTACTATGCACCGCTACCACCCACCCGCCCAGCAGGTAAGGGTGGGGTGGGAAGGTGGGGGGGACAAATTGAGGCAGAGGGAGAAAAATTTATTTATGGGCTCACCTCCCCAGCAAGTAAATCCCACCCAGCTGGGAACCCACTCAATTTACCTCTGCTCCAGCCTCTGTGGCACTGTCCCTCACTGTGGGGGTCTCAATTTAGCCCCCGCCCCTTCTCACCCCCACAAACTGACCTGCTGGGGTGGGGTGCGCACATGCATGCATGCAGGCACTCAGCCCCCCACCCCAGCCTCGGATCAACTCCAAGAGGCTCTGAGATCTACTGGTGGATTGAGATCCATTGGTTGGTGACCACTGGTGTAAGATATACCAGTTTAGGGGTCTTCTGTTCATCTTCATCCTAGAATAGCTGTTTGCTAAAGGCAAAGAGGTGTTTTTGTGCTTCTTACCACCTGGTGGTGAGGCACTGTAGTAGCTTCCTGCTATGTGTACTACAGTAGGACAACTATTTGCCTGTCTGCTGTAGGTTCCGGGGTAGTTCAGGCGGGTACACAAAACCTGTGTAAGTTACACTGGGGTACATGATTGTCTGTCTATGCTCTATGTTTGGTTTGCTGTATACAGATATACAGAGCATGAAATAATGGATGCATTTAATCTAATTTCATATGAGAAGATAAGAGGGCATAAACAGAATTAAAATGAAGTAACATACAAATAACATAGTACTGGTTTGGGGTTTTTTTGTCTGGGAAAGAAAGGATGTTGCTGTACATTGCTGCTCTTTCAAACTGTGCTGGCAGATGTTGCCAGAGAGGTGTACTGAATGGACGCATCTCCCATCTGCAAAGCTACACCCACTTCTCTGGGCCAATATTACTAAGAAGGAAGTTTTTGGCTGACTGAGCTGTCAGCTTGCTGCTTCTGGGAGCATGAGTCCTCAAGTGTGTAGAAGCCAAAGAAATTTACAAAGTAAATGATCCTTAAATGACTCCATAAATTGCATTCCCATGATATTTGTGACCCTTTTATTCTGCCAGATTGATATAAAGGATCCTTATTACAACTAAAAATTCAGGCTATATGATATATGGACATAGATATAGATATAGATTTGGTTATACAAAATGTATATAACACATGAAGAGAGGGAGAGAGACTACTGTGTGTTTTTATTAATGTGTGTTAATGACTTTTGTACATTTCTGCAAGGGAATTAATTATAGATAATATTATAAGTAAAAAGAATAGAAAATATACACATATGGTTCTTGTACATAATTTTTATTTAATATTATTAATATGGTACTGTATTTTTCCCATTGCTTCTGCGGTACAAGTCTGAGTGGCTCTGTGACAGCAAGTCTTCAAGCCTATAGAGCCCTCTAATGGTGCAGGGCTTTACTGTTTTCCTTGGCACTTTTACTGTTAGGAGAGTCAATGTTTATGAATGATGACATGCTACTGTATGCACACGTTCTTCTAAAAGTTGTTCAGGGCACACAAGTCCATTTCTTGGCAAGAAGGCACATAGGTCCATTGGTAAAAGACAGATATAGTGAAGGAGGACATCTTTGGAGATCCTAGGAAGGTGATGATTTTTGCCAATGCTTATAGTGTTGCCCTATTTTCAGGTATTGAACTACCATTTAAAATACATAGAATGTCTGATAGCTGTTTGTTGTAGGTCTTTTACAACATGGCTGTGACTGTAGCATCCAGGGCCCAAACAGATTAGGTAGAGATGAGGAACATATGAGGTAAGCAGCCCAACAGCTTCTGTTACTTTCTGAACATAACACTCCACTCTTTATTTCAGAGTGACATTAAGTCATTTGTTGAACACTTCAGAAAATTCCTGGGAGGATGGAGACTAGGGCATTCAGATCATACTTGAAGAGGATACTGGCCAGTTCCATTGACTCTTGAAGGAGCAAAAAAAACCCCATTCCATTCATGCCCTCTTGTTCCTAGTTTGGAGGGACTCACACTTCTAATGGCCTCACATAATTTTTGCACTCTGGGGTAATAATAGTTCACATTGCCAAGCCCTGAAGTGAACATATGTGTATGTCTGGCATACATGTGTTTAGACAGGCATAATCTCACTTTTTCCACAGTCCTAGGCCTTTTTGGAAGAACTCACACCAATTCTTGCCTCAGCTGATTCTAGTAGTCTGTGTTGTATATTACAGATAGATAGATAGTCACATATGATATACTATATATAGAGATATCTATATATATATCTAACACTATGTATATTATATATCTATTGCAAATTTAGGAAACTTTTTAATAGTAACATGAAACTCATAGAGATGTCTCTTTATTAATTAATTAATCAATAGATGTTTCTATGAGTTTCATGTTACTATTAAAAAGTTTCCTAAATTTCATATAATTTAGTATCTAAATTAAACTATCTTTTTCTAAACCATTGTCCTTACAGTTAAAATGAGTATGCTGTTCATTTCAGCATAAATTTAATTAATGATGCAATAATCACTTTAACAGTCAGTAATCAGTACCCTATCACGATAGATATTTTACTTGTCATTTTGCAGGGGCTAATTGAGACATCTACACATTTGTTTCAGTCCTCATAAATAAGAGCTTCATTCCAGAGCTTCATTAAAAAATAATTAACTTCTCCATTTTCAGTCGCTTTCTCATTACATACTGGTTAATACTCTGAGTTATTCCATCAAGCCATATGACAATATGCACGCTAGAACCTCGAGGGCATAATGTAAAAGAATCTTAGTATTGCTGACAAATGACATTGGAAAAAAATCTTAACAGTAGACAGCATTCTAGTGTGGGGGTTTTTTTGTTTTGTTTTGTTTTTTTACTGGAATATTTCTAAGTACTATACAGTCAGTATGTCCACATAGCAGACTTCTCCTTAAACCAAACTGGATTAACTTCATATAAATTTCCAGGTGAAAATCACCAGCAGAAAAGTAGGGTTTTTTCCAGTATGATTTATTACGCTGAACAGAAACTGATGAATTCTACTTATAGATCATTTTCAAATCAAGTATCTGAATAGATAGTGGCCACCTTGGGCCCGATTTTCAGATTTCCAAGGTATCTAATTTGCATACATACCTTCCATGTCTAATGAGCAGACCAGAAAATTGTTCTTGCAAGAATACTTTGGCATATAACACTTCCCACTAGTACACTTAAACTTTTTTAAAACCTGGCCTTATTCTGTTAAGGCATCATCTGTTTGGGATATGTGACAGTAATAAACATTTACCCTTGTATATCTAATCTAAATTTATTTTAAAAATATAGTAATTAATATTAATACTAAAAATGAATACTACAGTAATCTACACATTCCACAGTTCATAGAAGCAGTTGTCTTTCTCTCCACTTCTGAACCAAGATTTAATAAGCACATGCTTTGGCTTCATTGGTAATACTAAGATTCTCTTTTAGAATATCATCCTTAGTAATTACATGTCAGTTAAAATTGTGAGAAATAGCATCTTGCTGTGCAACATGCTAATTATTTTCTTTTATATATATATATATATATATATATTTGTTTGCAGAGGGCCTGATATAAATCCCAGTGAATCAGTGGAGATGCCTATATTGATTTTGCATTTTTTGGGTCAGGCACTATTTGCTAGTTCATTAGTAAGGTAGAACTATCGTAAGAAATTAAAGGTATTTATTTGAGTTTGGAAAACAATGTGAAATTAGATGTAAATATGTATTTGCTTTCAGAAGTGAAATTTGATTCATACATATCGATAGCTCTTTTCGATTAATACTTAACAGTTCATGAAAAATGTTAAGGTTGAGTTTGTCAGCCCAAGGAAGCTGGATGCCCAATAAAATCCTGCCTTGTGGCTTTTCTTTAGGCTGTCTCATTGTCTGAGTGCCCAATTTGAGACATCTCAGTTAGGCCTAATAGTCAGAAGATGGTGTCTCAGCATTTTAAAAAAAATATCTGCGGCTGTATGCACAGAGAATTGTTAATGCTAAACCTTTGGACAATTTTCAGATTTTCTACCTCTTCTGTTATAGCTCTGAAATATGTAAAGATCTTTTCCCCTCCACGCTTGCAAGTAGATAAGAAACAGTCATGTTTTGCTTGCATAACATGGTGTCTGTAAGTCCTAAGAGTGTGTTTCTCCTGTAACAGAATGAAGTTCCTGAAGCCAAGAAAGAGGAATCTTTGCTAGATCTGGATTTTGATCCTTTCAAGCCAGAAGTGATATCGGCGGTACCAACACATTCCCCCATGTCTCAGGTATTTCTTTACTTGAGATCTGCTAAGCATGATTACTTTATGCTGCATCAAGAATTTCCTAATCAATCAATAAGTGATGGCCTTGCCGTTTCTGGAAAACTGCCCTGTTTACCCAAATACAAGACAACCTCGAATTTATGATGACCCTCCCCAACACGATGAGATTCTATACACGGACAATTTATGAAGGATCATCTTCAATTTGCTCCCCCACCCTTCGCTGCTGCAGTGATGAAAGCAGTGGCAGGGGGGCAAGCAGTGGGGGGGGGGCACAAAATAGGGGAGATGTTAGGCAGGTAATATGGTAGATCTTTCTGCATAGGTTTCATTAGGCGGAGATACTCCCAGTTCAGTAATGCCTGTGCTCCCTGATGATAGGGAGGAGAGAAAAAGTGTTCTACTAATATGAGACACTAGCCAAGGAGACCAGCCATCTGTTGCTGAAGGCTTGAACCCTGCTGCATTATACCATTTTTTAAGCTCTGAGCAACATTTTGATACGACTCTCATTCCTTTCTAATAAAGTATTCAGTTCTTAAAAAAGAACATAGGGAACCCTTTGTTGTGCTCTCCCTGGAATCCATCTGCCATCTTTTTTCTTTGATGGAGTTTCTTTTCTAGGTATAGTATATAACCTGATTGACTTACCTAAGATAAATCTATTCTAGTCCTGGCCACTACAAGAATAAAAGTATATGATTTACTGCAGGATCTTATAGGAAATCGTTTTGTTCTGTAATATGCAACAATCTTCACCAAGTTGACTGAAGGCTAACTTTGTCAGTATATGGCAAAAAATATGGATAGTAAGAAATTCTAGTTTTCTCTTAGCTTACTGCATTTTGAAGCACAGAATCCTTAGAAACACAATTCCATAGGCTGTTTCCCTAGCCAACACTGACTGGACCTGTCTACAGTATAGATGGCAAAGAAGCCATGTTGACACACTGCTAGCAAGGACCCTGTCAGTATGAATGTGGCTAACAATACTGCATTGTGGGTGCATCTACATGTGCATATTAAGGCAAAGCAATAACCTCTAGTGCATATTGTGCTGAAGTTTATTGCTCCTGGAGGCCATGTTTACATGTGCACCCAGGACCATAGCATGTTGAGCTGGATCTGAGCAGCCCCGGCTGTCACAGGGCCCTGGGGATCAGCCTGCCACCCCAGGGCTGCCTTGACCCAGCTCAGCATGTGGTGGAAGGGCTGGCTGGGGCACAAGGGTGCTCCAGTGTGGGGATAGCCAGCAGGCAGCCCCCTGCACGGAAGCAGTCTTGGGCCCTAGCCAGCCATGTCAGCATCTACCCGTGCACTGCTGCAGAGTAAAAAAACTCAGCTGCAGCATAGTACTTGTATTTACAGGTAATAATAACCCACGATGGAGTTAATTAGTTTACTCCAGCCTAACAGCCCTAATTAGTTTACTCCAGCCTAGTAACCATCTAGACACTGAGATGAGTACTGCAGAGATGATTAGGCAACTGTGTTGACACAACCTGCCAGTAGGAATGTCGGGTCCAAAACAACTATTCAGGAGCCCAGTGGTAGGGGAGGAAGGAGAAGACAGGAAGTCTTGTGGCTAAAACAATGCAGGTTCCCAGATGACTTGTTATGCATTGTGCATCCCTGGTTATATGATGAGATCTGTTGTGATACATCTGTGGACAGAAAAAAAAATTACAGTATCAGCCCTCCAAGCCTCAAGTTAGTTTTCCAATTTTCATTTTACTAGGAGGGTTTAATTGTAGTGGAAGTTTGTCCTGCTTGTTTTTCATCCCTTCCCTGTTCAAACAAAAACAACAAAAATCAATAGACTGCATTGTTTCAGATTTATGCATTTATGTTAACAGAAAATACCGTCTTTGACTCCTCTAACTAAATCCTTTCATGTCCTCTTTTAATAATCCTGATTAAAGTAGTGGTAGAATTAAACTGAAAATGTTAAACTTTGGGAAGAGCAGTTGTTTGCTGACAGCACAATGTATATATTTTACTAGGCTTCATTTTTTTCAGTGGAAAGAAATATTTTTCTAGATAATCCTACCATCGAGTAGAGTGAACTGTTTATTAGTGAAAATGTATATTGGCTATATATTTCCGTGTGGGTATAGAAGAAGCATTCGCTAAACTCTTCTCCCCTCCCCTATCCTACCCCAAATAAACATGATGGTGAGGTATTATCTTTTGTGAGGTTAAATCAGAGCCCTGTCTTTAGAAGGAAAGAAGGATAGCTCTGCAGATTACAGTCCATTAGTTGGACTGTATGTGACTGAGTCATTTACTATGGAGATTTATTCAGAGTGAAGTATGTGATCTCAGTATTTGAAGAGCCTTGTGCTATTTTAAGTGGAGTTAATGTTGTTAGTACATTTTCTAAATGTGTGTTTAATTTTACTCCAGACTCCTGGTTTCAGGGCACAAGACCATTTTTCCTCATGGTAAACTTTACTGAAATAGTGTACTGAAGATAGATCTAGTCAACTGTATAGGGCTGCTTCTAAATATCTGATACAACTTCCTGACTTGGGCTAAGTACAGACAGTCAAAAAGTCTAAGGTAGAATCAATCCAATCTTAGCAGGCTTTTCTAAGCTATATAGATTGAACTGATAATTAAGTGAACTCACATTCAGTTTTCAACTGGGAAAAGCAAGCAGATGCCTGCACTGATTCAGGCCAGAAGTCAGAGGGTGCTCAAGCATGCCTCCCATCCTGCCAGCCACTGCTGAGCACTGCCAAATGGGGCTATTCCCAATTGGCTGTCCAGAAAATCCCCCCAACCCCCTGCTGTCCCCCCCACAGGGAGGGGAAGGAGCACTGTTATCTCAGCACTGATAATTAAGTGAACTCACGTTCAGTTTTCAACTGGGAAAAGCAAGCAGATGCCTGCACTCATCCAGGCCAGAAGTCAGAGGCTGCTGCCCCTACTCCAGGGCTCCATGACTCACCCCACACCCTGTCACCTCCAACTGCATCCTGCATGGTACTTCCCCCAGCCCCATCCTGGCACAGACCCCCACCCACTGCCCCTCCTCCTCCTGGCTCCACAGCTCTGTTCCAGCTGTCCCACCCTCATTCCATGCCTCACACTGCTCAGAGCTGCATGGTGGTTGCCTACCTTTGAGATGAGCAGCCATTGCAGGTAGGCAATGGCAAACAGGATGCAGCAGCAGCACATAGCTTGGGGGTGGGGTGGGGCAGTGTTACAGAAGTGCCTGTTGTGCCACAAAGACCTGGTGAAAAGTTTCCTGCTGGGTACTACACCCCCACTCAGATGCAACATAGTGCTGCTCTGCTCCATCCATTGCATCCATCTTCATTCTGACCATGGATCTTCAATCAAGCTCACTGGTCCTAAGTTTTTTGCAGGCAGATTTACAGACAAGTGGTTTTAGTGCCCCCCCCCCCCCCAATTTTTTTTATAGACTGACCATAACATTGCAGACAGTTGGTAACCCTGCCTTTGTCCCTCCTCCTTCCCTTCCTCAATTTCCCTCATAATTATAAACCCTACTAGGGTCCAATCTCAATCACATCCAGCTGCCAAGGCATACCATAGAAACATTCTGACTTTCTTTGGCTGAGCCCTGTTCCTCTCCTGTTTCCTGTAATACATAGTCCTCTCCTGCCTCCCAGCTGCAAAATCTCCTGGCCTCCAATAGTGCCTGGCTTTGACATCTCCACTGTTAAAATCCTTAGGTGCCATCCATGTGAAAATGACATCAGGTTGACGCCAATTTAAATTGTTTTGGCTGTAGATATGTTTCATTTTGACAGGCAAGTTAATGCATTTCAGGATTACAGAGGCAGCTACACAAGCCTGTGAAGGACCAGCATTGAGCACATTTATTTACTTATTTAAATAGCAGAACTGAAGAAAAGATTTCCACTGACATGCCACAGTCATGCTGACTTCAAGGACAGGAGAGATTATTATGTTGTGGTGAACAACGTGCTGCAAAGAAGCTTCTTCAGTACCAATGTGTGAAATTAGAAAAAAAATCCAGAATAGGTTTGCAAATGGGAATGTGAATAGCCTCTATGCTGATAATGTCAGATGCCAACATTTGGCTCAGTCCTGCTGTTCTGATTTATATAATTACATTTGTGTAAGTAACATCAGTGAAGTTCATGGGACTGTTTGGTATAAGTAAATACGACTGATTATGAGTTTATTTATTTTCAAGAAAATATAAATATTTAGATAATAGACTATTAGAATGCATACAGGTCAACTTGAACTGGGGTATGTACACTAAAAAACCCACTTGTTATGGTGTCCCCCTCCCACAAAAGCACAGCAATTGAGACTAAGATATTATTTTTAATGCACTCAGTTTAGGTTTTGAAATAATGATTTTGGCTATGCAAATGACTCTGTAGCCATAAAAACCTGAAGCATTTGATTATACAGACAGCAGGTTTATCAGGCTTTCCTGAAATTCTGGGGGCCGCCATTTAGCAAAACAGGAACCCCAATGAAATACATTCCAAGTTAGGCAGACATTTGATTGTCATTTTAGAAGCTGCTTTTGATTTTAAAAACATTCTGAGCTCTCTGGAATATGATTTTTGCTCTTGGCAAAATATATCTTATTTGTTGAAAAGCATCCCAATGAGCCTTTATGATGATATTCAAGACCATTAATGTCAGGACTAGACTTAGCTTGCTGTCTTTCATTCCTCCACTTATCCCTTCACCCATCTCTACTTCTGTTTCTTGAGTTGATAGTTTTCAGACTAATCCAAGATAAGCCAATTGTTTGGATTTGAAGTTTGTAACTGATTTCTCGTAAGTATACAGGTTTTCCTTGAGTTCCACCAGAGCTTCTCAAAGGGCTGGGAAATCATAGTTACAGGTGCCTTGATGGTCATGGGAGGCAGAGGCAGCCACCCTGCATCAGATTTTGCTAAAGTTATCATGACAAATTCTTTCAGCTGTGGGAGTCAGCTGTCTCCTCTGCTGAGAAACCTTTGGGCAACTATAAATGTGCTTGATGCCTGGTCTGATTAATCAAGTCTGCTGGAATATGCTAATTAGCATGCTCCAGCAGCCTTGATGTCTCGTATATTCAGCATCCCTGCACTTCAAAATGGTGGCAGGGACATTTAACTAAAGCTTCTTGAACAGGCTTTAGTTAAAGCACCCCTGCCACCATTTTGAAGTGCAGGGTGCTGAATGCACAAGATGCTACAGGCGCTTAAATTAAAGCAGCTTTCAGAGCCACTCTGAAGCACCCCCTTCACCCCACAGCGCATGTAAAGATGCCTGTTAATTTTAGTGGTCTCTAGCCACAAGGAGGGAAACAATTTCATTGCATTAAAGGTCTAGCCTGCAGAATGAGAGACTGAGAGCAAGGCCCCTTCTAAACATTACAGGTATCACACAATTAACTGGTTAATGCACAGTTATCTTGAGACCAGCTACATGTGCAAAGTACCTATGATGCCATGAAAAGCTCCACCAGCTTTAAGTTAGACCTTGGAAATGGGTATTAACATTATAGCTTGTTGCTGTCAAGCTTTAATTTACATGTGTAGCAGCATCTCCCCTGTGGCTGGGAGCCCTGTCTCTGACCAGGCTCCCAGTCACAGGGGTGTATCTTCCCCAGGTGAGGCTAGGATCCTGCAACCGAGGGGACTCTCAGCCCCAGCAGCTGCCAAGACCCCCAGCCCTGGGGACATGTAAAGTTCCTGGGGCTGGCAGATCCCAGCTGCCACAATCTCCCAGCGTCAGGGATGTATGAAACCCCCAGGGCTGGGAGATGCAGCTACCGTGGTCTCCCAGCCTCGGGTGCATGAAATCCCTGGGCTGGGAGATGGCAGCTGCCATGATTTCCCAGTCTCTGGGGTTTCACACCCCCATTCCCCCTGCCAAAGCTGGGAGATCAGGGCAGCTACAGTCTCCAAGTCCCAGGAGTTTCATACACCCCCAAGTCTGGGAGACTGCAGCAGCTGCAGCTGCCAGCTCCGGGGGTTTCATGCCCATCCACAAGGCTGGGGGATCATGGCACCCCACAAAGCTGGGATTGGGGTCTCACTGCACTGGCAATAAGGCACATGGGGATCTAATGTGCGATTGCACAATCATGCCTTCTGCCACACATGTGGCATGGCAGGAAGCACTATTGTGTGCATTAGATTCCATTGCTCCTTTACTTGCATGTGTAGAGGGGCCCCAAGACTCCTGAATTCTGTCTCTGGCACTTGCCGAGTCCCAATCCTTATGCCTTTTTTCTGCCTCTGTAAAAAGATACTGTTTCCATTCCTCACACAAGCACTGTGGTAATATCCCTTTGTTGATCTCAGGCTGCCTAGGATGCTTTACACTGACCATATCTCCAACTCATACGAGCATCTGTCCCTTGCAAAACTCATGTACCGATTGATGCCTATAGATAGACACCAACCCAAACATCTGGCTTCTATTTCTCCAGCAGTAATTTTCTGTACAGGTCAGATGGGTACATAGGGGCTTGAGCTCACTGGAAAACAGCAATTATTTTGGGCTAAAAAGCATCAGAGCATCCTGTTTACTGTTCTCCTTCTTCAAAAAAATATGCTGAGGCTGATTCTGAGGAACACTGTGTACAGTCACAGCACATGTAAAACACATTATATTTGAGCAGTCTGTTTTAAGGATATCTTTTTCTCTTTTCCTTTTTTCTCAGACGTTGCCCTGGGACCTGTGGACGGTAAGACTAATATTTACCAGTGAGCATTGGGGTGCTTCTGTGCCTTTGATTCTGTAACATACAGATTGTAATAATTTTTGCATTAGGCAAGATTTCAGTCTTTTACACAAAAGAAAAAAGGATTCAGTCACGGAATAGACGTGCTCATACTAAAGAAGAATAGGTATTTGTAACAGTGAGAAAGACAGGGCAGTGATAAGGGTGGGGAATATTTTAGAACTGGTTCAGTCATTCAAGATGATACTGCTGAGTATTTGCTGCTTTTATTTTCATGAATTTAATTGTTGTTGGAGGTTGGTGATGGAGGCTATTGGGCACCTGTTTTCAATTGCCTGAGGCCAATTTCTTGAGACCATTCTTCCAGTAGATCCCCATTTTTTCAAAATCCAAAGACAGAATTTATTGTAGGTGTTATAAGTGGGTGGGCCATAAACTGGAATAATTTAGAAAACAGTCACTGCTATAGAAAATGTCATTGCCCTTCCTCTTGCCTCCTGCTGCTAATTCAGATATAATGATCCACAGGAAGAAAACAGATCATTTTCATGAGATATCTTCCCACATTTTGTTGAAGTGATGGCTGGGATGACTTCCTGTGGAGCCTAAAACTATTCTGTGACCTTTTGCAGCCATTAGTATTTCATAAATCTGTGGGACTCAAATTTTGCAGCAGTTTTGTATGAATGGATAGCAAGTGCAATGTGTTTACACTAGTCTTTTCTTCTTAAGAAGAATTAAACAGAGCCCAGAAGAAAAAATAAACATTGTTGATGTCTTGAGCCGATACAACTAAACTAATAGATTTTTATAGATGTGCCTTTTTGTTACATTTTACTTGGTCAATGTTTTTCTTTATTCTAAGTGTTTATACTTCTTTCCACTCCTATAAAAACAATGCCAAGTTTCCTGGTTAGATAGTTTAGATCAAGGGTTTCTTAAGGTTCTTTATATTATGGGACTCTGCTTCATAGATAAATTGAGCCAAATTTGCTTTTGCTCTGGACCTTATGTAGTGATATTGGTTCAACATGAGTACATGAATAGCTGGCACTTTAAAGTGGCAGCTTCCTGCACCCACTTTGTGCTGATGCAAAAGCTGATAGAAGATGCAGGCAAAGAGAAAATCAAACTTTTTAACACTAAGATCCCCGCACGTTGCCACAGGCAGTTTATATTTTTTCAATATGAATTTGCAGCTGGAAACATGGAGGAGAGCCAGTGTCATGTGATCACCTTCCCACCATTTCATAAAAACTAGGGGTTTGTGTGCCACTGATAAGAATCCATTGGTTTAGATAAACAACAGAGTTTAACTCTTGGTATTACAGGGGTGGATTTCTCTTTATTTATTTATATGGTTTTCTTCCATACAGACAAGCAGTGAACTGGTGCAACCGGTAAGCAGGCCTACTAAAAATCTCAGTCATTGTAGATGCATGGTTGAAAGTATAGTTTAATATAATTTTTAAATGCAACTATTAGTACTGCTCTTTTAGACTGCTAGCTATTATCTGCAAATGTTACAAACAACAGCTTTTCTTTAAATTGTTTATTTTAGTCATTTTCATTCTTTATATTAAAATTACCATACGAAAAATTAATTTTGTGTTTTCTCATCAAGTCCACCTTTATCTTTTTCATCTTGTTTTTTTCTTTGCTTTTTTGTCTGCTTAAAGCCTGATTCTTCAAAAAGTCTTTCCCTGTGTAACCTGGTCATGGAGGAAAGCCCAAACAGTGGGTCAACAGAAGATATTAACCGATCCCAAACTGATCTAGGTTCACTCAACTGGGGCCTAGATGTTAGCACGCCCAGTGTCAGCCAGGAAATCACTTCAGGTGGTTCTTTCTCTTTCCCAGAGGAGGAAGAGACTTCAAGAGAACCCATTGACACACTATCTACTACTGTTTGGCCTGCTGTAAGTGAGCAGGAGAATGATGAAGCAGGGTCAGCCTCCATAGAAGAAAATGAGAGGACTTCACTGGAGGCACTGTTGGATACTAGAAATGTCACATCGAAAGATTTGGAAATTGATCAACCTTTAGAGAGCAAAAATGGTTTTGAAATACCTGATGTGGGAACTGATAGCTTGTTGGATGAATGTGACTGTGATGTGCAAGAGACAGAGGATCAGAAGCAGGAAGAAGAAGAAGAGTCTATGTGGGCAGGTGTGGAGCCAAGTGAAAAGGTAGAGACCAGAGCTGTTAACTTCCAGGAGATAGAGCATACAGATGAGTTTGAAGAGAGAGATTATGAAACTAAAGAAAACAGTGACATAGAACATTTTAAGGGATTAGGAAAACTAAACCATGAAATCCTAGAAATTACTGAGATAGAAACTGGGCAGGAGTCAGAAACTGTGTGGGAATCAGAATATAATAATGGGCAAACTGAGACAACTATTAATAATTACCTTAAGGAAACTGACCTAGAAAATCATGAGCAAGTAGAATTTGAAGGGGTAAATGTAATTCAGGAGATAGACAGAGAAGGTTCTGGGTGTGTACTGGGCACAGGGCTGGAAGATGAGGCCCAAATAGTAGCAAGCAATTGTAAAACTGTAGAATATGCTGACATTGAACCTGATATCTGGAACCAGGACCATGAAACAGTGTGTGTGGCTGACTTAGAACATCCTGGCAGTGTCACTGGAGGGAATACAGCCTTGGAGTGCATAAATATTATGGAGCATGTTGACCTAGACATAACTGACCACCCAGAAAAGGACACTTCATATGTTGGAAACATTGTGTATGACACTGAATTATTCAGTGCAGAAGACCCTGGTAAAGGAATTGAAGACAATAGCATCAGCATCTTCCAAAATGGTAGTGCAGCCAATGAATGTCAAGTTGACTTCATACCCTTTGAGAAAGAATTGGCATTGCAGCCTGAGTCAGCTGACACAACTAATGCAAACTGCAATAATTCTTGTTTAGATAATATGGAAGATAAATTGGTAGAGAGGGCAGCAACTGCAGTGACTGAAGACCATCATAGTAACAGTAGTATCCCTGGAGCCTCAGAAACAGATCCTTGGCTAGCAAACTGGGATCCAACAGTTAATAATGATTCCTGGGGGTTTTCTAGTCTGCCCGATGGCCAAACAAATGGATTGGATAATTGGCCTTTTTTGCATAAGCCACAAGACTCAGAGGAAGGTAACATGGAAAACAATTGGCCAGGCTTTAATGATGAATGGTCTACCCAAGACTTGGGAGGCATAGATAAAAGCTGGGGAGATGTAAGTGTAACCACAAGCAGTAAAATTCAGGAATCACCTTTAAAACAAGGCTCATCTGGGGAGCAGGCAAGCACTAGCAACCTTGGACCAAGCAAGGAGATAGCTAGACCCTTGGTTCTGTTTCAAATGGGAAATTCCAGAAATGCTAGCACCGAGAGTTCAACTAGTCCCAAAGACAATGAGACCAACAACTCAGATTTATCTGAAGATGAAATTGCTAACCGGAGATATGGATTGTTGTACCAGGAAATTGAGGCTGATAAAGAAGAGGTACCTACCCCAGTGTGTAGCATAGTCTAGACAGACTTCCTTAGGTCATACATAACCTTTTTTCTTATAAAAAATCCATTTACATGTTTCCCCCCCACTCCTCTAGACCCTTGCTAATCTTGTTGAAGATTTATCATTCAACTATTTGAATTGTGGTGCGCTCCAACAACATAAGTATAGTAGGCTGATAAAAAAAGGTTGACTGTTGAATGATGTTCATAAAACATAAAGTTCCCTTTGATCTCATTATTTTAAAAAATATTTCCAAAAAATGCACTTACATTCTTTTCAACATCTCAGTAGCATTCTACCTTTTTTTAAGCCTATTAAAATGTTACCAAATAGCATTACAATTTTGATCAGCATTCTTGCTGTCTTGTCCTTCATTTTTTTTAAGTTCAGCACATTTTTAATTTGCTAATAAGAATAATTTAGCTTAATGGTCTGAGTTTAATAAGTAGTTATGACAATTTTTTTCTGATTTTTTTTTCTCTACTTAGGCATCCAGCAGCGCATTTAATGGATTTACACAGGTAAGAAATACTTATGGTCAAGAGACTTTTCTGTGTTGTTTAGAGTGGACTAGAATTAGCAGTATGAACTGCAGAATGCCAGGAAGGACAATACCAAACCACTAATTACTATTACCTTTTCTGCCACCACCTAACTTCATTGATATATTGCCAATATTTCAGTTAAATTTTGGACTCATTAAAGTGAATGGCAAATTTCCCATCACTTCAAGCAGGCTAAAATTTCACCCAAGTTACTATGATTTAGGTTTTAAGTTGATTTTTTTGGATTAGAGTTTACTCATGTCCCACAAACATTGGCAGGCATGAGTTTCACAAGTAGCCTAGCTAAGGGGAGCGAACAGGGCACCAGCCCTGGGTACTGACTTGGGGGCATGTGTCCAGAAAAGCAGCTGCCACTCCTGCCACCCCAGTGCCGCCACCAATGTTATTAACCTTGCCACTGCTGCTGCCTTGTGTTCTACTGCTACTCAGGGTGCAGAATTGCCCAGCTGTGCCTCTGGATTTCATATAATTTCATGAGCTTTTATACCTTCTTGCATATCTTTGTCTTAATGGTTTTAAACATATATATATTTTGAAACCAGAGGTTACTTTCTGCAATATTTGTAAATTACAGAATTATACCAATGATCAGGGATCTGGGTTTTCTGTTTCCCACAGAAAAATGAAAAAAACCCCCGCGGATTTTTCATTTTAATAGAGAAACATGTGGATTTTCCATTTTTGCAAAGAGCTCTCTGCAGGTTGGCAGAGTTCCAGCCTGTAAGGGACTGGGGAAAGCAGGAGGAGGGCGACCAGGCAGGGGGCGCCATGTGCATATGCGCGTGTGCACGTGCACATGGCTGCCAGGCAGCCTGGAGAGCTGTTTCTGCAGGTAAGTCTGGCAGCAGGAGGGGAGGGAGGAATTGAGACTCCCAAAGGGAGGGAGGGAGGAAGTTGGGCAGGGCTGGGACTGGGGCTGGGGGCTGGGGCTAGGGCTGGGGCTGTTGCCCAGCCCGCGCAGTTTTTGGGGACCAGGGCTGGAATTGGAAGCAGGACAGAGATGCAGTCTTGTCTGGGGTGGGGTTGGAAACTGGCTCCCCAACACTGTGCACATTCCTGCAGGGGAAAGTGGGGGGCATGTGCCCCCCAGATCTGTGCATGGGGTGGGGATGGGATGCCCACTACAGACTTGGGCTCCCTGCCCTGTTGCCCTCCCTGCAGGGCCTTCACAGCTCAGTGGGTGGGACCTGATGCAGCAGGGCAAAGGGGTGCCGGGCAGGTAAGCTCCTTGCCTCTGCAAGTCCCGCATTGCCCTGGCAAAGCAACCCCTCCCTACCTGGCAGCAGTGGGGGTGGCAGTGCAGGGTCCCTGGCCCTATAGCCCTGGCACCTGGGGACCCCCCCTGGCAGGGCTGTGGTGGGGCAGTGGGTGGTGGGAAATGAAGGGCACCCACAGGGCTGGGAGGCTGTGGGTGGGTAGTGAGGGGCACCAGCAGGGGTGGAGGGGGCTGTGGCTTGTGAGTGAGGGGCCTGGACCTGCATTGTGGTGAGCGAAGGGGGCAAAGGGAGTTCTGATTTTCCATGATAAAAAACCCCAAATCAAATACCAACTTTTATAGATACTTAGAATCTATTTCATTATAGTGAGTGAGGCACTGGTAGGCTTCCAAATTCCTTTAAAATTGTAAATATATCCATAAAACATTGTGTTCAACTGATACCTATACATACATACATACATACATATATCACACACACACATGTATAGATACATATACATATATATGCATACTTATATATATAGTAGCATTCCATTTTAATTGTGGGTGCTGGGTTTTTAAATCAGAGAATTTGCTATTTTTATCAGAGAATTTGTGATTTTTAAACACAGAAAACCAGGATCCCTGAATGATGATATTTTGTGCTAGGTCTCTCAGAGGTGCAGCATATCAAGGTGTTGTGCCGTCTTTATGCCCTTACAGTCTGATGCACCAGACCTTTCCCAGTGCAACTGAGACAACACTGGGTTGTGTTTAAGTTACAGCAACCATCACAGGTGGCAGGATGCTGCTCACGATCTCTGCAGCTATGGATATTGTGGTTCCGCTCTTCCTGAATTTACCCCATCCCCAGCACATCATCACCCATTAGACAATCTTCAAGCTGCCTGTATCAGATCTGGATCTGAGGTTTTCACCACTGCTTTGTATTGATCCAGCCCTTTTACCTACTGTAAAGGGGAGGACTGAGGATCTCACCTTTTATTTCCATTAGGGGCAAATATTTTCACCATGGAAATCAAAAGTGACAATTTCACATACTTCAGTAGGATAAGATTTTAGGCCTTAATATTTTGTGAGTGGCCTGGCTGCATGTAGCAATCCAAATGATCCATTTTTCACTTTTGTATCTGCTAATTACAGTTGTGATTTTTCATCTACCATTTTTTTTACCAGGACAATTAACATCAAGGAGACATCTTTACATTTGCAACTTTTTGTGTCCTTTTCAGTATGAAAGATCAGATGTATTCTCACCCTCTTGTTTTCTCAATTTCTGCCCCCATTGTCGAGGGCTGGACTATCTCATAGATTCAAGATGATTGTGATCAGTGCTGCTCCCCTTATGGAGCTGGCGACAGGCTGCTATAACATAGTTTAAATTATGCTGGAGGATACATTATAAAAGCTCTGAAGCAAAAGGGCACAAAGGTAAATTATAGACACCCTAGTCTAGTCCCCCTTGCCTTTGACTATTAATTGCGTGCCTTACCACTGAAAAGCACAGCGCAGACTGTTATCTGGTTTGTCTGATGAAAGGCGATTGTAAGTTAAATGCAAATTTTATTAGTTAAAATAATCTCATCTTTCTATTCCTACCTTAATATAAAGTTTAATAAAATATTTTTCTTTTCTTCCATTCTGTGATTTCTGAAAAAACAGAATGTGTTTGATAACCTATTTAAATGATCCATTTTTTATCTGATTCTTCACTGCTTAGTTAGGTAAAGTAACAGGTCCTCTCATGCCGAGTCAGGCCTGCATGTTTCAAACTTACCTCTTATAATATTTTTTCTTGCCTCCTTTCTCTACCTGCGCATCTAGGATACGTCTCTATTTGCAATGCAGCCAAATGAGAATGTGATAGATTCCTTGGTAAGTTTTGGGATTTATTTCATGATTTGTTTTAAAATGTTCCATCACAAATTATATAATTATGTTTTTGCAAACACATCTGTTCCACTGAGCTTCCATTATTTAAATCATGTATCCTTTAGCAACAAAACTGACCTATGCAATTGATTGTAGCTATGAACTTTTCCTCACTCAAACTCTTCCACAAAGAAAGAATAAGTTATGATCCAGAGCTATTGCCCAACCAAGAATCTACAAACCTTTAAAGGCATTTCACATTTAGTGGGTTGGGTTTTTTTTTACTTTCAAAATATAACAACAGCGTTCTCTTATATCTGTTGTAATCAATGCAGTCAAGAAGTGATATTAGCAACCATCTCTGTGCAATGCTAACGAAGCAGGTGCTATCCCAAAGGCAGCATTTTTATGTGCTGGTAACATAATATGATAGCTTTATCCATCCAGAAATATTATTTTAGATAAATGCTTTTCCATCTATTTAATCAGACATACTCATTTTTATAGTCATAAAGGATTTTAGTGATGTTTTTGCAAGAGATCATGCTCTGACAGGCAATTTATTCCCAGCAATTCTCTACTGCTGTCTTAATTTAGGTTAAGCTGATATGGAAGTAAAGCACCAGTATAATAGAAAAGAGGAACATATGAGGCAGAGTTTGAGAATATTATTTAGTGTTGTTTTTGTACAGTGCATAATGTAGATGGGTGTCCAGAATGGTGATCAAACCCATGCTTCCACCATGCATGCGTTATACCATGGATACAGCTTGTTGTAGTTCAGACACGGCAAATTGACTAAAGATTACTCGATAAATTTAGTTGTCCTCAAGCAACTTGAAGTAAATCAATATAATCTGCATTATAACATGTTGTCTAGTTTCTAAAGTTATTTACAGAATTAATCCTCATGATACTTATTGTGGTCTTACCTAGGTAGAGCTGCCTTTTTCTTTTTTGCAGTTCCTATTTCTTTGTCTATTACTGAACAGCTAACATTAAATCAATGCGTAGAATTGTGCTTTGCAGCATGGTATTATATAATGAAGACTTCTTTAGAGCATTTCAAATCCTGAGGTTCTTACACAGACAAAATTCTGTTCACTTCACTAAGAGCAGCCTGTTTAAGAAATGAAAGAATGAAAAATAAGTAAAGTTCTCTAGCTATTTCTGAAAAAAATACTGGGAAAAGGAAATATTTTTTCTCTCATAGAGATCTGTATAGAAGTTTTCTGTTTTACTGTGAGATCTTCCAAACAAGCAAGTGTTGTTAAATGTGACTGCAGAGGTTTGATTGAGCTAAATAAGTGAGTTGTGTAGGAAATTTGTTTATGGTGAAAAAGCCCATTAAGGTTATTTTGTCTGGTTGAGCCAGTGATTCTGTATGAATGATGTACCTTTAACTTTTCTCTATATGGGATTAATCCTGCTCTACAAGTTTTTAGCTCCACGTGAAATATAAATATACATCAATAGCTTAGAAAGTATCTTTAAAGAACTGGAATGTTGGGTATGTGTTGAAAATTCTCCTTTCTTTTGGGACCATTTTGTTGCAGAATTGAGACTACAGAGGACTGGTGTTCCTTGGTGCCTTCTTGTACTAATGGAACGTGTGTGTTAGAGTTTAAAAGGCTCTGAATTACAGTAATGTATCTGAGAAGATGTATTCCAGTTTGGAACAAACAATATCTGCATCTGACCCCAGTGCTCTTTTTTGCCTAGGCAGGGGGTCGGACTCGATCTGTTGAGGTCCTTTCCAACCCTAACATCTATGAATCTGTGAATATATATGATATGATTACATTTGGCTTATGTGGGCAGTATTTAGTTAATTTATTTTCAGACTAGACAGAACATCATTCAAATGAGTAAAAGATCAGTTAAAAAATCTTAATTAATCTCATGGCTAAGGCACTGGTCTGGAGTTCAGAGTTCAGTTTCTGGCTGTGCTACACACATTCAAAATGACCTTAAATTAATTCCTTTTTGTTTCTTTTCACCTTTTTTGTCATTGGGATGCTAATACCTCCTTTCTTCACAGCAGGGCATTGTGACAAGCATTAAAATACATGTATGGTGCTTTCAAGGCGAAAATGCCATTTGACTGCAAAGCATTAATTATTGTTAGTAAGCTCAATAAATGCTGTCTTCTCTCAGGCAAAGATCTGCACTATCAAGGCTGTTAGATGGCTTCTGTCAGTGCAAGAGGACTGCTAATATAAGTAGAAATGTACTTGTGCACTCTTCCCCCTTCCCCGTTATCAAATGCTCTTCAATGGTTTTTCAATTTTCTACTTAAAAATCAAAACCAAATAAGGTTGAGACGGAAGAAGCTCCAGCTGTAGAACCCAAGGCTGTGGAACCCAAGGCTGACGAAGCCCCAGCTCCTCCTGCTGCTGCCATTCCTCCTGAAAAGGAAGCTGCCCCTGCTGAGCCTACTGAGCCAGCAGAGGAGGCTGTGGTGAGTGACGTCATACACCCCAGAATTCATCGGATTCTTCTTTTCCCATTGTCCATGTGTCTACTGCATTTCCACCTTCCTTTCCATTTTTGTCATCTTTAGGACTGGCTTCCCTTACAACAACACAGCAAGCTCACTAAATGTGTGCATGTTATGTAGCCCTAAAATGCCATTCCTCCGCTGGATGGCATTTTAAAGTGAAGTTTAGTTGAACTACTGTGTATTCAGATGTTGCAAGTTTTGGACAAACTCAACAGGAGAAAATGAATTGAATCCCATTTATAAAGGGTGCTGTTGCTTTTTTGAGGAATAAGTCCTGGGCCAACCTATATGTAGAATGGTGCTTGCTTGAGCTAAGTGACAACATTGCAGACTTCTACCACTGGCTGAATATTAGAAGCAGCAGCTGACTGAGGAAAAAAACTCCAAAGCTTCACAAAAGCATACAAGGAGATGAAAAGTTCCTATGTCAGCCCTGAAGAATAGTGGAAGTGCAGTGTTTTGGGAAACAGTGAGAACACTTAAAAAAAAACAACCCCACAGTAGGATATTCTAAGACTCCTTGCTCTTCACACCCTCCTTGTTACACTTAGAAACAAATTTAAAACCACCTTTTTAAAGTAACTCACACCTATAGGTGCCTCAAGGCAGCAGTTCTGCATTTAATTTATGCTATTAGGGCTCCATTTTCCATGCTGGAGCCCTTGCTGTGTCCCATCAACCTAGCTGGGGCTCTTCTCCATTTTAATAACATGGGGGGTGGGTGGCCCTCACAGGCTAAGAGTCTCTGAGCGAAAGGAAATTGTGTCTGTTCCAACTGGTTCTCAGCCTAACAGTCTCTGAAACCAACATGAAGAAGAACCGAGTTTGACTGGAAGTCAGAAGGGTCATAGTCCATTCCCACCCAAAAACATCTGAATCATTCCTTTTTACAGTTAGCAAAATAATCCATTGAGTTATTTGATATTCCCCATCACTGTAACAAGAATCATCTATAGTCAGACAAAAAGCTGAAGGATTTACCTGCGTACTGCTGTAGACTTAGAAGTCAGTAGGAAAGAAATGGTTTTAGTGTTCAGTTCTTCCCTTGATCTTTCTTTGATTATCATAAAACAGGTTGGTCCAATGAATAACTACACTGGGATGGGATTTAGGATGCCAGGGCTCTGTTCTTAGCTTTGTCACTGACCTTCTAGATGGCCTTGAGTAAGTCTCTGTGCCTCATTTTCTCTATCTGCCTAATAAAGATAACAGTGCTACCTTCTTTGTGAAGATAAATGGTATTAATGAGAACAGAATTAGTTCTCCCTTAATTTACTGTTTCACTGAGAAGACCATAAATACTTAATATGGATAATCTCCCTGTTTAACTAGATGATAATTCAGTTTTTCAAGGAAATCAACACAGCCACCCTCTTCAGTAAGTCAAACATATTATTTCCAGAATGTATTTATGATAACTGTACGACAGTGCCGTAGCAGGGTTTTAAAATCATCCTACTGATGCAAAGTCTGTGTTGAGTCCTAAAGAAAGATGGCCATTTATTGATATTAAAATTTTCAAAATTCAGCTTGAAATGGAGGGCAACTTCTAAGCCAGAGAATGGTTCATACCTCTCTTAGACCTATTGTTACAGGAAGTCTTTCTGCAGACTCAGGCAAATGTTTTCCATCACCGCCTTAGGTCACATACAGAAGCCATTCTTCACAACCAGAAAATGAGAAGCTTAAATTTTGTAGGAATTGCTCTGGAGATCAAAGAAGGTCTAGTATTGCTTATCAACCATACGTATAGCTAACATGCAGACTGGTAAATTTTGGTGGGTGGTATAAGATCAGTAATCCTGCTGTCAGCTCTCTGTAATTCAAAAAATGGTCTCAAAGGTGAATGAATCCTTAGTAATAATTAAGTTAGCTTTAGCCTTAAGGCTCAGCAGTCATGAAGTCATTATTTCTTCCCTCTTGCTCTGGGAGGGCAAATAATTTACTGCAAGCCAGTAAAGGGTGGAGCATACTTTCACTTATGCATCTAGCTGGAGTTTTCCAGACAACCTAGATTTTTTTCTTTTGGTGTGGGGAGGGAAGGATTTAGTGTTACACCAACACTTCTTTCTTAATTTGCATAAGTTCATGCCCGATGTACACTAGAGTGAGTATGCTCAGAGGCAGCTCTCTTCAGTAATACATACAAAAAAGTCAACTGTCCAATCTGTGGCTGCACCCTTTCCTTCTATATGCTTTCTCTTGAATGGGTATAAATCATAGTAATAACTTGTCAACTCTGTGGCAAGGCAAATAGTGCAATAGCTTGTCTGGGATGCAATATTTTGTCAAATTCTTGTTTGAAATGCTTGTTGTCTAGCTACAGTATATTTGATAGTTTAATAAGGAAAAAGAGGAGTGAAACCAAACTCAATCCATAGCCCAGATCTTGCTTTTTTTTTCCCCTGATAATTGGAAGAGAAGTAATTTTTGAAGAGCAAATTATAATTAAGTTGAAAAGGTTGTTTCTAAACTTGGTTTTGGGGTTTTTTGGGTTTTTTCAATGGATTCCTAAATGGAAGAAATCTTTGAATAGTTTACTTACATACAAGGAGAGATTCTCAGTCTCCTTTTATTTTGTGCTGGGGCAAGGTGAAGTACAAAATCTGTTTTACACCTTAGCTGCTAAATCAGGGGTGGGCAAAATGCGGCCTGGGGGCCAGATGCGGCCCACCAGGCCATTCTATCTGGCCTGCGGGGCCCCTAAAAATTTTAGAAAATTAATATTAATCTGTCCTGGGCTGCCTGTCATGTGGCCCTCAATGGCTTGCCAAAACTCAGTAAGCAGCCCTCTGCCCAAAATAATTGCTTGCCTGTGCTAAATCATTGATAGGTTATAACTGCAGTCACCACACCTTCACTACCTGGCCTTTTTAGATTATACTTTTATAATTATTATTATTAATACTATTATTAATACTATTAATATTATTATACTGATTATACTTTTTGCGGCTGTTAGTAAATGTTCAGTCAGAGTATAGTCCACCATAGGCAAAAATTACAGAATGACTGTGAAAGAGGGAGACAAATATAATTTGAGAAAAGAGAGTGTTAGTAGCACTTCAGATGGAATAAGATAAGCATTAAATGTAAGTTAGGTGATTTTTTTTGTTTTAAAGTTGAAATGTTCTTTGCTGATTTGCAGAAGGATCTCTGGGAAAACAAGAAGTAAATCATGTTTACTTTAATAATGATGGAAGTACAGTTACAGTTAGAATCTGGTCCTACAGAAGAAAAACAACTTAGGGAAAATAGTTTCTAGTGCCTGTTGGAAGTTTTTGAAACTTAAGATTAGAGAAGAAATTGGCATATAAGATCAAAGTTAAGAAAAAGTTCAGTGGACTACAAAAAATGAAAACATGTCATTCTTCTGTAGCAGTTCTACATTTGTTGAATGTATATATGTGGGTTGATTAAAAGGAAAAAAGAGAGTTATAAAATATTGACACTTTTTTCTTCTGAGGGATATCTTTCCATTATTCCTTGTTTACAGTGTCAGTCAATACTACGTATAATTCTCCTCTTGGCAAATTGACTGCACATGATATTATACCAGAAAATTTATGATGGACATGCATTACATTCCCTGCAGTCTGTAAGCCATTTTTTGCATAATGTAGCACTTGCTTTTAAATTAGACAAGGAAAGGTTGTCCAGCTGTTAGGGCACTGCTCTGTGGTAGTAGATTAGGCTTCACTTCTGCACTTCTCCATTGTCTTCCTGTATATGTTAACAAGTCTTTTAGGAAAAGAGTTGCAAAGGTATTTAGAGACCTAAACCCTAAGGCTAAGTACAGATAGTGAAAAAGCCCAAGGCTGAATTGATTCAGTCTTTGCAGGTTAGTCTAAGCTGCAAAGATTGAACCAAATAAGCAAATGAACAGACATTCACTTTTGATTCAGGAAGTGCAGCCACATGCCTGCAGTGGCTCAAGCCAGAAGGCAAGGGGTGCTAGAGCACGGTTCTCTGGTGCACAGCATGGGCTGTATGTTTACTCCCTTTTCCTCCTGCCCCAAGTTTCCTGGGATTTGCAGTCCACAATCACAGCAGCAGGACTCTGCAGGGTTGCTCATCACTTCCTCTTCTGGCTTGTAGGTACCTGTGGGATTTGTGGTCCACAGTTGCAGTCAGTGATAAGTAAGCAGGACAGGGCAGTTTGGTACTCGGGAGAAGGGAAGTTTAACCCTCCTCCCTGGCCCCAGACTCCAGCAGGGAGTGGGGAGCATAAACGATGTGTACCCCCAGAGGCTGGGGGGCACGGTGACTGCCTGTAGGTGGCGGTGGCAGCAGCAGAGGCATGGCAGTGGCAAGCAGGGAACTCTTGCAGGTGGCCACAATGGTCTTGGTGGTTGGCAACTGCTGATCGGTGACCGCTAACAGATGCCACCAGTAGTATCAGCAACGCAGGGGGTGGCAAGCAGCAACTGCCCGCAGGCACCACTGGCAGCATCAGCAGCACTTCTCTAAGGGCATGCACGTACACCTGTGTGCACTGCTATGCATCGCTATTGCTGGGGGGGGCTGCCAGTGAGTCATCCAGTGAGGCCTTTGAGCCAGCCCTCAGTGTTCCAGCTAGGGACCAGAGGGGCAGGGCCAGCCCTGTTCTCTGGAGCAGACAGCACAGCCCAGCCCATTCCAGGGCTACAAAATGCTGTGATGCTGGGGGACTCTGATTTAACTTGAACCAGGAAGGGGTCTGGGACAGAAGTTGCATAAACCGGTTTGACCTAAATCAGTTAAGTCTGATACTACATTCAACCAGGTTTATTACTTAAACCAATTTATATATAACTTCTGTCCCTAGCCCATTGGGTTTTCTAATTCGCCTGAAGTCGTATTTCAGTGGCATAGGTACTTATATAAATACCTCTACAAATTTTGACTAGCTTTGCTCAGACCTAAGCATACCTCAGACCAGCTCCTGAGTCCAGTTGACCAGGGCATCAGATTGCCTTCAGTTTTCCGAGCAGATTGTGCTACACAGATTGTTCTTCTCCAGTGGGGTATTGCATATTGTCATGTAGCAGGAAAGGTAGCATCAATCAGGTGTACTGTCCTGACTTTCTTTGCTAAGTACAGACGGTCAAAAAGCCCAAGGCTGAATTGATTCAATCTGTAGGTTAATCTAAACTGTGTAGATTGAACCAATAAGCAAGTGAGCAAACATTAACTTTTGATTCTGGAAATGCAGCCACATGCCTGATGTGGCTGAGAGCAGACAGCTTGGGCCAAGGCTAGCCCACCCACCCTGTGAGGGGGGTTTGCAAGGGATTTGCAAAGCATCCTGGGATGCTGGGGGACTATGAGTTAACTTGAATCTGAAGGGGATCTTGAACAGAATTTCAGTAGACTGATTTAAACTAAATCAGTAAAATCTGATACTACATCCATCTAGGTTTATCTTAAACCTGTTTCAGCCATTTTGAAAGCAGTTTATGCACACTGAACTTCTGTTGTATTACAGATTTGAACCAGATTTGCAATCACTTATACCAGTTTATGTGTAATGTTGTACCTAGCCCTTATCCACAACCAAAATGTCTGGTCAGGCACATGGTACAGTTCACTCTTAGTGGTGGTTGTATCCCAATAACTTTTGATTTTGTCATCTTCCAGCACTGTATTTATACCAAGGAGTAGTGGCTTTGATCAGCTATTTTTATTAAGCCAACTGCTGATGCAATATCTTGACCACAATATTGTGCTTATCACTGTTCCCTTGAGTAGCAAAGACCTGGCAGCCATCTGTGATATTTTGCTTCATTTCACCGATGAGGCCACATAGTCTACAATGTCAGGCATGCATTATTTCAGAATATATTTTTAGTTTGTTACAAAAATCTGGTCTTAAGTAGCATACACAAAACTTACTGCATCACCAAGGAGCTCTGTATCTCCAGTCACCAAGTACTGACAACTGACTTAGTCCATGGAGAGCACAGAAGTGAACCTACTGTATAGTACCTTCTACTGCCACCCTGAATCCATTTTAACCTGGTCTCTGCCATTCCATCTCCAGTATTTATCTTCCCAATTATAGGTGTGTAAAAATCCTAATCATCCCTAACAACTTCCCAATGCAACAACAAGTCTTTGCTTAAACAGTATTTCCTCAAGCCTTCCACCTGATTATTGCTAAAAACTAGTAAAAAAAATCAACAACCTTCTTTCCATCTTACAAGGAATGTCCTCAATTGCTTCTTTAGTGTTTTCAGACTTATCTTTGATCGCTTGAGTATTCCGAAGGTACTGGTATTTCTCAGCTCTCTATTGCCACAAATTTGTTTCTGTAATCTAATTCAATTGTATTAAAGAACATTTTGTCATCAGTTTTTCTTTCTTAGTTTATGTATTTCAGAAGTTGGTTCAGTCCCAAATATTTGTATGTCTACTCTGTGTCTAGTTTGTTGATATTGGTTCCATCCCTAAGCAGCAGATGGTTTATCTGACCACACTTTGATGTTGAACAACCCCAGTCTCATAGAGATGGAGCGACGGAAGGAGTTGGCAATTTTCATCATACTCTGGAGCTGGTGTGCATTGGCAGCATTCAGTCTGAGTTTGTCCTTATGGAAATATGACAATTGGGGCTGCTGTTTATTAGTTGCATAAGTGTAGCCAGACTTGCACAGTATCTGGCACAGTGGGTTGAATGCTAGGCAGAGCCACAACAGACTCAAGCTATCTTGCTGGAATATCTCCTTGACACATGCAGCTGTGTACACTAGATTGCCATCAGACACAAAGGAACAGTTATTAAATTCTCATACAATTTGTATAACATGAGCACTCCAAGACAGGAGTGAGAAACTGAGGCAAAGGCATTTGTATTGACTATCCAGGTAACAGAGGTTCCTTTATCTTCTACTTGTCGAAGTAGAGATTACATTGCCCATCAATAGCAGCCCCTTATGTTCTCTTCAATCCTAAGTACAGCCATTTTGCTTAAGTGCCCAGCTGTTCGTAGATAAAGGCTAGTTCCTTTTTTTAACCTATCCTGGCAATAAAGGTTTTGCTAGCAGTTGACAGGCATGTTACAGGTCTGAAATTTTGAGAGTTGCTTACTGTTGATTTTTTTGGCTTCATAAATATGATCCCTTCCATCATAAAGTCTTGCTCCATTTATTTTCCTTCTAATCACAAGAATCTTCACATCATTGTCTCCTGTTAGTAAGTCAGTTTTATGCTCTCAGGACTTTTAACCTTTTGAGAGATGTTATTGGGTGCACAGGTCCTAATGCCTAAATATCTTCCATACTACACACGTTGTGCCAGCATCAAACAACTGCTGACTCTGTGCAGTATAGTCTCAGTACATATGTTGCATTTTTTGCTTTTGTCTGTGACTTCTTCAGTTTTCGCCATATGACATCCTAACCATGCATGAAGAGTGTTAAGTAAGCTGTTCTTAGACACTTAATGCTGATGAAGATTTCTCTATGATTCTGTATCCATTTTTCATCATGATTATTATGATTATGATATAGCTATTACCATTTACTTGCTGATCTCTATTCCTTACATGTTTAACAAGTTTCAGTCACCAAATCAGAAGTCAGAATCACCACAGCATGACTTTCAATAAATGAATCATACCTATGTCAAGAATATAAAATAATCAAAGTGAATTATTCTCAGATCACCAAGTGCCTGAAAATTGCTTTTCCAAAATATTTAGAGAATATTTAGTAACAGTCCACTCAGAAATCCACAGTGGTTCTTGAATGATTTGCAAACAGAAAAAAGGCTAAATTGTTGTGTACTTTTTTACCTGGTGAATAATTTTGATTAGCTCTAAGAAGCTAGCTCAGGATAGGTATAACAGGATAGATATAATAAGCCTTGCATCCATATTAGCAAGTTTTATTTATATACTTATTTATAAGAGCATATTTTCTAAAGGCCAAAACCTTGAAGTATTTATTCTTAATGCAGGCATAATTTTCACTAAAACAAGAAATTGTCTCTTTTTGCCTGATGTTTTCTGCAGCGTCAGAAACATGAATACTTTCCCACCTTTATTTTTCTTCCACAACAAATTTAATGTTGGGATTAGAAGGAAACTTCTTTTTTTCCATTTGTGTTTCAGAATCTATCTGTCCTTCTTATAGGATCTTACTGCATGAGTGCTCCTCTACTTTCCCTTTTGTGGCTGCAAATGCCACAAAACAACTATTAGTTTTTATTTGTTGTTGGCAACAACTGCTCCATTATTTAGTATCTTTGTTTTTCCGTTTTTTGTGGGGAAAGAGTTGGTTGGCATATATGCGTGTAGAAGATGTATTTTTCTCCAGCAGGGCTCAAAAGACTTAGCATTAGGAAAAGTAAAAGCATCTTTAGCTTTTTGTGATATAAGAAGGGCAAGCTGAGCATTAATACAGCTATTTGGACACAGTGCTGTCATCATTTCTATGTATTGCCCAAAAGAGGTAGGTTACTATTGGTATATCACACTATTGCAGCTATAAGACAACTGGCAGGAACAACCTGAGGAGCCAGTTTCACCACCCTAAGGACATCAACACTTGCAGTAGTATACACACCTGCTGAATACGGCTGTCAATTATGAGGGCGTAGTAGCCACACCAGCAAAGTTGATGTTGCTCTGAATTCAATGAGAATAGTAATGGGGTGTAAACATATATCCTGTTGGTACCATCAGGGACATTACCTCCCCATCTAAGAAGACAGAAGGCAACTCTTGGCCTCACTCAACACACCCAGCAAAATCAAAAGCACCTGCTTCATGAAGTCTTAGAGCAACCAGTATATAAGCGACTGAAGTCCAGAAACTTATTTAGACGGGAGGCATGGGTACTGTTGCAACAGTGTGGAGGTAGGAGTGACACCCTGTGGGCACTTGAACAATACCACAAAAGTGGGATGAGACTGAGTCTCACCTCAAGCACTTCATAAACAACCCAACACCCTATCCACTTGGGTATGAGCTCCCCTGTGACTTATCGATTAAACAAAACAGGATTGCTCTGGAGCTGGACACTTTAACGCTATACTCTGTAAGGTTGGCTTAAAGGACAGACCAATATGTGAGTGTAGTGATGCACCACAGACTGCTGACCACCTCCTTACATGTCAGCACACCCAGGATGAGGACCTGGAAAGTGTCAACAATAAAGCAGTTGTGTGGCTCCACCACATTAATGATGTGTTTAGGGGAGAATTAAGTATACAAGAGAAGAACCCTCAAAATAGATGTAGAATAATATGTTAAAAAGTGCATAATGCATGAGCCATTGAGGTCTTCCTTCTTCTGATTAAAAATATTCTTTTTACCATAAGAATTTTTCACATTCAGACTTTGACTTTGTATTCTTTGGGCATGTCACAGGGAAAATGAACCTATCTTCTTGCATATGTGGGGAGGATAAGCACTAATTTAGCCAGTCTGTTCACAGTGGACCCAGCATTGGTATTAAAATTGTGCACATGATAACCGAATTGGAAAACAGCTAGGAAATATTTGCCCAGTGGAAGTCTGGGAGAACTGTTCTGCTCATTTGTTTTCCAACAGCACTTTTTTTTCCTTGTGCATGTCACCAAATAATATAGAAGTATTTTATGTTCAATATATTCTTCTCCATCTTAGAAAAAAAGGAAACAGGATCAGGAATAAAGGGTACAATACAATATATGAACATGAATAAGCCATGCTATATCCATTCCTTAATGTCTTACATGTTAGATACACTCTCTTAATATTTATTAGAGTTATTAATAGATCATTAAGATTAAAAAAGACTTTCCAATGCCTCAAAACTAAAGCCAGCAATCTTTTCCCCCATTAAACTAGTCCAAGACTAACACATTTTATTTTATTTTCTTTGCTCTGCTCAGACCTCTATCCAGAGAAGTTCCTTGCAAGCACTGAATGAGTACAGCATATATTGAGTCACATTTTGAGGGTCCCTAATTATGATTTTATCAACTTATAGACACAATTTCTGGCACTCATATGCCTGACTCTTCCTGATCTGAAGATGCAATAAGGAAGGGAGACAGTGAGAGACACTGAAGCATGAGTGGTGCTGCTTGCCTCCCTGCTGCAGAATACTGCAGTTTGGTGTTGGTTTCATTAATAAAGAAAAGGGGTCAAGTACAACAAAGTCGGGTCTCTAGATGAGCGCAGAATGATATGTAGAGTTGTCACTTCTGAAGTTAAGTTGACCTGGAAAATTTATATGCTGATATAAATTTAGAAGGTTCCAAGTCCATAAATAGGGAGAGTACTACTCAGCCAAAGTGTCAGTTTGAGACACAGCTTTTATGATCAAGAGAAAAGAAATCTATTATAGTCTACTCGGAAGAAAATTGTATTTGACTTTTGCGTGTGGACATTGAGCATGAAATTATCATTTTTATGATCAGTATTTGTCCGTATGTTCATACACCCGAAATTCTCCCTCAAACTTAGTGTGAAAATATAAGATACAAGCCAGTAGGTTTGGTGGCTTCAAAGGAGAATTAATAATAATAAAAAAGGTTATATAACGCTATAATTTTAACAGGATAAAGCTGTGAGAGGTTTCCATAGTAACGCTGCTGACAGCAATTGACTTGCCCTGACATCTGGACATGTTTAGGGCTTATGATGTGACTGCAGGCAATACTAGAAGATTAGATTAGAAACAAGCATGATTGATATGAAGTTCTGAAATAACGCAGCATCCCTTTATTAAAAAAGAAATATCCAGCCATTTCAAATGAAGCCTATGAAATTTGGGGGCAACAGTTACAGGCTTGTGAAGGCAGTTAACCACGGTCCGGTCCACATTAGCGCTTGTAACTATTTTGAGACAAAGGTATAGCTCAGCATGACTCTTCGTTCACACGTCATGCTGGTTCATTACAGCCATCTTCCGAAAGCACACGACAAAAATGCTAACAATATGTAACCTACATAAGGGTTTCTTCCAGCATAGCTGGCTTTTGGGAGAAAAGTCTTTTTACAGTGAACCCAGCATTGGTATTAAAACTGTGCACATGATAACCAAATTGGAAAACAGCCAGGAAATATTTGTCCAGTGGAAGTCTGGGAGAACTGTTCTGCTCATCTGTTTTCCAACAGCACTTTTTCCCCTCCTATAGAGTATTAGGTGCTATTTGTTCTGTAAAAAAATAACAAGTCTGGGAAGCCAAGACAGCAGTCTGTTTACACAATTAAAAACGAATTCACCCAAGACCTTTTTGTATACATCTGAGGCCCTTATTCACCAAAGTATAAGCTTTAGTTTTTTAGCTTTAGGCACTGCTGAAAAAGTACTGAATCAGAACCTCGACTAGTAGCTTAATGAGGGAAAACAGTGCTTTCTGTATCACAACCTCTTTTTTTTGCATAGTACCTTTAAATGTGAAGGTATCAAAATGTTGAGGGCGCACATAAAAAAACCTACCATTATTGAGAAGTTCCACGAGGAACATTCATGTTTAACATGTTGTTAGGTCTCAGGGGTAGGAGGGAGTCATGGAAATAATTAGATATAGCTGTGGGAGAAGTCTGAGATTCTTATAATCCAAAGTATCAGTGGTACTCTGGGTTATGTACGTATCAAAAACCGTTCAAGGGTAGCACTGATGGGAAAAACATCTTAAAATTTGAAAGAAAACTAGTCAGTTTTGTAGGTTTTAGACTATGAAGCTTTTGTTTTTCCACCCATGATGATGAGTAGCTGAAGCTATATCATAATAAAAATGGCTTGTTTTCCAAATAATATCTGAACACGTTTCCATATGTTATACCATTGGACTCCAGCCATTCATGTCATTGCCTCTAGCACACATCCTTCTTCCTTTAAGTTAATACCAATTTCTCAGCTGCTAAAACTTTTACATGAGTGTTATTACCATATTTTCTTTTTATACAGGACAATGTTGAGGCAGGAGATAAGGAGACAACTGAAATTGCTGAGAAAGAGAAAGAGAGTGAGGTGCGTATGAACAGCCTCAGGAGGGTGTCCATTCTTTAATATCTTAAGAAAAGGATTGCAAAATTGTTTTTGTTGTTTCCGTATGATCCATATGTGGGCCAATAGCATGTGATTCTGACTTGGAGCATTTGTGGTTTTAACAACAAAACATCTTTCAATTCAGCAGGGACCTGTTTCAGGACGTACCTTTTGCAGCGTATGCCATCATAAATATTTTAGGACAGTGAACAAAGCAGCGGTGTAGTAGAAGGTGGTATAATGTTATTTCTATTGACATTTAGAGTGAGCAGAAAATATGCTGCTATGGAGTCTGTGGATTTGTTTCTTTGAGCTCCTACCATGGTCTAAAATAGCTTTCATTCATCATGCTATTTTCCTGGCATGCTATGCACTGAACTGCAACAAGAATTGAAAAATAATTATGTTGCAGCTTTATTTTGTAAAGCACAAATTGGGCATTAAATTAGATATAGTTAAAATCAAATTAAAAACAACTCAAAAGCTCAATGAGATATTGAATTTTTCTTTAGTCTATAAGAGGATTCCTGGACTAATGCTTGTATTTTGGGTTATATTCCCTTATGGGTGACAAGACTTGTACTTCTTATTCTGGATCTTCGCCTATTAATGTGTAATCTTGAAAAGATGTTCCAAAATATATCCAATAAGCACAAGGGGGAGTTCAGGCTTAGTCCCTGTGAATTAAATTCAGAAATAGGAAGCAGGGCTTGAAAAGAAGGGTGTGCCTCTCCATTACTACTCAGTTTGGGTTTAAACCTCCAACAGGTTGACCACCTCTCTTTTTATAAAAATATGAACTCTGATATTAAAATATTTGCTAAAAGATCATATTCACCACTGACTCTAGGTTTAGTCTGCTATAACTCCCATGTCTCAGATTCTGCTCTTGGTAACAGTGGTGTAAATTCAGATTAAATCTACTAGCATTAGTAAAGCTTTTCAGAATGTATTTCGAGGATAAAATGTGGTTATTTGCTTTACTAAATTTTAGTATTGACTGTGAATAGAGCACACGGCCCTGAAATGCCATGATGATTTTTTCATTCAAAAAGAATGATGGGCCCACTTCATTACTGGATTCCTCTACCTTTACACCAAGACACCTGTACTGAAATTCAGTAGAATTACACAAACATTAAACTGGAGTAATGCAGCAATAGCCTAATCATATGTCCCTAGTCTCAGGCTGGGGCAGTCTGCTCCTCCCTCCGACCCTCTTTCCCTGCCACTCTTCTGCATGCTCAGCTGTCTCTTGAGAGTGGAAGCCAGGGTGGGAGTGGGGAGGAGGGGGATTATTTGGAGTGCCGGGAAGTGGGAGAATCCCTTTATCAGCACCTCTCCCAGGCATGTTACTGAAAGAGGAACAAAAAGCATTCAAATGATGGGATACCTAGGACAAGTGTTTAAAACAGAACTGTCTTAAAGAAAACGGGATGTGTGGTCACTCTACATATCAATCAAGGTCTACCTGAGTGAAGAGTACCAAATATAGCTTCCTATGGTCGTTTGGCTTATCTCTCCTGACCACTTCTCATCCAGCACTGTGCACCTAGGAAATCCTGAACTATTCCTAGCAGGCAAAGAGGGACTAGTTTTCTCATAATGTACTTGTTTCACAAGAGCCCTATATAGTGTATATTTATATAAGCTCAGGCTCTTGTATGTGGTACATTCAGCCCTTACATAGATGCGTACTTTTTAACTCTCAGATTTCAGGTTTGCTTAATACATGTGAACTGTTATGTAAAATCAAACCAGAAAGTCAGCCTAGTCTGATATACTGACTCCAGCAAAAGACAATACATGATGCTTGAGAGAAAGAGAGTGGCAACTTCCTCTTCCCGTAACTGGCTGTGCATTACTATATGTGGGAAATCTCTCTAGACCTCTAAAAGCAACTGATTCATGCCCTCAAGCATGGGTTTTATTTTCTTGTTGCTTTACATTAACTTGTTTAGCTGCTATTATAATAAATGTTCTTAACAGTTATCCAGTCCATGGGGCCTGGTCATTACCTGTTGAAAGCTAGCATAATTCTGCTCAAGTCAGTAGGATCAGGTATCTAATGTTTATTTCATAGTCTTCCTCCAATAACCAGTTCCATTATCTCACTTGTACTCCAGTATAATGAATTTGGTGGGGTTCAGAATCACTAAATTTGGTGGAGTTATTCCTCATTCACACTGCTGTTGCTGAGAAGAGATTCTGACTTAGTATATTGAATGTCCTGGGTAAAGAAGCTGTTTCTGTTATTGCTTCCAAGGAATTCAACCTTTAATTTCTTTACATGCCCACTTCTTTTGCATTATGTGACCCGTAAAAATAAAAAGGCTCTTCCCAGAAGGTTTATGCAATTTAGGATTTTGTGGACTGTTGTACAATTCTTTATTTTGTATTCATTTTTCCTTGGGGGAGCAGATTTACCAACAAGGTTTGTTAATCCTATGAAATAAAGTAGCACATGTAAATGTCCAAGGGCCTCTGTGATTCACTGTAACTCATTAAGGTGAAATTCTACTGCATTCAATGTGAGTTTTACTGTGGTCTTCAGAGCTGGAGTTTTGTCCTAAATATTTTAATACTAGTTCAAGATTTTGAGATTAAAGTTCAAAATGAGAGAGAGAAATTGATTCTTTTTCTGTTGCTTCCTTGGTCATCTTTGCAAAAAATGGTGTTTCTTGTTCTAACTTTCTACTGTTGTCGTAGTCCAAGTCACAAGAATGAGTTATTACACAGTTTTTGATATACAATATGCATTTAGTGACTTATAACAACAGTTTGTAGGAGTTTGACCTTTCCAGTATACTCTATTTAGAGTTGATATATGTAAAACCATGAATCTCCTGTTGAATGGAATACAATGGGCTGCACAAATCCAATAAATAGGGAAGAAGTGTTGATCCTAACACATCAGATAGCAGGATCGATTTCTGTAGTATTTTGTTAGATGCATACTATATAAAATCAATCTGATGTGTACTCCCCTTTCCTTTCCTTTCCTTTCCTTTCCTTTCCCCAGGTTTCTACAGCCATAGCTTATTTTAATCTCTTGAGTCAAGAGTGCTGAAATTGGTAGTGCTATGAATAGCAAGCCTGAAGGCTTCCCTCACAAATCACATGTGAAGATACTGAAGTTTGCTAGTATAATGCAATGCCACTTATGGCCACAGCAGTGTATAGTTGATTTGGTATCAGGCCTGGTTAAAATTAGTCATTCTATAAGCTCACACAAAATCTTGTAGCTTTTCTTATCTTCTCAAAGAAAATTAGAAAGATTTGTTTATGAGTTCTTTACAAATGAATAGCAGGAGAAACCAGGGTAATGTCCAGAAGCCTGGCAACAATACAGTAGCAGCCAAATCAGACTGATTCAGCAAAGTTCTGATCTGAAACAAGACCCCTCTGTTAAAGGCAATCTAATTGATTGATGCAATGGTACTAAAGAAAGAAAATAATTTCCCCGCCAGCACCAACATAGTATAACATTAGAAGGTCCATACTGCCAGTTGATTGGCTTTGGGCTGAGTTTTGCCTTTTGCCATATACTCCCCAGCCCATGTTTCATCTGTAAAACAATGTGACCTATAAATATAAGATGAAATACAAATAGGGACTTCATAGAAGCCACTTTATTAGTTGCCTAGGACAGTATCAGATCATCATGGTGCCTGCTGAGAATGAGTCACCAGCAGATTCTGTTGTCCATTATAGACTTCAGAAATTCAGTGAGTTCCCTTTGTCATCTAAGGCAGATATTTAAAACAAGTTTATCCCTTTCCCCCACCTTATAATCCCTAACCCTTAAGCATGTGGAAGGAGCAGTGTGACCAAAAGAAAAATGTTGTTTAAAGACCTCCATAGACTCTTTTTCTCTGCTACCAAATTCCACTCAAAATCTAGTGTGTGCCCAACAATGGGTAGAGAGGCTCAGATCACTTGGAATAAGGTCCAGGGTTGTCGCTATGAGCATGAAATCATGAGCAAGTCCAAAATACCTTTGTCTGAACTGATGCCAAAGGGCAGTCACCTCAATAAATGCAGGAGAGCAGTAACCTGGGCAGCATCTGCACCAGGTTAAATAAAAGTTCAAGCTGGGCTCAATCCAGAGATGCAGTGGGAAGGACTCTGCAGCCTACTCTCCAGCATGTAACTCCATTCTACATTATACACACACTGAAATGAATCTGCTGTCAGAATAAAAATTCTCCTTCATCAAAACTCATGCAGACCAAGGCTATTTCCTTTATTGCCTCATGATACCCTGAGTACCCATCAGGAGCCAGCTCAGTTAACAAAGAGCCAACCCAATGTTAATTATTTCTGCAACATGATTGGCTTCATCTAGGATCAAATCCTAGGCAATAGAACTATTATTCACTTTCAGCTTTATATTAAGCTCAATGAACTAAAGAACAGGGTCTGTGCTAATCAGTTCCCTAGACTCTTGAGATGAAACCCTAGGTGAGACCAATAGGGCTGATAATTGCCAAACTTCAATTACATTTTCCCCGCAAGGTTTCCAGCATGTGAGAGACTGAAATAACCAATAAGCCTGTGGGAGTAATCTCTGCTGGATGAAACCTTTCATATTCACCTGTAGCCTAGCCAAATTGGTGTACTTTTCTATCCAGCATTGAAAAATCAGAGTCAAACGCAAGCAAACCTTGTATATGACTTTCTGATCAAATGTTTTAGAAGTGCCCAGACCTAGGGAGCTTACAGCTGCCAGATTTTTTTTTATTATTTTTTGGTTTTTATCCCAACATAGCTGGATATCCCATATTATCATTCAGATTTTAATATTGTTGTATTTAATTTAACCTTGAATGATATCAACTTCTTCTGTTACTCATCTCACAGAATGATTTGTCATGGAAAATCCACCTGCAGGCATTTGCGAAGGAATAAAGTTTCTTTCAGAACAGTCAAAATCTATATCAAAGACCAGGCATAATTCTGTGGAGTGGCATCTGTGCAGCTGGTATGCAGCATATGCCCAGTGTGGCTGAGATATGTGAATGGTTTGTTTCCTGTTGGTTGCAGATGGTTACTCTCACCAAGATTTCTGGCCTGGCTGAAGAAGCTGGTATAACTGTTGTAACAGAAGCTGACGAAGGTGTTGTTGCACCTGAACCTGAAATGGCTGATGAAGGTGACAAAAAACCTCATGAAGAAGAAGAAGAAGAAAAGGAAGCAGAAGTCTCTCAAGTAAGTTCTTTGGGGAGATGCTTTTTATATAGCATTATCCAAAAAATGGTTTATTTCTCCTGGTTTGGCCTATGACACGACATTTTCTTTACCCATAATGGACCCTGTTTTGTTGTAAGTAAAGCCAAAGTAATTCCATTGTTTTCAATGGCACCAGCTGGAAGCCTGACTCAGCGTTCCTAGAATAATTTCAGATGATTTTCTAGTTCATAGATACACTTTCAAATGCATATCATATGCTGAATTAATCCTAAATGTAAGCAGAAGATATTTCATCCCATTAACTATAAATCTGGAGAGAAGTGTTTTGTCAAATATTGCTCATTCATGCTTCAAATGGAAATCTTAGCTATCTGCACTTTTCTTGTAATAAGTCAAAACAAGTGCTCTGGTGATTAGGGAGGACAAGTACCTGTAATTCTCACTGAAGCCAGTAGGAGTGGTGAGTGCTCAGTGGGAGTGATTTTCAGAGCCACAAATGCTAGCTAAGGCCTAGAGCTTTACTCCATTTTTTTTTTTTTTGGGGGGGGGGGGGGGGGGCGGGGGACAGTGTTATATCACAGCTTGACAAAATCCTTTTTGAACTGAATCTTTTTAATCTGATGGTAATATTTGTAGTGGAGCTTCACATTTGCTCTCATTTATCATCACGCTAATCAGGAGTAAATCGTTGGAATCCAGTGGATTTATAGTGCTGTAAAAACTTATGCAGGTGGATGTAGAATGCCTAATTCTTACAAGGCTTTCTCACTGTTGCTACATTGACTTCGGTGGAGTTGATCCTGGTTTACAGCAATGTATTAGCTTGATCTGAAGCCAATAGAAAGACTCTCTTAATTTCCATTGATACTAAACAGAGCCCTAGGTGAAACCAGAATTAGGTGCAGAGTATCTTGTATCATTTATTATAACAAGTGTTCTTTGTCTTTTGTGGAAATGTAGAGAATACGCAAGAATGGAGACTAGGTCTCTGTAAGTGAGAGGAAATTATATTCCTATTTTCTAGTTTGGATAGATGAGCAATTTAAAAGAGTTAGGTTTTCATGCAATCTTATAGGAAGAGATTTAGTTCAAAAAGTTCTTTCAATTTTTTGTTTCCCCAGGAAAAAGTCAGCAGCATCCCTTCAGTAGTAATAGAGCCAGCATCAAACAATGAAGGGGAGGGAGAAGAACATGAAGTCATAATGAATGAGTCCAAAGATGTTGTGGAAGACATTAGCACTCAGGGCACTGAAAGTCATACTAGTGAAACTTCTGAAGTTGTAAGTGAGCAGAAAACCATTGAGGAAACCCAGGCAACACCTTCTCCAGCATTACCTGTATCAGTAGAGGATGCAGCCAGTGGAATGCCACCTGGATTTCTCTTTAAGGTTTACTTGAGTATTTATTCTTACATTCTTCAAATATCCCTTTAAATCTAGCTTTTAGATTTAAAATTCAGTGGCACAGTCTTTTTAAGCTGTAGAGCTGCATTGTTAAATACCAAACATTTCAGCCTGAGTTTGGCTTATATTAGGTTTTTTGTATTTTTCCTTTTTTTTAGTTTTTTACATAAGAGAGCTGGTGAAACATCAGTGCAAGTAAAACGTGTGTTATGCATTCATATCCAGTTCTGGAGTTCAGTCAAATGTGCAACTATATTCTTCTAATAAATAACTAAATTATTTTAATATATTGAGATAAATTCAATGGCCTGCATTATACATGGAATCATATTACATGACCATAAAGGTCCCCTCCTGGCACTAAAATCCATCGCTAAAAAACTACTGAAATTGATGTCATTGTATTGTTGATTTCATTCTCTGAATGTATTTATTGTAAGAATAGCTGATCATACAGAAAAGCATCAGATTTCTAGAAGCAGTTAAAAGAAATTCAGCCTTCAGAGTTGGGTGGTAAGAACCTTCATGTTTCTTGGTTCTTTAGATTCTAATGATATTTCTCATTTCAAAATTTTTTACTAATAGGAAAACTCATTAAGGATAAATAAACTTCTATTTTGTACTATAATTTGCATATTTCAGTTTAAGTAGTCCCATTGCAGTCCATTGTTATACTCAACAGATTTATTCATCTGTTCTCATATACAAATACTTTACATAATTTCAGAATAAAACTGAGGCAAGAAAGAAGTAGTTATCCATGTAAGTCTGAAGTTAAGTAGAAGGGAGGCCATGGTGGCACAATAAATACTAACACATTCAGAAAATCATAAGCTTTTGTAGGTGACAGCATACTTCATCAGATGCTCTGTATGACCTCACAGAAAGCCAGGGTACTAAATAGAAAGGACTACATTTATTTAAATACAAATGCAAGCATTTATTTAAATTACTTTATTCCTTTCTGTTTGGTACTCTAGCGCTCTATGACTCCATTCATAATATCTGACAAAGTAGGCTGCCACCCATGAAAGCTTGTGCCTTTCTGAACAAGTAAGTCTCCAAGGTGCCACCCTGTCTTGTCTTCTATATAGGTAAGAGTGAGACAAGTCATGAGACTCTGATTCAGATATGCTGATAATGTTTTTTTATCGTCTTATTTTTCACCACATTCTCTTGAGTAAAGGATAGAAACTAGGAGTTAGGTCTACCATCTAGTTCTCTGAGGGTGCATCTACATATGCACTTTACTGCTCAGTAGACTAATTTACTGTACAGGAAAGCATCACCATCTGCATGCGTACAGTGACTGGGCCAGGGTAGATTAATTTACAGTGCCATTGGATAGTCCTGTCAGACATGGGTACTATCTGACAGTGGAGTAAATTCATAGACGTTAGGGCTGGAAGGGATTTTGGAAGATCATCAAGTCCATCCACCTGCCTGAGGATTAGTTTACTCAGGCTAAAATTTCACTAGCACTTATTCAGTCACATTAATTGCATGTGTAGATGCATCCTGACAGCACATTGGACTATTACAGTGTTGCCCTGGAACTAGTTACATTCAATGTAAATCAAGTGTCTAGATTTAAAGATAGCACAAGTACATTATTGTGATTCTCAAAAGTCTGCCCAGTTTGTGCAAAAGAGATGTTCCAATCCTGACTCCTTTACTCAGGCCAGCTTCTGTGGACAACAGTGGGGGATTTGCAAGAATAAGAACTAAAGAAAGCAAGATTTGTCTGAGAGGCAGTTGTTACAGAATGGTACAGCTTTCCATGCCATCAAGGCCCTGACAGTTTGGTTTGATATGGAAGTGCCAGCTAGTGGTTGTAGAAATGATTGAATAGTAAAACTTTTGTATTCTTCTTTACTTAATAGAAAAAAAACTGATGGAAAAAACTATTCTTCTTTATTTAATAGAAAAAACTAATGAAACATAATAAAATACTGACATCAATGGGTCTGTTAATATAGCATATATTCTTGAACTTTTAAAATGATCAGTTTCAATATAGTTTAATCCTATTGTTGTGTGGTGGTGAGTATAGTATCAGTGAACATTGTTAATCTTAATTGCAAGAGGGGAAAAGAGGTTTTTGTTGGGAGAGCTTGTTTCTGCTTTGCTTTTCCTGGTACTTTAGATGATGCATACATATATTGTATTCTTTCCTTCAGGTTGAAGCTTTACATGATTTTGAGGCAGCTAATAATGATGAGCTTAATTTAAAACGAGGAGACGTAGTACTAGTAATCTCTTCTGACACCACAGCTGACCAGGTAACAACCGAAGAACCTTTTCTTAGATTGATTTATCCTTTGTTTGTGATATTTCCATTACTCATTTAAAATGTCATTATTAATAAAAAATATTAGGAGATTGAAATAATCTTCCTATTTAATTATCCCTTGAAACTAAAAGGCAACATGGAATATGACCTGTAGGGCTGTGCAAACTTTTGGCAGCCATTTCATTTCAGAGGTGTTTTGGCCTGTTTCAGCACCCGAAACACTGAATCTGAAATGAAACAGAAGGCTCTGAAACATCTCCAAAATGAAATGAAACCATCTAAAACATTTCAGAAATGTTTTGGAAAATTTTGGAGTTTTGGAGGCAGGCTTGCAGGAAAACAGAAACTCGGGAGAGGGAGGCAGGGGGAAAGACTGCTCTGATATTGACATCTGTAGCTGGCCAGTGTCTGCAATCTGTCCCTGAGGTCCCTTCCACTCCCAGTGCTCTGGGGGGGGGGATGGAGAAGTAGCATATAAGGCTCCGAATGAATCCTTTTTGTCCCTTTTGTGAGCTGTCTCTCCGGAAGCAACAGCATGTGAAAGGTACTGTGGCTGGCTCCAGTGACTGGCTTTCTAGTCAGTCTCCTGCCAGTCTCTCTTTTTGGAAAGGATTGGGCACAACTTTCCAATATATTACAGACCCAAGATATAGTCAGCAGATAGAAGAAGATATAGTAAATAAAGGATATAGTAAAATAAGCAGATAGAAGAAGATATTGTAAACACATAGATATAGTCAAAGAAGCAGATAGAAGAAGAAGATATAGTAAACACACAGATCTGAGCCTTCAAGGCTCCTGCTATTACACACACACATTTTCCAGCACAGCAAACTTTATGAAGCGTGCTGGAAAGTCAGGTGCCAGGTCTTCTGCCAGGGGAACAAGAGTGGGCAGAGGGAGAGCTGTAAGTTCCACCCCCCCCCCCCCAATTTAGACGCACCCTCTTCCCTGGTAGGCATGAGGCTTCTGCTGCTAGTGGCAGCAAGGAGGTGGGAGCAGTATCTGCACCTGCCCCACCTCCACTAACACCAGCAGTAATAATAACCCCCAGCACCACCAGCATGACAAGCACCGGCATGACCGTCTCCTCCAGCCCAATTTCAGTTCCCAGCGTGAGCCTCCCAGTGCCAGAGGAGGAGCTGGATATGGAACCAGGGGAGCTCAGTGCCATAGCCAGGGAAATTCTGGGGAAGGAGTGGGAATCTGAGTTTGTGCTCCACACCCCTCAGAGTTCCCCTAGAGCCAGGTCTCCTTCTCCGGAATGTGCTGTGGAGGAGGTTGTGGGGGCAAGTGTCTCAGCTTTCCCTGTTGTTATGCCTCTTCCTGCTGAGGAAGGGGATAAGATAGGATCCCCACCCACACCCCAGAAGCTAGGGGGTGGTGTAGTATGGGATCATTTTGAGGTGGCAGAAGATCCCAAGTATGCTATCTGCCTGTGCTGCTGATGGAAGACCAGCCAGGGTAAGGACAAGAAACAGTTTAGCACCATGGGGCTGCTGATGCAGATCAGGAGGCACCACCCCTTGCTGTTGCTCCTCCTCTGCCTGGCACCAGTGGGAGCATGGCCAAAAGAAAGTTCCCATCTCACTCCAAAGCCCCCATCCCCCAGAAGCAGAGGCAGACCACCCTGGATTAGTGGGGGAAAGGCAGAAGGAAAGGGGGGCTCATTCCCAAGGCAAGTGAGGTCACCCAGAGCATTGTGGGTATGCTTGCTCTGGATGGACAGTCCTTCTTAGTTGAGCGGCCAGAGTTCAGGCAACTCATGGCGATCGTGACCCCATCATACCACGTGCCCGCATGCACCACCTTCAGCAGAACAGTGGTGCTCTTCCTATATGAGGCATCAGGGAGTACTTGAGGGAAGGTGATGCACAAGGCAGGTCTGCAGGTGGCCTTACACTTCACCTTGGACATCTGGAGCTTCTGGGGTGGAGATCATGCCTACGTCTCCCTCACAGGGCACTGGTGCAATCAATCAGGCCATCGGTGGGCTCTCCTTCAAGCAGAGGTGATGAAGGAGCCGCATGGCAAGGGAGATCATGGGGGCCATGAACTGCATGGTGCAGGGGTGGCTCGTTGGGCAGGGTGAGCTCACCTGTGGGTTCATGTTCACTGACAATGGGGCCAATATATTTCAGGTGGTCTGTGATGCCAACTTTTTTGGCATCCACTGTATGGCATACAAGTTCCACCTCATAGTCAAGGGGACAGGGCTGCTGGTGATGGTGCCGTCACTACCATGACCAGCCAGCTCATTTCAAAATGCAGGAAGGTGGCGGGCTACTTCCACTGGAGCATCAAGAGGGGCAAGATACTGTTTGAGAAACAGGCAGAGCTGAGCATCCAGCAGCACATCATTCAGGATGTGGAGATACGGTGGAACTCCACATACCTGATGCTCAAAAGGCTGGTTGAGCAACAGAAGGCCATCCATGCAATGGTCTTGCTCAGGGAGATTTGGATCAGCAGCCCCCTTAACAAAACAGAGTGGGATACCATCTCCCAGATCTTGGTGGTCCTCAAGCCATTTCTTTGAGGCCACCGAAAGCCTCAGCACTGCGGATACCCTCCTTAGCCAGGTGATCCCCATAATGAGGGAGCTTCAGAACCAAATGGAGAAGTTCCAGGGGATTGATGTCCCTGCCTGGGGCGAGTTGCTGTCACCAGAAGTGCAGGCATTGGTGAAGCGGCTGTAGGAGGGCATCAAGAAATGTCTGGATCTGTTGCAGTCTAGTATGGTCCACGTGCTGGCAGGCATGTGTGACCCAAGGGTGAAGGGGAGCATCTGCGCCAGCAAAACCCTGGATCACAGGATGGAGGTGCTGGTGAACAGGGTCAGGGAGGCAGAAGGGCAGATGCGGGGGGACATGGAAGAGGGGGATCCACTTTCCTGTGCCAGCACTCCAACCACCAGCCAGTCTCCTCCTCCACCACAGGCACTGCCAATGTGGGCCAAGGGCATGGCTTCCACGTTGGGGTCCAGAGGCACCAGACCCCAGCATCGAGCAGGTAGTGCCAAGGCCTTGGTGGCTACTTATCTTGCCGAGGACCTGGACTCGCTGCTCTGCAGCCCCTTGTCCTACTGGGCAAGCTGCAGCCAGATGTGGCAGGATCTGGCCATGGTTGCCCAGGAACACCTGTCCACCGAAAAGTGTTCTGAGCAAGAGGGTGTTCAGTATTGCTGGGGATGTTGCGATACCCCACCTCTTCTCCTTGGATCCCGGTTTGGTGGAGCAGCTGGTGTTCCTCAAGGTGGACCTCCCGCTGCTGGGGTTGCCCAACCTCCACATGTAGACGGAGTGAATGCCATCCTCCTCACTCTGTCTGCACCTATTTCCTTTTTTTATTTTTTTTTAAAAACCATTTAATGCCCCAGCCTCAGAGCTGGAGGTGGCACTCACTGTGTCACCAGCCAACAGAGGAGGAACATCTCCCTGCTGAGCTCCTGTGCCAGGATGAACTTGAAGGTATGGGCTGGGGCTGTGGGTAAGGAGGAGGCCCCAGGTCCTAGGCATGACTAAAACTGCACCCTTCCAGGGTCGGGAGGCCTGGTGGGACTACCAGTGACATGGCAGCCCACAAGAAATGCCAGGACCGCAAACCTCCTTGATGAAAAGTGGGTAGGAGGTGCCTTATAACCTCCAGCCACCACACGAACACACAGTCCTGGCTAGAGAAAGCCCAGACCTATAAGATCTGTGAGGCCTAAAGGGTTCCCCAAGCTCCACGTGCCTGTACACAACAGTGGAGTTGTGAGGCTCCAGGTGAGCTTAGCTGCCTGGGATGCCATCTGAGAGGCATGGGCCACAGTGTTAGGGAAGGTATGAAGCTATGGAATGGATGAATATCACCCCTAGACATCAGGTGCCTAAATGGGCAGTGTCCCACCTGGGAAGCATCTGAAGCAGTTTTCCATCAAGGTGTGGCAGGTGAAAGAGGGGTGGGCAGTTGGCTCAGAAACAGGTGGGTGGGCTGGAATCTCACCTGCACTGGGAAAACCCCCTGCTCTTCCTGGATGGAATGAATAGTGAAGAAGCCAGAGGCTGGCATGCAGTGCAGGCAAAAAAGCCAGTCAGTGAAAAGGTAAATTGAGGTGTTAAGGGGTGAGGGACAGGCTGGGTGGGGGAAGTGGAGGGAAGTGGGAAATAGCAGGTAAACATGGAGAGGTACCTGAGGAGTCGGATGTTGGGCAGGTTATAATGTGTCATAAGTCCAATGTCTATATTGAGTCCCTGAGTGTCTGTATCTAGGAGGTTGATGAAGTGAAGTTCATAGGCTCATCTGTGAAAAGTGGTTTGTAAATTCCCTTTGAGGATCAGGCCTGAGAGACTGGAGACATAGTGGCTTTTTCATGAGAAATGTGACCACACAGGTAGTTGGGTATTCTTGTCTGTAATAGATTGGATTAGTATGTTGGCAGGTTTTGTATTTCTTGTCATGGCATGGTCTGGATTCATTCAGTGTGTGTTGGGCTATAGGAAGTTGGCTTCTGGTGATGAGGTTAGTGAAGTTCAGTGCTTGTTTGAATTTACAAACCACTTTTCACAGAGGAGCCTATGAATTTCACTTCAGCAACCTCCTAGATACAGAAACTCATGGACTCAATACAGACATTGGATTTATGACACATTATAACAGGGGCAGGCTATTATTTTGGGCAGAGGGCCACTTACCGAGTTTTGGCAAGCTGTTGAGGGTCACATGGGTGGCCCTGCCCCTTGATAGGTGCCCTGCCCCCTGGGCACCATCTTGGGACCAGTGTCCCAGGGCCAGCACCGGTGGGGCCCAAAACAGGATGCAGGCTGGCAGGGGTCTGTGGTGCCAGGCTGGGTTGCAGCAGCAGGGAGAAGGGGGAGCTGGCTCAGCTCCATAGAGCCCCTGCCAGCTGGGACCCTGTACCCCTGCTGCCCTGTTCTGGGGCCCTGCTGATGCTGGTCCTGGGACACACGGGCCCTGTGCTCCCATGCCCACTCACTCCCAGTGCCCCCTCAGCCCCGTGGTACAGGCAGGGGGCAGTGCACAGCCCTGAGCTCCTGCTCACCGGCAGGGAAGGAGCTGTTGCGGAGCATGGGGAAAAGCGGCCCCTCACCTGCTCTCCTTGCTGCAGCCACTTGCAGCCTATGCAGGGCTGTCCTGAGCAGGCACGGGCATCCCCATGCAGGCTGTGAGCGGCTGCAGCATGAGGCGCTGACCACAGGGCGGGGGAGGGCCCACTTTTCCCCCACACTCAGCACCAGCTTGTAACCCACCCCCACTGCGAGTCTGGGCCCTGCGTTGGCTCTGGGCTCGCCTGTTGGGGCTGTGCCATGGTGGCAGCAGCTGCGCCCCTCCCCCCCCCCCGATGGCTGCACCGGGCAGTGTTTGCTGCTGTTGCCCACCCTGAGCTTGCGTGTGGGGCAGCACCAAGGTGGCAGTGGCAGCTGCACTGCAGCCTACCACAGTGTGAGTTCTGGTGGGCAGCAGCAGCAGCAAACGCTGCCCAGCATGGCAAGTGGGGGGGCCGCAGCTGCCCCAACAGGCAAGCCCAGAGCCAGCGTGGGACCGGGTTACAAATTGGTGCTGAGTGCCCCTTGCCTGCCCCATGGCTGGCACCCCACGCTGCAGCTACTTGCAGCCTGCATGGGGCTGCTTGTGCCTGCTAAGGACAGCCCTGCATGGACTGCGAGTGGCTGTAGCAGGGAGTGCCAGCCATGGGGCGGGGGAGGGGCCACTTCTCCCCATGCTCCGCACCAGCTTCTTCCTTGCCCTCCCCCCACCCCTTACCTGAGCTTCCAGTGCCAGTGCAGCCACATGGTCCCAGGCTGGGGCTTCTGGCTGGGGTGGTGGGGCCAGTCGGGCCCTGTTGTTGCAGGAGCCCACCAAGGATTCCCCTGGGTCCTACTGCCCCTGGTTTCTGTCATTTTTGACAGGACCCAAGGACAGATAAATTTTCCAGATTTTTTTAGGTGCCCTGCAGGCTGGATAGAATGGCCTCACAAGCCAGATCTGGCCTGCGGGCCATATTTTGCCACCCCTGCACTATAACCTGCCTGACATCTGACTCCCCAGGTACTTCTCCACTTTTAGTTGCTACATCCCCCTTCCCCTCTCTCCCCATCCTGTCTCTCACCCTTGATGCCTCAGTTTACATTTTCACTGACCAGCTTTCTTGCCTGCATTGTATGCCAGCCTCTGGCTGCTTCACTATTCATTCCATCCAGGAAGAGCACACACATATCAACTTGATGCTCCCCCAGCCTGACAAAGGTTTTTTAAACCCGAAAACTTGGTAAGATATGTTTCTGCAACCATTCAGTGTTTCTATTAGAAGATATCAGAGGTACCCTCAACTAGTCCGTGCTGGGGCCAGTACCCAAAGTGGGGTCAAAGGGCCTGGGGCCCAGTGCAAGGACTGCCCAGAGTAAGAGGCTCAGTATTCTGACTGGCCTGAAGGCTGGGCTAGGGCCTAAGGGTGAGCCAGAGAGGGGACCACAGCGGGAGGGAGTGAAGGATGCGATGTGCGAGGCATGGCCTTGTGTTAGGGGAGGTATGGAGCTGCAGAATGGATGTCACCCCAAGACACCTAAATTGGTAGCCACCTGCCTGGGAAACATCTGAATCAGTTTTCTATCAAGGTGTGGTAGCTGCAAGTCAGTGTCTGCTTTCTCTGTTCTACCTGCCTCTATTCCAGTGAAGAAAACTCAGCTTCCCTGTTTAAGATGTGCATCCCAATTTTGGAGGACTGATTTTGGGGGAAAGGGTGGTATGTGTGAAAATGTATTAACTCCTTAGGTCACTGTAACATCTTGTTTTAATGTTACAGCAAAATTGATTACACAGTAATCTGCTGTTAAGACTTTTTATGTATGGATTTGAACAGATCAATACAAATTAGCCCACAGAGAGCACTGATGCTACTTACAGATTGTGCAAGTCTAAAACCAAGTTGTACAGAAGTGTTGATGTGAGTGTGATAAGCCTGTAAGTCTCCTCTCTGGAGAGCTATGTGTCCCACAATACAAATTCTGGAAGCACAGTTAAACCCTACTGGCTCTGCAGCTAATGCCCAGAAACGTCCACTGGAGTTTTGTCTATATAAGCCATAGAGGACAAGGCCCAAAAAGGGTTTATCTTGTTGTTAAAAGATTGTATTCTGTAGGCTGAGAGTTTACAGAGGTGCACAAAGGGATTTTCTCATTCATGGACTCACTAAAGCCATTTGCAATAATGAAATAAAATTGTTTCTCCTCCATTGGTAAGGGAAGATGTAGAGAGTGTCTCTGTTTTTGGAAACCATCTATTTGTCATTTCTTGCTCTGATCCTGCCACATTAATTGATCACTCTCCAGGAAATCTCAAGAAATAGAGCACCACTTCTGAGGGCAAGTGTTTGAAATATTGGGACCTTTTTTGAAAACACTGTTGGCTATCAGGTGCTCTGTAACGCTATGTAACAGTATTCTTTAGAAGAGCTAGTGATTAGGGGTGTGTGAAACAGGCTGCATTTGATTCAGATTTGGATTCAGCCTGAATTGGGGGACAGTGATTTGATTCATCAATTCAGATCACTGTCCTGATTTCATGCGGCCGAATACGAATCTGAAGATTCAATGCTGATTCAGAGAATCAGTGATTCAGACATAGACGCAGCTTTAAATGTTTTTTCTACATACCTCAAGGTACCAGGCACAGCTCATGAACACTGCGATGATGGAGTGGATTGAGCATCCCACGGGGGAGGGGTACTGTGCTTCCCCGGCTCAGCAATCGGCTGCGGGGGGACCCTTGGTGCCCCCACCTCAGGCGTAGGAGCTACCAGTCGGGGGGGGCGGGTGCGAGAGTCTTTTGTATAGGGAGCAGAGTAATGTAAAAGCATGAGCTTTTTTTTATTTCTAGCATACTGTTTCAGTTATTTATTCAGTGTGACCCTACATTCTTATGCAACTACATTCCATTACCCCTTTTCTGGTAAGCGATTGTTTAATTGACAGAGATCAACTGATTTCAGTGACATTACTTACGGAATAAGACACTAGGTTATAGGGATAAGGGAATCAGGCTTGTAGTTTTAACTCTGTTGTCTTGGCATGTTATGTATTAAATATAATATTAGTTCTGTCTTGATTAACTTAAAAGATATATTCTTGTCTTGTTGTACATAGCACTAGAGTACAATTCAGTAGCAATAATTGGAGTAAATTAGATTTAGTGATTGATAATATATGTAGATAGGTAGACAGACAGATATGGTATAAGAAGTATACATACACACATATCATATCTATGATTAAAGGATATATATAGATAGATATGTATGTATATCTCTAAAACCATTGTGTTAATATATTTATTATTCAGTGTACATTTACCCTTCATGTTTAGCATCACCATTAAACTTAATCTTTTTGTCCTCTACTAGGGTACTTTCTAGTATTATACTGAGTCTTTTTATCTCAGTTATTCTTTTTCCTCCTTCAAAATTGGCCTGTCTAAAGCCATATTTCTTTTATATTTGGTAGCATCAATTCATATTTCCAGATCATATCACACAAAACATGTTGTGCTTGTTTTGATCCTGGTTGCTTCCCTTTTTCTAACAGAGTTGTGCTGAACTGATTATTGGTTGAGACTGAGTATTGTCATCACAGATTTCTAGCCAGATCTGCCTTCTGCTCAGGAGGCTGTCACTTACCACTGCCCCTTCTGTCTCAGATGTACCACCGGGTTTAAAAATATTTTCCTAGTTAAATGTCCCCAGTGTATATCAGTGCCAGTCTAAAAATGCTGTCAGCCTAACCAGCTTCAGTGGTACTTAATACTTAATAGAGAGCCACTTCATCACTGAATAGAGTTTCAAGGAGCAACTGAATAATCATGGTTTGACATCATGACTTTGTGCTGTGTGGCGGAGTATGATCAAGAGCACTCCTTGTACATCCTGATAACAATCAGCATGAATACATTCAAATGACCAGCAAAAAATGCTTGCACCTGCAGAGCAGACATTTGACAATCTGTAGTCTGACATGGGTACCACGGTCTAACACAGAGCTGTGGGTACATACTTTAAGTGCTTAGAAATATATGACCCATTATCTCCTTTTTCCCACATCTGACATTTATTCTTCTCATAGAAGAACAGATATAGAGGGTCAAAGAGATCAGTGTCTCTGGTCTCTTGCCCCTCATTGTTACTTCTATCACATTTTAGAGCAAGCAGCATTTCAAAAGATTCTACCCTGCAGACTACCAAGGGGCTCCATGAACCATTGATCAGGGTTTTATTGTACTGCTTCGGTCACAATACAGAATTAAAAAATATGAAAGAGTAGAGATATCCATCATTTAAATCTACAGGAAATCCTCGCTATTCACGGGTTCAGCATTTGTGGTTTCAAATATTTGCAAATGCCAGACCCACATCTTAAATACACTTAAAGGAACTTCTTGGGAACCCGCGCTTGCCACTGCTGGGCTTCTACCGCCAGGCTCCCGCTGTCACCAGCGCAGCCATGGCCCCCCGCCCTCCAGCCGCCAGGGGCACTGTGTTCATGGTCGCAGACTGTGTTCATGAACACAGTGCCTTATTCACAGATTTTGCCATTTGTGGGGAATACGAGAATGTATCCCCTGTGAATGGCGAGGGTCTCCTGTATGTTTTTTGTAGCCCATCAAGGCTTCTGGATTCAGAGGTTTCTTGACAAACTTAAACTAATAATAAAACCCTTGTCACCAGTAACCAAAAACACAGGATCAGAATGAAAGATGCATAGTAAAAGGTGAGACTTGAATAATGAAACAGCTGTTTTCCTCCCTGCTAAAAGTATCCACCTTCTCTCACCTCCCCTATACTACATGAGATCAGTATTCATTGAAATAAATGATGTGAGTTTTCAAAGGGCCTCAACACATCCTCCAATTATGCAGCAATAACATCTAGCCTACATATAATTGCTGTTTTTATTGCTTATGCAATTTTCACTGTAATTGGGTATTAAACCTCTAAGCATCGTAAAATGTTCTTGAAGTTGTGTCCATAAAATTTCACACCAACACAAATGGGTTTTTTTCCTGTGCAAAATCAGCTATAAATCTCTTGAAGTACTTGAAAACTGAGAAACTCAGACTCTTTTTCTTTGCAGGAGGCTGGCTGGCTGACAGGCATTAAAGAATCTGACTGGCTTCAGTGCAAAGATGCAAATACCTACAAGGGACTCTTCCCAGAGAACTTCACCCGCCGCCTGGAGTAGTTCTCATCTCAGGATAAGAGTGTTGTAGGAAGCTCAGCCAGTAGGTTTTAACCTCTGTGAAACACAGGAGCCCACTTTAGTAGTTATTCTGTTAATGGTTTACAGACTGGTGCCAGACAAATGTTGGTGAAACATATCAAATGAGCATGAATGCAAACAGTTAAGCTAGCAACTTCTGAAGCAGTACATGAAAAAAAATTAAAAAGAAATGTCCTTATTTGTTCACATGTACGTGGCAACAGGTTTGTTTGTGCTTTGTCGGAGCTATGGTGAATCCTGTATTTGATCCTTTCCCATGAAATCTGAAATTAGCCTCCTCAATACCAGAACCTTAACTTCTCTGCACTAAGTGTATTGTATTGAGTTGCACTGCAGAAAATTTTATTAGTAATCCTGTAGTACTGAGGTCAAACTATTATAAGTTTCATGTGTTTAAAATAAATGAACTGCTGCAAAGTTTTTCAATATTCTTTTCAAACATAGGGCCTTGTTACACGTTTATTTTGGGGCAGCTCCTAGACCTCTTAACCCCTGGATTATCTGCATGTTAACACCTTTAAGTGGCTTAAAGCACTCACACTGTGGCTCAAAGTTACACCATTCCAGGACAGGATGATCTCTTGATCCGCATAACCCAGCTCCTGTTCTGTTAAGGTGTGGCCACTCCCCACAGATGTGCCGCTCAAGTTGAAGTTGTGACTTCCATCATTTTTCTGTCCTTGTGTGACAAGGTATTTATCAGAGTTTGCAGATTTTGTTGCAATCTGACAGGGCCACGCCGTGAGCACTTCTGCTGTGGCCTCGAACTTGCGATCTTTAGGCTGTCAGCTGTGCGCTGAAGGTGTGACTTCAAGCTAGCACTAAGCCGATCAACATTTGTGCAGCTCACAGTGTAGCATGTAACAAGGCCCATACACACACACACACACATGCATATATGTGTATAAATAAATGCATACAAATATATATGCATTTACACGTTATCCTTCATTGTAGTTCTTTGACTCTGTAGTATCATCGAGACATGCATTGCTCTTACTCTGTCTGGCATTACAGTAAATAGTTTTGTTCCAAAACAAAACTAGCTGCTCCATTGCCAAAACATTATACAGTATCTGTGTTTGTAATGTGCAATTTTCATTCTGAGATGATGAACAACAGTTATAAAGATCATGTTCAAAGCTGCTAACCCATTGGGATGGCATGGCTCAGTCTCCTCTTTTTTCCAGCTGCACTAGTTAGAGATGAGATAGTCTGGAGGAAGTGGTTAAAATGCTGATCTCTAATTTTTTATTTAATTGGCTGCATAATAAAAACAAAACTAATATCTGAAAAGAAATAAATACAATATATTTTCACCATATGTATTTATGCAGCATACCTTCACAGATCCTTTTAAAATAAGATATATTACGTATCCTGTATCAAAAAGTCATCTGTAACTATTATGTTTTTCAGTGTTGTGTCATCCAAAATAAACCTTTGATCCAAAAAAAAAGTGTTTCATGAGTATTGTCTTTGAAGTTTGGTTAAATTTAGGTTAATATAACCCCAATGATGATGATCTGTTGTGCTCCAGCATAACAGATCCCCAAACCTGCCTCCTTTTTCCTTTTTTTAAGAATGACAAGAACTAATGGTACGAATCCCCTTGCCCAGTCTCTCATACCTGCCCTTCCAAAGAAAGTGTCTTCCAGAACTCTAATCAGCAGCCAAGTAACCATGGGCAGTAAAGGAGTTTACCTGGGATTTGGTTGTCACACGACTATAATTCACTGGCTCTTATTTCCTTCTTTGCAGGCTTTGATCATTTGTTTTGCATTGAATCCTAGTCTTTAAAAGAACATTTTCATAAAGCAGCCCCCTTTGTATTGGTTGGTACACTGGGCCTTGTATTTCTTGAGAAGTATTCTGTATTTTCTTAGAGTTTCAGTCCTTTTCGTTCACAGTTGGTCCTATGTTCGTCAATCCTAGGGTGCTAGATTTTGCAGCCACCTGCTCTGTTGACAGACTTCAGTTGGTGCCATTGATGGTTGTGGCTTCTTGGGGCTTGGGTCTTATTCTGATTTTTGAAACCTAATAGTTTCAGAAGTGGACTGAATACAGCCATGTTGCTCAGACAGGCTCAGCCTTGTGTAGAACATGAATAGGTTACCTGTGATATTCGTTGACAGCTGTCACAAGCAGTCGGGTTCTAAAGAGATCACAAGGAAGCTCTTCCAGTTTTTTCTTGTTACTTTGATAAGCTGGAAGGCTTTGGTCCAGTGTTAAGACACTCATCTAGGAAATAACCTTCCACTCTTTATGGTCTCATATTAGGTCCTAAGATCTGCTTCCTTAAGTCTGAGGTGGTTAGTGGAGATGCAGTAATTCATTGCTGGTATATACCACAACTCTGATGTTCTCAGTGCCTCAGTCCACTACTTTATTGGGACTTGAGACCTACAATTCTTTAATTTATCACGACATCATTAAAATAAATCTGCAGCAAAGAAAGGACTCCAGTTCTCAGATAGAAAAAATGTCATCATCTAATAACAACTAATTGAAGCCACTAGCTGCTGTAAGCTCAGTTGCGTCACAGTGATAAACCACAAGAGGAAAAAAAGATATAGGCCCTAGGCAGATGTTACACTTAAAATACAATTAACAAGTTAATCACGTCTTAAAGTGTAAACTGTTCAGGGGATTCATGGCGCAATAAAACAGGATGTCATCTACGAAGTTATTATACAAAATATATGTAATCATGTTGTGGCTAATTTTCATCCCATCTTAAATTGAACGTGTGGCAGAGTCCCAGAGCCCAGCAGTGGTTCTGGTCAGCTGATCCTGTGCAGAATTGGCAAGGTTCCACCTCTGGGGCCCTCCCAATCTGTCATAGGGTGGCTGGGACTGTACCAGGATTACAGCATCAGCACGGTCTCTGCCAGCCAACGATCAGCTGACCAGGACTTCCTCTGGGCTCAAGGTCCAGAGCCGTCCAAATCTGGAGGTGGTTGAGTGGTTTCAGCACTTAGAGGACAGCTGCAGCAGCAAGCAGGTGGAGACTTGATGGGACACGGAAGCAGAGCAAGTGGGAAATGAAAAGGATATTTTGCATTGGCTGTTTATTGAACACAGAAGGGGAAATCATGGCTGTACTGAAGTTGATGACAAAACTATTATAGACTTGAATAGAGACAGGGTTTTAAGCAGGTCTGAGCTCTCTGTCATGCTCTTCAGAGACTTCCTCAGGATTTGCCGTGTTTACCTAAGACAATGCCTCTCTTTCAGCAACCATGACTTGTGAAAGCCACATCTCACCAGCACAATTAAATGATCAGCGATCAGGTTGGTGAATGTAGGGAGACATGTTTCACATGAGACAGGAACTGGACCTAGATCTTGGAACTCCTTCCTGCAAGAAAAAAGGAACTCTGCTTAGAGCTAAATAAAGTCGACGCCTTGAGCACACCTTTCCCCACACCAAGCATTCCAACTGTTGTCTCTCACTCATCCCAAGCCCCTCCAAATTAGCCTAATTAACATGGAATTCAATTTGCTGCATCCTTGAAATACTCTGGATATATCCTATGATTCTAGGTGTTAAAGACCTTCAGCTTCCTAGACAGGAGCAAAGGGTTTGTTAAGGATGCATTCTCAGAGAATGGTTCAGCATCTCTATTGAGAGCCCACAATATGTAAGTATATTGGCTGGTATCATGGCTATAGCTTACAATGAATTCACCAAGTATTCTACTGCCCACTGGGAGGGCCATCAAGGATGTACTGGTCAAGTCCACTCCCCTAATAATTCATTCAGATACCTCAATTTCTGCCTAATTTTGATACTGTTACAGAACCAATTCTGGTCCTGTTTCATTACCGCTCATGCATGCACATGTCTTTTTTGTCAAATCTTGCAGTTTTTACCTAATAACATTTACTTAGCAACATTTTAACACCATTGAATAACTATTTCCATCTAGCACAAGTAGTGCTTACCTCTGCCTTCTGAAGGTGCTACTAAATTTCTGTTCATTACCTTTCCAAGGGCTCCTCATCTTGTGGCTACTGTAATATCTCTCAGCCCTGTAACATTTAATGCTAATAAACTAGTGTACATGGGTTAAATAGAATAATAGCTTTCTTGGGGTGCCCCTTTAAGAGACACAGGTGGTGAATGCAAGCCACCTGTGTATATGCAGACAGTAACCTCTGATTTTCAGTGAGAGATTTCTTCTTACTCCATTTGATTGTGCTGTCATTTTGATCCCTGTTGCACTTGTATGTCTGCAGCTCTTTAAACAAGTAGATCAAATTTAAAATAAATGATTTTTGTCCTATACATACACACATCTTCTAGAGCACAGCAGGAGATGCTTTCTTACACAGCAGTATGTACTGTAGCAATTCCTCCTTCAGGATTTATTTTAGCTAAGAATCTCTTTCTTTTCTACTTGGTGTGTTTCTGATTAATGTACTGGTTTGGGCTGGATGAGTTACTGAATTTCATGCTTTGTGTCACTATAAAACATAACCCATTGTATCTCAATTTCTCTAATGACTTATTTATGCCAGAGCAATAGCACATGCTGAGTCTAGTAACCTTCCACAGCAGCTATAATTTCTAATTCTATATAAAATGAACTCTTGAAAGATTTAGGAAGCCAATCTCCTGATACTGCAGGCTGATTAGGCACAGTGTGGCCTTGAATGTAAGATGAAATAAGTGAAGGGAGAGTAACATCTAGTCTGAGCTAACAAATAAAATTTATATTTGTGTCTGTCTACCTAGTCTACCACCCTTCCAATAATATAAAATAAATTATATATATCTCTCTATATTTTTTATCAAGAATCTTATAAATGTGTGCACCTATCCCAGCTGTGAAATGGGGAGGGAAGAATCCTATAAATGTGTGCACCTATCCCAGCTGTGAAATGGGGAGGGAAGGCTATATGGGTCATAGTCCTAATGCACTAACAAAGCTTTTTTTTTCTGTGCCAAAGAGTATATATTCCACCAGAGGTCAGTCAGCACAACCCCCAACCGAAGATGCATCATACGCAAAAGAAATGGTCTCTGCTAGATAAACTTCACCACTTTCCTGAACGATGTATAGTAAGCCAACAAATGCACTATTCTCTTTGTACAGCTGCAGCACTGTAACTATGGGTAGGCAAGGGGAGAGCCCCAGCCCTGGCTGCAGATAAATGGGGGAAGGGTGCCAGAATGGTGGCTCCTGGGAAGCTCACACCACAGGGACCATATGGGAAATTTGTACTGTTCTGCAACAAGCCCACCATGGCAGCGGATTGTTCTTCAGTTCCTTTCTTGGGCAGGGTGTCAGTGCATAAAGCAGTGTCGTGTCAGGTTGCATTACTTAATGAAATCAGGCTGGTGAAACAGAAGTCATTGGTCAGTGGATCCTCTAGAAATTCCCAGCCTATCCTTCCCACCCTCTCACAGACATCTCATCTAACTCAGGATGGATTGTCCCAGGATTTGACCCAGTTCAAAACAGGAGTGGCACAGCCAATTACATGTCACCCTTTCAAGCTGCGTTGCTGAGCCTTCCCCAGTAGGTGGCCACTGAGAGCACACAACTTGCTGGCTTGTCCCTGAAATAAAATGCAATAACCATACAGATGTACAACAGGATGTCCTAGGAAATGTGTTAGTACATTTTATCTGGAATACTTCAGGGGGACTTGAAGTAGGACAGTGGATGTGTATATCTGTATGATCCTGTGTATCTGTATGATCCTGGGACAAAAGGCTTTCTCCCAGGACAAATGCAATTTCTGACACTCCACTGTTTCTTTATTGTTTGTGAGAGAAAAAAAGATTGCTTGCTCTTCTGAGCAAGACACAGTCCAGCTATTCATTCCATGCTTTTCAGCAAGAATGTACTTTTAAGAGATGAATTTGATCAATCACTCATGAATCAAACGGTTTGTATTTAAAATATTGGAACAATTTTGATTGCTTAGGGAAATGGAGTTGGAAAATCCATTCACAGGTCATAGGAAGGTGGTCTTTAATTAACAAGGAAAGCTGCAGTTGTATGCTTTGTCAGCATGTATCCAACATCATTCACTGTATAACCTTCGATGCACATTCTCATAGTCAGGTGGAGAACTAGGACAGTTACTTATTGCAGTCAAAGTGATTGGGATGGACTTGATATTGTAAGTGTGCATCACTGTGATTCAGTACAGACACACTTTGCTTTTAATTATAGTGGGTTTTAAACTCAAACTTCATTGGAAACACAACAGCTGTTTATCTAGGTGCAGATATTTTAGGGATGTGATGAATACTAAATGTGGGTTCAAAATGCACACAGTTAAACTCTCCTTAGGGTACTTAGGTCTTAGTTGTCAGTCTCCAGGCAAATGCATCTCTAATGCCGGTTGGTCAGCAGCATTTAAAATAATCCCATCATTTCCCAGCTTGACAAGATGTCTACAATGTGAAGCCATTGCAGGGTTTTTAGAAGTTAAATATGGAAGTTTTTTCTGCGATTGACAGGTATGCGGTTCAAGAGGAATGCAAATCCCCAATACCGTAATAATTTGAGACGGGTCTCATGTTTTCTGTGTAGATGCTTCAAGTCACATGAAACAATAGTGAAAAATAGTAGAAGCCAGGCAGTTCTAAAGGTACCAGTAATAGGGTTAACAAATAGCCATGCAGGTATAGAGCTTCAATTCATTTGAAAATACTAAGAGCTTGCTGTGCAGAGAGCTATGGATAAGTACATAGTCCAGAAGAGGTCATAGAAAACAGATTTTTAGGAACTAGTGACAGCCAAATTAACCTAGTGGGAATGAATAATTCTGTCATGGACAAGTTAGGGGGCTGTGAGAACTGTGGTACCAGCTCCCTGCTCCAGAGGTATATTGAATTTGCCTGGAAGGAGTAAAGATGGTCAAGACTACCATCTGCTGCTCGTTCGAGGAGGTACACATGCACCCTGAGTAGTAAATACAACATCACTGGCCTGACCTCAACTTCACAGCTCAGATCTTCACTAAACCTGCAACAGAGGGTCACTAATTTCATGCTCAAAAAGGGCAATGCAGTTGCTTTGCACAATGCTACAAGAGAGGGAGTTTCTGGAAGAAAATGACTTTTTTGCATTTGGAGCTTCTGTGATCCGTCATCCCAGGATGCTAGAACTAAGCCTAAGGACTAAGCTTAATTCAGATTAACCCTGAATAAGTAGCTTTGGCTCTGTGTGTGACTGTATAATACAACCTAATAGTTGCACTACAACATACAGACATTTCAGATATGTCTGCAGGGAGAACCTCAGATTCCATTGTTAACTTCCAGTCACTGTGCTGGAACGGAAGGCAAAATCTAGATCAGTGTGCTGAATGGGAAGAAACAGCAATCTGTGGAAATAACAATGTGAAGTTACCATAGATTAACCAGACAACCCAGTTATGCCTAGGGGCCCCTCCACACATGCAAGGAAAGGAGCAATGGGATTTAAAGTGCATGGCAAGAGGCATGATTGTGGGATTGCACTTTAGATCCCATCTCGCCTCATTGCTTGGGCTCCCTCTGCACCAAAAAGAACCACGCTCCCACGCCTGGGACCACTCTCAGTTGAGGGGGCTCCCAGCTGTGGGGGCATGCCATGCAGCTCCAAGGCTGGGGGACTGTGACAGCCGTGATCCCCCAGCCCCAAGGGTTTCATGTATCCCGAGGCAGCAGCAAAGTCAACAGCTGAGTCCCCTCAGTTGCAGGAATTGCAGCCCCAGCTGGCCACAGGGCACCCACATGGCATGTGTTGCATGGTACAGGAATTGATACATTTTGTGTGCCTCCTTCCATGAATTGTGAACTAGAATTGCTACAGTTGTGTCTTTTAATAACAATTTGCTAAAGAAAAAGTGACTTATACAACACTGTCGCACAGAAAAAAATCAGCTACAATTAGAGAAATCACTTCCTGATTTCATTGGTTTTTATTAGTCAGTTATCTGCTCATGTGGCTTTTCATGAGCTTTACTCCTCTATCAGCAGCAGGGGGAGCCAGAAGCTCAAATTTGTGTTTAAGGCTGTGTGTAGATGTGGTGGGTTTTAAAAAACACTGCTTCAATTTAGGGCTGATTAAAACCCTGTGTCGTGCACATACCCCGCTGATTTACCTGCCTTTCTGGCAGTGGGGAGGGGAAGGCAAGCTGCCAGCAGGCAGAGCAGTCCCTAGGCTGGGGGGGGGGGGGGGGGGGAGGGGGGGTGCTCATGCTTTCCTCCGCAGCAGCTGTGGCCCTCCCGAAGTAGCACCTCAAAGGAGTTTTAGTTTGCTGCACCCCCAAGTCATTTAAGGTGCATTGCATTGCCAAATTTCCTACAGCGACTGGAATTAATGCACAATATGCTGGCGAGGCATGCAAACACCGACACCATTAAAGCAGTGCAAAAGCATTTAGCCTGCTTTAAAGTGTTGTGCACACGCTTCTCATTTCATCTACACATAGCCTAACTAACTAAAACTGTCACTTGATCTTCAATTTGTAGAATTTTAAGCAGGAATTTGTTGCAATAAAGTTTTTCATCATGAAAAAGAGGTTATATACAGATACACTTAAGAAATTAAATGCAGTAACAGAAGCAAATTGGATCTCCCATACATAATGATTGGATACTTGCATCTAGAGGCAAATTAAGACAGAGGAATATGTTACTCAGCAGTTATATATGTTATAGCCAACCATCATTCATGCATATTAAAAAAGGTAACATAAACCCTACACACCATACTTGGCAACTCTGCAGTGAATAAAAGTGGTACATGAATCAAAAGATAAAAACTGTGTCATTTAAAAGCTACTACTTGTGTTACAAATAACTCAAAGTGTTAATAATGAAAGACTATGAAATCTGCAGCTTGATTCACACTTATGCTCAAGCTGCTTCATCTTCCTTAGGTATTGCAAAGGCAATCAGAAATCTATTTTGTGCTTTTTATTTTCTCATCTCTGTCGGTCTGTCTATCCACTCTTTTTGTGCATTTTTTTTCTTCGGCCACAAACATAGGTTAGACAGCGTCACTTTTGGTTCCAAGCTGTGGCACAATGTTGCAATAAATCCTGCAGGAAAATGTTGGCTCTCACCTGCCTCACCACATCTCTTTAAGTTCAAAATGATGCTTCAGTGGAAGTTGTAATGCCTGGGAGGGTTGTTGTAGCTTTTATGGTCTAGGAAAAATGTGAAGCAAGAATTTTTTTTTTTTAAACTGTATAGTTGGGAAAGCTGTTAGACAAGCTGCAGGGCACAAGGTGCCCTTTTTGTGCACTTTGTGCCCAAAAGCTTGTCTAACATCTCTTCCAACTATATAGTTGATCCAATAAAAGAAATCACCCCCCAAAAAATCCTTGCCTTTTCAACTGAGTGTCTTTTTCAGAAAACAGGGCTTCATCAGCATAGTCTGTCACAGACTTAGTTTTTTGGCCTCGTATATAAAAAAGGGAGAAGATGGAAGAGGAATGATAGAATTAGAAAAATGTAGGAATAACATAAATGAACAAGTTCTCTCCCTTCTCCATCATCAAGAGCCAGGATAGTATTTTCAGATACAGAAGTGTATTTCAGCTTGATGGTGTTTAAGAAAATAACTGCATACAAGGCCCCATTATTCATCTTTGTAATGCAGCTGTCTCAGGGGCAAAAGGCACTGGGACAGTTCAGGAGAAGGAGGCAGAAGTATATACAGCTTCTGACTGGAGCTCCACAGTAATCTACAGCTTGAGCAGAACAGAATCTCACAAGGGCAATTTTGATTTCAATGGGAGTCAGGAAACTAAATGCCCATGAAGATCTAGTCTCTAACTCTTTGGAATCAGTGGGATTTGGATCCTAAAACACCTTTGAGAATGCATACTTATAATTGTACTATTACAAAAGGCTCTTTAATGAAGATGAGTGATCAAGCCCTTTGTCTTAGAGAGCAAGAAAGGAGGTATGTGAGCTGTACCCAGGAATCGATGGGCTTCTGCCTCATTTAAAAGGAGAGCCTTATGCTCAGTGCGTTGGATGGGATCGAGTGTAGAATACTTACGATTAGGAAATATGTCCGTTCTTCCAGCTCCACTGATAATTAACTATTTCTTTCTGATGTGAAGACTTCTGATCACAAAGAGGTATGACTGTATGGTTCGCTTTTTAGTGGCCAAAGAAAATACACTGAGGAACCTGCTTTGGGTTAAATGGCTCACAGTTAATCTCATACCAGCATGACATGACCAGAAACTCACCCAAACACACATGTGCATGCACAGGTGTCCCCTCTCAACCTCCCTTAATTGCAAATTCGACAGTGAAATGAGGACTACAGCCAGACCCAAGGCCCCTCATCTCTTTGCTTGATGACTTAAAGGGAGGGGGAGGGGGGTGCGTACTCTCACCTTTTTTCTTTCAGCCTCAGAGTATTTCAGTCTTGCAAGAGCAGTGCTGACTTCACTTGATCTTTACATCTCAAGGAGCTGCAGCAGATGAAGGAAACATGGTGGGGCTGCTGGAAATTCTCTCAGCTTGCTTCTTTCCCTGTATGTTTCTTGATTTTTCCATTATTTGTGATGGTTTTTATCATTATTATGGTTAAGCTAGATACCCTCTGTGTTAACAGACTTTTGTTCCAGGGCAAGACCCAATGGAGTAAGACTGGACTAAAAAAATGGGATAACAGAGGAGAATGTATGGACTCAAAAGTGGGGATGGAGCTTTACAGATAAATAACAGAGAATGGTAGCTAATGCTTCTTGGCCCTGCAGTTTTATATTTATTTACATGTCTACACAGACGATGTAAAACTCTAACTTCAGAGCTTTCCCATTCCTCACCCTGATGGGAGAGTTTTACCTAGTACAAAATGATATGCAAGGCAAGAAGCAGTCCTAGTAGAGTAGATCATGAAGAGGGAATATTTCTAGCTGACCTCCCCTCACTGCTCCTTTTCCTCTTCTTGCTTTCCAGGTGTGCTGTGGGCCATTAAACTGGATCAGGAGCCACCTGTCATTATACAGACTGCACACCAGAGCAGCACAGCTGAATTAATCTGTAAAGTAACCGGCGGGTCAGAATCCACGTATATCCACTGGTACCGAGCCTTGCCAGGAGAAGCGCCACAGAGAATACTCTACTATTCCTACTCCAAGCCTGAACCCACCCGAGATGTTGGCATCCCGAAAGACAAATTCACAGCCTATTTTCAAAGCAAGGATACCTGCAAATTAATAGTGCACAAGCTAGAAAAAAAAGACCGTGGCCTCTATTACTGTGCTACTTGGGAGTTACACAGTGTTCCTAGTCACCTGCACCCTGTACATAAAAATACAGCTTGTGAGAGTGAAGGGAAACATTCACACCATTGCTGCAACTGAGCAGGCTGAGTCCCAAAGTCAGCACATATCCTAAGCCACATCTATTCTGGCCAATACAGCAGTCTTGTTCCTTATCCCAAGTCTGACCACCCAGGCTGCAACTGTTCCTCAAAGCATGCAAATTTTCTACGCTCACTTCCCTAGCACCTGCCTAATTATTTGGGCAGAGCAAGCAATGCCTGGTAAAGAGACTGTTGCAATGCATGAACTGAGCATGCTGAGATCAGTAAATGAGGAAGGCAGGCTGGGAAGGCCACAGACTTCAGAGAGTTGGGGATAAATGAAATGGGAAGATGAGGGGAAGGGGATTTCTAGTTTAGGAACAAGCAACTGAAAGTACACTTCCGCTAACACTTTGAGGCAATGGAAAGTCTTTTCCCATTAGCATATGTGGGTACAGGAAATTTTGCCACCCCACTGCCAAACCTGGGTCTAAATCAGGGTTAAATTATACTGTGCAAAAACTGCCCGTGTCCACTTCACATTATAGCTCTCTGTCCATTATCACCTCTACTGACTCTTCATTGGTCATAGCAAAATTATTCAACAGAGTCAAAGCTATGGTATGGCACTGATGTAACCCTTCAGGGTGGATATTACTCTATTCTGTATAACTAACTATGTGGGATTGATTCATCACTCTAAACTAACTGCTTAGCTGTGTCTGCTGGGTAGGATTACAATGGCCAATGTAATGTAAAATGCCAGTGTAATAGTATTCTTAATTTATTGTGGTTATTTATGTTAGGGTGACACCTAAAATGATCGAAGGACATGTTGTGACATCAACTGGGCCAATGGCTTCTACTATAATTAATGATTATCCATGCCATAGTAAGGTCTAGAGGTCCCCATTGAGAGTGACCCCCACTATGCTAGGTGCTGTAAAAAATATATTAAGAGGATGTCCTTCCCCACAGGGATTGGAGTCTAAGTAGATATGTAGACAAAGGGTGGGAGAAAGGACGAATTACCCTACTCATTTACAGAAAAGCAAGAAAGATTTAGGGTCAATTTTTTAGGAAAACCACAGCATTGCCTTCCAGCTGAAATCAAACCCAGTAGCAATAGCTCTGCATTTCTTCCAGTCAAACCCTAGGTAACTTTGTCAAGGGAGTTTGTGGCACAACAACATGGCAAATTGACTTTAGACTCATGAGGAGCCCTCGTCTAGTGCTCTGGCCATACAAGTCTGTATGGTATGTAGTACTGTGTGAAAGCACTCTGTCAGTGGGAGGAGAGAGCACTGAGAACCTATGGTGGTTAATGCATATGCACAGGGAGTATTTTGCAATTACATGACCAGTTCTAGCTGCCTCTATCACGCTCGTGAAACAGGAAACTAGGCCAAGACGAGAAAAACAACACCAGAACCCTCATCTCTTGGATCATTAGTCAGGCTTGGTTAACAATCTTGACCTTTGTTTTCTTTCTTTTCTTTCTCTTAAGACGGAGAAGCATTTTTTGCTTGACTCAAATCTTCCCTTCCTGAGGAATTGCAACAGAAGAAGGAGACATGGTAGGGTTCCTGGAAACGGTCTTAGCATGCCTATTTCCTTGTAAGTTCTTTGAATACAATAATTAGTTAATGTTTTTCTGAGAAATTTTTTTACAAACTTATAGGTGTGCCGCTTGAAACCAATTCTACATGATAGGACGGTATTGTCTTAGTATAACCAGGAATAAATAAACCTGCATACTACTTTCCTAATGCATAATGGTGCTTGCATAACTAAGGAGGTGGAAAGCAGGGTGCCAGACCCAGGTGTTATAGGGGGCATAAAAAGAAAAGCCACTGGTACCACTGGCAACCCAGCCTATGCCATTGCCCTACGTGCTGCAACCACCAACCCTGGACAGTTGCCCAGCTCAGTCTCTCCTCTGCCCCCACCTTTTGTGTTGATGTTGGATCATACATTATCTAGTTATTTATTCCTGCTGTGACTTAAATAGACCAATCGCAGTAGTGAGCTCAAGGCAGTGGAGAATTGAGTCCAGTGTCCCATCCTGGTGTATACCTAGGTTTCATGAATAGCTGCATGTCTCTGTTATCTGGAGAAGGAAGATTGCTAGCTGTCATCCTCTCTTTTGCCTTCTAGATTTGCTGTGGGCCATCCACCTGGAGCAGACACCAAGTGTAATCGTTCAGCAGTCCCATTCAAGTAACACTGCTGCATTTACTTGCAAAATAACTGATGGGTTAAGCTCCACGTATGTCCACTGGTACCGAGTACTGCCTGGACAAGCGCCGCAGAGACTCGTTCACCTCACTCTTGATGGGTCCAATATCAAACGAGAGTCAGGCATCTCCTGGGATAAACTCTCAGCCTCTGCAAATCCCAAAGTCTGCACCTTGGAGATATACAAGTTGGAAAAGAAAGACAGTGGGTATTATTACTGTGCGGCGTGGGATTTCACACAGAGTCATAAAACTCATGTGGGCCTGTACAAAAACCCACCACAACTCTAGGTGCGGTGCTCCACTCCCATCCTACAGCTGCAGCCAGGCACACTGAGTCCCACCCCCACCCCTTCATTCCAGCCTATAAAGCAGCCTAGCCTCAGTGCCACGTACCAAGACAGGAGCCTTACATCCATCCAGCTCTGCCAACAAAAGCAATGCAGATGTTATCCATTGTTGGCTCAGTCATCACCTACCTTACCCAGGTGGGTGAAGTCAGCTCTGGTAGGCAGGCCCTGGAGAAAGCTGCCTGGAAGCCAATGCGCATTGACTGCTTAATGGGTGACAAGAAGAATTTGGGAGTAAGAGAAGGGACATCTACCCTTCCTTCTTCAGGCTTGACCCCAGTCATGAGGCAGGTTTCTCCTGCATGAAATTCACAGCCTATTTTGTAACCAAAAGCACATGCCAACTGGTGGGACACTAGCTTGAAAATAAAGGCACTGGCCAGTGTCACGCTGCTGTATGAGCATAAACATGGTGGCACAGGCCTCCTCTGGCCTTGCAGAAAAAGCACTACAGGAGTGGAGGGCAGCTGAATAGGTTGATTCACAGCCCCCAACCTGTGCTATACAGTAGAGCGGCTCTTCCACACCTATGGTATCCAGTACAATAGAATTATTTTCCCTTCCTGGAGGTCCCTGAGCTGAGATTGAAGCCCTTCGAGGCAAATGGAGCTGCCTAATGAAAGGCACTGCACCTGCCTACCAGTGGTGGCTGAGCAAGTAAGCCAGTTGAAGCAGGAAGTCAATTAATGACTTCAGGAGGTCAGTTAACCAGGATGGGAGGCTCAGAGGATATATGACTGCAGAGAGTTTGTTAAATGAATAGAGAACAGGAAGGAAAGGAAAACTCCTAGTTTGTTTACTACAGAAAGCAACTTAAGCACACAGCAACACAATTTTCAACAGGCTAGAGCCTAGCATACACGGGGCTACCCCACTGGAACATCCTGACTACAGCAGGTCTAACTTATACTGTGTTAAAATCACCTGTCTCCATGCTGCACCAGCTGTCCTGCCTTTGTCACCTCCATGAGCGTTGCATTGATTCAAGAAAAGAAACCACGGTACAAGAATACAAGATGTGCTGGTGTTACCACCACACTCCATCTCGTGTTGTTTCCTTCTAATGGCAGTTAATCAACAGAAATTGGAGTGTACACTGTACAATAACCTGTTTAGTTCATAGATTAATATATGTAGGGCCCAAGTCTGACCCTGGCTGCTGACACTGCATCCAGGGAAATGGCATTACAATAATACAGGCAAAACCAGTTTTGCCCCACTGAACACGTAATAACAGTGTGAGTAATAAGGCACAGGAGATTTGGGGATTGTCATGCTATAGGAAAGTGAATAAAACATAAAATGAATAGGTTGGCTCCTTTGCATGCGCAATATGGGCAGAGCTCAGGGATCAGTACTGTGAAAGTTGTATGATTTTCGATGACTTTCAAGGGCTTCACTCCAAGAAAGCATGGCATGGCATTGGCATTTCCAGGATGTAAATCTTTGTGGTGTATTAATCCCCGATGAGCAATGCAGTATAAAATTACCTTCAATATTGCATTGATCATTCAAAAACTGTACTCTACTGTATATATTTTAATGATCTGGCACTGGTCTCATCTTTCTATCTACCTAGTTAGAGTAGGATGACAGTGTCCATCACCGTGGTGGCACAGAAGACAATGTAGGTTCTGATGGTGGTGTCCAAGGAGAAATCCTAGTGGAGTCTGCTTTCTGTATCTCCCAGACTGAAGGAAAATCAACTTGCTTATGTCTTTATTTGCTTCTCTGTTTCTGTACTTTTTGAATACCCCAGTGCTGCTGTTTTTTGCTTTCTATTTGGAGAAGGAATATTTATTTAAAATAGTATTTCTAAAATGCCCATGTAGCAATACTATTATTAATGAACTGTTGCCATTTCTGCTAAGGTGGCACTCACATTGACTGGCCAGTGCCTTGTACTATGCACTAAACAACTATATAATGGCAATACTCCCTTTCCTATATGCTTTATAATCTATATGTCTATAGATATATGTATAGATATATCCATATATCTACCTTTCTCTCAGACACTCCTGTGGAATATTTTTTCTTAGGTTGTAAATCAAAGGGCCAGGCCCATTTGCACATGTGAGCAACACTTAGGAATACTGAACCTCAATCTTAATTGAAGTCTATAGGTTGTAGTCTACGGTAAATAATAATACATAAAGTGATTTGATTTTCATTATCTGAAATGTCCTTGGGTACAGTTGGGCCTCAACTAAGACTGAGGCTTCTTTGTGTTAAACACTTAGACATACCTAGTGAGAGGCTGTCTGCACCCAAGGAGGATTAGAGTGACTCTAGATAGGTTTGACAGAGAAAAAGTGGAAGAAAGGGAGGAATATCTTTATTTTAGAGATAGGAAATTAAGGCAGAGAAATTTGGACTAGCTTTTCAGAACAAGCCAAATATGTGCCCTCTTGCTGAAGTCAGTTGTAGTAGCAGGCATTATACACATTTGTCAGTAAAACCCTACGTAACTTGTCCCGGGTCACACAGATGGTCTCTAACAGCTGTGGGAACTGAGGTGAGAACTTCAGAGTAGTACTTCAGTGCTGCAGCCACAAAAGAAACTGGACACACATCACTAAGTGAAACATCTATTCAGAGGGAGGAAGAAGGCACTGAGGACTTGTTCTGATTAGTGGAAAACAGACACATGTGCAGGTAGTAATTTATAATTATAATGACAAATTCACAAATGAGCAGGAGTCCCTCTCTATTTTGTTCTTGCAACAGGAAACTCAGGTAGAATGAGAAAGCAGCAGCAGAAGCTTCCTCTCCTAATTTGTTTGGTCAGGATTACTGAAAAATCTCTCAATCTTTCTTCCTCCACTCTCAAGAGTGAGCAGCACTGTCTTCATTTGATGTTCCCTTCTGAAGAGCTGCAGCAGGACAAAGAAACATGGTGTGGCTTCTGAAAACCTTCTTAACATGCCTCTTTCCTTGTAAGTTTTTTAGTTGTTACTGCTAATGTCTTTATTATATGTTGCTTATTATTGATTTTTTATACAGGACTATAGAGCTGATACACCAGCCAAACGCAGCAATTTCATGCTGGTGCAAGCCCCATGAAACCGGTACTATTGCAGCAGCATGAAATCGGAGTAATGCAAATGGGTAAATAACGCCACTAGCTGCTCTCCCAATATGAAAGAGACAATAAGGCTTTTTCTCCACTGCTCTCTTACTCAGTTACCTTGGAACACATATTAGCTAATTATTTACACCTAGAAAGAGAGGACGCAAAACAGAAATCAGCCACTCAGACTGATCAGGTTTTACAACTTTTCCCATTATATTTCCCACATGTCAATGGCCATAAGACAGTGGGTAGTTGAGCCCGATGTCCTGTCCCTATGCGTACCTAGGTTGCACACACACCTACAGATCACTGCCCTCTGAAAAAGGAAGACTCCCAGCTGTCATACCCTTTCTGATGCTCTCCCTTCTCTGTGTATTCTAGATTTGTTGTGGGCCATTGGCCTGGAGCAGGAGCCCAGCTTCATCGTTAAGCAGTCCAAGCTGGGCAGCACTGCCAGGATCACTTGCCATGTCACCGGTGGGTCCAGCTCCACTTTAATCCATTGGTACCAAGCGCTGCCTGGACAAGCACTGCAGAGAATCCTCTACCTCTCTCTCTCTGGGGATAATCTAGAGCAAGACATAGGTTCTAAGGACAAATTCTCAGCATATGGGAAGCAACAAGCTTGCAATTTTATAGTGAGGAATCTGAAAAAGACGGACAGCGGGGATTACTACTGTGCCATCTGGGACCTCCCACAGAGTCACAACCCTCTTCCAGCCCTGCCCAAAAAACCCAGCACAGTTCTGGGTGTGGGGCTCAACTCCTACCTCATTGCTGCAGCCAGGCAAGTAGAGCCCCACACCCTAGCCCCATGCTCCAGCTTGTAGAGAAGCCTAGCCTCAGTGCCACATGTCAACAGGGCAGCCTGACCTCCAACCAGCTCTGCCAACTGAAGCAATGCAGATGTTAGCTGGACATGGCTCAGCCATCCCTCACTTCACTGAATGAGTGGGACCAGCCTGCTTTCCTCAGGGCTTGCCTACCAGTGCTGGCTCCACCTTTAAAGGCAGTACAAGTGAGTGCCCTGTCAAGCCAAATATGCATTGACTACTTCATGAGTGACAAGAGGAGGTTGGGAGTGAAAAAAGGAGGGATAGCTACCCTTTCTTCTTCAGGCTTGTGAGCCCAACCAAGTTCTCTAATGAAACATTTCTAATCAAGAGCACATGCCAACTGGTGGTATATCAGCTAGAAAACACAGGTCACTGTGTTGCATGTCACATGGACACACGTCATCTAGATCAGGGGTGTCAACTCATCTGGCTGTGGGCTGGATAAGATTGCAGGGCCAATCTGTGAGCTTTATTGGGCCCACAGACTAGCTCCACATGCTGGATGTAGCATGCAGGACTGGTTTGATGCGGGTGCCACAAGCAGTGTACACCCTGGACTGGCCTGGCATGCTGTGTGCAACACACTCAGTGGCTCCAGCCCTGTGGACCACATGCAGCCTGCACCAGCCCCTGCCCTGAGCACTGCACATTGCACGTGGGACCAGTCTGGGGCATGTACTGCATGTAGCATCTACGCTGGACTAAGCCTGCATGCTAGATCCTGAACGTGGGGATGGTCTGTGGGCCAGATCCGATCTGGCCCCAAATCCAGTGTGCAGGGCTGGTGCAGCTTAGGCACTATGTACAGCAACCCCCCTGAGCTGGCCCCATACTTCATGGGCAACACACCTCAGGCAGTGTATGTGTCTGCTCCAGTCTAGTACACCACATGTACCATGTGCCAGACCAGTTCTGCACACTGCTGTTATTAAGATGACACCCAAATTGAGTGGATTCATTATCCTGGTCACTGAAGAAAGAGAGGAAGAAAAGGCTTCTTCTAAGAAATGCCTTGTAGGCTACATTTCATTATCTCTTTCTCCTTCCATCTTTCCTATGTAAACTCTCTTCTTAGATTATAAAGAAAGGAATCAGGCCTCTTTTCACATCTAAATAAGATTTATGATTGTGGGACCATGAGTGGAGCAGTGGCCTATATGTTCTACTGTACCATAAATAGTAATAAATTATAGCAAGTTATTCTTGTTATGTGTGATATTGTAGGGTACCAATTATGCTTGGTCCTTGTAGCTAGAAGCACCTAACAAGAAGTAGTCTTTTTCCCATAGAGATTACAATTTATATCATTGACACAGACAAAGGGTGTGAAAAGGAAGCATTGTTATCCTTGTTTTAGAGGTAGGGAATAGAAGGCACAGACACAGGTGACTGGTGGGGGGTGGGGGCACGTGCCCCCCCTGAGATTGGCCCCCGACTCGGCACTGCTTGGGACAGGGCATTTTTTTTGCTGCATGGGCCGGTGGCATGTTGGGGGGTTGGGGGGTGGGGTGGGGGAGGTTTAGTTGTTACAGCTAATGTCTTTATTATATGTTGCTTATTATTGAATTTCTATACAGGACTACAGAGCTGATACACCAGCCAAATGCAGCAATTTCATGCTGGTGCAAGCCCCATGAAACCAGTACATGGCACAGAAGTATAGGAGTGGATATGGGGCTTTTGGCCCACCCCCCCAAACTCAGGAGGCACCAGCCACCCCTGGGGACAGAGAGATTTGGGTCTAATTCTGTAGGAAGAACTAGACTTTTGGCTCTCTAACATAACTGCATCAGCGTCATGTGCACACTGCTCACGCATCAATCTGAGACAAGATAACATGCCTGAGGTACCACAGGCAAGCTGTGGCAGCATGTGGAATTGAGTACTGCACTTTACAATGAGCCCTCATCAAGTGCCTTCACCAGTGAACTGAAGGAGAGAGACTTATCACTGTGTGAAACACTGCATCAGTGGGAGGGGAGCATGCTGAGAACCAGTTCTGGTTAGTGTGTCACAAATGCATGCGAAGGGAGTCCTTTGCAATCATATGACTGGACCCTGCATGAACACACGTATGCCTTTTATTACATTTTTGCAACAGGAAACTAAGCTGAGACAATAAAAACAACAAAAGCTTCATCTTCTAGTTGGTTGGTCAGGACTGGTTCATGATCTTACATTTTGTTTTCTTTCTTTCTTCTCTCTCTCAGGAATGAACAGCATCAGCTTCATTTGACCTTTTCCTCCAGAAGAGCTGCAACAGAACAGAGAGACATGGTGGGGTTTCTGGAAGCCTTCATGGTGTGCATCTTTCCTTGTAAGTTCCCTGGACACACAATTATTGTCTATTATCTATTGTTCTCTCTGTACAGCCCTATGGACCTGATACTCCAATCCCAAACAGCAATTTCATGTGGGTGCAATCCCGGTAAAACTGGTGGCACTGAAATGGAACAAACTTGCTATAATGTAGTCAGGGTTCTGAATCCCCCATGCTGCTTTCCATAAATAGTAATACCTTTTAAATTGTAGCAAATTATTCTTGTTATTTGCAATACTGTATGCAACTACTGGAACTGGTTCTCCACTACCTTCTACTTCACTGGCTGACCCTGGATCACACATTTTCTAATTCTTTACACCTGGGCAAAGAGGGTGTGAAATAGAAATGGAGAACTCACAGTTTTTGTAGTCATATTGCCCATGCACGAATGGCTACATAGGACACAGGAGACCTGAGCCCAGTGTCACATATTCATGTATGCCTAGGTGGCATGGACACTTACTGCTCTCTGGGGTAGGAACTCTTAGCTATCATCCCCTCTTTGATGTTGTCTCCTATCCTTGCCTTCCAGATGTGCTGAGAGCCATTAGCATGAAGCAAGAGCAGATTTCCATCACACAGCCAGTCGATCTACATAGCACAGTCAGTATCAGTTGTAAGGTGACTGGAGGGTTGGCTTCCACATATGTCCACTGGTACAGAGCGCTGCCTGGACAAGCGCTGCAGAGACTGCTCTACCTCACTCTTGAGGGGTCTAATGTAAAGCGAGACACAGGCTTCTCCAGGGAGAAATTTACAGCCATTGTCAGGCAAAGCACCTGTACCTTGCTGGTGCGGAAGGTGGAAAAGACAGACAGCGGGCACTATTACTGTGCCACCTGGGAGTACACACAGAGCCATGAACCCCTTCTAGACTGGCACAAAAACCCACCGCAACTCTAGGTGCGTTGCTGCTCTCCCACCCTACAGCTGCAGCCAGGTAGCCTGAGCCCACACCCACCCTCCAGCCAATAGCGCAGCTAAGCATCAGTGCCACACACCAAGACAGCAACCTTACGTCCATCCACCTCTACCATCTGATGTTTGCCAGTAATGGCACACCTCCCTGAGTGAGACAGACCAGGCTGCTTTCCTTGGGGTCTGCCTATCAGTGCTGGCATTACTGATACAAAGGCAGCACAAGACTGTGACTTGTGAAGCCAAATGTGCACTGACTGCTTAATGGGTGACTAGAAGAGGTTGTGGAAGAGAGAAAGAGAAAGCAATAGGGTAATTGACTCACTGTAGTTTTTCGGTGTAGTAAATGGTTAGAGAAGAAGAGAGGTAGGACATTTTCTAGTGTGGAACAAGTGACTACCTTTCCATGTTCACTGGTTATTTTCAGCATGTACCTGCAGCCATCACTGATGCAGAATGCAGGAGTTCTGCTGTTGCTGGAATACGTATAGGCACAAAATAACTATTCTTCGAGTGATTTTCTTCTCTCGTGTTCAAGGGGTTGGTTCAGGTTTGACAACAGTAAAACGTGTACAGCTTTTGAGCTCTTCATGTAGAGGGAATCCTGGGAATTCCTTCCCAAGTTGCTAAGGACCCTATCATGCATCATCACACAGAGCCTCTGTGTGTCAGTCAGTATAAGACCTGGGTTCAATATAAGATGGGTGTCTGGATACCACTTTTACACCATCATGAAGCTGGAGGCACCTGGATGCTGATGCTTCTCCCAAACACATCACATTTAGCGGCTGGCAATGGCTGAACAAGCATTCCTTCTTGCAGGGATCACTATCTTCTGGCAGATGTCCCCCCTTCCTCCCCACATGACACCTGCTGCTGCAGAGGGGAAATGAACCGTTTAGATTATGCTGGATTTCAGGAACCTTGAACTGCTTATTTTGATATTGCTGTTGTGTGCCTGTATATCTGAATGCTCAAGTTTTTGCACGTTTGTCTTTGCCACAGCAAGAACACTATAGCAAACAGGTGGGTTTTTCAACGTGTCCTGCGGGCAAGTAGCATTTGCCTCAGCTCTGTTCTCTGATATTTGATTATTTTTTCCTGATGCATATAAGCCAATGAAACTGGATAATCCTGTATAACTTGTGTAATGTGTAATGCTAGGTTAAGTATACAGTACTTACCTATCACGCAAAACTTATTTGTGAACAGCCACAAAGGTGTGGTTCGGTTACAAACTCTTTTTGAATGCTGAATCTAAATCAATCTCCAATCAAGTTCTTGGTGCACGTATAAAGGAAGGCATTTTGTTCAGAGAGAAGCATGGACATAGGTAGGGGTCTACACAACTCAAGGCAGGGGCTGGCCAATTTTACAGGCAGATCACAGGCCATTTTCACGGGTTTATCATGGTGGGGGCAGTCCCACACCTCTGATTGGCCGAGGGGCCCAGTGTCCATATCCCCACCACTACTGAAAAGGCTGTCCATCATACAGCCCCTGCTTCTCGCTGCTGATTGGTTGAGATGGCTGTTTGTCATGCAGACCTGCCCCTTGAAATACCGATTTGTGTAGGTCCCTAGACATAGGTCATTTTGAGAAGTGAGGAGATAGGACAGTTTAAGAAGTACTAGTTCATTACTATGTAATTCATGGAATCAACAACTATAAAGACCTGTTTGATCATCCAGTTCATCTCACTGCCTGTATATACTTGTTCATTATATTTTTCTAGTGTTTTTTTCCAGCCTAGGTCTCCAGAATGGAGCTTCCATCATTTCCCTTTGAAGATGATTTCACACCTTGTCTTTTGATTTCCTTAGTGCCTGCAACTCCTCCTAGTTTAAAATTATATTCAAATACTATTAAAATATTGTTTACTTCTCCAGATGCTTAGGGCTTTTTTTCTTCCCTATTAATTAAAGATTGCAAAGCACTGAGAACCTCTAACGAAAGCTTCCTTAGCCTGTGATGTGCTGAGGATTGCTGAAGGCACCATTATCTCCTGTTGAAATTGGTGAGAGCTGAGGGACCTCAACACTTCCAGGTATACTCAGTAGTTTTTCACAATTAAGCTTGATATGAGCAAAATATTCTATTTATATCTACACCGTGCAATAAACACCTAATAAAGGGTTAGCACTTTGTCCCTGGGACTGTTTTTTTTCCTAATCTCTTGATCATTACACTAACCAAAAATATCTTTTAAAAATGAAAATAACTTATATTTCAAAGCAAAACCATCCCAACAAGTTCCTCAGGAAGACCCCATTTCCTGGGGACTGCAGAAAGCTTGGAGAGCTAGTCCTACACCTTGGCATCTTAGATGCCTTATGGCTATTCTCTGTTTTAGAAGGTGCTCCCTTATATATCATCAAACAGGTAAAGGTAAGAAATGCAGTGCCAATGATACATCTATCACTGACATAAAGCTTGATCCACTAAAGCAGTGTTTTTAGTCTTGTGATGTTTTTTATCATCACAAAGTGTTCACAAACACATGCTTTACCACTGGCAAAGCCACAAACATCCTTTGCAACGACACAGGATGCTTCATTTTTTCTTTATCTTTATGTTTTATCTTTAAAGCAGGATCCTGACAAAACACTGTTTAAATTTCTGGCAGCTTTTGGATTGCAAGTACCTCACCTTTATGTAACATAGCTGTTGGATTTTTTTACACAAGCACATTCAAAAAAGCCTTTTTCACCCTTTGTATTGGTAATGGGATTTTCAGGTAGCTGCTGGTGGAAGTTGGAGCCAGGAGATCCTGATTTCATGAGTGACTTTAATGGAAAGTGAAGAGCCTTAGGACTGTGTGGAACCGTTCAACATCAATTATCAATGACCATTACAGGCACAAACTCCTGTGTCAGCCTTCTCCACCTCCTTCAGTGCAACAGAATTTAGTCATTTTAAAAGGGTTTTCTTCAGCTCTCAATGGCCACATCCAGACAAGCACAGCTGTTTGTTTCCCCAGAAACAAGTAGCAGTGGCACACCTTGTACCACTTCTACTTGTCCCTAGGGAGCGCCCATGCCACACGTTCTCTTGTGTGGCAAGTTATCCTGAGTGGGGTAAGCCAGGCTGGGGCCAGAAACTCTGCTGGCCCCAGCAGCCTCACCTGGGGTGCTGGGCGCCTCCAGGAGCTGCAGCCATGGTGCTCCTGAACCTGGGAGCCTGGCCTGCAGTCAGAGCCTGGTTCTCTCTAGCCAGGTTCTCTCTCAACCCCCCGCCCCCCCACCACAAGGTAGCAGTGCGGGGCATGCCTGCATGTGCTGTGTGTGGCACCGCAGACAGGTCTACAGTGCCACATACCACATGACTGCAGTCATCTGGACGCAGCCAAGAAGGGGGATGGTTTCTCCCTTTGTAATCTGCCATTCAAGCCAGTGACCCACTTTCTTTGCTAAGCCTAAGTTTAGCACAGTGCCTACCTAGACATTATGCTTTGGTTGGTAACCACCAGAGTTGAAGGCTGTCCTTTTCCACCTTAGGCAGTGATACGATCTATGCTTCTTTCCTTGGTGTCTGCGGTAGCCATCTGCTGGCAGAGCTGCTCTTTTGCCCCTGGGGAAGCATGCCTCAACGCTCTCATCCTGCCCAAGCCCTGGTATCTGTCACAGCCACAGCAGCAGGAGGGCCAGAGGCAAGGTGCTGATGTGTGAAGGCACAGGACTATTCCTTTAATTAAGGCACATGTGGATTGGTCCTCAGCCTCAGACTGGGGGACCCTGGACTGGGGTAAAGAGAAGTCCCCCAAGGCAGGGACTCCCAGGAGCCCCCATGCTGGGCTGCATGGGCAGGCATCCAGCTGGGAGGACCTCTTCTCCCTCCCTCCTGTGGCAGCCACCAAAGCAATCAGCAGCTGGGAAGAGAGAGCGGGGAGGGCTACTTAGGGTCAAAAAGGCCCCACCACAGGGGCTTTCCCTCCCGCCATGTGCTGTGTAGACCCTGGCTAAGGAGATCTGGGGATCTGTTCCCCTGACCTGAGCAGTGACTGGCCAGACTACACTGATGGGTGCTGACTGCAGACCTAGGACCTCAAGTTATGAATGTCCTTAAGCTTGTATATAATCAATAAGCCTGCACATCAGCCATAAGCAATAGCCTGGAAAAGTAGAATACAAACCTGTTCATCCAGGCCACTAAATATTAAGCTGAGCCATGTGCAAATAACTGCTTTTTGAAAGTGCTTGGTAGTATGTAAAAGTAACAACTGATATTTTGCCTTTTGATAAGGATTGCACATAGTCACCTAGAATCCTCCTAATATAATAATGCGTTTTTGTTAACTAAATATGATAAAGTTAAAATGTATGTTATGTGTAGAAAAGAAATGAAAGGGGGAGTTGAAGGTGCTCTAGGGGTGTGAATCCAGGAACACAGAGGGAAAAAATCCCACCACCAAAACCACCTCTTGTCAGCATTGGCCATTTTCAAGGGATTTATGCTAAATTGCAGAAGTATAGTTAAAGCACAACCCCCCAAAGCCTGTTTCAGAGTGAACCTTTGTAGATTTTACAATTGGCCTGGATAGCAAAGCAACACCCCCCCCCCCCCCCCAGCTTCCCCAAACAGGACAAGTAGCATGCAGAGATGGTGAGGGAAAGAGATAAGAAGTCCTTCCTTTCAGAACTGTAATGTCCATGAGAACATAAATCCCAGCTAATTGGCATTTTCCAAGTCAATAGATAATTTGATTCAGTCCAGTTCCCAAAGTCTCAATGAAACAAAGACATGAAAATAAATACAAGTCAGAAAATATTCATTAAAATACATAATGTATAAATATTGAGAGTAGAGTGGATGGTGGGAGGGGGATTTTGGAGACCTCAGGAAAAGATGACCTGCTGCCAGTCTGTAAGCCACCCTCCTCTTCCCTCCTGAGTCTCCCCAGCTGGTGTAGATGAGAATCTATATTGTGCTATTGCCAATAGGTGGGTATTCAGACAAATGTTTCTTTTTGTATTTTGGGGTGTAAACAATAAATGGTTGGGCTACAGACCTGTCTCTTCCTTCTTTATTTAACTTGTGTGGTAGTGGTACCCTACTTGCTAAGACAGAGTGGAGCATCACCGGGAAGTGTAATTGTATCTTAATTTGTTATGTAAAAGGGCAATCATTAAGGGACCTTAATTATTAAGGAGCCTGTATCTTAATTCTGTGTCTAAGCTTGCATAAGGGACCCTGATCATAGGAGGGCTCTAGCTTTGTCTCTCTAAAGACTTAACGGTCCCAGGCTAGAGGTTACAAAAAGGATGTCTAAATCTTGGGCCTCTCACTCCCTGGGAAAGTACCCTAACCACTGGGTTATTGGGCTAAAGGTGGCAATACCACCCACCTCCTTTACAAACATAGGCCCTGCCTCACTGCCCCATGACCTGGATTGGGTGCACTGTCTGGATCTGGCCCATGGATGGACTGAGCAATGTCCACCCAGCCCCAGGAGCAATGTCCATCCAGCCCCTGCTGCTATAGAGCAAGAGTAAATCTATATTGCCTTGCAATAGCTCATGTGCAGCCAAAACAGGCTACCATTGGTCATTATATCATTCAGTCACTTCCTCTCCCCAAATGCACTACTCCCTCCACCTTACAGTAGGATGCCATCTTGTCTAGTCTTCTGAAGCAGAGGCACCATAACATAGTGAACATGTTTCCACTGTGGGTTTTTCTTGTCACTTCAATAATTTGCTATTGTAAGACCCTGTTCACGTAAGCTTCTACGAATAGATACATTGTTTGAGATTCTCCAAATTCATTCAATTTTGTCTTCATGGTATTTGTCCCTTCTTTTTCTTCTAGGTGGAGATGCCCAAGTGCTGAAACAATCTAAATCATTTATTACCAAGGGAGTACATAAAACTGCACGCATTCAGTGCTTTGTTTCTGGCATAAGCCTAAGCAGTGCTTATATTCATTGGTATCGACAGAAACCTGCGAATGCTCCAGAGTGGATTCTCTACTTGTCATCAGGAGAACCTGTCATTGACCAAGGATTTAAGAAGGAGAAGCTTGAGGTAGAGAAGGAACTCACTAACTCTACCTGTACATTGACAGTCAAGCAAATAAACAAGAATGATGCAGCTACATATTATTGTGCCTACTGGGATAACACAGTGTTAGCAAAATACTGAGTAGCTATGCAGAAACTTTCTCTGCATGCTGAACCACATCCCTTCAAACATTTGAATTCAAAGCTGTGTACTTGACCAGGCTTCGAAGGCTGGAACCAGCTGCACAAACTCCTTCCTGTGTATGCAACAAGATATGAAAATCAACTTAGAGCTCCGGTGTGAGACGCGTGGGTGTAAGCTTGCTGTGCCCCTGTGAGCCCAGGGACCCCAGGAGAGACCCCAGGACCCCACGATGAGCCTCGGCCCATGGTGGGAGGGACCTAGAGAGCTGGGAGCGGGTTGAGTGGACCGAGGAGGGTCACGCCTACCCCCCTCCCCGGCCCCAGCTCCTACTTCACCCAGCCCTCCAGGGAGCTGTGCGACCAGAGCCTCACAAACAGGATGCGTCAACAGGCATGGTCCTGGGTCCAATGCACGAGTTAGCATGGGAGTTTGTGCAGGAGGGTTCGTGGGAGGGCCTGAGGCCCTACCTGTGAGCCCCCTAGGGTAGGCAGTTCCAGCCGTAGCAGGCCTACTAGTGGCATGCCATGGATGGGCACACACTGTCTGTGGCCTCTCCCTCTGGCACCTCAGAGGCCTCCACCCAGACGGAGCCCACGGTTCCAAGCTCCATGCAGATGGAGCCTCTGGCTCTTGGCTGCAGGGGCTGCCTGACACTTTTTCAGGCTCTGGGGTCCGGGAGCATGGCCACCTCCCCTTGTGAGGTCTGCTGCTTTTTGGAGTCTCTGGCATGCCAGCTGGAGGAGCTCCAGGCCACAGTCCAGAGACTGCCTGCCATCGGGGACTGTGAGCAGGAGATCAACTCCTACTGTCAGGCCCTTCTCCCCTGGGAGGCAGAGGGTAGACCACGGTCATCTTCCAGGATTGGGGAGGACTCAAGGACCTCCCATGTTGTCCAGCCCAGGGGTTGGACCAAGGTGGTCAAGGGCCCCAAGACCCACTGCACCAAAGTCCCCACCCCGCTGGAGCTTTGCAACTGGAATGAACCTCTTGCAGCCCCAGCAGAGACTGCTAAGTTGCTAGCTCCTCCAGGCAACACAGGACACCAAACTCTGGGGTAAAGCATTCACACCTGAAGACAGGAGGGTGATTCAGGCTCAGGAAATGGGAGGACAAGAACCTGATGGTGTTTAACACTGAAAATGCAAGGTTCTCCACCTCGGGAGGAAAAACCTGCAGCATGCTTATAGGCTTGGCAGTGCCACGCTGGTTAGCACTGTGGATGAAAGGGACTTGGTCATGATTGACCACAAGATGAACATGAGCCTTCAATGTGATGCTGCAGCTAGTAAAGTGAGCAAAAAGCTGGCTTGCATCCAGAGATGCTTCTCAAGCAAATCCCAGGATGTCATTCTCCTGTTGTACTTGGCCTTGGTGAGGCCGCAGCTGGAGTACTGCATCCAGTTTTGGGCTCTGTAATTCAAAAAGGATGTGGAGAAGCTTGAGAGAGTGCAGAGGAGAGCCACGCGCATGATCAGAGGTCAGGAAAACAGACCTTATGATGAGAGGCTGAGAGCTATGGGACTCTTCAGCCTGGAAAAGCGCAGGGTCAGGGCTGATCTGGTGGATACCTATAAGTTTATAAGGGGTGTTCACCAGGATCTGGGGAAACATTTGTTCACCAGAGCACCCCAAGGGATGACAAGGTTGAACAATCACAAACTCCTCCATGACTGTTTCAGGCTGGACATAAGGAAGAACTTCTTTACTGACTTTGACAGAGTAGAAATGGGGCAAGTCATTACTTAAGTCTAGATCAAGAAAGACCTCACTGTAGGACCAGTCTGCTCATAAAACTTCCTATGAGCTCTTTTAACATACCATACAGCTCCATTTTTGCTGACTCCTAATCCAGTAACAGTGCTGCTGTGTTCACACAGCACTTTGGGCAAGGCAATTAGCCCTGTTAACTGACAGTGGCAATTACTACACAGTAACCTAAAAATGACAGTGTAGTACGGGCACTGTCTACATGGGATGCCTGTACTGCTCAGTAACTATGGTGATGTACACCACCTTGGGTGTAAATCTGATACCTGCATCAAGCAGTTAGTTATTGTGTGATAAGGCACGTGTAGACGCCTTACTGCGCAGTAACACTGAGCATGTCTACACCTGCATTCTTAAGGTGATGTAAGACAGTTAACATTGCATTAGTGGCCTTAACACTATATGGACTGAGCAGGCAGGAGCTGAGCCCGTGGGACAGCACGCTGTCACCAGGTACCACTGCGCGTGCTGCTTCAGAGCCGTGGTTCTGGCAGCAGGGAAAGGCAGACTCCTTGCAGGGGAAGCGTGTAGAGCAGAACAGGTAGGGCTGGGGCTGGCTTGTCTGTCTGCAGCGCCTGGCACTGCTTTCCCTACCCCACAGAGTAAGCTGCTCTTGTTGGCTTAGCCCAGGCAGGGTTGGGGCAGCGTGTCCTAGTGGCAGGGAAGCCTGGCGCACACCTGGGATGGAGGTAGGTGTTGCTAGGAAATCAACTGGGAAATCAGCGCTGGGAGCAGATGCAGCCCCAATCCTGCCCAGGCTGAGCCAACAAGAGTGGTTGACTCTGTGGGGAAGGGAAAGCAGTGCTGGGTGCTGCAGACAGATGACACAGCCCCAGTCCTGCCCGCTCTGTGCTGCCCACTTCCGCTGCAGGGAGTTGGGGGGGTGGGGTGGGGGGCTAAAAACTGCTTATTGCACAGTAAGTTACTGCACAGTAAATGCACATGTAGACACACTCACTGAGTAGTGATGCCCTGTGGATATGGCTATACTGCTTCTGATTTGGGAGGTTGGCTTATACAGGCAAAGTCAGATGTCTGATTTTGCCACTTCTTTTATGGTAAGTTTGCTATGTAAACATGACCTTAGTTTAGGAGATGACTTCTCAGGAAACAACATAGCTCTCTAATAAAAGACCTTTTCATATTTATTTGAAAATGAATACATAAGGCTGATGAAATAAAAGAAGTCTACACTTCCCTTCTTGCGGATATGCCTATTACAATTTATGAGGAGTTCTAACTAAGCATGTGGCCTACAGACAGTCGACCAAGTATGCACCACAAGACTAATAACTTAAGTTAAACTACTCATCAGTCTGGATAAGTGCTAGGAAGAATATGGCCACATTGATGTGATAATATATATTGTGGATGCATCTTCTGACTTAGGTTATTTCTTTGCTACTTCCAGCAAACTGTCATGGATTTGTATTCCGACACTGATGAAGTTATAATTGCCCCACTGAAAAAATTGCATTTTGATTCTGGTTTGAAGAAGAAAAATGGTGACCACATGACAAATTAGATTACGATAAAATAGTAAACCTATAAACTATTCATACAAAAAAATAGAATGTTAAAAGCTATAAAAGTACTGTCTACTAAAGTGTGAGTGTGAATATGTGTGTGTGTGTGTACACACACATGTGCTTACAATCCCGTTAAGTAGGTGGTTCAAGATTCGCTAATGTGTAGGGAATACACCACCTACCCAGCCAAGTACCAAAGAATGTCTTTATGGGAAAATGTTCACTCTCATGTTGGCATTTTAACGTACCTTTTACAAGGGGAACACATCATCTCTCTATAACAAAAGCCTCTTGAAAAATGTAGTCCATTACATGCCTAGCGACTACTGATTTTAAAAATATTTTTTCTTGTTTGTTCAGATGGAAAAACTCTCAGCACCAAGTTAGCCACTACAGGACAATAGTAATAACACCTGAAGTTTCTTACAAATTAACTCTGTAAACTACCTTCATGGGTCAGTCCCATTCCAGAGCTGGCATAAAACTTAGTGCTATATTCAATGTTTCAGACTACTGCTAGTACTGGACTTCACTGAAAGTGGGCACCTCTACACTGACTAATCAGGTCCACAGTCAAATGTCACCACCTACTCATATGTCCCTGTTAGGCCCGCCATAGAATAGTACTACCCAACACAAGTACTGTCCTACAGTGGCATTATTTAGTGTGCTGCAATGTAGACAGTGACAGGATTGGCTGGGGCACAAGAGTGCTTCAGTGTGGGGGTTGCCTGCCAGCTAGCCACACACAGTAGCACTCTTGTGCCCCAACCAGCCCCTCCACAGCATGTTGAGGCAGGTTGGAGCAGCCCTGGGAAGGCAGGCTGAGCCCTGGAGCCCACTACCAGCTGGGGCTGCTCCACCCCAGCTCAACCTGCTGTGGTCCCAGACGCACATGTAAATGTGGTGCCCAGAAGTAATAAACTCCAGTGCAAATTGTGCCAGAGTTTATTGTGTTACATTAATAGCACGTTTAGATGCAACCAATCAATGTAGTCAGACCAAGCAGTAGGCATACTGTACTGTGTCGAACTACCCTCTCTGCAGCCAGTAGGGCTTCATTGGTTGTTACTCTGAAGGAGTCACTTCCTTTACTCAAACACACCTCTCCTATTTAAGATTGTCTGTCATTTTCCTTTGAAAACTGCTTGCCAAAGGAGTAGGAAGAATGTCACTGCTGAAGGCTTTCATTCTGGCTTTGGTTTATTTATGTAAATGTCTTCACCTCGTTTTCACATAATAGATAGGTGCACTACTCAGCTGCAGGCTGAGAGCTTCTACATTAATTGTACATCTATTTTTTTTTTTGTATTCTTCTTTGTCTACAGATGGCTCCGCACAAGTACTGAAACAAACTCAAGTGTCCATCACCAAGGTAGAAAGTAAAACCATACGAATTGAATGCCATGTAACCGTATCTAATTTTGGCAATGCTTATATCCATTGGTATCGACAGAGACCTGGTGCACCTCCAGAGCAAATTCTGTACTTTTCATCACAACTCCACCTTGACAGTGACTCTGATAAGGAAAAGATTAATGCAGAAAAGAAAATTGACAAGTCCCTCTGTATCCTGACAATAAGAAGAATAGCCTCCAGTGATGCTGCTACATATTATTGTGCCACTTGGACAGGCACAGCATCAGAAAGCTATTGACAACCTGTACAAAAAGCCCTCTCTGCTTCCTGAACCACACCCTTCCATATATGAGACGCACACAACTTCAGTTCTTCTTTTCAGCCTGGAACCATCTACAGAAGCTCTGATTAGTTTTTTCAAGAGATAGCAAATGACAAATGATATGCAGGTCTGGCCTAAGAGAAGTGAATTCTAAGGAAGCATCAGAAATGTGTTTGCCAATACTTGAAAGATGGCACAGGGTGTAAACCTGGCCAATTGAATGAAGTCTGAAAACCATATAAGCAAAATACTGGTACTCTAAAACAGTGAAACATATGGATCAGTTATCAAAAGGAAACAAAATTTAATATTTAATAAAATATTCACATTCACATTCACACTCCTGTGCAGCCCAGGAGTAGCAGACGGGTGGGTGGGGCCATGCACAAAGCGGGCAATGGCAGTTCCCCCGCCTGCCCCTGGGCCACTGCCACTGTCGCACTCCACTCCCAGCAGTCCCCGTGGTGCCAGGTTGGGAGGTCCTGTTGGGGCCAATTTAGGGTCACAGCAAAAAAAGGATTGGGAACCACTGATTTAATATGTCTATCAAGGACTTGCAGCAAAACAGAAACTCATCACTGATAAAGCTTACTGATGACACATGGACTGGAACAGAATGGAACATGGAACAGAAGATAGGTTAATGATAAAAAATACACTAGCATATAATTGGTCTTGTTTAGCAATAGGGTAAAACAGGGAGTTCCTGGATCTGGGCTGTCCAATATCAGCAGGTGGCATCATCAGCACATAGATTCATTACCCACATTGACATTGCTCAAATCCTGTGCAAGACCTAAGCAAGCCCAGTGAAATAGACTTCACATCTGGGACACTTGCTAGGACTGATTCTTGAGAAGGCTTATGTTCTTTAGGAGGCTCTGAATTCCCATTTGCTGGCCTTGGAATCCCAAAGGGTAATATTTTCTATGTTCAGGCCATGGATAGGGGACATAAAAGTCTTTTCTGTGCCATCAAGACAGTTTTGCCACTCCCTTCCTCTCCATTGCACTTGTATTATTTGTTGTTATTACAGTAACAACTAGGATCCCCAACCATGTATCTGATCCATGCTGTGCAAGACAAATATAAAATCCCTACTTCAGTTTTCAACTCCCTCTATGCCCTGATTCCTGGGGCTCCTACACCCTCCCCCTTTAGCCCCTTCTCAGACCCACTTCTCCTGCAACTCCTACAAGAAACCTTCAGTAATTGATAGTGATGCTTCATGAGCAATGGAAAAGGGTAGTTTTGAAGGCCAAGTACTCTCAGTGTAAATGTAGTTTATACTACATTTACACTTGTTTGTAGTTTGTAGTTTTAAAGGCCAAGTGCTCTCTTAGTGTAAATAGATGAACTATGCCTGTGGATGCCAACAGAAAATGTGACTTTAAATACTGTATGTACAATACACCAAGAAGCACAATGGTGACACAGCCCTGCCTGCAGCCTAAGGGAATCTGTGTAACTGAAGGCGTAAGTAGCAATCATAATCAAGAGCAATCACTTATTAACTCAGCTGACTTCTATGATAGGATGGGTAGATTCTGGTCTAAAGAGAGAGAGAGTGTTTGTGTCATGCTAGTTTGCACTGCTACTCACCCAAAGTAACTTTTAGCCAAGAACAATAATTGTCCCTTATCTTAAAACAATTCATTTTCAGCCAGTAAAATCTCATCACATATTACCTAGGTGAGTCACTTGCTCTCTCCAAATGCACCTCCCTTCACCCCCATGCAGCATTTATATTTGCCTTAGCAAAACCTGTCAGAAGGTTACTGCTCCAGATTCTTACTGTAGGTTTAATTTGGCCTTATAAGTTTCTCATTTATCATTTTCTACAAAAAATGTACTTTACTGAGCAACAACCAGATGTGCTCTGGATTCTTGCTGATATCATGTCATGTTTTTCCCCTTATCTTGTTTTTCTAGATGGACATGTACAAATACAGCTGAAACAAAGTTGAATATAAAGAAGAAAATAAAACAGTATGTGTGGACTGTGATATCTCTGGCCTGAAAAACTTTTTGAGTGCTGTTATCTACTGCTATTGACAAACATCAGATAGGGCTCCAGACTGGAGTCTGCTTATTTCTCCTCAGTATCAGAGATCAACCTTGATCTGAACTCTGATCAGAACAAGTTTCACTGTGAAAAGGACCCGGAGAAGCACATTTCCATCCTAATAGTAAATGAGGTACCTCATAATGACAAATCTACCCATTATTGTGCTACTTGGGATCACACAGCTTGTTATGGGTGCATGATGGGATCAAACAGCAGGTGCATCTACATGTGCATATTAATGTGAAGCAGTAAACTCTGTTGCTTATCACTCCAAAATTTATCACTCCAGGCGCCGCATTTACTTCTGTGCATTTACTTGCAGCATATTGAGCCGGGTTGGAGCAGCTCCAGCTGGCAGTCTGCCAGCCTGGCAATGGGGCAGCCTGCCAGTCCAGGGATGCCCCAATCCGGTTCAATGTGCTGCGGAGGGGCTGGCTGGGGCAGAAGGGTTCTCCAGTGTGGGACTAGCCAGCAGGCAGTCCCTGCACTGAAGTACCTTTGTGCTCCAGCCAGCTGCATCAGTGTCTACACATGCACTGCTGCATGTGAAAAAACTCTGCAGCAGGGTAGTATTTGTATTTATTAGTTTCCTCCAGCCTAATAGTCCTCCACATGTAGATGCTGAGCCTTTACTGCAGAGCTAATTAGTCAACTCCACCGTAAACATCTCATATAGACGTGCCCAGTACAAAAAATATTCTCTAACTGGAACCACATAAAATCAAACAGCTCCTTAACCTTGTTTTTGAGCCGAGAAGTTGCACAAACATACTTATTTTCAGTAGATAACCACAACCACATCCTCTAAATGCTCAAACAGATGGCAAAAATAAACATTTTAAAAGCATAAACTTTTGCAGACACAAAAGGATGCGGTCAGTTGTGCCATGCAGGAAGATATACAAAAAGCCTGTGAAATATATTGCTCTGCCTTCATTTAATAAGCAAAGAAGCACAGGTGTTTGTCATGAAGGCAACATTTCTAATGAAATCTTAAGTGCATTCAAAAGCAATGGTAGATTATTAGCAGGTGGCCGTCTGTTCCAGGAGTCAATACTGAACCAACAGCCAGGACTAACATGAACAATTATCACACTACTCAAGGTGGTGTCCTTCAGCTGAAACCTAAAAACTAAATTCTACAGTATTTGTCACTGAAGGTCCTTTGCTACTTTTCCCAAAAGTCAGAGCACTTTTGCACTATTTCACACCACACGAATTTTAAGTCCAGACAGTATGCTCCAAAACAGAATTATTTTGCATTTTTAATGGATAGATAATACTTTACGTACTGGTGTCGTATTAAACCATTGTGTCACTTTGCTGCTCTGTTCTGATGGTCTTTGTGATTATCCAAAGCTCTCAACACAAGTCAGATTCTGCTCCTAATGAAGCCGGTGTGAATTCTGTCATTGACTAAAATGGGAGTTTTATTATTGTCTCAAACCTGTGTTGAGCTTTTTGGAAATTTTTGTTCTTAAAAATTAAGACCTTTGTGAAAAGGGCTCTATATACATGCAGAATGCTAATCTTTTCATTTTGCTTTGGATACTTAATTTATGTCCGCTGTGCTTATTTACTGTCCAAATCACATATTCAATCCTTGTGGAAAAAACAAAAACTTCTGATCTCTTTATAATGTTCTTGCTGTTATGCTCATAAAGATATTATCCTGTTAAAAATATCTGTTATTTTGACACTCTGTCATCTTTCTATGACAAAAAGATTTTGACTCTTATTTTCAAGCTATGTCTGCCATGGTCCTACAGGAACTCTATTACAGGTATTTTTACCTCTAATGTTGTCTAATCTGGATCCCAGCTGATATAAAGGGACTACAGATAGTCAATGCACTGGTACCACAAACATCCTTGTGAAACAGAATTTTCACAGTTGCTACAATCTGGTGGAACTGAACTAGGAGTAAATCTGGTGGGGGTTTACCAGGCAATAGTTTAATGTACCCCAGGAAGCCCCACTAGGATTTTGGAATGTCCTAAAATATAGCTGAATGGAAGGTCCCTTCCATTAATTCATGAAAAGTAACAAACTGAAGATCCCCAACATCATCCCCTGCACTAGCACTATATCCTGAATAGAACAGTAGAACAAACCTTGAGCACAAGCCCTTCAATCTACTATAACAGCTTTCAATGGCTGCAAGTTGAAGCTAGACAAATTTAGGTTGGAAATGGCACATCTTTCACTGTGTGAATAATTAGACATTGGAACAACATACAAAGAGCAGGGATGGAGTCTGCATCACTGGCCATTTTTAAATCGATTGTGGTTGTTGCTTCGTGATAGTTCATGTCAGTGGTGGCCTTAGGGTTGTTGGGGCCCTGAGCAAGAGAGTCATTTGGGACCCCTTAGAGGTATGTACTCAGGTAAATATTAACCCACCACAGTAGTATCATGCATCTTTTTAAAATGCAAATAGAGCCCTTGCAAAAACTTTACCCCCCCCCCTCAAATTTTGGGCCCCCTAAAGTGTGGGGCCTCAGGCGGTTGCCCAGTTTGCCCTCCCGTAAGGCCACTACTGGTTCACATGCAGCCAGCAGAGCTACGATTAGAGTCACTTATTGATGAGTCACTCACTTCCTTTCCACAAATGCACCGCTCCCTCCATCTTAGATGAGGATGCCTCTTCCTCCGGGTCTCAGAAGCAGGTGCACCATTAGCGTAACTATCATGTTTCCACTGCAGGTTCTTCTTGTCATTTCAATAATTTGCTCTTGTAAGTTGGAGTTTCAGCATGGGCTTCTATGAGCAGGAACAATAGAGAACAATCATTTGAGATCTGCCAACTTCATTCAGTTTCATACTCATGGTATCTTTATATCTCCCTTTGCTTATAGATGGAGATGCCCAAGAGCTCACGCAATCTCAGCTATCCGTCACCAAAGACGAAAGTAAAACTGCACCAATTCAATGTCGTGTTTCTGGCATAAGCTTGGACAGTGCTTATATACACTGGTATCGACAGAAGCCAGGGAAGGCTCCAGAGCGGATTCTCTACTTGTCATCAGGAACACCTACCTTTGACCGAGATTCTGATAAAGGGAAGTTTGAAGCAGAGAAGATACCCACTGCATCTATCTGTACTCTTACAGTAAGAAGAATAAGCAAGGATGATGCAGCTACCTATTACTGTGCCTACTGGGATGACACAGTGTTAACTAAGCATTAAGCAGCTGTGCAGAAACATTCTCTGTATTCTGAAACACAGCCTTTCAAAGATTTGCAGCCACACTAGCCTCCCTCTCGCTGCCACAGAATCTCCTCTTTGTTCCTAAGTAAGGTACATTTGCCTGAGAAATGTCTCCTTGGTCCCATTAAGGCTGCCAGCTCAGAAAACCACACAGTTCCAATCAAAAGCACTTTTCATATTTATTCTATGATACAAGTTACAGATTATACACCACTTTAAAGTAGGTTACCTTTTTCTAGAGCAAGCATTTTTCTTAAGAGGAGACATTTTTCCTACCATTTCTGTACATCCCTAACTAAATATACATCTGTTTTCCTATGAAGAAGCAGCTGGTAATGCCCCTGCCCCAAGCAACTGATAACCTTTACTACATGCCCTGAACATTATGGTTAAATATCTGGATGATAGAGGAAGGATATTAAGGGCCACAGTAAGATACAATGCATTTGATGGGTGCATCTTCCACTTTAACTTTATCTTTGTAATTACCATCATTACTTGAATCTAAGATGACCCTGAATTTAAGATACCCCCCCCCCCCAGTAGTTAGATTCTATACATGGAAAATTGATAAATTTGTTATAATTTCCCATGTGTGGGATCTAATTGTTGGAGGGTCATCTTTAATTCATCCCTCTCACCACTGCAGAAGGGCAGACAGTGGCGGGGGGGGGGGCGGGGGAGTCAAGAAGCTTGCCCCCTGCTTGTGCCTCTCCCCCCTGCCACCTCTTCCCCCTGCCTGCAGCCTTGGCTTCCTCTTCCTCTGCAGCCTGTGCTCTCCCCCACTTACCTCAGCCTCTTCTCTCCCTCCCTGCCACCGCCGAGCCTCTGCTTTCTCTCTCCCCTCAGCCTCTCCTCGGCACTAGCAGACTTCAATCCCATTCTTGCCTGGGGCACACAGCACAGCCCCAGCCCAGACCCTGTAGCAGCCATGTAGGTTGTGTGCAGCTGCTGCAGGGCCAAGCTGGAGCCATGCTCAGTGCTCCAGGCTGCAGTGTGGAGTCTGCCAGCATGGAGCAAAGGTAAGAGGGGGAGGAAGAGGGGCAGGAGGGGAAACAGAGGGTATGTGGGGGAGGAGATGGGGGGGAAAGAGGCTTGCAGGAAGGAGATAGCAGGGAACAGAGGTGGGGGAAGGCAGACAGCAGTACAGCTATGGCCCTGACCCTGATAGGGGCTAGAGCCTAAGCCATAGCAGCCACCTGCTCCCCTTCCCCTTCCTCCCAATGCCCTTGTATGCAATTCTAAGTCAAGGGGCCTTTCCCCCACTTTAAATGAGGAGGGAACCTCATCTTAGAATTTCATAAATACGGTAGATTTCTTATTTCCAACACACCACCAAATAGTCAACTAACTGTACTACAACCCCCCATATAGCACTAGGAAAGAGGGATTTGATTTTGATAGAGATTTGAAAGAGGAAAATTATGACAACATAAAATGCTGACCTAGGGAATAACAGCAGATGGGTAAACTAATGTTACTGCAGTATAGGATGTTAAATGCAGCAAAAATACCGAGTAACCGCATGTATCTATGTGCGTGGGTGTGAAAGTGCATGTATGTGTATGCACATGAACACGTGCAGGTTTCCCTCTAGTGGCTAGTTCCATCTTTGTTCACATATTTAACCTACAGGTGTTATAAAGCTAACAGTCAAAGAAAGATGAGGGAGTGAGGTCTGAGAAATACTGTAAAGGAATGTTATGGTGTTTTCACCAAGGAAATGCGTCATCTGTTTACAGCCAGACGGCCTTGGACAGATACAGCCATCAATAATCCTGATAATCATTAACTGAAATCTTAAAAGGATGATTTTCTTTGTACGTGTAGAAGGGTTCTCTTCAATGAGATATTTTACATCACAGGGCAATAAAGTCTATTATTTAAAAAAATCACACAACGAAGCTACTCCTAATGTAATTGTACAAAATAGCTTTACATCTTGGCCCTTTTCCTTAGCAGGAAAACTTAGTGCTACTCTTCAATGTTTCAGGCTTTTGTTAGCGTTGGACGTCAGCCAAAGTCATGCTCATCCATCCGAGCTACAGTCAGTCTACATCACCTTCCTCCTGTCAGTAGGCCTTCACTGGATGCTACCCAAACGAGTCACTTCCTACTCTAACTACACATCTACCTCCATTCAAGGCCATTTCACACGTTCCTTTGAAAAAGTGATGACAAGAGCAGAAAGAGTGTCTCTGCTGAAGGCTTTTACTCTAGCTTTGATTACCTAAATCCACTGCTAACCTTGCTCCTCACAGATGTGGAGAATCTGTGAAGCATTATGCAGAATCTCTCCATTTGTTGCTGAGTAATATGCATGCGTATGTACATATGTATGTATGCATTCATATTACTCAGCAGCAAACAGAGCAATTCTGCATTAGTTGTACTTCACACTTTTCTTCAGCTTCCTATTTTTCTGGTCTCTCTACAGATGGCTCTGCTCAGGTCTTAAAAGAAACTCAATTGTCCATCACCAGCACTGAAAGTAGAAACATAAGAACTTATGTGGCTGAATCTGATTTTGTCAGAGTTTATGTACACTGGTATAGACAGAAGTCTGGGTGTAGCTCCGGGGCAGCTTTTGTACTTTTTATCACAGCTTCACATTGACAGTGACTTTGATAAAGGAAACTCAATGCAGAAAAGGAACTTAATCAGTTTGTCTGTATCCTGACAATAAATAGCATAACCTCCAGTGCTTAACCTGTTATAAAATACGTTCAAAAAAGGAGCCTGGGAACAAAAATTCATTAGCTTTTGGACACTAGTGATCAGCCAAATGGAATAATAGCATAGACAAGGACTGCATGGCCTGCTATAATCTACCTGATACTTGCTAATCTGTGCACTTCACAAGTGATAATGACCATTCTGAATGACTTTGCTCATCCACTTATTGGTTTTCTACTGCATCTCTTGTCTGTTGGCTACCTGATAAGTTCCACCATACTCTGTTTTTATTTACATGTGAAATTTTACACAAGTCCTTGTTCCATCTGCTCTTCAGTTCTTTGTCTGTTTGGCTCCTAAAGACCAGAAGAAAGACACAGCTGTACCTCCAAGCTCGTCTAATAATAGTTGTCACCTGCAAAAATCCTTGCCTCTGACATTTTCCCTGGACCAACGTGGCTACAACATCACTCCAACAGTACCATAACCTCCAGTGACACCATTACCTAATACTGTACCACATGGACAGGCACTGCATTAGAAAACCACTGTCAACCTATAAAAAAAAGATCCCATTGCATTTTGAACCACAGCCTCTCAAATCAAAGTAACCTCCCCAGTTTGGCTGTTCAGCGTGGAACCAGCTACAGACACTCTTTGTTGGCTTTTGTCAGAGGCCCCAAATGACGACTAGCAATTTGCAGACAGTCCTTAACCCCTACGTAAATGGTGGTTACCATTGGGAAGCTGCTGAGAGTTTTTCAAAGGCACAAATGACAGCCATTGGGAGCTGTTTATCTAACTTCAATGTATGTCTTTGAGAATTTCTTCAACCCCCAGCTGCAAGTATTATGTGAAGCAAAATGTTAGCAATTGTCCAGGAGGGTTACTATGGAAAGCAAGAGGGACTCTCGCTCCTCATTTTAGAGGAGGTAGTTAGCTGTGATAGTCTGAAGCTGGACAGAAGGCAGGGCAGGGTGACACTGCAAAGACTGATTGGTTCAGAGTGTCATAAGCTTTCATAAGTGACAGCCTACCTCACTGGGTGCTCATCTAGCTGCATGTGTTGGTTCTAGTGATGTCACTGTTCCTGCCACAATTCACCTGCTGAAACATAAAAAAGCGAAACTGAAGCTGGGCTGCTGAAATCCATGAGTAAACCCAACAGAAATATCTTTTCATCACACCTCAGTAATTGCTTCTCACCTTTCCTGCTATCCTCCTCTGCTAGAAGGTCTCATTTCATTCTCCATCAATTCCATTTAGGATTAATCATGTGAGGGTAATTCTGATTTCAACTGTGTGAGATTAAATAGGCTTCGGATCAAACCAAGAGTCAACTAACGAAGCACTGCAAATTGGAATGACAGCTTTTCAGCACATATTTAAAAAACTGTTTTGGAAACAAGAACAATTTGATTTAGTTTATTATGCAGCTATTTAATTACTCCCAGCATCACAAAGAGTTTGCTTTTTGATGTAATTAATAAGTGTTCTTATCTGAAGATTCCTTCTTTGTTTAGTCTCTGATACCAGTTCACCAGAAAAAAAACCTGGCAAGAAAGCAGGCTGCGCTCACCTTCATTGGACGTTAGGACATTATCTTTTCTAAATTACAATAAATGTTCATGGTGATTCAAAGTATAACGCATATCAAGCCCAGCCCCATTGATATGACGGTTCTCTAGAGTTACATGAGTGAATGGCATCAGTTTCTGAAGAACTACTGGAGAAATGTTTTAAACTGGGGGGGGAATCAATGTAAGCAAAGTCATAAGTACAAATCATAATTGAGATCAATGCTTATTTACCAAAGGAACTTGCATGATACAGTAAATACTGTTGTAGCATGTGCTTCTTGCCTATCATCACTGACATTAATCCAAAGTCCCTTTAAGCATAGAACAATAACTCTCCCTTACTTTAAAACAGTCCACCCACAGCCAGTAAAACTTCATTAATGTTACTTAAGTGAGTCACTCCTCCTCTCCCAATTCACCTGTCTCTGCACCTCTGATATTTCCCTGAGATTGCAGTCCTGGCAAATCCATAAAAATATTGCTGCTCTAGGTCTTTCTGTAGCTTCTGTTCAGTATGTTAAGTTTCTTTTGTTACTTCTCCTAAACAAATATATGCTATTAATCAGGAGCTTGACCTGCTGATGTTCTGTTATTCATTCCCCCACTTGCCCACTTCTCTTTCTTTTAGATGGACATGCACAATTGTTTCTCAAACAAATCCAGTTGGCCATTACAAAAAACAACTACTCTCATATAGCACAAAAATAGAGGGATTAACTTTTGAAGGCTTCATGGAAAATGCTGGGATTCTGATAAAGATTTGAAGGAGGAAATTTATGACAACATAAAATACTGACCTAGAGAATAACAGCAGACAGGTAAACTAATTTTACTGCAAAATTTAGTAAAATTCTTGTGGGTGGCCAAAATTTTTGCCTGGATCAGGTATTTGTCATGAATGTGATAATGTTGCCCTGTGGGGTCAGGCCAACTCTCAGGATCTCAATATTGTGCTGTTAGACAGGAGGGTGTGACACAATTGCACATATACAAACACACAAATCAATTAGGTGCATACACACACACACACACACACACACTACCAGCTCAGGCACATACACATCCAAACCAGCCTAGGCACATGCATACCTATCACCAGTTCAAGCACATACATTATATACCCCAAAAGTTAGACACAGATCAGTAATTCGTATATCCTGCACACAATGACATATATATATATACACACACACACACCCTCACCAGTTCACACACATACAACCCACCTACACATGCACACAGGTAAGTTCCTAACTTGGATGGTAGTGTGTGTATGTGTGTGCTTGGGGGAAGGTTCAGGTGAGAAAGAGAGTTAAAGTGTAGGGAGTGAAAGTTGCCAGAACCAGGATTAGAACCGGTGGACTACAAAGAAGCTGGCTGAGGAACTGAGGCTTGGGTTTACTTAAGGTAGACTGGGGCTGGAAACTGAGGCAGACAGCTGAGATATTGGAGGATGCAGATAAGTGGTGGCAAGGAGGAGACAGCCAGGAAAGAAACTGAGGCAGAAACTTGGTTGCTCAGGGGAAAAGGAAAAGGCAGTGGGGATAAGACAGTGGCAAAGAAACAGGGTGGTTGGAGGCAGAGAGGAGCTCAGGACAGGTGTTGGAGGTGGCAGTGAGCCAGAAGCAGGAGAGGGAGAGATAAGTCAGAAGTTAGAGGGCGAGGAGCAGAGATTGGAGCAGGGCCAAACCACAGTAAAGCAAAACCCAACTTAGGGGTCCAAATAATAGTTTTATTAAACAGACAACACACTACACAGCCCCATGAAGTTATTGGTTCACACACACACGCACACGCACATGCACTCACAATGGCAGCAGGAGAAAGAAACTCACTGGAAGGGCTGGAGTCCAGGTAGGGAAGAGAAGCAGAGTCCAAGTCCTTGGTTGAAGAGGGGGTGGGGGGGATAGCTACCTATCCAGGCTGGAAAGCGGTCCTTGTTCAGTAGGTGTTGTCCAGAAGGGGGTTGCCGGCAGGGCCTCTGGGTGGATAGGTGGTGTGGCATGGTGCTGGGCCAGATGGAGAAGGCATCCCACTGGGTCTGTCTTCACTGCCCCTTTTTATAGGGGCAGACCTTGTGTGATCCTAGTGACAGGAGGCATGCCCAGGCAAGGGTCAGCCCCTGCTGTACTGAGCACGTGTGCTCCATGCAGGCATGTGCAGTTTTGGGTGTCTGTAATAGTGGCGTACAATGGTAGAGTTGCTGGCTCTGCAGGGTCTTTTGTCTTTCAAATGCTGGGTTCCTGTCTCTGTTCCTGGGTGAGGTCTGTGGTTCCTGGATGAATCAATGCGAGGTGATGGCATGGTCATTACAGGCCATTCAGTAGAGGCCTGCCACCATTGTATTTCAAGCATTCCCAATCACTCTCATTCATCCGGGATCCAATTTACATGGGAGGGGTACATGAATCATACAGCTACAACACAGGGGATGCCTGGGCAGAGGACACAAGATGGAGGCTTGACATACAAAAAGGGAAACTTGACATGACTTACACTAACTTACATATGTAGGCCTAAAACAGTAATCACACAATATAAAAGCAGTACAAACATAATAATTATCACTTATAAAACAGGGGGTATCAATATCAAAATAGCAGGGAACTTATATGCAAAGAGGGAAGAGAAAAATGAAACTTACTACCTAAAATAAAATGTTAAAGCTTATCCTACATCTTAGCTTACTTATACTTATCTATAGGGAGTAGAGAGGGAGAGAAAAAGTCAGAAATGGTTGGGGAAGGGGAGGGAATGCATTTTAAGATAAATAAAAAAGAAAAACTGGGGTTTTGCTACAACATAGCCAATGAAGTCTTAACTACATTAAGAAGTCAAGCCAATAAATTAATAGGCAGCATTCTTCCCTAGGTGCCAGAGTTAAACTAATACCCAGGGCTAATGTTAATGGCTACCATGCTGATAGCAGTGCTGTCTTTCAATTGAGACAAAAACAAGTTCCAAAAAATTGTCATTAAGTGGTCCTTGTTACCTTTACCAAGGGTAAGCATGTTGATTTGGTCTCCTTTATAAATTCCAGTTTTAAAGCATGTGTTCTTCTAGCAAATTCCTAATATTTTAAATCTGAGAGAATTTCTTTCCCACACAAACACAAAACTAACAAAACTCTGCCTCCCACTGAGAAAGCAACAATTTGTGAAAGTGCAATCAAGTCTAGATTTCCATATGTGATGATAGCATAAGGAAATCTATACTTGATATTTCCTAGGATAAGCTGTTAAAATACTGGAGTTGCTTCCCCATGTCAGGACAGTTTTTTAGTCACATATTGGTATATAAATGAATATTTTATGCCAGGAGTTTTATGCGAGTGTGTAGGTATGAATGAAACTTCTAGCCATTTGAACTTTTAGTTAGAGCAAAAGTTAATCTATATTACCTGGATCACGAGCAGCCAGAAAGAGGTATCATTGGATACTTTGTATAAGAGTCACTTCCTCTCCACAAATGCACTGCTCCCTCCATTAATAACCTCCTTTGAACAGGATGCCCCCCCATTTTTTTTTTGGTTCCAAGAAGCAGGTGCACCATAATATAGCTAGCATGTTTCTACTGAAGGTTGTTTCTGTCATTTCAATATTTTGCTCTTGTAAGTTGGAATTTCAGCCTGAGCTTCTATGAGCAGGAACAGTAGAGTACAATAATTTGAGATCCTCCAACTTCATTCAGTTTCATACTCATGGTATCTTTATATCTTCCTTTGTTTATAGATGGAGATGCCCAAGAGCTCAAGCAGCCTCAGGTATCCATCACTAAACAGGAATATAAAACTGCACCAATTCAATGTCGTGTTTCTGGCATAAGCTTGGACAGTGCTTATATACACTGGTATCGGCAGAAGCCAGGGAAGGCTCCAGAGCGGATTCTCTACTTGTCATCGGGAAAACCTATCTTTGACCGAGATTCTGATAAAGGGAAGTTTGAAGCAGAGAAGATCCTCTCTGACTCCACTTGTACTCTGACAATAGAGCAAACCAGCAAAGATGATGCAGCTACCTACTATTGTGCCTACTGGACTGACACAGTGTTAACAAAGCACCAAACAGCTGTACAGAAACTTTCCCTGTACTCTGAGCCACGGCATGTCACACATTCAACACCACAAGTACCTTCCTGCCCCTGCCTCTCAGTCTGGAACCAGCTATAGAAACTCCTTCCTGGATTGTGCCATAACACATGAAAAGCCATATATTGTTGCTGCTTTGGCCTCTATTTTGTGGGCAACCACTGGGATTGCATGTGACCTTACTGAGAAGAAGATCACGTGGTTATCTAAGACAGCAAGTAATGGTGGCACCCATTTTCAGTCATTTTCTGTGAGTGACTGAAGCTTGTTATGGGTGCATGATGCCAGTTTGCCTACAGCTGACACAAAAATATTCCTGCTTTGACACTGCTTACTCCTGGCAATGAAGTGAAAGAAACTCTAGAGTGTCAAATCCAGTGTGCAGATGCAACTAAAAATCTCCTTAGCATCTAGAGAAGCGTTTCTCAACCAGTGGGTCATGACCCAAAAGTGGGTCACAAGAATATACGAAAGGGTCACAAACCAACTTTAAAATGGTTCAACAAACTTTAACAATGGATTCTCCTTTAAAAGAGAAAAATGTGGGAAACAGTGGCTTTTCTCTTTCAGGCTACCTGAGTTCCAGCCTCTGAGGGGCTGCTTGGGGCTCCCCATGCCTGACATGCCCCCACCACCCCACACACTTGGGGGCTGGGAGCAGTGGGTTGGGAGTGAGGGCCACTGGGTTGGGACTGGCCATCAATGTTTACAAATGGGTCCTGGTACAAAAATATTTGAGAACCGCTGACCTAGAGGTCAACTCTTCCTCATCCTCCACCTGTCCTTATATGGTGCCAAATCTAATTTAATTATCACCTGCAGATTACAACTGCTTGCAGGCAGTCAGTTACAAAACAGGACAGGAAACTTGATTAGAAATTTTTCCATATACATTGATACTTGACAGCATGACAGGAGTAGTAAGTTCAATTAAATTCCAATGATTTCATTCACTTTGGACTGGGAAGGACCTCATTGTTACATTATATCCACCTGGCAAACTTACTGTGTCACGTAGCAGCATCCTTATGTGTTCCTACAAAACAGAAGAGGTTTGGGTTGGGCTAATTAGTAGTGCTGAATGACAGTGGCTACGAGCCCTCCCCTAACTAGTGGTGCTACATGAGCATAGCTATACAGCTTTTAGTTTAGGAAGTAGGCCACACTGGTTGACCACAAGCTTGAGCATGCCACTCCTGAGCACAGTAAGTTTGTCATGTAGACCCATCCTTTGTCTAGTGAAGAGCCACCAACTGTTGGCTCGCAGGCCAAATCTAGCCCACAAGAGGTGAACTCAGAGCCCATGGGCTCCCACCTGACCACCACTCCCCACATTCCTCCTGCTCTTGCTGTTGCTGTTGGGGCAGCTCGGGTCTCTGAGGCAGCGCAGTATGGTGGAAGGGGTCCTGGGGATCCTGTGTTGCCACATGGCAGGAGACGGTTTCTTGAGGGGGGTGCTGCATAGTGTGTAGCCCCTGTGATTCATAGCCTGCATGGCATGTGGCTCAGGGAACTGTGACCCACTTAGTGTGCAGCCGCTGGCCATGCACAAGTCAAACAGCCTTGGTCTACCAGATGTCTCCTCAGAAAACCACCAAGTTTCATGTTAAAGAACTATTTCACATTTATTCCACCATGCCAGCTTTGTAATTAATACACAGTAGCAAAGAATGTTACTTTTTCTTCAAGTAGACTTTTCATATTGTTATTTCTGTATAACCTAAGTAGGCATATGTACTACAGATAAAGAGGTGATCATCCCTCAGTCTCAAATAGTCTAAGCCATGCTGCTCAGGCAGTCTGGATACTTGCTGGAATAACGAAGGAAGGAAGTCGAGCATGATAATGGTCTGGTAATACATTTGATGGATGCATATTTTGTCTTAATTTTTTTCCTTTTAAATTAAGTTATTCCTTTCTTAACTCCCACCAAACTTCCAAGCATCAATACCCACACACTAATGGACTTGAGAAAAAAGTTTCTTCTGATGGAGATTTCAAGGAGGAAAACAATGACAGCACAGCAAACTGGGCCAGGTTAGAACTGGGTAAGGTGTAAGAGCATGTATGCATTAATTTTATTTTAATTAATTGCAAATTAATTGTAATTAATTGCAAATTAACCCTTTAATGAAGTGGAATGTGTATGTGTGCGGGGGGGCGAGGAAGGGAGAGGTGGTCTGTACAGAGCTACCAACCAAAAATTGGTTCTTTGTAGGGATTCTTCATAGAGCTCTCTATTGGGATTTTATATTGATGAACATGGGCCGCCAATGTGGGGACGCGGTCAGGAAGGCTAACCGCACCTTGTCGTGCAGCCATAGATGCATCACGAGCAGGTTCAAGGAGGTGATCCTCCCCCTCTATGCGACACTGGTCAGGCCGCAGTTGGAGTACTGTGTCCAGTTCTGGGCGCTGCACTTCAGGAGGATGTGGACAGCATCGAGAGGGTCCAGAGGAGGGCCACTTGCATGATCAGGGGGCAGCAAGGCAAGTCCTACGAGTGGAGGCTACAGGACCTGAACCTGTTCAGCCTTCACAAGAGAAGGCTGAGAGGGGATCTGGTGGCCATCTTAAACTGGCCAAGGGGGACCAGCAGGCAATGGGAGAGTCCCTGTTCCCCGAGCACTACTGGGAGTAACAAGGAATAACAGCCATAAGTTGACTGAGAGTAGATTCAGCCTAGACATCAGGAGGCACTACTTTACAGTGAGGACGGCTAGGAGCTGGAACCAACTTCCAAGGGAAGTGGTGCTCACTCCTACCCTGGGTGTCTTCAAAAGGAGGCTAGATAATCACCTAGCCGGGGTCGTTTGACCCCAGCAATCTTTCCTGCCCACGGCAGGGGGTCAGACTTGATGATCTGCTCAGGTCTCTTCCAACCCTACCAAATATGAAACTATTATATTGTCCCAGGGAAACAATATGTAATCATCCTGGATCAATGCACTGGCAGTCGCTAGTATTTTTCTGCATCAGTATTCTCACTGTGGGTAAAAATGGTGTAAATACTCTAGTGTACACCTAGAAAGTCTTATCATCTGGCATCTTGGAAGTATCTCAAGACAGAGCTGAGCATGAACATGTGCCCCCAGAGGCTGGGGATGTACGGTGACCACCTGCAGGCAGTGGCAATGGGGGCATGGTGGCGGTGAGTGGGGAGCTCCAGCAGGCAGCCACAGTGGTGTTGGCAGCGGGGGGGTGGGGGGTAGTAAGCGCTGACTAGTGGTCGGCAACCACCTGCAGATGCCGCCAGTGGTGTTGGCAGGGTCGGGGGATGGCAGGCGGCAAGCGTCCACAGGCGCCACCAGCAGCATCGGTGGCAATTCTTTCAGAGGGTGCACGTACACCCGCGTGTGCCCCCTACGTGTTGCCAATGGAGCTAAATATTAGTTCCCTTCCACTTTTTGAGGGATAGGGACAAGTCCACCATTCTTGTTGCTATACTATTCCCCCAAGCCACAAAACTCCAAGACAGCAGTTGAGATACCATCAGATCCTCCTACTACAAAAGCCCCTTCCACTTGAAATTTTCCATTTGAGTTAAGGGAAAATTTTCTTTTTCTCCTAGCAGGACTGACTTCATTACATATAGATGAACATTTTTGCTTTCATCCATGCATTATTCACCTGTATGCCACATATCTTAGAAAAGTGCTTATCCAAAGTTTTTAAGATCTTCTGGCGAAATAGAGGGATGGAGAAGCACTTCTCTCCAATCACACATTGGTGGTTCTATAGTCCCAGTTACTAATATGTGCAAATGCAGTGAGGCATCACGATAGTGCAAGGTAATCTAAATACGAGACTTTCTAAATCATGCTGCTGAAATACTCTCCTCCTGGATAGCTTATATGACTCATTAGCAGATAAATGAGTGTTTTAGAAGAAGGTTAAAATATATTTGAAGGTTTATAGGAGTGCTTAAGAATTTCAGGGTAAGTGATGGGTAGCTAGTTCCCTCATTAAAAACGACACATCTTTCTTCACCAACTCCAACCTCAGCCTCTCACCTCCCTTGCAGTAGCAATATAAGTCAGTCCCCACCCTGAAAGCTTGCTCCCAGCACTGCTGAGAGTGCTTGCTCTCAGGCACAGCCCACCTACCCAATGCTGGAAACGATATTGTGAAGCTGGTCCAGGGGCACTCCCCAGAGCTGCACTTAAGGGTGCAGAAAATGTTTATCTTCAGAGTGGTCATAGGAACATGTCCTAATGAAGGTTTCACCACTGGATTTCTGGGTTTAGCATGAATGAGAGCTGTTGGCCTATGATTAAGGGGTTATAAAAAGCATAGCTCTGTGGTGAAGAGTAATTTGGATCACTTGTTACATAGGGCACAAGAAAATATAAAGTTATGCAAAGAATAGAGGCTGTATGTAAAAAGACAGAAACTCTGTCCATGGCAGCAATGATCTGAAAAAAAGTGGATGAAGAGCTGAACTTGTGCTTCCGTGACCTACAGGAAGTCAGACTAAGTGAATACAGCGTGCACTTCCAGAATTTCAATCTGTGAAAAGTTCAGTCTTATGAACTTTCATATATAACAAGAGTAAATCAGTGATGCATTGCAATAGCTCACATGCAGCCAGGAGACTACCATTGGATATTTATTATATGAGTCACTCTGTCTTACCCAGCACGCCGTTTCCTTGGTCTTAGATCCTGTGGTTCTCAGAAGCAGGCATACTATAACAAAGCTATCATGTTTCCACTGCAGTTTCTTCTTGTTGTTTCTGTAATTTGCTCTTGTAAGTTGATGTTTTGCCCTGGGCTTTTACAAACAGATATGATTTGAGATCATCCAACTTAATTTAATTTTATTTTCATAGTATGTTTGTCCCTTTTTTTTCTAGGTGGAGATGCCAAAGGGCTGACACAATTTAAATTATCCATCACAAAGAAAGAAAGCAAAACTGCACTAATTGAATGCCATGTTTCTGGAATGGGCAATACTTATATTCACTAGTATCAACAGAAGTCTGGGAAGGCTCCAGAGCGAATTCTCTACTTGTTATCAGGAAAAAACGTCTTTGACAAAGAATCCAGTCAAGGAAAATTTGAGGCATACGGGGATCCCTCCAAGGACACCTATGCTCTGACAGTAAAGCAAATACGCAAGGATGTTGCAGCCACCTATTACTGTGCATATTGGGATGACACAGCGTTGACAAAGCACTGAGCAGCTGTACAGAAACCACAGCCTGTCAAACCTTTGACACCACATCTACTTCCCTAACCTTTCTCCTTAGCCTGGGATCAACTGCAGAAACTCCTTTCTGGTGTATGAAACAGAACCTAAAAAAACAACTGATTACTGCTGCTTTAGCATCTATTTTGCATACAGGCAGTGGGATTGTACTTGGCTATATTATAAAAGGAGATCGCATGATTTCCAAGGACAGTCAACATTGGAGGTAGCCATTTTCAATTGCTCTCTGTTCTTCTTCTCATGTCCTTGCCATAAGCCAGATGTTTTTCCAGAATTGCACACAAATAATGGCTCTTCCCATTGCTGCAGCAAAGTCCTCCTTCATACAGGTCTCACCAAGGAGTTGGCAAATGAGCAGATGCTCCACAGTTTGCACTTCACCATTCTCACATATATTTGTGTCATCCTGTGGTTCTCAGAAGTAGGCACACCATATAAAGCTATGATGTTTCCACCGCAGTGTCTTCTTCTTGTCATTAGAGTAGCCCCATTTGATCATGTTTGTTTTTTGATCTTCCAGTTTGCATGCCTGGGTGATTCAGGCATCACCATGTTGGCTAATCTAGATCCACCCCTCTTGGACAGTCTTCCTGGAGTTCCAGGTCCATTTCAGAGTGCCTGATTGAACATGATCTTTCCCTCAATAACCTCAGTTGTACCCTGTCAGCCATTGTGTTCAACAGCACAACACTGGTCACAAAACCCTTTTACATTTTAAGCTGTTAGTTACTTGTGTGTGACCATAGAACAGAAGCCCAGGATCTTTCTTTTGGCTCACTACCTTTCTTCTGATATCAGGTGGTGCAATGTCAGCTAGTAAGTTTAATCTGTCCTTTGCTGTTGACTTTAGATATCCTGTTATTTAATGACAGTTGTTGTTTAGAACTGGTTCCATTTTCTTGACTTGAATGGATTGTTCCCATGCTGTACATGCATAATCTGCAGTGGAGTAACACAAGGCAATAGCAGTGGTTTGTAACATAGCTGGGTTTGCTCCCCACTTTAAGGTGACCAACTTTTGAAGTATGTTGTTCTGGGAATGGCTTTCCCTTTTGCCTTCTCTACAGGTGCTTTCAAGGTAAGTGTTCAGTCCAATGTAAGCCTCAAGTACACATGGTTCAGGTGATTAGTCAGTGGGATTCCACCCCAAATTACATTTAATTTCCATTTGGTTTCTCTATGGAGTAGGTGAAAAGCTGTGACCCACATCTTGGTTGGGATGGCACAAGGCTGGTTCTTATTGTAAGGACCCCTGTGATAGGACTCTATGGACTAAGTAACTTCTTTCAAACTACCCCCTCCATCACTGCAGAATATTGTATGGGTTTGTGTGTATCTATCTTTTTTCTCTCTCAGTGTCACAACCCCCCCACCCCTCACCCCTCCGCTTCACCCCTGGGCTTAGTTGGCTAACAGTGTATTTTCTGTAACCTAGTTGCATTCCCCTCCTCACCCCCATATGTTAGTCCCTCACTTGGGCACTCTGTATTTCCCTTATGGCTTTTTGTTATTTTTTGGTTCATGACTCTTAACATTTTCTAATAAAATTCAATCTGAGAGGTTGCTCAGTGCACGTCAACCTGTTCTTGACAGTGACAAAATCCTCCTGCAATGTGATGCATACATCATCAGCGTATATTAAGTTCCTCATATTACTCTGTGTGGGTTGGTCATTGGTATGTATGTTAAAAAGGATTGGTGCTAGCATACTTCCCTGGGCAGTGCGATACTGTTTCATTGTTGTCACCAGCGGCTCCGTTTCTTGCACAGTTCTACATAAAAACATCTATTCTTCAAAACAGATTGGAGAATAGGTGTTTTAATGTAGAACTGTGCAAGAAATGGCACGGCTGTACTAAGTGTTAGTCGTGCCTCATATCACAGACTTTGGCAAGCAGGTTTCAGTGGTTGACTGTGCCATATGCCACTGATAGGGCGGCAGAAAGCACCTGTTGTCATCCCTATCTTGAATCCTTTTTCTATATTCTGGGGGATGTTTAGTATTTGGCCAATGCAGGATGTGTCTGGTCTAAATACAGCTTGTTCTGGTATTAGATGTTGTTCAATATGAGATGAAAGGTGATTGAGAATAAGGTGTTTGTAAAGTTTATGAAGATGGCACAGAAGTGACACTGCCTAAAGTTCTCTGACTCAGAGGCATCCTTCCCTGGCTTTAATAGAGTTATTACATGGGCCTATTACCATAGTTAAGGTATTCTAAGGGTTGATGAGCAATTGTTAAAAAAGTAACTCCCAAAGTGTTTGATCTCCACGTGTATGTCGTCAAGTCCAGTTATTCCCGTGAATTCATCCATTGTGTATGGCATGCTAAAATGACTTTCCTCCAGATCAGTTTGCTATCTAAATCCGTATTTTAGGCTGTTTTTTGGAAGTGTTACCACTGAGCAGGAGTTAATGAGCCACCTGGTTGGCTGTGATGTTGTGGTATTGCTGTACTTTCTTTGGGTCGTTGCTTAGCTTGCGAATGGTTAACCATGCTTTCCTGCTATTGTAGGTAATATCTATTCCTTCGATCAATTCTTTCTGCGAGGGCCTGAGTTTTGGTATGGGTGCACATTCACTGGTTTGCTAAGGGGAGAAGAGTGCCTAGAACTAACATTAAGATCTTCTTATTTTGGGATTATTTGCTTTTAGGAAAGAAAGAAAATAATTTGGACTGTATCAAAAAAGAAAAATCTCTCTCTTGCACTATAGACTCCTACAATTTTCAGGCAGTTAGTTTTCTAGCACTGAAACTAGACTTGGAATTTCACAGCACATATTAATGTCTGAGAGAGTAGAAAGTGTCCATTGGTACAATTAGCCTTTGAACAAGAAACTGGTAGGTATATTTGCATGTCAGACTTTCCATACCTAATAGCAGCTCCCTCAGACACACCATGCAGCTCAACATGTGATGACTCTCAAACCCACCACAGTGCTACATTCATGCTGACTAAATACACTTTTTTATACTGCTTTGGGTTTGGAAGGTAGCCTGAATAGAGCTGCAACACATTTGAGTGTGGCATGGCTAGGCATGGTAGTTTTGCCATTTACATGTGTCTTTAGTCTAAGGGATGCCAGCTCAGAAAATACTGCAGTTCTGTCCTAAAGAATTATGTCATATTTATCCCATGATACCAGTTTGGTAAATACTATGCAATATAAAAGTAGGTCACACTTTCTTTGATTACTATTCCGGAGAATCCTATAAAGGATCTATAAATTAACAAATGATCAAGTCTGTGGTCCAAGCTTAGACTTAAGACGAGTTGTTGGAGTAATCTGTACAAATTCTGGATGGATAGGGAAGAAAGGAAATCAAGGGTTGCAATGATGTGACAATATATTTCCAAGCTGGTTTCTTTTTTTAATTAAATTCTATCCTCCTTTCTTTCCTGTTTTTCACCAAACTGTGAGGCATCTCTATAAAAATATGAATTGAGAATTATTTTTGAAGGCTTTGTGAAAAAAATGTGTTTTGATAGAGATTTCAAACATGGCAACTGTATATAGATGTGTTCTTTGTAGTGGATTAGTTTTCACCGGAAGGCAATCAAATCTAATAATGAAATATGAAGCTTACAAATGAATTCTTCAAATGACCTTCATGTTGGTCTTTTTCTCCAAAATATTCAGTGTTTGAGGCTATTGTTAGTACTGAAATCTCCTTTAGTCAGACCAAACAGCTGTAACACGATGCCACCTTGAAATACTGTATTTTACTTGTGTCTAAGCTGCTCTCCCAATAATTAGATTATATATATGGAAAATATATAAATTTGTTCTAGTTATCTAGGTGTAGAATCTAATTATCAGAAGTTTGTCTTGAATTTGTTCCCCTCCTACTGCTACAGCAGGGAAAATAGTGGCTGAGGCAGGGTTAGGTGGCTTTGTCCCCTCCTTGAGCACATGGAAGTGATGAGAAAAATTGCAAGGACCAAAACCCACAGATTTGAAATAAACACACTTGTAGCAACTTGCATATAAGCAAATGACTATGGGTGTCTATAGACTTAGTTCATCCATAATTGATGCATTTTACCTTTTTGCAAAGTGCTGCAAGTTTCAGCACAGGTATTTCATAAGCACATTTTTGTCCCTACTTATACATAGTAGAAACTTGGCACTTTTACACAATGCTCTACATTGCCATCTGGCACGCTATGGAGACAGTGATCACATGGGTCTACACATGATTGCCAGCTATGTTGCTGTAGTGGCATACTCCCCTCTTATAGCGTGCAGCTATAAGCTATGTAGCAGGGAAATGTAAGTGCGCACTGCCCGTATGACAAAGTATGGGCAGTTACTGCACTGTGTTTGGATACTTCCAAAAGGAAGTACTAAAACACAGCGCAGTAACAACATCACTGTACGGCAATGTGCTGACATGCCTACTATGCATGATGTTAGTCGAAAGCCAAAAGGCTAATGATTAATCATATAGTTCATTGGGGTGGGCCTCACCAGAGTCAACAGAATCTCAAGTCATAGTGCAGTGACCCCACAGCCCAGCACTGCACAGTATGTGCAGGTACTCCAGCTACCCCTCACAAAGGATACACATGCTAATTAGCTCACCATTCATGCCTGGAACCAGGTGCTCTTGTCACATGGTATTCTTGTGATACTCCAAAATTGTATATGCAGATGAGGGACAGGGTCACCTAATCCATCTCCGTCTCATGGAGGGCAGGGCCACACCAATCAGGGTGAGAGAGGGCGTGACAGTGCTTTTAATCTACACCAAACATTGATGTTTGGTGATATTTGCCAGACATTTAAGGCTGGTAAAAGAACACAAATTGTTAGACATGGGAAAGAAAGGTGCTGCTCAGCTGTAGAAGTGAAGTGAAAGTCAAAATGTATTAATGTAGTGGTTCACTATGACTGGAAAAAGAGTCAGCACTGAGAGGGACGGAGTGTAAGGGGCACTATATCTTATTCAGATAGGCTGCAATAACCCAGCTTTGTGGCAGGTACCTACTCTTGGATGCTTTTCAGCCCAGTGGGCTAAGATTGAGTGGGGAGATCCCTGGAGTGGTGATGATGGAGGAGGAGGAAAATTCAAAGCTGGAATGAACAGACACCATGGCAACTGACCCATACAACTAGGGACAAACATCAGTGGCAGAAGATGGACAGGCAGCAGACAATGGATGGACAACCGTGGAGAGGCAGCAGAGGAAGATAACAAGGGCAGCAGCAGATAGAGGATACAATCACAGGCGGAAGCCAGGGGAGAAAGGAGAGCAAAGTGCAGCAGGGATTAGGAGAGGAGCAGGACAGTGGGCAATGCTGCAGAAGGAAAGAGCAGGCAACAAGAAGTTTTAGAGACAATCACAGACTATTGATAAAGGCAATCTTGGTGGGTAAAGGGACAGAGGCAGTGCTGGAAATCAGCAGGTATAAATTCCTGGAAGAAGTGCTATTTGGGGTAATGGAGGTGAATACAGAGGCTTTAAATAGCTTAAGATCATTCCCCAACAAAGTATGGGAGTCTAAATTTCAGAATAGGATGGGATTTCTGGAAGAAATATGCAGAGAAAAGGGGCAGGGTGGGATTAAAAGAGCTGAGATGCATAGCAGCTAAAACAGCAAGAGAAAAAGTAATTATTGTACAGATGTCCTCAGACTTAATAATGGGGGAGGACATTAAAATCTTGATGGAGATGCACTGCAAGAAGGTGATGTGGGTGGAAAAATTGAAAGATAGATATGGCATTTGGATGGGGGCCTGGTGAGCATAGGTGGTTTTAAACACAGATGCAAGGAGCCTGGGTGGCATACAGCACCTGCCACCCATAACAACTTTGAGAGCCCACAGAGGCTTTATTATATCCCATGGCCAGCTGATGAAAGGCAGTAAATGTGGGGATGAGGGGCAGCTACCTATGAACTGCCTACACACAGCGTGCTTCACATTCCAATGCAAAGGGGCCCAGAAATGCAACTTATGTAGAGAGGAGGGACATGTATTTAGAGTGTGCCTTAAGTCTTTCGTGAAAAAGGTCCAGACTCCCCAGCAAGAAAAGGAAGAGGAGAGGGAGAAGGAATGGGGATGGTGGAAGAGACCCCACAAGAGGGACAGATGAAGATGTGTTGGTGACCGACACAGTGCAGGGGAAAGGAGTTACAAATGAGAATAGGATGGAGGGAATCTCTAAGAGTTCTGAGATGGAGCAGGATGAAAGGAACAAGGAAGAAACCATAGTGGGGCAGGAGAGGGAGAGATGGAGGAGGAGCGGAGTCCAGAAAAGCAATTAGGGAAAAGGAAAAAGTCTTAGAAGAAAAAGGCAAAAAAACCCCCAAACACACCAAGGAAAGTGATAGAGGAGAAAAGGGGACAGCTTTTCACCCATCTCATCATTAGAATCAAGTCTGGAGTGGCTGGTGAGAGAGTGACAGCAGCAAGACAGCTGCAGGGTGGGAAGGCTTCCTAAATGCAAAAGAGATAAAGCAGCTGGCAGAAACAACAGGAATGCTGGCATGTGGAAGGATTTTGACATGGTACCAGTGAAGATGTATAGATGGAGAACTTCCCCTTTAAGCAAGTTTCTAGTGGTGCTTGTAGTTGGCTTAGTCAATGTAAGAAGTGTTTTAACAAGAAGCAGGTGGAAAAGGGTGAAGCCAGTATTGAAGCAGGTGCAAGAAGATATAATCTGTCTGCAAGAGTGCAGATTACCAGGGGAAACAGATTATAGGAGGTTTGAGAGGAGATGGAGATGGGGGCCATCCTGGTGGTTGAGAGCAAATGATAACAAGACAACAGGCATTGCAATACTGTCAAAAAACCCTGAACTGAAAGTAAAACAAGTGGAGAAAATATGTGGAAGAATGCAAAGGGGTGGGGGGCAGAGACAGAAGATGGAAATCCTTAATGTATATGCATCCTTAATGTATAAGCAGTGTGTATAGCAGGGGGGAGATCCTGCATTATAGTAGGAGACTTTAATCGCATAATTGAAGTAGGGGACAGGACGGGTGAGGGAGGAACTGGTGAATTAGACAGCTCTTCTAAGCTGTTGAGAAAGCTTAGGAGGGTTTAACAGACACATGGACAGGACAGAAAGCTTTTACAAGAACAGACCAGAGTGGAAGGAAACAGTCAAAAATTGGTTTTGTCTTTGTAGCAGCCTCTAAAAATGGACCCACCTGAGCAGAAGGGGAAGAACTGCCTGGCAGCGAGACAGTTTGTCCCAGAGGGGATACTGTAGGCTCTGAGGGCAAGTGAAGCTCTTTGGGAGCAGCCCTGTTGGAAGTGGGAGGGGTGATGTAACCCCAGACAGTTTTGAAAGAGAGACCTTAGCAAAAGCCCGGGAAGGGCCCTGAGCTGGGATTGGCTGAGAGGCTCAGATAAAAAGGGGAGCAAGTTTTCCTGCGGGGGGGACAAGAGAGAGGGGCTGAGGGACAGGCTGGAGACCGGATTGAGTGTCTCAGTGCAGTGGTCCCTCGGAGAGCCCCTGAGAGAGGCCTGCTGGAGCAGAGGGAGAAGCTGCGGGGGCAGGAGCCGGCGGGGACTGCTGGTGTGGAGAACCCAAGTCGGAGAGAGACCTGACTGCAGCCGGTGAGGCTGGGTGAGCACAGCAGAGCCGGGGTGGGGATTGCTGGAGTCTGCCCTAGTTTCCCTGAGGGGTGAGGGGCCCCAGGGGCAGGCAAAGCCCAGGGAGGGGCTGCAGTTGCTGGGGCTGTGAGGCTGTGTGAGGCAGTAGGAGGGTTGCTATAGCCTGCAGCCCAGACACTGCTCACAGCAGAACCAGGGAAGGGGGGCAAAGGCAGGGGAAGGCTGTTTTGCAGGGACTGCAGAGGAGCTGCCGCTTGCTGCCCAGAGACCCCAGGAGCACGGAGACGGACACCAGTGCCTGAGAGCTCCCAAAGACCACGTGGAGGGACACAGACAGTCCCGCTCCCTGGGATATCCCGCCAGGGGTCGTGCACACGGGATCCGCAGTACACTGCATGCAAGTGAGAGACTGTAAATAAGTTCTTGTTTATTATACAGATACCCATGTGTTTATTTCATGATTATTTATTATGCTGTAAATAATTAAATCTTGTAAATGGCTTGAGAACTGTCTGCAAGGGTGCTTGATTGTACGGGAGGCTCTTCGCTCGGGGCACTGCAGCAGCTCCCCAGAGGGGCTGGGCAGGGCTACTGGCTACCAGGTACCCCAGGATCCCATCATTCAGGTAAGGGTGCATGTAGTGTCACGCCCAGGGTTACATCTTTATATCAAGAGAATGGGATAGAGCGAACAAAAAAAGTTTTAAGTGTGATTTTTGGTAACCCCAAAATGCTGAAGGTGGGGATGAGGATAGGCAAAGGGCTAGCAAAGGAAAAGGGATATGGAAGTTAAATATGAGGCTGTTAGATGAGGAAGAGAGATGCCAGGCATACAAGAGCATCTGAGGTATTGAGGACACTGAAGAAGCATTTTAAGAGCAAGCAGGAAGTGGTGGAAAATAATCAAGAGAAGGATGGGGGAGTTTTTTAGACACAAAGGCCAACAGAGAGACAGGAGAAGAACAGGAGAGTTTAAAAAACTGCAAGGAAGACTACAGAAACTTTTAAAGGAAGCAATAGGCAGACAGCAACTATGGGAAGAGATAGAACAAGCAAAACAAGCACCAGAAGAATGGCTTACAAGACAACACAGGAAAAGAAGTTTCCAGCATGGATGCTATGGACAGAAGAAAGTGAAAGCTGGTCCTGGTATTTTTCAGCAGGAGTAAAATCAGCAAAGGGAGAGCTGAAGGCAGTGCAAGAAGAAGGAGGGTGGCCTGGGGGAGGCACACAAAGAAGTCCTTGAAGCAGAGAGAAAGTTTTATGAAAAGCTATATCAAAAGAAGATGGTGAATAAAAGGAAAATGGAAGAGTTCCTGAGAGAGGTGGTGAAGAAAGTGGAAGAAAAGAAAGGAAAGAGGATGGAGGCAGAGATATCTGTAAAGGAGGCAGAGGACTACCTTAAAATGTTAAAGAAAGGGAAATCATCCTAAGTAGATGGACTGCCAATAGAATTGTATGCAAAGTTCTGGGACTGAGTCAGCCAGATGTAGTGAGGGTTTCAAAAGAAATTTTAGAGGGAGGAATAGTGGGAAGAGAGTTTACAAAAGGAATAGTGGTCTGAAGGTTTAAGAAAGGTGAGAAGGAACTACTGAAAACCTGGAGACTGATTATACTGTTAAACACAGATTACAAAATGTTGGCAAAGATGTTGGCACAGATAATATGGAACTCCCTGCGAAAGATAATAAATAAAGACCAAACGTGCAGTGCTGAGGAGAAGAACTGTAGAAATTGAGGCTGATCAGGGACACGTTAATATACTGCAATGACGGGAAACTAGCAGTGGCAGTAACAGACCTCAATGTGGAAAAAGCATACAACAGAGTAGCACATGAGTTTTTATTTGGTGTTTTAAGTAGAATGGGGATGCTAGAGCCTTTTATAGGGTGGGTAAAGCTTTATATAATAACACAGCATGTCAACTCTTAATTCATAGACATCTGAGTATAGCTTTTAGGTTCTCAGCAGGAATGACACTGGGATGTCCACTGGCACCAGCACTGTTCATTTGTGCCATGGAGTCACTAGCACAAAAAAGGTGGGACAGAGGAATAAGTGGAATACAGATACTTGGAGGAGATAGAAAAGAAGTGATGATATAAATGTAATGATGAGAGAGAAATCATCAACAGAAAGGGTGGTGAAACAGAGCAGAATATGGGGAAGCAACAGGGGCCAAGCTAAATAGAGCAAAAAGTATGGTAATGGTAGTGGGAAATTGGGGGACATGAGTTAGCTCAGTACAAATAACAGAAACAGAAATTAAGGTTTTGGGGATCCCAATGGATGTGGCAACAAAAGGAGCCAGGGCATGGGAAAAGGTGACAGCTCAGGTGAGACAGATGCTAGGGCTGTTGGCTGGAAGAATGCTGTCCTGCACAGGTCAAGTCAAGGCAGTCAGTGTAGTGCTGCTGCCAGTCATTCGATACACAGGGATAGTGTTTCCCTTGTCATGGAGACAGGTAACGAAAATCCTGAGAGAGATTTGTGTATTTTCTTGGAGGTCAAAAAGAAGAAGACTGGCACAGATGGAACTGTTCAGAAAGAGGGAGGCAGGAAGATGGGGTGTGCCAGATGTATGCCAACTATGTGAGTACCATGTGCAGGGGGTATGAGAGGGGGAAGGAAAAGCAGGATGCTTTAGTCAGTTCCTAGCAAGTGCAATCTGAGGGAGGTGGGGATTGTATAGAGATATTCTGATGAAGCCACAGGCATGGCAACCATCAGTCCACTAGGCAGGAATGGAGGGCTTTTCAAAGTTTTACAACGTGGGGGAGGTGGGACTAGAGGTGCTGAAAGACCATAAACGATCGTAGAGATAATACGGAATTTAAGACATGATAATACTGGTATGAAATTTCACAGAAACACAAATGTGAGAGGGGTAGAAGAGGGTACTAGATAAGCACCTGAAAGGAGAACACGCAGACATGGCCAGGTTGGCAAACAAGGGGTATCCTGCCAGTAAGGGGTGCACAACAGAGATGGCAACTGGCAAGAGCACCACGGTGTCTGAGGGAGCAGTGTGGGGAGGAGGAGGCAGTTGGACACCTGTTCTGGGACCTCAGTTTTTTATGGATTACAAATACCACCCAAAAAACTGATGTGGAAGACGGTGCTGTACAAGGCTTGCCCCCAAGAGACTGGAGGAAGCAGTGCAAAGCAAATTGTAGAGAGTTTCAAATGGAGTATTTTGAAAGTGCAGAATTTACTGCTGTTTAAAGGGTTAGCTTGCACAGTAAGAGACTGCCTGAAATTGGGACTGTATGAACTGAGATTTTATACCCACTGGCCATATCTACACGTGCATTTAGGTGTGCCTAATTTTAATGCATATTAGCTTAATGCGCATTATGGTGATTTAGGTTCACGTCTATATGTGCACATGTTAAAGCATATTAATGCCATGTGTGTGGACTGATGTGGAACTAAAGTTAGTCCCAAGGCAATCCATACACAGTGTTAATGTGCCTTAATGTATCTAAACATGCATTGATGTGCTTTAGCTATTCGTGCTAAATTTGATACCTGCTTTTGCCTAAGATTGGACATCAGGGAAGAAAAAGATGAGACACAGAAGTGTAGGAAGGAGGAATGGAGTCATATATTTGTAACCAAGGTTAGGCACTGAGTTGTTTTAACTCTTTTAAAATCACTGCAATATGGGGATGTACAAATGATTTCTAAAATGTTTAAAGGCAGGATAAAACTTTTTTTTACATTTAAGATGCTTTAGCCAAAGCTTTAAGATGCAAGTGATGGAAATGAGGTTTTAACACATAAGGTTTCAGGTAGTAATTATGTACAGGTAGTAAGTGTTAAACATGAAGAAAAGAAAGTTGGTAATGAAAAGAGTGGCTTACTTGGAGTAGAAACAGTGTTAAAAGGGGTAAACTGGGAATTCAGATAGAAAGAAAAGAGGTTGAATAGGGGAAAGAAGCATAATTGCTATACATAATTTAATAAAAATATTTCCATTGGTATGTTTGGCCAATATGAACCATGAGTTTTACAGGCATGCTTAGTGTTGGCTGCATTCAATCCACTTCATAACTGGTTTCCATTACTGAGCACGCGTGCCATTTTTGGCAGCTGTTTAATGATAGACGATGTATTTAGTGAGGTTTTATTGTATGCAAATATAAGGTGAGGAGCTTTATCCCCCATGCTGATCGGAGGAAAAACCTGGTCTTATATTAGAGTAAATACAGTACTAGTAGTACTGTATTTACTTGCCTTTATACAGTACCGCTTTATTGGACGTTACCCAAATAAGTCGCATCCTCTTTCTACATACACATCTCCCTCCACGAAACAAGAAAAAATACCATCTCTCATGTTTTCTTGAAAAAGTCAGGACAGGAGTAAGAAGAATGTTGCTGCTCAAAGCTTTTACTTTGGCTATGGTGTGTTCATGTGAGTATATTGTTCATCTTGCTATCCATAAGGATATATGGATTACTTAATATCAAAGGAAGAACTTCTGCCTTAGTTCTGTTTCACCTTTCTATTTTTCCATTCTTCTTTCTTTACAGATGGCTCTGGTCAAGTCCTAAAACAAACTGAACCATCCATCACCAAGGCAGAAAGTAGAACTATACGAATTAATTGCTACGTGGATTCATCAGTCTTTGGCAGAGCTTTTATACACTGGTATCGACAGAGGCCTGGTGCAGCTGCAGAATAGATACTGTACTTCTCATCACAACTCTACCTTGACCAGGACTCTGATAAGAGAAAGTTCAGTGCAGAAAAGGACTTTGATCTGTCCCGCTGCGTCCTGACAATAAACAGCATAACCTCCAGTGACACTGCTACCTATTACTGTGCCACTTGGACAGGCACAGCATAAGAAAACCATTGACAACATCTACAATAAATCCTCTCTACTTTCTGAAATACCACAGTCTTTTGAATGTGTGAGAGAGACCTGCCCAAGTTCTGCCACTCAGCCTGGAACCAGCTGCAGAAACTCTGCTGGTTTCTGGAGTAGATGACAAAAGACAACCGCTAATGAAATATATATTTTTCTGAAAATTACTTAAACTATCTTAAGAGGTGACCACCCTGAAAGTGAGTTCAGTGGTCTTATGATTATTCACCTCACTTCTCCCTCTCCCTTTGAAGATCTCACATCCACCACTCTAAAACTTAAGTGAAGTAAAACATCAGCAGTTGTCCAAAGAGGCTGCCATGGGCCGCTGTGGTATATAGGTAAGATATAAATATCTGCTACTATCGGGTGAAAATTAGTCATTGCATTAGGCCCCCATTAGAAACACAGAGGCCTCTTTCTCTAGCTCCAAATCCAGTCTACACTGTCACTTGCAGTAACAATACAGATCCAGGTCACAGTAAAATTATGTCTACTCTTTAATCCTGATTCTGCTCAGATATTCTGACCTATCCACTTCCACAGGCAGGCATTTGAAGCAATATAAGATGCAAGTGGCTAGTGAATAAATAGCCTTTTTTTGAAAGGTTGGATAATATGCAGATGCAATGCAGCATTTCAGTAGATGGCAGTACTAACACAGGATGTCCTGGCCACTTGGCAGCAGAATATTTCTGCAACTGAGACAAGAAGTAGATCTCTAGCTGGAGAAGGGGATTTCTTCCATGCTGACAGTTGCCCAATATGACAATGCATATATGGATCTGAGCTCAGATTCAGGCCCCAGGATGAAAGTTTAAGAGTGCTTGTGATGAAATGATGTATTCTTCTAATGTTTCCATGCTTACAGGCAAAAACAAGAGAACCCCTATTAGATAGGTATTAGCTTCATAAATCATATGCAACAGCTGCTGTTGGATTTGCAGAAGGGCTAAGGATCCCTGCAAAGGCAGAGTGGGAAAGTTGCAGAAAGTTGTTTTGCAAGAGCATATGCATGTTTTTGATTGGCTCCTGAGGCAGGAGGGGGGCGGGATCTCAGCCCTGGGGACTCAGTCAGGCTCAAAGAAGGGAAGGAGCCTGGGAACCCCAGAGCTCAGGGAAGAGCCATCCGGCAGCCTGCCTGTGAAGTGAACCTGCCCTTAGTGATGGGGAGAAGATAACTTGGTATTGTTTTCCCCTCTGTGAGTCAAAGGGACTGGTGGAGAGAAAAAGGGTGGTAAGGTAGACTTGCCTAGGAGGGCGGGGTGTTGATCTGGGAAGGCTCTGGGGAGAGTTAACTGAGAACCAGCCTGGGGCCGGGTGGGTGATACACCCAGCGTTGTTTCAGTTATCAGCACAAGGGGCTGTGTCTGGGAATTGGAGAAAGGGGACAGTCTGTGTTTCTTTGCAGATACCAGACAGCTGGATCATGGGGGTTTTTTCCGTAAAGAGTGACATTGAGGTGAACATGTGCTTTGTGGTTGTTGAGATGAAATGCTCAAATGATGGACTTAGTTGCAGCCCCCACTTGCAGAGAAGAGCTTCTCTTCCCCATGCAGGCTGTAGTAGAGAGCAGGACTTTCTGAAGCAGCGGCACCAGCCATGGTTATTGTGTTGAAAGTGTGAAGGAGAGCTGATGTCTTGTTAACCCTGTATGCTCCTGCTGAAATTCACTGGAGTCTCAAGGTTTAAATTGGGGAGTTGTACTGAGGGTGTCTTTGATTCAATGTGTATAGAGTGTTTTAGTTCATTGATACCTGGCCTTGACAATTAGGTTATTGATATCTTGTTCTGCTGTTAACCTCATTCATATGTTGACTGTTCTGTAAATAATAAACTGTGCAAATAGTTAGACTGTATGTACTCCAGAGTGTGGGGAAAGCACTTCACGGAGAGGTGGCCCCAACCTTAGGGGCTGGGAGGTTGACTAAGGCTATTTGACACTCCAGGACCCTAAATTTGGACATGGCCATGGGTAGCACCATGGCTAGGGTTATACATAGAACCATAGAAGAGTAGGACTGGAAGGGACCTCCACAGGTCATCCTATCCAACCTCTGCCTAAACAGAATCATTCTTATCCAAATCTCCTTTACAATCCAAACCATCTATTTTTTCATTCTACCAATATGACTTTTCACAAGTTGTTTCACAAGTGTTAACTGAGAGGCAGAAACAGACACATACAGTAGTATTATGTCCATTATTATGAAAATGTGTTGTCCACCTTTAAAATATTCTGTTCAGTCCCATATTATCCTGAGTCTATGAAAAATGAAAGAGTCCTGATCTAAGTCTGAAACAAGGACATCCACAAAGTCTTCATCTGAAAGGGCCCTTTAAAGCATAACTTGACCATGAGCATGGGCTTTTTAAAACATACCTTGACCTTGACCATGAGCACTGTGTACCAGCATCTCTCTGCAATAATGGTCACCCATTGCACTGTCAAATGGGTCCTGAGCAAAACACTGTTTCCACACCATAGAGGTAACAGCCCTTGTCATTAAGTAAGAGTAGTATTTAGCATATTTTACAACATGACTGAATCTCAAAAGTCAACCAGTATTGTCTATGTAAGACAATCCATAAAATTTCTCCTGGGTTTCTTTTAAATTTTCTGTGGTTGATCTCTTTAGATGGTGTTTCCTGCAATAGATCTGATCCAAAGAAGCATAAAAGACCTGAAGTTGCATATGAACTGCTGCACAAACTTTTTTTGATTCACAGAGTTGTGACACCATACTTTTTGGCAGTGGCTGGCCAGTCTTATAATGTATTGCAAATTGGTTAACTACACACTAGTCATTTGCAAAATACTGCATCAGAATAGAGGGGACTTCTGAAAAATCAGTAGGACATCTGGTCCCAGCAAGATGTTTGTTTTGAGTTCATCCCAACATGGCAAGCATGTCATGTCCTATTTCATGGAAAAGGTTCTCCATCCTGCCTCGAGTTAATGATGTTGGTATTCCTGGTCAAATGGGGCAGACTTGGCAGGAACACCATGACAGAGAGCTGGTACTCTCTAATCCCCATGCAGCCAGCACCTACACAAATTTCCCTGCACTTGCTTCCCACTGGCCTAAGTGACTATGGCTGCAATTTCTTGAGGACACCATTTTAATTTACATATATTTTCCTAATCTACAACACTTAACTGCTTTCCAGTTTACAGATTTTCTCAATTCTCATTGCATGGGACTTCAGAGGACACACATATTGCAGCTTCTAGATACCTGAGTTTATATAGTTTGGCTTTTTGCAAATTTTACTCCATATTTCCACAGCTAGAAGGCCTGCCAGAATTTAAGTGGACATCCACACATTTGGTATGAGTTCTAGCAGCCCAGGCAGGTGCACAATACTCAGCTGTTGAGAAGACCAATGCCATAGCAGACATGACGAATACTCCCACGGTGGCACCCCAGCTCTTTCCAGCAAGTTTTCACACTACATTCACCTGACTCTTCATCTTCACAGCTATTTTTTGAAGATGATTATGAAAGGTTAAAATGTAATCAAGTATCACACCTCAGGAGGATGGATTTGGATCATGTACTTTTTCTCCGTAATGGGTGACATTGAGATGAACATGTGCTTCATGGTTGTTAAGATGAAACGCTGAGAGGATGGACTTAGCTGGAGTTGGTTACAGCCTCTACTTGCAGAAATATAGGTCTAACATCAGCACGTTTTCAATCTCTTTGAAGGTCCTTGCCTCTGTGGGTAGTGCCAGGTCATCGGCATATGACATTTCCTCAAAGAGTTAATTAGCAAGCATATCACTTACATACCATCAACTAATATAAAATTACTTAAAGAAGGTAGGCCATATGTAAAGAGCAAAAGACTGTGAAAGCAGGAATTACTTTTAAAAGGACTGGGGAAAGGGCGCAAAGCTTTTACTTCAACAATGTGGCCAAAAGAGCTAATACAAAATCTGGGCATATAAACAAAGAAATAGGAAGGGATATCCCACTAGTCTGATCTAATTGCTGTTTGTGCACTGCATATGAATATTGATACTAAGAGGGTTCAGACTAGTGCTTCTTGAGAAATGTAAGGATTAGAAAATAGGAAACTGCCCACACTCTGGGAACTGAGCCACTAAAGGAAGTGAAGGATGACTCGATTCCAGCTGAGTAGAAGTTACAAATGAAACAAAACACCGAGGACAAGTTGGAAAAAAACCACAATGTTCAGTGTCTGGAAGCTAGGCAATTTCAAACCTGAAATACAGTACATATTTTTCACTGTGAAAATAATTAGTGATTGGAGCAACTTGCAATGGGATCTCCATTAATGAACATTTTGAAATAAAGTTTGGGTTCTTTAAAAAAAAAAAAAGTATATGCAAGAGTAGAGCAAGGCTAAATCTATGTTGGCTCACAATAGCTCATGGGCAGATCAGAGCTGTATCACTGGATATTTAACATACGAGTCACTTGTTCCCTCCCCCCAAGTGCATCATTCCCCTCCATTTTAGATCAAAATGCTTCTTCTTTTGGTTCTGAGGCAGGGGCACCATAACATAGTCAGCATGCTTCCACTTCAGGTTCTTCTTGTCACTTTAGTAACGTGTACTTGTAAGCTACTGAATTACCCTGGGCTCCTTCAAACAGGCACAATATGAGAGCTGCCAATCCCGTTTATCTGATTCTTCATGGTATCTTTGTCTCTTCTTTTATTTGTAGGTGGAGATAGCCAAGGACTGAGACAGTCTCAAACATCTGTCACAAGAGGAGTAAGGAAAACTGCACGAATTCAGTGCCACGTTTCCACTGAGAGCTTTAGCAGTGTTTATATACACTGGTATCGACAGATGCCTGAGGAGACTCCAGAGAGGATTCTCTACTTTTCATCAGAAAAACCTGTCTTTGACAAGGACGCCGACAAAAGAAAGTTTGAGGCAGAGAAGGAGCTCACGGAGTCCACCTGTACTTTGACCATAAAGACAGTAAACCAGAATGATTCAGCTACATATTATTGTGCCTACTGGGATGACACTATGTTAGCAAAGCATTAAGCAGGTGCGCAAAAACCTTCTCTGTATTCTGAACTACAGCCTTTCTAGTATTTCAGACGATAGTCACCTCCCTAGGCCTGCTTCTCAGCTGTAGAAACTCTTTCTTGGTATGTCTAAAATACTTTCTTGGTATGACCAGAAAAGCAACATATAACAAATTCTTTGGCATATTTTTCACAGAAAGCCAGGGAGATCCTTCTAGACTGTAATGTAAAAAGAAACCAAAGGGTTACATAAGTTTTCAGCAAGGTTTGGTACTTTTACTAGCTTACCTAAGGGAAGAGAACCTCCAGAATTGGTATTCATTTTTCCTATATTCTTTACCCTTTGAAAGGAAGGGAGAATGAATCTAGAGTGTTGAAGCCAATGTGAAAAGCAACCAGAAATCTCCCTGGTACTTAAGAGTTCAGCTCTTCCTCATCCTCCATTTCTCCTCATCCTGCCCTAAGTCTGATTTCTTTAGTGTGGTCACTGATTTGTAACTGCCCTGTAGCTGCCCATAATTTGTGGGAAGTTAGTAACCTAATGGCACCAGAAGCTAAGCTGTCACTTTTACAGAACACATCAATGTTTGACAAAGCAGAGAGAGGATTAAGTTTAATGACATTCTAGTTGTTGAGTTAAAACACAAAAAAATACATTATTATTCTGTAATCTGTAAAGCAATTATATTTTGCTCAGTAGAAACCCCACAAAACATGGTGGAGCTCCACAACAATTACATCTTAAAACAGAAGCAGTACAATTGTCCTCACTCAGTATTTGGGGTTGGACAAACAGGCGCACTAAGGGACACTAGAAACTAGCCCATCCACTAATTAGTATTTCATGCCAACATGTTTCAGGACACACCTCTTATGTCTACTACATTTGCCATGTAGACATAGCAGACATCTGCTCAGAAAACCAGAGTTCTGTTCTATAAAACCATTTCATATTTATTCCAGCCTGCAAAATTGGTTATATTTCATTGTAGATAAAAGTCAATCTGTTACTTCTGGGAAGTTTAAATAAGTATGATCCCCACAGCCAAGCTGCTAATTAAGCCCCTGTTCCTATCAGCTAATAGCCCAAACTAAGGTGCCCAAGCAATTTGTATAGATGTTAGGATGGATAATGAATGAAGGAAGGTATGGTCCGTAGAGCTGTGACAATACATTCAATGAATTCCAATTTAGCTTTCTATGTAATTTATTTCATATCTGCCATCCAATTGTCAAGCACCAGTACATACCCTGATGGAGCATAAGAGGAGAGGAATTAAGCTGGAAACCCTGAGGGAAAAAGTATGTTTTGTTTGTATTTGAAGGAAATGTTCAAAATACTTGATGTTCGACACTGAGTATTTCCCCTACCTGGGTAAGGACTGTGCTAAACTTCACTGTTTCGTTTCAACTTCCGTTTCAACGGGACAATGTTTCATTTTGACATTTAGTTTCAAAGCACTGTTCTGTTTCGTTTTGTCAAAACTGTTTCACTGTTTTGATGCTGTTTCAATGTTTCATCCATAGGTAATAATGGGGAATCATGAAAATGTCTGTAACTTTGTCATTTCCCACCTGATTCAAATGAAAAGAGCAGGGTGGTAGCCCCTGTTGAGGCCACAAAGCCTGTCAAGTTTCAAGGAGATAGGTGCAGGGGTTTCTGGAGAAACTACACCTCAAAGTCTTGAAAGCAAAACTCATGTCACTTGTAAGTGTGAAGGCAAAGGGGGGTGAAAACTGCAGGCATGGTAGCCCCTGCTAAAGCCATGAATCCTGCCAGGTTTCAAGGAGATAGGTGCAGGAGTTTCTGGGAAACTGCAACTGAAGCTGTTGACAAGCAAAACTTGTGTTACACGTGTGTGTTAAGGCACAGCGGAGTGAAAACAGCAGGCATGGTAGCCCCTTATGAGGCCATGAAGCCTGCCAGCTTTCAAGGAGATAGGTGCAGGGGTTTCTGGGAAACTTCACCTCAAGCAAAATTCATGACGTGACTTTGTGTGTGTGTTAAGGTGCACCCTCACTGGCACTGGGGCCTCTACACAACATGGTAGCGTACCCCAGTGAGGCTCCTCCTCCCCTACAACCTCATCCTGGTCCACCACTTTAAATAACAACAGGTAATAACTTAGTAAGCAGCACAGTAGCACCAGCAGCATCTCAGGCAGCCAAACAGTGACAGAGCCTTTCTTTCCTTTTCTGTAGGAGCTTCTTTTCCAGCAGCTGCCAGAGAACTCTCCCCGCCAGCCCCAGCCCTGGGGCTTAGATGTGCCCAGGGACCTGCCTCCTTCCGGTCAGCTGACCAGGGACAGGTGCTAGAGATGTTGGTGTAAGGACATGGCACTTGTAGACAAGGGTTTTGGGGTCAATCTGGTATCTTTTAGTAGACCAACTGAATAATTCAAGAAATATATCTTAGCAAGCTTTCAGGTTGAAAACCCTTTGTCAGGCTGAGGAAGCACCTATAGTTGGCGTGTGTGTGTGCTGTTCCTGGGTGGAAGGAATAGTAAAGAAGTCAGAGGCTGGCATGCAGTGCAGGCAAGAAAGCCAGTCAGTGAAAATGGAAATGGAGGCATCAGGGGATTAGGGACAGGCTGGGGTGGGGGGGGGAGGGAAAGGGGGGTATAGCAGTACAGGTAAAAATGGAGCGGTACCTGGGGAGTCAGATGTCTGGCAGGTTGTAGTGTGCCAGAATTCCACTGTCTATATTGAGTCCATGAGTTTCTGTACCTAGGAGGCTGATGAAGTGCAGTTCATAGGCTTGTCTGTGAAAAGTGGTTTGTAAATTCAAACAAGCACTGAACCTCGCTAACCTCATCATCAGAAGCCAACTTCCTACAGCCCAAAAGGCATACAACAGATCCAGATCATGCCATGACAAGACATGCAAAACCTGCAAACAACATGGAGATATCTTCACAATACAATACATATCTTCCTCAGTGCCGTGATGGAAATTACGTAGAAGACACCGAGCAACAACTGCACACCAGGATGAGTACACACGGAAAGTCTATCAAAGACAAGAACGGAACACCACCTGTCTCCCATCTCAAGCCTGATCCTCAAAGAGAATTTACAAACCATTTTTTATGTGGATTAACTGGAGAGAGTCCAGCAGAGGGAAGTGAAAATGGTTAGGAGCTGGGGCACATGAGGAGAGGCCGAGGGAACTGGGCTTATTTAATCTGAAAAGGATAAAATGGAGGAGGGATTTAATAACAGGCTTCAGCCACCTGAATGGTGGTTCTAAAGAGGATGAAGCTAGACTGTTCTCAGTGGTAACAGATGACAGAATGAGGAGCAATAGTCCAAAGTTGCAGCAACGGAAGTTTAGGTTAGATATTAAGACAAACTTTCTCAGTAGGAGGGTAGTAAAGCACTGCTTCTAGGAATAGGCTAGCCAGAGAGGTTGTAGAATCTTCATCCTTAGAGATTTTTAAAACCTGGATAGACAAAGTCTTGACTGGGATGATAAATTTGGGGGTGGTCCTGCTTTGGGTGGGGGTTGGACTAGATGACCTCCTGAGGTCCCTTCCAACCCTCATTTTCTATGATTCATTTGGTGGCAGCCTATAAGTATATAAGGGGTGTGCATCAGGAACTGGGAGAACGTCTGCTCACCAGGGCACCCCAAGGGAAAACAAGGTCTAACGGTCACAAACTGCTGGAAGACCATTTTAGACAGGGCATCAGGAAAAACTTCTTTACTGTCCGAGTCTCTAGTCTGGAATAGACTCCCCCCTGAAGTGGTGCAAGCACCTACTCTGGATACCTTTAAGAAATGCTTGGATGCTTATCTTGCTGGGGTTATCTGACCTCAGCTGACTTCCTGCCCTTGGGCAGGGGGCTGGACCCAATGATTTCTTGAGGTCCCTGCCAGTCCTAATGTCTATGAAATCTATGAAAAGAAGAGATTCAAGGACACTGTGATGTGAAATCTGAAGAAATGAGATATCAGCCTCAATACACGGGCATTCAAGCACTGAATCGTCCCCAGTGGCATCATGATGTCTGACAAGGTTTCAATCATTTAGAGCAAACTCAACTCATTACAGAGGCAGTTAGATAAGAGAGATAAAGGGAAAGAGTTTGATCCAACATCACCAGGATCGACTCCTTCCAGGATGTACCCTGGAACTACCTGCCACATCTGTAGTCAAACGTGCATCTTGGATCAACTGCCTAAGCTATCTATGGACTCACTGAGGACTTCCCTATTTATTGGAAGAATGTCATTTTTGTATCGAGGATCTGCCAACTATGATCTGATGGAGAAAAATAATGGCAGCACAAACAATTGGGCCGTAGAATAATATCAGCCATATAAACTAATGATATTACAATAAAGACTCCAAAAAGCAAAGGAACATTTTCAATGAAGAGAGGAGAGAAAGTGTTTGCACATGCAGACTCCCCTCTGGTGGTTGGCTCCAGGTTTGCACATCTTTATAAATCTTACCACCAAAGTAAGGTCTTTATAAGGACTCAGCAGCTCTAGGGTGGAAGATTATTGAGTTTTCACCTGGGAAATGCTCCATCTGTTCACATCAAAAAAGTCTTGAAAATCAGCCGATCATTTGTCCTGTGGAGGTTTCACACACCGAATAAAATCTGAACACAGCTTATCTTCTCTACTGTAGTAGAAAGTATCTTTTGGAGTGGGTTGGTTCTCATTAGAAAGCAGCAAAGTTTTAATATTAAAAGTACACACAATTATAAATCAGTTTTACAAAACATGTTTGTATCTTGACCCTTTTAGTTAGCTTCAATAAAAGTCAGTGAAAATACCCAGTGTTTCAGACCATAGCACGCAGCCCAGGTCTTTTGTTCAGACTAAGCAGCAGTAACAGTGCATTGCCTTGATATATCCTCTAAGCAGCCACTGCTACTTCAGTGGATGTTACCTAAATGACTCACTTCCTCTCCACAGCGCTACATTTTTGTCCGTTTTGAGACCATCCCTCACATTCCTTTGATGGAAGCTAACGAGCAGGAAGAATGTCCCTGCTGAAGGCTTTTACTCTGGTTCTGGCATGTTCCTGTAAGCCGTTTGCTCACCCTGTTTTCCACATGCAGATGCAGCAAACGGAGAAATTCTGCATTCATTCTAATTCCTATTTTTTTATTCTGCTTCCTCTACAGATGGCTCCACTGAAGTCCTAAAACAAACTCAGCTGTCCATCAGTCGGGCAGCAAGTAGAACTGCACGAATTGAATGCCATGTGGCTGTATCCGATTTTGGCAGAGCTTATCTACACTGGTATCGACAGAGACCTGGTGCAGCCCCAGAGCGGATTCTGTACTTTTCTTTGCAGGTCCATGTTGACCGTGAGTCTGATAAGGGAAAGTTCAATGTACAAAAGAACCTCAACAAGTCCATCTGTGTCCTGACAATAAACAGAATAAGCTCCAGTGACATTGCTACCTATTATTGTGCCACTTGGGCAGGCACAGCATCAGAAAGCCATTAACAGTCTGTAAGAAAAGCTCACTCTGCATTCTGAACCACAGTCTTTCAAATGTGTGGAAGACACCTCCCCAGTTCTGCCTCTCGTCCTGGGACTAGCTGTAGAAACTCCTTGTTGACTTCTACAAGAGATAACAAAGGAAAGTGCTGATGTCAAGTATATTGTGCAGACAATCTCTAAAACCAGCTGCACAGTAGCTGGTGCAAATGAAGAACAGTAAAATATGAAATCCCTACCTGTAAATAGCTTGGTTCTTTCTTCTACCACATAGGTGACAAACACCTGCTGTATGCTGATCCCTCCTCCTGCAAATCCCTTCTCATGACCATATCTGCTGCAATTCCTACAAAAAATCTGCCTGCAAGTGATGCTATGTAACACAGACCACAGGAGCAAAGTGTTATTTTTTAATATAAGTGACCAAATGCTCTGTAACCTCTAGTAAATGAATGGAGCTGTGCAAGTAGACACCAACAAGGAATTTGGCTTTAAATGCTGTATATACAATATACATGATTCTGTGCTTTTGTCTGCTCAACACTTTGAATATTGCTTCAAATTTAAAACTAAAGCACTTTGGGACAGCTGCTGCGTCCGTTTCCTTGTATGTCAACAAGCACAACAGGGTTCAATCCTGTCTGAAGGGTGCAGTAAACCTTTAACCAAAGACATACCTGGAAATCATAAATCAAGACCATTCCCTCATTTAGCCAATGTCATGGTTGAATAGACTGGTTTCAGAAAGGCACAGAATATACCTTCTGCCACTTGGACATAGTACTCACCCAAAGCACCTTTCAGCTGCGAGCAATAATCCTGCTATAGCTTAAAAAAGGCATCATCAGGAGGTAAAACCTCATTGGATGTGGCTGAAATGAGATATTTCCGCTCTCTAAATGCAAACATTTCTCCTCCCCAGAGCAGCACTCCTATTCTGTTGAGATAGCAGTCCTGGCAAAATCTTCAAGAATGTTTCTGCTCCAGGTTCTTATTCTAGCTTTATTTTGGCCTTGTAAGTTTTTGTTTCACCCTCTTCTACACATATGCATATTACGGAGCAACACATGGATGAGCTATAAACTCCAGCTGATGTTGTATAATTCATTATTTCCTCCTCTTTTTCTTCTCCTAGATGGGCACGCACAGTTGCTTCTCCAACAAATCCAGACATCTGTTACCAAAGAACAATATAAAACAGCACGTATGGACTGTAAGATTTCTGGTCTGCAAAACTTCAAGAGTGCTGTTATACATTGGTATCAACAAATATCCAGTAGAGCTCCAGAGTGGATTCTGTTCATCTCAGAATCGGAACCCAGCATTGATCAGCACTTTGATAAGAACAAGTTTCACTGTGAAAAGGATCCTAACAAGCAAATCTCTACCCTAACTGTAAATGATGTGACCCATAATGACACAGCTACCTACTACTGTGCTGCCTGGGATCATACAGCATTAACAAACAATAGAGAGTTTGTACAAATACCCATTCTGAAAACTGAGCCACAGCCATTTTGACACAAAGAATCAGACATATCCTCCGACTTCTTTGTCAGCCTCAGGCAGAACTAGATAAGCAGCCAACTGGACATCAACCACAACTACATATATTTGGTACTCAGAATTATATTAGAAGAGAGATTTATGTGCAAAATTTGCAGATATAAAGGCATGTGATTAATTATGACATGCAGATACTTTCATTGTCCCTGATATATATAATTCCTCCCACTGGTAAGAAGCACTGGTAATCGTTACAGATGTGGTATCTCTAATGAAATGTGCCATAAGTGATGATGCTACATTAGTAAATGGCCTTTTCTCCTACTGTCAGTACTGAACCAACAACCTGGTCTAAAGTTAAGAGCTGTTATAATGTTACAGCGCTACCTTTTATCCAAGACATCAATTCAGCCTTCACATAAATTGTCAACAAAAGCATGTTGCCACTCTTCCCAGGAATAAGGGCATTGATTCAGAAACCTGGACAGAATCCAGTTGACAGTGGTTTCTGCTACTTACTTCTTTTGCTTTTTGAGTTTGTCAGTGAATTCTCTATCTCCGGCCACTGTTTGAAATTCTGAAGCTAGATCTTCAGAGTACTACAGTCTCTCTAAAAAAGGTCCCATAGCTGGATATTCAGGTCTGTGGAGCATGTGTGGGAGAGAGTATGGCGAGGTGCAATCAAAGATTTGAGGAGCGCTGGTAACTAGTACAGAGCTATCTGGACCACTTGGTACACTAACCACGAGCAAATGTAACATTTTGCAAAGAATGCAGGGTACACATGTAAGACGGAGATTCTAGCTAAGGCAAAAACTACCCTTGAAGGATTGGCAAGTCATAGTGGATGAACAGGTGAGCAGCTGAATGTGAGCTCTCACTTAAACGCTGTAGCAAAAAGAACTAATACATATCTTAGACGTATAAACAAAGGAATCTAGAGCAGGTGGGAGGAGATATCCCATGTGCATGGATTGACTGCTTGGTCAGCAATAGTTTAAGAAGGTTGATAAGCTGGAGAGAGTTCAGAGCAGTGCCACATGAGAGATTAAAGGGTTGGAAAACATGTGTTAGACTGAAACACTCTGGGAGCTCAGGAAGTAACAGATGAACCCGTGCCAGTCTAGAGGATCAGTCAAATGAAACAAAGCTTGGAGGACAAACCCTTATATTGAACAGAAAAAAGTATAACAATTTCCAATGCCGGGAAGGTGAAGTTATGATAACTTCAAACCTCTACTACCTGACAATATTTTCACTGTGAAAATAATTAATGATCTGAACAACTTGCTCTGAGTTCTCCATTGCTGGCCATTTTGAAATCAAGACTGGGTGATTTTTCCTTAAGAATATGTAAGATGACAGCAAGGTTAAATCTACATTTCCTCACAATAAATCATGGGTAAACTGGAGAGTAACCATTGGTTATTTCATCTGAGTCACTCACTTCCTCTCCAAGTGCACCACTCCCTCCATTTTAGATCAAGACACCTCTTCCTATGGTTTTCAGAGGCAAGGGTACTGTAATTTAGCGAACATGTTTCCACTTCAGGTTCTTCTTGTTGCTTTTATTTCGTCTTGTAAGTTTGTGTTTCTCCATTGGATTCTGTGAGCAGGATAAAGCATATTTTGAGATCCTTCAACTTTATTCTGTTGAATAATATGAATTCATGGTATCTTTCTCTCTTAATCTGTTTGTAGGTAGAGATGCCCAAGTGCTGAAACAATCTCAACCCTCCATAGTGAGAGGAGTACATAAAACAGCACTAATTGAATGCCATGTTTCTGGCATAAGCTTTAGCAATGCTTATATACACTGGTATCGACAGAAGCCTAGGGAAGCACCAGAGCAGATTCTCTACTTGTCATCAGGAAGACCAAGCTTTGACAAAGAGTCTGATAAAGGAAAGTTTGAGGCAAAAAAGAACATCGATGACAACACCTGCACACTGACACTAAATCAAATAAGAACAGAGGATGCAGCTACATATTATTGTGCCTACTGGCATGGCACATTGTTAGCAAAGCACTGAGCAGCTGCACAGAAACCTTCTAAAATGTATTTTAAACTGCAGCCTATCAAACATTTAACACCACACCTATCTCCCTAACTCTGCGCCTTAGCCTGCAACCAGAAGCAGAAACTCCTTCCTGATTTGTTCAACCAGACATGAAAAACCAGCAAACAACTATTGGCTTGGCAGATACTTGCCACATAGTTGAATCCCACATAGCTATACTATAAAAGGAGACTATCAGTTAAATATGACAACAAATTTTAAGGGAAATAGCATTTAGTTATTCTCTGTAAGGGACTGAGGTTAGCTATGAGTGGACAATTACCAGCATGCCTAAAGGAGAAGAACCCTGAAGAGCTGATGCTAGCTGACAGTAGCAGATGCCAGGAATTTGCTTATAAATTAATTATACAACACAAATCCATATGTGAGTCCCTTTTCAAGCTGGGATAAAACTTGCTGTAAATATTCAACTTTAAATATATTTTTGACACACATGATCACCTTCATCAGACCCTCACCCAAGATCACCTTCATCAGACCAAACTGAACTCAGTGCCTCCACTCAACTGCATATCTCAAACTCTCCTTTTTTGGAGGCTGAGAAGTGTAGTAGGCAAACTGAGTTATGCTAAGGATCTTAGCCAGAGTCTAGGCCTTCATGGAACTAAGCAATAAAATTGTACAAAGTGCCTGAAAAGGCAGTGGGAAAAGTGAGTGCTGTGATTGGTATGGTGGTGTCAGGAGTGGTGAATGGGGAAGATTGGATGAATCTGCAGCATTATCTATAGCAGAAAGCTGATAACTTAGGGCCTCGAAGCTGCACTCAGCAAGGAACAAAGGCCTCTGGGAGTACAGTCCCCTCTCTGCAAGGCAGAAGTGTAACCAGCTCAGAGACACAGTTAACCATGGATACGTTACAAGCCTTGTCATGCCTTTCATTGTCAGGCAATATAGCTGAGAATTGGAGAAAATGTAGACAAAGGTCTGAGTTGTATTTAGCTGCTATAGGAGCAGAAGAGAAAACTGATGAAGTTAAATCTTCCATTTTCCTGCATGTGTTAGGGGAAGAAGCGCATGAGGTGTACAACAACTCTACATTTGCTCCAGGCCAAAACATGAAGTTAAATGAGATATTGAATGAATTTGAAGACTATTGTGTGCCAAAACACGAGACCTTTGAGAGAGATAATTTTTTTACGTGCATGCAAAAACCAGATGAAAGCATAGAGCACTATATCACAGAGTTAAAAAGGCTCAGCAAGACCTGTGTTTTTGGGGACGTAACAGATTCTCTGATCAGGGGTAGAATAATTTATGGCATTACAGACAATGGATTAAGAGAGAAGCTGCTATGGGAAGGAGACCTATTCCTAGAAAAAAACTATACAGATTTGTAAGCAGCTGAAACTGTGAAGGCTCAGGCCAAAGAGCTAAATGCAGCTGAGGGCGTTGTCCATGCAATACATAGTAAAGACACGCAAAAAGGCCACATCAAATGGAGGTTGCCCCAGCTACCACAACTACTACTAAGGGGCAGATGGAGTACAGGCAACCATGCAGCTGGTGTGGACTGCAGCATGGCTCCAAATGATATGCTGCATTAGGAAAGCTCTATTTTAATTGTGGTAAAAATAATACTTTTGTCAAATGTTGCTAAGTGCAAGCCCATAAGGTCCAGGTGCATACAGCTGAAGATACTCCAGAGGGAGAATATTATACAGATACAAAAGAATCAAGCGGGGCTACTGAGAAGGACTGGATCCTGCCACTGGAAGTGCATGGGATCCAAACTGGATTCAGGGGCTCAGGTGAACATTTTACCAGAGCAAGATTATAAAAAGCTGAAAAGTAAACCAAAACAGGCCTACAAAAGTAACCATAACTGCTTATTCAAGAGCAAAGATACCAGTCAAGAGACAGTGCCTAGCCTGCATCAGACATAAAAATATGATGTACAATCTTGCATTCATTGTAGTACCTAAGGAGGTGACACTTATTTTGGGCCTAGCAGCTTGTGAAAAGCTCAATTTGGTTAAATGGGTGTTTGCATTAAACACTCTGGCTCGGGTTATGAGGACCTTATTTTGGAATATCAAGATTTGTTTTAAGGCCTTGGTTGCTTACCAGGGGAACATACAATTCAGATAAATAAACAGGTTCCCCCAGTTATACACCCACGCAGAAAAGTGCCTTTTGCCCTCCGTGATAAACTAAAGGCAGAACTAAAAAGGATGGAGGAAGTCCAGGTAATACAGACAATTGAGGGGCCAACAGAGTGAGTGAAGTGCTGGTAACCTCTCCTCTGTAGGTTATGGATTGTTTGGTGTGGTGGTGGTTTTGTCTTGCATTGTTGTTGTGTTGTTGTTGTGGAATTTTTGTTGTTATATTGTGATGGTTATTTTTTTTTTTTAAAGGGAAGATGTAGTGATAAGGGTTAGACTTTACAAGGGAATGTCTTATCAGGTGAGGAATTTGAACATGATCCCTGGGGGAGCAAGGGGAAATCAAGATGGAGGCAGCTACATGATCTGCGCTGGAGGAACCGTGTGCTGTGCTATCATTAAAAGTCTGTTCTCTTCCTCATTCATAGTTGTTATTCACTGCAGGACCTAAATCATTATATTGGGTACAACAGTTTCCCTAAAAGGAGATTAATCCAAAAACTGAGTAGGATTGGAGTACTTTATCTAAAAAGGTGAGGTATGGAACTTGAGGATTGAACAATTTGGGATGAGAAAGTTACAAAAGTAATGAACAAACAAAGAAAATGGGTGTGTTCATGTTGTATCTCCAGGGAGGCAGGGGCAACCGTGGACTTTTTGCTTGAATAGCTGGAAAGCCAGAAACAAACATCCCACACATTCATCGGAGGACCTGAGGCCAGTACCACTGAAGATTGCTGTTGTAATATCTAAAGGATCCACTTACCAGGTCATATTATGGGGAGGAAACCTGTAATAGAGTTTAGGGGTCACTTGATACCAAATCAGACGAGGGGCTGTGTCAAACCTTGGGGGTCTCTGGCAAAACGAATCCTGTTGGTAACAACAAGAGCTGAGGCTCTGGCTTTGGTTTGTTCATGTTACTGGCTTTTCATTGTGTTGGGTTTCAAATACAAAATGGTTGTGGGATACAGGGAATTTGTAGATGAGTTCTGCCTCAGGGGTTGAGATAATTGTTACAGATTCTCAGCTTGTGGCTCCTCCTACACTGCCAGTTGCTTAGCTTGACAGTATGTTTGGGCATCTGAGCCCAGTTTCAGGCACCAGTAAGAAAGCTTAAGATGAAAGAACAAATTCTCCTCATTTCCTTATACCTACCAGCAAAGCAAAGAGAAACCCTACTAGATGGATATTACTTTGTATGTTACCCATGTAGCAGGCACCCGTACAAGTTTCACTGCACTTTCTTTCCCCCTGGGCTAAGTGATTGTGGCTGCAATTGTGGGAGGACACAGCTTTCATTTACAAATATTTTTCCAAATCTATAACACTATTTAAAATGCTTCTAATTTATACTTTTTCTCAGTTCTCTCACCAGATTGGACTTCAGAGCACCCACAGATCTTGACTTCTTGCCACCTCAATACAAACAGTTTTATTTTACGAGAAATGTAGCTCCACGTGCCTGCAATAAGAAGAACTGCTATTAAATGATGCATAAATGAGTCACTTCCTGAAACAACTACATCACTCTCTCTCCATCTGAGGGTCTAGTTCACATTCCTCTTGCTCCACTCATCCCAACAGCTCATGATGTTACTGCCACAGGTTGTTTTAGTGACTTCACTTTGGTCTTGTAAGTCATTTTTCCTTTCTGTCCTTTTCAGTATGTGATCATTACTGAGCAAAAAGATTTGTTTCCAAGTCATTCCATTTCATTTTTATGCTGTCATTCTCCCCTCTCTTTTCCAGATGCACATGGAGAAATAACTATCACCCAAACTCCGGAGTTCACCTTGAAAAGGGAAAATGCTACTGTACGTATGTATTGCATTCTTCAGGGCATCTCTGGAAATATTGCCAATGCCATCATTCACTGGTATCATCAGAGCCCTGGTGAAGCTCCAAAGAGAATTCTGTACTTCACATCAGGAAAATCCACTGTTGATGACAGCTCTCAGGAAAAGAGTTTTCAAGTTGCCCTAGATTCTCAAAAATCCCGCTATACTTTCTATGTCAATGGTATAAAGAAAATGGATGCTGGTATTTACTACTGTGCTTACTGGGACACCCACAGTGTTAGAAAACCATGAATAACCTGTACAAAAACTCACTCCTCATTTTCAACCATATTGTTATAACCGTATGAAACCACAGTCACTTCTCTAACTCTTCATTTCAGCGGTGAAACTGCTAAATACCTTCCTGCAACCTGAGAAGTAGGACAATAACACAACTGCTGTTTTGATGCGCATGTTGCTAGAAAAAGAACAGCTGCCAGTTCAAATGGAACAGTTCTATTGGACAGACAAGTACCTTAAATAAATGATTGTCAGAGAAATAAGTATACATTCAGGTTAGAGTAATTGACAACAGAAATAGCTGAGAGTATTTTAAGTCATTCATAGAAGAACCTAATGGGAACAGAAAGAGGAGTCACATATTTGACCTACTAATTCAAAGTGTACATGTGACAAGCTGGATCATAATTTGTTAAGCTTTATGCCCACCTATTGCAAAATATTTAACAGTAGGGCTAGGGACAGACATTCAAAAAGCTGGAGCCTGAATTGAATCAATCTTTGCAGGTTAGTTTAACCTGCCTAGGTTGAATCAATTTGCAAGTGTACAGGCATTCCCTCTGGACTGAGGAAATGCAGGCATATGCCTGCAGTTGCTCAGGCCAGCAGCTGGGGGACACTAGAGCACACCCTTGGCTGCAGGGAAGCTGTGCTACGAGTGAGTGTAGCCAGCCCAGGCAACAGCCTGGAGTAAACTGGCCAGGGAGGGATTTAATTCACTCCTCCCTATCTCACTGGCATAGACCTGAGCCAGGATCCCCCCCCCCCCCCCCCCCCACTGCTGCAGTGGCAAAGCCAAGAGCAGTCAAATGCCAGCCGGCATGGACGGAAGATGGGGTAGGGAGCAGAGTTATTTGGCAGTTGCTAGTTGCAAAGCACTGGAAATCAAAATGGCAATTTTGCAGCATGTTTGTTATACCCGCTGTGGACATAAGAATACAGTAAGTTTGTTTGGCTTACTCTTCAGCTATATCATGATCTCCAGAACAATGAGTGGGCTGTCTTCTGCTTTTAACAACAGGATTCTGATCTGAAAAACCTCTCTCTATCTTTAACCTCTGATACCAGTTCACTGGGAGAAACCTGGTGTGAAAGCAGGTAACACATGCATCAATGAACATTAGGTTACCTCAGAAGAATAACTTAAAAATTCCTGATGCTATTCTGTTAGACTATTATATCTCACCCCACTGCTTGGAGAGTCTTGCCTATGAGATGTTTAATTCTGAAAGCCTAATTTAATTTACCCACATGGCTCTAAAGAACTAGCAGAAAAAGTTGTATGGCTACAAATAATTGAAAGAAGGCAGGAGACAGAGGCATGGCTAATAGAGTAAAGGCAGAAAAATAGGTAAGGAAACATACAATACAAAGGAAAATAATGGGACAGAAGTGGAAGAGTTCTCATCACAAAGAAATAAAAAATAACACTAAAGAAAAAGGAAAAAAAGTAATTTTACAAAGCATCTCATTGAATAATTGGTCCTTTTCAGGACAAAATAGCTTAGGTCTATGCTGTTTCAGCAGAGGGCAACAGGACATAGATTTAGTCCACTGAGGGCCTTGTCATGTTACTTTTAGATTGCACAGAGAGCTCTTAATAATTGCTTATCCACACATTAAAACATGAAAACTAGCTTTAAGCACCCTTTAGTTATCTTAAAGTTATTCAACTCCGGTGTAGGTGTATCTGTGATCTGTGTAACCAGCTCACATTATAGTAACGTGGCCACTCTGCAGAGATAAGGTAAACACATTTCAGTCGTCCAGTAGCTCAGTGTTCCCTCCTCCTGCCTTCCTGTGGACAAATTTTCTCCCCCCTGAACACTACTGCCTAGGGGGTGATACTGGCACCACTCCCACTCCCAGTGATGTGACCTTCCCACCTCCAGGGATGCAACACTATGCAACCAATGCAAGCAGCCTGCAGAGTACACGGTGCTAGTAGGTTGCCAGCTAGCAACAACTTTCCTACCTCCAACCTAAATACCTTTGCCAAAGAAAAGATGTTCCAAAGGATGTCACCCCTGAGCCCCATCTAGTTTCAACTCACAATTGTGGCTCCTAGTCACACTCCTGTTCACCATCCTTCTACTGCCAAATCACACTTGAGCAGGTCAGGGATAGTCAGAGATCAGTTTTAGCCTTAATGCATGTATGACTGCTCTAAACTTGATCTCATACCAATCAATATTGCACACCACTTAGTATAGCCTAAGGTTAATATGTAACAAGGTACTGAGATCCTTCCATTCCTGTGTCAGAACTAAGCCACTGAAGTATACTTGCCAGCTGAGAAACTTGCTAGGTGCTGGTTCTGGTGAAGAGTCAATCTCTTCAGAAGGGTTCTGAATGCCTCTCTGGCATCACGGACTCTCAAGGTAGCACCTTCTACCATAGCTTAAAAGAGCCAGTAACCTGAACCACTTGATTCCACTTGAAAGAGTGTATTCTGCTACTTTTTTTTTTTGCATTTTTCATTTGCTAGAGAGATTTCCTAACTGCCTGCCACTGTTCTAAACCAGAGAGGGCCAAACTTTCCGACAGCATGCAATTGTTAACCCAGTAGAACAGAAATGGAGTAGAAGTGGTGAGAATTAATAGGGCAGCAGTGTAGACTACATCAATAAAGCTAATCTGGCATCACCATGCTACTTGCTCTTGTCATATAAGTCTATGGCAAGAGGAGGGATGTAGATCAGGTACTCTTGTTCCTAATGCTACTTCCACTTGAGACAAGGGATTTCTTTTTTTTATCTCTACCAGGATTTAATGCTCTCTTAGAATCATAGAAAAGCAAGGATTTAATGCTCTCTTAGAATCATAGAAAAGCAAGACTAGAAAGGACCCCAGGAAGTCTAGCCTCTCCCCACCAGCTTAAGGTGGTGGATCATCAAGCTTAAGGCAGGATCATCCCTATCCAAACCATCCTAGACCAGGGCTTCTCTAACCATACTCTCTCAAATGCTTCCAAGGATGGAGATTACACAACCACTCTAGGTACCCTGATCCAGTGCTTTCTCCATCATAGTGAGAAAGTTCTTACTAATCTCCAGCTCACATTTCCCTTGCTGCAATTTGAGACCACTGCCCCTACTTCTTTCTTCTGTGTCCACAGAGATTAGTCTATCACCATTTTCTTAATGGAACTGATGTGCTACATCACTGAACACTTCCATTTTCATCCAGGTTCTATACACAAAGACAGTTTAGCAAAATATTTGTAAATGGCTCTTGGGATCCTTGGGGTGAATACAAGGAAGTAGAAGCCTGTCTCTCCTAATACATGCAAGGTGTGTGATGGCTAACTAGGATGAGTCTGAGAAACAAATATGATTCATTATTTTAAGTCATCTTGTCTCCCTTCACCAGCTTCCAGTCTAGCCTCTCAGCAATCCTTCAGAAGTTCAAAGTCACTAAATGGAATGTTTCCAAAGTGGCTTCACTGATGGGTAGCCAAGCTGAGCATGTTTGAGATGAAGAGGATGGTAGAGTGTAATGGAGTGGATATGAAGGCAGTGAATAGTGGTAGAGGGTAATGCAGTAGATATGAAGGCAGGCTTATATGAATAAGCCTCCAGTACAGAGCAATCTGGATCATTTGGTATGCAGGACACAAGTAAAACAGAACTGTAAGAACTGTAGTGTCATGGATGAACTGTTGAAAGCGATCTCCCAGTTTAATGTTGTGGCCCAAAGGACAAATACAGAAAACTTGGTTGTATAAAAAAGGGAATTTGAAGCAGAAGTAGGGATGTTCCCTCTGTCTTTAGCACTGGAATGACTACCATGGGTGTCAGTTCTCACATCTACAGCACAGGGAGAATGTTGATAACCTAGAGGAAGTTCAGAGATGAAGGAGCATTGGAAAGCATACCATCCACTGACAGATAGAAAGAACTCAATCAAAGACAGACTGAGCAGGGACTTGAGCACAGTCTGAAAGAACATACAAATGACAAAAACTTTGGAAGACCCTTTAGAGAGACTCTAAAGAGACCCTTTAATGTGGTGCAAAAGTATAACAACTTCCAATTGCTAGAAGTTGAAATTAAATAACTTTAGACCTGATATAAGGCATAAGATTTTCACAGTAAGGATAACGAACCACTGGAAAAATGTGCCATATATGGCAGTGCATTCTCCAGAGCTGGCCATTTCCCAATGAATCCAAAGGGTTTCCTTCATTTCCCTCAAGAATTAATTTAGGAAAACCCTATGGTCTGTGTCATGCAGAAGGTCAGACTACTTGTATGTAATGGTACCTTCTGGCATTACAATAATGGAATTGGTTAAGTGCCTCCTCCCCCCAACCCCTTCTGAACTCTTACTGAAAGGAAGAGTTGCCTTGCAATAGCTTGTGTGAGGCCAGGAAAGTTACCATTGGGTATATGTAGCATGAGTCACTTGTTTCCTTTCCTTGAATGCATTGCTTCCTCCATCTTAGATCAAGAGTCCTCTTCCTCTGGTTCTCAGAAGCAGGTGTGCCATACCATAGCCATCATGTTTCCACTGTTCTTTCTTCTTCTTTCAGTTACTTTTTCTTGTAAGTTGGCCTCTGACAAGGGGGAACACTACTGAACAATAATTTGAGATTCTCCAACTTCATTCAGTTTTGCCGGGGCCGAGGGGCTGTGGCCAGCAGCCCGGGCACGTGGGCCGGGGAAGTCGGCACGGCGAACTAGAATTAGGCACTGACGCATGGAGGTTGATTAAAGATTTTTTTACTACACCGTAGATGGTCGCAGTGCAGGCAGGAAAACTTGCTTGAGTTGCAGTTACAGACAAACACAAGTGGAGTTTGCTAGGCTCCACCGAAGACACACGAGCGGAGTTTGCTAGGCTCCGCAAAACAAACACGATGAGAGCTCTCTGAACCGATACGAGAGTCCGAGCTGTGACTCTCAACAAGCGCGCAGGGCAGGGGTACGTCAAGGATCATCCGGTGACGGGGAGAGACTCTTGATGGGTGATCAAACCACCGGTCGGCTCCAAGACACGCGCAGAGTTTGCTAGGCTCTACCACATGGCCCAGAGTTCTCCACGAGATGGATGCAGAGTCCTCCTAAATGAGGTCCTCCCCGGAGATCTCCGACTTGGGCGGAAACTGCTCAAGCCTCTTATATGGCTAGCAAGCCAATCGCTAGCCGCCACGTGGGAATAATTTAGAAACAGCCAATAACGGGGAACAAATTTACATGTGAGCGGCAGAAACTCCTTTGCACCCGGGTTTTCTCTCTGCAGCTGAGAATTGCACCGTGCAAAGAAAGCTCCATGTGGCGGGAAATAATTCTGCAGTGCCGAAGCGCACACACAATCATTGGGTAATAACATCCCCCCTTGCTGAAGGCACAGCTGAATTATACCACATGCTCGTCACGCGGGTCGTCGAAAGCTCTCACAACTGGTTGTTCAACTAAACGGGTAAACACAAAATTAGCTAACATAAAAAGTTCGCTCTTCAGGGATCGAATTAAATAATAGCCGGCACATACACATACACACATAACCAGATTCATAACAAAAAACTGCACGATCAGGGCTTCAGTGGGCGTCATGGCGAAGGCGCGCGCCAAGCCCTCGCTTTTGCCGATGATGTTGTCCCTCTGTTTCTCAGGGCTTCTCTCCACCACGCACTCTGAGTCCTGAACCTGTAAACAAAACTCTCAGAAAATAAGTTAACGTATATCAAAATATTTACAAAAACCCGCACACAATAGGGTGGTTAGTTAAATGCACTACCACTTCCCCAAAACATATAATACAGGTGTTTAAACATGGCTAGAGTGGAGCCAACTCTCTTTTGCATGATCAACTAGATGAAATCATCGAGAAGCCATCGTCTAGCTCTTCCAAATAATGAAAACCCAACTCATAGGCCAGTCGCCATTGGCCTGCGTCTCCCAAAATCCGAAGTTGCTGTTTACTGAGTCCAGAACGCTGTAGGAGGAATCCAAAAATGAATCGCTCCTCTGGCGTTCTGTGTGGCAACGGTGGAAGATCGGATTCGCGATGTTTTGTGCCTTGAGCCTCAGTTGGGTGCCAATGTTCCCGATCGCTGGATATTCTTGGCTCCATCAGGATACGCAATCATGACAACTGACGAAGAAGATTACTCACGGGTTGGTTCACCATTGGGTTAAGCAGAATCTGGAGGACAACGATGTTCTTTCGTCCATAAACCTCAAGACAACTATCTATGCTGTGGATGGTCACTGGAACGGTTCCAGGGTTTCGTAAATGACGGTGAGGCCATGGTCTTATTTGCTGGAGTGGTGTCAGTCCCAATGTACATGTTCTGGGGTTCCAGGCACAGTATGATACTCCGATGATCGCTAACATAAGATGTTCTGTGCCGGTATGTTCTGGCCGTCCGTCATGCCATGCGTGGGCTTTCTGGCTTATCTGTCCTGCAACAAGCGCTGGAAGTGGAATAGGCCAGTGAGCGTTAAACGTCACCATGTCGATGTCAGTGACATGTCCTCTACTCCACGATGCTTGTCTGACCAAGAAGCTTGCTTCTTCCCGGTTCAGCAGGTCGGACCCAAGTTCCACAACCAGACGTCCCAACCATACAGCTAGAGTTTCCTGGGGTTGGATTCTTGATTCTCTGCACAACTCCTGTAGTTCAGTTCTGGTGCGAGCATAATAGGTAGTAGCGACTCGGCTGGTTGTTGCTACAGGTTGAACTGCTGCTGCAGGAGTCATTATTGCTGTTATTGCTTCAGGCAGGAGGGGCGGATTCACTCCTCCGCTCGATTCTCCCTTCCGTCGACAAGAAGGCGTGGTTGCCAGAAGCGACGCTGTGTTGATGGGCGGGGTCGCCGGCCGAACTCTCGCGAGTTCCTCCGAAGCTCCACCCTTCTCTTCCAGTTCTCCCACGCGGTCTCTCTCATGCTCGGCGCCATCTTGGTGTGGCGTCTCAAGATTTTCCTTCGCAGCCGCTTCTTTGACCGCTTGAACAGCCATACGCAGCGGGGCTCTTAAACTTGCATTGTTTTGCATCAAATCAGTTATGGTACAAAATGTTGCAGTTAACATTCTCTCCTTGTCGTACTTCGGGGCCACCCTCTCATCTGCGGTGCGTCCCTCCGTCTCCAGATCTTCGCGGAGCTCGGATGGAAGCTCGCGACCCCTCAATCTAGACACCACCATAAAGGGGGCGAACCGGTCGATCGGCACCGGTTCTTCACTCTCCTGAGCACATCTTAGGCAACGGGCACACTCCTGGGTGAGGGTCGGGTTTACTGCGCCTGCCGGGTTGACTCTGGCGAGGGACACAGTGTCGAGGGGCCTAAACAGGACCTGTTCATTATTCATTATACACCCAAATGCCGCGGGGTGAAGATACACTTCCCTCTCTCTTGGGGCTCCGTCTTTGGAACCTCTCTCTTCTCCCTTCAGCGAAAGACGTCCGCTGATAAACCTTTCACCCGTTCCGCCCGCCTGGTGGTAAGTGATATGCGCCTCCAGTTCCACGATGCTTGCTACGTCACGTTTCCCACTTCGCCAAGGGCAATTCTCAACTAATTCTAGTTCTATCGTGCTTTCCCCGTATCCCATCCTCGTCGCCATGTCGGGGCCGAGGGGCTGTGGCCAGCAGCCCGGGCACGTGGGCCGGGGAAGTCGGCACGGCGAACTAGAATTAGGTACTGACGCGTGGAGGTTGATTAAAGATTATTTTACTTACACCGTAGATGGTCGTGGTGCAGGCAGGAAAACTCGCTTGAGTTGCAGTTACAGACAAACACAAGTGGAGTTTGCTAGGCTCCACCGAAGACACACGAGCAGAGTTTGCTAGGCTCCGCAAAACAAACACGATGAGAGCTCTCTGAACCAATACGAGAGTCCGAGCTGTGACTCTCAACGAGCGCTCAGGGCAGGGGTACTTCAAGGATCGTCCGGTGACGGGGAGAGACTCTTGATGGGTGATCAAACCACCGGTCGGCTCCGAGACACGCGCAGAGTTTGCTAGGCTCTACCACGTGGCCCAGAGTTCTCCACGAGATGGATGCGGAGTCCTCCTAAATGAGGTCCTCCCCGGAGATCTCTGACTTGGGCGGAAACTGCTCAAGCCTCTTATACGGCTAGCAAGCCAATCGCTAGCCGCCACGTGGGAATAATTTAGAAACAGCCAATAATGGGGAACAAATTTACATGCGAACGGCGGGAACTCCTTTGCACCGGTGTTTTCTCTCTGCAGCTGAGAATTGCAGCATGCAAAGAAAGCTCCATGTGGCGGGAAATAATTCTGCAGTGCCGAAGCGCACACACAATCATTGGGTAATGACAAGTTTCATACTCGTATCTTTTTCTCTTCTTCTGTTTCTAGATGGAGATGCTCAAGTACAATCTCAACCATCCATCATGAAGGGAGTAAGTAGAACAGTACAAATTGAATGCCACACTCTTGTTACAGACTCTAGCAATGTTTATATACACTGGTATAGACAGAAGCCTGATATAACACTTCAGAGAGAATTTTCTACTTTTTGTCATCAAGACACCTGTTTTTGACAAAGTGTCTGATAAAGAAACATGGGGGCAAGAAAGGATCTCACTGAATCTAGTTCTTTTCTGACAGCCTGTAAAATAACCAGAGATGACACAGCTATGTATTATTATACCCATTGGCACGGCATAGTGTTAACAAAGCACTGAGCAGCTGCCTTCTGTGTATTCTGAACCACAGCCTGTCAAATATTCAACACTATACTAATGTCTCAAAATGAGCCCTCAGCTTGGAACTAGGTGCACAAGCTCCTTCCCAACTTGTCCAATGTGACACAGAAAAAAAGCAAACAGTTGCTTTGGCAGGTAATTACCACATGCTCGGTGGAATCACACCTGCCTAGACAATAAAAAGAGAGCAGTAATTAAAAAGGACACCAAACTTTAGGGGCAACAATGTTCAGTTACTCTCTGTGAAGACTTAGGCTTGCTATGGGGGCACATTTGCCAGCATGCCTAGAGGAGAAGAACCCTGGAGAGATGACACTACCAGATGCATGCTCAGAAAACTACACAATTCTGTTCTAACAAACTATTCCATGTTCAAGTTGCAGTACTGGTAGAAAAGGCACCTCATCAAAATATGTTATGCTTTCCTTGAGCAGATTATTCTACATCTGTTTCAGGAGAACATTAAATAAAAAAAAGTGCCTTACAGACAGACATACAGACAATTAAGTCTCTGCCCCCAGGCTTCTGATAACCAGGGATCTGTGTTTTCCGTTTCACACAGAAAATGGAGAAAAACACAGATTTTCCCCTTTGCCGGTGGAAATATGGATTTCTCATTTTAATAGAGGAACCCAGAGATTTTGCAGTTTTGCAAAGAGCTCTCTACAGGCTGGCAGAGTTCCAGCCTGAAGGGGGCTGGGAGGGAGAGGAAGTAAGCAGCTCCCATAGGTAAGTGGGGGTGGGGGAAAGGGGGTATTGAGGGAAGGAGTTGGGCAGGGCTGGGGCTGCTGCCCAGCCAGGTGGTGTGTGGGGCTTGGGGCTGGGACTGCAATGCGTGGCCACAGGGCCCCGGTGGGGGGCGGGACAGGGCCATGGGCAGCTTGTCTAGGGGGTGGGGCCAGATAAAAGCAACAGAAATGCTCTACAGTAAAGGAAATCGTGTACGAAGTTGTTATGTACATCCTTGCACAGTTCTCTCTAACGGATAGATCCAGCTTTACTCATGTTTTGGGAATGCACCCTTTTTGCTGCTAAGAACCAAAGTACAGGCAGTCCTCAACTTACGACATTTCAAGTTACAATGTGTCACACTTACAGCTTTTTTAAATTGACACCCTGTTTCAAGTTTCTGACATCAGTTTCAACTTTAAAACGCTTGATCTGATGTGACATCATGCCAGCGAACAAGTTCGCTGTGTCACCCATTTCCCTGGAGAACATCTGTCCAACTTCATTGGACACTTTCTTTAAGAAAACAGACGAGACTCCAGAAAAACCTGCAGCCAAGACTCCTGAGAAGACTCTAGCCAGGAACCCTTCAAAAAGTCCAACCAAGAGCCCTTCAAAAAGTCCAGCAAAGTCACCTCAAATAAGTTCTTCCAAATCAATATGGTTGCTATTTACAATATAAATACATTAATGTAGCTATATTACTCATCTATAATTGATTAAGTACAAAATTCTGGGGTATTTTTGTTGAAAATAGGGTATCGGGCCTTGGTTCAGGAACCAATCCCCCATTTATAACATTGTTTCTTATGAGAAAATTGGTTCTGAATTACAATGTTTCGACTTAAGATGCATTTTTCAGGAACCAATTGTGTCGTAAGTCCAAGGACTGCTTGTAAGGTCTTTGTGTGGCACCAAGCAGTTTTATATTGCAATGTTACTGTGTTTGCAGCAGAAAAATGCATCATTTGCTTACTACCAGAGTATCTTGGAAAATACAGCACATCTCCTGGTTGGAAATGAAAACTTAAAAGAGAATATTCCAGGAGCATCTACATGTGCTATTATGGTACATGACTAAACTGCAGAGCTTATTGCTCCAGAGTTTATTGCTCTCAAGCACACCATTTGAATGTGCTCCCAGGAGCAATTAACTCTGAAGCAATAAGCTCCAGTTTATTCATGCGCAGCAGGTGAAGCTGGGTTGGAGCACCCCAGCTGGCAGAGGGTCCCAGGGGTCAGCCTGCCAGCCAAGGGCTGCTTCCCCTGACTCAATATGCTGCAGACAAGCTGGGCAGGGCATGAGGGTGCTTCAGTGTGGGTCTAACCAGCAGGCAGCCCCTGAACTGAAGTACCCTCGTGCCCCAGTCAGCCCCTTCAGCATCTACACTTGCACAGCTGCAGAGTTTTTCACTCCACAGCAGGATAATACTTGTAAATCAGTAAGTAAGTAAATTAGTTTGCACCAGCCTAAAAGGGGCACATGTGTTGATGCAAGACATTTACTGCACAGCTAATTAGTAACTGTGCAGTAAATGTCTCGTATAGATGTGCCCCCCTGTTGCTCAAGTGAAAGTGTTATCTGCAATGGGATGTTTCTTGTGAAAAGGCAATGAAGTCTAATATTGAAAAACCCACCAAGAAGTTACTTAAAAATATGTTCTACAAAACCCTCCTAGTGTACTCCATATGTACCCTTTTCAGAGCTGGAATATAATTTAATATAATTTTTCAATTTGTTTTTGCATCAGACCTCACCCAAGATCATCTCATAAGACCAAGGTGCACACATTGCCTCTCCCAAACTTCAAATCTCCTTCTATGCAAGACCATTCCTCACATTCTTTCCCTGGAAGCCAACAAGAGAAGAAAGAAGGTCTCTGTTGGGGCTTTTACTTGGTCACTGGTTTGTTCATGTTACTGGTTGGCTATCTAGTTCTGCATTAGTTGGCTTTCTGGTTCCTTAGTCAATTGAAAGTGAAGAATGTCCACTTTTGTTCTGCTTTATATCTCCCATTGTTTTCTCTACAAATGTCATCATACAAATCCTGAAACAAATTTAACTGTCCATCATCAAGGCAGTAAGACTTTTGAGGTTTGATGTGTAAGCAGGGTTGATGTTTTCAAAGGAGGTTCTGGGAGTACAAAAGATGTGGGGTAGACACATCTCCAGTCTGCAAATCCCAGCGGCAAAACGTCTTTCTATTATTCCAAAGAACATTAAAAAGCATTTCAGATGCAGAAGGGTTATGGGACACTGGAAATCTGTACATGAATTCTGGCCACTGCATTAAAATAATTGTGCTTACATCAAAATCCTACACAAATGATAATATACTATAATGATAATACAATATTCCCAACCTCGGGGCATGACCCAAATCAGGGTTGTGGGGGGTCCTCAGTACGGTTGCAAAGGGTCCACACACACACACTCATGCCTGCAGCTTGGGAGCAGCGGGCAGGTGGACAAGGCAGGGCCACCATGCACAAAGGGGGCAATGGTGACTTCCCTGCCCCCAGGCCACTGCCGCTACCGCACTCCACTCCACTCCCAGTAGCCCCCATGGCGCCGGGTGGGGAGGTCCTGTTGGTGGCCAATTTAGGGTTGCAACAAAAAAAGGTTGGGAACCATTGTAATATATGGTACTTTGTGATTTGTCCACAGATGGATATTGTGATCTAGTGACAAGATTCTTCCTGATCCATCAGAGACAATATGGCATTCAAGTAGCTAGTGAATGCACAGCCTGATTTTTGAAAGGCAGAATAAGATTAGTGTGTGCATTGCCCTCAGTACTGCCCTCTTCTGAAATCAGCATTTCAGAAGAGGGCAGTAGTAGTACAGAATGCATCTGTCAACAGGAAGTTGAGTACTTCTACACCTGAGAGAAGACAGCAGACTCATATCTCTAGTCAGAAACTGAGATCCTGCCTACACTGCCAGTTGCTCAATGACAGTGCTTTTGGGGTAGGAAAGTCTAAGAGGGCTTACAATCAAAAGACATATTCTCCTCATTTCTCTACACCTACAACCAAAACCAAGAGATTCCCTACTAGAAAAAATATTAGTTTGCATTCTATCCCCCCAGTAGCAGTCACCTATATAAATTTCACTGCATTTTCTTTCCCCCTAGCTTAAATGTCTGTGGGCAAAATTTGAGAGGTAACAAGTTGGATTTAGAAAAATATTTTTGTAATCTGTTACATTTCCCCTCTATTCAGCACTGGTGAGGCCACATCTGGAGTACTGTGTTCAGTTTTGGGCCCCCCACTACAGAAAGATGTGGACAAATTGGAGAGAGTTCAGCAGAAGGCAACAAAAATGGTGAGGGTGCTGGGGTACATGACTTATGAGGAAAGACTAAGGGAGCTGGACTTATTTAGTTTAGAGAAGAGAAGGCTGAGAGGGGATATAAAAGCACCCTTCAACTACCTGAAGGGGGGTTCGAAAGAGGATGGAGCTAAACTGTTCTCAGTGGTGGCAGATGACAGAACAAGGAGCAATGATCTCAAGTTGCAGCAAGGGATGTTTAGATTACATATTAGGAAGATTTTTTTCACTGGAAGAGGTTACCCAGAGATGTGGTGGAAGCTCCATCCTTGGAGGTATTCAAAACATAGATAAAGCTATGGCTGGGATGATCTAGTTTGGGATGGTCCTGCTTTGAGCAGGGGGGTGGACTAGATGACCTCCTGAGGACCCTTCCAACCCTAACTTTCTATGATTGTATGTTTTCTCAAAAACATTCTAATTCACAATTTTTTCCCAGTTCACTCAGGGGATTAGATTTCAGCACATTCACAGCCTTCAATTTCTAACTACCTAACTCTACAATCTAACGCTTCCAAAAACGTAGCTCCACACATCTACCGTCAGAAGAACTGCCATTGGACGCTGTTTAAATGAGTCACTTCCTCGCTACAACCTCACCACTCTTTCCATTTGACGCTCAGTTTTACATTCATGTTTCTCCCTTACAGATTCAGCTCTATTACTCAGGATGTTACTGCTACAAGTTCTTTTAGTGACTTCAATTTGGTCTTGTAAGTCATTTTTCCTTTCTGTACTTTTTAACAGGAGCTCATTACTGAGCAAAGAAGGCAAGTTTCCAAGTCACTCAGCTTTAGTTTTATGGTGCCGTTTCTTCTCTTTCTTTTCTAGATGGATCTATAGGACTAATTCTCACCCAAAGTCCATTGTCTACCACCAAAAGTGAAGGCAGTACTGCACGTATAAAGTGTGTTTTTACTGACTTTACGGGAGCTTTTGATTCAGCTGCAATTCACTGGTATCAACAGAGCCCTGGTGAAGCTCCAAAGAGAGTTTTGTACTTCATATCAGCAGAAGCTGCTGTTGATGACCAGTCTCAGAAAAGCAGGTTTACAGTCGTGAAAGATTCTTTAAAGCTCAGCTGTACTTTCCAAATAAATCGTGCAAAGAAAACTGATACCGGTGTCTACTACTGTGCTTACTGGGATAGTCACAGTGTTAGAAAACCATGAATAACCTGTACAAAAACTCACTCTGCATTTTCAACCACAGCCCTTTAACTGCATGATACCAGACACTTTTGTAATACTTCCTCTCAGCCAGGAACCTGCTACAGACACTCCTTTCTGACACCTGACAGAAAAGATAACATAACTTCTGCTTTGCTGCATATGTTACTAATAAGACCCCAAAACAGTAAATGCAGCACATCTTGCATAATTATTTGAATCCATGAATACTGCCCAGTAGGAGTTTATATTTAATTACTCCAACTAGCATTATAAAAACCCAAGTGTGATAGACTGAAATATTATAGTTTTGGCAAATATTCAGTCCTGACAGCTTTGCAAGTCAGAACAGGGTACGGAAGATAATGTCATGTTTGTATAACTTTCACACTTACCATTTCTTAGTCACATCAGGGAAACATGTCTGTGTCCTCTAAAGTAATCCAATCTCCATATTTTCTTTCAAATGAGCTATATTCTATGGTATTCCTGTAATCTTCTAACAGCAGTGGTAGCTATGCCAACAGCATTAAAGCAAAGTTGGGGACCCAGATTTTGGCACACATGGGAACATGGATGTTACAACACCTATTTTGCCAGTGCAGATGGGAGAAGGTAATTCTGTAAGACAGACAAGTAATATTGAGGGGATTCAGAGGAAAAAGTATACATTCAAATTAGAAAAACTCACATGAAAAAATAGCCAGAAGCATTGTAATTCAAAGAGGCCTTTAACAAGAACAATTTTTATGAATGAATTTGTACAGGAAAGGAATGAAGAAGCACATAGTTGGCCTATTGAGTATATATGTGTGTGACAACCTAGATGACTATATTTAAAGTATTAAGTATATCTATTGTAAAATATAAATAAGGACAAGGTAACACAGAAGGACAAAATCCTAATAAAAGTGACGCACAAGCTTAATGCTATCCCCATTGATCTTTATTGAGGTAACTGAAAATCCAACATTGTTACTCAAGGATGTAAAAGTGAACAACCATATAATTCTTTGCAAGGTTTAGGGCATTAATATCATTGTCACAATACAGCACACAACATTTTACATAATAATTACGTACAAAAATTACTCCAAAAGGACGTTCAGGTTGTAGCACTAAGTTGTAATTGCCCTGCTGTACGTGCATACAATCTGATGTTGTTCTTAATTATCTGATCACAGACTACTTTCCATAGAACCTCTACCTCATTCAGTGAATGGCTGTTTATTGACTATTTCTTTATACATCCCAAATTCAGCACCTTGCTTGAGCCTTTACTGAACTCTCATCATCCAAACCCAACATTGAATACAATAGGGCATTTTTGTTGTTCTCCTTCTATAGCATCTGAATGCTTCACAAGCAGTAGTAAATTTATCTTAAAGCACCCCTGTGAAATCAGCCACAAATATTATCCTCATTGTGCACGTCCACATGTCACTGTGCTTTAGTACTTCTTTTTGGAAGTACTAAAGCATGGCACTATGTCGCCATAGGGTGCCATGTCGCCATAGGGTGATGTGTAGATGCACCCATTATTAGCATAAACAAACTGAGGCCAAGGAGCAAAATGAAGGACCACATTGTCAAGAATGTCCACAAGTTGCAGCACTTCCAGGACACATATCAACCTTTCTTGTGAACACTCAGCTCTTCCGTAATCTGAACCAGGAGACAACCCCAGGAAAGAGGAATCTCCAATCTGTGGCTGGCTATAAATATTTTAAGTGACTTGCCCAGCTAACAGAGAAACTCTGTGGCAGAGGGAAGGATCTGCTCATACTCCTCATGACATGACTTCCCCAGCTCCTGCCTTCCTGCCGTTCAGCTTCTATTTCCTGGTCCTTTGTCTCCCTCTCCATATCCTCTTGTTCTTTCAGTTCCTCTTGTTTGTACCTTTTGGATCACCCCAACCTACCATTTCCTGCCACACCATTTCCTGTCTACAACTGCTTCCCCTAAATTCCAGAGATTGTCCCCCTTCCCATTCTCCCACCTCTTTCCCTCTGCCTCCCGTAGTACCCCCAGATGAATGACTCACCATTTTGCATTCTAAGTCTGTCTCTTTTCTCTTGCTTCCTGGACCCCAGTGCCTGGAATGAGGCCACTGAGAGCACAGAAGACAGAATGGTTCCCTTCTGTTAAATCTGGTGCCTGGTGCTTCTACACTCCAGCATTTACAAAGTCCTGCTCTACTATCACAACTGTGGATATTGGATACTAGAGCACTATAGACCAGAATACCAACCTGACAACACACTTTTATATGACTGTTAGAGGAAAGATGGGGAACCTAACCATCCCAGCAACCACTGCAGCAGGAGAAATGGGTAGTCGTGGCTGGGTAGGACTCTTGTGTTAACCCTTTACAGACTGCATGTGGCGCATGGGCTGCCAGTTGGACAGCCCTGAACTAGAATATTGAGGATCCTCAGAGAGTCTTACCTATGAGAAGTCTTCAGCACTTAATTGCATTTATCCACATGGCTATAAAGAACTGGCAGAAGATTTGTGTGGCTACACAAGATTTGTAAGAAGGCAGAGTATAGAGACCTGGCTGATGGACTAAAGGCAGAAAAACACATAAAAAAACTAATGACACTGCACTACAGGAAAAAACATGGTAGAGAAAAGGTATTCTCATCACAAAGATATAAAAAATACCAATGAAGAGGAAGGAAAAGAGTAATTTTGCAAAATATCTTGTTGCATAATTGGCCCTTCTCAGCAATAGGACGAAACAGGATATTTATGAGTTGAGTCTACACTCTTTCAGCAGAGGGCACCACAACACAGAATAGTTAGCCCACTGACATCACTCAATTCATAGAATCATAAAGAAGTAGAGTTGGAAGGGACCTTAGGAGGTCATCTAACCCAGCCCCTTTCTCAAGGCAGCACTGTCCCTATCCAAACCCTCCTAGGAAAGGGTTCTCTAATATATTCTCAAAAGCTTCCAAGGGTGGAGATTCCACAACCTCTGGAGGCAACCTATTCTGATGCTTTACCATTCTTGTAGTGAAGAATTTCTTCCCAATATCCAATCTAAAACTTCTTTGCTGTAAGTTGAGGTCATTGCTCTTCATCCTTTCCCCTGTGAACACAGAGAATAAATAGTCTATCACTGTCCTCTTAAAAAGATTAGTATTAAGCCAAACACATTCCTGCTTTCATGCAAGTTCTACACACCAAGCCAGTTTAGCAAAGTATTTGTCAATGGCTCTTGGGATCCTTGGGGTGAATACAAGGAAGAAGAAGCCTACCTCTCCTACCACATGCAGGATGTACAATGGCTAACTAGGATGTTCCTGAAAAACAAAAAAAATATTCATTATTTTAAGCCATCCAGTATTCCTTTACCAGCTTCTAGCCTCTCAACTCCCCTGCAGAAACAACTCTGATATGTCCTCCTCCCTGAATATATTTCAAGCACACCAGAGACACTTCAGAGTCATTGACTGGGATGATCTAAAGTGGCTTCACTGATGAATTGCCAGCTTTGGCATGCATGAGAGGGAATAGAAGGGGCCATGGCCCTCTTCCTTCTATCTCTTGAGCAAATCTTAACAATTCTTGGAGTAGCAGGACATTGGCCACTGTTGTCCCCTTATTTTACCTGTGGCAGATTAGGGCACTATGCTTTATGGTTGTGTGGCATGGCTGATTGTGTAATTTTGATAATAGGTTAGATGACGGATTTGTATAGCATGATTTGGACAGGGGTGATCCTGCCTCAGGCAAGGGGTTGGACTAAATGATCTCTAGAGGTCCCTTCCAGCCCTACTTTTCTATGATTCTGCTGCAAGTGTGTAGAGCGGAGGGGGGATTTCCTCAGCTTCTAACTATTACTCTTTGCAGAACACTTCAGGCATAGCTACTTCTAGATCATCTATGACCAATGCTTATCCAATCTCTTCTTGACAACCTCTAGTGATGGAGAATCTACAAATTCTCTAGGTCTAGGCAATCTAAAACTTACCAGGTATGGCGTGGCGTTCTTTAGTGCTGGCCATTTTCCAATCAAGAATGAATGCTTCTTTCCCCAAAAGTTTTGCTTTTTTTCCATCAAACATTAATTCATGGAAATCTTATGAATCTATGAATCTATGAATTATGGTCATGTAGGAAGTGAGATTAGATGACAAACAACTGTCCCTTGTGGCATTCTAATCATATTTCTTCTTATAAAAAAGAAAGTAAATCTATATATATAGTTATTTGGTTGTACAGTTTGACAGTGACCAAACAGTTCCCAAACATTTCACACATTTCACTGAGTTACATTTACATTCATATTACCACTTGCCACATCCTTTTTTTCCTTTTTCCCCCACACAGTCCCCAAATCCACAGCTGCACCCTAACCTACAGTCAAACCGTCCCCTTTCCCTTCAAAACATAATCATTGAATCAATGAAAAGTCCCACCTTCTAAATTCTTACACAGAGCAAGAATACATCTAAATTGCCTTTCAATAGCTCATACAAGGCCAGGAGAGCTACCATTGGCTACTTAGCACATGAGTCACTCACTTCCTCTCTCCAAGTGCACCACTCTGTTTCAGATTAGAAATCCTCTTCCTCTGGGTCTCAGAACCAGGAGCACCATAATTTAGCTATCATGTTTCCACTGCAGGTTATTTTTCTTGCTTCGCTAATTTGCTCTTGTAAGTTGGCCCTTTACAAGGAGGAACACCAATGGACGATAATTTGAGATCCTTCAACTTCATTCAGTTTCATACTCATGACATCTTTGTCTCTTCCTCTTTTTGTAGATGGAGATGCTCTGGTGCTGACACAATCAGAACCCTCCAAAACCAGGGAAGAAACTAAATCTGCATCTATTAAATGCCATGTTACTGGGACTACCACTGTTATACACTGGTATCGACACAAGCCTGGGGAAGGTCCAGAGCGGATTCTGTACTTGTCAGCAGGAAAAGCTGTCTATGACAAGGAGTCTGAGAAAAAGTTTTCAGCAAGACAGGAGTCTACTAAGGGCATGTATGCTCTGACAATACATGACATAAGTACAGATGATGCAGCTATGTATTATTGTGCCTCTTGGGATGAAGCACATTGTTAGCAAAGCATTGAGCAGCTGTACAAAAACCTTCTTTGTATTCTAAACCACAGGCTGTCAGATATTTGAAACCATGCCTGCATCCCTCACTAAGCTCTTCAGCTTGGAATCAGCTCCATATATTCCTCCCTAGCTTGCCCCATCAGCCAAGAAAAGACAACATACCATATAGCTCCTTTGGCAGACAATTGACAAATAAACAATGGGATCCCACCTGCCTAGACCGTAAAAGGAGACTAATAGTTCAGTTGGGCAGCAATTTTCAGTTACTCTGTCTGGGGAACTGAGGCTTGCTTTGGGTGCACACTTACTAGTGTGTCAACAGACAAGAACCTCTAGGGCTGATAATAGTGGATGTGCGCTCAAAAAACCACAGTCACAGGCAGAAAACTAAAGAAAGTTCTTCCATTTTGCTCAAGTAGAAAAATTCTCTGCAGTGAGTAGTTCTGACTAGAACTCAGTAAAAGATAACCTTGACGTTTCTAATACAAAAGTGTTGTGGGATCCTGTCAATCTACAGATGAATTCTGGACATGGTATTATAATCATTCTTACAAAGACCAATATGTACTTATACCAAACCTTACCTAAGTGATAACAATATATTATATGATGTGTTTGATGGATGGAAACTGCAATCTGGTGACAACATTTTACCTGACCCCATTGAAGCAATATGTTGTGCAATGAGTTAGCAAATAGATGGCCTTTATAGAAAGGCAGAATAAGATCAGTGCATGGCATATCATTAGGGGGCTATACTAGCACAGGGTGCACTAGACACTTGGCAGCAGACCTGTTCTAGATCTGAGACAGGGCAGTGGAATCAGATCTGTCATCTACACACAGTTTAACCTTGCCAGAAATGTAGCCCTACATGCCTGCAGCCAGAACCACCATTGGATGCTACTTAAAGGAGTCACTTCCTCCCTCTTTCTGTCTAAGGCTTTGTTTCATATTCCTGTTTCTCCCTTATATATTCTACCCAATTACTCAAGATGTTACTGCTGCAGGCTTTTTTAGTGACTACAGTTTGGTCTTGTAAGTCATTTTTTCCATTCTGCCCTTTTCAACTAGTGCTCATTACTGAGCAAAGAAGGCCTAGTTGCAGTCCTGAATGAAATCAGTGCTAGACTCCTGCAGCCGGGACTGCAGTGGTAATTGTGATTGAGGGAATATTAGCTTGATGGCCCAGTTTGGCCTGATGGAGCACTGGCCTGGGACTCAGAAACCTGTACTCTGTTCCCTGTTTTGCCCCCGTGGAAGTGGGGGTCACTTGCTTCTCTTTGCACAATGCTTTCCTTTTTGCAGTGCCAGCAATTATTTTCCCTGCTGTAAAAGGGGGAGAAGGATCCTTTTCCTTTATTAAGGGCTTTGGAAACCTCTGCTTGGAAAGCACTGGCTAAGTGCCCCCGTTGTTACACAGGCCATGTATCACAGTGCCTCAGTCGTTCCCTTTCACTTTTGTGGTGTAATCTCTGTTCCCTTTTTTCTAGATGAACATGCAAAAGTTAATCACCCAAACTGCAGAGTTCAGAGGAGAAGGCAGGAGTGCATGTATGAACTGTGATATTACCGGCAACTCTCAAGGTATTGACAATACCATTATACATTGGTATCATTAGAGCCCTAACGGAACTCCAAAAATGTTCTGTACTTCACATTGGGAGAATCTTCTGAGGAGGACCTCTCTCTGCAAAACAGGTTTGCCCTTAGGGAAAGATTCTCAAAAGTCCTGATGTATTTTCCAAACAAACAGTGCAAAGAAAATGGATGCCAGCATTACTGCTGTGCATACTGGGACATTCATACTAACAGAGTGAGAAAATTATAGGCAATCTGCACAAAAAAAAAAAAATCATCACACTGCAGTAAGTGCTTGAAACCACAATCACCTCTCTAATCCTTCCTCAGATGGGAAACTGCCACAGAAACTCTGTGGGTTTTTTTGACACCTGAGAAGAACAATATTTTAAAACTGATGTTCTGACATACACTTTGCTAATAATATCTAAAGTCATGATACCATAAACACTGACTTCAGTATGTGAATGGTCAATCCCCTGAGATCAGTCATGCACCCCTGGAAGTGCCAGCTGTGAAACTGGAAGTGCCACCGGAAGTGCACTCCTGGTTTTGCCAGTTTTGCTGCTGGCTCAGCGATCAGCCACTGAGGGGGATCCCAGGGATGACCACCCCCCCCATCAGCAATCTGGTGCCCCCCCAGACTCGGGAGGCACCAGGCACCCATGGCAACCAGGGTGATCAAGGGAATAGAAAGGCTTCCATACAAGGAGAGATTAAATAGGAGAGAGACATTTTTTAGAGAAAATACAACTGAGAGGGAAGTAGATATAACAGAAGTTTACAAACTAATGAATGGTGAGAAGAATCATAGAATTGAAGGACTGGAAGGGACCTGTGAGATCATCAAGTCCGGCCCATCAATTACCACTCACTGGGATCGGCCGCTGAGCCAGTTGCCAACCTACCACACTGTAGCCTGATCTAGGCCTGTACTCTCCAACTTAACTGAGAGGATTTCATGGGAAACAGTATCAAAGGCCTTGCTGAAATCTAGGTAGAAGACATCCACCTCCTGTCTCATGTCCAGCTGGTTAGATACTTGGTCATAAAAGGACACCAGGTTTGTTAGGCACGACCTCCCCTTGACAAAGTCATGCTGGTTGTTTCTCAGCACTCCACCAGTTGTGAGCTTGTGGTTGATGGCCTCCCTGACAATTTTTTCAAAGATTTTTCCTAGGACCAAAATCAGACTGACTTGGTCTGTAGTTAGCAGGCTTATCCCTCTTTCCTTTCTTAAAGATGGGCACCATGTTAGCCTTCTTCCAGGCATTTGGGACTACTCCTGAATTCCATGACTCTTCGAACAGCCACTCCAGAGGCACTGCTATGAGCTTGGCCATTTCTTTCAGCACTCTTGGATGCAGGTTTTCTGGCCCAGCCGACTTGAAAACACCCAAATGATCTAAGAGTATCATCACCTGTTTGGGCCTGATTGGAATGCTGTCATAGATTCATAGATTCATAGATGTTAGGGTCGGAAGGGACCTCAATAGATCATCAAGTCTGACCCCCTGCATAAGCAGGAAAGAGTGCTGGGTCTAGATGACCCCAGCTAGATACTCGTCTAACCTCCTCTTGAAGACCCCCAGGGTAGGGGAGAGCACCACCTCCCTTGGGAGCCCGTTCCAGACCTTGGCCACTCGAACTGTGAAGAAGTTCTTCCTTATGTCCAGTCTAAATCTGCTCTCTACTAGCTTGTGGCCATTGTTTCTTGTAACCCCCGGGGGCGCCTTGGTGAATAAATCCTCACCAATTCCCTTCTGTGCCCCCATGATGAACTTATAGGCAGCTACAAGGTCGCCTCTCAACCTTCTCTTGCGGAGGCTGAAAAGGTCCAGGTTCTCTAGTCTCTCCTTGTAGGGCTTGGTCTGCAGGCCCTTGACCATACGAGTTGCCCTTCGCTGCACCCTCTCCAGGTTATCCGCATCCTTCTTGAAGTGTGGCGCCCAGAATTGCACGCAGTACTCCAACTGTGGTCTGACCAACGCCCTATAGAGGGGAAGTATCACCTCCCTGGACCTATTTGTCATGCATCTGCTGATGCACGATAAAGTGCCATTGGCTTTTCTCATGGCTTCGTCACACTGCCGGCTCATGTTCATCTTGGAGTCCACTAGGACTCCAAGATCCCTTTCCACCTCTGTGCCACCCAGCAGGTCATTCCCTAGGCTGTAGGTGTGCTGGACATTTTTCCTCCCTAGGTGCAGCACTTTGCATTTCTCCTTGTTGAACTGCATCCTGTTGTTTTCTGCCCACTTGTCCAACCTATCCAGGTCTGCCTGCAGCTGTTCCCTCCCCTCTGGTGTGTCCACTTCTCCCCATAGCTTTGTGTCATCTGCAAACTTGGACAGAGTACATTTCACTCCCACGTCCAAGTCACTGATGAAGACATTAAAGAGTATCGGTCCAAGGACCGAACCCTACGGGACCCCACTGCCCACACCCTTCCAGGTCGAGACCGACCCATCTACCACGACTCTTTGGGTGCAACCCTCTAGCCAATTCGCCACCCACCGGACTGTGCAGTCATCCAAGTCACAGTCTCTTAACTTGTTCACCAGTATGGGGTGGGATACCGTATCGAAGGCCTTCCTGAAGTCTAAGTATACGACATCCACCCCTCCTCCTGTGTCCAGGCGTTTCGTAACCTGGTCATAGAAAGAGACTAGGTTGGTCAGGCACGATCTGCCCGCCACAAACCCATGCTGGTTTCCCCTCAGCATAATTTGCCCTGCTAGGCTCTCACAAATGTGAGCCTTGATAATTTTTTCAAATACTTTACCAAGGATGGAGGTGAGACTGACTTTCAAATACTTTACCAAGGATGGAGGTAAGACTGACTGTCATCACCGTATTCTCTGCACCACTGGATAGGTGACAAGTTCTTGCTTGGTTTCAGGAATACTGATGCAAAGTAAGAATTAAGGGGCTCTGCCTTTTCACGGGGGTCAACTGTGGGCTTCCCCTCCACATTCAGTTGGGGGGGGGGGCCACAGTGGAGCTTGATTTTTTCTTGCTCCCTATGTACCTATAGAAGGATCTCTTGTCTTTAATTTCAGGTGCCAGCTTGACTTCCATGCATGCCTCAGCTTTCTTTGTCTCATGTCTGCAGGGATTTACTATTTACTTTCTCTCACGATACCAGATCTAGGACACATGAGGAAATTATTAAGAAGTGGGTTTCAAACTAAAAGGAAGGGTTTGTTTGTTTTTTGGGGGGGGGAGAGGGAGGATGGAGGGAATTGTTGTTCCCCCCCCCGTGTAAAAAACCTGTGGGACTACTTTCCATAAGACATTGTAGAGGCTGACAGTATAACTGGGTTCAAAAGAGGATTAGATAAATTCATGCAGGATAGGTCCTTCAGCGAGTATTAAACATTATAGTAATAAATGCAAGCTCCAAATTAGGACTTCCTGGGCCTCTAAATGCTGAAAGCTGTAAGGAAAAAGGAGCAGAGGACAGATCAGTTTAGATAAGCCCGACCTAAATATTTTCTCCTGAGCATTCACTTTGTGACATTGTAAGATACAGAATACAGGTCAGATGAACCTGTGATCTGACCCAGGTAGCACCTCTTATGTTCTTATGGTTTATAATCTACGGAGATAAATTGGGTAAATTATGATCTTACAGCTTTTTCACTTCATTTAATCATTTCATTCAACAACTTCTTCTGTAAAAGATCTTCACATAAGTGAGGAGGCCTAATGCATAAAAGAACACTAAGTTTCTGGATGGGAGTGTTAAACACTGATGATTACTATAATAGTAGTATTATAATGAATATATAAACTATATATATGTAGTGGTGAATATATACAGCATGCTTGCTGTTTATTACAGGACAGCATGCAAAGGAAGCAATGTTGTTTCCTTCCCAGCTACCATATGAAAGGATGCCAGTAAATTAGTATTACTTAACCTGGAAAAATCCCAAGACAGCTACTTAGCAAAATATTATTTAAGAGGAGAAAAAAAAAGTTATTTGCTATGCAGCAGCTCTGCAGAAAAGAATCTGGGGCTTACAGTGGACAATAAGGTCAGTATGAGCCAACACTGTGCCCTGGTTGCCATGAAGGCTAACAGCATCCTGGGTTGCATTAGTAGGACTGTTGACAGCAGATCAAGGGAAGTGATTATTCCCATCTATTCAGCCCTTGTGAGGCCACATCTGGAGTCCTGTATCCAGTTTGGGGCTCCCCACTACAGAAAAGATGTAGACAAATTGGAGAGAGACCAGCAGAAGGCAACAAAAATGGTTCAGGGACTGGGGCACATGACTTGCGAGGAGAGGCTGAGGGAACTGGGCTTATTTAGTCTAGAGAAGAGAAGATTGAGGGATGATTTAATAACAGCTTTCAGCTACATGAAGGGTGGTTCCAAAGAGGATGGAGCTAGACTGTTCTCAGTGGTGGCAGATGACAAAACAAGGAGCAATGGTCTGAAGTTGCAGGAAGGAAAGTTTAAGTTTAGATAGTAGGACAAACTTTCTCATTAGGGGGATAGTAAAACACTGGAACAGGTTAGCCAGAGAGGTTGTGAAATCTCCATCCTTGGAAGTTTTTAAGACCCAGCTAGACAAAGTCTTGGCTGGGATGATCTAGTTGGGGATGGTCCTGCTTTGAGCAGGAGGTTGGACTAGATGACCTCTTGAGGTCACTTTCAACCTGGATATCTTCAAGAGGAGACTAGACAGTCACCTTGCTGGGGTCACCTGACCCCCAGTTATCTTTCCTGCTTGGTGCAGGGGCCAGGACTCAGTGATCTTCTGAGGTCCCTTCCAGCCTTACAATCTATGAATCTATGAACCCTAATGTTCTATGATTTTATTATCCTAAGAGACAGCCAAAATATGTTGCCTATAGGACTCTTTGTAGTGGTCTGTACAGAACTGGCTTTTTTCCAGAATGCTGCTTCATTTCCTTCTGCTTAACTGTAGTAAGACAACTAAAACCAAATCATTCTTTTACCATTATTTTCCCATGTAAGCAGTTGCTACAGCTGCAACAGAGAATTTATCTGATTGCTGACTGCAGGAAAGGTGGCCATGCTATTGTGCCTGAAAAGGCTTGTGATCCCCAAGTCAAATTCTCATTTAATAGGTGATCACACGTTGAAAACATGTTAAATCCACCTGACCTACCAGTCTCATAAAAATCCAAAACAGCAGTCCCCGCCTGGTTCCCATTTGAGGAAAATAGGTTGATGGGTTATTTAATGGAAAAGTCACAAAGATCTCAAAATAGACCTGAATGAAGGCATGAAAAATCAGAAGTTAATTTTTAAACACTCAAGGAACCAACAGTATTTCTTGTGAAGTATTCTCCCAGTGATTGGCTGGAGGGCTCAGTTTTTTCAACCATGAACCACCAGCTTCAGTTAAGTATGGTAACTTTTTGTACAAAGAAAAAACACTGTGCTACTACAACATGGATCAAATACTTTGGCACAGGAACCAAACTCGTGGTTTCTAGTAAGTATTTTGATTCTTATTTGGTTTAGTTGGGGGCTTTTTTGGGGGTAAACTGTTGCAAGGGCAATTATTGGAAAGATAGACATAAATCAATTGAAGAAAATGAATTTGCAAGATAAACCCAATATTATCAATGATTAGTGCATGGAGTTCCCATTGCCATTAGAGGATGGACTTAGGGAAATACATTATCCTAATCCTAATAATATAAATCCTAATCTTAAATATATTATCCTAATCTTAATAATATAATTTCTGGGATGTTTATTGAAAACTTAATAAGGACTGAGGAGGTGGGCAATGAAGACATTGAAAATATAGGCTGAGGGGGGACCTTGTGACCATCTATAAACTCACTAGGGGGGACCAGAAGGGTTTGGGGGAGACCTTGTTTCCCCTAGCGCCCCCCGGGATAACAAGGATTAGTGGCTACAAGTTTTTGTAGAGTAGGTTTAGATTAGACTTCCGTAGGAACTACTTCACAGTCAGGGTGGCTAGGATCTGGAACCAACTTCTAAGGGAAGTGGTGCTGGCTCCTACCCTGGGGGTCTTTAAGAAGCAGCTCGATGCCTACCTGGCTGGGGTCACTTGACCCCAGTTTCCCTCCTGCCCAGGCAGGGGGTCGGACTTGAAGATCTGCAAGGTCCCTTCCGACCCTACATCTATGATTCTATGAAAATAGTGGTCCCAATTCATCCCTGGTGCAATGATGTTGATAAGATGAAAACACCTGAATATTTACAGAATAAGTTACAAGTGAAAAAGCAGATGGAAAACAGAAAAGTTTATTATAGGCAGGACGGTACCAGGTCTGCATCCCATAATGTCTCAGATTGAAATTAGCTAGGAGGTGAAATATCCCATGGTTTGTGTTATACTGAAAGGACCATTTCCCTCTTGCATATATAAGTATGTTTACAATATATAAAAATGTTAGAAACAATAATATAGGTTGTAATTTCAAGGTTGATTACTTATAATGATGTTCATATTATATTATCTAGGAAATGTGCACTATTATCAAAATCATATATCATAAGCATATAAAATAAAGTGACACTATGAATTTTTAAGTTGTCACAAGTTGAAGTTAATGAAAGGACTTGATTGAACTTTGGGTGAATTCCTGGTCATTCTTTTGAAACATTCTACACAACTGTATTGCCAAGAAGTCATGTAAGTCAAGGAGCTGAAAGCATTTTAGCAGAAAGAACTAAATTCAAATGTAAAAAGTGCTTGAATTCAGTTGAATATACAATGGCGTTTCTGGTAACTCTTTTCTAGATTGTGTCTTTTTAAAATACTGATCTCAGATTTTCCTTGGTTGAAATTCATACCTTGAAGATTCATTAGTTTTTGTAGACATTACAAAAATGTGCATCAGAAGTAAAGCACTTTGGCAAAAGCACCAAGTTGATGGTTTCAAATAAGTCTCAAAAGATGTTTCTCCTTAAAGCCTGCTCTTGCTGTCTGATAAAAATGTCAGATTCAAGCACTGGGGGCCCTTATTTCATTCACAAGCCAGTTTAGCCCTGTGAGAAGTATTCAAAAAATTTTAAGATACTTTTAAAGATCTATTTCTAAATATTAGTTTGAGATTCTGTAATGAGCTGCTCATTCATTTTACCTTTTAAGAAAGGTAGAGGCAATGTTAGTAAACAAAGGTATTCTGAACCAATAATACTGGATATTAGTAAAAAAAATTCCAAAGGCTAAAAGCTTTAGACCATGTTTATAAAACAAATGTAACACAGTCTTTTTTTTCTCAAACCCCACTGTAGTTAACCACCCATATCTGTTTTCCACAGCAAAATTCAAACTGTACTTAGGCAGCAAAATCCTGATGTCAGTGACAAAATTCCCAGTGATTCTTCTAAAACTCTAGGATTATACTTATAGTAGGATACTATATTAATAAAAGCCTTAGTTCAGGAAGGCCTTTAAGTATGTGTTTAAAAGCTACTTCTATTAAGCAAAATACTTAAGCATGTGCTTAAATGTAAGGTCAGATCAGAACTAAACTTAATAAGATCTTACAGATTCCATACAGCAACGGGGGAAAGTAAGATGGTTATTTAGCTGATAACTTACTCCTGTTAGGGTAACTAATGCCTGAAGGTATTTCTAAGGAAAACATATTTTCTACCTGGAACTTATCTGTTTATATAAAATGAAAGAAATTACCTAAAATTATTTCCAAAATCAATCCCATTGTAGCAGCTATATTTTACTCTTAATCTTTATAACAATCTTCTTTAATTTGTGAGTGGTTATTCGTTATGGAATTAAAGCAGTACACAGACTAATTTTTTAACCATAGCCTAGGGACCCCAATTTAAAAAGCAGCTTATTCCTTTCTATGAATATTTAAAATCAAATATTTATAATATTAACCGTGCTGGGTCCAGATTAGGGAGAGATTTAAAAAGGCGTTGTGACATCTAAACTATGATTGAAATTCAATCATTAGGTACCATTTATATTCTTGAAAATCTCCCCCCACTGGTTTTTCATCTTACAAGTATTCTCTTTACTTAATATTTTTGAAGGTGGGAAAGAAATGTAAATAGTAATTTTTTTTTCTTTTAAAAGTGATCCCTACTATTTATCACCATAAAAAAGATTAGGTCTGTATAGATATTTGTAAAGGATTTACCCACTGTGATACAGCTAGTACTGGCTATTCTTTCAAGGTATTTGGCTCTGGTACAAGGCTTGTTGTATCAGGTAAGTTGCCTGCTAATTACTGTCTTCCACAGATAAAAAAGATTTTTGTGATCATAGAAAAATGTTTTGATCCACAGTCTTTTTAAAAATTTAAATCACAATCTTTTCTGTGGGGATGGGCAAAATCATTTCTTGTTGACTTTAATGGGTACTGAGGGCTAGATCCAATTTTGGATCTGAAACCAGATGTATCAACTTTTTGGTCTGGGGGCAAACCTGAAATATTCTCTGATCGATTTAAAATGTATTTGGTTTCAAGATGATGACTGTCTAAAGATCAACTGTTGGGCAATATTTTTTCATGGCTTTATCTATAGGAAGATACAGGTTTTTGAGAACAGTGTCATATAACTCTGTACTTGCTCTTCAATTAAAACTTATAAATGAGCATACCATTAAGCAGATGTGAAATAAGCGGTGGTAGCAAATATCCTGCTTCTCCATAAAAATAATGGAGTTGAATGTGTCGTGGTGAGTATATTCACAGTTGAATTCTTTCTTTGGTTATGCTAGTATAAAGGAAAAAATCTAGCTCCAAGTATTGCTGGTTGGCACAGGAGTGTGACTGTGGCTCAAGCATTCTTATTATTCTTTACACAATATGCACTCAATTGCCTTAAACCTCCAATTATGTGTCCATTTATACTAATGCAAAGTTGAAGGAAAATGCTTTCACTCCACCACATGCTGGTGTAAAAGAGTGCACAAATACAGGGCACATCAGGTTGTTCCTCTTTAAGAATCACTCTAGGCACATTTATAAAATAAAAAAAGACTAGAACTGTCACAGTCAAGTACTCTAAAACTTATTAATTTCATAGGCAAGATTATCTTAATTCATTACTGACTTCAAGACAAGGTAACATTTTGTAATGCTGCCTGTTAAAAAGAATAAACTATCAATATAATTCATTCTCAATATATCAGATCAGCATGTTGCTTTAAGTCAGTTATCTCTGAGATAAAGTGTAGTATTGTACTGCTAATCTATGTAATTTACAAAAAAAAAAAAAAAATTCTTACATCTTTTTTTATTTTGGAGAAAAACTCCTATAAATTTACCAAGAGCTTTGACTGAGTAAAGAACACAAAATTGGACCCACATTGTCAGTCGACATGACACTGTTTATAAGATTTCCTTGGATATTGAAAATATAGGATACAATAAAACAATTAAGATAAATATCAAATACAGGCTAAAATTGCTCCCCCAGAGAAAAATAGAGAGAACAGTGCAAGCGGGCATAACATGAATTCATTAGGAATTATGTTTGGGCTGAATTTGACTGCAGATCCTATAGATCTTATATAGGAGCTTTCATCTTTTCAGTGTGCATGAAATGAAATCCAGGCTCTGTTGAGGTCAATGCAGAACTCCCATTGAAATCAAGGGGGCCAGGATTGCACCCATGTTGTATAACTTTATATTTCAGTTAGGACAATGTTATCCACATGTGTGCAGAACAAGCAAAAACTGCTTTTGAGGTCAAATGTAGTTAATGAACCTGCTTTTATTCTCAGTTGAGTAATCCTTTTTTTTTAAATTGGCTTTATTCAATTGATTAGCATGAAATGTTTTGAGAAGAAATAGATTACAGGTGTTGCATATATTCATGATAACTAAGGTTGAAAAATAAATTGATATTTTCTTCATGCATTTGGTTGGGTGCACTGGCTCTCCCTTGTTCCTGTTCATACTTTGTGGGTTAAGATCCAAGCCTTTTTAGTAGAAATATCCCATGTGGGTTTTGTAGTAATATGCAACACCGTGGACACTGAAAAAGTCTTCGGTACAGGCACGAAACTTGTTATATCCAGTAAGTTTTTAGAACAATTATTTCAGCATTTTGATAGTGGCTAAATCTACTATATGAAGCTTGATAATTCATTTTATAAGTCAAGAACAGACTGGGAGCAATATTTATCCCCTCATAACCTCATGTGGATGAGATAGGGGTCTGGGACAGACATTGCATAAACCAGTTTCACCCAAATCAGGTAAGTCTGATATTAGATTCAACCAGGTTCATCTCAAACCAATTTCAGCCATTTTGAAACTGGTTTATGTGCACTGAATTTATGTTCTGTTACAGGTTTAAACCAGTTTCTGATCACTTCGACCAGTTTGTATATAATGTCTGTCCCTAGCCTTAAAGATTACTTTTCTAACTCTCTTCTTAAAGGTGCTAACCAGTTTGGTGCTAACCAATAAAGAGTATATACAATTACAATCGACCAGGAGGTAAATTTGCCCAAACTATACTAGAGAATTTTAGAGAGAAAGCTCTTAAAAGAAATAATTTGAAGCTTTATTCTTCTTCCCCTCCTCCTCCCTTCCACCCCCCGCTCCATCCCTTTCCTTTCTATTTAAAACCCTAGCTTTATGCCAGTCCCTTCATAGCATTTGAACCAAGGAGGCTGTTGCCTACAAAAACGTATGCCTCTCTGAACTAGTTAGTTTATAAAGTAACACCTTGCCATACCTTCTGCCTGGCTTCAGGCTGATGTGGCTAACGATCTCTCTAACATGCACATTTTTATGCATGAAAATACAGCCCTACCTGTTTGTGACTAAATACTTTCAATATATGCCTAAAAGGTTCCAAACAGTGAATTTCTCTTTTAAATCAATGCCACCTATTCCTCAAAGAGCAGTAGAATTTACTGACATTAGACCTTAGACTCTTTTCCATCTCTAAGCTCTGCAAGTCTTTCTTGTGACTAATAGTTCTGATTTTCTGGGGAACAGTGATCTGTTGGAAAAAAACAAACCCAGCTCTAGTGTGGGGCAACTTGTGCACAAGTACAAGTGAGCTAAGCCCAGAGCACTTGCAGTAACTTAAAAAAAAATCTACCGAATATTAGCGGTGTACTAGACACAAGCATACAATTGGCAATTATATTTCTTAGTTTGAGAGACTGAGCTCTTAGTATTTCCATACCCTGTGTGAAGACTGATAAGCTAACAGGACAAGATCCACATCTTTGTAGTGTCTTTAAGACATCAAAAACCTGTAAAAGCTATCAAGGTTCTGTTATTTTGCACATTACCCAGAGGATATATTTTCCTGTTAATTAGGTTACAAAACCAGTTTATTAAAAGCATTTCTTGCTGCGCAGGTAAACTGAAGTAAACAAACAAACAAACATTGCCAGTAGTATATGACTAGTTTTAAAGGTTTTACATATTGAGGGACAGCTACAGGCTATGTTCTAACGTTCCCTCTGCTATGCAAGAGTAATTTTCACCAAGAACAAACTAAATATAACCACATCCAGAGTAGGTTTCATCCACTCAAGGCAAGTTAGGGTCTAAAGTCTAAGCATTATTCACAAGGCAACATCTTAGCTACCTTCTTTTCAAAGTAGCTTCCCTATCAGCTATTGAGTAATAAAAAAAAAAAAACTCTTATCATCATTTTACATATAAGCAGTCACTAGAGCTGCCTCAGAGAATTTCTCTGAGTGAAGACTATAGGAAAGGTGGCCCATGCTATTGTGACTGAGAGGGCCTGTGGTCCATAAGACAAATTCTCTTTTAATCAGTGGATCACACAAAGAAAACATTTGAAAGTGTCTGACCAATCAATTTCCTTACTCCATTAAAATAAAAAAGGAGCTCCAACTGGTTCTCATTTTTGGAAAAATAAGTTGATGGGTATTTAATGGAAAAGTTGCAAGGATCTGAAAACAGAATAACATTAAATAGAGGTTCACTAGAATGAAGGCACAAAACTGACATTCATTCAGTTTTTCAAACCCTCAAAGAACCAAGAGTATGTCTTCTGAAGTATTTTTCCAGTGATTGGTTGGAAAGCTCAGGTTTTTTTTAAGCCATGAATGACCAGCTGCTGTAGAGTAAGTTCTTGTACAAAGAGAAAAACTGTGCTACTGCAACACAGACAAAATACTTTGGCACAGGAACTAAACTGGTGATTTCTCGTAAGTATTCTGATTCCCAATTCGTTTTTCTTTTGGTAAATGGTAGCAAGGGCAATTACTAAAAAAAGTACATAAATCAATAGAACAAAAGCATATTATCAATGATCAGTGTATGCCATTCCCATTAATATCAGGGGATAGACTGAGGGAAATATATGAATCCAAAGGACATGGTGGGCACAAAATAATATCTCTGGAATGTTGACTGAACTGAGGAGATGGGTAATGAAGACATTGAAAATACTGGCCCCAATTCATCCTTAGTGAAATGATATTGAAAGAATGAAAACATCTGAAAGTTTAGAGAATAAGCTTCAGGTGCGAAAGCAGATGCAAAACTGAAAAGCTTGTACGGACAGGGCTGCATCAGGTTTGTATCATGTTAAAAATTGGGAAGGAGGTTTGCCAGGAAGTGAAACATCCCTAGCGTCCTTTCCCACCTTGTGTATAATTGTATTTATAATATATAAATGATAAACGCAGTACTATATAGGTTCTAATTTCAAGGTTATGTACATATAATAGTGTTTATATAGTGCTCTCTAAGAAACGCACACTATTACCTAGATATTATAAGCATATTAAAATATCAAATGAAGCAGTGAGACTGTGAATTCCCAAGATGTCACGAGTTATAGTTGACAGAATTTATGGTGAATTCCTGCTCAGCCTAGCAAAACATTCTATGGCAACCACTATGCCATGAAGACGTGAAAGTCAAAGTGCAGAAAGCACTGGCAGAGAAAAAAAATTACAGAAACATTTTTAAAAATGCATAAATTCAGTTTAATGCACAATGTAGTTTCTAGTATGTCTTGTTTAGATTGCACCTTTTTTAAAATGTGGACTTCAGATTTTTAGCTGGTTGACATTCATGCCTTGAAGAATCATTAATTTCTGTAGAGGATTAAAACAGTGTGCATCAGGGGTAAAGCAGTTTGGTACAGGCACCCAGCTGGTGGTTTCAAGTAAGTCTCTCAATCTTTTCTTAAAGCATTTTTGCTGTCTGATACAAATCCAGAAATGTCAGAATCAAGTACTGGCAACCATTACTTTATTTCCCAACCTGTTTAGCCTTGCTAATTATTGGTAGGTAAAAAGTATTTGTTAAAAAACTGTTTTAAAGCCACTCTTAAAGCTCCCTTTGTAAAGAATATAAATCCATACCCTGAGTTTGATTTTGTCAAGAAATAAGCATTCAATTACTTTTTAAGAATAGTAAAGCAGTAGCATGGTGGTGTTTTTAATAATAGCTCATCTGAAATATTAGTATTGGACACTGGTAATAGAAAATCTATTTAAAAGCCTTGGACCATCTATATAAAGTGGCACTACAAAGGATTTCTTTTCTCAGAGCACAATGTATTCAACAAGTGATGTCTGCTATCTATGGCAAAAATTAAATTGTATTTAGACCTCAAAATCCTGATGCCAGTGAAGTAAATAAAAAAAGCCTCAGTGATTACTCTAGACCTTGGATTTCACCTGCGGCAGTCTCCAATTCAAAAATAAGTAGTTACCTCTAACCAGTAAGAATGAGGTAAAGTACCTGGAGATATTGTTAAGCCTTACCACACTGTGGATGATACAAAAATATTTGGAAGTGGCACCAAGCTTGTTGTTACCAGTAAGTATGAACTATTCAATTTATGAAGTGTTATATACCATCCATTTAGTTCCCAGGCATAGGATGAGGTGAGGTTCTACTTCCAGTAACCTCAATGAAAACCGAGGGTGCTGAACCTCTTGTGGCTACTTAGCTGTACAGGATACATTTATAATAATAAAAGCATAACAAAATTGTCTTTTCCTTCCTAATGAATGTCCCAATCCAAGAAGGCTTTTAAGTATGTGTTTAAAAGCCATCTCAACTCGGCAAAATATTTATTGTTATTTTTGCTGGTTTGGGATATTAGGGGATTGAATGAGACTTCTCTGCCTTAAATGAAGCATATACTACTATCTGGATACTGCTAAATTGTCCTTGGTAGGACAACTGTTTCTTAAAAAATAATTAACTGCCTACATCGAGTGGAAGAAATGACCCAAAATTATTCCTAAAATTATTCTCACTGTAAGGGGTATATTTTTCTCTGATCTAAATGAAAGTATATTTTGATTAGCAAGTGGTTTTTCATTATGGAATTAAAGCAGTATACAAACTAATATTTGTTAACCACAGCCTGTGGGCCCTAATTTGAAAAATACATTGTTCCTCTTTTATGGATATTCAAGACCAAATATATAAAATCAAACTCATGTTGTTTAGAGAGAGATTTTAAAAGGCATTTAAATATGACTGAATGTTCAGTCCTTAGTTACCATTTGTATCAGCGAAAATCTCCCCCCACAAGTTTCTTTATTTTACGAGCACATTCTTTATTTGATAATTTATTTGAAGGTAGGAAAGAAAGGTAAATAGTAAACCCGTTTTTCTTTAAAAAGCTGTCTCTACTATTCATCCACCTAAATAGAATAGATTTGTATAAATATTTGTAAAGGACTTATTCACAGTGATACATATAGTGGCTCCTTTATCAAAGTATTTGGCTCTGGTACAAGGCTCATTGTATCGGGTAAGTTGCCTGTTAACTACTGTCACCCGAAGATAAAAATGCTTATTGTTATCTTAGGAAAATTGTGTTATCAAAGGTAAGGCTAAAAATGTATAGCATTATTTTATGAGAAACTAAGCGCTCTCTTTGTGATGACATTTGCTCCCCCAAACAAAAACAAAGTTAATAGTGCAAACTGATAATGTTCTAATGATTTTAAATCATTATGCATTATTTCAGGCTTGAATTTCATGACAGATTTAGTTTTCTCTTAATAGTTGGAACAAAGGGAAATTAAGGTTCTATTGAGATCAGTAGCAGAACTCACATTGTCATCAATGCAGCCAGGATTTCTATATAACTATATTTTTGTGGGGACAGGGTCATGCACAGGTATATAGAACAAACATACACTGCTTTTAAGGTCATATGTAGTAAATTAAACTGATTATATTCTCAAGCAATCACACCTTTTTTAAAAAACTGGCTTTACTCCACTGATTATAAAATAATTGCTTCAGACTTGCAGCAAAGTGAGTGAGAGCTGAGTCAGGGCTTCTTTAGAGTTTTTGATTTGTGAAATAGCTAAGTAAAAAAATAGGAAGTAGAATCAAACTTATTGGTGTCAGCAATTTGACAAAAAAAAAATGTCTTTTCTTGTAACTTTATCCTTTGTGGTACTAGTCATCATCATTAAGTCAACCCAAATTAAAGGGGGTTGATTAAATCAACCCAACTTAAAACTAAAGGCTTCTGAAGGCAACTTTCTAGAAAAACTTCTCAGGGGAGAAGTCAAGGACTAAATTGGAGACTGAATTATCTTTCAGTATCTAGGGAGTTTTTAATTCAGGACAGAAATGTAGTGGTTTAGTGGGATAGCATAAGGAAGCTTTGCCACTACTGTGTCTGTTCTGGGGAAAAGAAAAAAAGACTATAATCTATAATGCAGTCTATCTCATAATGCTGAAGAGCACTTTGCCACTGTTTTCAAACAATAAAAAAACCCCACAAACTATTCACCAAAACCTAATGTCAGTTTTTTCATAGCAGAAATAAAGGTAAATATATTTGGCCTGCTTTTTAAAGCTACACCTCACATTATACTGCAGAGGCAAAGTCACCTGAATTCCATAAAATAAATAGCATTAAGAACACATTGATCAGTACAGATCACTAATTACAAGTATAATGTCCTCACAATTGATAGTTTAAGTCTTCTGTTGTCTAATGTTGATGAAAACTGTTTTTCTGCATTTTCAGATTTGACTCTAGATACTGATTTTCTACATTACTGCAGAAAAACAAAATACATTGTTTCTTGAGAAACATTTAAAGGCCAAATCCACTGCTTATTGGCCACAAAAGAAAAGAAATGCAAGTTAATGGCAGAATGTAACAGGAAATTGCTAGCGAAGTATGTTAGCAAGCAGGACAGGTAGACCCATTAAAAAAAAGAAAATAAAATTCATTACAATTGTTACTACCTCGAATCCTGGCTGACAGCTTTAACAGCAATACCAAGGATTTAACAAACAATTATTTTACCATTTCACCCTTTTGATATCATCTTTGGAAACTGGTTCCAAACTTTATAAAAGTTTTTGCAAAGCATTCAGACACAGTGAGAGTGGTTATACTAAAATCTTTGGCTCCGGCACAAAGCTTGTTGTAACAAGTAAGTATCTGATTTGTGATTATATAAAATCTGCAGATGAGAGCTTGCAGAATGGAAAAGTAGCATAATGAATCTGTTTAGTATGTATATATGACACTTACATAGGGAATTCATGGTAAAACAGGTGATATATCAGACTTCTGTTCTCATAAAGTTTCTTTTATTCATCCTGGGTCAAACCCAATGGTTCTCACCTCAGAACGGGAGACCATTCAGAGGTCTGTCCTCTTTATGGGGGTAGAAGGCTGAGAAAAAGCCACAGACACTGTGCTAATTAATCCCAGGGCACCAAAGGGTAGTGGGGATTTGGAGGCAAGGGACTAGAGTGAGGAAAGGTCATGGTCAGTCAGTTTGTAGAAAGAACATTGAATATTTCCAGTGATTATGCAGATGTCCTGTGCACAACCTGTTTATTCAGGTTTAGTATAACTAGATCAGTATTTGGTCTCATGTGTCACAAGATGATTACAAGGATGTAATGAATACTTGGGGGACATAAGAAATTATGGCCAAAATTCTAGCCCACTGAACTCAAGCAGAGTTTTGCCATTGATTTCAGTGGAGACAGGATTTTACGTTTCCTTTCCATCTTTCTCTTGTGGCAGTGGGCAGCTGGAAGGAGTGGTGGAGCATGTACAAATAAATGAGTAAATGCTACGCAGTTCATGAGCATTTGCGCATTCACTCCAAAATCACCACTACCAGCACTAGAGTACAGGTGGATGGGAATTCCAAGTGTTATCCAACATCCAAGCAAGTTAATATCAAGACTCCCAATGACTGCAATAAAGGTATAATTAAGCTCATAATGTAGCTGTGATCCCAATCCTGAAGCTGCAGATTTAAAATTGACTTCCAATGGGAGTGTAGGCTGCCTAGTGCCATCAGTAGAGATCTCTCACAAGCTCTTCATTCTGTTCAATAGCATGGCAGAGGCAGCATAAAATATTTTTGTCAAAGAAAATTCTAAATTGCAAAGCAGTTAAATGGACACGATAGTTCTCAATGAAATTCCTTATGTTGGTACCACTGAGAACTATCACATTCATAGATATGCATGGCTACTGCATTTAGAAAAAACACTTAAACCCATCCGTACAGAAATTTTAAGGGGTTGGGAAGAAGTAATGTGAACATGAAATAGATCACTTGATGTTATATAATATACTTAGCATTGTAGAAATTATATTTTTGGTTTATCCTGACATTTTAAACATGCAGTCAGTATACAGACAATCATACTAGACAACACATACGAGCTGAATTTAAATGAAATATCCTTCTTTCTCAATGCAATCAGGCCCAAACCAGAAAATACAGGCATCTAACATTATGCCCTAAGCAAAAAATTCTTCCTTGGTTGGATAAATGAAAGATTTGTCTAAAAGAGAATTTAAAAGCTCCAAAATGAATAGTAATAGCATCAAATAAAGGGGTTAAATATATTTGCATTAACTAAGACTAAAAAATACATTGGCAATTTCTACATGTAGTTTGGTTGGATGAACTGACTCTCCTTTCTGCCTATTCACCCCAAGTTGGTTAAGATCTGATCCTTCTTTAGTAGAAAAATCTTCTCCATTTTTTTGTAATGATGTGCAGCGCTGTGGGAGCTGGGAAACTCTTCGGTGCAGGCACAAAATTAGTCGTATCCAGTAAGTTCTTACAATAAATCATTTAAAAGTTTCATAGTGGTACAATCTATTACACAATGGTTGATCATTTACCTTGTAAGTTAAGAGACAGAGAGAGATAAAGCCATATTAGAACTGTACTAGCTTATTAACAATGCTACTATCTTAAGTTGTTGGCCAATGGCACAAGTAGCAATAATACTTTCTTTTAGGGGATTCAGTAATGTAAGATGCTAGGTAACTTGAATTCCTATTGCCTGCAGTATGGATGTAGCAGGAGTACTTTACTTTTTGCCATTTGCATTATGTGCTCAATCCAATTTTCACTTTGAAAAATTAGCGTTTACTTTGTTTTTGAATTCTAAATGCAGAGTGGATTTTGTTCTCAAATGGTAAATCAGTATGATAGCTTACTACAAGGAGAAAAGGCACATTGTAAACCCAAAGATATGAGTTGTAGAGCATTATGTACAACCTAACTGAGCAATTCTAACTCTTGAAAATTGGAAATAGACTACTTAGAAATGAAGGCAGAAGCATAGGGTTCAAATTTCCTCAGAGGTGTATATAAAAATTAACTTATCACTTAAAGCATTTATTAGAAATTTCCACTTCAGCTGAGCAACAAGGCATTTTGAAAAGTTAAGTGGGACCAAAACAACAGATGGTTCAACAGCAAAAATTGCTTCAAAATTAAAGGTCTGTTCTCTATAACGCAACAGAGTCAAACTCAAAGCCAGTAGAAAGAGTCCCATTGACTTCGGTTAATTCTGGATCAGACTAAAACGTTCTATGTATACATTGGCACATCTGTTTTTGTAAACAATTACCGTGTGTATGCATGCAAAATTCAGAATTTATTTTAGATATATACCTGGATGTATGTGCCTACAAGAATCCCCAATTTAGACTCATGCATGCTGTAAAACAAGACACTTGACAGTGACTTTACCCTTGAAAGCTCAGAGTCATAATGTCTAAGAGATACCCAAAAATCGTGAGGTTTTGCAAAGAGCAGTGTCACTAGGCAGGATCCAATGTAAAATGTTTTATGAACCATCCATACAACTTGAGGGAGTATATAATTTTGAATCCTACTGTATGGTCAAGTCCTGTTTTCCTGGGAGTTTTTCAGCACATTTGAAATGTAAAATAGCACCAAACCAAGTATGTAGTGCTGAATAACCATGCTTGTAATCTCAAAGAACAACAAACACAACAACAAATAAATCAATCCACTTTTTTGACAATCCATGAACATGTAGCGAGGACAAATTAATTGAGAAAATTTACAGATTCTTTTGTTGTTGTTGTTAGAAAATCTTGTGCAACAGCCAGCTTAATTTGTTTCTAAACAAAAAATCATCCAAAAATGTGCTTAACACAACCCTAAGTACAAGGTTTATAGTTTGATTCAGTCCAAAACTGTTTCAGGGAACTGTAGAATAACCTGTATAAAAATAAGGTGAATACAGTAAAAGAGGTTTAGTTTTTATCACTTTAGTAAAAGATTTACAAATGTTGACACTACTTAGGCTTTCCATAGTGCATAATATGCAGGTCTATACATTTTTGCAAGATGGATGAGTGCTGTATATTTTTAATTCATTTCTATACAGTTGACCAAACAAAGGCTAGAATGCCAGCCATTTTGTTTGGTGAAGTATAGATACATTTTTAAAATGAACGCTAACTTTTGCTTGCAATTAAGATTAGACACAAACAGAAAATACAAAGGAAATAAGCATTTAGTTTCAAATGAAAATCAGATATTTAATAAAAGCAACCTCTGCTTTGTGGTACATGCATACAGTCAGGATGCTGCTGTTCAGGGGACAGTAGCCTTTAGCAGTTTGCTGAGTTGTGAACCTCATACTCTTTGGGCTTTATCACAGGGAACAAACAAGGGACAGATATATTAGGTGCACTGAAATAGGTTCACTACTTGTCATAATGAGTATGTTAAGTATACTCTTTAGCATTATTTTTTTTAATTGTCAACACTGTAGCAAAGAGCTGACCCTTTGGCTGCACACCTTTTTCTTTTTGTCATGGTTCGCTATAACCAGTTCATATGCTTACGTAAAACTAATTATGACAGTACTTGTATCTCTTCTAGTTCAAAATCTCCATGGGTTTGGCTTGGTTTTTTACCCAGGTCTATAATTTGGCAGGAATTCTGAAATGCCCAAAAGAAAGTGATGTTTTTTGTGTTCGTTTCCAAAGTGACAATTCTATGGCAGAATTATTTGAAAATAATGTGCGAGATAGTGTAGAACTTAATTGATTGCATCTCCCACTCAAATTCATTGTTCAGCATTAAAAACAGCACATCTGAAATTTGGCACACCTAAAATGTAAGACTGAATGGAATAATTAAAGTAGTGCTTCAAAACCATAGTTTAATATTCAAAGAATACCAGATACAGGAACACAACAAGCAAACAAAATCAATCTGCCTCTGCTGGAAATCCCTGAATTTTTGGTTAGAAATCTGATATGATGGCTGTCTTCATTTGCCTCTTAAACAAAAATCAAACAAACAAGGATCTTAAGTACAAGGTTTATAGTTTGATTTAGTCCAAAACTGTTTCAGGAAACTCTAAAATAACCTGTATAAAATAAGGGGAAAGCATTTTAGTAAAAGAAGCTTTAAAAATGACATTGACACTAACCAGGCTTTTCATAGTGAATGACTTTATGTGCAGGTGTAAGTCTTTGCAGGATTAATGCCATACCCTTTTTTAATCTAGCTCATTGTATTTGACCAAACACAAAGTCTAATATTTTTAAAGGGAGCTGGAGAAATTTAAATTTCAGAGGGAGGTGCACACCTAAATCTCTCAGCCACCTTTCAGAATGCCAGCCAACCTGCTTGGTTAAGTACAGACCCTTTTTTAAAGCAGCCTCTAACTTTTCCTTGTATAATTAAGCATTAATTTTGAAATGCCCACTGATGTTTTTTGCCATTTTTTGATTTGTGTTATTTTCCCAAGTGACAATTCTAGGGCAGGATTATTTGAAATTCCATTAGTTTGTATCACATACTCAGGTCCATCATTTGTCCATAAAACAACTAAGATGTGATAGTTTAGTGGCCCATTATTAACAGTGTTTCTTAACTAGGATTGTCTAAATGGTTGCCCCTAGTCTAAATACCTAGAGACCATAAGTATTTATTTGTCTTGATTTTCAGAAGTGTTAAGCATTACATAACATTAAATTACATATGCCAATGGTGTATCTTAAATTATTTTGTCTATCTGGCAGAGGGAATTCAGTGTTATGTAATGCTAATTCCTCAATTAATCAAACTCTTGATAATTCCTCAATTAATATTAACTATTAATAAGACACACCAATATATTTTCTGAAACTGCTGCAAACAGCTTGCAAAAACAATTCCTACTGAAATGGTTGGAACTGATCTGTGTTAAAATGCAGGTTATTTCCTATATTCATCATGTTTTCTGCAGTATTTGTCACCTAGAATAGCAAAGACTTAAAGACTGCTTTTCCAACTTTCTTCTTAAAGTTGCAATCCTGTTTGTCAATAAAGAACAAACACAGTTTTTCAGGAGATAAATTTGTCCTGGACCATTCTAGAGAATTTTGGAGAGAAACCTTTCAGATCTTGCTTTCAAAAACCATTTTTATTCAAGTATTAGTTACATTTTTAAAAGTCTCAAGGGTACATTTATGCCTTCCAAAATGTTCCTTTAAGTTACTGAATTTTCCCTGGCAAAGGCATAAGAATTGAAGATAGTCTGGGATGTTAATGCTATCTTAACTGATTTCCTCAACATTTATTGCCTTATTAGAAAATGCAATTAAGCATCCTGAACTTTCAATTAGTGTTTTGTTTTGGTTTTGTGCAGTAGATAGTATCAAGATGCAATCTGAACACTCTCCAAACTGTCTGCTCGTTCTATAAATCAAAGGCATGCATTTTAAGAAAGTCTGAGCAAACCCTTTTCACAAGTTTGCAAGTGTGACCAAGCCAATGAAAAGTATCTATTATTTTTCATCTTCTCCATGTTCAACTGTTTTAGGCAATCATGCATCTGCTTTGAAATGAAGCAGAAATGACAACTGAATTATCAAAAAGTGTTTAATATACTATGAGTTTCAAAACCAAGTTGAGACGCACAATTTCTTCAGTTCCACAAGAAATTACTTTCAACTCAAACATAGGAATCATTACAATTCACATATCCAAGTCCTTAGTTAGTCATACATGACCAATTTTATTCCTATCGGCAGTGTTGAATAAATGATTATAACATTTATAGACTCCATATAATTAAAATGTATTTTTGACAGATAAAATGAAAGATAGGATAAACCTATTTTGCTGATGCTAAGCATTGAGGGCTATGTGTTTTAAAATAATTTGGGGAAACTAGATGTGAGATGTTGCTTCTCGGTGAATTCTATACTTATTATTTTCAAAAGCAAAGCAGTCTATTTTGAATATGCTTAATTTACAAACAACTTCTCTCTCCCTCCAAAACCAGATAAACAAGCAACACCTACAGCACAAGGCGAGATGCTGCATTACATGGAGAACTCAAAGGAAACATATGTTTGCCTTGTTCATAATTTTTTCCCGAATGTTATTCAGATGTATTGGAAAGATAAAGAGGGAAAGAAAATATCAGATAATGTAGTACAGGGAGAAGTTTGGCCAGCTCGGGAGGATGCAGACTCATACTCAGTCAGCAGCTGGCTGACTGTAAATAAGGAAATCAACAAGGAATATATTTGCTTCTATGAGCGCGAAGGATCTGGAACACAAAAAGTTCAGGCTGAACGCCCACCAGGTATATCCTACATTGCTAAAACTGTCTATATAGTTTAAAGATCTCAATTTTTCTTTACAATAATTTTGTATGTGTGTAATATATTATTGTTCCTAAAAGATAATGGAGTTATGCCAAATTTTACCAATAGGAAAATTGTCTCTAAAGCACTTTACACAACAGAGCAGTTTGGCACATGCAGAAGCAGTTTCTCTAGCAGATTGCTAGTAATCATTTATGTGACTTACAAAGGCCTAAGACATAAGTGAGTACCACATGGGCACAGAGGACTACATTGGTGGATTTGATACAATAGGGTCTAAAAGAACACCTGCTTACTTGTACCCATTTGCGTGTACATTTTCTATGTTTACCTCTGCATGTAAATACTTTCTAGGATAAATATATACACTGGAGAGGAAATTTGGAAGCAGCAGGGGGTGGGAAGAGGTGGGGGCAGAACAGGGAAAGAGTGCAATTTTACCTGTTTATATTGTGGTCACCGTTTTACTTTTTTATTCCATCTCTGAATTCCTATTAAGGAAAATTCCTATTAAAGAAAACTTTAAGGCAGTTTTGTATGTTAAAATTAAAAGTGGCCTGAAGCCAGCAAAGGGGTTGTTACGCATTTTCAAGCAGTAACTTTGCAGCTGGTTGCTTTTTTATAGCTGGATAGTCATTTTTAGGGTGTGATAACTACTTTGCATGTGTGGCTGGTTTAAATTTATTGCATAATTAATCAGTCAGTTGTGTGATAATTACTTTGCACTTGTGGCTAGTATAAATGTATTGAATGATTAACCAGTTAATTGCACGATATATGTAATGTGCAGCAGGGGCCTTAGACAGAACAAGCATTTGAACAGGTAATTCTTCCTTTACATGTTATAACTTTGATTCTTTCAGCAACTGTGACTCAAACAGACAACTGTATTGCCGGGCAAGCAAATGGCACAGTATTTTTCAAAGGTAACTTACAAGTGTCCAGTTCTCAATTTTTAATAGAGTATGTGCAAGAATTAAGCACCACGTTGTATATTCAAAATATATATGAAACCTAATCATTGAAACTAGATGACACACAATTCTTCAAGATGTAGAAAGCTGCTCTCAGTTATGTCATAAAAAGCTTCCAAAACCTAATGCCATCCCTTCAGTTCAGATCAAACACTACCCAAATTCAGCTCAGGTGTTGCATATTCAATGGGGTGGGGGGGGGGGAGTTTAATACCATTACAGCCTTAACTCAATTATATGGAGTTTGATTAGGATGCATAAACTATAGCCATCAACTACTGTATAGGCATTATATTTATATTTTGTTTTTGATATTGCAGAGAATTTCACGCACAGGACTGCATCTTTAATATACATAGTTCTTCTCCTGAAAAGCAGCATGTACTATGTCATCGTACTCTTCTTCATATACAGAATGAAAAGCCCAACCAAGGGTCCCCCCAGAAAGAAACATTAAACTATTCCTTCCAGCTTACAAAGTCAGCATTTGTATCTTAATTTTGCTTAATAAAGCTGCTCACATAACTATAATATACATTGCTTTAAATGTGGAAAAAAAGTGGAAAAATATCAGCTTGAGACCTTTCAACACTTAGGCATGCAACTGATGTCATGAATATTGAAAGCTCTGCTATATTCAGTGAGCTAAATGAGACTACCTGCGTGTGTGAATGCATTTGGTGGCAGTGCTAAGACTTAAAACTAATTTACTGTTTAATTTTTAGTTTCATGGGAAATTTTTTTTTCTTCAATTTCATTTATTTCCTTCATAAAAGAAATGTGTAATTATTGTATCAGAACTGTGAAAAGTTGAGATATTTAAATAAAACGGAGAATTATAATATACTGTTTACTTCATTTTTTTTTGAAGGAAATGTAAATTGAGGTTTTTTTTCTTAAAGTCCTTTAGGACTTTGCCTTAGACAGACACAAAACCCATGTAAGTTTAACAGAATGATGAAGCCAAACATTTTTATTTTATATACATTGCAAAAGTCTATATGGCATCTTTTAACATATAAACCGTAATGAATGAAAATACTACCCCATCCAGTTGTGTCTATACCTTCCAATAGATGCCTAAAAACTTTCCAAGAGTGAAATAATTTGCTAAAAAAAATAATTTAAACTCCAAAGATGGGAAGATGGGATGGAATGCACTCTCAGCAAGTTTGCAGATGACACCGAGCTTCATAAAAACCTTGACAAACTGGAGGATTGGACCACAAGAAATCTCATGGAGTGCGTCCACACATGCAAGCATGTGTGCTTGCAGCAACTCAAATACAAGTGGTGCAAATGTGAGCCACGACTTTTTGCTTCATCGCACGTGCCGGGACATCCACTTTGTTGTGGAGAAAACTGTTCCACTTGGGGCAAAATAACCTTGTCTGGCTGCTCCTGGATCTGCAGCCAGGGGGAGAGAGCCTGGGGCCCGAGTATAAAAAACCTGCCCTGGCCAGCAGCTCAGGGCTACTTGCCCTCAGGAGCTTCTGAGGTATTTATTTGAATGTTATAAATAGATAGGAACTTTTGAGGCCCAGCCACTTGGTATCTGCGGACACTAGTCCCTTGTGTCAGCTAAACTGCTGAGGCAGCATCCCAAATTCACTTTTTAAAATACCCCCAAATCCACGTTCTTCCACATTTTGAACAAAAGAGAGAGGGATTGATCGGATAGGCAACGTTTTATTGCTATATTTACAATGTTAAAGCAATTGGGAAGCCTGTCAGTGACTCTAGCATCATAATAAAATAGATCCTAAATATCTATTATGTTTGCTTTTGGTTTCCTTATCACATGGTGAGTGTGTGATGGGGAGACGCGGGGTTTGCAGGAAGGGAGGTGGGGGGAGGTGTGTTGGTGTGTGGGTGGGTGTGGAGGGAGCTGGGGGGATGCGGGTCAGTGTCTGGATAGGTGTGGGGGGGACTGTGGGTGTGGGGGGCTGCTTAGGAGGGGTGGATCCCCTGCCCCCTACAAGGCAGAACCCCCCCCCCCATCCCCACACAGCACATGGATTGCCCTGCCTCCCCTCCCCACCCGCCATAAGCTACCGCCCCACCCCCAACCCCCTTGCTGGTCTGCAGCCTCCTGCTCATTCCCCTGTTTGTCCCCAGCCTTGGGAAGCCTGAGACCAGCAGGAGGCTGGAGACAGCAGGGGAAGTCTCAAGCTTGTCACCAATGGCTTGTCTCCAATCTCCTGCTTGTTCTTCTACTCGTCTCCAGCCCCCTGCTTGTGCTCCTGCTTATATCCAGCCTCCCAAGCTGGGGAATGAGCAGGAGGCTGGAGACGATTCAGGGGTTCCCCTGGTCAGCTCCAGGCTCCTGTTCATTCCTTCTCTGGCTCCCATCCCCACCATTGCTCCCCTGCTGGACTCCAGCCGCCCACACCTGCTGTTGCTGGTATGTTGCAGGCGAAGTGCCATGCAATTGGGGCCAAGCCCCACTGCCTCCTGTGCAGGGGGGCTCTGCCACAAAGCCCTTAGTGGCCCCAACTGCTGCTGCTACTGCTAGTGAGTATGGGGGGGGGGGAGGAGTTGAGGCCAGGCAGGAGAGTAAGCAGGGGCAGGGGGAAGAAATGGGGGCTGGGCAGCACCCCCCCCCCATGGTCCTCACCCCCTCCCTCCAGATCCCCAACCCTCTACTTACCCGGCACGAAGCCAGGTCCAGGTCCCTGCAGCCTGCACTGCTGCTTGCCCTGCATAGGTAGGCAGCGTGCTTAAGCACCAGGGCAAGGGCCAGCCATAGAGATGCTCTGGCTGGCTACCAGAGCATCTCTGTGGAGGACTGAGCCACCGGTTGCCTCAGGGCATGGTCCCAGACCATGCCAGGCCAACTTTTTTCCCCCAGGGTATTTTTTGACACCTGGATATCCAGAGGTCTAATTTTGCCCCCAGGCTGCAAATTTGCAGGATGAAACAATCCCATGCACTGGTACAGGCTGGGGACCAACTGGCTAAGGAGCAGCTCTGCAGAAAAGAGCCTGGGCAGGTTACAGCGGACGATAAGCTGAATATAAGACAACAGTGTGCCCTTGTTGCCAAAAAGGCAAATGACATACTGGGCTGCATTAGTAAAAGTGTTGCCAGCAGATCAAGGGAAGTGATTATTCCCCTCTATTCCACACTGGTGAGGTCACATCTGGAGTACTGTGTCCAGTTTTGGGAGGCCCATTACAGAAAGGATGTAGGCAAACTGGAGAGAATCTAATGGATGGCAACTCAAATGGTGAGGGAGCTGGGGGACATGACTTCTGAGGACAGGCTAAGGGAACTGGGCTTATTTAGTAGCCTACAGAATGAAAGACAGAGGGGATTTAATAGCAGCCTAATTTTTTGGGGGGCCAAATCCAGCTCACCAGGCCATTCTATCTGGTCCATGGGGCCCCTAAAAAAAATTAGAAAATTAATATTTATCTGCCCATATGCCTGTCAAGGATGACAGGAACCAGGGACAGTAGGACCCAGGGGGAGCCTCTGGCAGAATCAAGCAGCTAGAGAAGCAGGTCTGGCCTGGCCCCGGCTCCCGCTCCACCCCCACCCCGAGCCCTGGCCCGAAGCCTCTGCCTAGCTGGGGCTTCTGGAGGATTCTGACCTGGGACTGTTCCTGCCTCCCCATGCCAAGGGAAATACAGATAAAAAGGAGAGGGGAGGAACGTGGGCGATTGCTCCAGTCCTCAGGGCCAGCCGGGCCAGCTGCTGCTGTCCTGGCACTACAACTGTGAACCCCTAGTGGGCAAGCAGTGTGGGGGATTGGGGAAATGGCTACAGCAGGCGGGAGGAAGGGGAAGCGAGCAGGCGCGCAGAGCACAGTGACAGCCAGATGGAAGCACCAGGGACAGTGCCAGTGGGACCCAGAGCGGGGTGGCAGAAGCGCAGGGCAAGGCTGCCTGGGGCTCTATGGAGCTGGACTCTGCTGCTCAAGCAGGGGGAGGAGGGAGCCAGCCCAGCTCCATAGAGCCCCAAGCAGTCTCCACCCCGTGCTCCTGCTGCCCCACTCTGGGCCCTTTCTGCACTGGCCCTAGTGCACCAGTGCAGACCCTACCGCTCGCTGCCCCTTCCCTCACCTGCTGCAGCCATTTCTCTGCTCCCCCCCAACACTGGCCATTCAGCATGACGTGGTTCCCAGCTACAGCACCAGGACTGCAGGAGCAGTTGGGACAGAGCAGGAGAAGGGAAGCAGTGTCAGACAGGGGACAAGTGGCAGCAAGTAGAAGCACGGGGCCCAGGGCCAGGAGCAACAGGAGCACAGATCCTGGGCTTGCAGGAGCACTGGTAGGGGCTCTGCCAGGCTGTGGACAAACCCTCCCCCTTCACAAGCCACAACCATCCCCAGCCATTCCCCCTACATACTCACAACCCCCAACAAAACCCATACCCACCCACACCCAAAAACATATATCCACCCTCCCACCCACACCCTCCCACAATATACAAGAGTAAGACTTCATTTTAAGCTATTATACCATCACCTCTATGTACACTACACAAATACATTTAAATCAGGAGAAAAAAATATTTTTGAATGAAATTAATGAATATTGTAGTACATGTTTGATTTTTAGAATATAATCTAGTATTTTTCTGGTTCAGAGATGGCAAAACCCCTTACTGAAATGTGTAATTCATGGGGGCAAGGGGAGGGACTTCTGGTGGCAAAGGTCAGGGGTTAAGAGGCAGGACTTCCAGTCCTAAGATGGCGACCAGGAGGCAGGGTACCTGTCAAGGGGCATGGCTACCCATGCGGCCCTTGATGGCTTGCAAAACTCAGTAAGTGGCCCTCCACCCAAAATAATTGCCTGCTCCAATTTAGACTGTTCTCAGTAGTGGCATATGACAGAACAAGGAGCAATGGCCTCAAGTCACAGCAAGTGAAGTTTATATTTGATAGTAGGAAAAACTCTTGTTAGAAGGGTAGTAAAGCACTTGAACAGGTAAGCCACAGAGGTTGTGGAACCTCCATCCTAAGACACAGCTAGACAAGTCCTTGGCTGGGATGATTTAGTTGGGGATGGTCTTGCTTTGCGCAGGCGGTTGGACTGGATGATCTTCCAACCCTAGTTTTCTATGACTCTATTAAAATGTTTTGGTTTAATCCACAATCAGCAGCAGAGTTCTCTGGCACCTTAAACTCTTTTCCAACTCTCAGCTTTATAAATCTTTCATGTACTTAATGTTCCACCTAGAATCAGAACTATTAATCTGTTGTTTTAAGGTAAAAAAGGTGCAGATCTAACTTGGGGCACATTATGCGTATGGGTACAGGCAAGTTGAGCCTAAAGCACTTGTAGGATAGAAAAAAAAAACTGTTAGGAGTACACTTGACACACGGATACAGTTGGTAATTATCTTTCAGAATTTCAGAGACTGAACTCTTAGTATTTCTACACTCTGTGTGAAGACTGATAAGACACGGTTTACATCTTTGTAAGTTCTTCAAGAAGTCAAAAAGTTTTAAAGCTATGAATTCTCTTTTTCTTTGCATATTACCATAGAAGATTGTTTTTCCTGCTGATTAAGTTACAAAACAGGTTTATTGAAAGTGTTTCTTACAGAATAGGTAAACTGGAAAAAATAGTATTGCTAGCATAGGACTGTTTTAAAAGACTTTGGCTAGGTTCCAAAATCTTGTTCATACAAAGTATTTCGCTTCAGGAACAGGCCTTCTGAAACCAAAAGCAATTCAGAATAGCTTCTACTTGCTTTTCAAGATGAATAGGAATTGAGAGCCTAACTGTAATTCAGAAGGCAGAATCTTATAGAAACACACATTTAAACTGGTTCATAGGATCATAGAAAAAGGACTGGAAGGGACCTCACAAGGTCATCTAGTCCAGTCCCCTGCTCAAGGCAAGATCATCCCTGACTAAAACTATCCCAGCAAAGTATCTAACTTCTAAAAATTTCTAAGCATGGAGGTTCCACAACTTATCTAGGTAGCCCGTTTCAATGCCTGACCACTCTCATACTCAAAGTTCTTCCTAACTTCCAGCCTAAATTTCCCCTGATGCTGCTTGAGGCCATTGCACCTAGTCCTGTCCTCCACAGTAACAGAAAAAAGCCCATCTCCATTCTCTCTATAATCAACCTTCAGGTATTTGAAGACTTATCAAGTCCCTCACTTCCCCCGTTGTCTTCTCTTCTGCATAAGCCTTTCCTCTTTCAGCATTCAAGTCTTGCCTCCAAAGCCCTAATCATTTTTGTTGCCCTGCACTGGTCTGCAAACTCTCCACAACCTTCTTGAAGCATGGGGCCCAAAACTGGACATGATACTCCAGAAGAGGCTTCAGCAGTGCTGAACAGAGGAAGAATCACTTCCCTTGATTTGCAAGTAACACGCCTGTTAATACAACCCAGTATACAGTTTGTTTTTTTTGGCAACAAGAGCACACTATTGGCTTATATTCATTTTTAGTCCACTGTAACCCCTATATCCTTCTCTGCAGTACTGGATCCTAGCCAGTTATTCACCAGTCTGTATTTGAACATGCAGTTATTGTCACAAGTGCAGGACTTTGCACTTATCCTTACTGAATCTCATCTCATTGATTGCAGACCATTGTTCTGCACTCTGGTCCCTAGCCCTATCTTTCAGAGTGTCTGCAATTTGGTGTCATCCACAAATTTGCAAAGTGTGCACTCCATCCCATAAATTAGTAATGAATGATGTTGAACAATACCAGACCGAGGACAGACCCCTGGGAAACACTTGATCCCTCCTTTCTAGCTAGACATTGAACCACTGAGGACTAGTTGTTGAGCACAATGATCCAAACAGTTATGTATCCACCTTACAGTACTTTTGTCTGTTTTGCATTTCCTTGCCTGTTAATGAGGATGTCGTAGGAGAGTGTCAACAGCGTTGCTAAAAATCAGCATATACCATAACCACTGCTCTCCCCTCATCCACGGTGCTTGTCATTTTATCATAGGAAATCAGATTGGTCAGGCATAACTTGCTCCTGGTGAATCCATGTGGCTCTTCCTGATCACCATGTTCTTCTCTAGATATTTCACCACAGATTCTCTGAGCACCTGCTCCATGATCTTTCTGGGTATCAGTGTCAGGCTGACTGGTCTGTAGTTCTCTGGATCCTCATTCTTTCCTTTTTTTTTTTTAATATTTGTCTTCTTCCAGTCATCTGGGACCTCACTTGACCTCCAAAAGTTCTCAAAAAGCCAAGTCTGAAATTAATCTCAGCCAATTTCTTCAGTACCCTTGGGTTCATCCTGTCTGGCTCTGCCTACTCAATAGCATCCAGCTTTTGTAAGTAATCCCTAACCTGTCTGCCATTACTCTAGGCTGATCATCTCCTTCCCTACCTCTGCTTCCAACTGCACTTATGAAGTGGTAGCTGTCCCTATTTGTGAAAGCTGAAGTAAAAAAAAAAAAAAAAAATCATTAAATACTTCAGCCTTTTCAGCACCACCTGTGACTAGATTGCCTTCTGCATTCTGTAAGGAACCCCTGCAATCTCCATTCCTCTTCTTGCTCTTGACATACTTTACTTGCAGAATCCCTTTTTATGGTATTTTATGTCCCTTACCAGCTGCATCTCAAAAGTGCTTTGGCCTTCCCAATTTCCTCCCTGAATGCCTGTGCAATAGTCTTATACTCTTCCCTGGTACTATGACCAAGTTTCCACTTTTCATAGGATTCCTTTTCGAGATTCAACTTCTTGAAAAGATCACTGGCTAGCAAGGCTAGTTTCCTGTTGCACTTTCCATTCTTCTGTATCATTGAGATAACTTGTTCCTGTGCCATTAAGAGAGCCTCCTTAAAGTACAGCCAGCTCTCCTGGACTCCTTTTCCCCTAAGATTTTCTCTCTATGGAACCCTGTCCATCAGGCCCCCAAGTTTGCTAAAGTTTCCTTTTCTGAAGTCCGGTGTCCTTATTCTGGTGCTCTCCTTCCCTCTTCACCCCTTGGATTTTGAACTCTTATCATTTCATGGTTACTGTCACCAGGTTACCTTTGACTTTCACAGTCTCAACCAATCCCTCCCTGTTTGTGAGCAGCAAGTCAAGAAGAGCATCCCCCTTGCCTCTCTACCATCTGAATCAAAAAGTTGGTTAGCTTGGTTTTCCAGGAAATGAAAGTAAAATACTTACGAGTAATCTCTGAAATAAAGATACTGCATTCAATTATAATGGCCTTTAATAACATTGACATTTTGGGGAAAAAGTCACAACAGAATCTCCACTGCTGCTGCTGTAGTCTAACCCCTGTGAGAACCAGAACAACCCATTACTACAAAGCTTTCATTAGGCTAGATTAGGGGTTGTAAACTAGTAACTCCACACCATTAAGAATCTGGCCAAAAGTCTTCCCTGCATTTCAGAGAGAAAAAATATATGTTCAATATTGTATGGAAGCATGTGAGCTAATTTGCCTATTCTATATTATGGTATTGATGTTGCCTATTCTATATTATGAATTTGCCTATTCTATATTATGCCTATTTAATCTAATTTGCCTATTCTATATTATGGTATTGAATCCAATTCTGGTATTGATATTGCCTGCAAACTATCCCAAACACTTCAGCAAAAAGAGTGAGAAAGTTTTTAAATAACATTAGATTGCAATATTTGAGATTTAAGTGTGAAATTGTGACCCTCTAGGTATTTTTCATATGGTCTAGAGCAAATATGGCTTAACTTTTCAAGTTTAGCATAAAAAAAGAGCTGCCTATATCCTGTTCTGCACCAGTTACCACATAGCAATGGCTGAGGTTTATCAAGTTTGTGGTAGCAAATTTCACAGTTGCAAGAGCTCATGAGCCCCAGGGTGACCTGTACTTAAACATGCTAAACATGGGGAGCCTGTAGATGTTTGTGTTATTTTGTTGTTGAATAGTGTGGTTACTTAGTGGAAATTTTTATACACTGAACCAGTCACTGCTAGTTCAGAAAAGGCAGGTTGTGGTCAGGATTTGTGATAAAAACAAGGACAGTTAAACCGCAGCCTGCTGCATGTTCCACCACAATATACTTAAAAATGATAGCTAATGGAAATACCAACCAAATAAAAGTGCCTGAATAACATGTACACAGTACAGTAGTACTTTATATTCTACAAACAGTAGCTTAATTTACAGTATGCTGAGGTACGCTATTAAAGAGAATAAATCTTTACTGCAAGGATCAAGGGACTGTCTGAAGCCTATAGGCAGGTATACTCCTGCTTCAACATCCTAATGTTATTACACAAGGTTTACAACCTTTCAGACTTTAGGTAACTTAATTGTGAAGGCAAATATCCTCAAATGAACATTTTACATCCAAACACACACATGTAGTGCTATAGAAAATATGATGTACCCAACCTGTTATGACCTCAGGTCTAACAACAGAAAAACTACTAGCTACACTGAAGTAAAAGGCAAACAGTTATTCAGAAATGATCATGTACATATTTCACCCACTGCATACTCATTATAGAACAGAAATTTTTGATGAAAAATGAGGTCAGACCGTCCGAAGGGAAGCCTGTGGTTTTTCTGATACAATTCTTGATAAACAGCATTAGGATTAATTTTTGCCATTAAAACACAGTGGAGTTGCTCACATAGAAAAGAAACTCTTTGGGACCACAATGTCTTTTTGCTCTGTATTTGTACTGCACCAGGTGCAATGGATCCATTTTTAGGTATTACTATACTATAAACAAACAAGAAAGCCATAATAAATTCAAATTTTATTGTCAAAACATTATTTCAAAGTACATATTATGAGTAACAATCCCCAGAACTCCACCACCCAAAGAAATGCTTTGTGCAAACTGGATGAAAAATATTCTGAAAAAATAAAATATTCTCTGTTGAGAATTGGGGGAAAAGATGCTTTTTTTCACTTCAATTTCTCTTTCTAGCTAGTGACACAAGTCTATTGAAACTACTGCTGCCACCTCGTAGGCCACTTCAGAGTAAAGCAGTGCCATCTACAATCATAGGAGGCTGGCTGTTGTGCACTTGTTAAAATTAACAAACAGGGCAAGATTTAAAGTGAGTAGTGAAGGGTTATTTCAATTTTGGGGTAACCCATTAGAGAGATCTTAAGGGTAGGTATTCCACATTAAGTCCCAGGCTGATCACCTGAAAAAAATCACAGCAATGAGTTTAGTCTTCTTGATTTCTCTAGCTAAGACACAGAAGAAAAGAATAAAAACTGCCATGTTTATAGTGAAGAACAGCACCAGTTCCTCAACTTTTTTTGGAAATCTTGGCTTACTGTAATATCTGATGAACAACTGCAACAGATGCACTTAAAAAGAATGTGATCCATAGTGTTTTGGTATTAATGCCAACATTTTCATCAATGGTGTTGAATTTACACTGGAAAATGATGCAAGGCAACATTAACAGTGATTTATATAAAAAGTTAAAAAAAAACAGCATAGAAAAGATTAAGTGAAAGAGATGACTGAAAATAAAAGGTGTTTTCTGTTCTTTGCACTAGACTGAAAATATTACTTGTGAACGTGAACTTTAACAGTATGTAATGACTGATTTATAAATGTGACCACCAGAAAGCAGGGCTTGGGATCACAAATCTTTCCAATATGTTAGACTTTATTTTTCATTCCCTCCTGCCCATGTAAACCTCATAATTTGTGAATACACCTAGCTTATGCAACCCCCCTTACCAAAACTGAGTCATGTCTATCCTCTGCAATGAAAACAAACCTGAACCAAAGGGTTATCAGACACCTTCTATTTAAACAAACAGGATTCTCCTGTAGCACAGGTTGCTACACGAGGAATTACACTCACCTAACACTAGACTGTATCACAGTGGGCAAAATTAAACCAACTTTTACATCTTTCCTATAAAATCTATGCAAGAACAAAAGTCAGTGTTAACTATTTGTTGCCAAAGAAGTGGGAAGAGCTAGCCTTCATCCAATAAGGGGGCAAACATATTAGAACAGGACATTGTCTTATTAATATTTTGCTTTATTTTAGAAACAGTGCATATATCCATTTAAAAAAAGAAAAATGAATGGAGTTAAAAAAGCAAATGTAAAATTAGTGACAAAACTTTGAACAAAGTAAAATAATTTCATCTAGTGAATTCAATCATTAAATATATTTTCATCATATAGAAGTTTTACTTCAATATATTACAGGTCTACTGATTAGGTACACAAGCACAACACTTTCCATTAACTATCTAGTCATTAGAAGATCAACTTCAATAATCATTTGAATACATTATGGATGAGTACTTTTTCCATATCAGCCAAGAGGCAGCCTAATATACATATGTGAACAAGATACAAGTTTGTGAGGTAACAGTACATGGGAATCACTCCCGTTGCTTTCTAATGAATAAGTTATTTTGTTAGCAGTTCCATCAGTAAGTTAATTACAGACATAGTCATTACAGTTTCAACATAATCACATTCCTGGCAACTTCTTATTTAGATTTTCACTCTGTAACAGATTAAACAAATCAAGATGAACAAATGGAGAATTTGATCCAAGAAGGCATCAGAGAGGGAGAGACTCAAAAGAAAAGAGCAACAGCTACTACTAGTAACATAAGCAGAAATAAGCTATGAAAAGAATTGCAAACTTCTAAGATTCATTCCTCACCAGTTAGAATAATTTTTGGTACAAACAGTGCACAGGGCAGGACAAATCTAAAAACCAGAGAAATAATTCTGTTTCTCCAACAGGCAATTAACAAAAAAGGACCCTTGATATACAAATGAAATAACTTACACTGAATTTTAAAGACAGAATGACAAACACAGATTACAAACTGCAAAAATCAAACCCTCTCCAAACAATATTTTGCCTCTTTATTCTTCTATTAAAAAAACCCCACAACCTTTTGACTCTTCACTTGAGACTCTAAACCCAACTAACGTCTCATCTTCTATCTTACCCCTCCTGTCATAGGGCTCTCTCCCTTTTTTCCCCCAAAAGAGATCTTTTAACTCTGTGCCCATTTCCAACCTTCCAGGTGAGCAGCAGGAATACCAGGGGGTCAACAGGTTTGCACACAGAGCTAATTCACTTCCCTTTACACTGTGCTCCATAAACAGTTCTTAGACCACAATCCAGTTAACAAATATGCTTTGACCTCATGAGTAACTGGCTCCAAGGCAGAAGACTGGGCTAATCAGAGCTAATAGGAAGGTCATAATCGAGACCCTGAATAGCCTAAAAAAATTGCTGAACAGTATTTGCTAGCAGAGAGACAGCACAACAAATAAAAACAGGACAGTTTCAAAATTGTTAACCCAGTGGAATTTTCAAGCTGTTTCTGGTCATCAGGCCAGCTTCCATCAGGCTGAAAGCCTCAATGCTAGCACAAACAACTGACTTCCTGTTGGATATACAACCCCTAGTTTGGGAACTGCCATATTAACTATTCACATAATGGCCAATTCCCAGTGTGCAAAGGGAATTAAATTAAAATGAAAAAATAATGTTACATGCAGGATGCATTTTCCCTAAAGCAGCACTTGCCTGCTATCTCATATTTGCTATACAACTGGTTTTTCACTATCCTGTTTTTCTTCAGATTCTTCATCAGATCCTGAATAGGAAGGAAAAAAGGGAAATTATTTATTTTGTGAAAGTAGTATCCAGGACCTTAAAATAAAGATGCTATTCAAACTGCATAGGCATTTTTTCCAATTTTACTTTAGAATATGTAGCCCATTATTAGCCTTTACATTTGTAATAGTTCATAAAACATTAGCTGATTAATAATCACTACCTCCCTTCCTCACCATGCCATGTTGAACATTAACAGTGTTTTAGACCAGGGGTTGTCAACCGGGGGTACACGTACCCCTGTTTTATACTGTCAGACCAAGCAAAAATGTAGTATGATCAGAACACAGTTGTGACCACTGTTGGGAATTTAACAATTTTTTATACAGAGGTTAAATAATTTAACCAAGGCCAAAGGAGAAGCCAGTATCAAGAGCAAGACTGGAATTCAGGACACAGTCATGTACTCAACTGACTGCACCATACACATCGATAATTACAGCATCTCAATCTACCAGACATTATCAGAAGAAGCATTCCTGAAGAATCTAGCTCCTTGTCTCAATAGTGCAAATTCACTTGGTAGAAGCTTCTTTTGCCAGCACCACATAACTGTGAAGTATGTATCTACAGAAAACTTTTCCAGGGGCTAAGAATTTATTCTGAATCCATTCCAGACTGAGATCAGCAATAGTTCTAAATTTATACATGGTTAAGGAGATTTTTTTGTCACTTCAAATTAATGTTCATTAGTTTTCCCGCAGGATACTTCTTTAATCAGCTTCAAGTTAATTTGAAAAAAAAAATGTTAATAACATGAATGTTGGTGCCCACTGCTGGAAGCAGGAGACACAAGGCAATTTAAATCTCTAACATCTGCTTTCTCTGACATCTAGACTCTGCAGTCTAGTATGCACATCAGACCTTTTACACTTCATTTCAAGAAGTTTAAAATGAGGAAATAAGATCAGTTCTTCAGAAGCTAATTAACTGGAGGTCTTCCTCACAATTAGTCTCATTTCAACATCATCCACATATACTTTTCAATCATTAGTGATCTTCTGCCTCCATTTCTGGATCTCATCTTTTTGACTTTACTGTCAAGACACAGCACACAATTGAGCAATAGTAAGGTAAAGACTCACAATGCATCAGCTGCTCTGTGGCAACTCCTAATGTATATGCTCTTACCCAGCAGCATAACTTAGTATGAGCTGGCTTTTATGGTTATATGAACATACACACAGGCAGCTGCAATACAGCAGCTGACATGCTGTAACTGTGAGCCGTCAGCATTGCTTGCGTGTCCCTGCCCTCAGTATTCTGGCATGTACAAATGAAATGATTCAGCTGGACACAGCACCCGAAGCTGAGGAAGAGATGCCCCTATCTCCAATGCCAATTAGTAAAAGGAAGTGCAGTCTGGGGCAGGGTTTCTCAACCCATGGGTCACAACCCTAAAGTGGGCCACAAAAATATATGAAAGGATCATGAATTACTTTATAAATGGATCAACAAACTTTAAAAATGGATTCTCCTTTAAAGAACAAAAGCATGGGAAATGGTGGTTTTTCCTTGCAGGCTGGAACTGCCAGCCTGCAAGGGGCTGCTTGGGGCTCCCCACACCCCACATCCCTCCCTGCCCCCCACACTGGGGGCAGCAGGTCAGGAGTGAGAGGCACTGGGTCAGGACTGGCCATCAACATTTATAAATGGGTCCTGGTACAAAAAAGGTTGAGAACTACTGACCTAGGGGATTTGAGTACCTCAGTCAATACCATAGTTTCAGGAAAGGCAGATCTATTAGTGAAGTGAAGGTACCATGTAAGTCAGGTAAGGATCGGCACAGGAATCACACATCTAGATGAGGATTTCTTTGCCCCTCCTTCATCCCGACACACCTGGCAGTGCCCGTGGCTAGAAAGAAATTTCTCTCGGCCTCTGAACCAGTCCATGGGAACATATATCTTAGTTTTATTTTTTCCTGTGAGAACCTCACTTGATCGCAGCAACGAAAGAGCTGTTTATGATGAGATGTGCCTGGGAATCTTGCTTTGGTTTTGTGCCAACCAGTTTGAAGCCAGGATGCAAACCTGGGACAAGAGTAGTGCTCCATTTTTTCACATGAAATCTGTGGTAAAAAGTAAAACCCACAGGGTCTGGAGGATTTTGTTTCTTGCCAAACTAGAAAAAAAGCATGAGATTTTCTTGTTGCGTGGTGTGACTTAACTGCCTCCTGAATGTTGAGGTTTAAATTATAAAATAACTGTAAAAAAAAAAAAATCTAACTGTTCTCAGGCTGGTTTTGCACCTGCTACAACTGTAATGGTTATGCAGCAATCTTTAGCCACTTACTGGAGATATAAGTACCGTAAATGAAGCTGGCCCATTCTAGTCAAAACGGACATTTTTTTCTTTTTTAAATACACTAGTTTAAATCAAATTCCATCTTCCAATAAAGCACTTCTAACTAATATTTCCTATTTTTTTAAATGTATTTATAAATGTTTTTCTGATCTCCTCTGGATGTTTAAGTTCATTTTGGCATGGGAGAAATTGACTGCACAGGGAGAGGGTGAAGTGACTACACACAAAGCTGTAAAAAATGCACAGAGCATACGGATAGGAAACCCCCCCCCCCCCCCCACCTCACATACCTCTAGAGAGGTATTTATTCAAAACCTCCCTAGAGTGCTGTTGCTAAATATAAAAACGATGTTTAGCATGACCCTTGAATGGCATTTCTAAACTATACAATACGGCTTCTCTGAATTTACAAAATATATCTAAGGATTTTAATTAAAATTTTTTCTTTTATTTTTATCCACAATCTCCCTTCTCTCTTTGAAGTCTTAAATGCAAATGATCAGAAATATGGTAATCACCTAATGTTAACACCAGTGCTGCCTCTATTATTTCTGGATGCACATCTCTCTTAAATTCATGGCATCACTACAGGATGGATTATCGTCATCATTCATCATGGAACACATTTGAATCCTGGTCTCTGATTCAGTTTTCTTTCTTCACAGCACAGAATTTGACATTACAACCCTAATGTAGTTTCTATTCTCCTTGTGTTTTTTTGCCAAAGATTAGGTTATATCTAGCAAATTACTTCTGCTAATATTCTTCAAAATCTGCTGAAAGCAAGATTAGACAAAAGATCTAAAAATAAAATAAATATCACTTAAAATATTTTCCAGTTTAAATTACCCAGAAAATATATTTTCAATCCATGCTTCTTCCAGTGACCATACTGTTATTTATAGTTTATAGCTACCCACGGGAAATATCACAACTTTATTTCAAAGCCAAGGAAGTTGCAAAGGTACGGTAGCATGAAACTGGTTTGTTCCATGTTTTGAACTGTCATGATGCCTCTTATCACCACTTGAAGGCAGTATAGGCAAACATTTTTATTCTGCTATGACATTTTAGCAGATGCTTTCACTTTACTTATTCTATTCATTACATTTTTACTGTAACAGCATTTCTTCTTAATTATCTCGGCACTCTTGTTCCTCAGTGATAGTGTAAGCTCATCTCCATATGATATGTAAACAGCACTGTCACTAATAGCCACATGGAGAAAAAAAAAGTAATCGCCAATACTGAGTAACAATGAAAACAGATTTGACCCTTTTTTTATGTTGTCGTTTTACAAAAGGACTGCAATTTTGGCATTTACATTGCTGTTCTTTACTATAGGTATTTTCACTGCACAAAAGGTTATTTGGTTTGTGCTGCCTAGCTAATTCTCTGTACATACAGACTTCTCTTAGGAGCTGTGGTATCCAAGAACTTGGAAGCTAAAAGGAACACATATTAACAGCTAGGTGGAGCTGTTGAACCAGAGATGTCTTTTGAAGACAGTTTAGAAAGATGAAACAAAATCTTTTCAGTAAGGAATCCAATCTAATCTGGACTATATACTATTATCTCCAGGGATCCATAGCCATAATTAAGATAGTTCAAAACACCCCACTTCTACCATTTCTAATGGCAGATTTTAAGGTGTCATAAATGTGTGGACCAACTGTCAAAATATTTCTAGAGCTGTAGACTCCTTACCATGCCAAGAGAATGGACCCTTTCATTCAAAGAACAGATGCAGATTTCCTTACTTCAGGAATACACCCACTGTACTACAACCAGATACAAGACCTTCCCCCGCTATTGTTGCTCTACATACAGATATCCTGTCTAATTTAATAGTTTGAAATATACCCAGAGAACCACAAGAGATCCCAAGGGACAAGCATGGAAGAAGAGGACTGGCCATAGAAAGGACCAGGAGGTAGCAAAAAGCAGGGCTGAGACGTTGCTAGCAAGTCTTAACTATTTGCATGTCTTAACTAACTATTTGCACTATTTGTTAAAAGTGATCCTAATCCCTGGCTGACGAGCTCCTTGCAAGAAGCTAAGTGAGATAATTCTGGGTTTTTTCCTTCTGTAAGTGAACACCCCTAAGGACAAAGCTATGAAGGGTCCCTAAACTAACTGTAAGGTCAGGAGCTGAATTAGTCTATAAAAAGTACTGCCAACATGAGTCTTTAAAAGACAACCTAACAAGACATGACCTTATCTCTAGTATTCTGCATATTATGTCAGCACTTTACCTGCCATCCTCTACATCCCTTTTTAAAATATGAAAATCTCTGTATTAAGAGCAGTTCTCTTCTCCTAAAGTGACTAATCTGACATGAAGGGTTCAACATCTGTGTCTCAGAACTCCGAATGAAACTGTCTGGGGCAAGTAAGCGCATCTTTGGATATGACTGTATAGCTATTTGTTTCTGGTTTATGTTTTCCTACCTTGACCTGACCATGGTTTACTGAAGATAAAATTGACATAAGCCTCAACAGAACTCAATTTCTTATATGCATCTGCAAAACTTTAAACAGAACTAAGTTTTCTAGTAATTGAAAAGCAAGAAAGGCCTCAGTCTCAAGTTATGATTTATGTTAAACTTGTTGTCCTTAGAACAACTTGTTGACAATAGAAATGATGCCTCATGAGGCTTCATGACACTATGGACACAAGAACCAAGGGCCTCAACTCTACCACTAATTATTTTATATGCTTCTGTTGAGTTTCCTATCTAAATGGTAAGCTTGTGTAATTAAACATATTTAAAGAATCATATCTGTATAAAAGATTTTATTTCAGTCTCTGCACAAGAAGAGGGAATCCCATAATTAATGTCTGACTGACTTGTGAAGTATTTTAAAATGTATTTTCTTATTTTTGTGTGGTGAAAAAATATATTTAAAGATGATTTTTGGGGGCAATGGATAAGTCTCAGATTTCTGCAGTGTTATACTCCTGTACAGCTTTTCACTTGCAAATATCTTTTTAGGTGTCACATAAGTAGGATTAAGAAAGAAGTCTGAGTTACAAATGGGTGAAATGCATCAAAAGACAGATAAAGACTACGTTCTCTGCAGCAAAAGCAAAAAAAAAATCTTTCTTGACATACAAGGTTAAATACCATCTGTGTTAAGAACAAGCCAAAGGAAATTAATACCAGAAGACAGTACTACCAGCATAAAAATTCAGAGCATAATTACCTGCTACAGATTCAGGTGGTGAATAAAACTGCCCATCAGACAGAAGTCCAGGCTGAAGAAGAGCTGCTCGCTCAGAGGCATCTTGGGCCAACAACAGCCCTAAAAAACAAAAACCCAATAAAAATGACTATCACTATTGCCTCTTAGTGTTTTAAATTCAGATTGATATTACCAAGATTTTTCTATATCAATCTCTGTAAACTGGGCTACTATAAAATAGTTAACCCTCTACAAAACACTTCATGATAACTAACACTACAATGGAAGACATCAAGCTAAAAACCAGAACTCTCCAGTTGGCTACTGAGAAGTCATATACAATTACTTGAGCATTTTTCTTTTTTCTACGGTATAAAATGTTCACTCCATTTGGCGATACCATAACTCTCCTAAGCAATGCCTAGTTTGGGGAACAAATTCAAGTCTTAGTGTAGGAAGTACCAATGGGCTTGTTACTGAAGCAGCACTGCTACTTGTTTCACATACACTTACACAAGTCTCAAATCACAAGCTCTAGAAAAGATATTAGGATTTTAAATCCATTACTGTAGCAAAGCAGGGATGCTCTGTATGGTTGTATTTGACACTTAGATGCTCATGTCCATACTTTATCCTCTGTCCCAAAGAAACTGTCCCAGATTTCTCTCTCTCTCTTTTTTTAAAATTTTGCTGTCACTGAAACTATACAACATATGGAAGTGACAAACAGACAGACTGTAATAATGGGAAACTGTGTAATCAGAGTTGAATCACCTAATTTTCCATCTCAGCCACCCATTTCCAGACAGCAATTTTGCCTTGCTACTCAGCACTCTAGAAGGCAACAATCAGAAGACACCAAACATTAGTGGTAAGAGGATAAATTGCAACTATAATAATTTTCACAAGGGAAATATATAGGAAAATAAAAACAAAGATGGAGAGGAATTACAAATGAGGCCAGGAATTTTTAAAGCTCGTTCAATGTGTAAGCCTCCAAAATTAAGCAACTCAGCATAGGGAAGGACCTACTACATGGGCTCTGTCTGTACTCAGACATATGACTGATCTGAAAGCCTTGCAAGGAGGTGGCTCGCATTAAATGTTTCAGGATTTTTTTCCAATGGGGTGGAGGGGAGGAGGGGGAACAAGTCTCTGAATAGGATCAAAGCAATTTTATCTAAGTGGTTAGCTCAGTGGTGCATACACATGTATGTACATGTTCCTAAGAAAAAAAAAAAAATGAGAAAAGCTTTGCTTTAAATTAGAAAACGATTTCTCCATGCAACAAGATATAAAAAAAAAAAAAAAAAAATCACATTACTAGATCTGGAATTATGGAGATTTATCTACACAGTCACAAACAGCTGCTATTATAGTTAGCTAATAACAACACTGAGTTATTGTAACTATAAATATTGGAATAAAGACTGGAGGGAGCATCCTTAATTGGATGCCATTACGCATCCAATAAAAGAGCCTGTTGAACTGTCTCAAACTGCAAAACTGTGTGCTATATGACAGCAGGCAGTGTTTTCTCTGAAAAATATCAGTAGCTCAAATAACAGCCCATTGACTTTGAAGCAAAAGAGTCCTTTAGAAACTTATATAAACTTTATTACTGAACAACACGAAAGATTTCTACACCTCCCTGCTATCTGACACCACCAGGGAAGAAATCCTGCATGAGCTACACAACAAAGAGCAAGCTCACAAAGACTCTCATGGACCCAGAGGGACAGTTTGCCAGCTTCTGCTTCCTCTGTGCAAAAATGAAGCTTATTTCCTACATATGGGGACTTTTTACCATCTTGAACTTTCCCTGAGCCTGATGAAGGGCACATGAGCCTGAAACCTTGCAGAAAAAGATTTTTTTTTTTTTTTTTTGCATTTTCCCTGTTGGTCTAATAAAAGGTATCATTTTGGAACCAAGAGTTCTAGATTTTTGCATTTCTTTAGAAATCTAGGCATTAACTATCTGTTTCAACCCACCAATACTGGAAATAAAATCTTTTGTTCTTACAGTAATTTTTAACCACTTGATATGTGAAAGCTACATGGTTTTCAGGTCAAGTTTTTTCTTGACTTATGAATATTCAATGTAAAAATGCACTAAAAAGAATTGGGCTGCTAATGTAAAAGTTTCTGGTTTTGAGTTCAGTGGATTGTTTCCTTGTTTATTTCTGAAGCTGCAAAAAGTATCAGTAACTCATACAAAACTTTCTTTTTATTATAAATTTGTTGTCCCTTCCTCATACAGAATAAAAGGAAAGTTATGAAAAATTGTGTTAAAATTTTTTCTTAAAAAAAGCAAAACAAAAACAAAAAACCAGATCCACTAATTTAATAATAATGTTTTGGATAAGATTTCTACATACAAAAAGGTTGCAGGGAAGAAAAGAAAAAACAAAGAGCCAGATTTGGTGTTCCGGAGTGATGTCGTTTGATAAGCAGTACCCAGGTTCCATTGATGCCATTATTAGGATTTATTGATCTAGCAAGCAAACGTTCCCTTAAGATCTTAAATGTTTTAAACCAAACTTTATCTTGTGATGCAAACATGGAAGATTCAATATAACCTGCCTCAACACATCAAAAATTAAAACCAGAAAGTTCCTTAGCAAAAACATCTACTCACTCCCCACCCTATCTTATGCAATCAATTAGTGTTTTGCTTCATCAAAACAATCAATACTACTCTTCTGCCCGTGAGGATACAAGAGGAAATGAAGTCAACAGTAGTTACGACAGGTTTCCCTCATTTTATGCAGGTTCTATATGTGGAAATTTGCTCTTATGCAATGACCCTTTTTATACCAAAAATTTGTTATATGCAAGTTAAATTCACTCTTATGCGATGGGTGTGGTAGAAGTCTGCAGTCAGCTGCTTTATGCAATGCATTGTGGGAGTGATGCACACCAAAATATAGTCTCCTGTGTGGATCTGTGCTCCTTGCTCGTTGTCTGCGACACATGTTTCTGTAGCCGCCATCCACATTTTCTGGTAACATTCACCACCATCCTGTGCTTGTGTGTACTGTTGACTGTTGTTGAGTACCAAAACTGTCTTGTAAAAGTGGTAGAAATGGGTCTAGGGGTCAGTACAGTTGAGGTCTTGGAATATCCCTATTTGTTACATTATAAAGTCGGTTCCCTTTATGCGAATTCGAATTATGTGCTGTTTTCCAGGAACACATGTACAGCATAAACCAAGAGAAACCTGTATTAGAAATTAAACTTACTGTTTTCTTCTTCTGCTTCTTGTGGCAATACTTTAAAATCCAGGAACCACGTTTCTATCCAGGCAAGTATGAAGGATATGATGGGCAGCACATAGCCAAAAGCACCTTGAGAGAACAGCTTGGGAATAAACAAACACAATTTTACAGAATCCCATTATAAAAAAAATAGAATGTCTCAACAATTTAGATCTGAATATATACCTTTGAGAGAATTACTTTTGCTAGTAAAAAGGCACTGGTCACTGCTGTTGTAAACTGAAAGAAAAAAAGACAGAACATTAAAACTGCAATATCAACTAGAGATTTACTTTTTCAGCTATGACATGGTATAATTATTTATTGATCAATAGAGGTACAGAATCCAAATCTCATTAAAATTTGCCCAACACTTAGGAAAATCTTAGTTTCTCTCTTCATCCCAGCCTTACTAATGGTACTAACTCAAATTTGATTGTCTAGAGAGGACAATTCCCCTGAATTTGGATACCTTCAAACCTGGGGGTACTTGCTTGCTTTCAAAGAGTAGAGAACAAAATTTAGAAACCGCACATATAGTGATTGCTTATATGTTCAGATATAATTCCCTATTTGTCATGAAATTACACACACACACACACACACACACACACACACACACTTCAGAACAAAAACACAATCCTTTCACTGACTTCCCAAAACCCATTTTAGCGAGATACTACTATGTACTATGTTTAAAATTAAAAGCTTTATTTTAGAAGGTGAGAGGGCTGATAGTTTAAATTGGAAGAGAAAACATTTTTGTATAAAATTAATGATTATGAAAGTGATATGTTAACAGCATTCACTTGAGCTGGGCATATTGCAAAGAGATGCTCTGCCTGCAGATGACCAAGTATTTCTTTCCTGCAGATGACCAAGTGATATTAAATTGTATAAACCTGTGGTTTTCTGAAACATAAGTGGGATATAAGATGCAATTAACACTTATTTTGGAAAAGGTCCCAAATGATTTTTTTTTGTCCCCAAAAGGAGGGATCAAGTGAGGGATACACCAATGAGGAACGAAACCTTGGTACCACATAGCCCCATAAATAAAGTTAGGTACATTTCATTTGCTTGACATATTCTAATGCTACACAAAATTATAAGCAGCAAGAGGATTTTGAGATGCACTCATTTTAGGACAGGGGGAGTGGTTGGGGGGGAGGGGGGGTTGGCAGGGAGGGAAAGCAACCAGCCTCTCAAATGTAGCTGCATTTGCTATTGGGTTTATGGGGTAAGCTGGCAATACACCTTTACTGAACCAAGGTACTGGATAGGGCTCAGAGTCAGCTTATTGTAAAACACTGCATATTTCTGCTTTGAAAACATTTTATGTAGAAAAGCCACATTTGCTTCACTCTACTCCTAGCACAATGCAAGGGAAAAATCATTTCTTGGATACGCAGCACAGTGAGCCAGCAGTATGTGCATTATTATATTATAGCCTGCAGTATCAACTGTAATCCACCATGTGGGTGGAAGAATGAGTCAGAGCAATTAAACAGTGTTAAACTTCCCCTCTCCTATTCAGCTACAGAAATAGTTACAGTAGAGATACTGCTCCAAACCACTGGGAAAAAAATCACTGTCTTATGACTGTCAAGCATAAAGCAAGATGGGTACAGCTGCAGATATCTAAAAATCTGAGTAAGGCAGTAGTGAATACAATAGATGATCTCTGGAGTTTACTACTGCCGTTTGTAATTTGCAGGTATAAGTACTAACTTTCGTCCTGATAAACTGTTTCCTTTCCTCCTTCATACTTCCTATTTTCAACTGCTGATTTGGGGAGCAGGGTTTTCAAAAGCTTGTTTTAAAGGAAACTAAGCTGGTGTAATAAGGGGCTATGAAGTGACAGGGTAAGCACAACAGCAACTGGTGACAGCAATACAAGGGGGAAAAAAAGTCAACCTATTCCTTTCGTTTTTATATCAAAAAGGAATTTGGAGTTAGGATTCTGCAAAAAGCATAAATGGTTCTTCTGAAACGATCACTGTACTCCTACTAGTGTGCGTTCAACAAGAACAATACCCTACTGGCCCCATAACACTTGTCTGCGTACTGGAAAAATCTTCCAGACTCAGACACCTTTGTTTGGCAAGTGACCGTTGTGTATTGACTTAATTATAGTATAGCATCCAGCTGATTCATAACAAGCAAACATTTGTAGGCATCTAGAATTTGTCTACATTTGACCCATTTCTGGTTAAAACTCAGTTATGCTCGTCTACTACTCACAGCTATTGCCCACCAATGGCGTAGTCTGCACATTGCATATGCAAGTATTAACACTTTAAATCGAAAGACTGCCAGTAGCTATAGAGAAAGGAAAAAAAATATTGGTTGGTTAATTCAGAACATATAGAAAACACACAAGATTCAGCTGACTAAATATACTGAATAGACTACAACCAACGGTAAGTTAATTTTTAGGAAAAATATTGAACAATCTGGCTTCTCAAATAGCAAAACATAGCACTGAATGGATCTATTCATATGCTTGAATGCTTATGTAAGTATATGAAACATCGTTCATATAAATTAAATCAGAGCACTATACAGGTAGACTTACACTTACATATGTCTCTGCAAGGTGGGGACCACAATGGTTATAGCTGTATGTAATTAACTTACTCAACATCTAACATTACTGAGTAAGTACAATTTAAAATTGCTAATAGTACAGATGGCAAAGGAAGGAAGAAACATATTTATATAAATATTTCTGCACTTATAAAGAACGTAAGAAGTTTGTTGAAATATTCATGTCTTATAAATATGCATATACTGCACTGTCATTGATTACCCCTTTATGAGTATATGTGCAAATTTGATTCAATATATTCTTGCTGTCAGAAAGAGTATTGTACCCATTTGAAGAATGATAAGTAATTCTTCCAGCACCCCTTGAAGGTAGATAGTTATGCACAGTTCATGACTAAAATTTGAGGCAGAGAGTCTACAGAACTTGCTCATGGCCAAAGAATGAGCCAGTGGCAAAGGAATGGTTAGAATTCTAAATTAAGAGAGTCAATGCATTTAGTTCTGTACTCATTCCCCAGAACAACTGTGCTAGGTCTGGCATCTTCTGTTAAAATGAGTTCACAAAAGAAAATTCACAAAATGTGAAATAAGTAAATAGCTAAGTTTAAGAGAAATATCTTTCATTTGACCAACAGTCAAGAATCATCAAGAATGAAAATAGCTCTGAAAATACAACACTAACCTATTTTAAAATATGTATTTGCATAAGATTGTTGACGTTCATGCTAGAAGCAGAAATGTTAATTATAAGCTAATTCCTGGACTTCAATAACTTTATTAGCATCCAAAGTTTCCCAATCTATACACATATATATTTCTACATCAGCAAATCTAACTAGAAGGTAGACTAATTTAAGCTGAACAAAGAGGTCTTTTAGTTTTCTGGAACTAAAGATATTGCAAAGAGTTGTTGAAAGAAGTACGATAGAACAATGTGGCTTTCTCGTACAGACTTGTCAACCCTCCCTGAAGGCATAGAAATCAGTTACAGTGTGGAAAAGGTGGCAAATTTCTATACCAGTTCCTCATCGGGCAATTCAATCTGCATCAAAGGATTGCTGCATCAGCAATTTCTCTCCCCAGGCTAGCAAGACATAAAAGCTCCGTAAAAGGATTAGGGGCCAGGGAAAAGGAAGAGCACATCCTGCAGAGCACAGGACCCAAACCACGAAACAACACATTCACATACTGAGATCTGCAAAATTCTTGCAATGATGAATGTCATCTCCATTGTCCCCCCCTAACATGGCCACAAAGCTACAATCTTATGAAAAATCAGAGAAAAATAAGTTTCCCCACTTAATACATGCACCCCAATTTTAGAATAGCAATTTTGCTGGGAAAAGATGCATGTGGTATAAGAAAACATGTTAAGTATCAGAACTGCTGTTCTACCTTCCACTCTGTTCAATGGTCCTGTATGTAAGTATGTAGGTGGAAGCAGGATCATTATACTTAAAGCAACCCATATTTTAATGCATCATAAATTTATTTTTTTAGGAAAGTTTAGAGAGATCCATTTCAGCTGAAATGGGTAAACCTACAACAAACTTTACCCCTGCAGATATACATTATTCTGCACGCAACCTATCCCTCACTATCAACCATCTGTTTCACTGGCATGTACCAATATGAGAATATAAAACCTAAAAGAAATTAGTGGAGCACATGTTCCTCTGGCTTAAATTCTAAGAGAATCTAACCCTTACACAGTACCCAGATTAGGGTATAATAAAAGCTAAAATGTCTTGGGGGGGGGGGGATATCCACACTGTTTTGTTATTTTTCAATAAACTGTGAAACAACAAAACACTTACAAATATATCAAAATATGAAGAATAGTAGTCATATTGCAAGACTTCCTTCTCTAAAGTAGTCTCAATGCCCCCATTTACCTAGAAGGAAAAAAAAATACATCATTTATAACTTTAAATTGGAAAATTATTGATATCCAAATGCTTGCATAGAGTTACTGACAGGATTAGACTCCTCAGAATAGATTCAAAACAGCCAACTGGCTGAGCAGGAAGCAGCCTAACATCAGTATGTAACGACCAAGAGCTAGGTCAACAGGAAACAAGGGGGCAGGGATGAGTCTGAAATTCTACCTCTCCTGGGACCTCAGTGATCTTTTATTCAGGACTTCAAAACAAATATCCCCATGCATTCAGGACGCATAGCATGAGCAGTATTCAATTTTTTCTTTTAAAAGATAGAGGAGATGATGGCTGTGGTTGTCTGCCTCTTTATGAAAAAACCTACTGGTTAGAGCACTCACCTGGGATATGGAACATCAAGCTGACAGTCTCTTTTCTGCTTAAGGAGAAACCCACATTTTACAATTCCCAGGAGAGTGCCTTAACCGCCAGACTTATAAGATATTCTGGTTATGGGCACTATCCACTCCTAATGAAGCAGTATTACCCTGAAGAAAATAATCTGAGATTCACTGGGTAAGGAATAACTAGTACTGTATTTGTAGCTAAGCAGCTAAGGCATTCACTAGGAGTAGGAGTCTTGTTTTCCATACCCTGCTTCCAGGATTATTTCTCGATTTTGACTTTGAACTGTGTAAAAAAAGCCAACATACTGCACTAAGAAACTATGGGAACAAGTGTGATAAATAAAATGAGCGTTTCTGAATGGTTTGTTTTTGCCAATTGAATACAAAATATCAGTTATTTAATATACCTGCTCACTGATGGCACAAAACAAATTCAAAGACATTTTTGTAGAATCTGTAAAAGCATTTACATGGTACTAGAAGCAATGAAACCATGCAAGCCCCCTTCGTTAGCAGCTTGTCCCACATCTTCTATACTGCTATATAACTATCAAGTGCAAAACTTGTAAAATGGTGGATAAAACATCACTTTAAAAACTGAAATACAGAACCTAGGTTTCTATATTCTAATCATTTCACACTATGCCCTGAATGGCACAATAGCTACAAAGAAAGATGCTTCAAATTGTATTTCTGATGGAATGTTTTCCTTTAAAAACCATGGTAGGATTAATCATGCAGTTGTTGCATTTCCAACATGAGCACTGGAACAGAATTAAATAAAAAAAACAAACAAACAAGCACACAATCCTGAAGAAAGACTAAAAGCCTGCACTATTTATCTTTCTCCAATTGGAACAGTACTTTAGTTCCATGAACTGAGTGGCTTCCTTGCCCTGGTCTGATTATATTTCCATCCAAAATCCAGTCTAAGCCTTCTTAGTTGATGGTTTCTTTCTCCAAAAACTCATCCTAGAAGAGTGTCACTTCTCTTTAGAGATTTACTCCTACAAAACCTCTACAAGTGATGCATACGCCCAGGTGTAATGTGAGTAAAAAAAGACTCTTCTTATCCTGTTCAGTGATTCAACTTGTTTCAGATGTTTAGACAGTCACAGCCAGTTTATCACTGCTACTGTTGTATCAAAAATTTTAGTTGTTGCAGAACTTATACAGTGCATACTTTGTCTTTTGTAAGTAAGAATTAAAAGCAGTAATATTTGCAAAGGGAAGAACAACTTGACAGGAATTAAACTATGTGATTTTAGCATACACCCTTACTTTGGTTTCCAATGAAGTTCTGTAACAAATGAAGATTTAAACTTGCTCTGATTCCAATATAAATATTTAGAACGTTTAGCTTCAGTCTGATGGGCAAGAGAAAGAAAACCTGTATTTGTGCAATATCAATCACACAATCCCTATTAGAATTAATATGAGATTTAGTCCATTTAAAGAAAAGAACATGCACCAGAACTGTAAAGTTTGGATAGACCTGCAAAAATGTGCTGCATGTATTCAAGAATCCACTACAAGCTTACAAATAGCCATTATTTGTTGTTAAAAATCTGAATTAGCTGTCATGTTGAGATATACCTGTGTAACTTGCATAATTACTTTAGTGCCATGCCAAATAGAAATAGGCAACATGGCTTTAAAAATTGGACTAGGTTTCACATTCTCCATAGTGGAAAATACCAATTTCTGATCATCTAAATGGACCCTTTGATGGCCTTTTGGGGAACAAGAGTCTTTCATAAGACCAAAATGACATGGCTGCTGAATCCTGGATACTTGATGACTGGAAACTGACCTCTTTGGATTCTTACCTGAACTATTCAGCAGCCACAGTAATGTTGTCACAAAGCCAAAGTGAAGTTCAATGAAAAGGCATTTCTGTTATAACTCCTTAACTCTTAAGTGGTACAGTCTGAATCACAAAGGTGGTGGCAGATTGCTATGAACAGGGGACACCGGCACAGAATCAGAATTAAGGTGGGAAGAGTATACAGAAAATGAGCAGCGGAGGAAGGTGAAGGCCAGAACTAAGAACAGAGGACGTTTTAAACAGTCCCTGATAATGTATCAAGAACAAACCCTCCTAAGGCATATACAATCATTTCCATGTCAAGGACTAACTCTGCACTGACACAGTATACTTTGGCATCTCTGCTTCTTTCTCTCAACTCTAGCTTCAAAATACTCCGCTAACCTCAAAAGTAAACTGAAAAATCCTTCTGCCCTCTCCTTTTACCTACCTGCTAAAATAGCTTTTAAAGTGCCACCCCACCCTAGTTTCTGCCTGACTGCTAACACAGCAAATCACTTTTACCAAAGCATGCTGATATACCATGTCAACTCATGGTCAATACTTGAGACTTCACATCTATGATCAACTCCATATCTTTAAAAAGCTGTCCTGAAAACGTAACTCTAATTTTTTTTTTTTAAATAATCATAATTTTAATGTACTTTCAGGCTGTAATTTAACATCTCGGTCTGTGGATACCTACAAATCCCAGATTAGCCAAAACTTCAATTACATCATAACATTACTTTTGATTATGCTTTCTCTTAGATATTTCTGAAAGATCTCATTTTTCCAAATTACAAAAAGCCAGACCCCCAAAATGTGAGAAACATATGGCAATTTTATAACTACAAGCTGTTGCTTAATTCAACCCACCAGACTGTATATTAATATATCTATTCAAAAGCATTCTTAAGTTTACAGAATAAAACTTGGAACAAGGCAAAAAAATACTACCTGAAAAGCAAAAAACTAACAGGAAGACAACCTTCACAAGATGCTATTCCCATTAGAGAAACAAAGTAAGTATTGGGCTTTCTTAGCCATATGGTAACAAAATCGACATATTGTTAGAAACGAGCTAACAGTATAAACAAAATGTTCACTCTTGCAACTAAGCACAGTAGTCGCTGCTAAACTAAATAGATAGCAATTTTCACAAAAAACTAAGACAAGATGATGCTTATGGTTTAAGCACACATCGGAGGTAGATTGGGAGTAAGGCTAATATTGGTTCTGACTCTAAATTTTATCTGCTGAGTAATCTTGAAAAGTTTGAAAGCCAGACTCACGTTTAATTCTATTATCCACAGTAAGGTTACGAACAAGAGGTCAAATGTAACAAACAAACAGAAAGTCCTTCTGACATCAGATATGCCTTTCTTCTCTCTGCCATCGTACGACTCGATCCTTGCCATCAGCTGCGTTGGGTTGATAGTATGCACATCTCGCAAAGAAGGACAAGAGCCCAGACTGCTACTATGGGCATTTTCTGCATCACCAGGCAGTTGATTCATCCTGGGTTTGGTTAGAGTAGCCTTCTTCCAGCTTCACCATCACTAGAAGGCTGATCCATATAGAAGGGCTCTTTAAAAAGAAGAAAGTCACAAAATGTTAGGTCACAGCAAACTCAATGCTACTATGCAACCTTCATTTAGTCCAATTTGAATTATTTTTTATAATCCAACAGTTGAGTGCCTTTGGAAGATGGATGTTGAAACATGCATCTAAGGTATTGCATACACACTCCCTCTTGTTGTTCTCCTAAAACTTCACTATAAAACAGAACATCAATAAATAACTAGCCTCAGCTGTATCTCAAGGAATATGACCTAGAGTCTGTAGGTTCCCAATTCAAAGCCACTGGGTAAGTCACTGCACCATCTTGGCATCCCCGATTGCAAAACTGGACTTACCACCTGCTGTTTCAAGAACACTCCATAGATTGCTTAACTTATATCTGTATAGTACTTACAACACAGAAAGCACTCCAGTGATGAAGAGTAGATTTTACTTGCTGACTTTCATCACTTTCATTGTTGTTACAGAAATAATTATTTGATTTTCAGCAAATACCAGGAAAAAAAAAAGTATTACATGGTAAGTCAAAGAGCTCAGGATGCTAGGAAACAAAAGATGGACTCACTTGGCAATCTGGTCTGCACAGGAAAACTTCCAATGAAACTCACTGGTTCAAATTAAGGTGTGATATATTGAACTGAACTAGCTATACAAGCATAGACATGCACACAAGGTTAGATAAACTGCACCAAAATCAAAGTTTAATTTAAATCAGTGCAACAAGTCCTAAAAGAGAAGAGGTCCCCTTGGTTCAGCGTTTTAAAGGTGGCAGGGTATGTGGGTCCGCTCCCCAGGAATTGCATTGATAGGAGCTGCCTCAGTTGGGACTGGAATAAGAATCAGCTGAAAAGTCACAAAACTACTGAATAGCGCACTAATAAGTAATCTGTTCTACAGAGTGAGTATATTAATAAGATAAACAAGACCTGTAGTGTATGCCAGCTCATGTTGCTATCAAGGGGCACATCCAGTTAAGCATGCATATGTGGTATGCGACACCACAGACTGCAACCTGCACGTACCGCACATGCAGACGTTCACCACGCTGCTAATTTGCAGCATGGCAAAGGTTTTTTGTTACCAGGAGATCTCAGTGTAAAAAACCCAAACAAACCTGTGCCTAAAACACACATGTGCGCTTGTCCAGACACACCCACGGCATCTTTGTGAAAATACAATACACAGGACTCAGGGATAAAGTGCAACTGCCTACAGTGGCCCAAATGCAAGGCTCTTAGCTGTTACGTTTGAGTACTGAGTGATCTCAAGTGACAGTACTTCCCATTCTCAACCCCTGCCATTTTCTTCTTCCCTACTTGCTACGGCTCAACCACCTCTTTCCAGTAAAGCTCCCACAAGTGCAGAAAGTCATACAGGTGTCAGATGAGTTGTAAAATTATTTTAATTTTGTCCCATTACATTTATACAAATGTGTTATATTTATACTCAAACAACTTTTGCAACTGAACATTCACAGATTCATAGACGTTAGGGGCTGGAAGGGACCATACAAGATCGGTCAAGCCCCCCTGCACTCAGGCAGGAAAGACTGCTGGGGTCAGATGACCCCAGCAACATGGGCATCAAGATGTTTTTTAACCTAACTTTAAAATAAAATACTTGTAGCAAATTTGCCCAATACTAAGCATATACTCTTTAACAAACCTTGGTAATTTTTTTTTTTTTTTTTTTTTTTTTTTACTGTCAAGACCAACTTCTAGCGAGTCTTACTTTCACAGAGCCAAATCTTTGCACACCTCAGGTCTAAGACAACTGCAACATTTCAATCCCAACAAAGTAAAAAATAAAAAAAAATAACAGGTCAAGGAAAAAAGTGGGTGATGGGGTGGGAGTACTCCACAATCCCCATGAGAATTTCTCACCAGCTACACAAATGCAAAGCAAACTGGGAATTATAACATGTTATTATACAAACTTTTAAATATAAGGGTGGGGAGAAAGAAGGGCAGCTATTAACAATATCTAAGAGCTCATAAGACACCTAGACTCTCACTGCATTTAGGAAGATTTCTAAAACATGTGCTGAGGTCTAGGATAGAAGGAGTTTAAAAAACAAACAAAATGGAGAATCAGGGGAGGAAAGAGAGCTTAATTCAGTCAGTTTCATCTCCAGAAAAGATGAGACAAATCCAATACATTCTCCTTCCTATTAATGTTTATAGGAATTTAAAAATCAATGTTTATTCACTACCTCCTCCATTCACCCACCTATTCATGTAACTTTCTGGGGTCAGAATTCATACATCACTATCTTCCCAATTAAGTACAACTCTTTCAGTACAATAATATTTGCTCCTTACCCTTCCTCATCCAATTCATGCTCAAATTATTAGAGAGTTTATAAGTTCTTCAACCTAAGTAGTCAGGATCAAAGACTTAATACAAGTAAAGAAAATCTATACCAGGCTTCTTTATCAGCATTTTAAAGTATTTTCTAGAGCAGGGCTGTCCAGCTGGCAGCCCATGAAGGGTTAACATGTGACCTCCTGGGCTCCCACGCAGTCATCACTGCCACTTCTTCTGCAAGAGCAGCCAGAAGTTCAGGGCTCTCCCTTCCTCCTTAGGCACCTGCCACATGCCCCTGCCCAGGCATAGCACATGGACAAGGAACTGAAAGTGAGGCTCAAGGGGATGGGGGGCACATGCACGTGAGAGGCAGTTTGCACACTTGTGTGTGCAAGCTTGCAGACTGGCAGGCCCCCAGGACCCTGCTGGTCCAGTCCCTGGTTGCTCAAAAGTTGGACTGCCCTGTTCTGGAGAAACAATGAAATTTCCTGACACTTATTTATTTCATTTTGAGTTATGGGTTTAAACATCCAGCTCATGAATTGCTACATTTAAACATTTTTTAAAAATAACCAGGCCCTCATTCATATACAGCAGTTACAGAAAACGAAAACTACAAAGATTCACATTTCAATTGAGAAAAATAAAATTCACATATCAATGCACATTTCCTACCCATCTACCAGAAGGTCCCATACATCTGTCACCACACTATTTCTAGCATAAAACACAAAACCTCCTTTTGCATTCAGTTCAGTCAAATTTAAGTACCACTTCCTTTGCATTTCACCCCAATACCTCACATTCTCCACAACACCTGGGCACTCAGGACAAACCATATCGCTTCATCTGTTATTTCTGTTCATCGTCAGAAGCATGCTTAGTAAAAGGTAGAGGTTAGGAGGCATGTTTCTCTCTTCACTCCTATCCCAGTCCACCTCATGCAGACCTTTTAGTCCCAAGAGCCAAATGAGTGATGCTGGGCCAGGCCGCAAGCCAAATCAGACCCCAAGACCCAGGATCAGGCCCACATGTCCACAGCCAGACTGCACCACCTTCCACATCACCCTGCATGCCAGAACTAGTTGTGCAGGGCCACATCCCACGGGGGAGCCGTGCAGGCCAGATGATAAGGTGGTAGAGGCCAGGAAAGGAGATTGAGCACCTCTGATTTAGTAGATATGTGATTTATTGATTTAACAGGGAGTCACACCACTCTTGCACAAGGTGTAGCTTTTAAATTCAATAAAACAACATGCACAAAGCAGCCTACAGAAAGGGGGAAGAGAGGGGAGAAGAGGATATAAATAAAAATAATATTGCCAGTAACATCTTTGTATACATTTCCACTCTTTTAAGTTTATATGGATACCATTTCCTAATTTGCAAAACAAAAACCCTGATGCTGTAAACAGTTAAAAGAGAAAGGATAAGAGCAGTTAAAAAGCTTAATTTATTATTGAGATGGCAGCTTGATATTTCTAGCACCCCAAAATGTTTAGAAATATTTCATGTTAAAAGGTAGGTTTACTATATTGATTCTGCCATCTCTATTTCCTTACAGCAATAAAAAAAAAATACTGCTTTAAATATAAATAAAAATGGAAAAACTGAATGCCCTGAAAGGGTTAAAGATCATGTTCCTCAAATACTACAAGCCAACCAACAGATAATGAAAAGTTAGCAGTCAGGATTGCAATGTTTTTTCACAAGTCAAATACATGGTTGTCAAATGATTTGTAATATACACTTTATTAATCTTCATTCAAATGTTTTCAGTAAATCAAATTGTATACTTTCTTCAAACTCTTCTTAACGACTTGCATTCAGATACCCAGTAAAATCCATGCAACAAATCACAGTTAGGCAAATCAATCAAAAAACTAAAAGGCCAATCAACAGACTAATCAAAGAGAAAGAAAATACTTGGGGCAATAACTACCTACCTCCTTTCCTACTAGTTACAGCAATTCCCTTTCTACTCCCTTATTTCACCAGTTTTAAGTCTTATTTGCTGTACATGAGCTTTCTCCCAACTGGGATCCTAATTATAACCAATCATTTTTTAAAAAATTTCTATGCCTTATACAACGTGAAGGACAAAATATGGAACAAAACAAAACAAAAATCAGAAACCCCCCCCTGCCTAAATAGGTTTATTTCAGAGAGTGAAAAACTTCTGTATTTTAGAAAAAGTAGACAGGAAACGTACCAGCAGTTCAGCTAACTGGAAGTAAAACAAAATAAAAATGCTATTTTGCAAAAAGAAGGATCTTGTTTAAGAACAACATTAACAATGAGGTTTAAGTTAAAAATATAAAAAGGAAGCAAAAGTGCCTAAAAACAGCACATAAACAAAGTATCTAGTCTTACTTACATTATGAAAACTGGACCATGCAGGTTCTTATATCCAAATCCCTGTAGCATTTCATGTCATAGAAACAAACTTCAGGATACTGTCAAAGAATAACGGTGCTCCCAAGGAAGTCCACAAGGTATTTTTAAATCAAAATTCCATGACCAAAAAGGAAACTGCAACGATGTCTAAGTCTCTGATGAATTCACCTCCTCTCTAAGCACTGCCCAATCATCACCGTCAGAAATGGCTTATTTTGGTGGGGCTCAGAACAAACAAAAATATTTCAAGAGCAATTTTTATCTTTTTAATGCACAAAATCACAGTCCATTTCCAGCAGGTTAAAATAAGAAAAACTGCTCTACAAGATTTTTTTATATTAAACCCCAATTTCCAAATGAGAGACGTCAAATGCTGCAGTATAATGCTCATTCACAAATTTGAACAAGAACATGCTTCCAACTGGACTTACTTAGGTGCTTGTCAAGAGATGCAATCCCTGGTTATGAGAAAACGAGGAAGGGAGAATGAAACACACAAACACAGATTAATGCAGTGCTTCACCCTTTTTTGGCCCCCAACCATGCAAGTCAGCACCCAGGATAGTTGCCCTTATCCCACTTAGTTATGTCACTACATACAAGTTTTGTTGGTACCAATGTGCTTGTGAGAATGATGCTATTAAGCTGTCTGTTTAGTTTGCTATAGGAAGTGTTTAAATAAACTAGAGTAGGGTAATCCCCAATTTAGCAGCAGAGTGAGCCCTAAACTACATCACATTAGGTCAGTCGCTCCACAGGCAGTCCAGCAGTTTCCGACTTGACCATCTGGGCAACTTTAGCAAGACAGTATTGTATATAATGGCACAATCTAATGTGGCACAACTACTGATTTTTTTTAAGTCAGCTCAGAACAGAGAAAGGGAGCACGTTTCATTTCCATCTCCATTGCTTTCAGCTGTCACTGATGGCACTCATATCATTGCTCAGGTTTTCAAACTCTCAAATTCTGCTAACAGTTACTTGGTGAAAATATCAAATGAAGTTGGTAACAACACCAAGTATTGATAGAATCCAGTCTTCCGAAATCTTTTTGTTTTGTGGCCCAGAGTTCTGGGAAAACGTCTTACATTGGCAGATCCAATCCATGTATGAAGAACTCTTGACATCCCGTATAGCAATTAGTGAGCTAGATTGGCTACCATGAGTTCAAGGAGGGCAACTTTATTCTCCCCTACTCTTGAATCCATTTTCAATGTACATAGTGATGGCTACATGAGTGCTTTGGTCAAAAACCTGCCAGATCACCACCCCAAAGATGTTCTATCACCATTTTAAATGTGTTGAATTAGCCAATCCAATAGTTACAGCTCAGAAGTGATACTGGCTTCGCTCTATCTACTGCTTAACCACATTGCAAAAAAGTTATTAGGCACTTCTGCATAAAAAATGAGAGATGAAGATGGGCAGCCAGTATTGTTTTTTCTTTCAAGGATATACAAGAATTAGTGATGATACACTGCCAACCTGACCCTTCCCTATTTTCACTTCACAGAACAGTTGGAAGATTGAGCGGTATGGATTTACTGAATAGGTCCTACTCTTCTTTGACTGAGTCCTCAAAACTGTTACCTTTGCAGTGTTCACCAAGAAAGTAGCAACAGTACTCAGACAGACTTCTGTTGCCATAGACTGGTAGGTTTTGTAGCACACCAAGTTTCCTGATGAGCAGGGATCCTGGTTTTCTCTGTTTAAAAATCCAAAATGTTCTGATAAAAACTCCCCAAATCCACACATTTTCCATGATTAAAATGAAACACCACTATATACATAATTATCAATTAAACACGTTTTATAGATATAAGAACAATTTGAAAGCCTACCAGTGCCTCAAGCATTATAATAAAACTAGCCAATTGCCCATCAAAAACGATGGCAGGGGAAGCGGGCAGGGATGGAGCCCTGTGCCCCTCCCCCCCTGCGGGGCCACTCTCCCTTACCTGCCGCAGTGACAAGGGGAGGGGAGGACTAGGTCCAGGCCCAATGCAGGGGATGTAGGGGAGAACTGGGCCTGAGGGTGGGGAGAAGTGTGTGTGGGGGTGGAGCGGGCCCGGGACAATGCAGTGGTGGCAAGGGGAGTGCCTCGGGGCTGACATGGGGAAGAAGTGGGCCTAGGCCTGAGGGGGGAGGCCCACTCCTCCCCACCCCCTGCTGCTGCTGAGTCAGGTCAGGCCCACTGTGCCCCCACTGCCCCCCCCCACCCGGCCATGGTGAGCCAGTTTTTCCCCCCCCACTCTTCCCCTTCCCCCACCGCTGCTGCTGCATCAGCCCAGATCCATTTTCCCCACCCCCAATGCCATGGAACACCCGCTCCTCCACCCCCCCACACTGCCGCATTTGCCCTGCAGGCGGTGACAGTGGAAAGGGGTGGGCCGAGGCCAGCGCCAGTGGCCTCGCCCCCACTTCCCCAATGGCATCACAACCCCACTCCCCTCCCCCACCACCTCCAAGGAGCAACGAGCTGGCCTCACCAACACCCCCCGCCGCTCCACTGTTGCCACCTGTAGGGAGCTGGGCAGGGGAGCGCTGCTGGCCTCATCCCCCACCCTGTGCCATCCACTCCATTGCCACCACTTCCAACACTCCATCCCATGTCCCTGCCATCAAGGTGGTACTCCACCATGCAACCACCTCCTGTCCCAACACTATTTGTACTTTGATTGGTTGTTTCCATAAGCCATATCAGACTGTGAATAAAGCAGACAGACAGTGACAGATGGATAAATTAAGGCTTTTAGGCAATATTAGAATAAAATTGAAATACTTATATATTTTGGTATTTTATTTTAGTTTTTTTATTACAGAAAATCAGAGTATCCCTCGCCTCCTTCACCAGGATACGGGTTCAGCTGCAGCTGTCCTCCCTGCTGTTTTGTGGTGCTGAGCATCCCTGATATTCCAGTGTACTCATTTCCAGGCCACAGCCCCCTCCCCCCCCGCTGATGCCCCTCACTCCCAACTAGCTGCCCCTGAGCCCAGGTCCCAGCCCAGCAGTGCGTGGGGCGGGACGGTGCCCAACCATAGGTGACATATCGGGACATATGGGGGTGGGATGTGACTCCCCACCAGATGTGTGTGCCCACAGTGGGGCACAGGGCTGCAGGCTGGCTGGACTTGCACTGGGCAGAAGCCACTTCCATGTCCCAGTAGACAAGACCTGGCACGGGACAGCAGAGAGGGGCATCAAGACTTGTTGTTACCGCCAATGCCAGGACCCCTGTGCTAGTTGCGCAACCAGCAGTGTGAGGAATAATGGATGAGGAGAGAAGGGAAGGCGGGGGGAGAGCCAGTGTTGACCTCAACTCCTCCTGCCATCAGACATTTGCACACTGGGCTGTGTCTCTACCCCAGAAAGGGGGTGGGGGGCAGCACAGGTGACATGAGGGGAGTGGCAGCAGCCAGGCCATGCCAGCAGGGTAGACCACAGACCAGTGTGTGAGCAGCTGGCAGCAGGAGGAGGCAAGGGCAGCACAGCTCCCTCACCCATCCTGTATGTTACTCTTGGCAGTGTGGTGATCCCAGTGACTGCACTGAGTTTTGCCATCCCACTCCACCCTCCTATGCTGGGTCCCACCCACTGAGCTACAGAGGCAGCTACTGCCCATGCTGGTTTGGCCAGGCTGCAGCCCCCTGCCCCACTGAGGGCATACAAATCCGGAGGGGAGGGGAAAAAGAAACACCACCCAGCTCCCCCAGCACATTTTGTTTTGAAGGGATGGGAGCCCAAGAAGGGTGGCTGTGCCTTAAGGAAACAATCCTTCGGGCACAAAGCAAGACAATCTCCAAGCGAGGCAAAAGAGGGAAAGGGGCCAGGAGGCTTCCCTGGCTGACCACAAAAATCCAGGGCAGCCTAAGGGCCAAAAGGGGAGCACATAAAAAGTGGAAACAGGGAGAGATCACCAAAGACAAATATACCTCCTCTGCTCGTGCTTGTAGGGAGGCAGTTAGACGGGCCAAAGCTACCATGGAGCTGAGGATGGCAACCCAAGTAAAAGGCAACAAGAAATTGTTTTTTAGATATACAGGGAGTAAAAGGAAGACCCAGGGAGGAACAGGACCGCTGCTAAATGGGCAGAAACAATTGGTGACGGACGGGGGGACAAGGCTGAACTCCTCAACGAGTTCTTTGCCTCAGTGTTCCTAAGCGAGGGACACGACAAGTCTCTCACTGGGGTTGTAGAGAGGCAGCAGCAAGGCGCCAGACTGCCATGCGTAGACCCTGAGATGGTGCAGAGTCACTTGGAAGAACTGGATGCCTTTAAGTCGGCAGGCCCGGATGGGCTCCATCCGAGGGTGCTGAAGGCACTGGCCGACATCACTGCAGAGCCACTGGCGGGAATATTCAAATGCTCGTGGCGCACGGGCCAAGTCCCGGAGGACTGGAAAAGGGCCAACGCGGTCCCCATTTTCAAAAAGGGGAGGAAGGAGGACCCAGGCAACTATAGGCCAGTCAGTCTCACCTCCATCCTTGGCAAAGTCTTTGAAAAAATTATCAAGGCTCACATTTGTGAGAGCCTGGCAGGACAAATTATGCTGAGGGGAAACCAGCACGGGTTCGTGGCAGGCAGATCGTGCCTGACCAATCTACTCTCTTTTTATGACCAGGTTACGAAATGCCTGGACACAGGAGGAGGGGTGGATGTCGTATACTTAGACTTCAGGAAGGCCTTCAATACGGTATCCCACCCCATACTGGTGAACAAGTTAAGAGGCTGTGACTTGGATGACTACACAGTCCGGTGGGTGGCGAATTGGCTGGAGGGTCGCACCCAGAGAGTCGTGGTAGATGGGTCGGTTTCGACCTGGAAGGGTGTGGGCAGTGGGGTCCCACAGGGCTCGGTCCTTGGACTGATACTCTTTAATGTCTTCATCAGCAACTTGGACGAGGGAGTGAAATGTACTCTGCCCAAGTTTGCAAATGACACAAAGCTATGGGGAGATGTGGACACGCCGGAGGGCAGGAAACAGCTGCAGGCAGACCTGGACAGGTTGGACAAGTGGGTAGAAAACAACAGGATGCAGTTCAACAAGGAGAAATGCAAAGTGCTGCACCTAGGGAGGAAAAATGTCCAGCACACCTACAGCCTAGGAAATGACCTGCTGGGTGGCACGGAAGTGGAAAGGGATCTTGGAGTCCTAGTGGACTCCAAGATGAACATGAGTCGGCAGTGTGACGAAGCCATGAGAAAAGCCAATGGCACTTTATCGTGCATGAGCAGATGCATGACGAATAGGTCCAAGGAGGTGATTCTGCCCCTCTATCGGGCGCTGGTTAGACCACAGTTGGAGTACTACGTGCAATTCTGGGCGCCACACTTCAAGAAGGATGCGGATAACCTGGAGAGGGTCCAGAGAAGGGCCACTCATATGGTTAAGGGTCTGCAGACCAAGCCCTACGAGGAGAGACTAGAGAAACTGGACCTTTTCAGCCTCCGCAAGAGAAGGTTGAGAGGCGACCTTATGGCTGCCTTTAAGTTCATCATGGGGGCACAGAAGGGAATTGGTGAGTATTTATTCACCAAGGCGCCCCCGGGGGTTACAAGAAACAATGGCCACAAGCTAGCAGAGAGCAGATTTAGATTGGACATTAGGAAGAACTTCTTCACAATTAGAGTGGCCAAGGTCTGGAACGGGCTCCCAAGGGAGGTGGTGCTCTCCCCTACCCTGGGGGTCTTCAAGAGGAAGTTAGATGAGTATCTAGCTGGGGTCATCTAGACCCAGCACTCTTTCCTGCTTATGCAGGGGGTCGGACTCGATGATCTATTGAGGTCCCTTCTGACCCTAACATCTATGAATCTATGAATTGGCCACGATACCTGGCCTCTTGCTGGGAGTGTGTACAGCAGTGGGGAGCCAACCCCCCACCAGGTCCCTCTACGCTTTAAAGAAGAAAAACTGTGTTTTTCTGCAGCAAACGGAAAACCCAGATCCCGGCTGATGGGCATCAATAGCTTCTCGGTAGATTTTGACATATCCATTCCTGAGGTTCCTTTTTCCTTGCATACTCTTGATTGCATTCAGGCTCCCTAGAAGGTGGCTGATTATTTCTCCAGGATCATGGAGAACTCCTTAAATATTCTTCATCTAGAAGAATATATGCATACATTTTTTATTTTTTTTTTGGCAACCACGTAGGATGGAGTAGGAGGTAGCCTTAAAGACTGTTCTCTGGCAAACTCTTAAGCATGCTTAATTTATTGGGAAGCTGTGTAGGATACAGATTTTATACTAGTCAGGGATCTTAGATTAATTAACCTAGTCTACTTTTTTATAGTTCCAACATAGCCTTGGGCTTGTGGTCACCATAGGTATGTTAATCCAAATTTAGATGAAATGGGGACTAAAGATCTTGGAGCAGTCTGGTAGAGAGTGGTCGCCAACAGAGATGACTCAATTTTCAAGGAAGTAACCATAGTTCCAGCAGACAGAGTGAAAAACTGCTGGTTACTTGGAGTTAAGTAGATTTAGGGGTTAGTGGACAAGAAGCTGAATGAGCCAACCGTGTGCACTTGTTGCAAAGAAACCTAATGGCATCCTGGGCTGTATTAGTAGGAGCATTGCCAGCAGATCAAGGGAAGTAATATGCCTCTATTCAACACTGGTGAGGCCACATCTGGAGTACTGTGTCCAGTTTGGGGCTCCCCACTACAGAAAAGATATATACACATTGGAAAGAGTCCAGTGGAGGGCAATGAAAATGGTTAGGGGACTGAGGTCCACAATTTCCGAGGAGACGTTAAGGGAACTGGGCTTATTTAGTCTGGAGAAGAGAAGACTGAGGCGGGATTTAATACTAGCCTTCAACTACCTAAAGTGGGGTTTCAAAGAGGATGAAGCTAAACTGTTCTCAGTTATGGCAGATGACGGAACAAGGAGCAATGATCTCAAGTTGCAGCGAGGGAAGTTTAGGTTAGCTACTAGGACAAACTTTCTCACTACGAGGGTAGTAAAACACTGGAACAGGTTACCCGGACAGGTGGTGGAGTCTCCATCTTTGAAGATTTTTAAGACCTGGCTAAACAAAGCCTTGGCTGGGATGATATAGTTGGAGCTGGTCCTGCTTTGAGTAGGCGGGTGGGACCAGATGACCTCCTGAGATCCCTTTTAACCCTAGTTTTCTATGATTCCAGGATTCTATATTTCACGGAGAAGCAAAGTTTGTAAGTTTTATCCCACTGTGATGAAATTCTCTACAGCCCCAAGTAGTGTGCTGGCACAGCAGTGGGTGACTACAAACCATGAGAAGGCTTGCAAATTTTATCCCACTTAACTTGACTGATACTTATATCATCACAGGAGTCAGTAGGAAGAAACTATCAATATTAGTTAACTTAGACATTACATAAGTTATTTGGCCACATTTTTCATGAAGATTACAGTTAGAAGCTGAAACCAGAGACTATGACAACTGGCAATAAGGGAACAGCTACGGGTTTCCTGAAGCCAGTTGATATTAATGTAGCACTGGGAGGCAATGTCTTCAAAAACAGACTGTTTACAGCAATTAAAACTGTAACATCATGAGAGGAGAGCCAATATTTATAGCATTTCCATGTCCTTACCCAGATCCACTATATCTAGGACCCAGTGGATCTGGTTCATTGGTTGCAGCTTTGATTTCTCTAGCATGTTAATCATTGGGTATATGAAATCAGAGCAGGTGAGTAATGTTAACTTAGCCATGCATTTATGATGTTCAGATACTACTCTATATTAAGTTACTGAATATAAGGGGAATGTAGAAAGACATTACAATCAAAAGCCATAAATATCATTTACATCTCAATAATAAGATAGCATTTTGCAATAAACAGCTAGTACCTTACTGATGACAATGTAGCCACGTCTATAGAACAGTTTAAACAAGCAGTTAAATTCACGCAAAGTTAACCTAATATGCAATTAGTTCCCAAAAGTGAAAGTGAAAATATGGAACTACATAAAGGAATCTGCCAAATCATTTCTCAACCTCAACAAATGTTCTCCCCCAACCTTATTCCATCCATCACAATATTAAATCCCTTGATTTCATAATCCTTGCTTTTTTTCACCCTTGAGCTCAATCCTCAATAGCTCAAACTAAATCTTGACCCAACTAAATTGTGCTTCTCTGAACTGCTGCAATATTATTAATAGAAAAATATGAAGTAGCCAGAAACAAAAATAATATGAGTTATTCCATTATTTGTTCTGAAACGGTATATATTTACCAGCTGATGCCATGATGCCAAAAATACAGGGGAGGTAAAATAAGACAAGTTCCAGCACGCTAAAGATTCAGTCTCACAAATCATAAAAAGGTACTACCTTTGTTTCTCCGTGACATGTCCAAGACTATATAATCCAGTAACATTAGCTTATTTTGCTGTTATACCTGTTTTTATTCCATTAGCACCTCTGAAGGTTGAATAGCATTACTGTTATTTCTGTCACTAAATCTGTATTCCATCCTATTTTCCCTATGCAAATTAGGCTGCATTGTTTCAATTTGAATTTCATTTGGGTTGTTTCATTCCCATATTTACACCTCTAACTTCTTCTTTATCTTCTCTTCCTTATCATTTCACAACTCCTTTCATTTCAGTACTGAACAGTAACATTTATTATTAATTTGCTGCTCTGTACCTTCAATTTCATAACTTACTGGAGCTGTCAAGACTGAGTATCTCCAAATGCAACAATTGCAAACTTACTTCCCAGAAGACCTGAAGAACAGAACTGTGCGTCAGAAGTTTGTTTAACATCTCTCCCAACTATACTGTTGGTTCAGTAAAAGGTAACCAGACAGAGACCATAAAAAGTGTAAGAATGGCTTGCTTTTCATGCAATAATTATGTTTGCATGCATCAGCAGGGACTGATAGGGAAAACTTAAAACACTGATGCGAACCAGAAATTAATAAGTCACAGTTTTAATATATTTACTCTGTTCACCAGAGTACTACCCAAGACACACTGCTTGAAATTTATAAGAAAAAGTTTTAAACATAATTTTATTGTCTAGACTGTTTAGTAATATGAACAGGATTCAAAACTTCCACACAGGCCCCACTGCCTGGGAGATTTACAGCAATGAATATGGGTAGTCAATAACTAAATACACCTTTTGTGTCCAGGGGTTTAGGTTGTAGCTGTGCTGGTCTAAGGACATAAGCAGACAAGCTTCCTTGGGTGAATTTGATATCTTTTATTAGACCAACCCAAATAGTTGGAGAATAGTAATTAAGCAAGCTTTCAGGTTCAAAAACCCTTCATCAGGCTAAGGAGGTTTCAGCAGTTGGTGTGTGCTCTTCCTGGATAGAGTGATGGAATGACCTTTTGTGCCCACACACTTATTACATATGTAGCTACTTAGGAAAAAAAATAAGGAAAAATATTCTAACTGCCAATGCCCAAAAACACTCTATGCACTTAAAAGAAAACAAATATGCATGTGCACACACAAGTAAGATTAGATCTTACTAAAATGACTGAAAGCAGAGGCAGAAACAATGGATTAAATACATGAAGCAATGCAGGATACTACATTACATACATCACTGTACAATGAAAATATTATTTCAATCCTTTACAACTGTTCATTTAAGAGAAAACACAAGGAAAATTGCACACAAGAAAGACAGCACATTTTAACAAGGCGTTTTGAAGATTCATAGATGCTAGGGTTGGAAGGGACTTCAACAGATCATTGAGTCCAACCCCCTGCCTAGCCAGGAAAGAGTGCTGGGGTCAGATGACCCCAGCCAGCTGCCTATCCAGCTTTCTCTTAAAGACCCCCAATATAGGGGAGAGCACTACCTCCCTCCAAAGCCCATTCCAAATGGTGGCCAACCTTACCGTGAAGTTTTTCCTGATATCTAGCCTAAATCTGCTCTGTTAGTTTGTGACCATTGTTCCTTGTTACCCCAAGAGGCACCCTGGTGAACAGAGCATCTCTGATCCCTTGCTGCACCCCCCTAATGAATTTGTAGGCAGCCACAAGATCACCTCTCAGCCTTCTCTTGCGGAGGCTGAAGAGGTCCAGGTCCCTCAGTCTCTCCTCATAGGGCTTGTCCTGCAAGTCCCTAACCATAAAAGTGGCCCTCCTCTGGATCCTCTCGAGTCTATCAACATCCTACTTGAAGTACAGCACCCAAAACTGGATGCAGTACTCCAACTGTAGTCTGACCAATGCTGCATACAGGGGAAGTATCACCTCCTTGGATCTATTTGTCATGCATCTGCTGATGCACGATAAAGTGCGGTTAGCTTTGCTGATGATTTCGTCACACTGACGACTCATGTTCATCTTGGAGTCCACTAGGACTCCGAGATCCCTTTCAGCTTTTGTGCTGCTGAGGGGGTCACTTCCCAGTCAGTAGGTGTGCTGAATATTTTTGCACCCTAGGTGCAGCACTTGTCCTTGTTGTACTGCATCCTACTGTGTAGTGCCCACTTTTCTAACCTGTCCAGGTCTGCCTGCAATTGTTCCGTACCCTGTCTGTGGACCTTTTAAAGTCTGTGGATTATTTCTTGTTTTGCTATTTCCTGTTCTAATCAGTTTTTAAAAGTTTGCTGTTGTGAACAACCACCCTAAGGTCAGTGATGAAGTGCCCACGCAAATTAAAGTGCTCTGTCACAGGCTTGCATATCTTTCTGCAGCAGATGTCAGAGCAGTGTTCATTCATTCTGTCATATAGGGGTCACCCAGTCTATCCAAAGCAGACAGTAGAGGGGCACTGTAAACAGGAGATGGCATATCTGACATTGGCAGAGTCGCAACTGAATGAACCTCAGATGTTATAATGGGTGTTGCTCAGCCCAGTGATGATGTATTAATGTTAGGGCACAGAACAGAGAGCAGCTTATTCTGACCGTTTTATTCTGCTAGTGTTCCATACAAAATATTCTTTCGTTTGGCAGGAAGTGTGACTTATATCTTTTCCATCCTTAATATCCCATGATTCAAAGAACTTCTCTTACCCAACATAAAAGATCAGTACACAACATACTATGCAAATAGTGTGTATGAATATGCACATTTTAAAGTGTTAAATTTGTATGTCAACGGATTTCACCCCAATAAGCTTTTCAGTAACTTCCTGACCATAACTTCATCCATGTGGGAACCAATGATGTGGCCAGGAGTAGGCCTGACCATGTCATGGATGACTACAGGGCTCTGGGGTCCAGGCTTAGGAAGACAGCAGCACAGGTGGTCTTCTCATCCATCATCCCAGTCAGAGGGCGCAATAGGCATCACAGCGCCTGCATCAAAGAGGTCAACCTGCAGCTCCGGAGTTGGTGCCATTGTGCAGGATTTGGTTTCCTGGACCACGACCCACACTTCCTGGCAAGGAACTTCCTGGGGCACGATGGACTTAACCTCTCAGCGAAAGGTAAAAGTCTTTTCTCCAAAAGGTTGGCTGATCTCCTACGTCGGGCTTTAAACTAGCTTAGACGGGGGACAGGGAGGCAGAAGGAGAACATCAGGAACCTGCAATCCATGGGACGTCCAGCAGTACAGCACGGGTAAGCAATAAGCAGGTAAGCAATAAGGGGCCCATTGGGCATCAGAGCCAGGGGGCAACAAAGGCACCAGTCACAGGGCTCAAGTGCCTATACATTAATGCTAGGAGCATGGGGAACAAGCAGGATGAACTAGCACTCCTGCTTGCAGAAAACACTTACAACTTAGTGGGGTTAAAAAGAAACCTGGTGGGACTCTACCCACAACTGGGCAATACACACTGAGGGCTATAAACTGTACAGAAAGTACAGAGTGGGGAAGAGAGCGGGAGGGGTTGCACTCTATGTCAAGGAGTGTTATACATCAACCCTTATCAAAATGGAATCGGAGGAGGAGAAAGTAGAAGGATTGTGGGTTAGGATACATGAAGGTCAAGGGGAAAGGGATTTGGTGGTAGGGGTCTGCTACAGACCCCCACACCAAGGTGAAGAACTAGATTTAGAACTCCTGAGGCAGCTCTCAGAAACCATAAAGACTAGGGAAGCGGTAGTCATGGGGGACCTAAACTACCCTGGCATTTGCTGAGAGACGCAGACAGCAAATTCCCATCATTCACGCAGGTTCCTATCCTGTGTACAGGACCTCCACCTGACATAGGAGGTACATGGTCCCACTAGGGAGAATGCCTTACTGGACCTGGTACTGGCAACGGGGGATGACATGGTAGGGGACCTACAGATCAGGGGTCACTTGGGGGACAGTGACCACCAAATAATAGAATTCACCATAAGGCGTAGAGTGGGTAAGGTAACTAGTAGGGTGGAAGTGCTAGACATTAGGAAGGGTGACTTCAGCAAGCTCAGGTGTTTAGTCAATGACACACTGCAGAGTAAGAGATTTGGCGAGATGGGAGCCCAGGAAGGGTGGCTGTGCCTTAAGGAAGTGATCCTTTGGGCACAGAGAGAGACCATCCCGATGCGGGGGAAAAGGGGGAAAGGGGCCAAGAGGCTTCCTTGGCTGACCAGAGAAATCCAGGGCAGCCTAAGGGCAAAAAGGGAAGCATATAAGCAGTGGAAACAGGGAGAGATTACTAAAGAGGAGTATAACTCCTCAGCTCACAGCTGTAGGGAGGCAGTTAGACAGGCCAAAGCTATCATGGAGCTGAGGATGGCATCCCAAGTTAAGGATAACAAAAAATTGTTTTTCAGATATATAGGGAGAAAAAGGAAGGCCCAGGGCAGTATAGGACCACTACTGAATGGGCAAAAACAATTGGTGACAGACAGGGGGGACGAGGCTGAACTCCTCATTGAGTTCTTTGCCTCAGTGTTCCTAAATGAGGGGCAAGACAAGTCTCACAATGGGACTGTAGAGAGGCAACAGCAGAGCACCAGACTACCAAGCGTTGACCCTGAGATGGTGCAGAGTCACTTGGAGGAACTGGATGCGTTTAAGTCGGCAGGCCCGGATGAGCTCCATCCGAGGGTACTGAAGGCACTGGCTGATGTCACTGCACAGCCACTGGCAAGAATATCTGACCGCTCGTAGCACATGGGCCAGGTCCCGGAGGACTTGAAAAGGGCCAACGTGGTCCCCATTTTCAAGAAGGGGAGGAAGGAGGAACCAGGCAACTATAGGCCAGTCAGTCTCACCTCCATCCTTGGCAAAGTCTTTGAAAAGATTATTAAGGCTCATATATGTGAGAGCCCAGCAGGACAAATTATGCTGAGGGGAAACCAGCATGGGTTCGTAGCAGGTAGATCATGCCTGACTAATCTAGTCTCTTTTTATGACCAGGTTACAAAACACCTGGATGCAGGAGCAGGGGTAGACATCATTTACTTAGACTTCAGGAAGGCCTTCGATACAGTATCCCACCCCATACTGGCGAACAGATTAAGAGGCTGTGACTTGGATGATTACACAGTCCGGTGGGTGGCGAATTGGCTAGAGGGTTGAACCCAGAGAGTGATGGTGGATGGGTCAGTATCGACCTGGAAGGGCGTGGGCAGTGGGGTCCCACAGGGCTCGGTCCTTGGACCAACACTCTTCAATGTCTTCATAAGTGACTTGGACTAGGGAGTGAAATGTACTCTGTCCAAGTTTGCAGATGATACAAAACTGTGGGGAGAAGTAGACACACCGGAGAGTAGGGAACAACTACAGGCAGACCTGGACAGATTGGACAAATGGGCAGAAAACACTAGAACGCAATTTAACAAGAAGAAATGCAAAGTGCTGCACCTAGGGAGGACAAATGTCCAGCACACCTACTGCCTAGGAAATGATCTGCTCGGTAGCACAGAAGCGGAAAGGGATCTCGGAGTCCTAGTGGACTCCAAGATGAACACGAGTCGTCAGTGTGACGAAGTCATCAGCAAAGCTAACTGCACCGTATCATGCATCAGCAGATGCATGACAAACAGAACCAAGGAGGTGATACTTCCCCTCTATTGGGCACTGGTCAGACCGCAGTTGGAATACTACATCCAGTTTTGGGCACCACGCTTCAAGAGGGATGTGGATAAACTGGAGAGGGTCCAGAGAAGGGCCACTCATATGGATAAGGGCTTGCAGACCAAGCCCTATGAGGAGAGACTAGGGCACCTGGACCTCTTCAGCCTCCGCAAGAGAAGGTTGAGAGGCGATCTTGTGGCTGCCTATAAATTCATCATGGGGGCGCAGAAGGGAATTGGTGAGGTTCTACTCACCAAGGCACCCCTGGGGTCACAAGAAATAATGGCCGTAAGCTAGCAGAGAGCAGATTTAGAATGGACATTAGGAAGAACTTCTTCACAATTAGAGTGGCCAAGGTCTGGAATGGGCTCCCAAGGGAGGTGGTGCTCTCCCCTACTCTGGGGGTCTTCAAGAGGAGGTTAGATAGGCATCTGGCTGGGGTCATCTGACCCCAGCACTCTTCCCTGCCTATGCAGGGGGTTGGACTCGATGATCTGTTGAGGTCCCTTCCGGCCGTAACATCTATGAATCTATGAAAATAAGCTGTCCAATCAATAGCCCACTTCCAACAGTCATCAACTCATTTGCAAGAAAAACTAAAAAGTCTGTTTTTAGTTATAGAAGATTAAATTCTGACTTAAAAGACAGGCAGGCAAGATTCTTTGGGTAGATGTGGTATCTTTTATTAGACCAACTAAATAGTTGGAAAAAATGTTCTTTGTAAGCTTTGGGGCACAAACACCCTTCTTCAGGCATAGGAAGACTCTGCTGGTGTTGTGTGTTCTCCAAGGTAAAAAAGAGCTATTTTATTTTCATTTTGCAAATGAATGAATGCTGAGCAGCTGTTTTTGTTGTGCCAGTGCTTTCCTTAGTAGTTATTTTATGGGGGGTTTATGTTGAATTTTGCAGAAACCGGTGACACAAAACTTCTTAAAAACATGCCAGCTTCATCAAAAATGTGCATATGCATCTGCAACTTTGGTAAACTGGGAGTCATGCACAGACTTTTAGATATAAAAACACACCATTTTAAAAAAATTACCAGCTTAAGCAACTAATACTCATGAGTGTTGACCTAATTTAAACTTGACTGGACTGTTACGGGGCTCTACAGTCTTGCACCAGATTGATCTGAAGAGCTCGGATAGAGGTGCTGCCTGGGGGAACAAATGAAATTTGTAGTCAGATACTACTGAGAAGTGCACCTTTTGGGGTCATTAAGTTATCTGAGAGAAGGCTGACGTTCCAGAGTCTCCAAAACTTACCACTCCGGGGAGTGGAAGTCAGATCAAACAACCATGCTGCTCTAGCTTTCAGTTAGTCTCTCTCTGCCCCCAAAGGAGGCCTGTTAGCAACAAGTATTCTGCCAACAGAACATCGTTGCCTGGCTCCTCTGAGAGTGCGAACGGGAACTACAAACAGAAGCAACATGAGGTGAAGAGCTGCAAACCAAATATCTTGAATAGCATATCTTTCCATCTTTTCTATTTGTTTTATTAAAGTTGGAGATATCGAAGTCTTTGTTTTAGCATTTGAAACCAAGACTTTTGCACATGTGCGTGAGCACATTCACACAGGGAAGGGCCTGCAAGAATCCCCAAGATTTAAACCCGGGGTGTCAAGGCCCACGGTGCTGCTTATGGATCTCACACCAGCCCCAACACCACCACATGCAGCACACGCAGGCCCCAGCCCCACACACCTCATGTGGTGGGGCCCAGACTGTCATATGCAGTATAGGGCACCCTCACCAGATCAGTCCTACACACTGAATCCAGAGCCAGTCCAGAGACCAGTCCAGCCAGTCCACAGACCAGACCTATGTGCCAGAGCCAATGTACAAAGCCAGGCCAGCATGGGTGCTGCATGCAGTACATGCCCTGAACCAGTCCTGCACACCCCATGTAACACATAGGGGCAGGACCAGCACATGCTGCATACAGCACTCAAGGATAGAGCCAGTACATATGCTGGGGTTGGTCCAGGGTGCTTGCTGCATATGAAAACTGAAAGCTTGGACACCGTCTCTTGCACAGTAATGCAAGATAATGGCTGGGGCAAGACTGGATTGCAGTAACTAGACTGCCACAAGAAAATCAAACTCTGCTAATGGCTTGCAACCCATTACGTGTCGAGACAGCAGAGTACTTGCAGTATCCAATACCAGACCCATGCTGTAAAATAATAAAACTGGTTGTTGGCAGAGACCCAACACACTTATCACATGTATTTCCAAGCTAAGAAAGCCAAAGGAAAGGCTGAGCCAGTGAAGGCAAGGTAACTGCATATGCATTTCAATTGAACTAGCAACAAAAGACAACAAAAGACTAAATATACATTTCAAGCAAAACCTGTAAAAGGTACATTGAATACTGGAAAAATGTCCTGTACGTGACATGCTAACATTTATCCATACAGGCATCCAACGTCTAATGTGTTACAAATGTCTCAACCATTCAGTCTATGTCTGGAGTCCAGTAAACAGACCATCATTGGTACAAGCTACTGCAGATCTGCCCCATTGATATACAAGTACCCCAAAGCAGATCTAGTAACTCCTCTAAGCATCCTGTTTAACCTCTCAGGCCCATATCCTGTAATTAACCTAATTGCAGGGGCTGCAGAGAAACACAAGTCTTTACACCTAAACAAATCCAAAACAGGAGCCAGGCAATTTAACAGTTGTGATATGATGGTCACCCTTTTTCTCCCAGTTTTGTTCGGACTTTAATCAGTCAACTATCAAGGAAAAATGTCTTAAAGCTATACAGTTAAACAGTATAAAGCAAGACAGAATTACCAGCAAGGTGTGTGCAGTCCAGGGAAGACCAAGAAACCATCCTGCCACCCAGCTGATATGCGAAAGATCCACACTGTGAGGCTGTACAAGAACTGCTTCATGCCTGCATTGGGTAAAGATCTCTTTTGCAGCTAAGATAATACAAGGACTAATAGTTCTTTTTATATTGGGAAAGTCTTTTTCTGTCATTTGGTTTTGTAGCTTTTTGGTAGTTATTAAAGCAAGCCTTTCTGCTATTCATCAACTGAGTGTTATATCAATTCTTGGGGCACTAGGTTTAAAAACCCGCTTCCTAAGTGCAGTACAGGGCGCATGCTGCACACAGCACATAGGGTAGTTTATGGGCTCAATTCAGTCTTACGCATCCCTTGATACCCTTGGTTTAAACAAACCTAAATATAGTTTTCTAGAAAACTGTATTTAAGTGTGTTCTGTTCTTAGACATCAAAAGGCACTTAAGGTCATTTGTAATTTCAGGTAAATAAGAAACTATTAACAAGAACACTTGCAAACACAAGTTTGAGTCTATTCTCTGTGGGCGCATCTACATGAGACATTTACTGTGGAGCTGCCTAATTAGTTCTGCAGTAAAGACTGAACCTCTAATTAACTCTGCCACAGGTTAGTTCTTACAAATACAAGTACTATCCTATGGCAGAGTTTTTTTAGTGTGCAGAACGCACGTGTAGATGCTGAGGGGGCTGGTTGGAGCATGAGGGTGCTACAGTGCGGGGGCTGCCTGCCAGCTAGCTCCGCACTGAAGTACCCTTGTGCCCCAGCCAGCCCTTCCACAGTACACTGAGCTGGGTTGGAGCAGCCCGGGTCCCGACAGCTGGAGCTGCTGCAACCTGGCTCAATATGCTGCAGTCCCGGGGACATATTCAAATGTGGCACCTGGGAGCAATAAACTCAGAGCAACATGCAATACGCGCTAGAGTTTATTCCTCTGTGCTAATTAGCAGGTGTAGATACACCCTGTTGGAGGAAAGACTTAGTTATTACATAAAACTGAAGTAAAACAAAGAATGTTCTATAACTGACTTTGAAGATGCAATTCAGACTTCAGATAATATATTTTCAGTATTAACCAGCTATATAAACTATGACTGTAAAGACTACTAAAAATTTTTATCAGACACTTCTAGCTTCACAGCACATTATTGGTTATGATAGCAATTTGATGATACAACTCTAGTCTATTATTATGGAGAGTATTTCTTTGAGTTGATACTGTTTTATTTCTGTTTAGTTTAGTATCTGTAACAGTTTAGCTTTGGTAAATTACAGATCAAGAAATCATGATGAGTGTAATTTGACTCAAAATTGCATATCACATTTCCTCTAGTTAACATAGTCCAAGACCTTTGAAAGCCAAAGGATACCACAAATTTACTCTTAATAAAAGTAAAATCCTAGGTTCTCCACAGGCCCCGTCTCCTGCTCCTTTCAAAAGCTACTTCACGGTCCATCAGATCTCAGCTGACATACAGTTGGTACCTTTGGGAAAAATGGTCCTCTAATGCTTTACAATATTAGATAATAAGTAGTAAGATCTTGAAATGTACTTCCTGAATTTGCAGAAATTAAGATAGCCTTAATCACAGAGAAGAAAAGTTACAACTATCATTACCATCTACTGATTAGAGAGATTGTGTTCCTCAAAATACAGGTCACCCCTAATGAGCTAAATAAATGCAGTCTCCCTTTCAGACGTGCCTTACACTTAAATCATATTTTTTTAATACCACACAATCTGACATTTCTGACTTCCTTATCCTTTTGATATGCATCCCACGATGGATGTGTTTTATGGAGGTGATGGGTGAAAGCTAATGAAAACTAAATTACCATTTAACTTTATATTTAAAACAGACTGGCAATCTCTTGCCATTTTTTATTTATTTTTGACAGGAAAAATTGCCTGATCTTTCAATGCAATATACTTCTACACTACCAGCATATCCCCAAATAACAAAACTGGCTATTTTTCCACTGCTCACTGAAAAAAATCATTCTTGACCTCTGCAATCACCAGCTAATACCTGGTAGTATAACACTGTAGAATTTGGTATTATGATTTAAAAATAAATAAATAAACAAATACAATTTTTTAAAAGATAACAAAAATTGATCATAAAATAATCCTCTATAAAATGAGCTGGAACATTTCTTACAGTGTTTTCCAAATCCAGTGTTTTCATTTTTATTACTAGCTAAATTTAATATATTCAAGGCAGAAAAGGTCCTTAAGCTACCAGTGAATAAAAAGTGAGGGGTTTTTTTAAAGAAAAATTTTAAGTTAACCAACCAAACCTAATTTAAAACTTAAATTAATAAAACCTAAAGTTATCATCATATATGGAAAACTATATTCAAATAAATATTTACTGCCAGGGCTTTAGAGAAAGTGAAATCACTGAATGGTGACAATGATCAGCTAGAGCCATTTTAAGTACTAGATATGCTTCTGAAAACCATGGTCTCTTCTGCAGATGCAGAAACAACATCCTCTTCCTTTTTAGTTCCTTCACCTACTTCAGTTCAATGACCAACTGGAAAGCAAAAATGCAAGCAAGTTTTTTCCTTTTCTAATCTAAGTGTGAGAGCTTATAAGGATGAGATCTAGAAGTACTTAGGAGGATGAGATCTAGAAGTGCTAACACTGGTTACAGTGATCAGAAACAAATCACTTTATCTAGTAATTACTGATAATTCTCCTAAGTAACTAATCAACTTTAAATGCAAAACACATTTAGATAAACTTACATTAGATAAACTTTAAAAACAGTATCCAACTGACAACATAAAAATGTTTTTGTGCATTTTAACAGAATTCAAATTTCCATCCATATGCAGCTTGACAGCAATGACAACTAAAAATCACCTTCATCATCTAGCACAGCAGTTCCCAAACTGACAGATTGCACCCACCAATTTAAAACAACACAACCTTCAGTACCACCAGCAAATTTTTCAGTTCAACATTAAGTACCTCCAGGAAATTTTTGTCATATAAATTAATTATAATAAATGTGTTAACACGTACCGCTGACAGATTATCTGCGTATCACTGGTGATACATGTACCACAGATTGGGATCTAGTGCAAAAAAAAAACAAACACATCATTCACCGTTTAGTAACAAATACAGGTTTTCTTCACTTTATGCTGTACATGCGTTTCTGGAAAATGGCGCATAACTTGAATTTGCATAAAGGAAAAATACTTTACAACATAACAAATAGGGATACATTCCAAGACCTCAACTGCACTGACTCCCAGACCCATTTCTACCACTTTTACAAGACAATTTTGATACTTGCCTATAGCAGACAGTACACACAAGCACAGGGCACTATCATAATGGGGGTGGCAACTACAGAAACACGTGTCACAGACAACAAGCGAGGAGCACAGATCCACACAGGAGGCTATATTTTGGTGCGTGTCACTGCCACAATGCACTGCACAAAGCAGCTGACTGTAGGCTTCCACCACATCAATCACATAATAGTGAATTTACCTCACATATAAGAATTTTTGGTATAAAAAGGGTCATCAAATAAGAGCAAATTAACACAAAGAACCTGCAAAAAGCGAGGGAAATGGTAAAAGGTGAAAAGTATTAAACTGAACATTTGTGTATACTAAGCTATGTCAAACTTTAAAGTAATATACACAGGCATGACGCACCTTCCGATTGGCAAGACCGAAATAATAGCAACCAGTGTAAATCAACCTTTCTTTAGGAAAATCAAAAGCACACTGCAAAATAAATAAGTAAATAACTAGTAGTATCTAATGCTTGACCTAAGGTTTCTTGTTTCCTAATTTAAAATCATACTCATTATCAGTTATAGCCAGCTGAGCAGAACATTACAAGGAAGCTATTAATGTATGTCCCAATCATCATGAGAGACCACCATTACAATTTAACCAGGAAAAATTAAACCTAAAAATAATGCATCACATATGAGCTCATGGCACCAGATAACAGCATAAATTGGATTCCAGAAAACTACAGAAGAGCACTTTTGTGAGAATTTAGTCAAACAGGATCAGTGTGCTCCACTTACATGCATACTAGGTAAATGCATAATTTGCTTAACTGCATTATACAAATGCCAGTCCCAATTTGTTTCCTACTGTTTACATTGTAACAAACTCAGTTTATCTGCATTTCAGTTAAGTGCCTAGCACCTTTCAGCCCTACTGTCTATTTGGTAACTTAATTATACTTAGGTTAACTGCATGCCTGTACCTGTAATTGCCTACTTTGTAACTGTACTCCCATTAACCACACCAGACAAAACCAAGAGGAAAGAACTACAAAAGGGCTTAAAATGACAGGAACTAGTTAGCATTACAGTTTCTACCTCCCCTCATTTTCAAATCTTCTACTAGCAGGCTCAAAACAGAAACCCTAAAAAAAGGGGGAATTAGTTAATTTTGGGGCTGACAGCACAATAGCAATGGGAGCACTAGGTACTGAAAGAGAACTGATAGTTTACAATCAGTATGGATAACTACATACTCCAGGCAAGTAACAGCCTTTTTTCAATCCTGAATCTTTGTGCTTGCATGCAATACACTGTACATCTAAGCCAAGGAAATAACATTCCAACTCCAAAGCACCAAAATTAAATCTATGTCTATCTAAACCTACAGAAAACAACCACAGTTCACACTTAAATATTTTTTACAAGTCAACATGGGCACAATTTTCCAAGCTATTATTCCATGAGGAAAAAAACCCCAACTAATAAATTGGATCAAATGATATGGAAGATGTTACAAACTCGACCGCTAACACTTTAACCTATCAGAAAGTTAAGGAGCTGAAATACCAAAATCTCATCATTGGTCCTGCTTCAACATTCATTCTATTTTTTGCATTACCTGAACATACTGCAACACATACCTTCTGGTCAAGTTCATGCTGACCTGGGAGAGGTGATCAATTTCTGCTACAAAGAATGAGGACTGACATCCTTAAACCAGAGATAAGGACACAAAATACACACCCTTCCTCTTAAAACATCAGGGTAGTAATCTAAATAAACCAAGTTACTTAATTTTGTTTTAGGAAAAGCAATGCAGCTTTCACTATGATTAAGCTTTTATCACCCCTGATCCTCACCACCACAGTGAAGAAGTTAATTATCTAGCACGATTTATGACAGAAAGAAACAAATTAATACATATAAATAATAAAACTAACGGTTATTCAAATACTTAAATGATTGTTCAATGTGCAGAAATACTGCATTATTACAGGCTTCTGGTTTAGCAATACAAACTTGTTTGCTTTTTCTTGAGGTTAAATGCTATCAGTCAGTGCATTCACCCAGGCCTGGCTATCACAAAACTAGAAGTTGATTAGACATTCCCAGCAGAGAAATCAACCGTACAGGTTCTCTTTCCTGTATGTGTTTGGCTAAAATATCTGCAGCATTTATCTTGCAAAAAAGCAGCCTCACCAATAGACATCTTGCTTTGGAATCAGTTAAAACTTTGCTGATATACAGATGAGAAAACACCTCTCAGCAATTCATGAAAATATTATTTACTTATTCAATGTATATGCTGCCCTTCCCAACAAAGCTCAGAGAAGCTTACAATAACAGAACACAAAAACTTATAAAACAGAAGAATGAACATGAGAATAAAACAACCTAAAAAGGAACAAAAATATCAGCATAAAAACAAAACCTCCCAAGAGTATCCCAGCTTAGCTTTGTCAATGCCTGCCCAAATAGGAAGTTCTTACTATTACATGCATATAGTCTGATATGAGAATGAATCTCTACAGATATTGTATCTCTTTCAAGCTATAATGAAGATCCAAAATTCCCCACCTTAATTTGTCTGGATGTTACCAGTAAGAAACAAAATATCTCAGTACATTGTCTATGAAGCTTACTGGCCAGGTCATTTGTTTAAACTGACAACCTGTTGGGGGGGAGAAAAAAGAAAATCTTAAGTTTTGTAAACAGCAACAAAATAAACATTAACTGATCTGTATACCTAAAGAAAGCAGCACAAAATGCAGGCTACAGAGCTTACACTAGAGCTTTCCAGACCAACTGCTGCACTTAGAATCACAGAAAAATAGGGTTGGAAGGGATTTCAGGAGGTGCACGTAGTCCAAGCCCAGGGAATGATCATCTATTTCTAAACCAGCGTTTCCCAACCTTTTCACCCTGTGACACACTTACATGGCCTCCCCCACCCCACAGCACACTGGCTGAGCAGGGCTGGGAGGAAAGTAGTGTGTGGCCAAACGCTGCACCGGGGGGGGGGGGCAGCAGCCAAACACTGTGGATCAGGGGGGAGAGGGTGGCAAGCGGCTGAATGCTGCAGACAGGGGGGGGGGGGCGGGGCACGGCACAGCGAGCAATGGGAAGCAGGTGACATGGTGTTTGAATCACTGGCTGAAGCCATGCCCCATGTCTGTCTGGCTGCCCAGAGCAGCAGCAGGCGGGGGGGGGGTGGCTCCAGCCCAAAATGGCACGGCACAGCTGGACATACCGATTGGGAAACACTGTTCTAAACCATCCCCCTCAACCTGCTCTTAAAAAACCTCCCAATAATAAAGATCCCACATCCTCTCTAGATGACTTGCTCCAATACTCAGCCTACCTTCACAGTTCCTCCTAATATCTGGTCTAAGTTTCACTGACTGCAATTTAAGATCATTTTGTCTTGTCCTGCCTCCTGCAGTCACAGAAAACAGACAAATGCCATCCCCCTTAGAAGCCACCCTTTATATATTTGAACACTGTTATCATATTGTCCCTCAATCTTCTCTTCTCCAGGCCAAATAATCCCAGTTCTTTCAACCTTTGCTCATAAGCCCTATTTGTTACACCTCTAATCAGTCTTGTTGTTCACTCCCTGGACTCTTTCGAATCTGCCTACCTCTTTCTTGATGGAGTTATGGATAACTAACTCCTCCTTCAGTTTTAACTCAAACCTTAACAGCTCTTCCCTAGAGAAACTGGCTGGCAAATAACACTTTCTTACTGCTCTTGCCCGTCCGCCATCATGGTTTTGAACAGAAACATACATAGGAAAATTAGGCTGAAAAACCCTACAGAAGGCCAGCTAGGGCAACTCCTCCTCAAGGCAGGATCAGCTGTATCTAAAACAGTGGCCCTCAACCATTTTAGACTCAAACACTCCTCCTTAGGCTTGAGGCACCTCTTGGGAAATGCCAGCTCTTAGCATTCACTCATTTTTTGACTGCAGAAAAACACTAGAGCCATTCTTCTGTTGCAAAGAGCTCAGAAAGCCTACAACAGGGCAGCGTGTTTTAACACTGTGGATCCCTACTTGAAAACTTTGGGCACATCCAGATGAGCGCAGACGTGTGGGATGTGGTGCCGCAGATCCGTCTGCAGTGCCGCACATCTCACATGTAAGCATTCCCTGTGCTGCTACTTCGCAGCATGGTGGGGTTTCTTGACCCCAGGGGATCCTGTGGACAAAAAAATTCTACATCAAAAAGAGCAGGGAAGCGCATGTGGTAGTAACGCGTGCTACCAAAAATCAGAGCCTGGCCAGCCAGAACCACAGTCTGGCGGCCACCCAGCCTTCCTGCCACAGCTGCAGCCCAGGAGGCCCCCAGGACCCCAAGTAAGGCTGCTGGGGCCAGCATAGTTTCTGGCCCAAGCCTCCCCTATCCTACCCAGGATAACCTGGTGTGTGCCATAGCACACTTGACACAGGCATTCCCCCAGGGAAAAGTAGCAGTGGCATAAGGCATGCAGCTACTATTTGTCCCCAGGGAAATGCACATTGCTGCTGCTGGGGATGCACCCTTCGGGTCTCTCTCTCAGCAGTAACACTGCATGTCCTCCTGTAGCAAACGCGAAAGGATCTCAAGGCATCCCAGGTTTCCCAGAACCTTGGTTGAAAATCGGTGGTCTGAAACCATCCTACACAAAGATTCATCTAAGCTGCCCGTAAAAGCTTCTAGCCACAGAGATTTGGTCCGTTTCAAGCCCCTCTGGAGCTAGGAAGGGCTTCCCACTACCTAACACAGCGTCTCTCAACTGTTTCAGACCCGAGGCACCCCTGGACAAGCACAGAAAATGCCAGCTCTTTCACATTTTTTTTTCCTGAACACTGAAAGATATGGGAGCAGCTGCCCTGCTGCAGAGAACGCAAGAAGGCCATGACCACGGGCTCCTGTTCCAGACCTTGGGGTTTCTCTTGCTAACTGCGGGTGCTGAGTGGCACCTGGAGCGGCTCCCAGGGCATGCCTGGGGGGGGCGGGGCATGGGAGGACGGTGCAGCAGGCTGGTGGAAAATCAGGCATCAAACGCGACCAGAATTTGAACCCTCGGTGCTGATCTCGTCAACCCCATCTGCACCCCGCTTCTCACCTGCCCTGTAGGCACTTGCCCTGCTACCTGCTCCCCCTCCGCCCCGATACCCCCCTCAGCTAAGCCCCACCCCCACCCCGTGCCCACTTCGAGGTCTGGGGCGGAGCCAAGACGCATGCGCAGCCGGACCCCCAGCCCACTGCGGAGCCGTCGGCCACGCTTAATCCCTCCCGCACCGCACCCCCATGCGCAGGCGGCAGCCAACTGGTGGCGCCCAGCCTCGTTCTGGCCCTGCGGGGGGTGACGCACCAGCCAGCCCGGAGACACCGGCGCCTACGGGGAGGGGGGAGGAGAGGGGCGGTGACGCAGCGCTTAAGAACCCCCCCCCCTCAACGCGCGCTCTGGTGCGGTGGCGCTTACCCAAGACGTGTGGCTCCGGGAAGGGCCGGGCGAGGCGGCGGCTGCAGCAGGCAGCGCAGCAGCCGCACACAGCGCTGCAGGACCCGCGAACAGCCGGGACTGCGCTGGGGCGGGCAGAGGGCGGGGCTACGGCGCAACCCGCCCCGGGCGCTCTGCGCTGCGGCGCTGTTCGGGCTGCGGGGGGCGGGGTCTGGCGGGGGTGTGGTCCCGCCCCCAGGGTCTCCTGCGCCGCAGTGTGCTGGGGCAGAGGCGGAGGCCAGGCAGACGGTGCTCCGCATACCGGGACACGTGACCTCCTCTTGTCAACCACTTCTCTCCTGCCCCCTCCCGCGCGGGGTTGCGATACCTCAGATCTGCCTCGCGCGCTGAGGCACAGCGCATGCGCAAATGGGAGGGGCCTAACTGAATGCAGGGGGCTGGGCCTTACTGCTGCCCGAGGCTGCGGTGATTGGTGGGGGTACAGGCACGTGGCTGCCCTCAGTAATGCATTTCCTCCAGTCCCTCAGAATTTCCTGCCTGAGTATTGTTCCGTTCTCACCCCGGGGGTGTAGGTTGCAGACCTGTTGGTCTAAGGACATAGGCAGACAAAGTTCTTTGGGTAAATCTGATATCTTTTATTAGACCAACTTAAATAGTTGGAAAACAATTATTAAGCAAGCTTTCAGGTTCAAAAACACTTCATCAGGCTAAGGAAGTTTCAGCAGTTGGTGTGTGCTCTTCCTGGATGGAGTGAAAAGTAAAGAAGCCAGCGGCTGGGCTGGTATGCATACAAGACAGGTAGTCAGTGAAAATGTAGATTGAGGAGTCAATCGGTGAGAGACGGGTGGGGCAGGGAGGGGGGGGAAGAGAGAGAGAAGGGGGATGAATTAGTGGAGAGATACCTAGGGAGTCAGCTGTCAGGCAGGTTATAATGTGTCATAAATCCAATGTCTATATTTAGTCCAAGATTTTTAGTGTCCAGGAGGTTGATGAAGTGGAGTTCATAGGCTTGTCTCTGGGAAGTGTTTTGTAAGTTTCCTTTGAGGTTCAGGACTGAGAGACAATCACTACACCCCACAACAGAGGCATCAGCATTCCGGGATCTTACAGCTGCACCTCCAGACATGTAATATATCTCATCCAATGCACCAAATGCCCTGATGGAAAATATGTAGGAGAGACCAAACAACAACTGTGCACCAGAATGAACACACACTGGAAATCTATCAAAGACAGAAATACCCAATTACCGGTGGGGGCACATTTCTCACAAGAAAACCACTCTCCCTCCAATCTCCCAGTCCTGAACTGTAGGTCTGTCCTGCTTAGGGTCCTGTCACCTCCCTGTTTGCTCTCTACTTGATGATGTGTCCCCCAAGTTCTTTACCTGCCCCCCCAAGTTGCCTACTGAGGGAGCCTTATAGTTCTTCCCTGATGGGCCCAAGCCCATGATCCATGACACCGGGGTGGGCAGGTGTGTGCAGGCAGTGCATCCCAGGTCTGCACTGGCTCTAGACCACACTAGCACCACCACAAGATCCCAGCCCGGGCCCACTGGCCCCGGAAACCCTGGCCCCACGCTGTCACAGCCCTGCCACTGCCAGGGTCTCATGGAAACCAGCCACAGCAACACTGGGAAATGGAGCTGGGCCACCAGCTGATCCATTCTGCCCACCCCTGTACTAGGCCAACCTTTTTGTCCTACAGCCAGATGGGCAGTACCTCATCCCTCCATGGGCCAGATCCAGACTGCAGACACAGTCCTGCACCTGGGGTGAGCACGCACAGGAGGGTAGCTGGGCCCCAGCCCCGATGCACCCACTTGGGGGAAAGGGGCTTGGCCCAGCCCTGACCCAGCTGCACAGCAGCTTGGCCTGGCCCTGTTTTTTGGGGTAAAAATGCCCCACAAGTATTGGGGTGTGCCAGGGAGGATTGCACCATGACACACCTGTCTAATTAAAAGATCAAGCAAAGCTTGATTTTAGCCAATGTTAACCATGGCTAATCTCAATATTCAAATGAGGCCAATTAAGACGCTAATCTGTTAAATGTTCAAAACCAAATATGGAAAAACAGATACATTTGATTTAAGGCGGGCCCCAATTAATAATGTCTCTGTGAGATTAGGAAAGGGGTGGCTGGATAACTTAAAGGTTTGGCCGGCTAATTTTGCTAAATGAATGACAAAGGTGTGGTGCCCGGTGAGCCTTACAGAGGTGTTTTTGCGTAAAACAAATGACTCAAGAGGCAAGCACAACAAATATATTGTAAAGAACTAAGTATCAAACATTCATAACAACACAGAACAGTATATAAAGGGTTAAGCTATTATTATTATTATTTTACACCGATAGTTGACTTTATATACAAATATATACAACAAACAGATCCAGCAAGTTGCTTCACAGGCACTTCACAAACTAGGAGACTTGAGAGCTGACTGGCTCCCTGGGCCTTACAGAGCAGCAGCTGGCTGGTTGCTTAGCAATTGCACAGCTTACAGACTGTCTCTCAGGTTTGCTTTCTCATTAACCCTTTCAAACCCACAAATAGCAATGACAAGAGAAACAAAAAAACCAAGTGAGAATACCACTAACACCCAAACACCAAGCAACACACACATACAAAAATGAAACAAGGACCACTCATTCACTGTCTCAAAACTGTCAGCGTTCACTCCACTCACTTACTAACAATACCACACTCTCAACTCTCCTCCCAACACGTACACAAGAGACCTCTTGGTCTACTGCTCCCAGGACTCCTGCACCTAGTAGCAGCCAAGTTCATCCCTCACGTACACAAGGGAGGATGATACTTTACCCAGTTCCTTAGCACTTCTCTGCCTTAGGAAGATGTGTTCTTCAATTACTCCAGCCATATTCAGGCTAGTAACCCACTCAGGAACTAGGGTCAGATGCCCTCTGGTCAGCTTATTAGATGACCACGATCACCCACAATGGACAATGAGAGATGAAAGGCCAAATGCCCATGATAACCTGATTGAGTTCTGGTACCAAGTGGCCGCAGACTCCTCTACTCTACACCTAATGTTGCAGCATCAGTGGAATGATGACATGAGGCAGTGCTGTCCAGTGGTCCAGTTTTACACTCATCAAGTTTTAACCTCCACATTTTTTAAAGTCAATCTGATAATAATTCAATGAACAACCCATCATACTCATTCTGGCATACATTCTCTTCCATGCACACCACACCTCAATCATACAAACAATCATAATCAACCGAATCACCATTAAAATTACAACTTGTTGATGTTCACGGTTCCATATACTGGAAGCTGTAGAAGGACATCCAAAAAATCTCTCCACTTTGAATGAGTCCCTGTTTGAGCACCAGTGTCCAAAATCTTGATACTCTGTTGATTATCATTTTCTTCCAGTAGTCGCTTGAAGTCTTCATGAAACATGGTCAGACAGTTACTGTTAAAGTCCATGCCAATGTGTATTGGCTTTAGATGATCATACAGCACAAAGTTCTTAATTTACAACAATATAATTCTCGGAACCTTATATTCACATCCTTTCAATATCAATACATTGCATAAACAAAAAGTGCTGTTATGCCATTCAACTGAGAATCTGAATTAACAACAATAACTTCCTTACCCAAAGTGTTAATACAAATGCAATGATAACCTATATTACGAACTATAGATGAGTTAAGCAAGTCATTTCTCCTTATCATGTGGTTGCATCTGGCAAGATTTTGATTCAAACACATGTCCTCTAGGTCAAGGGTGTGGTTTTCACAAACCATTCCTAAGCGGCTCTCAGAAACACATGCAAAAATATTAATCGACTTCCAGAAGAGCATTATTTACACACATTCCCAAGGTGATAATAGGAAAGATATGCTTAATTTGAGCAGACACTTTTGGTAGAGCTAAAGCATTTGTGGTGCTTTACTCTGCATTATTAACCAGTATCCACCAATCTGCACATTCTTTCTCCATATCCGTTGCCTCACTTAGTATCAATTGTCTTAATTCTAGGGGAAGGATCCTGGCATATCCTTGTCTCAGTATGCCTATAATAATATTTTGAATCCATGCTTGAGCCTGAATACAGAACAAAGCAATAGAGGTATCATTGTCTAATTGATGATTAATTACCTTTTGGACTCATGCTCCACACATCAGTGTTAATTCCAGTTGAATCTTCTGACAAATCAAATTCACATTTAACACTAACATTGTTACCTCAGTCTCTACATATCGTTAGGATACCTTCTTTGGTGATGTTGGCTCCTACCATGTGAATCGGTGACCACGGGTTCAATCTCCACTCAACTCTGGTCATGATACTTGGTCCCTCTGGGATGCTTTTCTGGCTCACCAGAAGGATGGCTGTAGTCACATATCTTTCAATATCAGTGACAAGCTCCTATAGCTCAGGCTCTTGAGGTGTCTATACATGTGTTTCAGAGGTGAGGCTTTAATTAGAGTGGCTCTGAGAGCCACTGCATTGAACTCCTCTGGATGCATACACTCCCTTAGCAACCCTGACAGGTCTGTAGCACTATATCCTGGAACTGATTCCAAGGCAGTCAGCCAAGCCACCAACTGGAAACTTTTCATATGCATCCTGGCATACAAATGCCTTAGAGTCCTAAGGACCATTTCCATACTCTGGGTAAAGGCTGAACCTTTTTAATGTGTTAATCACCAGAGGGTATTCAGTTAGATTGTCATTCATAATTTCCCACACTCCATTCAGAAATAATGGTGCCTCGATAACAATCTTGTAATAGGAATAATAAACACCCATTTCAGTACGAAAAGTCTTTTTATTTTTTTTGGGGGGGGGGGGGGGGCTGTTGCTCTAGCATAGCTGCTACTGTTACTATTTTGCAGCCTGAGTAGAATGTGACTCACATTTGCCCATTACTTCTTCATCTTTCTTACATTCACCACAACAAACCTTGATTTTGGGGTTCCTTTCTTATAGTAACTAGGACTGCTTACCAATGTGAAAAACACACAAAAAACCAATGCTTTACTTTCAGCTTGGTGTGCCCCCATGCTGAATGCAGCACGTGCCCAAAAGAGGCATCGCCTGAGTTTGACCCGGCTTGCCAAATGTCTGTATAGATCGCACACTTCAATGGGGCTTTTTGGCACTTTTATCTAACAGATGTTTGAATTAGCTGTCAGCACCCTAGATCTATTAACAAACCACATACTATCTTTTGGGAACTCTGTCAGTCTTAAAAAGGACTTCAAAGTCACAATGTCTGTGGAAGCAGCCAATTTATTGATAAGACCCATTCTCTTTTGGTCAGGACCTCTCCTTTTGTTTAAAATAATTTCTAAGAAAAAAAAATCACCCTTTCTTTATACCACTCTACTCTGAGTTTCTGTAAGCACCTTTTATATCAACATTTAGTTAATTGATATTACTAAATTCTGCTCTAGTTTCGAGGATATCCACACTATTCTTGGAGATGGTGGGGGTGGGGGAGGAGACCAGGTCACAATATATTAACACAAGCATTAATTCAGGCACTAATTAAACCACAATCTTGTTTACTTTTAGCAAAGACATCCCTCACCTTTATTACCAATGAAAAAAGCACATTTTCTTCCAACAGTAGCATTTACAAAGAAAACTGGGAGTGGTTCCAATTATGGTAGCCTCTTTGCCTTGTAGACGTATTCCAATTCACAAACACGTTAGCACAATGAACCAAAACTTACAATTTTTTCAGGGTCTGTGGCCTCAAAATGCCACAATGGTCAGCTAACAACATCTTTCCAAACTTAGCTGAACAATGAGTAAACTCAGAAGAATTTACTATTCAACTCCTTAAATAAAATAAAACCCAACAAAACGCTTTCTCAAACCACATTCTTTTCTTCTGCTTCTTAACTGTAGAAGGGTTCCTTGCAATTGTTTATCTCAGTACTTCTCATTAAATTTTTTAACTGCACACAGATAATTTAGCTGTTATGGAATGACAAGAGACAGAACTGAGGTGCTAGGCAGTTCTACTTTTTCCACAGAAGATCCAAGGATTTGCCCTGAATTCCCTTGGAGTTATTTTACTCTTCATGCTTTGCCAGCCTCCTCAACAATTCTACTTTGGGAAACCATCTATGGTTTCCCGCTTCTCATACTATGTTATTCTACACCAGACTTCCACCTTGTAGTTATCGACTGGCTTTTTCTTTTTTCCCATCTTTTCATTTTATTATTTGCGATGCTTTTTGCAATTCTTGCTCCATTTCAGTTATCTTACAAGCATTCTTCAAAGACATTTTCTGCAATACTGCCATTTGTGTCTTTATATTCTCTATGTCCTGAGCCTGTTTCTCCCCTTTCTCTATCTTTCACTGACGGAATTTATCCTGCCAACTCTACACTTTTCCCTTATCTTGTGCCAGTTCCTTGGTCAGTCTCTAAAGGTGCAGACAGAAGTGTAGCTCCCATATCTAACATATGGAGCTTCACAGAAAGAGCTATGAGTTAGACTGATCCTCCCAACTCAATAGTTAGCTTTGGGTTGGGAGGGTGGGAGATCAAACTCCAATTTAGAGCCCATCCAGGGAGAAAGGCGGTGTGTCTGCAGCCTCTTCCCCTAGCTCCTCCCCTTCTCTCCCAGCTGCCATGCTGACTCAGGATGGGAGGGGAAGAAGACAGGGAAGGGAGGTCAGTTCTGGGGTTTCCCCAGCTGCCTAGAGTGGGGAGGAGGGAGGGATTTGGGGAGGGCTCCTATCCACCTGGCCCTGCTGGAGGCAGCTTGGGCTGGAAAACCCCGAGAACAAGCTCCCTTGCCTTCTGTCCTCCCCTGCCATTCTGAAAACAGCTCCAGGAGCAGTGCTGGGATGCGTCACCTGAGCCCTGCTCCTAGCAAGTGCAGACAGAAGTTAATAAGGCACTTCACTTGGGAGCACCTTTATCCAAACCCTTATGTAATGAGGGTTCAGATTTTTGCAAGACGAGGTCATTTTAAAGCACTGTGCAGGCATGCACTTGTGTTTGGTCTGTAGAGTGCTTTCAGAGGCCAGATTGAGTGAAAAGTGTCATTTCTGTCTGTGCCTTCAGCTACCATGAACAGACCCTATGAGGCTGCTTGCTTTTAGGTCTTTTATCTGGCTGTGGATTGTTCCCAGAGGCCACCCATGAGGATAACTGCTTACAAAAAACCCTCCAAAGCATTCCCCTTATTCTCAAATGCCCCTTTGTCCCAAAAGAGGGGTGCATTAGCCTCTATCACGCATTTCTCAAACTCTTCTACTTCTGTTGCCATGGTATTCATTTTGGAAGGAGGAAGATCCCTAATTGGATATTCCCAGTTTTTCCTAACAATACATATTTAACCAGAGTGTGAGTAATCTTTAGTACTAAGGGGCTAATCCTTACACCAATAGCATGCCCCCACAATCACTCCTGCCTCTGCTCCATCTTCCACGTTACACATCTTTACTTCTGAGTTGGCCAGATCCACTAACCCTTCTATTACCTTGAGAGCATCACCCCCTAAAATTCCTACACCTCCCAAATGATATCTGACCCTCCTTTACACATCTCTATATCCAACCTTAGACAATTGATAAACACAACCTGAGTAGTCCATTGAGCCCCTCTAATACCCTAGTTAATTTCCTTTCAAATTTAACTTTTCATTTCTAAGCAATTAAAAGGATGCACTGGTGTCCAATAGCATTATTTGTTTTCCCTGTGTCCTGTCCTGGTTCTCTCAACACACTAGGATGATCAGACACCACCAAAGGTCAAATTTGAATGGCACTGTCTGTTTGCAGAGGTACACCGGTGTCACGGGGCACCCCTATTTCATATTCCCCATCCCCAGTCTCAGGGTCAGGCTGGATCCTTCATTTCATCCTTTAGCTGTGTCTGAGCTCTCTGGGGCTACATCGCCTGGTTAATATTCTGACTTGCACCTGTAACTTCCTGCGCCTGTGACTTCCAATTTTCAGTTTCAACACATGACTGCTCCTGACACTGCACAACCTGCTGCTGCATCTGTGCCACCTCTGTGGACAATGCCTTACATATCATTAACAATCCCTGCAAAGTTTTCTTACCTACCTCAGGCTCTACTCCTGTCACCAGCACAGTCCACTGCTGTTTTAACTTTTCATATGCATCCTTTTCTACAAACACCTCAGGGTCCCAAGGACCCTTTCCGTGTTCTTCACAAGGTCCTCCATCATGAACATCAATTTTTCCTGTTCCTGGCTTCCTATCATACCCATGATAGGAGGTTTCTTTACTTAACCCAAGTGGGATTCAACCTGTACCACTGCCCAAAACATGGACCTTAGGTAATCTCCGAGACCAGGTTGTGACACTGTCTACCTCAGACTTGCTGCTCCTATGCACTACTTCGCTTGATCTGGTCAATCAGCTGTCCCCTTTGAGTCCCATGTTGGGCACCAAATCATTGGGGTTAAAATTAATGCCCCATAAGTATTGGAGTGGGCCAGGCAGGTTATACAGATTGTACCACTGTCTGATTAAAAGATCAAGGAAAGATTTATTGACTACACGCACTCAACTAGAGCAGCAATGTTACATGCATTCAAGTGAACCTCACTATGCTGCAACAATCTTGGGTGGATGTAATGAGAATCCTCAATCAGTCAGCCATTCTGGGGTGAGGTTCCCAGGTCACTATGTTTGTGCTGGTCATGTGATGTTCTTTGGATGCAGTCCAAGTGGAGAGACAACTTGCTGTTTCTTCGTTGTCTTCTTTTATTCCCTGGTATGATGTCAGTGTTGCTAGGTGGTTGCTACTCTATTTTATCTTACTAAGCTGCTTCTACTCTCTGTACCAACTTAGACAAAACAAACCTGTTTGCTCTTTGGGTATTTATAGACATGCTCTGGGAAGTGGGGCACTTTAATTAGCACAGCTCTGACAGCCACGCTAATTAGAGCAGCTGGAGGATCATGTGTATCAGCATCCCTGCACTAAAAACTAAAGTGGGACACTTTAACTAAAGTTAATTGAATAAGCTTTAATTTAAAGTGCCCTGCCACCATTTTTCAGCATGGACACATTGATACATGTGATGCTGGAGTCTGTTGGAGTTCATTAATTACAGTGCATCGGAGCAGCCTCCCTGCACATATATAGGACCCCTTTATTTCCCATGGTTGGTTGGTTTCTTATTTTTTACTGGGCCTTCCTGATCTGGCTGTTTACTATCTGTTGTTGTTCTGCTAAGTCTCCAAGTCTAAGTGCAAAACTGCACATCAGCTATGTGAACCAATCTCAAATTCTTATTTGTCCAGAGGATCTTGGGAGTCTTGCCACTTATGTCAAGTAGCTACAATGAGCCTTTGTTTTCCTCTCTACACTGTGGGGTGAAGGGGGGATGACCCAGCTATTATCCAGCCCTGTGGGGGAAGGAGGCATGGCCCAATCCCATGGGGGGGGGGGCATGCCCCAGCCCCAACTTGGTCAGGTGGAATGAAGGGGCCATGAGCTGGCCCTGAACCAGGTGCCCCAAAGGAGGGGGCATGGTCCAGCCCTGCAGTGAGAAGGGGGTGCAACCCAGTAGATCTGGCCATGTGGAGGGGAGTTGTGGCCCAGTTACTACCCACCCTATGGGAATTAGGATTTTGGCAGCAGGAAGGGATGGCAGTACTACCACTGTTCCACCACTGCCAAATTTCCTTACTTGTGGGGAGCCCTGTGGGCCAGATTCCCAGACTGCATGGGCCTTATTTGATCTGAGGGCCAGAGGTTAAGCATCCCTGCAGTAGGCACATCAAAAAGGCCTGGGTCACACAGTGGCAAAATTCAGGAAGATCAGTCTGGAAAGAACCTCTTGAAGTGTTTGAGTCTAGATTGCTGCTATACCTACAACCTAGAACTACTCTAGATCACAGGCTATACCTACAACCAGCCTAGATCACAGGCTATACCTACAACCATGAACTACTCTAGTAGAAGGCTGTTCCAGAGCCTCGCTCCTATTTCAATTAGAAATTGTCTCATTTCCTGCCTAAGGCATTTTTAATCTGTTTACACCCATTTATTTTTGTGCCATCATTCTCCTGCTGGCACAAGAGAACTGATTAAGATTGTGTGTGTTTGGGATGCTATTTGAACTTCATCAATATCAAGTGGTTTTAGTTTAAATAGTTTTTTGCCTTCCCTGGCATCTAATGTATTCATAAAGAGCAGAAGGCAGGGTAAATATGCACCTTATAGACTAAGTAAATAAGATATACCGTATGTACTTGAATCCAAGACAACTTTGAATTTAAGATGACCCCCCAATAATTAGATTCTAGATATGGAAAATTTATAAATTTTCCATCTATAGAATTAATTATTGGAGGGTTGTCTTATATTCAAAGTTGGTCTTCTCTCACAAGATGAGACCTCCGTTCCCTTGATACATCCAGGATCATCTTTCTTCATTTGTTCAAATTTCAATTTATCTCTCTTGAAAATGTATAAGCAAAATTTTTGCGGGCTTGCAGACAAGGTCTCAGCAGTGCTTTGTAAAATGACACAAATATTTTCCTATCTCTATCAAGAATACCTCACTCAATACATCCTAGAATCATATTTGCCCCTTTTTCACGGCTGTATCATATGGGTGACTCAGAGTCATCTTGTGATCAACCAGCACACCTAGATCTTTCTTCGCTTCTGTCACTTCCAACTGATGAGCTCTCAATTTAGAACAGAAATTCCTGTTGCTAGGGCCTAAGTGCAAAAGCGTTATGTGTTACAATATGCAATTTTTAGATAGCTCAATCCCAGTATACAATGACAGAGTTGACAGAGGGTTGCTGTATAACTGAAAGAGGAGGTTAACCCCTAAGTTCATCCACCAGAAATGGGTAGTCCAGCACCGTGGGTTCTAATCCTGACCTGGTGCTTTAGAAATAATCGTATCATTATAAATATCTACTACTGCTGTCAAACCCAGTTTCACTAAATGGGCACATCGTTATAGCAACATAGCTGCTAGTCACATGTAGATGCCCATGGACACTACGTCACTGTGCTGTGTTGCTGTGGTGATATAGCATCACATGTAGATGTGCCCAGAAACTCTTAAATATTGTCTACAACTCTTGACACATAAAAATGTATTCCAATAGGGAAAGGTGGTTCCTAGACTATTCTCTTTTTATAATATTTTGTTTTTGACGTTTACTAGAATTTGATTTCTTGGCTGCAGGTTTCTCACTGCAAGTTTTTCAGGACTTAATACATTTATTAATCTTTATATTCCCCAAAGACTCATTGAGTAACAGTGAGTTGGCATTTACAGTTGGTAAGTAAATTCTGAAAAGACCCCTCTTAATGTTAGAACAATTTCACCATCCTTTCTTTCTGCATTTCTGATGTTCTCCTAGAAAACCTAATTTTCATTGCAACTCTGCTCATAGAACTATTCAAAATCATTTCCAGCAATACAAATTGAGCTTTATGCCTGTAAAGAATATTTAAAAATAAAGTATGACAACATAAAGATGTTTTTATAATTTATAATGAATGAATTTTATTCCAACTATGGAAAGCAAAGTATATGTGTAATCATTATCTATTTGTAATTTTTCCAATTTATTTAAAATTAAGAATTATTTTGCTACAGCATCATTGAGATGATATTTCCCAGTCAAATTACTACTATTACAACAACTAAAATCAGTCCCTTTTCCATTAGGGTGAGACCAAGAACAACATTAGATACTCTTGGGTCTACTTTTCCAGCCTTCTATTTTTCAGTCAAGGACTTTTACCTGTCTGCTACTTCTTCAATGTCAACTTTGCTCTGATTAATAGTAAACATACTCTTCCACTGCTTAATGTAGAACGTGTAAGTCAGGTCTGTCTCTGTACTGTACAGAGCTGAAAGTGTTACCGACCACCAACCAAATAGTGGCACTGACTATATGCATTGTGCAAAAGCCCTATTGACAATCTTCACCCCAGGGTACTCAAGGAGCTGGCGAGCATCATAGCCCAGCCTCTAGCACAGAACTTTGAAAACTCTTGGTGCTCTGGTGTAGTGCCCGAAGACTGGAAGAAGGCCAATGTGGTGCCTATCTTCAAGAAAGGGAGGAAAGTGGATCCGGCAAACTATAGGCCCATTAGCCTGACGTCTATCCCGGGGAAGATCTTAGAAAAGTTTATTAAAGAGGCCATCCTTAATGGACTGGCTGACGCCAACATCTTAAGGGATAGCCAGCACGGGTTTGTTGCGGGTAGGTCTTGCTTGACCAATCCCATTTCCTTCTACGCCCAGGTGACCTATCACCTGGACAAGGGAGAAGAGATTGATGTCATATATCTTGACTTCAAAAAAGCCTTCGATCTGGTTTCCCATGATCACCTCTTGAAGAAACTGGCCAATTGTTGCCTTGGGTCCTCCACGATCCACTGGCTGGAAAATTGGCTCCGTGGTCTGACCCAGAGGGTAGTAATTGATGGAAGTCACTCATCATGGTGTCCTGTGACCAGTGGGGTCCCCCAAGGCTCTGTCCTTGGACCCATACTGTTCAACATCTTCATTAATGATGTGGACACTGGAGTCAGAAGCGGACTGGCCAAGTTCACTGATGACACCAAACTTTGGGGCAAAGCATCCACACCTGAAGACAGGCGGGTGATCCAGGCTGACCTGGACAGGCTCAGCAAGTGGGCGGATGAGAATCTGATGGTGTTCAACGCTGATAAATGCAAGGTTCTCCACCTTGGGAAGAAAAACCTGCAGCATCCTTATAGGCTCGGCAGTGCTATGTTGGCTAGCACTATGGAAGAAAGAGACTTGGGGGTCATCATTGACCACAAGATGAACATGAGCCTGCAGTGCGATGCTGTGGCTAGTAAAGTGACCAAAACGCTGGCTTGCATCCATAGATGCTTCTCAAGCAAATCCCAGGACGTCATTCTCCCCTTGTACTCGGCCTTAGTGAGGCCGCAGCTGGAGTACTGCATCCAGTTTTGGGCTCCACAATTCAAAAATGATGTGGAGAAGCTTGAGAGAGTCCAGAGAAGAGCCATGTGCATGATCAGAGGTCAGGGAAGCAGACCCTACGATGACAGGCTGAGACCCCTGGGGCTCTTTAGCCTGGAAAAGCGCAGGCTTAGGGGTGATCTGATGGCCACCTATAAGTTTATCAGGGGTGACCACCAGTATCTGGGGGAACGTTTGTTCACCAGAGCGCCCCAAGGGATGATGACTAGGTCGAATAGTCATAAACTACTACAAGACCGTTTCAGGCTGGACATAAGGAAGAATTTCTTTACTGTCTGAGCCCCCAAGGTCTGGAACAGCCTGCCACTGGAGGTGGTTCAAGCGCCTACACTGAACACCTTCAAGAGCAAACTGGATGCTTATCTTGCTGGGATCCTATAACCCCAGCTGACTTCCTGCCCTTTGAGCAGGGGGCTGGACTCGATGATCTTCCGAGGTCCCTTCCAGCCCTAATGTCTATGAAATCTATGAAATCTATGAAGTCAAAGGGTACTTTGCCACTGATTCCAACAGACCCTGAATTTTACCCTGAGTGACACTGAATGTATGAAGTGAACTGAAAAAAGTAGAAGTTGTTTTTCTTTATTTTCTTTCAATGGTAATCATTTTAGAGTTTGTTTGTAACAATGCTAAGTGTAAAGTTTTGAAATGATAGTGTGTTCTCTCAATTATTACTTCTAAATGGAAAGGAACTGGGGCTGCAATAGTTGAAAGGCTTTTGACAGCTGGGGTGGGAAGACATTTCTGTAGTTAGGAAACTAAGTTGTTTGAAAGGGACTTTTGTCTAAGAGTTCAACATTTTAAAATAACAAAAATGTATTTTCTGGGTTTTTTTATTCCCTATTTACTTGCTGACACAGTATACTGAAGCACAACTTACTTACAACAAGATCTAGCACAGTTATTTCCTCTGGTTCTGAAGTTGCAGAACAAGAACCACAAAGGGTCAGATTTCAGAGATGAATATAAGCAGTAGGCTCAATCTTGTATGAAGTACATAGGAAAATTCAGCCTTGGGAATGAGCAGCTTACAATGTACTAATGAGCTACACTACCAATAAAGGCATGAGTTGATGCTGAATATTCAAAATCTTCATTATCCATAGCCTTTTATAAATTTGGAAAATTACTGTGTTTTCAGTTTCTTACCCTGTGATGTGTTATTGCTAGAAAAAAAGAGATACAAGTACACAAGTAACATGATTAGCTAGAGTACAGTCTGGTGCAGAATTACAGACTCTATCCTTTCTGCAAAAAACATGATATTACATCATTGACATTTCTATTGGTTAGCAGCCAAGACTGAATATAGTTGGAAAGTTATTTGATCCTTATCTATATCAAAGAATTTCCATGCTCACAAATACAGGTTTCCCTCACTTTATGCTGTACATGAATTCCTGGAAAATGGCGTATAACTCGAATTTGCATAAAGTGAACCCATTTTACAGTGTAATAAATAGGGGTACATTCCAAGACCTTGACTGTACTGACCCCCAGACTAGGGTGGCCATTCGTCTGGTTTTATATAGGACAGTCCGGTGTTCTGCTACTCTGTCCTCTGTCCTATTAATATGAAACCGAATGCCTTTATGTCCTCTATTTTCCTCCGCAGACTTCCACCAGTTTGACATAAAAGTGTCTGGTTTTGTATCAATGCGACAGAGAAGCAGAAAACCGGGCTATCCTCTATAAAACCAGAAGAATGGCTACCCTACCCCAGAGCCATTTTTACCACTTTTACAAGACAATTTTGGTACTCACCAACAGCAGACAGAACACACAAGCACAGGGCACTATTGTAATGGGGATGGCAACTACGGAAACACATGTCGCAGACAACGAGCAAGGAGCACAGATCCACACAGGAGACTATATTTTGGTGTGCATCACTCCCACAATGCACAGCACAAAGCAGCTGACTGTGGGCTTCCACCACACTGATTGTATAAGACTGAATTTACCTTGCATATAATGAATGTATGGTATAAAAAGGGTCATTGCATAAGAGCGAATTCGCACAATCAGAACCTGCATAAAGCAAGGGAAACCTGTATGCAGAATTAATACTGAGTTTAGAATCCAGTAGTAGTAAAAAATCAATATATAATAGATTTTCAAGTCATGAATAAGCTTGAAAAACATATTATAATGGTGAGAGAGCATGACAAAATAGACATTATGATGTACTCATTTTGTAAGCTGTTAACACATAATAGTCTTCACACTCACTCAGTTGCAATGCCCTTCAGTAATTCCTAGCCATGTTTTTTCTAATTAATTGTTTATCTAATTATTATCTCTTTAATTAGTTGTTATTCTACCAGTTATGAATGTAGAAGAAAATGGTGATAAACCTGCTAGTTCATCTTCCTTCCTTTTTTGTGTGCTTGTGACAAGGTATTTAGCAGAATTCACAGATGCGTTGGAATTTGCCAGTGCTACACCATGAACACTTCTGCCATTGCCTCCAAATTGTGACCTCTGGGCTGCAAACCATGCACCTTGTGTCTGTGCCATCCTAGCCCCTGTTAGTTCATCTGAACCAGATTATGAGAATTTTCACCCCCTAAACTTTAGAAGCTTCTCTAGGCAAAGCAAATTCTTTGACATGCTCCTTGTGCTTTGTGGAAACTGATGCCTGCTATAAATTTAAGTTTAGTTTCATTATTTTAATGTTTAAAAAAAAAACAAATTTTGCAGCAATATTGCAAATTCAGGTGCATACACTTCCTCCCATATAAACCTCTTCTGTTGATGCTATCTGGGGAAGGTCTCTGCATTTCCTTTATTCTCAATAGCTGCATCCTTAAATAAAGTTAGGTATGTGGCAGAAGGCCACCTTTGTTTCTCCCCAAAAACTCTGCTCTGTGACAATTTGATTAGGATGGGCCCAACAGAGGGGGCACACCTTTACCCTATCTCTTTAGGTAACCTGAGCTGGATACATTCCTGAGGGAGGGGGGAAACCTGCTCCCTCTGCCTACGTGACTGGTATCACATACCTGGGTGAGGGGCTTGCTCCCTGGTGGGCTAGAGACTGCCAGTCTGTCCAGCAGTGATGCATTTCAAATTGGTTGGCTGGTAGCCAACAGATGCTGGCCTCCATTGGACCAGGTAAATGAGGTCACAAGGGCTATGTAAGTTAAGGACTGTCCAGGAGGGCAGGGCAGCAGCCATGAGGGAGACTCAGAGACAGAGAAGAGCTGGACCATCTGAAACTTGCTCTCTCTCTCAAAACTCATGATCAAGGAACTGCCTGCCTCCAGAGGGAATCTCCAACTGCCTCTGGATGATACTCATGAGTAAGCTACCTGAGATCTAACTAGATACTTAGCTTGCAGTAACTCAGATGCATGATCAAAGGCTACCCAGCCAGGGGAGTTTGCTCTGTGAGATTTCTCTGATATTGCTCTACCCTGTACCCTATTCTAACCCTACCCTCCGTAACCAATGAAGTTCTCCTTTGTACCTAGTGTGGGAGACTTATTGGGAGTGGGTCTAGATTATGCCTTGGGGTCCCCTTGGTTTGGCTGACTAAGGGAGACTACTGCTTGTGCTTCTGACTGAGGGAAGCACCCCAACTTCTTGAAGTGAATCAAGTACCCTTGAGGGCTACTAGGCCTGTGTTTCCCAGGGTGCACAGAGCCAGAATCAGTCCAGAGCCCTGGGTGGTGGCAGTGGAACCCCAGGCTAGCGGGTGTGCTCCAGGAAGGGATCGGCCAGACATGAGGCACCCCCAGGGAGGCACTTGGAGCCTGGAAGGTGGTCGGGCACTGTGAGGTGGGTGGCTCAATGCAGGAGCGCCCCCTACTGGCCCACCACAAGGTACAAAAAAGTATTTGTTTTTAAAGGACACAGCTTCTGTTTTATGCCCGATTCACCACTGAACTGTTTTAATTTTATCCTCGTGCATGTGTATTTAAAGCAATGCAGTTTTACTAATATAAAGGTGGAGCAGTACAGTGGTAAATCAGGTCCATTACTCAATTCTTGTTTGTGTTTGGTTATCAAGGGTGTATGTTTTAGGGAATGCTATTTGTTTCCTTTCAGTATAGCTGACTTGTCCCAAAGAGAATAGAATAGATAGTTTCTCTACCTGTTCTTTAGAAGTCTGAATTACTTACCCACGATACTTCACTTTACAAAGCCGTTATAGTTCATCCTCACGACACCCCTGTGAGGATCTGGATGTATATATTATTACTCCACTTTACTGATGACAAGAATGAGTCAGGGAATTCAAGTGATTTACCCAGGCAACTCAGCAAATCCATTTCAGAAACAGTTAGAATTCAGAAATAACCATTTGTTAGCTGAAGTCATTCAAGTATGCAAACATGACTTGCTTTTTACTAGCTCAAAATGGTTGTTTATTCCAGCTGTTCCCTGGATTAAAATGGTACAGAACACTATCTTTCCAAAGTCTGCATCCTTTCTGGACACTTCAGAATTATATGTTTCAAGGAATATTCACAGCATCTTGTTTCTGGCTATATGTTACTTCTTTATTTATTTAGACTGAAATTATAAAAAAGATCCATACACAAATGGCATTAGGCACCTAAACACATATTTACTCGTACAATAATAGGACCACTAAAATAATCATTCCAACAGAAATTTAGGCAACTAACCATCTATAAAAACCCATCATTGTGGAAAGCACAGCCTCAGATCTTTCCCAAACCCTAACAAATAGATGTCCTTTGCAGCTTGTCTGCAAGGTCAATGAATTCAGGTTAATTCTACAGTCCTGGAGTTCTCACAGAGAATGCCCAGGCAGGCACTCCCTCTCTGTTATGAGGGGGCAGAATTAATCTAACAAAGAGGAAAAAGCCATCCAAACTGAAATTACTGGAATTCTTTGATTTTTCTGAAAATGGTCGGATACGCTGTGCATTTGCCATGCCCTATGCTGTTGACAAAATGTTATAATGTTGGCACTCTGCATCACTTACCTTCCTTACCCCCAGCTAAAAATGCACAAGCATGAATCATATTTCATCAGTGTAAAATATGCCTGCACAACATCCTTAATACAAAAACCAATAGGATTATAACTTTTTCCATGATTGGCTCCCATATGAATTAAGGTTAAATTAGCAGAGGAAAAGCTGAAAGAGAAAAGTGGAATGGGAAGTCCCTTTCTCCCCTGGCAGAGGGGCTAATTAGTTTGCAGCCTCTCAAACTGGGTTAATTTCTCCCACATCCTAGCCCAAATTCAATCAGGCACTCCAGAAAGCATATGCCCAATCTGAAAAGTATGAATAGTTCCACTGACTTTAAATGGATCAGCGTGGTGCTTATTCCGGAAGAGTTCCCACTCTTGTCCCTGCCCCACCCAAATTGCAATTTCCCTTTTCCCCCATACATTTCCTCCTCTGTCCTTTTGTTTGACCCCCATTCTGTTGCAAGCTTACCTTCCCAGAATTTAACTCTCTATCTACCCTAGCATTTCACATTTTTTCTGCTGTACACCCTAGTTCCCCCACTCTACAATGTCATTGAAATGCTTTTTTCTCCATCCCATCAACAAACTAATTCCACTCCAGAATTTTTCAAGCCTCAGAGCCTCACAATTCTCACCTCTTTTGCAGGAATTAATCATTAACCTAAATACACAGCCTACGCTCCCATGTAGTCTAGGTACAGACATTTCAAAAGCCCAAGGTGGAATTGATTTCAGTTATGCAATTTTCTGTAAGTGGCATAGTTTAGATCAATAGGAACAGAACATACATTCACCCTTTGGTGAGGAGGGACAAATCTTAGACTGGGTTCCACCAGTCCATGTGCACCAAACTTCTGTTCTGTTATGGGAATAGACTGGTTTCCAATCACTTATACCAATAAAAATGTAACATCTGTACCTGGCCATAATGATTAGTTTCTCTCACAGCTACCCTTACTTTGAGAAATCTCTTGATTGCACTTCCTACAGGTTCAAGAAGTTTTCTTTTTGGGTAGGGCTCCATATTTTCACCCCACATTCTATGCCTAGTGTGTACGAGTTGTGCGTGTGATTTGCAGTTTCACTCGAGTACTCCCTTGATGGTAATCATATTTCTGCCTCTTTTCCCCATTATTGGGGTCACTGAATTGGCTGATAACTACTCTACCTTGGCTAAGATTTAAGGACGTTTATCACTGGGGTCAGATATTCAAACTGACATTCAAATTGCCAAATATTTGCATCCTAAAATGCCAGAATAAAGGCTGCCAAAGAACAGCATTATGTGCAGAAACTTTGTACCGCAACAACCAGCAATGTGCTGGTTCCATTGCATCATTTTCTAAGGATGCCCTTGGTGTATTTCTTGGGGTGACTCAAACTTTATTTTGTCATGGAGACATGCTTGAAATCCTCCCTTCTAAATATGCTTCCCCCCAAGAGGACTCACTGTTATCACTGCGAACAATGATAACTCTTTAATCATGAAGCTGAGCAGTGTTGCTCAGCATGTTTTATAATAATGCAATGTTTCAACAGACAGATAACAGGCTATTTGTGGAAGATATTAGGATTTTATCTTGGTGCCACAAAATCAGGCACCTTCTTTGTCAAAAAATGAAGTTAACTTCTGGCATCTTGATCAGTGACAAACTGAGTAGAACAAGCCTAATGCAGGATTTTTCAAGAATTGATTAACATTAACACTTTTCTCATTGAGTGCTTTTTGGAGCCATGCTTTCTGCGAAGCCCACATGTATACAGTGATTTGTCCAGGCAGCTGGAGATGTGCTGGGTTGATCCTGGGCAAGAAATGGTTCAATAATATCCTTCCTTGCATGGATCATCCATCAGGAACACTGTGTGACATAAACACGCCAGTAGTCACAAGCCTCAAACTGCTGCTCCCTAAGTGCAGAATGTATCTTATTTTCACAGATGCATGTGGTATCTACTATAAATAGGCTACATACATCATGCTCTTTTGCCACATATGTCACATTATTTTGAATTAGTGTTTTAAGTGCATGTTAGAAGATATTAGATAAAGAAACGGAATGTGTAACTCAAAACAGAAGCTCCTGAGTAACTAAACTAAAGGGTAATTTATTTTTTTTCCAGAAGGGGTTTCTATTAAAGCTCTTTTGTTGAACAATGCTTTTGACTACGGTACCTTGAGAACACAGTGGGTGCATCTACACGAGATGCTACTGCATATTGGTAAACTACCAGTTATATACAAGCCTTGATAATACTTGATTATACAAGTACTGAATAAATGCTCAGTAACCAGAGTTACTAAGCAGTGGTGCTAGTGAATGTCTTTTAAAAATGATGCTATTGCTCAATAGCTCAATAATACTGCGCAATAGCATATTAGCACTGTCAGTGCTGTGACACACTACTGCTCAGTATTATTAGGCTACTGCAGTCAGCATCTTGTGTAGATGCACCCAATAAATAGTATATAAGAGCACTTCAAAGGCACAAATAACACTTAGATGCCTGAAGAATGGTAAGATAAACATCTGACTGGAAGTCACTGCATTTCCCCATTAACTCAGTGTAAGTTATCTGTTTTAACATCTTCCACTACAATTCTACAAACTCCACATTGGGAAGGGGTCCTCATTCTCCACATCTTGAGGGCCCCAGCTAGAGCAGATGCATTTCCTCAGAAGAGGTTTATCTAATATCTAATCTTTTTACTTAAAATGTTAATTCAAAATAATATGGTGCATGTAGCAAAAGCTTCTAAATTTATGGCAGAAGAAAGTGAAACTGTACAGAGTTGGTTAAAACTCTTTACAACTTAAAAAAATATTTAAGACAGTGTCTCATAATCTGGTAGAGTTTTCAATTCTATTGGTCCCTCATTTGCCTTCCCCCATGTAACTGGTAGTGTTACTCATCCCTTCTACCTACACATCCAAAACTATTTCTCAGAATTCACAGTCTTCATCAGAAGACCTTTCCTTTGTATCTATTTCTAATTTAAGGGTCATTGCCTTGGTAACTTTTCATTTCATTGGAATATGTCACCCACTCATAATAAAATTGTTACTTCCTTTTAAATGATTTAGAGAAATGTTATTCACCATGAGAAGCAAGAGGAATAAAAAGCTTAAAATCTTGTATTTCTTTGCAGGTCACTTTTTCTTTTCTCTCTCTGAGACTGTCCAAGTAGGTAGATGGAGTGCCTGAAGTGGCCAAGTCAGACATAGCAGACTATGGGGGTTGGACCTGAAGATTTGTTTAGGTCCCTTCCGACCCTAAGCATTATGATATTATTATGAAATAATGTTGATACAATACTGCTGCCTCTTTGGTAAGAGCTAGCATATTTAGGGCACCCTTATAGGTCAACTTCAGATTTAGAAAAGAAGCATGAAAGAGTTGGGTATTTTTACTTTATTTTTTTAAATGTATAACTATGTGTATATCTGTGCTCTTAGCTTCAACAGTGTGGAGTAATGGTCTGCCCAAGCAAACTCAGGTCAAATACCAACACCCTACCTTGATCTCTCTCCAGGATCTTATTGCATTGTCCAGCTCCTGAAATTTAGTTCTGGAAAACCCTTAGTTCTGGGTTCCTCTAAACTGCAGGTTCTGGGTAGGTAGCTTCGCTATTAACCCTTTTTTTTTTTTGCAGTTGCTTTGGAATGCAAAGGAAATGCAGAACTATTTATTTGTTCAGACAAAAAAGACTGCTTTATCTTTTATCACACTTTGTATGTCAGCCATGATAACTTCAGTTTTTTCTAGGAGGAGTTTCTTCCTATTTAGAGCTACTTGGAAATTTGTGGGCAAAATTATCTCCTTTCAAAAAATGACATTTTCTATGAACCAAAAATGGTCAAGAAAAATGACAGGTTGGACAAACATTTTATTCAGAAGGCTTTCTCAAGTCCACAATGAAACTCCTGGACAAACAGAGAAACCTACTCTGACCAAGCAGTCAATAGGTTGATATGTTTGGCACTCATGTGACTTGTAGAAGATCCATATTCAACATATCACTGCACTGCCTTGTTTGGAACTGAACCCATCCCCCAGGCATGTATCCTGATGTCTGAGCTGTAGTCCTTAGTGGGACAGGTCCAACAGGAGAGACTGAGAAACAAACAGATTGACTCTACAGCCTGTTAATTTTTGTCAGGAAACTTTAGAAGGTCTCAGGTTCATCCTAATGTGGAATGGAAAACTCAAAAATATTTTGAAAATCTCAAAAATATTCAAAAGTCTGGAAGAGTGCCCAGCCCTATGCCCGGTGTGTTTATACTTTGTGTTCTAATGTGCAAGCCATCGCACCTTTCATCATATCTGTCATAAAAGGTATTATGGGCACTGCTAAGCAAGAAGTACATCAGATGACAAGAAGTACATTCTAATGCTTATTACAATCTCAGATAAAACATGTACTAAGAGCCCTGTGTGACGAGGCCTTTAGCAAGGGACTCGAGGGAAGCATGTGATATGGAGCTTGTTTTTAGTTTCAGTTCTGATTTAAGCTTGAAGCAAAGGGGTTGATTTGGGTCTCTCTAGGAGTTGTTTTTATTCTTACTTTTTTAGTCTTTATGTGTTAAGAGAGGTTGCTCTGGATTCTAAGAAAATAAAGCACTGTTCTGTGCTGCTTCTTCAGAAAAAACTATTAGTATTTTTGTTGTACCTTCTCTGTCAATGGCAAAAACCTTTCAGTTATAATCTTAGAAGCAGCTTGACAGGCTATGAACTATTGGAGATGAAAGCAGCCTTGATTCTTAGGGCTGAGTACAGACATTCAAAAAGCCTGTGCCTAAATTGATTCAATCTTTGCAGGTTAGTCTAAGCTGCATAGATTGAACCCTCTTCCTTGTAATCAATAGTGACTCAAAACTCTGATTTTGTTGGCAAGGAGGTGGGAAGGTTAATGCCAGTGGTTTGCAGGCTGTATGTTTTACATATTTTCTCTAAGGCAATGGGTTGTTGATCTTACAGCCAAAAACCAGATCCCTTGAGCAGCCTTATAGGACAACTGTTCTTCCAGCGTGCCCCACATTGTCACCCCACAGACTATTTCATTCCTGCTTCTGTGCTGGGAAAATCCTAGTAAGGTTTAGTAATCACCTGCTAGATGACACAGGTCACATTTCACACAGTGGGGTGCTTGTCATGATTCAGTGGTCCTACTGGAATTCAAATACATTTTGCATGTACCAAGCAAATGAATAGACATTCACTTTTGATTCTGGAAATGCAGCCACATGCCTGTGGTGGCTCAGGCTAGAAGCAGAGGGGGCCTAGAGGGAGCCCTCCCTTCCCTTCAGGCTGAAGAGAAGCTGAGCTCAGGGGTGGTGTGGCCAGGCCCCAGCAGGCTGAGTCTGACTAGGGAGGGGTTTAAACCCCCATCCTGGCCTGCAAGGACCCTAGCTGGGGTGTGCCTGGCTTTTTCCCTCTGCTTGTGGCTCAGCAGAGTCCAGGACCCCCAGAGCCCCCATCCTAGCCAGGGGGTGAACCCATGCCATGCATGCTGCTGCAGGGGCCGGGGCTGGCCTGGGTGCCGCTCTCCAGTGGATAGAAGGGGCTGCCGGGCAGGATCTGCTCCCCCAGGTGAATGCTTGGTTCAGAACAGTTCTGTCCCAGGCTAGTGCAGACATACTCGAGGCCCTTCCTGCACTGCCCTCACAGCCTGGGTCTCTCTGCTTGGTGGGGCTCACATACAGGATGGAGCTGCCACCACTGTGATCCCTCTGGGTGTGTCCCCACCTGGGCTTGCAGCTGTTTTGCTCCCCTACTTCCTCCATGATCCAGCCTTTGCTCCTGGGCTGCCCCAAGCAAAACCCCAGCCCTGGCAGCTGGGAAGACATAGCAGGATCACCTCCTAGCTGGAAGGGGGTCTCTGGGGGTCCTGGGCCATGCTGAGCTAGGAGAAGGGGAGAAACCTGGGCAGAACCCAGCTGGGGTCCCTGCCGGTGGGAGAGGGGAGGCAGGAGGGTGAGACTCCTGTCCCACACCTCTGCCCCCTCCACTCCAGTGAGGAAAATTTATGGCAGGAGTTGCTGTGCCCCAGACAGACAGACTGGGCTGCATCTGCAGCAAACCCACTGCCTTCTCAGCCAGCTGTCACTGCTCCAGCTAGAGAACAGAGGGGTGGGGTCAGCCCTGCTCTGCTCCAGCAGACTGCCTAGCCCAGGCCAGGCCAGGCCTGCAAAGCATGCTGGGATGTGGGGGACTGTGATTTAACTTGAACCAGGAAAGGGTCTGGGACAGAAGTTTCATAAACCAGTTTGACCTAAATCAGTTAAGTCTGATACTACACTAAACCAGGTTTATCCTAAACTAGTTTCGCCCATTTTGAAATTGGTTTATGTGCACTGAACTAATGTTGTGTTACAGGGTTAAACCAGCTTCTGATCACTTAAACTGATTTATGTGTAACTTCTGTCCTTAGCCTAGATATCTAAAGTGTCAATAAGCAACTAGGTTTTTCCTAATACCTTACTGAGTGGTCATAGCATCTTCATACTGTAAGATGCACTTAAAATGATAAGACAGTGGTTTGTAACCACTTTTTGGACCCAAGGCACCCCTTTATAACTTGTGTGCATTGAGTGGCACCCAATTTCAAAAAGTAATAAATATATTACTGTGCTTACCTCCTTGCAGAGGGGCCAGGCAGTAGAGGTGAGCGACTGACCAGGCAGGGACAATCCTGAGCCAGAGTTTATCTGCCTATATCCTCACACCTCATAGCACCTTTCAAAAGACCTGGCAGCACTTCAGGGTGTCACAGCACTCTGATTGAGTATCACTGCTGTAGGATGTCCCTGCCTTCCTATTTCAGGAGTCATAATTGCACATTTTACTGGATGTAAGTGAGCCAAATTTCTCAGCCCTTTGTCAGAAAACTCCCCTCTTTGAAGTCAGTGGGAGCATTGCTTGACTAAAGTTCATAAAATTTGACCAAAAACTCAGTAATAGAAATGTCATCCTCTGAACACACTTGCTCCTCACAACAATGAAATGAACATCATCTTTAGGCAAGCGTTTACTCAGTGAGGATGAGAAGGAAAAGGAGAGGAATACTTTCATTTTGTCCCATATCACCCTATCCTTCTGGGAGTTTTGGGTTCCAACATTCCTCCCCTTGTCCTGGTAAATGGGTCATTAGTCACAATTGGAGGTGGTTGGAAATTTTGGGCCAAAATAATTTTAAAGAATAATTTCAAGTATTTTATTAAATGTTTGCCATTTCAGTTCCAAGAATTAGAGTCAGGAATCTGATGGAAAAGGAAATAAACTTCTGTTTCTGCCAAGTTTTCTTAACTGCTCTACTCAAGTCTCTACCTCCTACCTGGAGAAATTATTTCATACTTACCACACTTGTAGCTAGATTTAGATCTGTACTTAATTTTTATTGAAACTGGTTCATATTTGATTGCATGATAGTCTGCAAATATTTTGTTCTGAGCATTAAGTATGTTTGGTGTTAGTTGTATATCAACTGCTCTCTGAAAGAAAGCCTTTTTTTCCCCCACAGCACAGAAAGTTCCCCTATTAATGCTAATGTCAGTCATACAGACATGCATGCTTAGGACAAAAAAAGCAACTTAATTTGCAGTTGCATGACATTTCAAATGAAATTGTTTTTGTCATATTTGAGAATGATTCAAATTCAAACTCAAACATTTACTGGAACATTGTTTTTGTCATATTTGAGACTAATTAAAATACGAATGATTCAAATTCAAACTCAAATATTTACAAGAAAATGGTAACACACAATGAGAGCAAGAGAGAGAAACAAGACTTAAAGATGGTTTAAACAAGGCTTTAAGCCACGTTTAAGGATGACAGTTCAGTATATTTTGTTTTGCTAAAAGGGGAAAGAATCACAGACTACTGCACAGAAACTGCTCTTTAAGCACTCTGAGGGGGTTTTCATCCAAGCGGATGTTACACAAGAAGCATCTATAATACTGACTCTGCAAAGACTGAGACAGCAGAACAACAGGGTTCATCAGCAATACAGCTGCAGCCCTGTGTAAACAACCTCACAGATGTGGAATAATCAGGATGGGTTTGATCCCCTCAAAATGTTGCGTGCCTTTAATAAGCACAGAGAACTCAAGACCTCATTAGAGGCATATAGCTTGGACTTTAGCTGACTGCCAATGTACTACACAGTAGTAATTAATTCTGATTAATTACACCCAAATATTCTGAGACTTTGTGTAGGCTTTTATCTTTGTTTTATTTTTTTAACTTTAATATTAGTTACATTTGCTCAGGAAACAAACAAACAAGCTTGCTAAGATATTTCCTTTTTTTCAGGAACATTCAGGAAGAAGGAAAGTTACTTCCACATTATTCTTACTGTACAAATGTTTTTAATAACCACCATTTAGGTTTTGTTTGAAGCATTCGAGGTCCATTTGTAGTTTTTAAATGTTGGGGTTTTTTAAATAAAAAGTATTGAACACGTGAAATGGTATTGAAATATGAAATGAAGTTTTCCCATTTACCAAAAACAGGGGGGTTGGGTAAACAGAATGAAGACGGATTTTAATAACATTTTAGCTGATATATCACCTACTCCCTATATATGTACACAAATGTATGTACATGCATGTGTGCATGCAAGTGCGTGTGAATCTATTTTAAAGAACATCAGGACATTCTTATGAAAAGGAAACATATCAACAGCCGTGGCAATTTGTTTTTAAAATGATAGGGAATTTTGGCAAAAAACATTTTATTCGATACAGTTCAAGATATGTAAATTTATCTAGTGCATTTGCATCATTCCAAATGTCCTACACAGCACATTCCTCTAAACTTCTGCAACCTATTTTTATAAGACTGTTCTCATCGGACTTTTGACCTGAAAGTTTTCTAAGTTCCTTAATTCATTCTGAGTAGCTTAGTTGGTTAACAAACACTGATTGCCTTTTCTACTCTGTATGCTCCCTAGTCATAGTTGTCCAGGAATTTATTGTGGAAATAAATTTCAACCTATGGTTTGTTCATCTGATGCTCTCTGGGAGCATTTTGAGTGAATTTGATGCTGACTGTGTGTGATTAGTCATTTATGTCGGAGTTCTTTTCTGTTCCCTGATTGAATGATATCCTACACTTGAACAAATTGTTGGTGTTTGATTCTCTCAATAAGGGACAGAGAAGCACTGTCATATGTGAATGAGAGAAAGCGAGAGAGAGCAAACTTTTGAGCAGGCCTAGGGCATTTACAACCTTCTTAGTCTTTCTTTTTCTCTTTTCCTGGGGTTAGAACAATTGGCAATATAAACAGAACTCATGTTTTAAAATAGCTGTGCTTGATCCTAACTGAGAAACAAATAGACATAAATATCCATTGGAGCATAGGAAGAGTTTATATTTAACTCTCTTCTTTCAAATTCACTCGGTTTGTGTGTGTATATAGTGTTATCTGTGAGGTGTGTGATCAATTTCCTTTGTTCCTCTGTTTGTTAAAAGGAGTAGTCATATTGCTCTTCTCCATCCAGTCTCAATTGTGAGTTATAAAACCAGTGGGCACATCCACACATGCAAGCATGTGCGCTTACAGCAGCTCAAATAGAAGCGGTGCAAATTTGAGCAGGGGCTTTTTGCCTCAGTGTACATGCTCGGACATGCACTTTTTTGTGGAGCAAATTGTGCCACTTGGGACAAAGTAACCCTGCTTGGCTCCTCCTGGATCTGCAGTCAGGGGGAGCTAGAGCCTGGGGCCAGCACCTATGCTGTCCTCAGCAGTATAAAAAGCTGCTCTGTCCTGGCCCCATCCATACAAAAAGCTTTCCTGGCAAGCAGCTCAGGGCTGCTCGCTCTCTGGAGCTTCTGGGAGGATGTTGGCCATGCCCCTTCCTGTCCCAGACTGCTGCTGCTGTGGCTGGTTGCTGCAAGCTTGGTCTCAGGAGCTTCTGGGGAGAAGATGGCCAGGCCCTTTCCTGCCTCTGGCTACTATTAGCTGCTGGCTTGGTCTCAGAGCTTTTGGAATAAGTTGGCTATACCACTTCCTGCCTTGGGCAGCTGTTGCTGTTGCTGCCTCCCCCCTGAGGGGGGTGGTCCTCTGCTGCACGCCACTACCCCCCTCAGGGAGGGGCCCACTGCACTGCACCGCACCCCAGCTTCTACACCCCTGTTCTGGTCTGCTGCCCAGCCTGCCGTCAAGCCGCATTCAGGGGATAGCCTGGGGAGGAAGCCTGCGCTGCCTGTGGGCCCCTCCTCCACCATCACTGCTGGAGTCTAAAAGAAACTTGCCTGCCCCAGCTGCCTTGGTAGACCACCCCCATCTTCACCTCCACTTTCACCAGAAGCACACCCTGAGTGGCTGAACTGGACAGGTCCTACCATTATTGCTGCTGTTGCTGCTGCTGCCCCCTCAAGAAAGAGGGAGATTCCCTGCTATACCCCTGACACCACACCTGCACTGGATCACTTCCTGAGTGATTGCTTCTACCCTCCCCCACAGCTACCTCACTGCATCTGATCCTGATTTGTCTTCCTGCCTCCTGCTCTGCTGCTGAGTGACTAGTTGGCTGTACAAACAAAGCCCCTCCACTGCTCCAGCCATCTTTTACACTTGCCTCACCAGCCTTCCCTGTGTGTTTTTTTGCCCTTGTGTGGTAAGTTCTGTGGTCCACTGCCCCGACCTGGTGTTTTTTCTGTGGCCGAGTAAGCTAGCTCAAGTTTCCCCAGGGCTTGTGTGTGTGTTTTCCCCCTCCCCCCCTGCATATTCTCAAAACATAGGCCTCCTTGTTCTTTTTTTCCTGTGGGGCTGTGCCTCAGTGAGCTTCAGCCCTCTTCCTCCCTATCCCCTTTCTGCCCCACAACCCCGGCCTGCCTCTACTAGATTTACCAGCCTTGTGGGATATTTTATTTTTCTTTATTGTCTTCCCTGCCCTCGTGTGAAACAATGGCAGGACAGGAAACTTCGGGGGGGGGGCAGATGCCCCCATAGAGCTTCCTGCAGCCCCCACTATGGGGGTGGATCCCAGCCAAGCCCCCAAAGGGATGCATACCCCTGCAGCCTCCACCCCAGAGGCAGAGTCCAACCAACCTCCTCCAGGGGTGGAGAAGCCTGCAACCTCCACTGCAGGGGCAGGTGGGACTCCAGTAGGGAGCCAACAGGGCCAAGGTGTCACCCCTGGCCAGGCCTCCCCTGGAGGGGTTCCCAAGCCTTCTCTCCCATCATCAGGGACCAAGGGCAAGGCAGTGGGAAGGGCTCCTCTTCAGCCTCCTTCACAGCTGTGGGTGGGAAAGGCAAGGGCCCTGCCCCAAAGCCTAGACTACCTGTACCTGAGGGGACCAGGTGCACTACATCAGCCAGCACACCCACTCAGCCTGTCCCTGGCCCTAGCTCAGGCTCCACCAACACGGCCCCCCGGGGGGGGGAACTGCAGCTATGCACAGGCAGCTGTGGGGAGACCCAAAGCCGGGGGCCCTGGATCCTCGACCGCTGGCCCTTCCAGCTAGGGCAGCAGGGTCCCCTTTCCGGCACTCGCCCCAGGAATGGGGTGAAGCGCCAACTGTCCAGGTGGGAGAACTTGTACTTTGAGACCTGGGTGCAGGCCCTGGCTTGGGTAGTGGGGGCCCCCAAGATCATGGCAGCCTCCTGCTTTCATGGCCAAGGGGTCTTTTTCCTTACCTTGGAGGCTGCTGCACAAAAGGCGGTGGAGAGGGGGCTTGTGGTGAAAGGTGAGTACGTTCCCCTCAAGCCTCTAGAAGAGCTGGGGACCAGGGTTGTCCTCAGCTCCATTCCTCCCTATATCCCCAATTAGGCCCTGCTCTCCCAGCTCCAAACCCTGGGGAGAGTTATCTCCCTGGTGGTAGCCCTCTCACTGGGATGCTGAGACCCTGGCCTCTGCCACATGTGCTCCTTCCATCAATAGGTCATGATCCAGCTGGTGGTGGGAGCACAGCTGGAGTCTGACGGGTGCCTGGTAATTCCTTATTGGGGGCCCTGGTGAGGATTTTCTATATAATGGGGGACCTGCGGTGCTTCTGGTGCCATGCCTTGGGGCACTCACCTCATGAGTGTCCCATGGGCCAGGGGGGGAGGGCATCCACGGGTCCCACTGGAAAAGGTTGTGCCCCTACCACTGGTGCCCAGGCTCCCCTGGTATCCCAGTCACAACTATGAGCCCACCCATGAGCTCAAGGGACCCCACCCCCCCAACCAAGTCTAGTGGAGTTCCAGGGAGGGCACCAGCAACCAGGGGGACAGAGGGAGCAGGGCCCCCCTGCCCCTAGTCATACCTAGTCATGGCTGAGTGGGTGCAGGTCCCCTCAGGACGTAAAGACAAGAGGAAGGCCTGGGCACAGCTGGAGCCCTCTGACATGGAGGACTCCTCTCCCCCTCCCAAGACCACCACACCGGGGGGGGGGGAGAGCAGCCCAGTCTCCAGGGGCCTTCCCAGCTGTGCCTGACATCCCATCCCTGGGAAAGATCAAATGGGTGATCCCCACGGAGGAGATTTCAGGGCTGCTAGATAGTCTCAAACAGGAGCCCATGGGGGAAGCCCTTCATTCTGCTGACCAAGGCCGGGTCATTCTGCTGACCAAGGCCGGCCCCTGAAACCACGGGTGCTGAGGTTGAGGCCTGCCCAAAGGCAGGCCTGGTGGCAGAGCCTCTCCCTCTGATCTAGGGGATACAGAGGCTTTGAAACTCACCCCAGTGAGTTCTGAGGGAGGAGGTTCCCTTTCCCTGGACACTGAGGCAGACACCAGAGCTACCCTGGTGCCTGGTGGGTCTGTTCTCTCCCCCTCCCAGGAAAACCTCACCTGCAGCCTGCCCCATAGTCCTGCACCAGAGGGGGTCACGGTAAGGTCCCCTAATCAACAGGCTGATTTCTGTCAGGGACCCTGCACATACCCCCCAGGGCTCCAGCTCTACCCCAGCATTTTATGAAGGAGACCCACCCCCACCCCTGTCCCAGGGGGCTGCAGAGCTCTCCCAAACCCAACCAGAGTCCGGGGTCTTAGCAGACCAGGGGATTCAGATGGTGCCGGAAGAGCCCTCTGAGATCCAGGACCAGTAGAAGGACGCCAGAGAACCTGCAGTCTTCATGGAGCCTGCTGCCTTCTCAGTCCCAGTGGTCCCCAGGGATGAGCTCCATACATTTCTTGAATGTGACTACACCTGCTGGTCCACCAGCAAGGTACAGCTAGCTTTGGACCGCTGGGGAGATTTTGACAGTGTCCTCGCCACTGCAAGGGTGCTGGTGGGGAAAGGCAAGGGGCCCAAAAGCTGCAACACCCGGATCTATAGGCAGACCCGCAGTTTCATAGATGCCCTCTATGCATATGGGAGGGTGCTACGCAAAACCAGTGGGCCCCACACAGAGCATTGAGATGCATGAGGCCCCTGCTGAACCATCTACTCCACCCCTCCAACCCCACCAGCCACAAGGTCCTTTAAGGGCACCAGTCTGCCTACGGTTAGTTCTGAAATAGTTAAGGAGCTCCTGGAGGAGCTGGATGGGTACAAGTCAGCAGGCTGAGATGACCTCCATCCACGGCTGCTGAAAGAATTGGCCAGTGTAATAGCTGAGCCACTGGCACAGCTGTTCGAGCACTCGTGGTGCTCTGGCCAGGTCCCTGAGGACTGGAGAAGGGCCAATGTGGTGCCCATTTTCAAGAAAGGGAGAAGGGATGAGCCGGGTAACTTTAGACCAGTCAGTCTTACCTCTATTCCTGGGAAAATGCTAGAGAAAATAATCAAAGAACACATTTGTGCTGGCCCAGCAGGGGAAACGATGCTGAGGGGAAACCAGCATGGGTTTGTCACAGGTAGATCCTGCCTGACAAACCTTGTAGTCTTCTATGACCAGGTCACACACTGCCTGGATGAGGGAGCCGAGGCTGAAGTCCTCTTCCTGGACTTTAGGAAGGCCTTCAACACAGTTTCACACCCTATCCTCATTGGGAAGCTAGCAGACTGTGGAGTGGACACCTACACGGTCAGGTGGGTGGCCAACTGGCTTAGGAACTGCACCCAGAGGGTGGTAGTGGATGGTTCCTTCTCCGCCTGGAGGGAGGTGGGCAGTGGGGTCCCGCAGGTTTCGGTCCTCGGACCGATATTATTTAATATCTTCATCAGCAATTTGGATGAGGGCATGGAGAGCACCCTCTCCAAGTTCGCTGATGATACCAAGTTATGGGGCAAAGTTAGTACACCGGAGGGCAGGGAGCAGATTCAGGCTGACCTGGACAGGTTGGATCAATGGGCAGAGAGAAATAGGATGCAATTTAATAAAGATAAATATAAGGTACTCCACCTGGGAAGGAGGAACCCCTAGCACAGCTATAGGTTGGGGAGTGTCCTTCTCAGCAGCTCAGAGGCAGAGAGGGATCTTGGAGTCAGAATTGACTCCAAGATGAACATGAGCCAACATTGTAACAAGGCCTTCAACAAGGCCAATCGCACCTTGTCGTGCATTAGCAGGTGCATGACTAATAGATCAAAGGAGGTGATGCTCCCCCTCTATGCAGCACTGGTCAGGCCGCAGTTGGAGTACTGTGTCCAGTTTTGGGCGCCACACTTCAAGAGGGATGCGGGGAATCTGGAGAGGGTCCAGAGGAGGGCCACTCGCATGATTAGTGGCCTTCGTGATAGACCCTACAGGGGGAGGTTGAAAGAACTGAATCTCTTCAGCCTTCACAAGAGACGGCTGAGGGGAGATCTCGTGGCCACCTATAAATTTACTAGGGGTGGTCAACGGGGATTAGGGGATGCACTGTTTACTAAGGCGCCCCAGGGAGTGACTAGGAATAATGGGTGTAAACTAGTTGAGAGTGGATTTAGGTTAGATATTAGGAAGAAATTTTTCACAGTCAGGGTGGCCAGGATCTGGAATGGGCTTCCAAGAGAGGTGGTGCTTTCACCTAGCTTGGAGGTCTTCAAGAGGAGGCTAGATAGTCACCTGACTGGGGTCATTTGACCTCGGTCCTCTTTCCTGCCAGGGACAGGGGGTCAGACACGATGATCCATTGAGGTCCCTTCTGACTCTACAATCTATGAATCTATGAATAAAATTGCGACCCTCAATGTCCATGGCTGCAGGAAGGGTCTCTGGAGGTGCTGGATGCTCTCCTTCCTTCAGGAGGAGGGGTACCCCATGGTATTCTTGCAGGAGACCCTGACGACTCCAGCCAACAAACCAAATTGGCAGCTGGAGTGGGGAGGCAGGGTCTTTTTCAGTCACCTCTCAGCCACCTCATCTGGGGTGGACACCCTGTTCTCCCTGGGCCTGCAGCTAGAGCTTCTCCAGGATGTTGAGGTAGTGCCGGGCTGCCTGCTGCACCTCCGGGTCCAGGTGTGGGGGCTGGTCCTGAACCTTCTGAATGTGTACACCCCTGCAAAGGACCCAGAGTTGGCAGATTTCTTCCACCAGGTGGCCACATACATTGGCACCCTCAACCCTCACTAGTGCCTGGTCCTTGGTGGGGACTTTAACGTCACACTAGATGCATTAGACCAGTTGGTCAAAGAGCAGAACCAGGCTGCCATGGGCATCCTTGGGGAGATCCAAATGAACTACTCCCTGGTGGACATCTGGCATGCCTGTCACCCCATTGAACCCTCTGCCTTCAGTTATGTGAGGGTGGGGGAGGAGCAGTCATGACACTCCCAATTAGACCGGGTTTATATCTGTTTGCTGCGCTTCACCTGGGCCCACTCCTCTGGCATCCGGCCGACCCCTTTCAGTGATCACCACCTTGTCTGGGCCCAGGCCACACTAGGGCCTGAGTGTCCAGGGTCGGCCAGCCTGCTGGAGGACATGGGCTTCAGGGAGGCTTTCTGGGAGTTCTGGCTGGCCTGGAGGGAACAATGGGCAGCTCCCCTTGGCTCAGAGATACTGGGATGTGGGGAAGGTGTGCATCTGGCTTTTTTGCCGTGACTACACTCGGAGGCACACCCAGAAGAGGGAGGCAGTCCAGGAGCAGCTCGAGTGGGAAGTGCTAGAGCTGGAGAGGCACCTGGCCACTGACCCAACCAACCCGTCCCTCTGCAGAGAGTGTCAGGAGAAGCGGGAAGAGCTTCATGCTCTGGACAACCACCGCACCCGCAGTGCATTTGTTTGCTCGTGCATCCAGCTTCTTTGGGAGATGGACCACAGCTCCTGCTTCTTCTATGCCCTGGAGAGGTGGGGGGGGGCAAGAAGTACATCATCTGCCTTCTGGTGGGTGACGGCACCCAACTCATGGATCCAGGCGAGATGCACCAGTGTGCGTGGGCCTTCTATGAAGCCCTTTTCTCCCTGGATCTGACCGATGCCTAGGCCTGTCAGACCCTGTGGGAGGGACTCCCACAGGTCAACGTGGGTGACCAGGACCGGCTGGAAGCTGCTCTCACTTTGGCTAAGTTTTCAGCCACCCCCTGCTTGATGCCTGGCAACAATGCTCCAGGCATCAATGAGCTGACCTTGGAGTTCTACGGGGCTTTCTGGGACATCCTCAGCCCGGACCTTGCTGTGGTCTTGGCTGAATCCAAGGGAAGTGTGGAGCTCCCCCTGTTATGCCGGAGGGCCGTGTAGACCCTCCTGCCGAAGAAGGGAGATCCCCATGACCTAAGGAATCAGTGTCCCGTGTCCCTCCTCTGCACAGACTACAAGGTGGTAGAGAAGGCCATCTCACTGAGTCTGTGGTCGATGCTGATGGACATGATCCATCCTGACCAGACGTACACGGTGCCCGGACTTTCCACCTTCGACAACCTGTACCTGGCTTGGGACCTCTTGGAGCTAGCGTGCTGGGAGGGCCTGTCTTTTGCCCTCCTATCCCTGGACGAGGAGAAGGCGTTTGACAGAGTGGATCACGGGTACCTCACAGGCATGCTGCGGGCCTTTGGCTTTGGGCCCCACTTCATGCGGGCTCTCCAGGTGCTGTACGCCTCTGCAGAATGTTTGTTCAAGCTCAACTGGACCCTGATGGAGCCCATCCCATTCAGGAGAGAGGTATGTCAAGGCTACCCACTGTCAGGCCAGCTGTACACCTTGGCCCTGGAGCCCTTTCTTGTTCTCCTGCGGAAGCAGGTGGCAGAGTTGATGCTCCGGGAGCCAGCGGTGCGGCTGGTCCTGTCGGTGTATGCTAACAACGTACTCCTCACGGTCCAGGACTCAGGTGACCTGGCACAGATGGAGGCCTCCCAGGCATTGTATTCGGCGGCTTCCTCTGCCCGGGTCAACTGGGTCAAGAGCTTTGGCTTGGCAGTGGGTGATGGGTGGCAGGTAGGCTCACTCCCACCCATGCTCTGTGGGATCTGCTGAGGCGTGGGCTCACTGCTGTACTTGGGGGTCTACCTACCCCCTACAGAACCTTCCCTGCCAGAGAACTGGCACCAGCTGGAGGCAAGGGTGATGGAGTGGCTCTGGGCATGGGCAGGGCTCCTGCAATGTCTCTCCCTGTGTGGGAGAGTGCTGGTGTTGAACCAGCCGGTCCTCTCCATGCTTTGGCACCATTTACACTACATGTGCCCCCTGAGGTCCTGGCGAGACTCCAGAGATGGGCGCTGGAGTTTTTCTGGCCGGGACGGCACTGGGTCGCTGCAGAGGTCCTGATCCTCCCCTTGCAGGAGGGGAGCCAGGGCCTGGTTTGCCTGCACACCCAGGTCTTGGCATTCCACCTTCAAGCCCTGCAGCGACTGCTATATGGTGTCGGCAGCCATGCAGCATGGGTCCACTTCAGGTGCTCAGCTCCCACTTCTGGGAGCTCTGATATGTCTGGCAGCTCCTCAGCCTGTGGGACTTCTCCCTGCAGGACCTGCAAGGGCTGCCAGATTTCTACCAGGACCTCTTCTGGGCCTGGAGGCTGGTCTCCACCTCCAGATCCCCTGCAACAGTTGCCCAGGGTGCCAACCTGCTTGTCAAGCCACTCCTCTGGAACCCCCAGCTGGAGGTGCCAACTGCAGAGGCACCCCGGTTGCGACAGAGGTTGATCTTGGCTGGTGTCACCCATATTGGAGACCTCCTGGACTACAATAACGCAGGATTGGGTGGACCCCTCTGTGCTGGCCCGGCACATGGGTGTACCCATGACATGTGCAACCTGCCTTCTGGTCCAGGAGGTGAAATCTGCCCTACCTCCTGATGCCCTTGCCTTCATTGACCAAGTCCTGCGCGGCGGTGGTCCCTGCACCCTCCCCCCCTGTGTCCTCCAGCCCACTGGAATTTATCATGGGGCTGGTGCCTCCCTCGGCTTCATGGCGTTCCCCACTCCACTACTTGAGCTGGCTGGATGACGCCAGACCGGTCCGCTTTTCCACCATCCACTGCCATCACCTCTACATGCTCGTGCACTGCACTGTCCATCAGGCCACCCTTGCGTCCCACCCAGACAAGTGGCAGGACCTGCTTGGTGAGGGTGCGGCTGGGGCACCCCAGTGGCTGAGTCTGTACTCCACCCTCATCCCATGACCCACTGGGAACCTCAGCTGGCAGCTCCTCCATGGAGGCATCGCCATGGGAGTGTATGTGGTAAGCTTCACGGACACCCCATTTTCTTGCCCCTTCTGTGGGCAGAGGGAAACCCTGGTGCACATGACCCTTGAGTGCGCCAGGCTGCAGTCCCTCCACCTCCACCTCCAAAGCCTCTTCTTGAGGTTCTGGTTGAATTTCACCCCCTACCTTTTTGTTTTTGGTCACCCCATCCGCAGCTCCACCAAGTCCCGGGACCTCCTGGTCAACCTCCTTCTAGTCCTGGCCAAGTGGGCCCTGTATTTGACCAGGAAGGAGGCTCTGTCCAAGAAGGTGCCCGGAGACTGCAGGGCCGCTTTCCTCTCACTTGTCCGTGCACGTCTCTGGGCGGAGCACCAGTGGGCGGAGTCCACCAGCTCCTTGGATGCCTTTGAGGACCAGTGGGTATGGCCCGGGGGCCTCTGCTCGGTGTCCCCCTTGGGTACACTTATTTTCATGTTGTGACCCTTTGATGCACACAACAGTCCTATCCTGTGTTTTGCCTTTTTTGTCCCAAGAATTTGTTGCATTTTTCACCCATTGGCCCCACACAGTAGGGGCAATTAGTTAGCCAGTTGGGCCTTAGACCCCATGATACTTGAAGGATACAAATGACTGGAGCTTCTGGGGCCCAGCTAATTGGTACCTGATGACAGTACCCCTTGTGCCAGCTGGACTGCTACAGCAGCATCCCAAATCCATTTTAAAAAATACCCCCAAATCCATGTTCTTCCACAGTTAAAACAAAAAACCACACTGACACCAACACCGATAAGTTAAGCAATGCTTTATTGGTATATTTACAATGGTAAAGCAATTTGGAAGCTTACCAGTGTCTCTATCATCACGCTAAAATACATCCTAAATACCTATATGTGTTGATGTGTGCTTTTGGTTTTCTTCACACATGATGGGGGGATGTGGTGTTTGCAGGAAGGGGGTGAGAGGGGTGTGGGGGAAAGCAGGTGGGTGTGTGGGGAGGGATGTGGGTTGTTGTGTGGGGCAATTGCTGGGGGGACTGTGGGTGTGGGGGACCTTGTAGGGGGGGCTGCTCAGGAGGGGTGGGTCCCCTGGCCCCCCCAAGGTACACCCCCGCAGCACATGGAATGCCCCCCCACCCACAGGGCCCCAGCTCCCTGCTGGAAGGCCACAATCCCTATTTCCCATAGGGCCACAGCCCTCCCCCCCCCCGCCCAGGGTCCCAGGCATCCTGAAGGGCCACATCCCCCACCACCCAGGGTCCCAGGCATCCTGCAGGGCCACATTCCTCCCCGCCCAAGGTCCCAGGTACCCTGCAGGGCCACAGCCACCCTGTACAGGGCCCATAACTTACCTTCTGCAGCAGCAGTGCTGTGGGACCAGGCCACAGAGCAAGGACGAGTGGCCCTAGGGCTGGCAGGACCTGGCTGGGCTCAGTGTGTGGTCCCTGCATGCCGCACCAAGTCCTGCCTCCGCCCCACTGTGCCCACAGGCCGGTGGCATGAGGCAGGACCTGGCCCAGCCCTCTGCAGCTTGCTAGTCTGGCTTTGCACTGGAGTGGGTCACACAGCTCCAGGAGGCTTGGCTCCTGTGTGCACCTCCTGGAGCCGTGCAACCCACTGTGGTGCAAAGCTGAACTTGCGAACCGCACTAGTCTGGACCAGGTCCCTCCACATGCCACCAGCTTCACCACAGCTGCTCCAGCCACTCACCCCCTGTAGCCACGGGGACATCCCCCCTGCCACTGCCCAACCCCCCCCGACATCTCCCTGCCACCCCTCACATCCACCTACACTCATAAACCCCCCACTCCCATTCTCTAACTCACCTTGGACAGTGCTGGGGGCAGCAGGAGCACCAAAGAGATGCTCTGGCCAAAACCAGAGCATCTATTCTGGAGGACAGACTCCCACGCTAGCTCCAGGCATGGTCTGGGACCATGCCTTGCTCTGCTGTTCTCCGGAGTGTTTTTTTTTTTACCCCTGGATATCCAAGTTTGCAGTGCAGGGAACATTGTTTTGTTCCTGCATGTGCCTCTTGCCCCATGTCAAAGAGGTTTGAGATGGGGAAAGAGGCACATGTGCGCTCGTCTGGACACGCCCAGTGTTTTCTAAAATCCTTTGTGCTCACTTGCTCCTGCTCTCTCTCTTACTTTCTTTTTCTTTTTTGAAGTAATGTATTAAAACCTTAGTTTTAAATCTGTCATGAATTGTTCCCATATTAATAGTTTTCTTCAGACAGTTCCCTAGCAAAAATCTAGTAGCTGGACCCAGAAATCAATCCATTACAGCAACATAAAATGCATATAGCTAGGATCTCCCATGATAAGTAAAAAAGACATGGCCACTATCCCTGGGCCAAAATAAGCATAAGAATATTGATCTAATATGCCAGCACACCAAGGACAATTCTACCAATCAACTGAAGCCTGAGACGCAACCTTCTATGAATGACTTCTTGCCAGATGCTGGATTTTGTTCTTATATCTGATAGTGATGCACCAATGTATTGGTAGCATATCAGATAAAGGAAAATAGGCACTGATAAAGGAAAATTAATATTATTGGTAACTGGCTTTTTTTGGTCAGTATAGTCAATAATGTCACCAGTAAATGCCAGGTGCACATGTGCAGAGCGTGAATGCAATACCAAGAGTGGGATGGAGCTGCGGGCTGCTTGTCCATGGGGGTGGAGGGGAGGGTGGCTCTCCACTGCTGTGTGTACCCCCAGGGGAGGCATGGGAAGCATGTGCCCCCTGGATTTGTGTGTAGGGTGACGGTGGCGTGCACACTGAAGGCTCAGGGGCAGGGGCAGGTGGTGGCAGTGCTAGGTGGAGAGGCTACGGGGAATTTTGGCGTGGTTATAGCCCACCCCACAGCCACCCCTCCCAGCACCACTGCTACTTGCACCACCCCTGCCCCCACCAACCCCGAGAACAGCAAATGACCAGCCTCCCTGCCAGGAAGAGGCCGGTGAAGCTTCTGCCCCTGAGCCTGCAACAGGCAATGCACCCTCACCTTGAGCACAAATCTGGGGGCCAGATGCCCACTCTGCCTCCTGATATGGCTGGTTAATAATTGGCCTTTGGTTTCAGCCACGAAAATCTTTATCAGTGCACCCCTAATATCTGTAGACTTATACCAAGAGGCCAAATCTTTGAAATGGAACATATTAGGTCTAGAAAACCATAACCAAAAAGATGATCTTTTAGGACATGGCAGCTACCAGCTGCAATTTAGGATAAGCAGTTCCTCAGCTCACCTTGTCTCATTTTGTCTTCCTTAAAATCTACTCTCTTTCTTCATTTCAATATGTCATGCCAATAAAAAGTAACAAAAGTCTTTTCCAGGCTGCTTCTGTTTTGCAATTTAAGGTCAGCAGGTTATAGTACTGTGGATTTAAAGAGAGGTATTTAACTCTATTGAACATTTCTAGCAGTGACTATTTGAAGAAGGAAGATGACTCCCTCTTCTGGCCATTTCATATTTTACACACACTATTTCCCTGTGCTGTCTAGGGACACAAGGTCTACTTCCTGAAGAAAAACAAGTTGCTTACAGACTTTTAGGTGACTCAAGTAATAGGATAATAGTATGAAAATACACCTAAGTATATGTCATAAAATAGTTTTCCTCTTATTATAATAAAATACTTTGGATTATGGTTAAATTTCCCCAATAATTTGAAGAGGCCAGAAAAGTCATTTGGGGTCCAGTCTGAAAATAACCTTTACTCTCAGGAAAATCTAACCTCTCTAAAATCTATTCATATATAAAAACAAGTTTGAGAAGAAAGACTTCAGAATTTCTGGATGATGAGACCTGCTAGAGGGGGCAAATACTACAAAGGACACAATGGCTGCTGACAAACATAAAAAAATACCCCCCACTTTACCAGAAGAAGCAGTACATTAAATCAATCTGGCTCTGCAGTGCCTGTATAGATTGTATGCTTCAGCAGGGCTTTTGGCACTTTTATCTTAAAGCAATCTATTCAGACATGGGGCAAGCCGGGTCAAATTAATGCAATGCCTCTTCTGGGCATGCACTAGGCTTGGCAAGGGGCATGCCAAGTTTAAAATAAAGCACCAATTTGGGGGAGGGAGGGTTTGTAAACATCCACTAATACTTAGAAAGCTGCATGGGCTGAAAAGTTGCCTTCAGCCCAAGGAGAATTTCTCTTCTTTGCACCCCTGTGACTCCTAGTAAAACAAATATATTTCTGGTCTGTATTTTTCCTTCATGTTCTACACAGGCAGGAGAGGGAGCTCAGTTTAACATATCCCTTTGATATGCACAGTTATCATAAAAGCGTGTGTTTTCATTGGTGCTATTTGATTGTGACATTTATTACATCCCTTGATAATTTCAACTAAAATAGTTTACTTAAGCTGTATTCCCTCATCTGATGGACATTGAATGCATTATCTTTCTTACCCTGCATATGGATTAAAGGAGGATAAATACGGTTCTGCTCCAAAAGACAAAAGGCTTGATTTTCACTTCCTTTTCTGAGTCATGATCTGCTGTAATTTCATTTAAGTCAATAGTTTTTTTATCTTTATTAACAGTCAGGATGAGCAAAGGAGAATTTCACTGGGAGCAGAGCTAGGGCAAGGCTGAGCAGCTGTGAAAGTCTGTCCTTAGTTTGCAAGGTTTTTTTTAAAGAAGTGATTAGTTTATAGTTTGAGCAACTTAGAGATTATTAGTTCAACTTTACATTAAATATCTGAAATAAGGAGTCCTTGTCACTAATGGTTAAGGCTCCTATAAAACTTTCCAATGTTTGAGGTCACTGCCTCTATAAACATAAAGCTGTAAGTGCTGAAACAATTCTTGTGTTAAATATTGGAGTTTCAGTTTCCAAATTCTTTGTCAGGCACAGGTGCTTAAAGAGTGGGGGATAAGCCGTCCTCCTTATGCCAACCTTTCATTACTGAACTGGAGAAGGAAACATGTTTTCAAACCACAAAAGGGACGTTTGATATAAAAATCTTTTATTATCTTGAGAAATGCCTTCCAATCATGTGCAGAGAATGCCAGTACTCGGGGCTTGTAACCAAGTCCTTTGAAACCCAGGAGCTTGTGGATGCTTTGGGTTTTTTTGATGGACTGCTTGGTTGAGCAATATAATTAGTATTTCTCCTGTCACTCAGGAGAGACTGTAACAGTGGTTACTTCAGAACAATAAGCTCACAACACTGCATGTTCCTGTAGGTTTTGAGATGGCTTTTGAATGGTCTCTACTGGCACTACTGTTGTGATAATAACTTAATTAATACAGAAAGTAGGGTAAATATGCACCTCTTAAAACTAATTAAATAAGGTATGTATAAAGCACACAAGCTTTTCTTAACTCAAGTTCACTTCATCAGATGCTGTGAACACTAGCCTTAGCTCCTTACAGAACCTTTCCTTGAAACATTTATTGCGTTGTACAATGTTACATCTCGCTGCGCCCAGAAAGCAGGTAAGGAACTGACCCCTGGACTGCTCCAGGAAAAAAAGCCAGTGAAAAAGATCCCTCTGCCCATTTCTTTGCTACTGTTTGCAGCAGGGCTGTACAGTTCTGCTAATGAGTTTCCCAGGTGCTTTTAACAATTATATGTTGTTGCTTCCTTACTGGGAAGTATTTTTCCTTTGTTCCCATTCCCTCACTGCGTACATGAGAGTGACTCTGCACTCATTTAATTAAGCATAACTCTATTAGGAGCTAGCATCTGCTCCAGCCACTCACCCCCAATGGCGTTTCTAGCTTAAGTCTTTCCCACACTGTGCAACCACTCTACCAAAATCTAATATCTGATCTCAACCAGCAGCAGATGCTGTCTGAAACATCTGGGCGCTCACTCTCTGTTATAACCAAGTCCTTTGAGATCCTACACAAGTACTGGCCAGTGAAGTAACATGGAGTGGAATTAACTTCATGTTAACATTTAGTCTTGGCCATGTTACTCTAGTAGTTCTCCATACGAGTCAGGAACACTTCAGTGGTGCTGGATATGGATATAGGAACGTCAGGCTGAGAGGCTACCCTAGGATAATGTTGAAGAGTAAATTATTGCTAGCTGAGGATGGTAGCTGGATTTCAAAAGGGTTGAAACATTTGTGTTCAAAGAAGTTGGGGTCTGAAACGAAGATGGTCATGCTTAAATGACCAAATGTAGGCAGAAAGCTTAAGCAGAAATTTAGAACTTATTATTTCTGTTACTAGCAGTGTCTAGTCCTAAGAAAAGGGGAAAGTTTCTAGAGTTGTAGAGACTTTTCAGAGGGTGTGGGATGTTACCTGCTTGCCCTACTTCCCCTTATCCAGAGATTACAATCCTGAAATCTGACTTTTGGACTATGGACAATTAAACCGGATTCCCCCTCATTCTGCAGTATGAACAGATATCCCTTCTTGTCCTCTGGCTGTGTTCAGCCTTTCAACAGAACATCAGGATTTATCTCGGATCCATCCTTAAGCTCTGTTGATATTGTGGACCTGGCAGTCAGTTGGGGAGAGGGAGGAGAGCTTCCTATTCATATCAGTGCCTATGGGGCAGTGACAGAACCACAAATGTGTGTGTGGTTTTAACATGGCAGCTGCTTGCTGAAACTCAGAGTGAATAAGACACACTTCCTCCATGCATCAATTCTCTTCTTTTCCCTCAATTAACACTGCTCAGTGGATAAACAAGGTATGTGCAAACTGCCATGGCACAACAGATGTACAACAGTGAACCTGGATAAGTAAGAGCAGCATTGTGTGTGAAACTGAACCTTCCCAGGAACAGCTGGTTATAGAAGGAAATCAACTCCCTCTCCTGCATTTTTTGCACTTTTTGCATGTAGATATAGCTCAATACATCAGCAGTCGCAGTCCTTGCCAGTTCTCTCTAATTTTATAAATCTAATTCTCAGTCTTTCCTTTATTTGAAGGAATGTCAGTACCATTGGCAGAGGAGATAAAACATGAAAAGGGAACATGTTGTCCTCCTCTAGTTATGTTGATAGCCACTGGTGTAAAGGAAGTTTAGGGCCACATTTATGAGGGGACATAGGCAGCTACTTTCTACCTACCCCAGTAGTGAAAAATTCTGCTGGCCAATAACTCACTTAGGGCATTGAGCAACCCAGTACAAAGCAAGGCAGCACCCATTTGCCCTATCATCACATGGAGACTGGGGAAAGCACTTATTGACTGGATTTCGAGTTTCTCTGTCTAAATAGACATTTTCTTCCCATCCGACGTGGTCCATGGAATGCACCGGGCATTAAGCTTAATATGAATATGCCTGCAGTGAACTAGAGGTGCCCCACCTCATTTTAAAAGGTCATGTAGGAGCTTAGGAAATTCTGTGTGAACAAGATGGGTAGGAAGTGATGGACATATTGCTGGATGAGTCACAGTGTTCCTAAGTAGGAGTCCCAGTTCCCATGGCCATAGGGTAGCAGCATGGCTCACAACACCGATTTTTGGCACAAATGAATGGGAAAGCAAGTCCTTGTGGGTTAGGTGGTAGACGGAAAAATGTCTGGCCCTGGGCAGGTAAAAAAAAGCATATAAGCAGATAATTGCCTTAAATAACTGGCCCTTAGTCTAACATGGCATTAGGTTTTATAGTTATATTTTTTAACAATTGAGCCCATTAACCCCCCCCCCCCCCAAAAAAAAACTAACTAACTGATAAATGTAAAAAAATAACTGTATAGTAAATCATCTTTTAGGAGAGTTTTTGTCCTTGCCCAGCCCTCTGGGGTCCCTGAACCTTTCTGGGCCCTATGCTGGGTGCCCCTCAGGCACCGCTATGGCTTCCATATCACTCCCATAGCCACAAGCTGGTCCACCAGTCTCAAACTTAAACACAACATAAATACAAGCAAACTGCTTCCCAAGTAAGATTCACCTCACCCTGGGCCAATGCCATACCACAAGCCATATTTGCCCCTTAGCTATCTCTCAGGTAGCTTGGGTACCTGTGGACCTCTCTTCCCAGAAGCGACTCTTCTTACAGCATGCAGAGCCAGACTGCCCAGTTTGCTTTAGGCACTTTGTTTATATGCCTGAAAACACCACCCCATCTAGTCATGTGCCTTTCCAGCCTCACACAGGGGTTTCTCCTTTTGCCAAAGTTAAGCTTGCTTCCTCTGTTACAGCCTAACCAGGATACCTGCATCCTTTCTTTCCTGGCTGCCTGGAGATCCTCCTCTTGGATGCTTATTGCAGTGCAACTAGTTTTTGCACAGCTGCCTGCCCTCACTACAAGGTTGGCTACTGCACTTCCCCTTAAAGCCTCCGGATTCCTGTTACATCCTGGTCTCCACTGTATGCTCTCTAACTGCATCTGAATAGAGATAGAAGTAGAGGCCATTAACTCAGGAAGGCCATTAGCATCCAAGAACTTTGGTCAGGTCATTCTGTCAGTCTGGTGGGACATTAGGATATGGTCCCAAAGAGGTTGATGTATTTTTTGCATTCATTATAGAATGTGAAAAATACAGAAAGTAACACTTTAGACAAGAATACAGTTAAATTCACCAGAAAAGGGGAGGAGTTTCACGAAAAACCAGCACTCAGAAAACTCAGAAAAAGAGATTTAACACACAAATTAGTCAAAGACACAAGATCCAAGATGTTAAATATCCAAATTATGGACCCAATTCAGCCAGCTTGATGTAATTATGCCATTTAAATTCTGCATAATTTAAACTTCCATTTAATCTTTTTTTAACCCTGGCTCTCAGAAGCATGCAAGACAACCTTTTGGATGCAAAAGAGGTGAAGTCTTTTCTTCCTGAGTTTCCAAACATCCAGAAACTGGAAAGTGTACCTTCGCCACCCCCAAGTATGAGCTTCATTTGTTGGTAATGCTAAACTCCAAAGACAGCATTTCAGCATGGACTTTAGTTGCTGATCATGTTAGAAGTCTTTGCTCTGGAAGAATAAATGGAAGGAAGAAGAACAAGGAGTTAAGGAAAGGAGGGCACAAAATGTTATGGTCCTAAAAGAAAGTATATACAGAGGCGGATCCAGGGGAGTGCAGTAGAGCAATTGCACCCCTTTGATTCCTGCTTCACCCAAACTTTAACCTTTGACTGCCTTAAAGAATTCAGGCAGTTCTGAGAGAGTCAATTGAGTTTACAGCTCATTGTCAACTCCCTGATTCAGATGAATCTCTCTACACACAACAGTGTAGACAGTTAATAAGCTTCTATCCTTTTGAATGGTCTCGATGTTCCATTATTTAAATTATCCTTTCTTCTGCAATTTTCCTGTCTGTTAGTCATTCCTAGTAATGTCTTTCTTCTATTTCACAGTTCTGCAGACTATTTGTAGCTCTAGCTAAAATACTTAACTCAGATATGATCATATTAATTAGGTGTAGAAATGACTGACAGTGAAGGCACTGTCAAGACACTCAAGGCTAGATTTTGTTGCATGAATCTGAATAAGGTGTACATTTACCTATAATGACTACAGGACTAATGACTAATCTTTTGACTATTTTGACTATTTTTTGCCTAGTTTATTGTGCCTCTTGAAGGCTGAGATCAAGTGTAACCTAGAAAATTAGTGTACGTTCCACTAACTATATTTGTTTTTGCTTTGCTCCTAAACTGAATAATATAGTACTTGCCCCTAGCATTAACTAGAGAAGAATATGTGTTGTGTTATATGTAATGATGTGCCACCCTTCTCTTCAAAATCCTGGACCCACTCAGAAGTATATATACTTCACCAAAGGAATGTACAGTGAAGCAGAAGGCAAATTGAGGAGGGGGAAAAGACAGCATGCCTCAATAGAAATTTTTTTTAAAATTGAACCCAATAGGTATCCTCAGCAAAGCCAATGTAAATAAAATAAAATAAAATAAAATAATGTAGGCTAAAATATAAGATTAGGGAGGCTAAGCATACAACCAAGTAAGAAATTGTACATATGTAAGGTTATACCAATAGATCAGGATCAAGCACTAGGATAACCAAAGAAAGATAATGCCAGATATTCATTGTTGAGAAAGACCAGTTATGTTGCTAGAGTTGTAACATTTTTATATGAACTGTTCTTCTTGGTACTAAAATGAAGTCTATGTAAATCAGCCTAATAATGGTGACAGAAAGGCAAAAAATAATTGTTTATACCAAAAGCATTCTCCATATTGGACAGTAGTTCTTAGTTACAGTAAGCCTGAACTTTTCACATCTCATGCACAAGTGATGGGAGAGAATAGTGCTAATGTTTCACTTGTGGCTTGGGTCTACTCTATTGTATTTTATTATAATTGCTTTGGTTAGAGAGCAAAGTTACTGATGAAGTGGCACATGATTCCCATGTCAACATAAAACCTCTACAAACAGGGGTTTGGTCTCTTAAATACACACATCACAGCATAGTATCCTATCATTTACATCTGACAAGACATATCCACTATTTTCATTGGCCATTGACTACAAAAGAGTAGCCAAGTTTCCAATATCTTCACTTTCCGAACTCCAGATGAGACTTCAAAAACTGTAGAAATGCAATACAGGAGTACAGAATCCTATACATGCAATAGCAAATCTTTATAGAAAGAACAACTGTGGGAGCAATTATTGCTAAGCTATCTTTGACATATGTTTTGGAAATTACTTAGTATTTCTTTGGAGGCACTGAAATTTTTTCCATCTGTTCTTGTTGTCTATTATTTTGAGGTGCATGCATGGCACATCATCACGTAGGGAGAGTGTGGCAATACTTTACGGGAAGCCTTTTAAAGGTTGCTATTTTCTCAGTGTTGCATATGTATATATTTGGCACTTCCAGATGAGCGTGCATGTGCCTTTTGCCCCATCTCCAACCCCTTTGAGACAGGGCAAGAGACACATGTGGGAACGAAAAAATGTTCCCTGTGCTGCAAGTTCGCAGCGCAGGGAGAAAATTAGATTGAAGGTAGAGGGTAAAGGGTGCAGAGAACTCTCAGGGTTGCTTCAGCAGTCCAGCTGGCACAAGGGGTAGTGTCCCCAGGTACCAATTGGCTGGGCCCCAGAAGCTCCCGAGAGCTAGTAGCCCTGAGCTACTTGCCAAGGCGGCTTTTTATACTGCTGGAGCCAGGACAGGGCAGTTTTTTATATTGCTAGGGACAGCACAGGTGCTAGCCCTGGGCTCTAGCTCCCCCTGGCTGCAGATCCGGGAGGAGGCAGGCAGGGTTATTTTGCCCCAAGTGGCACAATTTGCTCCACAACAAAGTGCATGTCCAAGCACATGCGCAGAGGCAAAAAGCCCCGGCTCTAATTTGCACTGCTTCTACTTGAGCTGCTGCAAGCGCACGTGCTTGCATGTGTGGACATGCCCATTGAGCTCTGATAAATTCATGTGACAATGTATCTCCCCCTAAAGCAAGTCCAAAAAAAATGCTAGGACCTGGGTTGGTTGAAGTACCCCATAGTAAGAGCTCCAACTTGGAAGTTCTTGTCTACTGCCTCAGTCTTGGAATGGAAAAATTCTCTTCAGCATTGGTTGTACCAAAGTGAAATCTGTCTGCCTTTCTGTTCATTACTTATCTTATGCCCCCAAAAGAGTTGAGCCCCTCCACTTGACATCTTCACATGGGCAGGCTCCAGTAAAACGGAATCCAATCCATGGCACTTCCATCCTGTGAAGAAATATGAATAAATAGGACAAACATTTTACTTTAATAATAGAGACAAGCTACCTCAGCCAATGCGCAGTGCCACAAACGTTCTCACTATATTAGCATTTAACAGTAGACCAATTACAGACATCCTTCAGTACATGCTTTGCTCATACTGAGTTGTTTAAATGAGAGGCTTGGCACATCTGACATTTTTCTCAGTTGCTTTTCCTAACTCTAGTTGCTTATATATAATGGAGAGTTACTAGAGAGTTACTAGAGTTAAAGTATAAGGACCAGTTATATAATAATTAACTACTAGAGCTAAGACCTGAGAAAATTTTGTTAGAACAGATATGGCAAGTATCATGTGGCATTTTTACCCATGACATCTGCTTGCTGAATCCTTCAGTGGTTTTCTGGCTGCACAATGATCACATCTCACAGCATATTTTATACCAGTGACTATGGTTTAGCACATGCTCAAGAATCCTCTAATGAGGTGCATGCCAAGTTTATTGATTGGTGAGCAGTGCTCAAACAAAAACTTCGAGCAGGTGATTTACTCTGGATTATGCCACTGAGAGAGGGCAGTTTATACAAATACAGTATGTTCCTACTTTAAATTTGGCAGAACCAAGCAGCTGAAAGCCCAAAGGACCAGTTCCAATGAGGAGTGGTCCTAACAAGGAGAACTGCCTGAGGGAGTGGTAAGGGAGACTCAGAAATCATCAGAGATGATGTTCCAAGGGAAAGTCTGCTTAGTGTTTGGCATATGTACAATAATAAAGGAGCATTGAGAAGTCACACTGCTATCTATACAAAAATGGTTCATCCAAAGGATTTTGTCAGATTTTCTAGGAGCAAGATGGCTGGGCTGTCACATGAAAATGCATCATCATCTCACCAGGGTCAGTGGAACACAATCCATCTTTTGCCAACATGGACAGTGTACAAGGAAATAAAATGAAACATCTATGGTATTAATCTATTTATGCTTGAACTTGCTCCTGACCTTACCACCAACAAACAGAAACACATCTTTACTCCTGAGTATGACAAGCAAAAAGAGGAGTTGTGCTTTAGGATGAAGGTGGCATACAACCACAGAGGAGGAACAGAGGATGTTAATAAAGAAAGGGAAGGTTATCCACAACATAGCAAAGATGCTGACTAGAATGGCTCTACCTCTATGACTAGCAGGTGATGGATACCTATCTGAGAAAGCTAGCATGTGGGTGGGGGCCCTAGACACCTTAGAGGTGTAAGAGGAAATGAAAATAGTTAGTTTCTCTTTGTCTCCCCTCATGCATAGATCACAATGAATATCTGTAATCCAAGCCAATAGCTTTGATCCAGTGACCTTTGACAGTACAGCCCTGTAGTTTACAAGCAGTGGAGGAAACAGTTGATTCACAAACCAAGGCTAAGCACGGATACTAAGCAATCCACTAGCACCTAATACAGCTGGGCAGTCTGCCCATCTTGCCCAGGTACCAGCCGCCAAAGGACATAGTCCATCCACCCCTATTCCACCTACTTCCCCAAAGTTAACAATTTGAAAATCCACAGCTCAAATTGTAAAAGAAATAATCTTCCTAAGGAGTAGAGCTATGGGAGTCTACTCTGATGGCTAGATTATGGGACACCTAAGCTAAAACCAAGCGGATCATCTATATATGTAAAACCAAAGGGTTTCTTTCTGCAACATTTTACCCATGGAGATGAGATACTAAGTAGCCAGGCATTGCTAAACCAAGGATTAATTAGGGAACAAATAACTCAAAAAGCCATCGTGCTCTCCTTATCAGGCAGAAGGCCAGGAAGTTTTTAACTGGTAAAGGAGTAGAAGTAGACCCCCAGTTGGAAACTCTGATCCTCCTGTTTTCCACATAGGGCTGCTGTCAGTGAGCCCTCACGGGCTTCTCACCTAAAAGAAGTTAATATTGAGACACCTGGAAAAAGTGACAGATTTCAGATTTGAAATAGATTCTGGGCTGCTACAGAGAAAGATTATTTCTGGACATACAGAGACTAGTGGCCTCAGACATGTTTACCAAGACTCCCACAGATTGTAGTGTCCAGCCAAACATAGGACAATACCTATACTTTGTCTAGAAAACAAGATAATCTAGTTTATATATTATCTGGACTTTATGAAAATATAAATCCATTCATTATCTTGTGTGTTTATGGAAGCAAATGACTTGTTTCTTAGCCACATTGTTATTGAAAGAAGGTCAGTCAATAGAGAGCACCTGTATTATTGTCCAACACTTTTCTGGCTTGCATTTATAGAAAGGAAATGGAAGCCCTTTCTGTACCTTATAAGGTCAGCCATCATTCCTGCTCTTGGCTCCACACCTGGCAAACTCTGTGAGGCATTTCTGATTGTATGGTCAGCTCTTTGAGAGCCCACCAAAAAAATATGGAAATAAGAAGATTTGGGACAGTGGAGGCTCATGCCAGTCAGACCAGAGAAAAATGAAGTACGGCCTGCTTCAGTATGTGTTACTCAGTGAAAATCTCCTCTGGGCAAGGATCAGAAAACAAAGCTTCCACAGCAGTTGAAGACCTGCCTCTGCCCTCTTGCCTTAGCCAGCACCTTTGATCCAGTGGCTGAATTGTGAGCCAGTGATTCTCTTAACAAGATGTAATTGCCAGCTGGCTCCTGGAGATAGGTCATTAATCATCTAAGAGACACTATTACATCAGGTCTTATCTTACTAGGCAGACACTTTTCAAACAATTTCCTCTAGCCTGTTTGGCATTTTTCAAAAATTTTCATTTGGCCCAAACGCTCAAGCTTTCCAGAAGTTTAAAGCAATGATTCACTCCATTAACACATTATCTAAACTACGGGGGGGATCATTGTAAATGCTTTAAATATTGACCTATCACTTTGGCTAGTGTTGTAACCCATCTTGTATTTAATTCAACTTACCAATCATGAATTCACTTACTAGCAGATCTAACTCGGAATGAGGTCACCTGTTTAAAAATGCAACCCCTTGAAAAGAATTAAATATCAATACAATAGATTTGTTACTCCCCTGTTAGAATACTCACTGTTACTAATTTGAGTTTGGTGGCCAAATAAAAATCCTGATTTATAAAGGACAATAATTTAAAGACTTGAAGAAAAACAGGTAAATCTGGAGCATTACAAATGAAGTTAATAAGTGAAATGTCTGGACACTGACATAGCCAAGACTAGCTTAAAATAAAAATAATTTATTTTTGACTCTCCCATGAAAATTATCAACTATCTACACACTCCTTCCAAAAACATGTTTTCAGGATGCCATATTAAATAAGCAGTATTCAGTATAATTAAATGTCCTGGAATACAGCAAGACAAAATTATATGGAACCAAATTTAAGTTGGTTGAAGGGAAATACGGGGGTCTTATTTTTCAAGTATATTATACTTCTCTATTTTAAGAAAAGCTACAAGCTTCAGAATTCAAAAGTTACCTCTTCACAGTCTGTCCTTGGCTGCCCCCTTCATCTGAAGATTGCCAAGTGCTTTACAAAGAAGAATGAACTAAGCCTTCAGGTATCTGCTATGAGGGAGGCATTTTCTCTATCTGCAAAATGGGATGATAAGTGGTTACCAAAGCAGATATTTCATTATCTTGCCAGAGATGGCAATGGCATGGCAAGGAATAGACCTAAAGCTTCCTGGTTCCCAGTCCTGCGTGTTAATCTCCAAATCATAACTCAAAGAGTTAAGGTATAGCTAGGATACTCCTCTTACTTTTATGATACTGAACAATTGTGGTCCAGGGTTTTGCTTAAGAGGACTTTGGCTTGCTTTTGCCAATCCAGCCACACCACAGATATCCTGTCCAACTTTTTTGTATAGTTAAAAGGAAAAGAGCAAACCAGATAACAGAACACTTGAATCCAAAAGTTACTTTGTTGTCAGTTCTGGGAAACTTGCCTTTTCTTTCTTCCACTTATCTTCAGTCAGGTCCTTCCAAAGGATTTTTTTGTCTGAACAAGGCTTTCACAATTTGGCAGAGGGTCAACTATAGATAAAGGTACTTAAGTGACATCACATGTAAGGAGTTCTCCATGTGGCACTATGTAGGCCAAGGGGGGATAAACTACGGTTCAAATAGCAGATCTGGCCCGCTAACTGATTGGAACCAGCCCATGAGAGGGTGCCCAAAAATTGATGGATCCAGCCCATGGCTGCCCCTGCAGCATTTTGCACGGGGCATGCCACAGCCCTGCCTGGGGCAGCCAGCACTGTGCTCCAGCCTGTGCCCACTGGCCTGGCCTCAGCCAACACGCACAGCTTACCCAGCAGGGCTGCTCCGGGTGTGGCTGCTGATCAGCTCCCCTTACCTCCAGCAGCAGCTCCTCCTCCTGCTACACCACTCCAGGCTGGGAGGAAGCTTCAGCTGGGTGGTTCCAGCTCCAACTCCAGCTCCCAGCTGCCTTCCACCCGCTCCGCCTACCCAGCATGGGTGACCAAGTGGGTGGAAAGCAGCTGGGTGTGTGCAGGGCTTCCACTCCAGCTCCCAGCTGCCTTCCACCACTTGGCTGCCCATGCTGGGTGGGCAGAGAGGTGAAGCCATCTCAGAGCTGGAGCCGGATCCACCTAACTGAAGCTTCCTCCCAGCCCAGAGTGGCACAACAGGAGCAGGAGGAAGAGCTGCCACTAGACATCAGGAGAGTCAAACAGCAGCTGCACCTGGACTAGCCCTGCTGGTAAGCTGTGTGCACTGGCTGGTGCTGGGCTGGCGGGTGCAGGCTGGAGCATGGTGCTGGCTGCTCTGGGCAGAGCTCAGTCCCATGTAGAGTGCCATGGGGGCAGGTGTAGACTGCATCGACTAGGCATGCACTCCCTGCCTCCTCCTTCACTGCCAGCTGGCTAGCAGTGACCTAGCACCCAGGCAGTCCTCCCAATACACGCACTGCACACACGCTCCTCCACACCCCCTCATCCCCACACCCATCCAACACCCATTCCCCCTCTACAGGGCAAAGGTGATGGGACTGTACCCCCCTGTTCCCGGCCTTTCCTGCCATCTCACTCCTGAACACTGCTCCCTGCCCACACAAGGCCCCATCCCACACAGGGAGTTTTGGCGACTTGTTGCAGTGGGGTGGGAGGAGGGAAGGGGGTGCTTCCCAGCCCATGACAATTCATCAAAATTACCTATGTGGCCCCTGGGCCCAAATAATTCTCTATCTCTGATGTAGGCCATCACCTATTGTAGGGGTTGGCAAGCTATGGCCCTTATGCCAGATCTGGCTCACAAAGGTCCAATCCAGCATGGGGAAACAGTGGCACAGAGCTGTGTCATCCTTTCTATCCCCTCTGCAGTCTCCCCTCTACTGTGGAGTTTCTCTCTACAGAGCGGCTGGGAATCTCTAGCAAGAATGAGTGTAGCCAGCTTGCCACTCTGTTGGGTGGAGACTTCCAGCCCACAGGTACAGCCAGGTCACAAGTTCTGGCCTGCACCCACAAAAGACCCCTGACTTAGCAAAATTTTCAGAACCTGAGTAGAAGGCTTTCAGAACAAGATAGTGAATAACGGTAGCTTCTACCCCTTTAGCTATGTCTATGTCTTCTGATATTCTTCCAAGTGTTAGCAGAGCTACCACCACCAAGCCACCAGAGGATATACATGTCCAAGGCAATTCTGGTGGGTCTGCACTGCTCCATTCAACACCTGTGCTGCCAAAGCACAAAGTGCATGCTCATGCACTTTCATGAATAAACATGCATCCCCACTTCATGTTTACGCATACAACAGGTGCTATATGAACCGTAGTAGCAAGATGGAGGTGTGGGAGTATGTATACCAGTGGTTCTGAACTTTTTTTAGATATGAGGCACCCCTAATTTGACTCAAGGCACCCCCCATAACTTTCGTGACTTGAGTGGCACCCCAGTTTAAAAAATAAATCTATTTATTACAGTGTTTACTTCCTTGCTGAGGGACTGGGCACTGGGGCCTGCACTTATCTCCTTACACCTGCTTATCTCCTAGCACCTCATGGCTCCTTTCAAAAGATGTCATGGCACTGCAGGATGCCCCAGCACCCTGGTTGAGAACTATTGATTTATATACAACTTCAGCCAGTTGACAAGTATCAGCAGAAGCCTTACTCCACTTGCCAGAGGTTATGCCATTGCAGAGGTGCTTTCAGATTCAAGTGGATTTAAAAGCTGAAGTTCTGATGGCAGAACACTGGGGAGGATTTTTTAAAATCATTATAAAATTAAAGTGCCTTCAAGTATGTAAGGTCAAAGTATCATCAGGGTAGATGACAGCATCACCTCACTAACATATGGAGTGAACTCTCTCAATGCAGCCAGTCATGCCAACTAGACCCATGGCACCCCACCAGGGTGGCAGGAATAAGGCCAAACAGTGCTACATCAACTATTGGTTTGAACTCACATAGGTCAGGAAAGAGTTAGCAAGCTGCTGTGTGATCAGCCAACCTCTGCAGTAAGTGTTAGGCTTGGAGAGAGGATTAAAAAAGAAAGCATGGTAGATTTGGGTGCTGAAAGAGGAAGCAAGGCACCTAAATATCTGTTCTGAATCAAGTCATATTTTTATTATTGGGTTTGTGCAAGAGTTGTTTTGAGAATACACATAAATGGTTCCTTCCACCCCTTTCACTCCACCTTACCATATGCCATACTGCTTCACTGTTCTAATGCGAGACTAAAAACAAGTTGTCTGCCATACTCAATGAGTGGTTGGAATAGTGTACAATTCTGGCTCCTACCATTTATGATCCTGCTCTGGAAGAGGATGACTGATGCTGATATGTCAAATGAGTGCAACAGGGTACAAGCAATTATCAAAAAGTGTCCCCTAACACTTGTACACTGCATAAATGTTGTGGCCCAAAAGTGGCTGTAAACTTATGACTGATTTACCATGTGGTTGGATTGGCCAATGAAAACAAAGTGCATTTTGAGGGCAGCAATCTGTACTAGTTAACATTTTGTCAGCAACATCTTTATAAAGTTCTGCTACCCATCTATTTGACTCTAGCTTAAAAAACAAACTTGCTGAACATGACCCAAATCAAACTAACAAAGCTGGAACATAGTGAAACGACTGACCAAAATTCCAGTAAAAGAAATGAACGAGCCATTAGGGAATAATATTTAACTAAAAAGTGTGCTGGTGAGCATGTGTGATTGGTTTTCAAATGCCATAAGAGAAGATGGTCATCCTTTAAAGTCTGAATTAAGGTGTTCTGCTTAATTTTAGGTATGACAGCCTCCATATTCACATAGCAAAGTGCTCTAATATGTTAACTAATGAAAAACTTGATCCTTACAGCACAGCTGCGACATGAAGCTGATTTTCCTCGAGAAACAGACTGAACCATATCTGCTTTATAAATGCAAAACACCATGTTGTCTACACACTTAGAAGCTACAACTCATAATTAGGCATACATTTATGAATTGCTAGAGTATGCAGTATATGCATTATTTATTTTTACTTGCGCTAACAAAATAAGTTCAAAATTGGTACTTGATGTACAGTAGAATGCAGGGTAAATTTGTACCTTGTAAGCTAACCAAAATGTGTGTCTATGTGTGTGTGTGTGCGTGTGTGTGTGCACGCACGTGCATGCACATGTGTGCACGTAGCACAAGCTTTCATGAAGCTCATACAGCAGCTGATGAAGTAAATTTCAGACCACAAAAGCTTACATTTGGCACATCTGTACACAATATAAATGCGCCTGAATAAACTCCAGCACAGGTCACACTAAATTGCTGTGCTCCCAACCCACACTGGTTGGGAGCACAGCAATTTGCTCCCAACCAGAGCAGTTGAGACCAAGGATGTTCCTGCCCCCCAGCCCTGCTCTGTCCCACTGCAGCAGCCAGTGGGAGCTCCAGGCTCCCCCAGGTGTCAGCCCAGGACTGGCAGGAGGCTGGTCCCAATCCCCATGTCAGGGGAAGAGCTGCCCCAGCAGCCAGGACTGCTGTGTCCCAGCCACCTGGGGATCAGACCCAATCCCCACATGGCCAGGAGAGATGTCCCGCTTGGCGGAGGTAGCCACAAGGGGATTGGGAGGGTCCTGATCCCCACATCCCTGTCTGGTGGGGATACTGCCTGGCAGCCATGTGGGGATCGGGACCAATCAGGAGGGTCCCAATCCTCACGTGGCTTTCCCTGCCAGGCAGGGACATGTCTCCCTACCATGTAGGGATTGGATCCCAACCTGATCCCCACCTGGCTGGGATGCAACAGTACCAGCTGCTGGGACAGCTCTCCCAACCATGTAGGGATGAGGACGGTCCCAACCCCATGTGGTAGGGAATCAGCTGCCCCTGTAGCCAGCATAGCTCCCCGCCACATGGGGCTTAGCTAGGCAGTAGGGGCCCCCTGCTGCCTGGGCTGACCAGAAACAAATTGCTCCCAGCCAGCATCTACACATGCACTAATGCGCAGTAGCTAATGTGCAGGGGGCCGACTGATGCCTGGCCAAGCCCCAAACAGTCTCTAAAAATAGCCTAATGTTGGCCTTCTGAATGTCGCGCAATGGCTCACCTATCCAGACATTGTCACGGCACCAAGGGTTGCAGTTTTGATCAGCATGGTCTCTTCTTGCTTGGTGACTGCTCCCCAAATTTAAGTTTTTTTCTTAGATTTTTATACCCTTTTACGGTCCTCTTCTGTATATTCCATATATGGTGATGCTATAGTTTCTCACCGATTACCTTTTACAGTAATTATTTCCTTATCAATCTGTCACCCTCAGCCTATTTCTTTTAAACTTACTTCTCACCTGCTGAGCGATCTTTGTTTTACTTCTCTATTCTATCTCATTTTTCGACATTTTATAGCTATCTGCATTTAATTTTGCCTACAACTATTGTTTACATTGCCTCTGTACTCATTTTACTTGCAACTCATTGTGCTCATTTGAAAAAAAAATGACTTCAGTTATCTCAAGGCAGCTTACAGACCTGCAGTGCTCAGTGTGCTTCAGCTTGTGCTTCTCCAATTCCAGGCCCACAGCAAATAAGTAGAAATCAGAATTAGAAGGCAGAACTCTAACCAAACCCTCAAACTTGTATTTACTCTACTAGACCAATGGTTCAAAACTATGGTCCGCAGACCCCCCCGGGGGCCACAAGGCGATGGTAAGTGGTCTGCAGATCCCACTAGATCCCCCTTCACATACCCCTGCACACTTTTCAATTACAATATTTGATGATAAGGGTACATAGTGGGCCAGGAGGAATGTGGAGTAGTCCACTGGCTCCAAAGACCACAGCTGCTCATTAAACTGCCTCTTTTGGTAGGAGGATAGGGTGAAGTTGGCACAAGTAGTGGTGGAAGGAAAAAATATCTGACATTTGCATTTTTAGAAACAAAGCTGAGACCAGTTTTCCATATTAAAATATTCAAAGTACTCACTGGAATCAGATATACTTGAAAGAACCTCAATCTATTGTATTTGGGAAAATGTTATTCAGTAATTTAAGACAACATTTGATGAAGTCAGTGACTGAAAACATGAGAAATGTTGTGGTCACAGCAACAGGTTACTTTCTTTTGAGTTCTAAGTGAGGAATTTGGGGGATTAAATGATACACCTGTAATTTCCATTGAGTCTATTAGCCAGTCAAATATAAATGTTAACCCTTTCTCCATAAACTTTACTTTAGCCCAGCATGTGCAGGGGAGAAAACCAGAACAAAATGTCATGGTACGGACACAGGGGTCTTGTTACAGTGATTATGCATAAAATAAATACATTTGTTTTCCGGCGGTTGAAGTGGGTTTTGAAATGCTATAATTACTTGGGGCTAAGAAGTATTTTCAACAGAAACTTCTGGTCACAAAAAGGCAGACAGCATACGTACACACAGCATGTGTATGCCATAGGCTGCAAGAATAGCTTTTGCATATTAACAATGATGTCTGAGGATCTGTGGAGTACAGTATTAAGAATATTTATATTTTTTTAACTTTGGGAATACATTTCAACATTTTGGGAATGGTTTAGACATTTAAACTAAGCCACATCCAATTATAATGGCTTAGTATTCTGTCTAAGAAGTTGTGTGACTTTAGGACACAGCACAACGGATGTAATAATAATAATAATAACAGATTGTTTCACTTTAACTGGTTAAAAATGTAAAGCTATGCAATGAATTCATCAGTTAGAATGTGTCCTACATTTGCTTAATGGACAGCAGTAGCTTAAGCTCTCATTACTATAAATTAGCTGCTAAATGAGACAACTTCTTGTATACCCTTAAGTGTATTTCTGAGCTTATTCACTTTTTTTTTAATCAGGAAGGAAAGGACTTTATGGTAGATTTTCTGCAGCTGACACATAAGGCCAACAAACTACTAAGCCTATTGTACATCTTCTTTCAAAACAGTGGAGACTTCGAGAAGAAATAATTGCTATCCAAGATAATAATTGAAAAGACTAGAGAATTTTTTAGTCAGAGTGCTGCTCCATTTTTTTCTTGGATTCTCCAGGTAATTTTTGTCCGAGGGAAGGGGGGGCTATTTTGACCTTTGAAAGGACAACTTATTTGATTCACAAGGCAAATTCTGAGAGGATCATGTGATTTACTATTGAGTTCCATGATCTCTGTTTTTGCTCCACCAGCTGCTAACAAGGAAATGGTGCAGATCCAATCAGGGTAGCTGTAAAAAAGCCAGTTGCTCAGCAAAATCTTGTGAAACAAATGAATTTACTAAAAGAAAATTTCAAGAGGAATCTCTTATATTGAGTACCATGATGTGCAATAGACCAGTTATTTTGTCTTGCCAGATATGTGTCCACTTTCTTTCCTGCCTGAAGGCAGAAGACATTTCCTAATTGTAAAGGTCTCTCAGGCTGACACTGACCCCAATTAAAGTGATAGGAAGAAGTCATGGAAAAGAAATCTGAAGCCTTGAGATGCAGCTGAAGATGGGGGAGTTCAGATAAGGATTTGAAGAGGTGATAGAAGAAACAGGTGGATTCACCCCAAAAGACTGGAATATAATATATTGTGCTTCATTCCTAATTAACCAATGAATTAATGGGAACTAGTATGTTGCTGGGTTTTTGGTTGTGGCTGTGTTGGTCTAAAGACATAGGCAAGCAAGGTTCTTTGGGTAGATGTGTTACCTTTTATTACTCCAACTGAGTAGTCAGAATGGAGTCTCAGAGCAGCAGAGACTTCTATGCCTGAAGAAGGGTGACTGCGCCCAAAAGCTTGCCAACAACTTTTCCCCAACTACTCAGTCTAATAGAAGATATCAGAGCTATCCAAAGAAACTTGCCTGAGAATAAGTAGGCAGATAAGCAAATCTGAAAAAAGCCTAGCTCCCTGAAGGAAGGTTCATGTACTGAATTGTTCTGTTTCAAGAAGCTGGAGGAACAAAGAAGGTAAGGAATAAAAAGAGATGCCTGAGACCATAAGTGGATGACCACGCTCACTTGATCAATCAGTTAATATGAGGCTGTGATACAGATATAGATACCAAACACAAGATCATATTCTACCTGCTACATACGCAAGTGGATTTAGCCTCCTAAGTGTGATCCAATTCTACTTTTCTCAGGTCTCTGAAAAACCATGGACTCTTCTATTTTAGTAATAAATTGTCAACTTAGCCTTACAACAAATTCACAAAAATGCACTGAGGAGAAGAACCTACTCACCTTTTGTGTTAGCAGTTTTTTGGATTC